>NC_138077.1:82005720-84405720 GCF_964212035.1 Myotis nattereri
ATCTAAAAGTATGAGTTGAAATTTAGAATTAAAATCAAATCAAATTTAGATCAGACCTTATTGTTTTCTTATTAACTGGATTGCCTTGTCTAAAAGTGCCAGATGAACACAAACGACTTATTTAGCTTTAGGCCTATGAGTTTGTCTGAGAGTGTATTTCTAACTTAATGAAATAATATTCAAAATGTCATACTTTTGAGAAGTTAGGTTAATTTCTTCCTATGTAAAATATAGTAAGAGAACTGGGTGCAGGGAGGAAATAGATATAGCTGTGATAGAACGATGATGAGACTTCTCCTTCTTGCCTTGAGTTGCATCCTTAGCTTTGTACCTAGTCTAACTCTTGACATGTGGTCAGAAAAAAATAGTCAACAGAACATAGCAGGAACGGGTATTTTAATATTGTTTTTTATTATGGAGCTATGCTTTGTGATAATTACACTCTTGTCCCAATAATTTCTAGCTTGAAAAGACAGTAGTCTCCGGCAGAATTATAAATAACTATCACTGATGTTAAACATAAGTATTCTTTTTACTCATTAGTTTACTCTCCCAACACTGTGTTCCTTCTTAATTAAATAAGTCAGTGCTTTTTTCACTCTTTCGTTAGATATAGTTATACCAAAGAATTTCTTATGGATCAATATTGCTCATCAGCATAAAAATAACAAACAAAACATTTGCTCCATCACAGAATTTGAAACCCAAGTAGCTTCACTTTGAGGAAGTGATAAAATGAGAAAAAAAAAATGTAGCCTAATTAGTGGTCTTACCATTAGTATTATTAATAATTCAAATGAAAAGACTTGGCAAGATAATGGAGCAATTAAGAGTACAGACCACCTCCCTAAAATATTAGCTTAGTTTCTTACCAGTTGCATGAATCTAAACAAATGGCTCAATTTCTCTAGGCTTTTGTTTTCTCACAAGTTAATTTAGGAAAATAATACTTGTCTCTTTGAAGGGTAAAAAGTTTAAATGAGATAATACATGTAAATACTTCACATCATTTCTGGTATTTTTAGAGGCTCAATAAATGGTAGCTATTATTGCCATTATTCATAAAGAATTTTATAATAAATTCTCTATTTTTGAATTCTTATCAATGATGACTAGATATTTAGACATTTTTCTAATCAGGAACATTGCAAGAGCCACCCATATACAAAGAGAGCAGTAAGATGAATATTAAAGCCCAAAAAAGAATTCAGTGGTGGAGGTGGGCTTAGAATGAGTAAGACATTTCAACACATACATTATGTGATGTTGAAATACCTCAGTTCCTCATCTCCCATTTTGGCTGTCAGTGAGTAGGGGCTATGGAACTAATCTGAATTTCTAATTAAGCCCATGCATCTACATTTAAACTTATAATGTGCATTTCGATGGTGTAACTGAGATAAGCCAAAGCTGCAAAATATTGAAAAACCTCCTAAAATGATTTTCTCATGACTTTATTCTCTCCCAAGTTTTCACTAGCCTCATATTATGATGGCAACACTGAAGACCATTTAGGCTAACACCACCTACTGAGAATCTGTGTTATAGTGTAAGTGATGAATTCTGCATGAAGAGACATAATGGGGTCATATTACATGGATAACAGTAAAACTTTAACCGATATGGCCATATGACCATTTGCATGAACAGAATCCTGTTTGATAAGACTATTAAAATTTTGGGACATTAGGTTTTTAACTATCAGCATATTAGATTTTCACTATTGGAATGGTACTAAATGAACATCTTACTCTATACCTTGTGTGAAACTTACTTTCATCTCCTGTTTCAAATTCAAACTTCTGACTGTAGCCACTGTACCCTGTTGTGGTCCTCACTCGGATATGGAATATGTACTTGGTGGCTGGCTTGAGACCTGTAATGATGACACTGGGGGCCTTGGACCTCGTGGAGGAATAGGTGAGCTGCTCATGCTCCTAGGGACAGAAAAGAAGAAAATCCAAATGATGCAGTTATTCTAATTTTTCCTAGATGCATACAAAGTTAAGCTGAGGAATTATGCACAGAATATCAAAGTGTTGATTAAAAAGAGGTATAATCATGGTTTTCCATAATTTGGCACTTATTTATCATTAGTATACATATGATATGGTCTTGATTTGGAAATTTATTAAGAAGGATGATTAATCTTAAACTCCACTTGTGTTCTCAGTGATTTGGATTTTTGACCCAATTCTGAGGCATGGTGGTGTGAGAGCATGTTTACACAGAATGGCAGCTGCATCTTGAGCAGACTGGGCACATCAGATCAGACCACACCAACAGAGAGCCAGGAGCGAGGGTGGGAGAAGTCAAACACTCGCTACTCGCTTCTACCCGCAGGTAGTGCCAAAATGCCGGCGCTATCCGTGGGTAGACCTGTGGGTGAAAGGAAACATAAATTAATTGCTTTTTAAAGTTCAAAATCTTTTATCCCAAATCAATTGCTTGTTCCTGAAACTCAGTGATTCCACAGTACTAAGAACTCAAGTTGAGTCAACTGAAAACATGAACATGTGAGAGCGACTTGACTCCTGTCCCAGACACCACAGTTTATTTTTAAAGATGTACAAGTTACATAGTGATTGTATGATAGATTTAAAAATAGTGTGCTCCTGAAGGAGCATTGACGACGTAGGAAGGCATGAAAGGTTTACCACACTTTTGGAATCACAGGCAGGCCTGGAGGCTTGGTTCCCAGTCACCTGCAGTTAACTGCCAAACTACACCTCCTCACTAACAGCTGGTTGATTTGCTGCAGCTGACTGAGTGATCTAGCCTGTCAGGGTTTTTTAAAATGACTCCCACCTAAGAGCAGGGTATTTAATTTGACCTGTGCATATACGTGACTAAACAATATGCTGCTGGTGAGACAAATTAAACTTTAAACTGTTTTTGTATAGTGTTATCCTATCTAATAAAAGCCTAATATGCTAAGTGTCCGGTCATCCGTTCAACCAATCAAAGCATAATATGCTAATGATATGCTAAGGCTGCTCAACTGTTTGCTATGACATGCACTGACCACAGGGGGCAGATGCTCTGACCAATAGGTTAGCTTGCTGCTGCGGGACAGTAAGGTGGGCTGGACATGCCCTGGAGCCCTCCCACAGTCCCTCCCTGGCTGGCCAACCTGCCGCATCCCTCCCAGGTCCCAATTGTGCACCAGTGGAGTCCCCTGGCCTGGCCTGCACCCTCTCGCAATCTGGGACCCCCTGGGGGATGTTGGAGAGCTGGTTTTGGCCCGACCCTGCAGGCTAGGCCGAGGGATCCCACTGGTGCACAAATTCATGCACCCAGCCTTTAGTTATTTAATAACTTTATAATTATACTAGAGGCCCAGTGCATGAAATTCATACACTTGGGGGGTTGTCCCTCAGTCCAGCATGCACCCTATCCAATCTGGGACCCCTCGGACATCCCTCTCACAATCCGGGACTGCTGACTCCCAACCGCTTGCCTGCCTGCCTGATTGCCCCTAACTGCTTCTGCCTGTCAGCCTGATCACCCCCAACCACTCCCTTGCCAGCCTGATCGACACCTAACTGCTCCCCTGCTGGCCCTATTGCCCCCAACTGCCCTCCCCTACCAGCCATCTTTGGCTGTGGGTGCTGCCATCTTTGAGGGTGGGACAGTTAATTAGCATATTCCCTCCTTATTGGCTGTGGGTGCTGCCATCTTTGTGACAGCGTGAAGGTCAATTAGCATATTTCCTCTTTATTTGATAGGATTTTATAACTTGTATGAAAAAAGTTGTATTTGTATGAACAACTCTTTGAAATTCATAGGTCAAATTAGGCCACAGATCCATAAGTTAATTAGGCACTATTTTTATGATTAATATGAAGATAGAAGTTTTCTCAGGGATGGAAGTGACATTCAAGGTCATTAACTGAAGCACTCATTCAATGCTTAAATTCTATCTGTAATATACCCATCAAAATTTAGCCTTTTTCTGAAAATCTCTTGTTTAGGAGATCTTCCAAACTAAAAATTAAGTTATAAAAATCTACACACATGTAAAATGTGTCAAACTGCATTTTTATTTGCTTGTGATGCTTTACGATTTAGAACTATGAAAATTCTTTCTCTTAAGCTACTTTTGAGAAAAAAAAAATCCTCATCTTAAAGATCATTTAAAATTTTTATGGCTTTATTTGTCAGAATCTTATATGCCACATGGTTATTCTGTGTCTAGCTGAGGAACTGAATTTGCCCTATACCCCCAATAATAGGTCTGTTTATTAAACATGAAGTATAAAGAAAATATGAGTTAATAACAGCAAATTTTAAATAAAAAGACAAAACAGACAAATGTCAACTTATCTCTAGGTAGTTTTGAGATTAGAAAGTAAATGAATATCCACCTAGCATAAAATCCAAGGAAATAAAATATATAAAATATTGATGGCAGCAATCATCTGCTAAGGCAGTGATTGGCAAACTCATTAGTCAACAGAGCCAAATATCAACAGTACAACAATTGAAATTTCTTTTGAGAGCCAAATTTTTTAAACTTAAACTATATAGGTAGGTACATTGTTATTAACTTAATTAGGGTACTCCTAAGGCTTAGGAAGAGCCACACTCAAGGGGCCAAAGAGCCGCATGTGGCTCATGAGCCGCAGTTTGCCGACCACTGGGCTTACAGGATTTTCTAAAATCAAGGCCTTTATAACTTGGGGTATAAACCCATATTGCTGAAAAAAATGTGTACTAGTAGAAGAGATAATATATTTTCTGGTGAAATTTTCAAAACGTTTTGGATTTTTTCAGTCTCACATACAAGAAGAAAAGATTCCACCGTTCACAAAATTTTCTGCAACATAAGAATTATGGTGTATTTTGAAGTGATGACTGAGAGAAGAATTTTAAAGCATGGAAAAAAAGAGTTTAGTCTTATCCTCATAGAGAGAAGAAAAGATACAAACGCAAAAATTTGCTCTCGGAATGGCCCCATAATGATCTGTTATGTCTTTGTTGCTTCACCAAAACACAGGGGAATAGTAATTTCTTACTTAGTAAAGTTTCAGGGAGTAACGGACACCTTTTGCAAACAGCTTTTTCCATTCCTGCTGTTAGATACAAAAGTGCATTTGTAGCTACATCCCTGGAATAAAAATCCTCAGGTAGGAAGTGTGCCTATCTGGTTCCTCAGCCTAAATCACAGTAGTGTGGTGGCTGCTGCCTTGTCTTACATCTTGCTACCTCTGAGCATGCTGAGGAGGTGGCTCAGAAGGCAGCAGGCACCAAAGTTCCTCCTCCCAGTGCATAGCAGCCCTCTCCCCTCCTGGGGTTTCCAAGCTCCTGGGAAACCAAATTAGCACTTACCCATGACAAGCATAGGCACTATTGTCCCAGGATTTTGGCTAATTGACTTGTTGCTGACACATCAACTCCAGTTCAATGTAACTGTTATCAGGTAGAGACTACGCTTTGCCACAGAGCCACCCGGATCTCTCTATTCATCCTGGCAGGCTGAATGCAGAACATGCTTGAACAGGGTGTGTGAGTCTCTGGAGTTTGCCACGATGGAATTGCTATTTATATGGCATGTGCATCTTCAACTTTGCTAGGTAATATATTTTACTGTTCATAAAACTCTCTTATATGTTTTTCATGTTTGTTAAATCCATATAATATCCTCTGCTCAGTCTTAATATTATTTCTTTTTGTATTTTTTTTTTTTTTGTCAAGCTTGCTAGAGGTTTGAATCAACTTTTGGCTTTGTTTAGCTCTCTGATTATTTCTCTATTTTCTACTACTTTAAATATCTGTTCTTACTATAAATTATTTTCTTACTTCTTTCTATTTCCCTTTTGTTAATTATGCTGTCTTCTAACTTCTTGTGTTTCACGATTAACTCATTAGTTTTCAGTACAGTGGACCCTTGAACAACATGAGTTTGAACAAGGCAGGTACTCTTATACTTGGATGTTTTCAATAAATATACAGTTGTCCTTCATATCCTGGTTTTTGCAACTATAGATTAAAGCAAACATGGATTGAAAATAGTATTTTTGATCTGTGGTTTGGGATCCTTGGAGTTAGGGGGCCTACAGAATACATTGTTCTAGAGAATTTTAAATAAAGGACTTTGAGTAACTGAGGATTTTGGTATGTATGAGATCCTGGAACCAGTCACCCCTGGGTACCAAGGAATGACTATAATTAAGTTTTTGGAGAGTCAAATACGCAAATTTTCTACTGCCCAAGGGTCAGCCTCTCAAACCCCCACCTTGTTTAAGGGTCAAATGTATGCATTTTCAAATACATAATATAAATCTACAAATTCAAAATACTGCACTACTTATACTCCATTAAGTTTTTATATATTATTAATATTATTAATTTCTAAGAATTTATTTTTTTCCAAAAATCTATGATTTTTAATTTTTTGTGGCAGACCCAGGATTATTATGTTCACAGGTTTGAGTCAAGGCAGGTTGTCAAGCAGTAAGTAAATGGCATAAAGTGGCGCTCCAAAGGCATAACCTCATGGGTTGCAGAACACACTAGCCTGTGGGTAGAACAGTGGGTGCTCATTCCTGAGAGCACAGCTGGTCTTCTGCATTAATGCGTGTTGAAAGTGAAATAGCTTTTATTACCTCTCCTTGGATAACACAGATAATAACACTAATTATGGATAAAAAATTTAGTAACAATGCACTTTGATATATTGTTATCTATATTATTTCCTAAAATAAATACATATACAATTCCTATATATGAATCCATGTATATTAAAAAATAGTTCAGAAGCTAACAGTATGAACATAGGGCATTGTTAAGTAGGAGGCATATGTATTGTTGTCTAGAGATGCTCACCTTTTCTTATGGTTCTCTTCCTGGGGGCAGATTCTGCAGTTTAATTTCTTTGCTCCTTCCCAGCTGATAGAAATCGAGGCTTTTCTGGGAGTCTAATCTGTCACATTGAACCTTTCTTTTACCTAGAATTCTGAACCCAGCTTTATCTCTGTCAGTGTCAACTCTTCACAGTAACTAAAAGAGATTCTCTTACTAGACCCTGGGCCCTGTTAGCATTCAATCTGAAACTGTAGCAATGAAGAGAAAGGCTCAGATTCCCAGGTTTTATGGCTGTTCTGGCTACAATGAGAGGAAACATGGCATATATAAAAAGAAGGCAGCATGTAGAGAATTCTGGATTGGAATTCTCTTTTTTTTTTTTTTTGGTCTTGATCTTGGTTCTAGTTCTATTATGTACTTTGCTAAATCACCTTCAAGACTTTGATTTACTCATATAGAAAATTCATTTATTTCACACACATTCATTGAATGTTTACTATGTGTAAGATTCTAGGGTACTCTAGTAGATTTAGCTTACATAATCACCAAAGTTCTACCTAAGCAATTAAATTCTATATTTTTATGTGGGAAATACAAGTCTCCTCTCCTCTGCTGTGATTCATTCTCATCACTCCCATCTTACTCTCCTGAGTTTACCATTCTCAGTTATGGAAGTAGATTCAACGGGTATGCATAGTGGTCATCTTTTAGCTGGTTTTCTTTGTCTTAAAGTCTTTGGGTCCAGTGGAATGTCTATAATGTATTACCTCTTTGTTTTATATTTTTAATTTTAAATGAATAGGATCATATATGTTATTAAAGTTATGTTGTAGCCTTTTTTTTCTTTTTCTTTGTTTTTAAATATATTTTTATTTATTTCAGAGAGGACGGGAGAGGATGTCCCCTGTGGGGGATGGAGGCCGCAATCCAGGCATGTGCCCTGACCAGGAATCAAACCAGGAGCTTCTGGTTCATAGGTTAACGCTCAACCACTGAGCCACACCAGCTGAGCTGTAGACTTTCTTTCTACAGATATCTATCTATCTATCTATCTATCTATCTATCTATCTATCATCTATCTATCTATCAGCAATCATAACAATGATTATTTATGCAATGATTTACAACTTATTAGTTATTTTCACACACATTCTTTATTTAATACAATAATAATCTTGTGAAGCAAAAAGAGCTGGTAATATTTTTATTCTCACTTAGTATATGATGAAACTTGTCCAGAAAGAATAAGTAATTTACCAAAGCAAGTCATATAACTAATCAGTGGCTTCCATTCAGTTGTGCTTTTTCATTATACTCAGTTTAGGAAGGTATGTCCAGGGCAAGTATATGTATATATTAGACTTTGAGTCAAGGTCATTTATTTAATACTTTGTGTTTTGGCCAGCTAATCAATAGAAATAACTTTACATTTAAGATATCCTGTGAACCATAGAGTAATGATTTGATGGCATTAAAATACTTTTATATAAATAGCTCCTCAATGGCAGAAGCAATTCTCAACACGAATTTTAACTAGTTGTTTCAAACATAATATTATTTTCTACTATGGTTAACACTTCCAATAATTCTGCTTTTATTTTTATTCTTTTGATATTATATTATATAGACAGATTCTAGGAAACCAAGTGGGCTTATTATAACTCACCCAATCTTTCAAGGTACATGAAATAGTTAGAGTTGGGAATGGAATTTGTTTGATGAAGTCCAGGAGTGTCTTTTAGAACTTTAGATGTATAAAGGTAACCTGCATGGCCTTATTCACAGAACAGTACTAGGAGGACAATTAACGGATTGTTGGATTTTTCTTTTTAAATATATTTTTATTGATTTCAGAGAGGAAGGGAGAGGGAAAGAAACATCAATGATGAAAAAGAACCATTGATCGGGTGCCTCTTGTACGTCCCCTATGGGGGATCCCGCAACCCAGTCACATGCCCCGACTGGGAATCCAACTGAGACCTCCAGGTTCACAGGTTGACACTCAACCACTCAGTCACGCTGACTGGGCTGGATTTTTCTTTATCCTTTTAAGTCATTCCAAGTTAAAATAAACAGTAGTATGTGAAAGTGCCATAAAATTAGCACTCTACTACCACAATCATTTTTTTTTTAAGCAATGTGCTAATGAAGTTCTTGTTTTACTGGCTAGGAGACAGAAACTACAGGTTCCTGAGAAAACAATAAAATATTAAACACGGACATAAATGACACTTGTTGGATACGTAGACAGTGTTTAATAAATGTCTATTGATTGATCTCCACAAAGGAATACTTGGATTATTTAACATAGGGGATATTTGGTGCAGCTCTGGTCACATGTCATCAGGAGCTGGACTACTAAACCTGCTGCTCCAATGTAGGAGCACAAATTGGAAGGTTTGCAGCTCACACTGATTCTTCTGCATCCAGATCTAAGTTAACAACACCGTCAGGGAAAGATGGGACTGTCCCCAACAAAGCTGATTGCCCAGAGATAAAAGCAAGCTAGAATAATTAGAGATTTCTTCTCCAATGAAATGGAATCCACAATGAAGAGATACAGAAAGAGAAACTGTATTGAGGTTAAATAACCTCATCTTTCTTGATTGCTGCTTTACTGAACCTGGGATGGTCTGCTCTGCCTTGGATTCTACATTCTGACGTCCTTAAATAATCATTGGAGTTGGGTTCTGTCATTGGTTACCAAGAGAGTTACTTTCATTTCTCACATTCATCTAAATACAGAAACGGAGATTTTAATTTGGGGAGAGAAGGGGTTAAGAAGCTAATTGGTAGGTTGTTCTAACCTATTACGTGAAGTGTTCTGAAATATTTTTCTTGGGTAAAAAATGGCTACTTTTATAATTTAAAAAAAAGACAAATTATGCATAAGTAAGAAAAATGTAGAAGTAGACATTCTAGGTACACAACTACTTTCTGTCTGCACTTTTGGAGAAGTGCCATTTAGTATCCCATGGCTATAATTTACTACAATCAACCCTTGATTATCCCCAGTATTCCCAAACAGGAGATAACCCTAGATCACTTTGAAATACATTCAAGTGATTTTTTCTTATAGTCCTTCTGATGTGTACCTTATTTCACCAAAAATGAAAATTAAATGCATTCCTCGAATAGTAAATGTTGAGCAAGAGTAGGAGATGGCACTGAGGTAGAAAAATATTGATGCAGAATTAAGCATTCATAACTGATTTTCAGAAAGCAGATAACATATGCAGATCATTAACTGCTTGAAATAGTGGGTGAAATTACTGTTAGGGAAAATGGCAAATTATTACAGTGGGACCCTTAGGAAACGCTGATGTTAGGATCAGATCAATGGAATTCTAATTTTCATTTATGAAAACTGAGAAGATTATACCATCTCAAAAGGGCAGGCTTGTTGTAAGAAAAAAGCAAAACAATGTGTAAAACACTATACAGGCTACAGCAGATGTATAAGAGCATATTTCTTTCTTTAAGAAGCCATTATCAATAGGTGGTGAATTTAATATAGGGCAGTAATAGGCTTGTTCCTTAAATTAGTCCTGCAGATGCTATAAGAAGTCTTTTTTAAAATGTTGGATGTCTGCCCTAGCCGGTTTGGCTCAGTGGATAGAGCGTTGGCCTGTGGACTAAAGAGTCCCGGGTTTGATTCCCATCAAGGGCACATGCCTGGGTTGTGGGCTCCATCCCCAGTAGGGGCTGTGCAGGAGGCAGCCAATCAATGATTCTCTCTCATCATTGATGTTTCTATCTCTCTCTCCCTCTCCCTTCCTCTCTGAAATCAATAAAAATATATTAAAAAAATAAAAATGTTATATGTCATTTGCCTATTAACCACTATTTTCCCACTTCTTAATGTAATGTGGGTAACATATTGTAGGCTCTCATAATATTAGCCAAATGATAGAATAAAGAAATTAAAGAGTTAATTGCTCTATCAATTTAATTTTTAAGTTATATACATTGTTTTAGCAGTTTAAAATTAGTTCAAAATATATTAATGACAATTCAAATGAGATGTGAGAAAACCTCTTTTACTACCTTTTAGTATTTCTGTAATAAAAATGCAATAATATTATGTCTGTATAGCTGGCTCATTTTCTTAGGAACAGTGTGGAGAACAGCCAAGATTTTACTTGCCAAAAATATTTTACAAAACAGTACACTTGAAAAGAACCTCATATTTGTACTGAAATATCTTTTAATGGATATGTCTTAATATTTATACAGTGTTTGCTTTCCCATCTGTCTTTGTGTAACCTACCTTGCTATAGATTGGATATAGATTTTTCTTCTGGGCTTTGTTGCTCTTACTTATAATGATGCTCAAACAAAAATTAAGTGTTTAAAGCTTGATGCCTGTTTCTGAAGGAAGTACTTCCATCTCAAAATTCATAAATGCTTTTCTTAAAAGTATATCATAAACAAATACCTTTAAATTGTTCATTCATTTTTAAAGTTTTAAAAAATAATTTATAAGAATTATAAATTCAGTGACAGCAAAATAACATGCAGGCAGAAAAGGAGAAAATGTACGTAGCTGAGAATAAGACATTTAAGGAATTCCTATTTGTTGGAATAAAAGGGGGAAATGAAAAATGATCATAATTATTATAAGAATATTAGAGGCCTGGTGCACAAAAATCTGTGCACTCGGTGGCGGGGGGGGGGGGGGCCCTCAGCCCGGCCTGTGCCCTCTCGCAGCCTGGGACCCCTCAGGGGATGACCACCTGCTGGCTTAGGCCTGCTCCCAGGGGATCTGGCCTAAGCTGGCAGACAGACATCCCTCTGGCAGCCCAGGAGCCCTCGGGGGATGTCAACTTGCCCTTGGGGAGCAGGCCTAAGCTGCAGTCGGAAATCCTTAGCACTACTGAGGAGGCAGGAGAGGCTCCCACCACCACTGCTGTACTGGCAGCCATCAGCCTGGCTTGTGGCTGAGCAGAGCTCCTCTTGTGGGAGCGCACTGACCACCAGGGGGCAGCTCCTGCATTGAGCATTTGCCCCCTGGTGGTCAATGTGTGTCATAGTGACCAGTCATTCCCAGTTTCTCTGTTGTTAGGGTCAGTTTGCATATTACCCTTTTATTATATTGCATTATTATGTAGGATAGAGGCCTGGTGCATGGGTGGGGGCCGGCTGTTTTGCCCTGAAGGGTGTCCCGGATCAGGGTGGGGGCCCCCACTGAGGTGCCTGGCCATCCTGGGTGAGGGGATGATGGGTGTTTGCAGCTGGTCACACCCCCTTCAGGGTGGGGGTCCCCACTGGGGTGCCTGGCCAGCTTGGGTGAGGGGCTAATGGCTGTTTTCAGGCTGGCCACACTCCCTTTAGGGTTGGGGGTCCCCACTGGGGTGCCTGGCCAGTCTGGGTGAGGGGATGAGAGCCATTTTCAGGCTGGCCAAGCCCCCCCCCCTTCCCCCCCCCCCGGTGACGGAAGCTCCCAGCCTCTCCTTTTTTTCTTTTTTTTATTCTGGGATTTATTTACCTTCTAGAATTGAAACATTGTAGCCTTTAGAGGAACTCAGAGCCTGCCAGGGTGGGCAGGAGGGAAGCTTGGCTTCCTCCATTTCCAGGGGCAACCCACGTCTCCTGCTCGCTCCAGTTCTGTGGTCACGGCCGGCTGAAAGCAGGTATCTGGGGTTTATTTACCTTCTATAATTGAAGCTTTGTTGCCTTCAGTGGAGCTCAGAGCCAGCCACGGCATTCTGGAAGCTTGGCTTCCTCCATCATTGGGGCAACCAAGCCTCCTGTTTGCTCTAGCACTGTGGCTTCCGACCGCCATCTTGGTTGGGTTAATTTGCATATAGTCAGTTTGATTGGCTGGTGGGCGTGGCTTGGGGCATAGTGAAGGTACAGTCAATTTGCATGTTCGTCTTTTATTAGTGTAGATTTGAGAAGTACATTAAGTTTAAACTTAACTTTTTTAGAAAATTTTGCAAATTCCTGCTGATGGTAGTAGTAGTTTAGGTCAGGTAATAGCTATAATAATAAAAGTGCAATATAATAATTAGACCGGACATCCTTCTGGGATGACCTTCTGGACAAAGCTGGGGCTGTGAGGGAAGCCCAGGTCCAGGGTTCCAGAGGGAAGCCGCTGCCAGCAGCCAGGGGAAAGAAGGCCTACTCTTGCACAAATTTCGTGCATTGGGCCTCTAGTAGCTACATAAAAGCTGGTTAAAACAACTTTTATGACAAAAATTAGGATAAGTTAGCAATAAGTGCCACTGAGAAATGAAAACACACTAAGTATCTTTGGAAACATTTATACACATATGTGGACTTCTTCAAATATAAATGGTATTCCAAATATCAGCTGAACATTTTCAAAGTTAAATCATTAGAACAATATGGCTGAATGAACTAGCATAAACTAGAAAGGCAATACATGCATGGTGCTTTGATTAATTCTACCTAATTTTGGAATATAGATTAAGAAATTAAAAAAAAAAGAATAAGATGGGTAGAATTTCACTAGAGTGAGAAAACCAGTAGAATATGATAAAATGCTTTGTAGAAAAGCATTCACAGAAAAACACCATTTGTGAATATTGAGTAAGTAGTACATTTGTCCAACTCCACCACAAAACATGGTGATGTAAGAGCTGCTTCTTGCATTGAAAAGGAAGCAGAAATTTATTTAAATATACAAGCATTTAGAATAGGAAAAAAACTTTCTGAAGATTTATTTTTCATTTTTTTCTTTCTAATTTAAATCTTGTCAACATGTTGGAACTTTAATATTTTTTTACATTTGTCTATGGGTATTAATTATGACCTTATGATAAATGTATTTGTTTTACTCAAAGTCAAAACAAAGGCATTCATTAAGATTACCCTGTAGAGCTACAACTCATGATTCAAGTTACAAGAAACATAGTCCTACCTCCCAAAAGAGAGATTTTAAACTTTCATGATAAGTGATATTATTTTGAATTGAGAAGTATTCCATTTTTCTCTAAATAACTCAATATTTTCAGTCAATAATCTAATTCATTGATGTTTAATTTCCTCAGATGACTGGTAATACAGTACTTAATGTACATCAAATGAATGTCTCAAGATATTTAATAAAATACAATAAAATATAGATTTATCAAGATACTGTGACTAGAAACTGAGATATATCTCATCATTGAAAGAAAATAAGTAATATAATACTAATAAAGAGATTGCAGTAATTGACAGTTTCCTACAGACCATGGACACACACACACACACACACACACACACACACATTTCTTCTAGTTCCAATGTGAGTATTTAAAACCAAAGAAACTTTTAAATATGTAAGTGACAATAAACAGCATTAAATGAAAGTAGAGTAATTCAAGGGAGAGCAAGCTCATTTTCCAAAAATATTATTTTACTCTGTATCATTTTCAAACAGTGTCTATATATTATTTATTTACTCATATACACAAGGTAGTTTTGTAATTAAATTAGAAAAAGAGAAAATTATCTATGATGAAGTACTAAATTAAATTGAATTTAGGATAAAAAAAGATAATCCTACCACAGAGAATATTAACAAAATAGAATCAGTAATCAAAAACTCCCAAAAAACAAAAGTCTTGTACTAGATGACTTCACAACTAAATTTTAACAAACATTCAAAGAAGAATTAGTACATTATCCTTAAACTAGTCCAAAAAATTGAAGAGGAGGAATGGCTCCCATGCTCATTTTACAAGGCTTCCATTATTCTGATTCCAAACCAGATAAAGACACTATTAAAAATTATAGGTAAATATGCCTGATGAACATAAATGCAAAAATCCTCAGCAAAATATCAGCAATATATTAAAAATATCATACACCATGGTCAAATGGGAATCATTCCTGGGGTGCAAGATTCGTTCAATACCCACAAATCAATTAATGTGATATACCACATAAAGAAAATGAAAGATAAAAATAATTTGATCATATTTATAAATGCAGAAAAAGCACTTGACAAAATCCAGGATCCGTTTATGATAAAAACTCTCAGCAAAGTGGGAATAGAGGGAAGATACCTCAATATAATAAAGATAATATATTATAAACTCATAACTAACATCATATTCAACTGGGAAAAGCTAAAAGCATTTTGCCTAACATAAGGGACAAGGATATCCTAAAGACAAAGGTACCTACTTTCACCACTGTTAGTCAACATTGTATTGAAAGTCCTAGTCATAGCAATAAAACAAAAAAATAAAAATCATCCAAATTGGAAAGGAAGAAGTAAAACTGTTATTATTTGCAGATGATATGATGCTACATATAGACAACCTTTAAATTCCACCAAAAAAACTATTAGAACTGACAAATGAATGCAGTAAAGTAGCAGGATACAAAATTAATATTCAGAAACTGGTTGTATTTTTATACATCAATAATGAATCAGAAAGAGAAATAAAGACAACAAATCCCTTTCATAATTGCATCAGAAAAAACACACACCTATGAATAAATTTATCTAATAAAGTAAAAGACCTGTACCTGGAAAACTGTAAGATAGTAAAGAAATAAACTGAAGAATATACAAATAAATGGAAGCATATACACTGCTCATGGATAGGAAGAATTAATATCAAAATGTCCATAATACCCACATCAATCTATAGATTCCATGTAATCCCTATCAAAATATGAAAGGCATTTTTTACAGAACTAGAAAAAATAATCCTAAAGGTTATATGGAACCACAAACGACTTCAAAGGCCAAAGCAATCTTGAGAAAGAAGAACAAAGTTGGAGGTATTATACTACCTGATATCAAAGCATACTATAAGGTTATAGTAATAAAAACAGGATGGTATTAGCATTAAAACAGACATGTGGATCAATGGAACACAGAATAGAGAATCCAGAAATAAATCCACACCTATATGGTCAATTCATCTATGACAAAGAAGGCAAGTATATACAATGGGGTAAAGACTGTCACTTCAAGAAATGGTATTGTGAAAACTGGACAGTCACATGCAAAATAATGAAATTGGATCACTTTCTTATACCATATACAAGAACAAACTCAAAATTGATTAAAGACTTAAATGTAAGACCCAAACTATAAAACTCCTAGAAGAAAACATAGGCAGTAAACTCTTTGACATTGCTCTTAGTAATATATATATATATATATATATATATATATATATATATATATATATTCAGACAAAGGAAACAAAAGAAAAAATAAACAAATAGAACTACATCAAACTAAAAAGTTTTTGTGCATTGAAGGAAACCATCCACAAAACGAAAACACAACCTACTAAATAGAAGATATTTGCTAATGATACATCTGATAAAAAGTTAATATCCAAAACATATAGGGAACTCACACAACTTAACACCAAAAACAAAACAAAACAAACAAACAAAAAACAAAAAAACCCACAACCCAGCTCAAAACAAAAAATGAACAGAGGACCTGAATAGATAGTTCTCCAAAGAGGACATACAGATGGACAATATATATATATGAAAAGATGCCCAATAATCATGAGGGAAATACCAATTTAAACCACAATGGGATATCATCTGGCACATTTCAGAATGGCCTGACTAGAACCTTTTTCGAGGAAGATATACAGATGGCCAACAGATACATGAAAAGATGCTCAGCATCACTAGTTATAAGGGAAATACAAGTCAAAACACAATGAGATACTGTTAGAATGGCTATTATTAATGACAAGAAATAACAAGTTTGATGAGGTTGTGGAGAAAAGGAAACTCACAGTGCTTGTGGGAACGTAAACTGGTACAGCCACTATGGAAAACAGTATAGAGGTTCCTAAAAAAATTAATAGAGCTACCATATATGACCCATCATTCCCTCTTCTGGGTGTCTATCTGAAACAATTTGAAAACATTTATGCATAAAGATATATGCACCCCTGTGTTTGTCCAGCATTTTCACAATAGTCAAGACATAGAAACTACCTAAATCACCTTTTATGAATGATTGGATAAAAAATATGTGAGATATATATATATATATATATATATATATATATATATATATATATATTGATATAAGATTGCCATTTGTAACAACAGGAAGTTTACATTTCTTTTGTTTTGCTTTACTTATAGGATTAACTATTTTTTTGCCTCATATTTCCAGATATAAATATTTACATAGACTTTGAATTTTTAGAATTATATACATATTCAAAAATAATAAATTTGCTTTGACCCAGTACTGAGAAATAGCTATCTTTAAGTTAGTATAAATTAAAAGCAAAGCACATCCTATATAATAAAAGGGTAATATGCAAATTGACCCTAATGGTGAAACAACCAGAACGACCCCTGGACCAGTCACTATGAGGCTCACTGACCACCTCTTGGTTCCTTTCCCTGGCCGGCAGGCTCTGATCGCCTGATGTTGAATGGGAAACTGGGGGTGGGTGGTGGGGGGTGCAGGCAGCGCCAAACCAAGGCCCCTGCCCTGCCAGTCACCCCACACACAGAGGGCAACCTGTGGAGGGGGTGGGGCTGGAAAGCAGGTGGGAACAGCCGACCTCTTGGTCCCTTCCCTGGGCTATTAGGCACCGATCACTTGATGGCGAATGGGGAACTGGGGGTGGGTGGTGGAGGGGTGGGGGGCAGCTGCGGGTAGCCGGGGAAGATGGCTCTGATCACAGGCCAAGCCTAGGGACTGTACCCACGCACGAATTTTGTGCGCCAAGCCTCTAGTAATGTAATATTTTGCAGGTCTACAATGAAGTGGAATTACAGATTCAAAATGGTTGTAAATATTTTTATACTCCTCTCATTGAAAAGTCAGTTTTCTTCTCTCTCCTCTTGATCTAGTCTAGCCTATAACTGGATTTGACAATAAAGTAGGGTAGAAGTGATGAGCTGCCTATCACTGGCCCAGTCTCTGAGAAAACTGGCAGTTTCCACTTTTGTCTTTGAGCTCTGTCTTGCAATACAAGAAGTAGGACCAGCCTGACACTGTCAAGCTATGTGGAAGCACAAGATAGCCAATTGGAGTAGCCTAGGAGAGAGAGGTGATTAGGAGGAAAAGGAAAGAGGAGAGAGAGGGGATGTTGAGCTGATGATGCACTGCCAGTTACCAGGTGTTCCAGCCCATAGTCTATTTTCTATCATCCCTGCTGAGGTTCCAGAAATTGTGGAGTAAACGTGAGCTGCCCCTGCTGTGTTTAGTTCAAATACCTGACCCATAGATTTGTGAGATATAATGCACACATATCATTATTTTTAAGCCACTACATTTTGGGGCATAGTTTGTTATGCAGTAATAGGTAACTGAAACAAGTAGATTGATTATTAATCTGCAATTCATAGTCCCCAATCTAATATGGAATAGTTAATTATCCTATTTTTTTTGTCATAGATTGGCTGATGAAATTTTGAAGATTCTGTTTTAACACATAAAAATTAACTTACATAGCCCAATTATCTGATATTTGGAAGGATTATGATATTTTTAGATTGAAATGACAAGTTAAATTGGTTGAAACAAGTCATTTGAAAGTATAAACGGAACATAATATGGTTAAAAAATATTTTTTATGTTAACACTTTGATAGTACTTACTATGCTGCGGGCTCCATAAGTGTTCCCAATAATCAGAAAAATCCTCAGGGCTACACTATAAAATAAGTCTTAAAGATGAAAAACAGGTATTGAGAGGTCAAGTAAGTTGTCCAACGTCACCCAATAAGTTAGTGGTAGAGCTGGGATTTGAATCCAGGGAGTTTAGCTCTGATTCTGAGCTGTTATTTATTACAGTATATAACTTCCAAGGTTAAATATGCATGCAATGCAGTCACATATCACTTAGAATTTCATGTACTATTAGATTTTGTATTCATTTTCATTCATATAGACACAGATGTAAAAAAGTTAATGTAGATTCTACATAACATAAATAATCCACAACTATGGTATAAGAAACTCTGAAATTCAAAGTACTTAGTCTAACACAGATTTAAGCACATTATATTTTGTTACTATTTCATGGGATTTTGAGTATTTATCAAATACCACCAATATCAAGAAACCTATTTGCCTCCTCTTTTCACAGTGTAAAAAAAAGGCCCGTTAAGAAGAATAAAGTGGATATTTCTTCTATAACAACAATTACATTATGTATCTAAGCTCTTCTATGAAGGCAAACTAGAAAGAATGAGATAAACTATTTTCCTGTATTTGCGCTTTCATTTCAATTTTTGCATCATTTTGCATTTAGGAGGATATCTATGTTGCAGACCAAAAGACTAAGAACTTTTCAAGGCTTTAAATCAAAATTCCTAATTCTGATATAGTTTCAACAGGATCTTCTACATTTACCGATAAACTGAGTGACCTTACTAATTAGAGCACTGGATTGGAATTTGAAGAAACAAGGCTGTCTTCTGTGACTCAGAAGACAGATGAATTGAAGCATGTCAGAACATCACTGAGCTACAGACTCCTCAGGTAAAAAGTGAACATAAAAACTTCAGCTCCATTTGTCTCACAATATTATTGTGACGGATCAAGTATGAATGCCTGTCTGAACTGGAACCTCCTCTTGAAATGTGAGATAGAATGGTTATTGTTGTTGTTAATGTTACTAAATACATGGCCATGTAGTTTGTGGAAACATCTGTCGGAGTAAGACATAATCTATAATAATAAAAGTATAATATGCAAATAGACTGAATGACTGAACAGCAGAACAACCGTCCGGGCAACCTTCTGGATAACCTTCTGGATGACCACACTATGACACACACTGGCATCAGGCCAGCCAAGGTGGGTGCGATGCGATTGGTTGGGGGTTGGGAGACCTACCATCGTGGAGCCCCAGCAGGGTGGGCAGGGCCTTCCTCTGCATGGTGATCAATCGCTGAGCCCCAGGTGGGTGGGCTAAGGCCTCCCTGTGGGCGGTGATCAATCATGGAGCCCCAGCTGGGTGGGCAGGGCCTCTCTGTGCATGTGATCAATCTCAGAGCCTTGGCAGGGTGGGTAGGGCCTCCCTCTGTGCTGCGATCAGTTGCGGAGCCCCAGCTGGGTGGGCAGGGTCTACCTCTTTGGGGCAATCGATCACGGGGCTCCCACACAGTGGGAGGGCACAGGCCAGGCTGAGGGATCCCCCCTGCCTGAGTGCATAAATTTTGTGAACCGGGCCTCTAGTATTTTAATAATAAACTATATGCTGAGTTTGTGGATGGAAATTACATCATTAATATAAAAAAATATATAGTATGAATTATCCTACATAATAAAAGTATAATATGCAAATCAACTAAACAGCCAAACAGTGGAACAACCATCTAGATGACCAACCGGGACGACGTTATGACACCCACTGGTGCCAGGCCAGCCAAGGTGGATGTGATGGGATCAGTCAGGAGTCTGGTCATCCCCCTATGATTGCCCGGCAGAGGGAGACCCAGGCCACCGGCTGGTGGGCTGCAACAGGTGAGTGGGGCCTCCTTCTGTGAGGGAAGCCTTTTTCCTGGGTGCCAGAAGCCAGAGAGAAGCCCAGGACCCTGGTGCCTGAGGGAAGCTGGTGCCGGCAGCTGGGGGAAGGAAGGCCTACTTTTGCATGAATTTCATGCATCAGGTCTCTAGTAATTCAATAATTACTATATATATATATATATATATATATATATATATATATATATATATACACTAGAGGCCTGGTGCACAAAAATTTGTGCACTTGGGGGGTTCCTCAGACCGGCCTGTGCCCTCTCGCAGTCTGGGACCCCGCAGGGGATGACCACCTGCTGGCTTAGGCCCGCTTCCTAGGGGAGCGGGCCTAAGTTGGCAATCAGACATCCCTCTGGCAGCCTGGGAGCCCTCGGGGGATGTCGACTTGCCAGCGGGGAGCAGGCCTAAGCTGCAGTTGGACATCTTTAGCACTGCTGAGGAGGCAGGAGAGGCTCACACCACCACTGCTGTACTGGCAGCCATCAGCCTGGCTTGTGGCTGAGCAGAGTTCCCTCTGTGGGAGCACACTGACAACCAGGGGGCAGCTCCTACATTGAGCATTTGCCCCCTGGTGGTCAGTGTGTGTCATAGTGACCAGTCATTCCCAGTCGTTCTGCTGTTAGGGTAAGTTTGCATATTACCCTTTTATTATATAGGATAGAGACCTGGTGCATGGGTGGGGGCCAGCTGGTTTGCCCTGAAGGGTGTCCTGGATCAGGGTGGGGGTCCTGCTGGAGTGCCTGGCCAGCAGGGTAAGAGGCTGAGAGCCGTTTTCAGGCTGTTCACACCCCCTTCAGGGTGGGGGTCCCTGCTGGAGCGCCTGATCAGCCTAAGTGAGAGGCTGAGAGCCATTTCAGGCTAGACACATGCCTTCAGGGAGGGGGGTCCTGCTGGGGTTCATGGCCAGCCTCGGTGAGGGGCTGATGGCTGTTTGCGGGCTGGCCACAGTCCCTTCAGTGTCGTGGTCCCCACTGGGGTACCTGGCTATCCTGGGTGAGGGGCTGAGGGCCATTTGCAGGCTGGCTAAGCCCCCAGCGGGTACCCTCACCCCATGAGGATGTGGCCAGCCTGGGTGAGGGGCTGATGGCTGTTTGCAGGCTGGCCATACCCACTTCAGGGTTGGGGGTCCTGCTTGGGTGCCTGGCCAGCCTGGGTGAGTGGCTGATGGCTGTTTTCAGGCTGGCCAAGCTCCCCAGCAGGGACCCTCACCACATGAGGGTGTGACCATCCTGGGTGAGGGGCTGATGGCTGTTTGCAGGCTGGCCACAGCCCCCAGCCACCCAAGGCCCCAGTGGAGGCTGGCTGGAAGTAGGTATCTGGGATTTATTTGTCTTCTATAATTGAAACTTTGTTGCCATGAGCCGAAGCCATAACCGGCTCAGGGCAGGCGGGAAGCTTGGCTTCCTCCATCACCCCGGCAACCAAGCCTCTTGCTTGCTCTAGCTCTGTGGCTGCCAGCTGCCATCTTGGTTGGGTTAATTTGCATATAGTCACTCTAATGGGCTGGTGGGCGTGGCTTGGGGCATAGTGAAGGTACGGTCAATTAGCATCTTTTTCCTTTATTAGTGTAGATAAAAAGCTAGTGACCGGAACACCGGAACAACTGGAATGACTGGGCACTATGACGCCCACTGCGGCAGCCAACCAGCCCATTGGGGGTGGGACCAGCCAGCTGACCTCCTGCGTCCCCTCCTCCTCCACCAGCCCTGCCCCATCGGCCATCATCAAGGCAGGCCAGCCAGACCCTACCTGTGCACGAATTCATGCACCAGGCCTCTAGTATAATTAATAATTGAATTGGTTATTTAGTAAGTTAATCACCCAGAACCACAGGAACTCTTCTCTTTTAATTCTAGGTGTCTGAAGCCTTAGGTGATTGGTGTGCAGTTGAGCTCTATATGTGAGAATAAGACCAATGTCTAGAGATTTCTTCAGATGACAGACCCTCCTTTAGGGTCCTCAATCAGTTACTTATACCTGTGGACATGACCAGTTAACTAGTTGTTAATGTAGCCTTCAGCAGTACAATGGGACCATTCTGAGATTAAAAATAATTGCTTGTAATAATCCTTAAATGTGACATGTTACTGGAGCTAAGAGTGACTATACTCCTAACAGCCACCTCTGTCTGTTTTTCATATTGTAGATGACATTAATGAAATACTTTCACTGCTAGCTCATTGAACTAATCAACAATTGAATTAAGTTTTCAGCAGCACTATAGTGTGGTCTTTTAAAAATAGGAACTTGTTAAACATTCTAAGATAAAAATGTTAGGACGCATCATTCACTAAATAGGAGGAAAAACACTATAGAGCTTTTGATAGCAGTTGTAATAGCTGTACACGTTCAGGTATAACTAAATTAGATAGGACAGAAATATGTCACCCATCTACCTGCTGTGATTTACCCATGGAATCACAAGAATCAAGGGGCATATTGAAGTAATGATTGCCCTGATTGTCTGCTTTAAATGTCCTTGTGTGAAATAGAAGGCTCAAACACAGGTTCTGGGAGAAATTTTCCTTTGCCAACTGAAATTTAGCCAAAAACAATTTATATTGCATTCAACCATGAAGAAATGCAGAATACTTCCTCAGCTAAAACTTTATATTTTCTCATTATAGAAGTATGATTTTCTATCACTAAAGGTTTGAAGAGAATCTAAATGAATTCTAACATTTTTACTTTTTCAATTATTCCGTGGAAATGCTAAGATTTCTAATATTATTTGGGTCATCAGTTCTAATTAAATATATATATATAATACATATATGCATATATATGTATTACATATACATATATATGAATATGATTATAAGCCTGTCTTTTTAAACATATATAAATTGAGAAGAAACAATTTCAAGAACAATAATCTAAACACATATAATATAACAAATTACCAAGAAAGTTAAACTGTTAAAGAGAAACAGCTTTTGAAGTATTTGAACCCTTATAGTAATAAAATTATTTTCTAAGTTTCCATAGATACATTCAAGTAAATAGACTCTTGTTTATTTTTTCTAAGAAAATCAGATCACTTTGGGTTCTACAAGGTCACTGCAAATACAGGATATTAAAACCCAGCCAAATCCTGTAGCAACATCAATGTTTTTATGAGCAGCAGGTGTATTCTTTGAATGACTGTAAAGCTATTAACAGCTCAGTAAGGAGTACATAATAATAGGCTGTTAACTCAGCCTCCCCTACAAGAGTCCTGAGGAAGGACATTTTGAAACCATTAAGACAAATGCATTTTAAAAAGTATCCAATATGAATGCTTTATGAAGAGAGGTTCATTTAAACTTCATCTCATTAAAGTAATGAGTTTAGTCATCTTGATTTGAATATGCCCATTTCAAAGAATTATTTAATTACTCTGAATAAAAATCAAATCATAATTTTGAAAGCCAATATGTCCTTGTCTTAAGTACTTGAAAATTAGTTCTCCGTTAGATTATTTTGTGCAAGTTTCAAGACTTGAGGCTTATTCCACAAAAATCTATATTACCTAGCATAGTTATCTAAGAGTTTAATAAGCCTATTTCAATGAATGAATGAATGAATGAATGAATGAATGATTTTCTAAGATATTTTATATATTGTTGACATTTTATTTGCTTACCCTGGAAAAATTATTTGTGATTTGATACCCATGAGGTTACTGCTAGTTACAAAATTCAAAGTTGGAGAGACTTCAGTTTTATTAGTTTATTGTACTATTTTCTTCCATAGTTGCCACACTCATTAAATTATTTAGAATTTTCTTTAAATTAAAAAAGAATGAGGTTGTTAAAAATGTTTTTGGTTATATATTAATTGTGAGGCATAGAATATTTTGTGATACCCAATAAGCAATAACTACTTTGTGGATTTTTTCATCAGTTTGAATTGAGATTGTTATAATGAATTATTTGATTTATATATAAAACTATAATATTTAATACAATGAACTACACCAAAGCATATTTGATTTTTTTCTTCCTTAGAGCCCTTGCTTTGAATTCATGCTGCAGTGAAATAAAAAGGTGGAAAACAGGATGGCAAAGTTATTTAATAAAAAATATTATAGCGATCTACTTTGGCACTGTGGATTATTTTTCCATAGCCCTCATTCTGAAAGCAAAGAACAAAGGAATCGAAGGAAAAAGGGCTACGTACATCATTTAAAAATATTTTCCTACTATAAAAGTATGAATGAACTAAAACAAATAAATAAACATTTATGTTTTTATAATTCCCTCACTTGGTAGCAATAAAGTTTGGCTTAAAACAGCATTTCACAGTATGTTTTCCAAGGACTATGTGTTGTTATGGAAACACACACACACACTTTATGACTGTGTACTAGTAAGCGTGGGTCTTCTGGGCATCAGATTACAAAATGATGCTGAAAGTGAAGATATTTATGGAGGGAAATACCTGTGCATATAAAATGGGAAAGAGATCAGGTAGGCAAGGAGAGCTTTTGGACCACAATGCTCACAACAGATCTGACTCTTTGAAAAGAGAAATGAAGAAAAAGGATTTGGTAGAAAGCAACCCTCAGATGGCAGTGCAATTCTAAAAGCCTTGGCCAGGCATTTGGGCAGCCCAGAGAGAATATTGTCCATTAGAATGGCTATTATCAATATGACAAGCAATAATAAGTATTGGAGAGGCTGTGGAGAAAAGAGAACCCTCATTCACTGCTGGTGGGAATGTAGACTGGAATACCCACTATGGAAAACAGTCTGGCAATTCCTCAAAAAATTAAGAATAGAGCTGCCATATGAC
This sequence comes from Myotis nattereri, assembly GCF_964212035.1. Taxonomy (NCBI): domain Eukaryota; kingdom Metazoa; phylum Chordata; class Mammalia; order Chiroptera; family Vespertilionidae; genus Myotis; species Myotis nattereri. Next base: position 82,030,759 of record NC_138077.1, read on the forward strand.
AATAGAGCAATCCCTCTCTTGGATATCTATTCCCAAAATTCAGAAGCATGTATTCACAAATATATATGCACCCTATGTTCACTGAAGCATTATTCACGGTGGCCAAGAAATGCAGACAACCAATGCTTTGATAGAAGATTGTATAAAGAAGATGTGGTACATATATATAATAGAATGCTACTCAGACATAAAAAAAAAGACAAAATACTGTCATTTGGGACAACATAGATGACCTTGAGAATATTATGCTAAGTGAAATAAGAGAGTCAGAAAAAGCTAAGAACCATATGATTTCATTTGTATGTGGGATACAAACTGAAACTCATGGACACAGACAGTTGTGTGGTGATTGCCAGAGGGAAGGGGGTGGGTGGTGTAGGGAGAAGTGCTGGGGGCCTAATATATGGTGATGGAAGATGATTTGACTTAGGGTGGTGGGCGTACATTGCAATATACAGATCTTGTATCATAGAAATGTATACTTAAAACCTATATGATCCTATTAACCAAGGTCACCCCACGCGGTTCAGGAGGAACAGAGCTTTGATGTGAATGCTAAAAGTACAGCATTTTGAGACCCTCCTTGCCATAAGTTCTCTCCTGAAGGGAGATCTAAGTTGTATACTCTCATGACTGCCATTTAGGTCAAATAAATTTGAAAACACTAAGTTAAATAACGTTAAATGTGTTACTTTGCTGCAGGTTTTCCCTGAGCATTTATATGCCCATGTGATCTGTTAAACTCCAGAGGTGAGAAATATTTGCTACGTTTTTGAGTATGCAACCCCAAAGGTTATTAAAAAAACACATCCAATGAGACTAGGTGTACAGTAGGTACTTTGGGAAACATTAGTTTAAGTTATACAAAATTATTACAAATTCTGAGGTATCACAAGTAACGTTGTACAAACTATTTTATGTCTCAATGGTACCATTAATTTAGGTTTATCTCTGGGGCCCTATCCAATCCCATTCCTCATTCACAGAGGTATTTACTATTCTGAATTTTTAAGCAAAATTTTGCTTAAAAATTCAGAGTATCCTTGCCTAAAAAATAAGTGTTACCACTTCTGTATGAGTGCATACACAATACATTAGTTTGTATGTATCTGAGCTTTCTATAAATATTGTCATAATGTATGTAGTCTTCTGGGACTACAATATATTTCTAAGATTTATTGTATTATAGCATTACATTTGTTCATAATGTTCATTTATATATTACTAGAGGCCCGGTGCACAAAAATTTGTGCACTCGGGGGGGAGAGGGGGTCTCTCAGCCCGGCCTGTGCCCTCTCGCAGTCTGGGACCCCTCGGGAGATAACGCCCTGCTGGCTTAGGCCTGCTCCCGGGTGGCAGAGGGCAGGCCCAATCCCTAGGTGCAGCCCCTGGTCGGGCACAGAGCAGGGCAGATTGGGGAATTGGGGCACCGCCCCCTGTCATGCACAGAGCAGGGTGGATTGGGAGATTGCAATGCCACCCCTAGAAACGCTCAGGGTAGGGCCGATTGGGGTTTGGGGCACCGCCCCCTGTCACACTCAAAGCAGGGTCGATGGGGAGGTTGTGGCGCCACCCCCTGTCACGCACAGAGCAGGGCCGATCAGGGGGTTGGGGCGCTGGCCCCTATCACACACAGAGCAGGGCCAATCAGGGGGTTGGGGAGCTCCCCCCTGTCACTCACAGAGCAGGGTCGATCAGGGGGTTGGGGCGCCGCACCCTGTCACACACAGAGCAGGGCAGATCAGGGGGTTGGGGTGCTGCCACTGTCACACTCAGGGCTGGGCCGATGGGGTGGGGGTTGGGGCGCCACACCCTGTCACACACAGAGCTGTAGGGCGATCGGGGGTTGGGGCTCTGTACCCTGTCACACACAGAGCAGGGCCAATCAGGGGTTGTGGCACCGCACCCTGTCATACACAGAGCCGCAGGGCGATCAGGGGGTTGGGGAGCTCCCCCCTATCAGGCACAGAGCAGGGCCGATCAGGGGGTTGGGGTACCTTCCCCTATCACGAATAGAGCAGGGCGGATAGGGAGGTTGTGGCCCCTCCCCCTGTCACACACAGAGCCGCAGGGCGTTCAGGGGGTTTGGGCGCTGCCCCCTGTCACGCTGATCCCGGTGCCGGGAGGCCTCGCGGCTCTGCTGATCCCGGTGCTGGGAGGCATATTACCCTTTTACTATCTAGAATAGAGGCCTAGTGCACAGGTGGGGGCCGGCTGGTTTGCCCTGAAGGGTGTCCTGGATCAGGGTGGGGGTCCCGCTTGGATGCCTGGCCAGTCTGGAATGTTTGCTTTTACCACACTTATTTAACACAGTACTGGAAGTCATAGCCACAGTGATCAGACAAGAAAGAAAGATAAGAGGTATCCATATTTTAAAGGAGGAAGTAAAACTGTCATTGTTCACAGTTATACATAGGCAATCCTAAGGACTCCACCCCCAAACTCCTAGATTTAATAAAGGAATTTGGCAATGTAGTAGCATGCAAAGTTAACACCCAGAAATCAATGGCATTTTTATACACTGATGATAAATTCTCAGAAACAGAAACCTAAAAAACAATCCCATTTATCATTGAAACAAAAAAATTAAGATACTTAGGAATAAACTTAACCAAGGAGGTCAAAGACTTAGAAAACTACAGGACGTTGAAAAAGAGAGATAGAGGAAGATATAAACACATGGAAAACTATACCGTGTTCATGGATTGGTAAAATTAACATTATTAAAATGTCCATACCATGCAAAGTAATCTATAGATTCAATGCAATCCCTATTAAAATACCAATGGCATATTTCATGATCTAGAACAAAAACTCCAAAAATTTATATGGAACCAAAAAAAGATGCTGAATAGTCACAGCCATCTTGAGAAAGAAGAACAAAGTTGGAGGGATCACAAATACCAAATATCAATTTATACTACAAAGCCACTGTACTTAAAACAGCTCTGTACTAGCACAAAAACAGCATCAGGTGGGCATATAGATCCATGGAAGAAAACAGAGAACCCAGAAATTGACTCAAGTCATTAAACTCAATATTTGACAAAGGAGGCAAGAGCATACAAAAGAGTTAAAATAGTCTCTTCAACAAATGGTGTCGGGAAAATTGGACAGGTACATGCAAAAAAAATGAAACTAGACAACTGACTTACACCATACACAAGAATAAACTCAAAATGGATACAAAAATTAAAGTAAGTAGTGAAACCATAAGAATCCTAAAAGAAAACAAAGGTAGAAAAATCTCAAATATCTTTTGTAGCAATGTGGCAAGGGAAACTAAGGAGAAAATAAGCAAATAGGATTATATCAAAGTAAAATTCTTCTGAACAGCAAAAGACACCATCAACAAAATGGAAAGGGAGCCCACTGAATGGGAGATCATATTTGGCAATGATACATCTGACAAACGGTTAATAACCAAATGTATAAGGAACTCATACATCTTAACAAAAGGAAGAAAAACAATCCAATCGCAAAATGGGTAAACAGACACTTCTCCAAAGTGGACATACAGATGGTCAAGAGACATATGCAAAAATGCTCAAAGAAACTGATCATCAGAGAGATGCAAATTAAAATGGCAAAGAGGTATTACCTCACACCTGTCAGAATCTCTACCCCCAACAAATCAACAAATGACAAGTGCTAGTGAGGATGGGGAGAAAAGGGAACCCTAGTACACTGCTGGTAGGAATGCAAACTAGTGCAGCCGTTATGGAAAATAGTAATTTCCTCAAAGAATTGAGCATGGAACTGCCATTTGACCCAGTGATCCCACTTCTATGAACATATCCTAAGAATCCCGAAACACCAGTCAGAAAAATGTATGCACCCCTATGTTCATAGCAGCACAATTTATAATAGCTAAGATATGGAAACAGACAAAGTGCCCATCAGTAGATGAATGGATAAAAAAGCTGTGGTACATTTACACCATGGAACACTGTGCAGCAGTAAAAAGAAGGATCCCTTATCCTTTGAGACAGCATGGATGGACCTGGAGAGTATTATGAAAAGTGAAATAAGCCAGTTAGAGAAAGACAAGTGTCACATGATCTCACTCATATGTGGAATCTAATGAAAAAAACCTGATGGTGCTCACTTCGGCAGCACATATACTAAAATTGGAATGATACAGAGAAAATTAGCATGGCCCCTGCACAAGGATGACACGCAAATTCATGAAGTGTTCCTTATTTTTTTAGAAATAGAAGAAAACAAACAAACAAACAAAAAAACCTGATGAACAAAATTGATCCAGAGACATAGAAGCATGGAACAGACTATCAAATCTCAGAGGGAATGCGGGAATGGGTGGGTGGGTGGGAAGTGATCAACCAAAGAACTTGTATGCATATATACATAACCTATAGACAATAGTGTGGTAAAGGCTTGGTGTAGGGGGCAGGTACAGGCTAGAAAGGGTCAATGGGGGGGAAAATGGGGACATCTGTAATACTTTCAACAACAAAGATTTTTTAAACAATTAGAAGGAAAGATAAAAAATATAAAATCACTCAAGCTCTTAAGTTTAGAACAATTTTTACTCATTGATTCAAATATTAGTTAAATAACTATTATAATGATTTGTTAAACAATTTATAAATCTCTAAGTTATCTACTTCTGTTATATCCTATATTATAAAAGCCTAATATACAAATCAACCAAAAGGCAGAATGACCAGTTGCTATGATACACACTGACCACCAGAGAACAGATGCTCAATGCAGGAGCTGCCCCCAGCCCTCAGGCCCCAGGCCAGCCAGGGTGGGTGCCAGCAGGGCCCCACAATCGCCCTGCCAGTTGCCCCACAGATCAGCTCTGATTGCCAGCCAGGCCTAGGGACCCTACCTATGCATGAATTTCATGCATCAGGTCTCTAGTTTTATTAAATAACTAGAGGCCCGGTGCACAAAAATTTGTGCACTAGGGGGGGGGGAGGGGTCCCTCAGCCCGGCCTATGCCCTCTCACAGTCTGGGACTCCTCATGGGATGACCACCTGCTGGCTTAGGCCTGCTCCCTGGGGGATTGGCAATCAGACATCCCTCTGGCAGCCCGGCAGCCCTCAAGGGATGTCCACTTGCCAGCGGGGAGCAGGCCTAAACTGCAGTCAGACATCCTTAGCACAGCTGAGGAGGCAGGAGAGGCTCCCACCACCACCGCTGTACTGGCAGCCATCAGCCTGGCTTGTGGCTGAGCAGAGCTCCTCCCATGTGAGAGCGCCCTGACCACCAGAGGGCAGCTTCTGCATTGAGCATCTGCCCCCTGGTGGTCAGTGTGTGTCATAGTGACCAGTCATTCCCAGTCCTTCTGCTGTTAGGGTCAGTTTGACTATTACCCTTTTACTATATAGGATAGAGGCCTGGTGCACGGGTGGGGGCCAGCTGGTTTGCCCTGAAGGGTGTCCCGGATCAAGGTGTGGGGTCCTGCTTGGGTGCTTGGCCAGCCTGGATGAGGGGATGATGGCTGTTTGCAGCTGGTCACACCCCCTTCAGGGTAGGGGTCTCCACTGGAGTGCCTGGCCAGTCTGGGTGAGGGGCTGAGGGCTGTTTTCAGGCTGGTGGGCGACTGAAACTTCCAGCCTCTCCTTTTTTCTATTTTTTTTTTATTCTGGGATTTATTTACCTTCTATGGCTGTCACTGGAGCTGAGAGCCGGTTTTAGCTCTGAGGCCATTGCCGGCTGAAAGCAGGTATCTGGATTTGTTTAGATTCTATAATTGAAACTCTGTTGCCATCACTGGCCGCTCTAAGCTCTGAGGCCGCTGCCAGTTGAAAGCAGGTTTCTGGGGTTTGTTTAGGTTTTATAATTGCAACTTTGTTGCATCCAGAGCTCAGAGCTGGGCTGCAGCAGGCGGGGAACGTTGGCTTCCTCCGTCACTGGAGCAAGCAAGCCTCATGTTTGTTTTAGCTGCCTGACTCCTGGCCGCCATCTTGGCTGACAGTTAATTTGCATATCTCGCTGATTAGCCAATGGGAAGGGTAGCGAAGTTACGGCTAATTACCATGTTTCTCTATTATTAGATAGGATAATGTATGGACCCCTATGTTTATAGCAGCACAATTTGCAACACTTAGTTCATGCAAATTTTCACATTTATGTGCATAAAATTGATGTTGGTAAACTAATATATTTGATCTCTCCAATTATTCTCCTCAATTTTTAGTTTCTTGTTTCTTTTGTTTTGATCAGTTTATCTAAAGTTTGATATAATTGATTGATCTTTTCAACTTTTATTTTTGTTGATCTTCTCTATTGTATCTTTGTTTTCTGTTTTCCTAATTCTGCTCTTATAATTATTTCCTTCCTTCAACTATCCTTATAGGTTTATCTTTCCTTCTTCTGTTAAACTTATAATTTTTGGAATTCATTAATTTTGAAAATTATTATTTTATAATATTGGAACTGCTTATAATTATCATTTATGAACTGCTTATACTGCATGGCAGCTTTTTGCTATGTAATATTATCATTATCATTCAATTGAAAATAATTTAGTTTCCTTTATGATTTTTTACCTGACACATGCATGCTATTTTTATCTTAGTTCTCTGAAATATTATTTATAGAGGTAATGCTTGTTTAGCTTTATGTATATATTTACCATGTAAGTTATTCATTTCTTGCTTTATATTCTATGCTTTGAGAATTATTTTCCTTCTTACTGAATCCTATCCTTTTAGGAATTCCTTTGGTGACAATGTTTTTTTGTTTTTTGTTTTTTAAATCTCTACAAGTTTTTATTTTACCTTGGTTGTTGAGGATTCTGGGTGACAAATGTCTGCTATCAAAATTTTGAATGTAATATTCTTCAATTTTCTGCTTTCTGTTGTGCTAAGTAGTATTTTAATTCTAATTGTCAGTCTTTTGTCAATGATCTATTCCAGCTGTGGGCAAACTACAGCCTGTGGGCTGGATCCGGCCCGTTTGAAATGAATAAAACTAAAAAAAAACCCGACCGTACCCTTTTATGTAATGATGTTTACTTTGAATTTATATTAGTTCACACAAACACTCCATCCATGCTTTTGTTCCAGCCCTCCGGTCCAGTTTAAGAACCCATTGTGGCCCTCGAGTCAAAAGTTTGCCCACCCCTGATCTATTCTGTATGTCTAATTGTAAAATTGTCCCCTTTCTCTATCTCTTTTATATTCTATAATCTATATAATAAAAGCCCAGCGACCGTTACGGCAGAATGACCAGAACGACCCGTGGACCAGTCACTATGATGGACACTGACCACCAGGGGGCAGACACTTAATGCAGGAGGAGGGGGAAGAGGGCGCAGCAAAGCCTGGAGATGCACGCTATAGCACTGGGATCCCAGGAACTGCAAGCCCAGAGCTTGCTTTCCAATAACAAAAAATAAATTGGAAAAAAAAAAAGCGGCCAGACACTGCCACCCTGGGAAGAATGGCTCCAGGAGGGAAAGGCCTCCTCAGGCCCTGCCCAGCCCGGCTGGCATGCCACGGGCTCACAGCAACTCACCCGTGAAGTGCAGGAAGTGCAGCCCCTCTGACTCTCGTGGACCACTGCTCCCCATCCTGCTCCATGGCAGACGCAGTGCTGCCAGCCGTGCCACATCACCACATCAGCTCGGGCTCTGGCTTCCAGCTTCCTGCCCGCCCCTTCGTATAGTACGTGTGCTCAGGGGCGTGGTTTCAGCCTCCTGGCCAATAGTGCCACAGCACAGCCAGAGAGTGACAGGACACAGCCACCAGGGCTGGCTGGGCATTGATTTGGCCGTGTGACTTATGTCCATGTGCAGTTACACTGCGTGTTTACGTTGGTAGGGAAGCAGGGCAGCCCACTCTTGCCTCCTGCCCCACCATCTAGGCTAAGAAAGGCCCGCTGATCTCCATGTTTCTCCTCCCGTTTGGAATCAAAACCTCTTGGGGATGAATGATCCCAGCAATGACCCCAACACTGTCACAGACATTCCTAGTCATTACAGCCCATTCCTCAGCCCACAGTGCCCTGCTCCACCCACTGCCACTCCTCACCTGTCCCCCGCTGAGGACCACCTTATGTTATCCTGTTTGAAATGTGAGCAAGATCTCAAATGCCCCTTATCCTTTCTTCCCCATAGGTCCCTTGCCCTACCTTTCTTCCTCTAAAAACATTGAATTTTAAAAATATATATTTGATTTATTTCAGAGAGAGAAATAGAGGTAGAAACATCAATGATGATAGACAATCATTGAGCAGCTGCCTCCTGCACGTTCCAAACTGGAGATTGAAGCCTCCTGCGGTCCCTTCCCTATCCCTGTCCTGGCCCACAGGCCCCATCCCTCCTCCCGCAGGCAGGCCCTGGTGGTGGCTTGGCTGCGAGGGGAGAAGGAGGGGAGGGGGAAACTGCAGGGTGATGTGGCCCTGAGGGCAGCGTCGGCATCTGGCGTCCATTCCTTCCTTGCCCAGCCTGGCAACTGCCACCTCCTCTCCCAATTCCGCCGGGGCCTTCGGGCCCTGATCCGCAGGGCCTCAATCAGCCTGGCCCTGATCCGCCCTGATTGCCCTCCAGGTCTAGGGACCCCACCTGTGCCTGAATTTCATACACTGGGCCTCTAGTTTTACTATAAAGTTTCTAGACATGAGCTCTTATTTTTCCTATTTTGTTATGTTAAATTTTTTATTTATTAATTTGAAAGAGAGAGATAGATCTTGATTTGTTGTTTCCACTTGTTTCTACATTCATTGATTGATTCTTGTATGTGCTGTGACCTGGGATTGAACCTGCAACTTTGGCATATTGAGGTGATGCTCTACCCAACTGAGCTACCCAACTAGGGCCTCTATTTTTTCCTGTTTTGGATATGTTATAGTTCGTGAATTCATTTGTGCTAGAAAATTCATAGCCATTATTTATGTAAGTATTGCATTCTCTCCATTCCTTCTGTTTTTTTTTTTTTCTTTTGTAGAATCCAGCTCAGTTTATGTTCGATTTTCTTATTAAATCTTCCACATTTCTTTTTTTTCTCTCTTTTTTTTCTTCTCACATTTCTTTATTCCTCTTTTATATTTTCCTAGTTTTGTCTCTGTGTTGAAATTCTGGGCAATATTTTCAGATACATTTTCAAGTTTACTAAATGGCTTTTATTGTTATATATCATATAATTATTTTTATTATATCATATAATATATATGACTGTTTAATCTATTGGTTGAGTTTTTCCTTACAATAATTGCATATTTTCATTTTAGTTCCATTTTCCCCACGTTCATGATTGCATTTGTTATTTTTTAAACATCTATATATAACTGTTCTATGTATGATTCTTTAACATATGCAGTCTTTGACATTCTAAATCTGTTGCTCATTGTTTCTGATGACTCATTTATGTCTTGCTTTTCTCTGTGCTTGGTGTTCTTTGATTGTGACAATATTGTCTGATCATAATCTGTGCTGTCTTTGAATCCTAAATTTTGAAAGCTTCTCTCCAGAGAAGATTAACTTGTACATCTGTAAATAGCCAGAGGTTGCTGCTGAAATGGTGCCAATTCAGTTTTTCTTTAGCATCTTGACTCGGTTACAAGAGTCCCAGGATCAGTTCCCCTTGATAACTGATGGCCCAATTCTTTGATCTTTACAAGGTTGCTGCTTCCAGGGTAATTGAGAAATCCACTCTCAGAGAGCCCACCGTACCAGACAGATAGCTTTGTCAATGTGTTTATGTTCAGATTTGTTGTTGGTTTTTTTCAATTGCTTTTTCTTTTTTTTTAAACAGGAAAGAGCAAGTCCTTGAAATTCTCCCTTAGTTTTTGTGAGGCCAAAATTATCATCAAGAGTATGCCTTACCCATGGCTACTTATTTTTGCAAAGGAAGAATCTTTCAGAATACCTACTCTGGCATCATCTGAAAGCCATTAAGTAAATTTTTACCAAGACTATGTGACATAGCACTTTTTCAATAAAAAATACAGGGAAAATAAAGTATAAGTTTAGGAATATCAAATCATTCATTTATACAATCACTTGCTCCTCAATTTTTATTGAATTATTAAACTATGTTCAGCAAAGTGCTAGTTGCTGGAGGTACAAACATGCATCAGCTATGATCCTAAGAATATTCACAGTCTAGCATGGGAGACAAGCATGGTCACAGAAAGACCTGCAGTAACTTGCAATTCCCTTTGGTCCCTGCAAAATCTTTTTTACTTATTCGTTATCATAGATGTTTTAAAGAAAATAAATTGCAATGAGAAACATATGGAGGTTATAATGATATTAAATATTCACATGATCATGATCATACATTATCTGAAATGTTTCTATTTTGAAATAATGTTATATTTTGTCTTAGATTTATTCCAAACTAAATATTTTGGGAAGTAAATTTAGGAATTAAATGTACTATTATGATTGCAAACATTTTAAAGAAAGACATTGTAAACATTTGTCTTAATTTGATAATTTAAAAAGGAAAATCAGTGAATGGGAGGTATAAAATTGATCAGTTTCCTGAATGATGAATTAGGTAAAAATAATTCAAATTTAAAATGGTTTTAATGACAGACATGAAAATATTCTACAATTATAAAGGGAAAATTATTTTAAATTAGAGTTAATCATATCTTAAGCATTCTTAACCAAATATACTAAAAATAGTACATTTTACACCAAATATACTATTTAAAATCTATAATAATAAAAGCATAATATGCTGAATAGACCAGATGACCTTCTGGACAAAGCCGGGGCTGTGAGGAAAGCCCAGGCCCCAGGTGCCAGAGGGAAGCTGGTGCCGGCAGCCGGGGGAAGGAAGGCCTACTTTTGCATGAATTTCGTGCATCAGGCCTCTAGTTTTTAATATCCTTAACATGAATCTGTAGTACTAAACAACATACATGTTGATGCTCAATAACTGTTTGTTGAATGAGGAGAGAAAAGATGAAAGGGTGGGTGGGTGTTAGGGAAGGAGGGAGGGAGGGTAAACTTGGTTTTCTTTTGTACTGTTTAAGCCTCATCGCCTCTTTCTCCCTTATTACATATTCAAGCTACAGTAAACTGTCTCTTCCTTGAACTTCCATTCTGCCTTGGGTTTTCACACAAGTATTCACTTTGCCTGGAATTTCTTCCTGTTTTGCCACAGTAGTTAATATTAAATATTTCCCCATCATGGGTTAGTAACTAAGCCAAAACAAAATGTTTTATTTCTTGAATTATTTGAAATTCTACCTGTAAAGGATTTTTATTATAGAATTCATTCATCTTTAAATTCTAATGCAAGTTTAAATTTAAAAAAAAAATCTTAAATTTAAATTTCAGGGGACAACATGGTGATAAAAAAAAAAAAGGATTCTAGATTTGCTGTCAGACAGGGAGCAAAAATGTTTAGCTTAGATCCTGGCATATAATGGTATTTAATACATTTTAGTTTATTCCTCTTTCCCTTCCTGTCTTTTTATTTCACTTTTTCCTATAATAAAGTAAAATATTAAACAAGGTAAGATGTTAATTTGTAAGAATAAAAAAAAGTAGGCATTTTAGAACTCTGTATTCTGCAAATTATAGTACTTGGGCCTAAAATTGAGTTCAAAATTCCTGGCAGTTAAAAAAATAGAGAAATACACTTTATTTTTGACAATAAACTATATAATACTAAAGTTAAAAAATTATATTTTTCATCAAACAATGATTAAATAAGAAAATACAAGTACTATTTAAAATAAAGTGTGTTGAATAAATCAGCAGACAATAATTTTACCTAACATTTTTGAAGGCAGAATACAGGTATATTATTGAATTTCAATTGATTGGAGTAATTTTTTCAAGGGCTTTAGATAATGTGTTGAAGATACTTTGTTTCTGTTCATCTAATTTAGCAAAGGGATAGACATCAGAGACTGTACAAGACTGTGTTTGAAATGTCCACTTTGAGATCTGCTATAAATAAATCCTTAAATGAATTTCCTTTAAGCCCCATATCTCTTTAATAATTGCCTGAAAACCAAGAAAAATACTTCCTGTCAACAGACTGTCAAAAATCTGGGAGTATATATAGATACACACACACATATATATATTCATAAATATTAATATTCATAAATATTAAAATATATATACAGACCATGCACCACAGAAACGTACACTTGATACCTATATAATATTATTAACCAATGTTGCCCCAATAAATTTAATTAAAATATATATACATATAAAATCAAGTTGGTGACCATTACACACAACCAGTTTAAGTTTGTTTTGGCCCTTTCACAAATTCATATCCCAATCTCAACATGTGTTGTCGCCTGGGATAATTTATATCCTATTATACAGTTTGTCTTCATTTCAAATTTTGCCTTCAGCTGTATTTTGCTCTAGAAAACTTTATGAGCTTAAAGGTATCAAAGGAATAGATAAGACAGAATTACAAAACACCTCTTACATCTGAAGACCGATTAATATTGGATGATTATAATGGAACACATCCACTAAAGGGAAGAGAAGTACCATGTGATAAATTAAAAACAAAGGGGTTGATAAATGGAGATGCTTATACGAAGCTCACTTGCCTTAGATAACTACTCCTAATGACTATTTTAACTTCTTTTTCCTGTAACTTTTCAAGGACAGCAACATCATCACGCATTGCTTCCTGTTATGAACATCAATGTCTGCACGGTAAACAGTACTAATTGGAAAGAATTCTGAGTTACCTTTTTAAAGCAAAGCCACCTGGATGATTCTGGTTTTTTTTTTCCCCAGAGTGACCCTTCTGTTCTGAGATGAAGACAGAAAGGAAATGCTCTTCAGGCCATTTTAATACAGCATACAAAAGCTTAGAAATCCCCTCTAAATAATTGAAGGCAACCATTAGCGGTATATCCAACCAGTCTCTTAATGGAGAGGTCATGAGGGACAGCAGGCATAGAACCTCTCTGAAAAGTCCAAGGAACATTTGGTGGTTTATAATTGATTTTTCTGGGCAGATTTCCTCTTTTCAAATAGTAATTATATCACTGTCATTAATAATGGCTGTTGTGAGGAGCCTTGCTTTACTCTCCAAGGCAAAAATTACATTGTTCAGGAAAGCCTCATAATTATTTCTACTTATTTGAAGCAGAATACAGACTTGGTCCCCCCCCCCCTCATTTGAGAATCTAAGATACTTAAGCCTTCCCCTGAGGAATCAGGATAATAATAACAGAGCCGGGAAATGAAGCCGTTTACTACACATCGCTTCCTATGCGGGAATAAGCTAAAAGAGTTTTGCTGCAATAGTTTAAATCCCAAACCACTTTTGCAGTAATTATTATTTTTTCTAAATTTGAAAGGTTTGATGCAGTTCTTGAGGATGTTAAGTATCTTTCTAAATTTCTTTTCTCGAAGAAATTTATTTTTAAAGAGAGGTACTTATTAACAATTAGAAAAGATGAACCAAATAGCAGAATGCGGAGGATTGGTTGGAGCAGGAAAATGCCTGCTTTTTTACTGTGCCTTTATTAAGATATTTATTTGAATATTTTAGGAATACAAATTTCTTGGGAAATGGTCTCTCTTGAGTTAATTTTACACACACACACACACACAAACACACACACACACATTCGTGCAACTTTTTTGGTGAAGTTTTCCACACTATGAGTTGATCTATTAATCTTCCAGTGACTTCTTATAAAACTATGTGGTACAGCAGAGCTTGTTTTTGATACTTGAACTAATGTTGATTTGGAAAAAAGTTTAAGTATTTTATTTTTAATGACCTTACTTATTTACACACTATTAACTATTAACTACTTTCTTGTATGTCTTTACTATCTAGGAGTGCTTATATAGGAAGAAAAGATTTCTGTTGTCTCCAAAGGTAGCTTTAATCTTTTGTGAAGCCAAGCAGTTGTGCTCTCATGGGATCTGGTCTACTCTAACTGTCAGAATTTTTTGAGGTCTTGCAAGAGTCAGAGCTACATGCATCCTTGCTTATAGCTGAATATAAGGCCAAAAGTGTAAGTTTTTCTGTTTGACACTCATAACAAAAAGTGTGCAAGGAATTGCTTACTTGAAAATGCAGTGAGGTTTTAAAACTTGCTTTATTTTAGAGACATAAAAATAACTACATGGGCTATTTAAATAATAGGGCATGCTTATTTGAAAAGAAGAGATATTTTATGTGTATAAAGTTAAGGTTAATATGTTAAACTTTGGGCAACATAGTTCACCTTCCAGAGAAATTCTAAAACACGAATTGGCCATGTCACTGAACCATCTAGAGTATTTTTACCAAAACAGGAACTGCTATATACCTTTCAGAATAGGTATACAGCATTTCTTCACGGATAGTTTTTCATTTGAAGTCAAATTGATGTACCACAGATTCTTCGAAAAAACTGTGACATTGCGGCCACCTTCCAAGATTGCCCCTAATGATCCCCACCCCTTCTAGTAATTACACTGTTACATAATTCCCTCCCATAATACACTGGGGTTGGTCTGTGTGACCAATAGGATAGGACAGAGGTGATAACAACTTCCAAGATCTATATATATAAAAGGCCTAAGTGACCATCTGACTGCTCAACTGTTCACCTAGTAGCTATGACGCGCAATAACCACCAGGGGGCAGAAGCTTTGATCAGTAGAAGAGGGAGCCCAGTTCCTCACAGAATCGGCCATGGGTTAGGTTGCTGCTGGGGCACTGTTGCCCCAAATCTACTTCATTCGCACCCCTGACCCAGAGAGGAAGGAGCCCGATTCCAGGGTGTGTCACCTGAGAACTGCCCTCTCCCAATCTGGGACCCCTTAGGGGATATTGGAGAGCTGGTTTTGGCACTATCCCTGCAGGCCAGGCCGAGGGACCCCACTGGTACACGTGCACGGGGCCTGTAGTTAGATTATAACAGACACTGCCTTTTTGGTCTTAAATGTGCACTCTCAGATGTGATCAGGCCCAGTGATGACTAGCGGAAGCTTCCTGCCAAAAGTCCCGTGAGTGAGCTTGAAATAAGATTCCCCAGCATCAGTTGTACTTTTAGCTGCCTGCAGCCCACAACAGTGTGACTGCAACCCCAGGGTTGGCCTTGAGCCAAAACCACACAGCTGAGCCACCCATGGATTCCTGATTCTCAGATCCTTTGTGAGGTAATTCATATTCATTTTTCAAGCTGTTAAATTTTGGGTAACTCATTTTATAGCAATGAAAAACTAATACAGTGACTCTGTAGATCAGTATCTTTTCCTGAAAAGATAGCCTATTAAATATAAATGGTGGTGCTTTCTAAGAAGAGGCAATATAGAATATCAGAAGAGAACTGGCCTTGCATTTAGGACACCTATATTGTGGTCTTGGCCAATATCACATAAGCCATAAAGATTCTGTGTCTAGCTTCCAAATATATACCACAGAGTTAGATTAAATTGCTCTAATGACCACTTGTATTAATAAATTCTAGAATTCTATAATGGTTCTCATGCGTTCAGTTTGGGAATCTCTTTGTAAATGAATACTTTAATTACAATGTACTGTAAATGAATACTTTAATTACAAAATACCACAGTATTGCTATTTTTCATAGACCTCTATTTTATGACTGATTAATAGTTAGAGCAGACCATTCTTGCAAAAGTAAATGAGGGAAAGGGAATGTTTGGTTGCTGTAGATCCTCTGCATAATCTACTTTGGCTTTTAAGAGTATGAAGAAAGTCAAAGAGGAAACATAAACTATAAAGGAAGACAGGAAAAGGTGGGCACATTAGAGTAATTTACTCCAACTAATACAATAATAAAATCTGCCAAAATAAGTAGAACATCATGCTTCATGAACTGTTTTCATATATAGAAAAATTGTCCTAAATAGAGGAGTGAGAACCTTATATTAAAGAAAATATCGCCTGTGTTATCATCAACATATCTAATATATAATTAGAGTCTATAATAATGAAATAATTTTTTCATGTTTGTGATAATATTATTGAACATTTATCTACACTAATAAAAGACAAACATGCAAATTGACCGTAACTTTGCTATACCTTAAGCCACGCCCACCAGCCAATCAGAGCGACTATATGCAAATTAACCCAACCAAGATGGCAGCCGGCAGCCACGGAGCTGGAGCAAGCAGGAGGCTTGGTTGCCTCAATGATGGAGGAAGCCAACTTCCCTCCTGCCGCGGCTGGCTCTGAGCTCCACTTAAAGCAACAAAGTTTCAGTTATAGAAGATAAATAAACCCCAGATACCTGCTTTCAGCCAGCCGGGGCCACAGAACTGGAGCAAGCAGGAGGCTTTTCCTCCTGCTCGCCCTGGCCAGCTCTGAGCTCCTCTAAAGGCTACAAAGTTTCAATTCTAGAAGGTAAATAAATCCCAGAAAAGCAAAAAAAGAAAAAAAGGAGAGGCTGGGAGCTTCCGTCGCCGGGGGCGCTTGGCCAGCCTAAAAACTGCCCTCAGCTTCTCACCCAGACTGGCCAGGCACCCCAGTGGGGAGCCCCCAACCTTAAGGGGGTGTTTCCAGCCTAAAAACAGCCATCAGCCCCGCACCCAGACTGGCCAAACCTCCATGGGGTGAGGGTCCCCACTGGGGGGTGGCTTGACTAGCCTGCAAACACCCATCAGCCCCTCACCCAGGCTGGCCAGGCACCCCAGTGAGGACCCCCATCCTGATCCGGGACACCCTTCAGGGCAAACCAGGCGGCCCCCACCCATGCACCAGGCCTCTATCTTATATAATAAAAGGGTCATATGCAAACTGACCCTAACAGCAGAAGGGCTGGGAATGACTTGTCACTATGACACACACTGACCACCAGGAGGCAGGCGCTCAATGCAGGAGCTGCCCTCTGGTGGTCAGTGCGCTCCCACAGTGGGAGCTCTGCTCAGCCACAAGCCACGCTGATGGCTGCCAGTACAGCGGTGGTGGTGGGAGCCTCTCCTGCCTCCTCAGTAGTGCTAAGGATAACCTACTGCAGCTTAGACCTGCTCCCCGCTGGCAAGTGGACATCCCCCGAGGGCTGCCGGGCTGCCAGAGGGATGTCTTATTGCCAGCTTAGGCCCAATCCCCTGCGAGCAACCCTCAGCCAGCAGGTGGTCATTCCCCGAGGGGTCCCAGACTGTGAGAAGGCACTGGCCCAGCTGAGGGACCGCCTACCCCCGAGTGCACAAATTTTTGTGCACTGGGCCTCTAGTATATAATATGTCTCTTATTTGATGTCAAATGTTTTACAGTTTATAAACTATGAATTCATATTTTAAGAAACAAATTGTGATTTCCAATTAGAATATTATCACATATTTATATTAAAACTTCTTCAGTGACAAAAAAATAATATTATGGGATGGTATCAATTGGTTAATATTTATGTGGATGGTTGTTTTGAAATGTAAGAACTGGTTTTGCTCTGTAGTTTACATATTAATTACTATCTTCACACCTGTTTGACTTACTAGCATATCTTCTATAAAA
Organism: Myotis nattereri; assembly: GCF_964212035.1. Taxonomy (NCBI): domain Eukaryota; kingdom Metazoa; phylum Chordata; class Mammalia; order Chiroptera; family Vespertilionidae; genus Myotis; species Myotis nattereri. Next base: position 82,048,162 of record NC_138077.1, read on the forward strand.
CAGAATAATCCTTTTGGTGTTCATACTTGCAGTTTGGGTAAAATACCATTCTGTACAGGTAACAAAACTTTAAGGGACCTGCACTGTGGGGAGTGGAGCCATATTAAAACCAAAACTATACCAATATTAAAAGTAATATTGATTTTAGTAGGTTACATGAATTGAATGCCTATTCTTTCCACGAAGTCAATTAAGTGATTTACATTTAAAAGTCTCATTTAATCTATTCATCATAACAGCTTTTACAGTTGTTATCATTTCTCTCCTAACAGATGAGGAAAATAAGAATAAAACTAGTTGTTTACGATCATGGATCTGAGTAACATTAAAGCCTGAAATCTAACCCAGGTCTACCAGAATCCACAATGACTAGGTGGAGTATTAGGTCCTTGATTCTCAAGGAGCTGAAAAGTTTAAAAATGATATAATATGGTCATTTTCAATTTGGTTGATGGAAATAGAAGAAGTTTAAAGGCTTGTCTGTGGTCTACAACTAGTTAGAGAAAGAGATGACAGTAGAACTATCAGTTTTAGTTTAATTGCTTTATGATTTTAATTATAGTACTGTTTTTTTAATGTGTAAAATAATGAACTGACTAATGAGCAGCCAAAAATTAAATAAGAAACAGAAAAAAATGAAATAAGAATAGTCTAGCTACTTTGAATGGTTCATCAATATCCAAGTATATTTTTATTAGTTTCTTTTTAAGCTGCCAGTTGGAAGTTAAAATTGGTAATCATGAAGTAGGTAGGTGTCTTTCAATCAGCCAGTAGCTAATTAACTTGCCTTAAAATGAGTCAATACAGGTAAAACGTACTATGTAAATGTTAGTATTTTTTTCATAATAAAATTTAGGTGTCAACACCAAGATTTTCTTCTCTACCTTCATTTAAAGGTGCAAAAGTAGTGCCATGAATTAGAAATGTGCTAACATTTTAGCTTCCATCTCATTTTTACTTGTTCTTTTTTTTATTTTTTTTTTATTTTAACAAAGTCAAATCCTTGGCCTTGCCGTGAGGAAGGGTTCTGTTGCTCTAAAAAGGAAGATTTCCTCACTCTGGATAAATTACACATCTTGAATGTTAGACTTGCCCTCTACTTGTAACAGAAATCTGCAAATTGAGCCAGGCAGGGGTGGGTAAACTTTTTGACTCGAGGGCCACAATGGGTTCTTAAACTGGACCGGAGGGCCGGAACAAAAGCATGGATGAAGTGTTTGTGTGAACTAATATAAATTTAAAGTAAACATCATTACATAAAAGGGTATGGTCTTTTTTTTTGTTTGTTTTATTCATTTCAAACGGGCCGGATCAGGACCGCGGGCTGTAGTTTGCCCACGGCTGCACTAGAGGCACAGAATGGCTCTCATATTTTTTTTTTTTAAGAGAAATTTTTATTTAAAGATAGCATTTTCTTTTTTAAATTTTGAAATCTACAGAGCCTAATTACAATCCGAGCCTAATAAAAACAGCTTAGAAACACATACACACCTTTCACAAAAGTATTTATTGTGGTGAACTATTTCCCAAAAGGAAACCCCATCAAATTACCAATTGACTACCAAGTAAAGTTGCTATTCTGCCATACTTTATACATGGTCCACATTTCCTTTATTAGCATTTCCTAATAAATCCGTGAAAGAAAATGGAGCCAAACCATGCATTCCACAAACAGCCACCTCACCTTTAATTGGAAATTTCTCAAGATAACTTGGCATGATTTTTCATACAATGGCAGGCTTAAAAATCCTCAGAAGAAATACATGCATCTTCATTCAACTCATAGGCTTTCTTATTAAGTGCCAGATGAAAGCGGGTAACAGTAGACTATCATAAGTGAAAAAATAAATATGCGAATTGCTTATTATGTTTGTAGTTCTAGTCCTAAATTGTAATTGTTTAAAATAGGCAAACATGTGGTTATGTTTTTAACTGCATTTGAAATGAGCAAATCTTACATCTCTCCCTGGGGAGTATGACTCAGTCAACACTTTAATAAGGCCAGTGATCAAGGGAAAACTTGCTCAGGGTTAGAAAACCTAATCTAGTTGCAGTTTTTAGCTTGAAATTTATATAAGAAAATATGGCAAGATTTACCTACAGGCATTACATAGTAGTATTTACTCTTTCATCATTTAAAGATAGAAAGTTAGATGTCTGACTTGTATATAAAAGTAGCAACATTATACTCACATTTTCCATTAATGGAAGAATTGTTCTTTGAAGGCTCACTGAATGCAGTGTGGATTCATGGAAATGTTACATTTGAATAATTGATGCCTCTCAGTGGGATTTTTGTTTCTCTGATTTTCACCAAATGAGATCCGAAATTTAGAGGAAATTTGAATTTATGTCCTTGTTACTCTCCAGAAAAAAATTTCTGAAGGTATGGAAATATAATAGAAAAATACTAATTTTGCATACTCCCCAACTACATTGATTCTTGGTGGGCATTATTCCAAATACTTTACCTAGAATACTGGCTAGCACTCCTTCCCATCACCTCCATCTACTTAAAAGAGCATTGTGATCCCCTGATAATTTGATGTTGCAGAGTCTATAACAGGGGTCCTCAAACTATGGCCCGTGGGCCACATGCGGCCCGCCGAAAACATTTATCTGGCCCGCCGGATGTTTTTGCCGCCGCTGCCTGTCCTGCTTAGCAGCCGACTCGTCCCGGGCCCGCAGTGCGCATGTGTGGAATGTCTGAGGGGCAGTGAACTGGCCCCCTGTTTAAAAAGTTTGAGGACCTCTGGTATAACCTCTACTCTAAGCCATATGTTATACTGTACTATTTCCTACCTCCAAATAATAATTTTTAAGAGGAAGTGAAAATTGATGTGAGTACTTAAACATTTTAAATAGCCTTATGTTTTTACTTTTCTTAGAAATGTAAAACTTGGTTGTAGAGCAGATTTCCAGATTGTTGAAGAAATTAAATTACTCTTTTACCCCTAGGTTTTTATGTATTTTCTGTATTTTTTTCTATTTCATATTTTCATTGGGAACATCAAATTTACCATTCCTTCATTAATCTTACTTGATTGTTTCTTATCATTTTGCATAGCAAGGCAAGATATAATGAAAATATTAAGTTTCTGCAATCATGTAAGTTTAGGATTGGAAAACAACTTAGTTTATTCTAACTGCAGCCAAAAAGAGACAAAAACATGGAATTCAGGGAAGTGATGAGGAGACACTTTAAAAAAAGTATGACCAGGAATATGAAAGCAACTGATTATGACCTTAGGATGTGAAATTGAATTAAAATGTAGAATTTATAGCTAATTAAAATATATCTGGCAGAAGTATAATTAGTCTGCAGCCTTAACTAGTATTACACAAGAACATCAGGGCTAAAATTGCACTTCTGGTGGCTGCATACAGCCAAAAGAATCCCAGGCCATTGGAGCATGGGGTAGAGGTATTGTTTTACTGTTCTGGAAAACCTGAACATGAACTTTTGGTACTCATTATGTTTATAACCGTCATTTTATTTTATAAATTTAGGTATTTTCTAAAGTTTTGAATGAAGTATAGAGTACTTAGTTCTACCAACTTTGTATTTTCCTTTTTTAGAGGTAGCAAATCTTTGACATACTAAATCCAGCTTCTATAATTTCAAAAAATCATTTTAAAAATCAAACAAAAGAGTATAGCTCTTTCGAAATAGGACACACACAGTAGTTACTTGGTATTTGCAATATTCATGCAGACTCTATGCTTGATTCAGTGAAGTAAATACCTTTTTAATTTCTTTCTATTTTGATACATTCAGTCCACACAGATGCTGCTGTTGATGCAGTACTGGCACCAGCCCCAGGCTTGCGACCACGAGAACCTCTGCTCCAGGCACCGTGAGGACTCCCTGGGTGCACAAACCAGACAGGTTTCCACACAGTGGTGTTTGCTGCACAACATGGAAATCGGCTATGAAATCCCCATAATGAGAGTGTGTATCGGTAAATTCCTTTGCTGTCCATCATCTAGCAGGTAATGTTGTTTTAATGAGTACCAAATGCTCATATCCAATTTCTCTGGGTTGAACATTGCAACAAATAGGAGTTATGAAAATTAAAGAACAACAGAAAACACGACCAGCTCAGGAATTTGCTGATTCCATTAGAAATACTCAATTGTATCTGAAACTGACTTGTTCTTTGATTGACTACATTTTGATTCAGATTAATATATTAGTTTCTAATAACACACAAATGAAGTTACAGCTACAGATGCTAGTTATAAAGACGGTGCAATATTTAAGTTCATGAGTATGTTTAGAAGGTTGTGATTCTTTTCCCCTGTTCACACTTGATAAAGTGATGTAATGAAGAAGCTGGGTTTCCAGAGATTTGCAAGTCCAAGTGTGGTCTTTGGAGTGCATTCCCTGGGTGCTTGTTTCCAATGTAAATCCCAGCTCAGCCCCCCTTAACCTGCACCCAATCAAATGAACCATATCGGCGTTTCAACAAGACCTTCACGTGATCCAGGTGCTCATACACCCTTTCCTCAATCACACCTTCCTTAGCTCCAGTATAATAAGCACATTCAGGTTTGCATGCAGGTTTAAATTTAGGTTACAACAGGTACAAGTTAGTTAGATAGTAATCTGGGAAGGAGGATGCAGAGAATGAATGAGGGAGATATTATTCCTAAATAATAGATGGAAGTAAGAGTAGCAATCCTGGAAGTGTGGAGAAAATTTTCTTCTTCCCTTGGGCCAACACCTTAGTGAAGGAAATACAGTCGACCCTCTGTATCTGTGGGTTCCGCATCTTCAGATTCAACCAACCATAGATCAAAAGTATTTGATAAAAAATTACATTGTTGCTAGTATGTACTATGTCCTTAGGCCTATGAATGTTGTGTCTGAACTGAACATGTACAGAATTTTTTTCTTGTCATTATTCCATGAACAATACAGTCTAACAACTATTTATATAGCATTTACTTTGTATTAGGTATTATAAGTAATCTAGAGGTAATTTAAAGTATAAGGGAAATTGTGCATAGGTTATATGCAAATACCACACCATCTATACTAATAAAAGGGTAATATGCTAATTAGACCAAGCATCTTCCGGACATCCTTCCGACGTCCTTCCGGGAAAAGCCATGGGGGCGAAGCCGAGGCAGAGGCAGTTAACGGTGATCAGGCTGACAGGGGAGGGCAGTTAGGGGCAATCAGGCAGGCAGGCAGAGTGGTTAGGGGTAATTAGGCAGGCAGGCAGGCAGGTGAACAGTTAGGAGCCAGCAGTCCTGAATTGCGAGAGTGATGTCTGACTGCCCCCTGAGATTCCCAGATTGTAGAGGGGGCAGGCCAGACTGAGGGAAACCCTCTCCCCGCCCAGGCCTCTAATATATATATATATATATATATATATATATATATATATACATATATATATATATATATGCCTAAGTGACAGTTCGACTGGTATCTATGATGCGCACTGACTACCAGGAGGCAAATGCTCAATACACAGGCATGGAAACATGGAACAAACTGATGAATCTCAGAGGGAAGGTGGGAAGAGATTAACCAAAGATCTTATATGCATACTAGAGGCCTGGTGCATGGATTCATGCACTGGTGAGGTCCCTTGGCCTGACCAGCAGGGATCAGGCTGAAACTGGCAGTCTGACATTCCCTGAGGGGTCCCAGATTGTGAGAGAGTGCAGGCCAAGCCAAGGGACCTCACTGGTGCACGAATCCGTGCACTAGCCTCTAGTTTTATATAAGGAACTTCAGCACCTGAGGGGTCTAGTATTTGATGGGGTTCCTGAAAGCAATCACCCTGGGCTACTGAGGGACAACTGTCCAACAAAAGAAAATGAGGATTGCATATTAACCATTTTATAAGAAAAATGTTTTTTTTTCTTCAGTTGATTATTTTTTATCAAGTAAAGATGCAGACTTACGGATTACATAACTTTAGAAAAATTAGTAGTATCATTGGATTGTTATCTGGGGAAAAACTTAAGGAAGTAGAATAAGCCAGGAGTGAAGGAAGAAAGAGACTTATTGTGCAATATTTGTGTTACTTGGAATTGGGGCGAGTGGACTCTCCTTGTGTGTTCTTGTCATATGAAGTTTGAACAATAAAATTTGAGGGCTAAAAGATTTTAAGCAACAGTTCGGAATTTTATTACAAGTGTATACAAACTCCCCAAATGGGGAAAAACCTGCTCTCTCTCTAAACAGGGAAAAACCTAATTCTCTGAATCTCTTTGTCTCTGGATTTATAAATGCTGGGAGCTCTTTGTCTCCTTATGACTCTTTCTAATTGGACTCTTCCTTAATTTATGACCACCGTACTCTCCTAATTGGCTACTTTCCTGCAGGGTATCAGTTTCAAAGTTCAAAGATCACCAGTGCCCCCCTCTTCTCTTCCCCTCATCTTGTCACATTCCTTTGTCCTCTGTGAAAGTGAGATAAACATTCTGGCAGCTCCAAGCTGTCTCTGCCCATCCATATACATCCCTCTCCCATGGACCCTCCTTTTCCCTAACTGCCTGTCCTGTCTCTACAATTCCTTCCACTGACATTGAGAAGTATGTGACTTTCATAGCGGAACACCATGAATTCAACCTTCCCTTAAAAGAGGCTACTTTAGCCTGGCCTGTGTGGTTCAGTGGTTGAATATTGATCTATGAACCAGGAGGTCACCGTTCGATTCTGGTCAGGGCACATGTCCATATTTTGGGCTCGATCCCCAGCAGGGGGTGTGTAGGAGGCAGATGATCAATGATTCTCTCTCATCATTGATGTTTCTAGCTCTCTCTCTCTCTCCCTTCCTCTTGGAAATCAATAAAAAACATTTTTTTAAAAAGGCTACTTTTAAAATCATCCCTGAATCATGAAAATATTTCTCATAATGAAAATCTTCCCACAAATCTCATCTTTTTAAATAATACACTGTTCTCATAACAAGAAATTATATATATATATTTTTTAAAATATATTTTTATTGATTTTTTACAGAGAAGAAGGGAGAGGGATAGAGTTAGAAACATCGATGAGAGAGAATCATCGATCAGCTGCCTCCTGCACACCCCCTACTGGGTATGTGCCCGCAACCAAGGTACATGCCCTTGACCAGAATCGAACCTGGGACCCTTCAGTCCACAGCCCGACGCTCTATCCACTGAGCCAAACCGGTTAGGGCTATATATTTTTATTTAAACTCATAGGTACCTTATACTGTAATTGGTGGACTAAGTGAAACAATAGCAGTTACATCATTCAGTATTTTATATAGGTAATTATTGACCACCTTGGATATAAGAATGCTTCCTTTCTCATGATGAGTTTTCTTGTACAAAAATCTAAAAACTGCTGACAGTGATGAAAATTAACAAGAGAACTTTAAGGAAAAGACTTTACCAGTCACAGTGTCTTTAAATACTGGATATAAGAATAATGGAGTGTTATAGGGGGTTCGTGTTTCAAAATGAGCTACCAGTTGGTAATTAGTGAAGCTGCAACAACACCCTGGTGAGATAGGTATGTTTTATTGCTGACATTTTACAGATGCGAAATGGGCATTAGAGAGTAATGAAGTGTCTGGCCTCAGGGAACCCGGAACACCTGCATCAGCAGAAAGCACTGATTTTTCTGAGAAGTCCGATTGTGATGTAAGTACTAAGGCCAGTGTTAACAAGCACTTACTGGCTGTGTGATTTTGGCAAAGTTACTTAGCTTCCTTAGTTTCCTCATCTGTAGAAAAGGATTATTAGGATCAAATTATTTCATCAATGCAAAACGCTTTTAAAAGTACCTGGCCAACTACTTACTGCCTGTGGATTATTGGCTATGTGTCTTTCTGAGCTCTGGGGATATGAGAATGGACGAAAGGAACCCCTGTCCTCATAGCTTCCATTCTAATTATTAACAGGTGATGGAAAGTGTCTTTCTTATGAACAGGTAGAAATAGGAAGTCCTGGAGGCTTTTCTTTCTTCCTTTCTTTCTTTCTTTCTTCCTTCCTTCCTTCCTTCCTTCCTTCCTTCCTTCCTTCCTTCCTTCCTTCCTTCCTCCCTTCCTCCCTTCCTCCCTTCCTCCCTTCCTTCCTTCTTTCCTTCTTTCCTTCCTTTCTCTCTCTCTCTTTCTTTTTTAAGCTTCTAGGGGTAACTTTACAGTGGCTGGTGACTTTTCTCAATTTCCTGTGAATGAGTTCTTAACAGAGAACTTCACTGATTTCTCTAGAATTTGCTGTGTTAGGCACTGGATAGCGTGGGTGACAAAGAGAACAAGACGTGTTCCCCATTCTTCAGGGCTCACGGAGTCAGATACACACAAAAATGACTCTGATCAAGGCTAATTTGATAAATATAATAAAAGGAGAAAGAAGCAAGAGGTAGAGTGCCATGGACAGAGGGAATAAGAGCAAAAGTTAAGAATGTGAACAAAAGGGTAAAGAGCAGGGGGAAAGATAGATAAGAGAAGGGTATGTTTTATAGTCAGCGGGGTTTTTGATATTTTGTAACTGAAACAGGGTTTGCAACACTTTGCAGGGGAAGACTGAGAGTTGAAAGCAGATGTCTTCGTTCTGTTGAAATAACTTTCTAAGCTCCAGATGGAGCGGTTCCCACCTGGGTGCCATGTCAGCAAACCAAAACTTACATAACTTTCATGTCCCTGTAAATACTCCCCTTGACCAGAGCCACAGTATATCCAGCCAGCCAGTCCCCAAACACCAAGCCAACTCTGGGCTCTATACTTTCCTGCTCCTTCTCAGACTCCTTGGCCCCAGCCAATCAGATGTTTTCTGTTTTTCTCATCCTTCTGCTTTATTGTTGATCCTGTAAAAGCATCCTGCCACCTGCCCCATTTTGTGATTCTCCAAAAGGAGACTGTCTGCTTCTTGAAGTGTTAAATGCAGTTTGCTTGTATCACCTAAATTGCTCCCAGTTTTTTAAACAGTACTCATTACAAGTAGGCTCTGCTTTGGAGACAAGCATAGTTTGCACGGAAATATTAAATATAATTTTTTGGGTAACTTATACTTGGCTTTCTTTGTTATTTTAGTCCCTTTTCATATTCAAACTATATTCATTTGAGTTTTAAAAAATGAAATACTTTAAAAAATATTTTTATTGATTTCAGGGAGGAAGAGAGAGGGAGAGATAGAAATATCAACGATGAGAGAGAATCATTGATTGGCTGCCTCCTGCACACCCTCTACTGGAGATCAAGCCTGCAACCTGGGCATGTGCCCTTAACCTGAATTGAACCTGGGACCTTTCAGTCCGCAGGCCGATGCTCTATCCACTGAGCCAAACCAGCAAGGGCTGAAATACTTTTTCAGTATGAAAAAAGTATCTAAGAATTGGGGGGATATAATTAACTGAATGGAGAATATCTAATTAGTTATGACCAATATCCTTCTTAACACACACACACACACAGATACACACACACACACACACACACACCATAGTGACAGCAGGGTCTTAACTTTTATATATAATTATAATGTGAAGATCGCTGTTCACTGTGGGAAAGTATTTTTAAAAATATGTGTTTATGTATTTAATTTCAGTAGATATAAATGAAAAAATACAGTTATCTGAAAGACAGGATAACTTATCTATATTACTGTATAGACCAAACATATTAGCATTTGGAAACAAAACTGTAAGAGTTTACCTTTCCGGACCCTTATTTTATTGATAAGAAAACAGGACTAAGAAAGGTAAAGTTTGAGCAAAACTCAAATTTTTGAACACCCAGGCCAGTGCCTTCTAATATTACATATTCTATGAGCAAAATTCACTGGCAATAACAGTATGTAGTTTGACCTCAGATATTTAGAGACACTTCACATTCTAAGTGAGTTACTTTCTGATTTACAGAATAATGTTCTTAACACAATGAGAACTTAAGAAAACAGCTGAAGTCTTCAGAGAATGGTGTAAATAGTGCTTATTTGTGGGTTACTTATGGGTTTGCAGTATAGTGTAACTTTGAGTAAAAGGAAATGGAAGGTTTAAATAACACAAATTAAAGTCTAAGGCACCAATATTGAAAACTCAGTAGGCCTGGCCGGTGTGGCTCAGTGGTTGAGCATAAACTATAAACCGGGAGGTCATGGCTTAATTCTGGTCAGGGCACGTGCCTGGGTTGTGAGCTTGATCCACAACAGGGGCATGCAGAGGCAGCAGATCAATGCATCTATCTCATCATTGATGTTTCTAGCTCTCTCTCCCGCTCCCTGCCTCTCTGACATCAATAAAAATATATTAAAAAAGGAAAAGAAAACTGAGTAGAATGTGAATATTATAATGAGCTGAGAATTCAGATTCTCTCATAGTTCTCTGAGCTTTGAGGTACCCTAACTGACCGTTGGTGGGGCACCAGGTCCCCATGAATCACCTCTACTTATTCCTGCTTCCATCGCCCAGGTTCTGAGTTTTGCTTTGAAAAGCTGTAACAGCCGCCTTCTTTGGAGACCTACATTTGAACTACTGGAGCCACTACAGAGAACCGGCAGTGCCTGCGATATTGTTTTCCATCCCACAAGTACATTTCCATTAAAGCCTGTCGCCAATGATGGACTGGAATCAGAGTGTGGAATCTCAGCTTCTTTGCTTCCGTAGTGTGGACTCTGAGATGTAAACAGATTCCAGAGCTCCCCTTCGTCACTCTGAGTTTGATTGGCATCACCCTTCATACTCCTGCTTCCTCCATTTTCTTACCAGTTCTCCTGGGAGTTTTCTTAATCACTTGTACGCAAATTCCTGCCTCACGGTCTGTTTTTGAGTAACTCAATCTAAGGCAACTATGAGAGCTTTTTAGGATCCACCCATCCATTCATATTCATCTACACTGCTCCCTCCCTCTCTCTTCCCTTCCTCACCTTCATTCTGTATCCCACTCTACCCCAATAAGCAACACCTGAAAGAACATATGGCATACAGCCTATTCCATTTTAGAATTCTCTATACGCATAAAATCATACACAAAAATGCACATATGGAGGAATATTTGTGTTCCCAAAGTAGGATCATTTGCATGTATAGGGTGTGGCAAAAGTAGGTTTATAGTTGTTTGTATGGAAAATACAACCACAAATAAATAATAATACAAGTATAAACTCTGTGTTTCATTCTTCACAACTTTTGGCCCACCCTACAGGGTATACTTATTTGATTCCTGTTTTTCTTACTGAACAATATTTAGGTTCCTAATAAAGAAGGAAATTATTTTTAACTAAGAGTGCTATTGTAATTTGCCCTAGTTATAAGCTTAATAAAAATATTTTCTTGGAAGGAGAAATCATGTTATAAATGCAGATATGTAAAATGTATAGTTAGAATTTGAAGTCATAGTTGGAAAAAATTTCAATGCTGCCAATCATTTTGTACTCTCTCTCTGCAAGTTTTATATTCTAACATCTTTGATTGGTTGCTTTTACAGTATGCATTTATATATAAAATATAATATGTTTAGTTAGTTTGTACGCAATTCCCATACTATTATGCTCTGATTTTATATTATATTTTATCCTAATATTTCCATAATGCTTACTTAAATAGTATTTAATACTGATTTAGTGTGCTTTTCATCTTCAAGTCTGTTTATAATTCAATTTTACAACCTACTAGAATGGTTGATATCTTCATTTCCATTTTGTAAATATAAAGTCTGAGACATAGGGAGATTAATTGACTTTATCCTGGCCATAAACATAACAAGAGTCATAAATTTAAAATCTTTAACTTCCAACTTCATGTTCAATCCATTAGCATTAGATCATTGCCACTTTCTTACAAAATAAACTCCTTCAAAATATTATTTATTCCATAATTAAAACATAACTATTATGTCAATTACTGCCTTTCAGACCTTATTGATTTCTAAAATCTTGATTGGATGAATGTGGTTCCCTTTTTATGGAATATGTATAATTTGTCCTTAATTGCAAATATTGCAAGTTATCTTCATCTTCAAACATGAAGTAGAAATGACTATAAAATAAGAGTGATTTGCTGTGTATGAAATATAACTTTTATAAAATGTGAAGAAATATTTTCATTCTGAAAGTTCCTTATATGTGTGTGTGCACTGATTTTTAAATAATCAGAATTTGTGAATACATGAAGACCTATTGAATTAGATAACATAATTCTATATAATAAAAGGGTAATATGCAAATTGACTGAACAGTGGAACAACCAGTAGCTATGATGCACACTGACCACCAGGGTGCAGACGCTCAATGCAGGAGCTTCCCCCTGGTGGTCAGTGCACTCCCACAGGGGGAGCGCCGCTGAGCCGGAAGCCAGGCTCATGGCTGGTGAGCACAGCGGCAGTGGCAGGAGCCTCTCCTGTCTCTGAGGCAGCACTAAGGATGTCCGACTGCACTCCCCAGGAGGAGTGGGCCTAAGCCATCAGTTGGACATCCCTGAGGGCTCCCCGACTGTGAGAGGGCGCAGGCTGGGCTGAGGGCCCCCCTCAAGTTCATGAATCTCGTGCACTGGGCCTCTAGTATATGTATATTCTTTTGACAGCATGCTACAGGTTGTAACATTTGAAAGGATCGTCCAACAAGATATCTAAACACATGTTGGCATGGCTAATGTGCAGAATCTATAACCCAATTTAAACTCAGTAAGTTTCTTCTTTTTTAGACTATGAATTATCCATGTGAATTCATGATAGTGACAGTTTTCACTGACTGCCTAACGCTGGTGTTACTGGAGTGTCAGAGTAAATGCAGCCATGCTACGGAGTTACCGCTCCTCTTCTCAAACTCACATTTGCTCAGAAGCAACAGAATAGAAACAGATTTTTGTTTCTCTGCTTGCCTCGTATTTCTTCAGAGGAGACTTAAATTTGTTAATGATGTTTCTTTGCTTCTAGTAAGTTAGAGAAATGTGACAAGTTCGTGCTTATTGTAGTATACCATTGACTATGATATACAATTAGTACATTTAATTTTTAAATTTAATGTTCCCTGTATCAATATTCCCTGTATCAATGTTCTCTGTGTCAATATTCCATAGTAGCACAATGAGTCTATCGAAGTTGACCATGTGGTCTGCTGTAATATTTATAGCAACACTAGCATAATGGTGAGGAATTGGGGAGGGGAGCATAAAGAGTGTGAAAAAAATAAAGGTAAGTATATAATTCATGAAAATATAGTAATTGAGAACTATTTTAAATGATAATATGAAAATTAAGGTCGCCAGTAGATTTATTAACCAGTTTTATTTTGCTAGATTTTTATATAATAAAACAGCTGACCTGAGAATGTAAAGAAAAAATGTAAAAGTCTGCTATTACCATACATCCCTTAAATAGTCCTTCCAAAATTATAGTGTACTGAAACTTTTTTTTTTGGACCTCACTTGAGGATATTTTTTCATTGATTTTTTTTTTTTTTTTTTAGAGAGAGTGAAAGAGAGAAGGAAAGACAGGGAAATATCGATAAGAGAGAAACACATCAATTGGTTGCCTCCTGCACACACCCTGACCAGGCAAAGGGGGAGCCTGCAACCCAAGTATGTGCCCTTGACCGGAATCGAACCCAGAACCCTTCAGTCCACAGGCCAACGCTCTATCCACTGTGCCAAATGAGCTAAGGCTGTAACTTTAAATTCATTGGCAAGTAATATGACCTATACAAACTCGTTTTAGGTTATAATAATTCCATTTTACTATTTCTTCCCAAGTGAATTTAGAAACAATGTTATGTCAACAGAACTGTTAAGTTGCAGGAATTACTACTTCTTTCTCTGTGGTAAAACTCCCTAGAATAAGATAAAGACCTTGTTATCTTCTACTTTAATCTGACATAAAACAAGATAAGTTAATTAAGAAATTATATGCACAATAGTAAATTAGAGAGTATTCAAAAGCATAGTAGGTATGTGGTTAGGCCAAAGAAGAACAGTTTTTAAAGTGAGATAATATAGTATAATAACATGCTCAGTATATACATATATGCACATATATGTATATGTAACTTTTTAGGAAGCTCCAAATAAGACCTACTTTCTCATAGTACTTGATCTCGTAGTCCAGTATGGCTCCATTGGGAAAAGCAGGTGCTTGCCATGATAGGGCAATGCTATTTTGGGATGCCCAGTCCTTCCTTACCATACCTATCAGGGAAGGCGCTGAAATGAAAGAAAATAACTAAGAATTAATTGGCAGGAATCATATTCCATAATCCTTTCTGTAATATTTTTCTTCCCAAAATACATAATTCTTGATGAGCAGGACATCAAGTATAGGTGTCAGATTAACAAAGTAGCCTTACGATCTTCTCTATTCAATCGAAATAAAGTATCTATAATAATAAAAGTGTAATATGCTAATGAGACTGGGTGACCTCCTGGACGAAGCTGGGGCTGCAAGGGAAGCCCGGGTCCCGGGTGCCGGAAGGAAGCCGGTGCTGGCAGCCAGGGGAAGGAAGGCCTACTCTTGCATGAATTTTGTGCATCAGGCCTCTAGTTAAAATGTATTTATAAATACTATCAGGGAACATAGGAAAATTTCAAGTAGTCCAAGAATAAGGACCAGAACTCAGCGTCTTTGGTTTTGTGAGAGGAGGACATTTTTCTTTAAACTGATTTTGGCTCTACATGAGGTGTGATACACTTGGCTCCTATGTTTTATTAAATCTAAATCTTCTATAGAAACATCCTCTGCAATGACAAGATCATTCATATGCTTTTCTTTCAAGACTTAGGACTTTATAAAGCCTTAGTATTTTATAAATGTTTACATCACAAACTTCTTAGACCCTGGCCAGATAGCTCAGTTGGCTAGGCAAAATACCACGTGCGGGTGCGCACATACAGGGCAATTGAAACTTCGTGGCCCATGCACAGAAGTCGGTATTTTGTGGAAGAGACACACTCAAGGGGCCAAAGAGCCGCATGTGGCTCGCGAGCCGCAGTTTGCCTACCACTGGGCTAGAGCATCGTCTTGCTAAGCCAAGGGTGCAGATTCCATCCCTGGTCAGGGCAAATACAAGAATCACCCAATGAATGCATAAATAAATAAAACAACAAATGGATGTCTCTCTCTCTCTTCTTTCCTCTCTATAAAACTATTTAGGACTTTATAAAGTGTTAGTACTTCATAAAAATTAATATCACAAACTTCTTAACTACAGTAAATTATTGCTTATCAATGTAAGAATTATTTGCATGGTTTCTGTTACATTTGAATAAAATTGAAATCCTTGACTTCTGAAGTTTATTTTCAGAATCGTGTCTTTTTCTCTCTATATATCACTGTTTTAACAATCTAACTTCATCCTAAAGTAATCTTGTATTAAACTCCCAAAATTTACCTAAATTATATATATATATTTAAACATTTTTTATAACAAAATATTTTTCATTTTAAGTTTTCTACATTTTAAAAGTTTCTTACATAGATGTTAAAACTCATTCATAAAAAGAATAATATAAATTAAATATACTGAGATACTATTCCTTATCTACCAAGTTGGCAAAAAAATCCAAAAGTCTGATGCCAGCTTCTCCGTTGAAAAGGCTGTGGTGGAAATGGACTTTAATGCATAGTTGGGAAAAATGCAAAATGGTACAACTCTTATAAAGGGAAATCCAACAATTTGAAGACAATTCTATGTTCATTTATACTTTGGCTTTTTGGAATTCATCTTAAAGATACAT
This sequence comes from Myotis nattereri, assembly GCF_964212035.1. NCBI lineage: Eukaryota > Metazoa > Chordata > Mammalia > Chiroptera > Vespertilionidae > Myotis > Myotis nattereri. Next base: position 82,063,820 of record NC_138077.1, read on the forward strand.
TGCACCAAAAGTGATATATTTATAAGCCTACTCACTGACAATTGTTTGTAATGATTGGAAACAATTTAAATATCCATCAATACCAGACTATTTGAAAAACCATGCTACATCCATCAGAGAGTTATGATGTTGTAAAAAGGAATTGTGACTATCTATAAATACTACAATGGCATTATTTCAGGATATATTTTTAAGTGATAAAACTAAAGTGGAGAAAAAAACATAAAATATAAGGAGAAGTCTAGGAATAGAAAACAATAACAACGGTTACCCCTATAGGATGAGAAGAAAATAGGATGGACACTACAGGTTAAAAGCTAAATGTCTCTGACTACAGCTTCCCTTTAAAGATTTATTTTGGAATCCTGTAAATGTTTTTAAGTGTTAGAAAACAAATTAACATTTTAAAAAGGGAACCCTAGTATACTGCTAATGGGAATACAGACTGGTACAGCAACTGTGGAAAACAGTAAAAGTTAAAAATAGAAGTGTCATTTGACCCAGTGATCCCACGTCTGGGAATATATCCTAAGACTCCTGAAACACCAACCAGAAAGAATGTATGCACCCCTATGTTCATAGCAGCGCAATTTACAGTGGCTAAAGTCTGGAAACAGCCCAAGCGCCCATCAGTTGACAAGTGGATAAAAATGCTGTGGTACATTTACACAATGGAATACTATGTGGCTGTATAAAAGAAGGAACTCTTACCATTTGTGACAATATTGATGGACTTGGAAAATATTATGCTAAGCGAAATAAGCCAGAGAAAGACAGGTATCACATGATCTCACTTATATGTGTAATCTAATGAATAAAATAAACTGATGAACAAAATAGGTCCAGAGGCATGAGTACATGAAATGGACTGACAAATGGCAGAGGGGAATAGGGTGCAGGAGGATGGGAAAGATTATCCAAAGAACGTATATGCATATATACATAGCCTATGGACACAGACAATAATGTGGTGCAGGCTTGGGGCTGAGACAGGTTCGGGGGGGGGGGGCAAAGGCAGGAAAATGGGGAGATGTCTGCAATACTGTCAACAATGAAAAAAAGCAATTTTGAAAAATTAGAAGAAAAATAAAAGAAAGAAAGCTGTGTATTGAATTGGATGCACAGACTCCAAGAGGAACTACTTAAAGTGACTTTAAAACACAGTAACTTAACATACATCTCAAAGGGATATGTTTTATATATTTTAAAAACTGCAAAAATTATTAAGTTATTTTTAGTAAGGATATTATTGATGGTGGTATTGGCGTTGTAATTCAGAACCTGTGTCTATATATTAAGGGATAAAGCAAATGAATAATTATGTTGGTGTCATTGATAACTAGGGTTTTTCTTTTCTCCTAGCGAGAAAGGAAATACAGATGTCAGTTCAATAAAGTATGTAAAAACTCTACAGTAGTAAACTCAAATTAGAAATATATTCATGAAGTCATGATATCTTCCTAATTCATTTTCAGAAATCCATTCAAATATACCAGTCACTGGTGAGAATAGGATTTGAAAAAAAATTGATTCTCTGTGATCATAGTGAATATACTTTAAATTTCTAAGAAAAACTCAAGTATTAAGTTTGGTGTTTTATGTCTGAATGTTGCTTTTCTATCTTAAGGATAAAATATATTTTTTTAAACTTGTGAGAATGACAAGTTTGGTTCTTCTAAGGAAATTAGTACTTTAGAAACTACATTTAAAACCCTTTCCAGATGTTGGATGAAAGCATCATTATTGGACTAAAACATATTCTTAAACATGAATAATAATTATAGAAGTTGCTAAGAAACAGAAAAGTTTGTGATAGAGGCTAAAACAGATATGGATAATGTAAATAAGAAAAAGTGCTCAGATAATTCACTCTTTAATTGAATCATATTCACTACAAATAAGCTACCATTAATAAATTTATCCATTTTGGAAACTACACTAATGTTCTTTGAATTATTATGTAATACTGTATTAAATAGCACTTTATGGAAAATTAAAACTCTCAAGTGAATTATACAAATTATAAATTGATTAAGTATGTCAATTTATTACAATTTTTGAAAATGTCTTTTCCATATGTATACATCTTATAGTTAATTTTCAGTTCAATGTATAATGCCATAAAGCCAAATTACCAGTGTATCACACTTTGCTTCATAATTATTTAGCATTCAAGATCAAATAATATCTTTTCAAAACATATAAGAAATTCAATTATAGCAGCAGTATATTAGAATAACTTTTAATTCAAATATAGGTACTATCTTTTCTATTTAAAATTCTTCAATGGTCAATTAAATTTTATGTGTCCTCTCCTATATGTCTATAAAATAGAAATAAAGAGAATCTATTCTCTAGCTATGTAAATTATACATGGAATGTAGGGTCCAAGAATCACATAAAGCCTAAGAAAAATTTTCACTTTTGCACATTTATTTCATAGGTAAATTTCCATATTTTCCATATCTTTAAAATATATATCATTTATATAATTCTATTTTTAAAAATATATCTTTATTGATTTCAGAGAGTAAGGGAGAGTGAAAGAGAGATAGAAACATCAATGATGAGAGAGAATCATTGATTGGCTGCCTCCTGCACATCCCCTAATGGGGATCAAGCCTGCAACCCAGGCATGTGCCCTTGACTGGAATCGAACCTGGGACCCTTCAGTCCACAGGCCAATGCTCTATCCACTGAGCCAAACAAGCTAGGGCTATAATTCTATTTTTAACCATATTGTAAACCTCAGTCCACATTTAGATATGGACTCCATAGTTATTACTTTAATAGTTAAATTATTAAATTATGTGGATACTTTATTAAGTCTTTCCTTTAATATTGGATGTTGAAATTCCAATATTTTCCTGTTAGTGTTCTCAGATTTTATGGACACATTTTTGATTTTCTTAAATATTTTATAGAGAAAATTGCTTCAATTAATTTGGATTTTCTGCGCCATACTATGTAATAATGTATTGCTTTTGAAAAGAGCTATATCAATACACACTAGGCACACATTTTAAACAGTTATTGAGTTAAAGCAGAGGCTGTTGGAAACAATTTATAAGTCAATATATACCCCAAAGGCTCCCTTTTCTATTTGCTAAGAAAGCCAACACCATACAGAATTTCATTTTAAAACAAAGCTTCAATATAGAAAACCTCAAGTGTTTGTTTTGATTATATTTAATACATTTGTTTTCTGCATAACCCAAGTTTATGGAGCATCTGAATTTGGCATTTTGGGACAACACTGTAGTACCAATGAATATAAAGCAGAAAATACATAATTCCTCAACATAAGAAAAAACTAATTTTAGAGCACAGGACAACTATTGATTTTTACTTATGATTCTAAAAAGTCAGTGAAGGAAAGAAATAGGCAGGAAAATAATATCTTTTGGAGTTTGTCAGATCAGAGGCTCAGTGAAAGACGTGAAGACTCAAGCAATGTTTCCTGAGTAAAATCATGTACTCACTATAGTTCTCAGTAGGATTATATTTCTGATACACATCCTTTCATAGGCCTTCAAAATCTTAGCTTTGACCTTCAAGAGAAATGATTGCTACATTCTCTAAAATGGCTTTAAAGCAAACCGTTCTAATTACTACATTTTCTGAATCTCAAATAGTGTAACAAAAGGTCTATTAAAAATGTGAAAAGAAAAGCATGTAACAGAATTAGTTAACAAAAGAGATCTTTTTCACTTCTAGACAATCATTATTTTCTTATGCTTATGTGAAGATACCCAAAGAAATATTAAATTATTCTAATTATTTTGCTCCTAATTAATCTGAGGTTATCCCTATTTTAAAGAGGAGGAAGCTAAAGCTTAGAGGAGTCAGCAATAGTTTAATGATGAGATGTGAAAGTGAGTTTTGATATTAACTCAAAATGTCAAGAAAAAAGTGGAAAATTAACATTTTTGCTGCATTTCCTCTTAAAATCAATCTTAGTGTTGTAATCTGTACAAAATTAAAATCTGTGTTCAAAACTAGAAGTGCAGAATGAGGCAGAGTCACAAATATCTTCTTTGCTTTTGAATCTGTTTTTTTGATATTTTTAATATCAAACAATGACACATTTGAATCACATGGGCCTTTATAAAAAATATGTCTTATTTTGAGAATGTAATCAAGATTTATCGTATGGGTCATGAGTTTATTTATTTTCCTAAAGATCTATCAAATATTGCTAATAATCATTTACTGAGAATATGGGCATAGTTTATATATTGAGATATGTGTATGTGTGTGAGTACGTTTGTGTTGGGTAAAAAAGAGAAATTAAAGGAAGAGAGAAGGAGAGGACACTCTTGTGCACACGTTTCTGTGACAATGAGAGCCTTAATGGTGAATGTTAAATAATGGAATCTTAGTATTAAGGTAAACCTTATAAGCCATTTCATGTATTTTTCAGCAATGCAGAACATCCCTCACCACATCCCTGAGAGCTGATTATCCACGTCTTGCTTCAGCAGTTGCAGCAGAGTCTACTTCACAAGGCAATCCATTCCTTTTTGAAAATCTCTAATTGTTAAAAAAAGTCTTCACATGAAATTTGTTTTCTTCCTGTAACTTCCCCCTAGTTCCTAATTCTGGCCTTCAGCATAAATGAAATTAACTCTTCCTCTTTGCTCATCTATCATCCTCTTTCTTATCTCTCTTTTTTCTTCCTTTTCTCCCTTATTTCTCTCCCTCTTTCTTCCTTCCTCTCTTCATTCTTCATTTCCTTTCAGTGCTTTTACCTCTTTTCTTTACCCCTTTCCCTTCTTTTTTACCCTGTGCCTATGTCCAAAAAACTGTGTGTGTGTGTGTGTGTGTGTGTGTGTGTGTGTAGTTTTAGGGGACATACAATCAACAACATGATGAAATGTAAATAAAAAACACTAATCTAATCCTATATAATAAAACCTTAATATGCAAATCGACCAAACAGCAGAACAATCGGCGGAACAACTGGTCGCTATGATGCACACTGACCACCAAGGGGCAGACGCTCAACGCAGGAGCTGCCCCCTAGTAGTCAGTGCACTGCTCAGCCAGAGGCCAGGCTCAGAGCTGGTGAGTGGAGCAGTGGTGGCGGGGAAACTCTCTTGCTAAGGAGCAGTGAGCCTTGCTTCTGGCTATATCCGGTCTAAGCCAGCAGGTGGACATCCCCTGAACGGTCTTGGACTGCAAGAGGGGGCAGGCTGGGTTGAAGGACCCCCCTCCTCCAGTGCACAAATTTCATGCACCTGAGCCTCTAGTTAATAAGTAATATTTACCAGGAAGCACAAATCAGAACATGCATTTAAGACTGATTGTCCTCATTTTCTGTGATAATGAACCAATGGGCATAACTACAAAGCAAAAACATGTAGTAATGTTTTATTCTATAGATGTTAAGAGACATGCCATAATTGATAACATAATTTCACTGTGAAATTTTGTAAATGTGATATTTATGTGAATTAACATTTTGAAACCTGAGCATACTTCAAAGTATTTATGATCTATGTCTTGTTTTTTAGACATGTTCGTTAAATGTATTGTGCTTTGGGTAGTATATCTTAAAATATCTGCCACATGTGTTTTTCCTTTGATATTTTCCCCCTATAATCAGAGATAATGATAATATATATTGTTATCTACTTCCCCATGTGGTTGAAACCTGGTTATGAATTGAAAATATATATGTGATGCTTATATACAGATTTAGCACTTTATTTATTTCAAATTTCTGTCTCTTTTTATACCTGAGAATAAGACTGTGGTATGTTAAATCATATGACAGCTATGATATGTGACTAATGGCCCCCCAAATATGTACACATTATAATCTCCAGAATCTGTGAACATTCTTCTATGGTAAAGGGATTTAGCTGTTTTTAAATTAAGGATTTTGAGATGGGGAGATTGACCTGGACTGCCCAATGTAAGTGCAATAGGAAACTTGTCTACTGAAGGGAAGGCTGTGAGCCAAAGGGTAAAGAAGCTACAAAGGGGAAGGAATAGATTTTCCCTAGACTCTCTGGAAGGAACAAGTGCTCTGTTACCTTGTAAGACTGATTTTGGTCTTCTGACATCCAGACTGTAAGATAATAAACATGTTCTTTAAAATTTTTTTTTTATTTTTACAGAGAGAGAGAGAAAGAGACATTGATGTGAGAGAGAAACATTGATCAGCTGCCTCCTGCACACACCCCGACCAGGGATTGAACCTGAAACCTGGGCATGTGCCCTGACTGGAACTGAACCCGCAACGTCTTGGTGTACAGAACAACACTCCAACCAACTGAGCCACACAGGCCAGGGCAACATGTTGTTTTTGAGACAAGTTTGTGCTAATTTGTTATAGTAACAATAGGAAACATTTTGGATACATTTACAGTTTAGTAGGGGAAGTTTTAAAAAGTAAGTTTCTAAAGCAGGTATAAAAACACTGATTTAATTACATAATTCATTTGATATATTTATTACTTTTTAAAAAATATGTTTTTACTGATTTTTAGAGGAAGAGAGGAAGGAAGAGGGAGAGAGAGATAGAAACATCTATGAAAGAGAAACTTCAACATCCATCAGCTGCCTCCTGCAAACTCCCTGCTGGGGATCAAACCCGAAATCAGGCATGTGCCCTGACTGGGAATGGAACCATGACCTCTTGGTTCATAGGTCATTGCTCAACCACTGAGCAACACCAGCTGGACTATATTTATTAATTTTAAAAAGTATTCATTCTGTTTATTTTTTAAAAAATATTTAAATACCCTGCTCTTATATATTTTTCTTATTTAATCTATAATCTGTCATTTTTTAAAAATTTCTGCCTTTCTTATTAGAAAAAAAGAGATTATCCTCTTTTTGATTATATCACCTTAAGTTATAGGTGATATAGGATTAATTTTTTTCAGTCTTTCCTTAGAGTTAATGTTATTACATTTTTTTAAAGAAGCCTTTAGCTTTGAATTTCAAGCATCTCTCCAAAGGAAGTATTAGCATCGGGTAACACAAAGCTTGCTCACTCTATTTCTTCCATGCCATACGATGCAAGCTGGAAGCTTGACAAGACATTGGTGAAAAATGTGTGGAAATATTTGCACACTACTTGTTCAGGCCACAGTGAAAAATCACTTTATTAATGATGAGTCAAAATGATACAGCACTGTCAGCACTTAATTACTAGTATACAGAGTAAGACCTGAAGCATTATCTTTAAAGTTCCTTTTTAATATAATCTGCCTTTTTTACTTCTATTTTATTATTATTCTTATGACTGGCTCATTTAATGTGTTCACTGTTAAGCTTGTCTTTAGGCTGCTGTTTTCAGTAATTTATACCATATACCTCTACTGGCGATTTTATCATTCCAGAGTCATTTGAGAAACTGTTTATATGACAGATGCTATAAAATGCAGTTTCTTTGAAATATAATGAGGGAAATCATATATCTAATTCTCAAATTAGATCAGTCTGAGAATCTGCTGACCTTATTATTACCTGTCAGGTTACAGTAAAAAAAATATGTTGTACCAGTATTTTCTAGGAATTTAAAATACTATTCACTAAAATTGCAGAAAGTTTGCTTGGCCCTGGAAAAAGATCAAGAATTTGCCCGGCTGGTGTTGCTCAGTGGTTGAATGTCGACCCCTAAACCAAAAGGTCATTGGTTCAATTCCTGGTCAGAGCACATGCCCATGTTTCAGACTCAGGGGCGTGCAGGAGGCAGCACATCAATGTTTTATCTCTCTCTTCCTCTCTCTAAAGTCAATAAAAACATATTTTTTTAAAAGAATTTGTGCCTTCTCATCTTTACTTCAAATAATTTCCTTATTTATATATTCATAGCATCCCATTATATTAAAATCAAGAACATTGGTTTCTGGTTATTCATCTAGGCAAAAAGTACTATTATTTGTATTAGAAATAAACTGCAATAAAAACAACCCAAAATACTCAAACACCTGGAAGCTGAATAGCATGCTATTAAATATTGATTGGGTTACCAATGAAATCAAAGAAGAAATTCAAAACATCCTGGAAACTAATGACAATGAAAACACAACAATCCAAAACCTATGGGACACAATGAAAGCAGTCCTGAGAGGGAAGTTTATAGCTCTACAGGCCTATCTCAAAAAACAAGAAAAAATGGTAGTAAATCAGCTAACTCTACAACTCAAAGAATTAGAAAGAGAGCAACAAGAAAACCCCAGAGTGAGCAGAAGGAAGGAGATAATAAAGATTAGAGCAGAAATAAATAACATAGAGACCAAAAAAATAATACAGAAAATCAATGAAACCAAGAGCTGGTTCTTCGAAAGGATAAACAAGATTGACAAACCTCTAGCCAGACTCACCAAGAAGCAAAGAGAGAGGACCCAAATAAACAAAATCAGAAATGAAAGAGGTGAAATAACAACAGACCCCACAGAAATACAAATGATTGTTAAAAAATACTATGGACAGCTCTACTCCAGCAAACTAGACAACCTGGAGGAAATGGACAAATTCCTAGAAAAATACAACATTCCAAAACTCAATCAGGAAGAATCTAAAAATCTCAACAGGCCAATAACTATGGAAGAAATTGAAGCAGTCATCAAAAAGCTTCCAGCAAACAAAAGCCCAGGACCAGATGGCTTCACAGGGGAGTTTTACCAAACATTCAAGGAAGAACTAAAACCTATCCTCCTCAGACTACTACAAAAAATTCAAGAGGAAGGAACACTTCCAAGCTCATTCTATGAAGCCAGCATCACCCTAATACCAAAACCAGGTAAAGACAACACAATGAAAGAGAATTACAGGCCAATATCCCTCATGAACATAGATGCCAAAATCCTCAACAAAATCTTAGCAAATCGGATCCAGCAGTACATCAGAAAGATCATACACCATGACCAAGTAGGATTTATCCCAGGGATGCAAGGATGGTACAATATCCGCAAATCAATAAACGTGATACATCACATAAACAAATTGAAAGAGAAAAACCACATGGTCATATCAATTGATGCAGAAAAAGCATTTGACAAAATTCAACACCCATTTTTGATAAAAACTCTCAGCAAGGTGGGAGTAGGAGGATCATACCTCAACATAATAAAAGCCATATATGACAGGCCCACAGCCAACATCATTCTCAATGGACAAAAACTTACACCATTTCCCCTAAGAACAGGAACAAGACAGGGATGCCCCCTCTCACCACTCCTGTTCAACATAGTACTGGAAGTGTTAGCCATTGCAATTCGGCAAGAAGAAGAAATAAAAGGCATCCAAATTGGAAAAGAGGAAGTAAAACTGTCCTTATTTGCAGACGACATGATATTATACATACAAAACCCTAGAGACTCCATCAAAAAGCTACTAGACTTAATACATGAATTTGGCAATGTAGCAGGATACAAAATTAACCCCAAGAAATCTGAGGCATTTCTATACACCAATAGTGAACTTTCAGAAAGAGAGATTATAAAAACAATCCCGTTTACCATCGCACCAAAAAAACTAAGCTACCTAGGAATAATCTTAACTAAAGAGGTAAAAGACCTCTACTCAGAAAACTACAGGACGTTGAAAAAAGATATAGAGGAAGACATAAACAGATGGAAGAACATACCGTGTTCATGGATTGGTAGAATCAACATCATTAAAATGTCCATACTACCCAAAGCAATCTATAAAGTCAATGCACTTCCTATTAAAATACCAACGGCATACTTCAGAGATCTAGAACGAACTCTCCAAAAATTCATCTGGAATAAAAAAAGACCCCGAATAGCTGCAGCAATCCTGAAAAAGAACAAAGTAGGTGGGATCTCAATACCAGATATCAAGTTGTATTACAAAGCCACTGTTCTCAAAACTGCCTGGTACTGGCACAAGAATAGGCATATAGATCAATGGAATAGAATAGAGAGCCCAGAAATCGGCCCGAACCAATATGCTCAATTAATATTTGACAAAGGAGGCAAGAACATACAATGGAGCCAAGATAGTCTCTTCAATAAATGGTGTTGGGAAAATTGGACAGATATATGCAAGAAAATGAAACTAGACCACCAACTTACACCATACACAAAAATAAACTCAAAATGGATAAAGGACTTAAATGTACGACAGGAAACCATAAAAATTCTAGAAGAATCCAAAGGCAACAAAATCTCAGACATATGCCGAAGCAATTTCTTCACTGATACAGCTCCTAGGGCACTTGAAACTAAAGAGAAAATGAACAAATGGGACTACATCAAAATAAAAAGCTTCTGCACAGCAAAAGAAACCATCAACAAAACAACGAGAAAACCCACTGTGTGGGAAAACATATTTGCCAATGCCATATCTGATAAGGGCCTAATCTCCAAAATCTATAGGGAACTCATACAACTTAACAAAAGGAAGATAAACAATCCAATCAAAAAATGGGCAAAGGACCTAAATAGACACCTTTCAAAAGAGGACATTCAGAAAGCCAAGAGACATATGAAAACATGCTCAAAGTCACTAATCATCCGAGAGATGCAAATCAAAACAACAATGAGGTACCATCTCACACCTGTCAGACTGGCTATCATCAACAAATCAACAAACGACAAGTGCTGGAGAGGATGTGGAGAAAAAGGAACACTTGTGCACTGCTGGTGGGAATGCAGACTGGTGCAGCCACTATGGAAGACAGTATGGAGTTTCCTTAAAAAACTGAAAATGGAACTCCCATTTGACCCTGTGATCCCACTTGTAGGAATATATCCCAAGAAACCAGAAACACCAATCAGAAAAGATATATGCACCCCTATGTTCATAGCAGCACAATTCACCATAGCTAAGATCTGGAAACAGCCTAAGTGCCCATCAGTAGATGAATGGATTAGAAAACTGTGGTACATCTACACGATGGAATACTATGCTGCTCTAAAAAGGAAGGAACTCTTACCATTTGCAACGTCATGGATGGAACTGGAGAGCATTATGCTAAGTGAAATAAGCCAGTCAATGAAGGAAAAATACCACATGATCTCACTCATTCATGGATAATAGAGACCATTATAAACTTTTGAACAATAATAGATTCAGAGGCAGAGCTGCCTCAAACAGATTGTCAAACTGCAGTGGGAAGGCCGGGGAGGGTTGGGGGGCAGGAGGTAGGGGGGTAAGAGATCAACTAAAGGACTTGTATGCATGCGTATAAGCATAACCAATGGACATAAGACACTGGGGGATAGGGGAGGCTGGGGGACTGTCTAGGGCGGGGGGATAAAATGGACACATATGTAATACCCTTTGTAATACTTTAAGGAATAAAAAAATTTAAAAAAAAAGTACTATTATTTGAACTGTTCAATTATGTAAATTACATATGAAAATTATATAAATAGATTTTAAATATAATATGCTAGTTTTATTTGTACACAGTTTCTCATGCTGGGCCTCAGTTGATTCATCAAATAGTTTGCATCTTGTCCCAGGAAAAGAAAAATAAGGCAACTTAAATACTATCAAAAAAAAAAGAAAGAAAAAATTCTATTACAATAACCAGGAAAATCATGTATAAATAAATGTCTAATATCATCTTAAATAATATTGTGAAAAAAGAAGCAGCAAAGCCATAAAGCTTGCAAAAACATAAATCTTTGAAATAATATAATGAATGAGTAAAGTTTTATATACAAATTTTACTGTTTCATTAAAGAAAGTTTGGATACTTAAAAAGAAATCCATCCAATAGATCTCAATGAAGCTTTTAAAAAAACGATGTAGCCATACAGACATGGGGAAATAAGCAGAACATTTAAAGTGGCAAAACAAATTGCAAAATAACATGCATGTTATGATTTAAATTTTTTTGTAAATAGAAAATAGTCCCAAATTATGTAGACAAATTGTATAACTATCAAAAGGATGTTGTAAGGTTTGGGAATGGATGATTAAGAACATGATGATCCAGCTCTTCAACTGAAGGCTAATTCAGCAACATTTAAAAAGGTCATTTATGGTGCACCTGCTACAAAGATGACCCTTTTCCTGGGGATGATGAGAACAAAGAAAAGCAAACCATCCCAGTTTGGGACTAGAAATTCCTGAAAGTTGACCAAAAGGAACACTTTTTGAGTTTATTCTGGTTGTGAACTACTTAGACCTCAAAGGTTTGCTTGGTATTATCTGCAAGACTATTGTCAATATGATCAAGGAGAAAACTCTTCATTGGATTCCCAAAACTTTCAATATAAAAAATTTTACTGAAGAAAAGGAAGCTCAAGTATGCAGAGAACCTGTGTTGGGAAGAGAACTGCAATGTGCCTGACACGTCTAAGCACTAGTTGTACGACTTTGTTTGTAAGTGTTAATATTGGACAAACAGATTCCAAGATGGTTGCCAAGTAGCTTCCAACTCCGTCCTTTTGCTTGCGGACTAGACAGTAGAGCAATTGGCTTGAAAGATCAGTTGAACTGTATCTGATCTGAAATACTGAGAACAGGAAACATGGAGGAAAGACAGGAGGAGACACGGGGAGGGTGAGCTCCCATGGGTAGGTGCCTAGCTGGGAAGCGAAGGAACATTGCAGCAGCGGATCCCCCTCCCCCTGGGAGGGTGGTGTCTCAGCTCCATTCAGGGGTCCCCAATCCAGAGAAACAGAGAAGGGAAGGGGAGTCCCATAGTCGGGGGGTGGGAATCAGTGGGGATCTGATTCACCTGGGACTCAGACCACACCATCCAAGGCAAGGAGTGATTCCTTCGTTACAACAACAGCCTGGGAGGGTCATGGCCGGAGACAGACTGCCTGGCTTGGTAAAGCGCTTGTTTTTGCCCAATTTCAGCGCATGGGTGGTACTCCCCCATCTCCCCCCCCCACACACACACACACTGCTTTCTGCCCCATACTGCCATGTTCCAAGGCAAAGGGAAACAGTGCTGTGCTGGAAATTTGCATCCACACTGGCCGGTTTGATGGCATGGGGGAGACAGACATTTGGCCTGGCAGAGAGAGGCCCTGCCTAGAGGGGCCGGCAGCACAGAGATTGGAGTGCCAAGTGGGCTGATTTATTTTTTAATTCCCGCCTACTTAGTTTGGTAGGCATGGGGGTGCCAGAGAGCCAGGTAGAGCTGAGTTATTGCGACTGTGTCTCCTAGGCGGGCTTCTGTCCAGGAAACAGATGTGTGCTGGGCCCTGCAGCTGCATTATGGAGAAGCAGATCCATGCTCCCCAGCGAGTTCAGCCAGTGCAGCCCTGAGAAGGAGAGGAAGGGCCCACCACCCCTCCTGTAGGTTACAGACACCACGCCTACTAGTCTGTTCAACCCTGACCAGGTCCCAGATACCTGAGCACAGTTCTGTGGGGGAAGGAAGAGTAGCTCAGAGTAGGGACATTCATGGTGCCAGAGCAGAGGTAGACACAGCATCTGGGCCCACCAGAATACTCGAGGCTTTGCCCAGTGGAGAGCTTCATACAGGCTGCCCAGGGCTAGGCAGGTACAGTGAGTGACATTGGCTTGCACTAGAGAGCTTTCTAGGAGGCTCAGGAACCAGGACACCAAGTGGCCACCTTCAGACATTGGAGCAGGATCCAGCAAGCTCTATAAGCAGCATATTCAAAGGGTGATTGCAGTAGACACCAAAATCTGCTCAGGTGATCTCCTCTTTTTAAAAAATCTCTTTTACTTTTCTATTTCTTTTTTTTCTTTCTTCTCTTCTCTTCTTCTTCTTTCATATATCTTATTTATCTTTTCCTTTCTTATTATATTCTTTCCTTTTCATTGTTTATTCTTTCATTTTATTTTTCCTATTCTATATGTTATTATTATTTTTTAAAATTATTATATTTATTTTTCTCTCTTTTCTTTTCTTTCCTTTCAGAGACTCATTTTTTTCTTCTCCATTTTTTGCTTCTTATATTTTATTATTCTTTTTTTTTGTCTCCTTTTTGTTTTTGTTGTTGGTTGTGTGTGTGTGTGTGTGTGTGTGTGTGTGTGTGTGTGTTGTTTTCAGTTTGGTCTTGTTTGATTCTGTCAGTATTTGTACAACAGTTTGCATGTTGTGGTTAAGGTTTAGCCTCATAGTCAGCCAGTTGGAGGGCTGAGCCCACCCATAAAGGGGGCAAAGCAATCAAGACCCAATTACAATAGGAGGGCCCACATAACCCATACTAGGGACACTCCTTGAGTATCTAGCTCAGGAGATCAAGGAGACTGTATCACCAGTTCCCACAAGATACCCACTACAGTAGGCAACCCCACCAAGACGAGGAGTCATAGCACTTCTCTCTAATATGTGGAAACAAACACAAAGGAACAGGAAAAATGAGGAAACAAAAAAAAAAAACAAGCCCCAAATGAAAAAAAATAAGACAAAACAAAACAGGAGGAATCTCCAGAAAAAGAACTAAATGAAACAGAGGCAAGCAATTTATCAGAGAGTTTGAAGTAATGGGTTTAAGAATGCTCAAGAGCATGAGAAAGAACACAGAACATATGAAAAACAACCAGATGGAAATGAAGAATAACATATCTAAAATAAAGAAAACACTGGAAGGAATAAACAGTAGGGTAAATGAAGTGGAGGATTCAATCAGTGAATTAGAAGACAAAGTAGAAAAATCACTCAAAAAGAGCAGCAAAAAGAAAAATGTATTAACAAAAGAGGATAGTAAAAGGGAACTTTGGGACAACATAAATGTAACAACATGCATGTCATATGGGTAATGGGGCGGGGGTGGGGTAGGGAGGAAGGCATAGAGAACCTGTTTGAAGACACAATGACAGAAAATGTTCCTAACCTGGTGAAGAAATAAGTCATACAAGTTCAGTCACTCAGAGAGTCCTAATCAAGATGAACTCAAAAAGACACACAACAACACATCATAATTAAAATCACAAAGATGAATGACAAAGACAGAATCTTAAAGGCAGCAAGAGAGAGATACTCATTTGCCTACAAAGAAGTTCCATAAGGCTGCCAGTTGATTTCTTTCTCAACAGAAACACTACAGGCCAGAAGTATTCAAAGTAACGAAAAGCAAGGATCTGAGACCAAAACTTCTCTAACCAGTAAGGCTATCATTAAAAATTGAAGGTGAAATAAAAAACTTCCCAGACAAAAAAAAAAAGGCAAATGGAGTACATTACCCCTAAAGTAGCATTGGAAGAAGTATTAAAGGGACTGTTGTAAGAAGAAGAAAGAGAGAGGGGAATATAGGCATAAGAAATAAAAATGGCAACAAGTACCTTCAATAATAACCTGAAATGTAAATGAATCAAATGCTCTACTAAAAAACGCAGGGTAGCTGAATGGATAAAAAATTATGACCCATATATATGCTGTTTATAAGAGACCCAACTCAGACAAAAGACTCACACTGGTTGAAGGTAAGGGATTAAAAAAAATATTCCATGCAAATGGAAGTGGGAAAAAATCTGGGATAGCAAGACTTACATCTGACAATATAGACTTCACAAAGGGCTATAACAAGGGACAAAGAAGGTCACTACATAATACAAAAGAAATTGATCCAACAAGAAAATATAGCCATTGTAAACATATAAGTACCCAATATAAGCACCTAAATATATTTAAAAATCTTTTGGTAGACTTTAAGGAAGAGATTGACAGCAATACAGTCATAGTAGGAAACTCTAATACCACAATGACATCACTGGATAGATCTTCTAGACAAAATCATCAACAAAGAAACAGTAACCTTAAATGACACACTAGATCAGATTGATTTAATAGATATTTGCAGAACATTTCATCCCAAAACTGAAGAATATAAATTCTTCTCAAGTGCATATGGAACATTCTCAAAGATAGACCACATGTAAGGACACAATAAGTCTTAAAAACCTCAAGAAGAATGAAATAATAGTGATCATCTTCTAAGATTGCAACACCAACAATAAAAAATGAGCTACCTTGGAATAAACTTAACCTAGGAGGTAACATACCTATACTGGGAAAACTACAGGACATTGAAAAAAGAAATAGAGGATGTTACAAACAAGTGGAAGCATATACAGTGTTCACGGATTAGAAGAATTAACACCATTCAAATGTCCATACTACCCAAAGCAATCTATCGATTCAATGCAATCCCTATTAAAATACCAATGGTATATTTCACAGATCTAGAACAAATATTCCAAAAATGTCTATGGAACCTAAAAAGACCTGAATATCTCAGCAATCTTGAGAAAGAAGAACAAAGTTGAAGGGATCACAATACTAGATACCAAACTATACTACAAAGCCACTGTAATAAAAACATCCTGATACTGGCACAAGAACGGGCATATAGATCAAAGAGAGTCCAAAAATCAACCCAAACCTTTATGGACAATTAATATTTGACAAAGGAGGCAAGAGCATTCAATGGAGTAAAAACAGTATCTTCAAAAATGCTTTTGGGAAAATTGGACATATACATGCAAAAAAATGAAACTAGACCACATACTTACACCATACACAAGAATAAACTCAAAATGAATGGAAGACTTAAATGTAAGTTGTGAAACCATAAAAATCCTAGAAGAAAACATAGGTAATAAAATTTCAGACATCTCGTGTAGCAGTACTTTTGTCAATACATCTCTTAGGGAAAGGGAAACAAAGGAAAATATAAACAAATGGGACTACATCAAACTGAAAAGCTTCTGCACAGGAAAAGAAATCACCAACAAATTAAAGGGGAACCCACTGATGAATATGGAGAACATTATTTGCCAATGATACATCTGATAAGGGGTTAATATTCAACATATATAAAGATCTTATACAGCTCAACACCAGGAAAACAAACAATTCAATTAAAAAACAGGCAAAGGAACTGAATAGACACCTTTCCAAAGAGGACATATGAAAAAATGCTTAACGTCAGTAATCATCAGAGAGATACAAATTAACTCTACAATGAGGTATCACCTCACACCTGCAAGAATGGCTACCATCAGTAAATTAACAAACAACAAGTGCTGGCAAGGATGTGTGAAAAGGGAACCCTTATGCACTGTTAGTGGGAATGCAGACTTATGCAGCCACTGTGAAAACAGTATGGAGTTTCCTCAAAATATTAAAAATGGAACTGCCATTTGACCCAGCGATCTCACTTCTGGGAATATAATCTAAGAAGCATGAAACACCAATCAGAAAGAATATATGCATCCCTATGTTCATAGCAGCATTATTTATAATAGCTAAGATCTGGAAACAGCCCAAATTCCCATCAGTAGATAAATGAATAAGAAAGTGATAGTACTGTTTTAGAATGGCTTACTATTGGCTCCAAAAAACAAGGAACTCTTTCTTATTCTTTGTGCCAGTATGGATGGACCTGGAGAGTATTATGCTAAGCAAAATAAGCCAGTCAGAGAAAGACAAATATCACATGATCTTATATGTATAAACTAATGAACAAACTACACTGATGAACAGAATTGGACCACAGGCATGGATGCATGGAACAGAGGGGAGGGTGGTGGTGGGGACTGCAAGAGATTAACATATATGCATTTATGCATAACCCATGGAAACAGAAAATAGTGTGGCAAAGGCCTGGGTTGGATGGGAGCTGGGTGGAGGGGACTAAAGTGGGGGAAAATGGAGGACATCTGTAACAGTGACGACAATTTAAAGAGGATAAAAATATTAGACAAATAGACAAATGTAGCAGCAAATCAATTGTATTAGCAGAATATTGTCCTCATTGCATGTACAGTTTGAGTACGAATTTCTTTTTTAAAAATTTTATTTTACTGTTTAAAGTATTACAAATAGTAGTACATATGTCTCCTATTTTTCCCCATTGACCTTCCCCTGGCTTCCCCCACCCCCTGGAAGATGCCCCCACACCCCCCACCCCGGTGTCTTGCATCCATTTGTTATGCTTATATGCAGGCATAAAAGTCCTTCTGGCTGAATTTCTTCTAGTATGATAGGAAGTTTTGATTTCCTTTGCTCTTAATAAATTGTGGGTGTGGGCTGGCTCTCTCTCTCTCTCTCTCTCTCTCTCTCTCTCTCTCTTCATCCTATGTAATAAAGAGGTAATATGCAAATTGACCATCACACCCTCACACAAGATGGCCACCCCTATGTGCTCAAAAGATGGCCACCACAAGATGGCTGGCAGGGGAGGGCAGTTGGGGAGGGAGGACCAGATCTTCAGGAGAGGGCAGTTGTGGGCAACCAGGCCAGCAAGGGCGGGCAGTTGGGGGGGGACCAGGCCTGCAGGGGAGCAGTTAAAGGTCGATCAGGCTGGCAGGCAGAAGCGGTTATGGGCAATCAGGCAGGCAGGTGAGCGGTTGGCAGCCAGCAGTCCCAGATTGTGAGAGGGATGTCCCAGATTGGAGAGGGTGCAGGCTTGGCTGAGGGACCCCCCCCCCCCCCCCGCCACCCTGTGCATGAATTTCATGCACCAGGCCTCTAGTTTTATATATTTCTGGAATAGAATTAAACTATTAAGAATGGTTTACTATGTTTGCCTAGTAACAAAAAACAAAACAGAAATCTACTTATATAAAAACCATGGGTGGTTTCATCACGACCATCAGAATCGCGACCAAGCGGAAGGAAGTCAGTCCTGCAGGGGTTTCTTGGCAACGGCTGCACCCTCCCCCGAGCTGTTTCCCGGAGCTGTTTCTGGTGAGGGCAGAGTTTGAGGCAGAAACCCGCCCTCAGAGTGTGGACCCACTGAATCCTGGGTCGTTTTGCCAAGGGCTGTGCCCTCCCCAGCTGTTTCCCGTGTGGCCTGAGGGAAGAACCCACCCTCAGAGCACCAGGAGCACCTAGCAGCAGTCAGTCCTGGGTTGCTGAGGTGCAGGCCACGGCATGGTAGAACTCTGGGTCTGGCCCAACAGGGGACATGGCCGGCCTTCAAACCAGACCCTGACAGTAGAAAGGAGGGAGCCCCATTCTTCACAGAATCTGCTGTTGGATAGCTTGCTGTCAGTGGCCTGCCAGCCAGGAACCCAATTCTCCTGCACCCCGGACTCTGACAGGAGGGAGGAGGGAGCCCATTGCCTCACAGAATCAACAGGTGGTCAGTTTGCTGTCAGGGGCCTGCCAGCTAGCAATCCTATTCACCTGCAACCTGGTCCCTGACAGCAGGCAGGAGAGAATATGTTTAAAGACCAACTATTGGAACAAAGTATCTCTGAAGCCAAAAGAAGCCATTGTTGGTGACAGAATAGAGAGTTAGAAACATTGATGAGAGAGAAACATCGATCAGTTGCCTCCTGCACACTCTCCACTTGGGATGTGCCCGCAACCAAGGTACATGCCCTTGACCGGAATCGAACCTGGGACCCTTGAGTCCACAGGCCTATGCTCTATCCACTGAGCCAAACCGGTTAGGGCAATTAATTCCCTTTTAATGTGCACGAATTTCATGCGCCGGGCTAATAGTAAATCTAATAATTGTTCAATAGTTATTTTTAAATTAAATTAACAAATAATTATACTATCTGTTTTTTAATGGAATTTTAGTTTATTTCAAAGAAACTAACATAACTCAAGTGATATTTTAAAGTTTGTTTCAATATGTAATTCATAACGTTAATTTTATCAAATTAAAACTAAATATGAATTTATTTATAAGCTATGCATAAAGCAATACATGTGGCATATGGAAGTGTCACTAAATTTTAGTCGCTCTATAATTTTGTCATCCTTGAATTTCTACAATGATACGAAATTGCAGAGAACTGCAGCTGAAAGATCACTAACTTCAATAGTATTTTAAATCAAGAAGCTTTACAAAAATTAGCCTTTTAAGTATTGTGGATTTGCTTATTGGACATCTCAAGAAGGAAAAAAGATGCCCTTTCTGTACTGCTGGGCCCTTAAGGAGCATAAACAAACAAGAAAATTTCAGGCACATTTTGGGGCTGTGAAACAACCCATGAGTAACCTTGGGGATTATAGAAGAGAGATTCACATTTAAGTGCTTCCATTTGTAATATAAGATAAATAGTAGCAATTACTTTTTTCCTCCTTAAGACAGAGCCTGGACTAGCTTAAGATTTGTTTGATCACTTCAGATGAAATTTATTTTGATGGCTGAACTCCTAAAATATTCATTGTCGATTCCTTATGACATCTAGCAATTGACTGTCTTGGTCTTAAGCTCTTCCTATTATTTTTTTTTAATAGAATATATAACAATGTATACATACTTTAACAGCTTATAGCTCAATTGCTGTTTCTTTCTTTTCAGCCACACTAAGCTTTGAACAAAGGAAATTCATCCTAAAATGCTACCGGAAGTTTGAAAACACAGTTGAAGTACAAACACTGCTTTTATAATGATTCAGTGTGTATGAATTTTTTTGGGACACAGGGTATCCCCCCCAAAAAAATGTATATGCTCTTTAACAGCTGATAATTCACTTAATTTCACTCCTTTTCAGGTTTAACTGGTTTGAAATAATGGTTGAAAATTTATCCACTAGACTTTTTTTTTAACGGGGATACATAAGAGATAAAGTTTATGGTACAAAACTGGCAACAGTTGATGAATAGAGGGAGCACAAATACCATACAAAATGATTTTTGATGTTTGCAATTCCCTTGCTTCATGTTATCAGCAGTTCCTGGTCCAGAATGGTCACCAGTTTGAAACAGGCATTGACAAAAAAATTATTCGTTTTTGTAGATTCTTTTAAACTTTATGTTAAAATAAACTGTACATTAATAAACACTGACTTTATCATTTTGGGACACCCTATTATTGTACTTAACTTTTTAACTTCCTAAGCCTTCCACTTGCATTAAACTACCTAATATACACTGTAACTTTGTAGGTACAGTTATTCTCATTTTAAAAATAAGAAAATAGGATCAGATTGGAAATGATTTACAGTTACATAAGGGGTAAGGGCAGACTCCAGACTAAGTCTAGCACTTACAGATTGTACCCCAGTGACCGGGGCACATTTCAGGATCTGTACCTCCCAATAGGATCTAGTATAGTGCCATACAAATATATTAGGAAACTTTCATGTGAGTATCTTTTATTCAAAACTTGTTCAAATATTATTTCAAGGTTCATCACAATTGTCTTGCTCTTTGTGATTTTGTTTGGCAAATCCTTTATGGTCCATATGAGCGCTGTCCAATTGATTCATATACTCCATGTATATGACCGTCATTTTATGAGAGTAATGTAAGAAAATAGTCTATAATAATAAAATATGCTAATTAGACCAGACATCCTTCCTGATGTCCTTCTGGACAAAACTGGGGCTGCAAGGGAAGCATGGGTCCCAGGTGCCAGGGGGAAGCTGGTGCTGGCAGCCGGGGGAAGGAAGGCCTACTCTTGCATGAATTTCATGTATTCGGCCTCTAGTCCTATATAATATTTAACGATATAATAAAAAATCATGAAATAAGGAAAGATTATTGCCAAGTGATAAGTATTTGAGCATATGGTATTGATGAAAATGGGAATGATGCTATCTATAATTTAATTGTATAATATTAAAGTCCATCTTGGGTTAGTTTCTTGGATTTTCAGTATTTCCATTATTTAATTGTCTCCTTTTAAAAGTATTTGGATTGAGCCCTGACTGGTTATCCCAGTGTTTAGAGCATTGGCCCTCAGACTGAAGGGCTGCAGGTTCGATTCTCGGTCAAGGGGAAATGCCTTGGTTGCAGGTTCGCTCCCCGTCCTCTGCTCGGGGCAGGTGCAAGAGGCAGCCAGTCTCTCACATTGATGTTTCTTTCTTGCTCTCTCACCTCTTCCACCCTCCCTTTCACTCTCTCTGAAAATCAGTGGAAAAACATATTCCTCTGGTGAGAGTTAAAAATAAAAAAAAAATGAATTTGGGTTGAGAAATAAAAGCAAAACAAAAAATATTTTGAGTTATTTAATTATTGAGAACACTCACAATTCGCCTTTTCATTAATTCTAAACCCATTTTCATCATCCCTACATCTGCTCCATACCACAAGCTGTGCCCTTGCTTTCCATAGCCATAATTTAACACCTCTTGATCAGTAGATTTTATAGTATATGATCTTAAAATTGTATATGTTTTCTATATAGCTTTAAAATATTTTAAAGGCTGTGTCTTAGCCTTGGCTGGTGTGGCTCAGTTGGTTAGGCATCATCGTCCTGTACGCCAAAGGGTTGCCGGTTCAATTCCTGCTCAGGGCAGTTGCCCAGTTGCAGATTGGATCCTTGGTGGCAGCTGTGCAGGAGGCAGCTGGTCAATGTTTCTCTCTCTCCCTTCTTCTCCCTAAAAACCAATAAAACTAAAAAAATCATCAACAACAAAAAACCCTGTGTTTTAGGTTGTTTTCTCTATTAGTTTTAGGTAATGAAAGCTCTATTCACAATATTGTGTGTGTGTGTTTCCAGAAAGCACAGAAAGGGAGAGAGTCCTCATACTGCTGGCCACTCAAGAGAATGTTGAATGATCCTGTCACACTGATTCAGGAGGATGCACGTGTCTTCCTGCCAATTCACCAGAAATGGGCCCGGCAAACTGCTTTTGTTCTCTCTTCAAAGAAATAATGCAATGCAGCAGCAGATTCACTGGCATTGTTTCTGGTTAAACTGAGAGGAATGAATCTTGATTCTTCCTTGATGGAGGTTGTCTTTGCGTAGGACAAGTAGTCAGGTGCTCCCACAGCTGCCTGGAAACATTCATGGCTTCCTGAGGGTATGGGTGATTTTGCTCTCAACATTGATCAAACAGCAGAGTAAGTCACTGTCCTAAAATAACACCTGGCTGGGCCCCCCCGTGTTTTCCTCTCATTTTCTCTAGTTAGTAATTGTTGTTTACAAATCACTGACTACACACAGAGAAAGAGCTGGTGTTTTCTTGTATTGGCTGCAGGCTCATAATTTCTACTTCATGTTCTCACAGCAGCTTCAGAGGCATTCAGTGCATATGTTACACTTTATCCCCCAGATTTTTGTGACTACTTTGTAAACAAGCCAAATGGTATTGCTCCATATTTATTACAAAGGTTTTTAAAACTAAAACTAATCTAAGTATTATTATTCATAATGCATAATGCAAATCTTTGCCACATTTTTATACTTCATTTAAAGCAAGATGTTGTGCTGAATAATTCTGTCTTTTTTCCTAAATTCTCTTTCTAGGGAAAAAAAACTATAAGAATAAAACTCAATAATTTTACACATTTGCAAGGTGAGTTTATGCAACCAAAGTAGCATTTTGCTTACCATTAACATAATTAATTATACAATATACATGAAAAAATATGTAAAAGAATGTTAATTTCAGAAAAACCTAAATATTGGAATTCAGCAACACATAGTTTCTTTTTTAAAAAACATATTTTTATTGATTTCAGAGTGGAAGGAAACGGGAGAGAGAGAATCAATGATGAGAGAGAATAATCGATTGGCTGCCTCCCGCACAACACCTACTGGGGATTTAGTTTGTAACCAAGACAGATTACCTGACCAGGAATCAAACTGTGACCTCCTGGTTCCTAGGTTGACGCTCAACCACTGACCCCTGCTGGCCAGGCAACAGATCACTTCCAAATATTTAAATTACATTAGGCCAGTGTAAGGGAAGTGATAGAAAACAAGGAAATAGAAAGAGCTCATGTTGAAATGCTGAGATGTAGCTGACACTCTACCATGATCATATCAATGGCTTACAGCCAGCACTGTTCTATCTGGCTAATGCCCATGACATAAAAATGTTAAGTATTTTGAGTGTCATCCTGAATGTATATACTACTGTCCTTAATAATTTTGGAATTGTGTGATTTACTGTAATTCTTACCATGGTCTTCTGGTTTGCCTTAAGAGATCAACTTCAATTGATAATGGGCAGATTTTTTTTTTACTGTATGTATATATTAATTTGTGTTTATTTGTCTATGTAGCCTTAGTCACATATTGCTAACCCGGGAAAAGATCAAAGTTCAAAATTTGAAGTATAGTTCCTACTGAATGCATAGAAGTTTTGCATCATCAAAAAGTAAAAAATCATGTCGAGCCATTTGTAAGTCAGGGACCACTTGTACTGAAGAAGTCAAATAATATGCACATTTCCTTAACTTAACTGATCAATGTGAGAACCCTATCCAGAGTACGCCAGATGTTCAAGGCCAGTTTGGTGTGGGGGCCTTGTCCAGAGTACGCCAGATGTTCAAGGCCAAGTTCCATATGCAGGTGCAAAAGCAAGGACACAGCGATTGCACTGTATACAATGTGCAGCGGTGCCCTTCTATAACCCAAAAGACTGATGTCACTATTTGGGCAAGAAGCCTCTTTTGTCTAAGTTGGTGTAAAGTATGTTACTGAGCAGCCGGTTAACAGCTGCTCAGTCGGGCTACTATGTTTATATAGCTCCTATGTTGGAGGCTGCTTTGTAGGAAAGATGTAGTGTTAATCAGCCAGTGTGAGGCTGCCCGCTTTATGGGACTGCTTTGAAGAATTGTTTTGTCTGATAGCTCCTTGTTAGCATCGGGTACTTGGGCTACCATAAAGACTCTCATATACCCATGACTTCTCATGTCTTCTCCATCTAATACCCAGTGTCCAAGGAGGGCCAGTCCCTGGCAGAGCAGCTTGGACCCAACAGTTGGCGAAGTCAAGCAGGATGAAGGAGTGAGTACTCCCCAACAATCAAGGAACCAGTTTTTTGAAACTTCGGTCATAGGACTCTGTTGAAATACTTTGGGAATGCTGATCTAGAAAATAAGTCCAGGAAATTAAAACATTTTCTCAGACTAATACACTTTTTTGGGGATTTATCCAGATCAGTGAACATATATAAATTTCATGTCATCAATTGGTATTCAATTAATTGAAAACACTAGGCTAGAATCATGCTGATATGCTAGAATTTAATTTTAAGGGCATGTGTTTTCAAGAACAATTTCAATAATATAAATACGGCATTTTGCTTGTTTTAATTTTTTAAGTAGCTCTTAACAAATATGGGTAATGCCCTTTTTCAATGTTTCTGAAGGGTCCGGTATATGTAAGAGTTTGGGCAGATGATATATGTAATTTTCACAACAGGGGCACAATTATTCCTTGTCTGGGAACACGTAATGTAAATGTCTCTATTAAAATTAAATCTTCACATGACTTTACATAGAGAGGTCCATATAAGAAATATTAATTACTCCACAGTTTATTCCCTACATCTACATATTAAGGTCCTAATTAATCTTTCAGTACTATAGAATAAACTACCACCTCTGAGTCAGGCCAGTAAGTATATTACTGATTAAATGCATCAAAGGTGTCCTATGACCACAAAAATTAATGTGGCATGTTCCTCTGTGCCAGATGATATCCTATTTTCTAAAAAGGTGTGGTGGAACAGATGGTTGTTTTAAAACACTTTCAGGATATGAATGGATGCTTTCTTGTTCACCTTAATTGCGACTATTTTCTGAATACACCTCAGTAGCAATAATACTAACTTTCTTCTCAAGGAATACAAAGGCTAGAGCTAGAAGCACAAATACTAAAATTGTCCTAGATTGAATCCATAGTATATTTGATTAAAAATTACCCAGTTCATTTTTCCCTGTTTATTTTGTTGTCATGATATTAGAAACTGTAGTGTATTTGACTGATTCTGTCTTTGTAAAGTTTTTTTTGTGTGTGTGTATACATAACTGAATCATTGATCCATCTTTGTATGAGCCATCAGGTGGTTGACTAGCACAGATCACTAAAGTTAAAAGTGCTTTAGTTATTTGAAAGAGCACATCAATTGAGCTCTCCTGTGTTTCTCCAAGTCAGGGTGGTTCTTAATTGCTTTGACAAATTTCCTGCTGGGAAATTGATCTTCAAAGATTTCTTAATGCCTTTCTTTTTAAACCCATTTACTTCATTTTGAAACTTCAAAGTCTTTCTTTCTATTAATTATCACATATACTAGAAAACACAAAAACAAAATGCTATGTTTTATTCATCTAAGCAGGGCACCTAAACACTAAGTTACAGCAAAGAAGGGAACTATTGAAGCAAAGGTCATCCTCTGTCAAACAAGACTAAAAAAGCTTTTATTTTGGTAGAGAATTCATGAATATTTTATCTGAACATTTCCATGAACCTGCTGGAAAAGCTGTTTCTTGGCATTTACTGAAGATGTCAAAATCAGTTACTATAATTTAAATATTTTGCTAATATGCTTATTAGACTTTCACTTAAAACATGCTCGTCATACATATAGTAGTTCATGTAAAACATACATTTCTAAATACCTAACATTATAGACATTTATATTATGTTAAATCAGAATCTACTTCCTTTTATTTGTAAACACATTTTTTGTTCTAATATAAATCTGAATGTCTACTGGAAAAACAAGATAACGAATGACTTAATTCTCTTTATCTGAATACAAACCAAATATCTTTATAAATGCTTTCAATATTAAGGTTTAGTGCTAAGCAGTCTCCTGGGTCCCAAATGATGTAGGAATCTTAAATTGGTCAACCAAAAAATAACCACAGCTCACAACCTACTAAAGCTCAATTTAATTAGCTCAAAATAATTATGATTATTTGATGTTCCAGAATATGTCTAACATTTCTAAGTCTTAACAAAATGTTGTATTTGCATATAATATACACATCAGCAAAACCTCTAAACTTGCTAATATTCTTATTTGCTGAACAACAGAAAATGTTTTTGAGTATTTATATGATTATTCTCATGAGTAAGACACAGGTCAAGTGAAAGTAGGATGACTGTCTCTAACTTTTTCCATTTATTTAACATTCATTTTCAGTGTGATGTGGCCTCATTAATAGGGGTGGATAATGAAGGATTTTAAAAAGTCAAACCTGGAGTTAGATTTCTTGGACTTTGAATTCTGGCTCAGCAGCTTAATTAACTGTTGGGAATTCACTTACTTTTTCTATACCTCATTTTCTCATTGACAAGCTGGAATGCTAATAGCATCTACCTAATAGGTTGTTATGGCACTTTAGGGAGTTAATCTGTACAAAGAGACTAGTTCAGTATGTAGGATATAATAGGCATCTATAATAAATGTATAGACTATTAATTTCTTTATTATGCTAATTGATCTTTTAGATACATTATATTATACCTATATTTTGATTAAAAATTTTGTTGTCTATTTTATTTACCTCCTATGCTTTCAGGTATATTTTCATTAGAAAATTAGTTTTGTTTTATTTATTTTGGTTTAGAAAATATAAGCTAACTAAAATATTTGTATTATTGGAAGACTAGAAAGCCTTGAAAATTAATAGAATTTCTATGTCATATTAAGCCAACATAGTCTAAAATAATTAGTAAAAGTCAGGCAAAAAAATGCCACACTCTTGAAAGGACAACTGACTAGATTGAAGAGAAAAAGCATCTCTATGAAGAGGAGGTTGTCTTTATAATCATGAATAAAATAAATCTATGCTAAAATAAAGCTAACACATTATAGGTAGTAATCTTTCAAACTGCAATAAATTGTGAAGCAGATGTTGCTTTAGTGATGGGAGATTTCAGACAGTGTATTTAAAAAATAAATTAAACAATTTTCACTATGACACTATTACTAAGATGGGTATTTTGATATGCAAATAAATTTGAATTATTTCTTTTTAATGGATTCATAGGCAAGTTACACATTAAAAATATTCTGTGACTAGCTCATTTGAGTTTTTAGATTTGATTCACTTCATAGTTGAAAAGTGTCATAATTAGTTTTTCCTGTAAGAGTATATGGGTAGCCATTGAATATCTCAGACACTTCATTTTCTTCACGTAAGAAATGCAACTTATCTGGGCATAAAAGTCTGTATCACAATATTTCCCCATCAACACCTCAATAGCTAAGAAGGCCCATGTTTGTCCTTCAGGCAGACTGTAAATCTCCTAAATTTGTGAGAACTAATTTATTATTTTTATCATATATTGTTTTCCTGATATTGCTAATCAGCATCTATCTCTCATTTCATATCCAACTTTTTTCACTTTATGCATTCTCCACTCTGAGATCAAAACACATCCTTTTGAAAATCATTATGCTTCTACTTTCTATAGTAAAAAAGATTTTCAGAAGTCCAAACTTCTCCTAATCATTTATATTATGTTCGCTTCCTTGGTTCTGAAGTGTTTTTAATTGGTCACATGATGGTTTTTGTTGTTGTTAATTATCTTTCAAATGAAAGAGATCTCTCCAGTCTGCACTTTGGGAGAATCGTCTTTGTTTGTCCATTTTTGACCATGTGGGGCCTGGTATCATATACTTGGACCCAGAGCTGGACAACAGGCAGATATGCCTGAATTTTCAGATTCTAGATGGGTTTTACTAAATACAATTCTGTATTGAATTATGTATAAATATAAAAGCCTAAGTGATCTTTACAACCCGATGACTGGCTGGTAGCTATGACATGCACTGACCACCAGGAGGCCGACACTCAATGCAGGAGCTGCCCCCTGGTGGTCAGTGCGCTCCTACAGCCAACCTCCTGTGGTCTCCCCCCTTATCCCTCCCCTCCCCCCCGCCAGCCCAATCTCCGAGAGACCCCACCCATGCACGAATTCGTACACCAGGCCTCTAGCAAGATATAACAGGCATCAATAAAAAATAAATAGGCTATTATTTTCATTGTTATACTAACTAATCTTTTCTGATACTTTATATAATAACTATATTTTGAGAAAAATGATTTTTTTTGTCTATTTCATTTACTTCATATGCTTTTCAGGTATTTTTCCATTAGAACATTTGCCAAAGACTCAAGTAATATTGTCCTATCCTCATTACTTGAGTCTTTGACAGCCTGGTAATATGGAATCTGTATCATAAACTGTTACTTCAATTCTTGTTTTCCCTAACACACCTCGAGTACAGTTCATCACTTCTTAGCATTGTTCTCCTTACTTCCTGATTTTTTTTGTGTGTGTGTATGTATAAATCCTTCAATGATTGCAGATGGTAATAGTACTGGAAAGAAGTCTCACTATCTCAAAAGAAGAGCACCCACCAGTGCAGAAATGATTCTCCAAAGTTCTGGTTCAAACTGCATTTCTGAATAAAAATGAAGGCAATGGACCTGGTTCCACCTGTAAGGAGCTTGGAAGTCAACCACTCAATCTGAATAACAAGTAGGAATTTGAATAGACTAAAAATTCAAAAACTTTTCTTGGATCTGTGAAGGAGGTGAGTTCACTGGGCAATCCTCTGCCTCCAAATTGGAGAGACTCCTGAGTGGAAACCACTATGGAAACCAGTTCCAGGAAAAGAAAACATTAACTATAATTAACAATTGCTGAAGGCTCAGTGTGGACAACTCTGAGAGTAAAAAACTCCAAGGGGCCCGAGTTGGGGTTTTTTTAATATATTTTATTGATTTTCCACAGAGAGGAAGGGAGAGAGCCAGAGAGCCAGAAACATCGATCAGCCGCCTCCTGCACATCCCCCACTGGGGATGTGCCCGCCACCCAGGTACATGCCCTTGACCGGAATTGAACCTGGGACCCTCCAGTCCGCAGGCCGAGGCTCCATCCACTGAGCCAAACCGGTTTCGGCAGGGTCCCAGTTTTAAGGGGACCCCCCATTCATTGTGACTTTTACCTCCAGGAGCTTGATCAGGTTCTCATAGTAAATACTGGACAAAAATCCCCTCCCATTCAGGCAAGGGTAGGAGAAAAACCATTTTGAAATACACCAGAGCATTCTTTTCTTAACAAACCTGCCCTCAGGAGAAACTAACCTGTTGGCATATTATCAGAGCCTAACTGTCCTGGGGGAGGGAAATACATGATTCCAACCCACTGCACTCATCCTGTTTTATTTAAGTAGGAGAGAGAGAAAAACAAAAACAAGAAACGATGTGCAGGTCACAGTCCAGAAGCTTAGCCTCACTGAAAGACTGAGACCTAATCAGAGGACTACACAATGTTTGCCCTTTCCCCATACCTCCTTAACACATATCGAAAGGCTTATTTACAGCAGTTCCTTTTACCTAACACAGTATGTCTAGCTCTCAAAAAATTACAAGGCATGCCCACATTTTAAAAAGATAAAGCAAGCATCAGAATCAGACATGGCAGAGATGCTGGAATTATCAGCCTAGGACTTTAAAACAGCTATGAGTAATATGTTAATGGTTTTAATGTATAAGGAAGATAACATGCAAGAACAGATGGGCAAGGTAAGCAGAGAGCTGGCTATCCTAAGAATCAAAAGTAAGTGTGAGAGAGAAAAAACACACACACTGTAACAGACACAAAGTATTCCTTTGATGGCCTTTAGTAGTAAACTGAATGCAGCTGAGAAAAAAAAAATCTCTGAGCTAGAGAATATATCAACAGTAACCTTGAAAACCAAAAAGAAAATAGAACAAAGACTAGAGAAAAAAAACCCCATATATCCAAGAAATATGGGAAAATTACACATAGTGTAACATATGCTTAATGAGAATACCAGAAGAGAAAAAAAGAGAGAAAGGTACAGAAGAAATATTTGAAACAATAAGGACTGAGAATTTCCCCAAATTAATGTTGGACACCAAGCCATAGGTCCAGGAAGCTCAGAGAACACCAAGCAGTATAAATGCCCCCAAATGACACTGAGGCATATAATTTTCAAACTGCAGAAAATAAAAAACAAAGAAAACATCTTGAAAAATCCAGAAGACAAAGCTACTGTTCTCAAAACTGCCTGGTACCGGCACAAGAACAGACATCTGGATCAATGGAATAGAATAGAGAGCCCAGAAATTGACCCGAACCAATATGCTCAATTAATATTTGACAAAGGAGGCAAGAACATACAATGGAGTCAAGATAGTCTCTTCAATAAATGGTGTTGGGAAAATTGGACAGATACATGCAAAAAAATGAAACTAGACCACCAACTTACACCATACACAAAAATAAACTCAAAATGGATAAAGGACTTAAATGTACGACAGGAAACCATAAAAATACTAGAAGAATCCAAAGGCAACAAAATCTCAGACATATACCGAAGCAATTTCTTCACCAATACAGCTCCTAGGGCATTGGAAACTAAAGAGAAAATAAACAAATGGGACTACATCAAAATAAAAAGCTTCTGCACAGCAAAAGAAACCATCAACAAAACAAGAAAGCCCACTGCATGGAAAAACATATTTGCCAAGGTTATCACCGATAAGGGTTTAATCTCCAACATTTATAGGGAACTCATACAACTTAACAAAAGGAAGATAAACAATCCAATCAAAAAATGGGCAAAGGACCTAAATAGACACTTTTCGAAAGAGGACATTCAGAAAGCCAAGAGACATATGAAAACATGCTCAAAGTCACTAATCATCCGAGAGATGCAAATCAAAACAACAATGAGGTACCATCTCACACCTGTCAGACTGGCTATCATCAACAAACCCACAAACGACAAATGCTGGAGAGGATGTGGAGAAGAAGGAACACTCATGCACTGCTGGTGGGAATGCAGACTGGTGCAGCCACTATGGAAGACAGTATGGAGTTTCCTCAAAAAACTAAAAAATGTAACTCCCTTTTGACCCTGTGATCCCACTTCTAGGAATATATCCCAAGAAACCAGAAACACCAATCAGAAAGGATATATGCACCCCTATGTTCTTAACAGCACAATTCACCATAGCTAAGATATGGAAACAGCCCAACTGTCCATCAGCAGATGAATGGATTAGAAAACAGTGGTACATCTACATGATGGAATACTACGCTGCTGTAAAAAAGAAGGAACTCTTACCATTTGCAACAGCATGGATGGAACTGGAGAGCATGATGCTGAGTGCAATAAGCCAGTCAATGAAGGAAAAATACCACATGATCTCACTCATTTATGGATAATAAAGAACATTATAAACTTATGAACAAAAATAGATACAGAGGCAGAGCTGCCTTGAACAGACTATCTAACTACACCGGGAAGGCCGGGGAGGGTTGGGGGGCAGGGGGAGGGGGATTAGAGATCAACCGAAGGACTTGTATACATGCACATAAGCATAACCAATGGACATAAGACACTGGGGGTAGGGGAGGCCCGGGCATTGTCAAGGGCAGGAAAAAAAAAAAAAAAGGAGACATATGTAATACTCTTTGTAATACTTTAAGCAATAAAACAATTAAAGAAAGAAAAAAAAGAAAAATCCAGAAGAAAAAAATACCTTACCTGTAGATGAACAAACGTAAGAATTACATCTGATTTATTCTCAGAAACCATGCAAGCAGGAAGACAGTGGAGTGAAATATTTAAAGTATTCAGAGAAAAAAAATGCCCTGTGAAACCATCAGTACAATGGAGATACTGAATATTTTTATTATCAGCAAGAGTCCTTTTGCACATTTGTAATCTATTCCTCCTCCACCATTGTCCCTAGAAAGCTATTGATCTGCTTTATCTCACTATAGGTTAGTTTGCATTTCTTATAATTTATATAAATGAATCATACAGTATATAATCTTTTTTGTATGGTTTCTTTATTTCAGCATAATTAAGGAGGATTCACCCATTTTGGTGCATGTATTAGTAGTTTGTTCCTTTTAGCTGCTGGGTAGTATTCCATTATTAATTTTTTAAAGCATTAATTTTATATCTGTAGTAATGGCTCAAATATTTAAACCAATTCATTTATTAACATTACTAGAGGCCCGGTGCACAAGAAGGGGGGGTCCCTCAGCCCGGCCTGTGCCCTCTCGCAGTCTGGGACCCCTCGGGAGATAATGACCTGCTGGCTTAGGCCTGCTCCTGGGTGGCAGAGGGCAGGCCCAATCCCTAGGTACAGCCCCTGGTTGGGCTCAGAGCAGGGCCGATTGGGGAGTTATGGCACCACCCCCTGTCATGCACAGAGCAGGGCGGATCAGGAGGTTGCGATGCCACCCTCAGTCACACTCAGGATAGGGCCGATTGGGGGGTTGGGGCACCGCCCCCCGTCACACTCAAGGCAGGGACGATGGGGAGGTTGCGGTGCCACCTCCTGTCACGCACAGAGCAGGGTTGATCAGGGGGTTGGGGATCTCCCCCCTGTCATGAACAGAGCAGGGCCCATCAGGGGGTTGGGGAGCTCCCCCGTCATGCACAGAGCAGGGCGGATCAGGGGGTTGGGGCGCCGCCCTCTATCACCCACACAGCAGGGCCGATCAGGGGGTTGGGGCGCCGTGACTCTCACACTCAGGGTAGGGCCGTGGGGAGGTTGCGGCGCCAGCCCCTGTCACGCACAGAGCAGGGCCAATCAGGGGGTTGGGGCGCTGCCCCCTGTCACGCTGATCCCGGTGCTGGGAGGCATATTACCCTTTTACTATATAGGACAGAGTCCTGGTGCACAGATGGGGCCGGCTGGTTTGCCCTGAAGGTTGTACTGGATCAGGGTGGGGGTCCCCACTGGCGTGCCTGGCCAGCCTGGGTGAGGGGATGATGGCTGTTTGCAGCTGGTCACACCCCCTTCAGGGTGGGGGTCCCCACTAGGGTGCCTGGCCAGTCTGGGTGAGGGGTTGAGGGCTGTTTTCAGGCTGGCAGGTGACTGAAGCTACCAACTGCTCCTCTTTTTCTTTATTCTTTTTATTCTGGGCCAGTGTTAGCTCTGGCTCCAGCTCTGAGGCCTCTGCTGCTGAAAGCAGGTATCTGGTTTGTTTAGGTTCTATAATCAAAACACTGTATCAACTCCAGCTCTGAGATCCCGGCTGGCTGAAAGCAGGTTTCTGGGGTTTTGTTTAGCTTCTATATTTGTAATAATGTTTCAAACTGCAAGCTCAGAGGCCAGCAGCGGCAGGCGGGAAATGTTGGAGTCCTCCGTCACTAAAGCAAGCAAGCATCATGTTCACTTCCAGCTGCCTGGCTGCTGGCCGCCATCTTGGCTGGCAGTTAATTAGCATATCTCCCTGATTAGCCAATGGGAAGGGTAGCGGTTGTACGCTAATTACCATGTTTCTCTTTTATTACATAGGATACTTAAATTTTCTCAGTAAGGTAAGCAGAGAAATGTTATCTAGAATATGCAAATTATCTTTTTTAAAAATATAAACTATGTTCTTAATTATAAAGTTAGAAAAATATTGATTAATTTGTTTTGTAGCTTAAATTAATAAAAGGAAGAAGAAACTTTACTTAATAGTTTTTGTCCCCTCTTCTTTCTCATCCTTACCCAGGATTTGATGGGAATAGAATGTGGTAAAACTATCATTTAGCTATATAGTTTTAACACACTAATAATTATGGAATTCACTGAGTTCTTCTCCCCACTATTTTCTCAGTGATGTGAAAGACACTAATCTTAAATTATAAACAACAGAAGTTGGAGGGGTAGTTTAATGTTTAAAAACTATTTTTAAAAAATACTCTCTGTTTGTCATGCAATGAGAAAATAAAGGCCTATGCAGTAGCATGACCAGTGTATCTAGAAAGCATAGTAACTATTTTCCACACTTCATGAGTGGTCAGGTTTCATTAGGTGGTAATAAAAGATGCCTTTTAATTTGTGGAGAAACAGGGAAAATAGACTAAAAAAGGTGGTATGGTAAAAAAAAAAAATTTGCCTTATTCAGTATTGTGTAACCAGTGCCTGCATGGACTTAACACATAGTCAGTACTCAATAAATATTTGTCCTATAAAAGCATAATGTCCCATAACATGTGTTGACAAAACTATGTAGTTTCAAAAGCCAGAAAATAAGAAGTTATAAATATTATTAGAGAACAAGGTAAGTATTTAAATCCAGTAGTAAAAAGTTTAGGAAAAAAGTAGTGGATATAGGCATATTGTCAAGATGAAGAAAGAATAGCATCAATAAGAACATTTAGAAGATGAGTACAGTAATCCAGGCTTGAGGCTTGGGGCCTGGGAAAGAGTGGTAATAAGAGATACCAAAGCATGATGGTTAATTTGGTAACTGATTCCTGATTGGTAGGTAAGAGTGAGGATCTTAAAGGTGAAAGAGACAAAAGGGTAGGAGAGGAAAGGTTTTGAGTCTGGATGACTAGGGAACTAAGATGCCACTTGTGAATGTGGGAAGCTGGAAGTAGGAAGCTGGTGGGTATGTGAAGTTTGGAACTTTGTCTTAACGTTTACTGTAGTCCTTCAAAGCATAAAATGAGCCTAGAATATATTTTATATTGAGAGACACAGGAGTTAAAATAGCTATTACTTCACTAAGTAAAGGGAAATAAATTGGGGAACATATTTTGGTCTCTGAAAAAGATTTGAAAAGTTTTACTTCCAATGAAAACCAAAAGCCATGGATCTTACAGTACTAGTAAAACAAATGCTTGAAAAAAAGAACTTTCTTTTGTTTTAAGAATTATGTATCCAACAAATGCTTCATATAACTTTTTTTTTATATATAATTTTACACAGCAGAGAAAACTGATTTATTTTGGAGAGGGGGGAAAAAAAAGCAAAAGAATTTTTTTTAGAAGACTAAAAGTTTTTTACCCATGGTATACAATGAGATAGCTATATGGCTTTTAAAATTAACTACAATATATGAAGTCCTAGTAACATAAAGCAAGATAGCAACGAAGGATAAGTTCAGAGTCAAATGCCATTTTCTTTTAAAAACAATCATCTCTGTCTTTCAAATCACATTATAATCACAAATACTCAAAAGCAGTATTTGTTATTACTGGTACTACTTCCTCAAAAGTTGAATAGTTACTGAATTTGTGCTGATGAATTCACATAACAAGTCATTCTTGGGCCAATTTTCTGACTTCAAAGGTAAATGACTTGTGAAATAATATTCTAATTTTACTTTATCTTTTAAAATGACTTACTTTTCTTATTAACAAAGAAATAGATGTGATCGTAGTAGCTGGGAATTTATATAAAGATTTCAACTACTTGACTCATCAGAAAAGCATAATTTCATCAGTTCCTAATAAATGTTTGATGTTAACCCCTTATCGGATGTATAATTGGCTAGTATGTTCTCCCATTCAGTGGGCTGTCTTTTCCTTTTGCTGATGATTCCATTTGCTGTGCAAAAACTTTTTAGTTTAATGTAGTATCATTTGTTTATTTTTTCTTTTGTTTTCCTTGCTCAAGGCGATATAGCAGAAAAAAAATATTGCTTCAAGAAAAGTCCTAGATTTTGCTACCTATGTTTTCTTCTAGGATTTTTATGGTCCAAGTCTAACATTTAAATATTTAATCCTGGCCTTAACCGGTTTGGCTCTGCGGATAGAGCGTTGGCCTGGGGACTGAAGGGTCCCGGGTTCGATTCCGGTCAAGGGCATGTACCCAGGTTGTGGGCACATCCCCAGTAGGGGGCGTGCAAGAGGCAGCTGAATTGATGTTTCTCTCTCATCAATGTTTCTAACTCTCTCCCTCTCCCTTCCTCTCTGTAAAAAATCAATAAAATATATTTTAAAAAAATAAAATAAAAATTTAATCCTGTATAAAACTGGCCTAGCTTCACTTTTTTTGCATCTATCTGTCCAATTTTACCAACACCATTTATTGAATAGACTATCTTTACCCCATTGCATATTTTTGCCTCCTTTGTCAAATATTCCCATGCTCTCTATTCTGTTTCACTGATTTATATGACTGTTATTTGTTTGTTTGTTTTTTATGCCAGTACCAGGCTGTTTTGATTACCATGACCTTGTAGTATAGTTTGAATAGACACTTCTCCAAAGAGGACACCAGATGGCCAATAGACATATGAAACAATGCTCACTAACAATGGTCACTAATCATCAGAAAAATGCAAATTAAAACCACAATGAGATATGACTTCACACCTGTCAAAGTCTACATTCAATAAATCAACAAACAAATGCTGGCATGGATGTAAAGAAAAGGGAACCCTTATGCACTGTTGGTGGAAATGCAGATTGGTGCAGCCACTTTGAAAAGCAGTATGTAGTTACTTCAAAAAAAAAAATGGAACTGCCTTATAAACCAGCGATTTCACTTCTGGGAATATATCTGAAGAAATTAGAAACACTAATTTGAAAGAATATATGCACTTGCACATTCATTGCAGCATTATTTATAATAGCCAAGATTTGGGAGCAGCCCAAGTGTCCATCAGTAGATGAATGGATAAAACAGCTATGTATATTTACACAATGGAATACTACTCAGCCATAAAAAAGGGAAATCTTACCCTCTGTGACAGCCTGGAGCGCCTGGAGAGCATTTTGCTAAGTGAAATAAGCCAGTAAGAGAAAGATAAGTACCATATGATTCCAGTCCTATGTAGCTTCTAAGAGGAGAAGAGGGGGGTTATGCGGTTGGGTGGAAAAGGTGAAGGGATTAAGCACATAATAATAATAATCTCATAGACACAGACAGTATGATGATTATCAGAGAAAAAGCGGTATGGGAAGGTAGAAGGTGGTATAGGAGGGATAAATGGTGATGGAAGAAGACTTCGCGTGGGGTGGTGGACACACAATACAATATAGAGATGATGTATTATAGGATTTTACACCTGAATCCTAGATAATTTTATTAACCAATGCCACCCAACAAATTCAACAACAAAGAAAAAGAAGTGAATAGTGTCACCAGCTTATTCTTAAAGCTTGTTGTTGTGATTGATATTTTATGACTAAGCTTCCATCTAAGGCTGAATTTCAAGAAATGAGATCAGAGATATGGTACATTTTTGAAATTGCAAAGAGAATGAAGAATTCTATATCATCCAAAAAGTTGGTTCTTAACTTTGCTAGAGATATTTACTCTAAAAACATACAATTCAGAGAGACTTAAAATGTACTTTTCACTCCAAAATTACATTTTATAAATAAGGGTTATTAACCACAACAAAAAATGGAGAGACAAGTCTCTTTTATAAAAACGTTAAACAGGAAATTTCATGTGTAAGTCTGCTGTTTACTATGAAACTTCATACAGTCAAATAGAAAAGTACAATAATGTAATGGATATCTGTATACCACCACCTAGTTTTAAAAAATGGGAACATTGGAAGGACTTGGTTTCCATCTGTTTTTGTGTAATTAAAAAACCACAAACAACTTTCCAGATAATTGAGTACCTTTTATAACCTCTTTAATCACATTTTCTTGTGTTGTCTTTTTTTAACCCAAAAGTAAGCATTAACCTGAAGTTGTAATATATCTTTTTTACCAATGTTTTCATATGTTTCATAAGCAAATATATGTTAAAAATGCATAATATAATGTTATTTGTGATATGTAACAATACTATATATTCTATTATATATTTTATTAGAGGCCCAGTTCATGAAATTTGTGCACTGGGGGGGGGGGTTCCCTCAGCCCAGCCTGCACCCTCTCCAATCTGGGACCCCTTGGGGGATGTCCAATTGCCAGTTTAGTCCTGATCCCAACCTGCAGTCAGACATCCTTCTCTGGGACTGCTGGCTTGGAACCGCATGCCTGCCTGTCTGCCTGATTGGCCCTAATTGCTTCTGCCTGCCAGCCTGATCACCCCCTAACCACTATCCTGCCAGCCTGATCGACACCTAACTGTTCCCCTGCTGGCCTGGTCGCCCCTAACTGCCCTCCCCTGCAGACCTGGTGCCCCCCAACTGCCCTCCCCTGCCAGCCTGGTCACCCCTAACTGCCCTTTCCTGTTGGCCATCTGTGTGAGGGTGTGATGGTCAATTTGCACATTACTTCTTTATTATATAGGACTAGAGGCCCGGTGCACAAAAATTTGTGCACTCGGGGGGAAGAGGGGGGTTCTTCAGCCTGGCCTGTGTCCTCTCATAGTCTGGGACCCCTCGGGAGATAACGCCCTGCTGGCTTAGGCCTGCTTCCGGGTGGCAGAGGGCAGGCCCAATCCCTAGGTGCAGCCCCTGGTCGGGCTCAGGGCAGGGCCAATTGGGGAGTTGGGGCACCGCCCCCTATCATGCACAGAGCAGGGCCATCGGGAGGTTGTGATGCCACACTCAGTCACGCTCAGGGTAGGGCCAATTGGGGGGTTGGGGCACCGCCCCCTGTCACACACAAGGCAGGGTCGATGGGGAGGTTGCGGCGCCACCCCCTGTCATGCACAGAGCAGGGCCAATCAGGGGGTTGGGGCACTGGCCCCTGTCACACACAGAGCAGGGCCAATCAGGGGGTTGGGGCTCTGTACCCTGTCACGCACAGAGCAGGCCCCATCAGGGGGTTGGGGAGCTCGCCCCCTGTCACTCACAGAGTAGGGCCGATAGGGGAGTTGGGGCACCGCTTCCTGTCACACACAGAGCAGGGCAGATCAGGGGGTTGGGGCGCCACCCTCTATCACCCACAGAGCAGGGCCGATCAGGGGGGTGGGGAGCTCCCCCCTATCAGGCAAAGAGCAGGGCTGATCAGGGTGTTTGGGCGCCTTCCCCTGTCAGGAACAGAGCAGGGCGGATAGGGAGGTTGTGGCTCCGCCCCCTGTCACACACAGAGTGGCAGGGCAATCAGGGGGTTTGGGCGCTGCCCCCTGTCACGCTGATCCTGGTGCCGGGAGGCTTCTCGGCTCCGCTGATTCCAGTGCTGGGAGGCATATTACCCTTTTACTATATAGGATAGAGGCCTGGTGCATGGGTGGGGGCTGGCTGGTTTGCCCTGAAGGGTTCCTGGATCAGGGTGGGGGTCCCCACTGGCGTGCCTGGCCAGTCTGGGTGAGGGGATGATGGCTGTTTGCAGCTCGTCACACAGCCTTCAGGGTAGGGGTCCCCCCCTGGGGTGCCTGACCAGTCTGGGTGAGGGACTGAGGGCTGTTTTCAGGCTGGCGGGTGACTGAAGCTCCCAACTGCTCCTTTTTTTCTTTTTTCTTTTTTTCTGGGCCAGCTTTAGCTCTGGCTCCAGCTCTGAGGCCTCTGCTGCTGAAAGCAGGTATCTGGTTTGTTTAGGTTCTATAATCGAAACACTGTATCAACTCCAGCTCTGAGATCCCGGCTGGCTGAAACAGGTTTCTGGGGTTTTGTTTAGCTTCTATATTGTAATAATATTTCAAACTGCAAGCTCAGAGGCAGCAGCGGTAGGCAGGGAACTTTGGAGTCCTCCATCACTGAAGGAAGCAAGCAAGCTTCATGTTCGCTTCAAGCTGCCTGGCTGCCGGCCGCCATCTTGGCTGGCAGTTAATTTGCATATCGCCCTGATTATCCAATGGGAAGGGTAGCGGATGTATGGCTAATTACCATATTTCTCTTTTATTAGATAGGATAGTATAGTATGAAATGTTGTATAGGGTAATATAGTATTTTTTGGAGTGTTTTTTTAAACTTAAAATGAATTATTTCACATGTATTATGCCTTTAAATCAATGGTCCATTTTATAAAGTTCAAAATTTCTCTGTTAATGCATATACCTCTGTATAATATTTTACTGTGTGACTATACCAACAGTTATTTACTTATTCCTTTGTTGGTAAAAATCTAGGACCATTTCAAATTATTGTTATTGAAACCAATGCTGCATTGAACATCTCTGCCCACATCTCCTTGGGCGCACATATAAGGATTTGCTTCAAGAGTGAATCTAAAGGTGAAACTGCTGGATTAGAGAGAGTATGCACACATCTTTACACTATCTTTTCCTCTGAAATGACTGTACCAATTGATATGCCCCCCCAACGGTGTATGAGAGTTTCCCTTTCCCTACATCTTTCTCTCTTTAAGAAGTGAATTTAGAAATTGGCATACAGTTCAAACTTACTGTGCCTTTAACATAAAGCATGTTAGCTAAGTGCTATGCTAAATTTGATATTTACAATGAAAAGACTTTAGGACTCATAGATCCTTCAAATAACTGTGGGTCTCCTTGCATGGATTACACATACTTAGCTACACTAAAATCTAGCTATTGACAGCAACAGGCTCCTCTTCTCCACCTTTACTCATGATCCCAGAAATAGACGAAATTGAATTCTCCAGTGCCCATGAGAGGAAATGAATCAGACGACTGCTTTATATCCCAGCTCCATCTCGCATGAGCTGCATGAGCTTCCACAACTTAATCCAACTCTCTGAGCTTCAGATTCTCCTTTGAAAAATGGTGACTGGAACTGCAGCCTTACAATACTGCTTCAGAGATATAAATTAGATGACATTTTTTAATACACAAAACACAATGCTTAGCACAGAGTGCTAGAAAATCCTCATTTGTCATCCTGTATGGAGTTAGAAAACTATCATGCTGAAACTAATAAAATAATATTATATATTAAAGGGTTTGAAATAATAGACACTTTGCATTTCTTCCTCTCATTTAGATTCCATAGCGTTTAAACTAATACCATGATATTAATTAGCACTTAATAAATATTGTCTAACAAGAACCCCAAAATATTTACTTTCACCTTACATGGTATGCAAATTACAAAATACAGCTAACTTGCTGTATAATATAGCAACACTATTTATAAGAGAGGCAGAAAAAAAAGATTCAGACAAATATGTTAGGACTATACTTTTTTCCTTTTATATTATGAGCTGTCTGGGATCAGGAATGTTCCCGTATTCATATTTATAATCCTAAGATTGGCACCTTGCATCCTTATATGATGAATTGATGAAGAGGTGAATCAAAACAATTATTAATATTTCTTCTTGTGTTAATTTTCAGGAAAATTGAGAATTTTGAGATGGAAAGTATTCATTGGGGAATCAAACCTTCTTCATAATAGAAGCACTTAAGTCTCTATTCATGCACCAGTCAGTTATCACAGGTAATGAATTATAAGTTCCAAACATCATGTTGGTTTGAGTTTCCTACTATACCAGCTGTAAATGTCATATGGATGAAACAGGAGGTGGTGGCAAGGCAAGTGGGGAGGTGAAATGATCACTCTAATTATTTGTTGTCAATTCCAAATCAATAGTTATTTGTTTCTTATGGTTAGGTACAGTGGGGACTAAAATATTACATATGGTTCCTGCTTTCATAAATCTACCATTCTTATGGGGAAAGTAGAATACTGAAAACTTGGATTTTTTTCACCTGGTAGCTTGTTATATGTTAGCAGCCTGAAAATAAAAGTAAATACTCCAAA
This sequence comes from Myotis nattereri, assembly GCF_964212035.1. Lineage (NCBI taxonomy): Eukaryota > Metazoa > Chordata > Mammalia > Chiroptera > Vespertilionidae > Myotis > Myotis nattereri. The sequence goes on from NC_138077.1 coordinate 82,105,714, forward strand.
GATGGTGAATATAGGAAGCTGTAACTCTGGGTATTATTTACAACCTATAAAATATAAGAAGGGCATATACTGATTATTAGTAAATAATGTTATAAAGACATAGAAATTAAATTACAGCCATGAAAAGTATCACTGTATCAATCAGTAGGGCTCATGCATCGCATAAAATAAAGAGTGAAGAATGGAAGCCAAGATGAGAATCATATCAGACTTAAGACAAGAAGATGAGGCCAGCCACCTAGGCCAGGTTGGCCTTTATCTGATGGCCCTCAGTCTTTCTCACATCAGTAACTGGAACCATTCAGCCAGTTGCTACAGCTGGAGACTTGGGAGTCAACTGTGACTTCACCATTTTCCTTGACACCACATATCCAAACCATAGTCAGCAAGTCCTGTTAACTCTACTTTCAAAATCTATCTTGACTCTATTCACTTCTCTCCATCTCCATTGCCACCACACCAGTCCAGGCCACCTTTATCTCTTAACTAAACTAATGAAAAACTATCCTAATTTTTTTCCTTTTACACTTGACCCCTTCCAATCTTTGTGTCTAATGGAAGTTAGTAGCAGTTAACCACAAAAAACCTAAGGGGAATGTGATAAAGAAACTGTCTGGAAAGGACCAGTCACCTGCCAGCCAGGACACAGCTTGCCTGAAACAACCCTACAGGAAGGGAGCCAGGGAAACAATGACCAGGTTCTCTCTCTCCTCACAGCTCTCCCATACAGTTTCTTAGTGGACCAATTCTGAACATGTGACCAGGTTTTAGCTGATGGATTTGGAAGGTTAACTTACTCTATTTACTTTAAAGATGAGTACACACACACACACACACACACACACACACACACAAAACAGGATGTGTTATTCAATTACACTTTAAGAATAACATTTCTATAATTCTTTATTATCTCATGTGTGGTCTTACAAGAACACTCCCCGATTAAGAGCACGGATCCAGGGTTCATCAGTTGCGTGACTTTGAACAAGTTTCCAAGTTATGTACCATCATTTATTCATTTGTGTAAAGGGAATAGTGATAATATCTTCTTCTGGGGTGTTGTGAGAATTCAATGGATACATTTAAAGCACAAAGAATACTACACAGCATATGGTAAGTGCTTAGTAAATGCCTGCTCTTCTTTTCACAGGTGCAGAAAGGAAGTTCAATAAACTTGAGGGATTTAAGGCTGTTGGTGAGAGGTTGCACGTGACACAAGCTTTCTAACTTATAATACAACTTAGGGTCCAGTGCACGAATTTGTACACCTTGAAAGGAACTGTGGGTTGCGAGGCTGCGATAGGCACAGGGGCGGGTCTCGGCACATCCTCCAGTGCCCCCACCTGACTGACCCTCCATCTGCAGCTCCCGGTCCTGTCTGCCAGCAGTCCCACCGCCACCGCTCCCACGTGCTGACACTGGCCCCACTCACACCCGCTGATGGCGCAGAGCACTGGGGCTGGCACTAGCAGTGGGTGTGAGTGGGGGGGGGGCATCAGTGGGACCACAGTGTGCGGGTCCAAGAATTTTCAGTAACCACCAGAGGCTCACACCTAGGACAGCGACAAGTGCCCTGCCTTGGTTGTCTTGGCGCCCCTGCTCACCTGCTCCACCATCCCGCCATGGCCAACACCCACGTGTTCTGTGCTCTGCCACCTGCTGCCAACACCTGCCATGTTCCACGCGCATCCCCTGGTGGTCAGCATATGTCATAGTGACCAGTTGCTTGGTTGTTCCTCTGTTCGGTCTGTTTGCATATTAGGGTTTTATATATATAGATGGTTTTTATATTCTACATAATTACATAGTCATGGTCTATTGTTGACTTTTTCCAAACATACACTTTTTTGTTGGCTTTGCTCACTATCATGTTCACTTATTGCTTATCACCATAGAATAGTGAGGGGGAAAAGGTGTATTCCAATGATGGTGTGCTACCAATTCCTGCCTGAGATTAATTACTCTACTAACAATACACCTCCTCAGAAAGAGCATTTTCATACATGAGTATATAACCACAACACCTTCTTCATTAGTTATGTAAATGATTCAATCTAATGATTAATTTTAAAAGAAGGCTCTTTAAGTATCCAATAACTGGAAAATTTTAAACTATTGCTGCCAACAGGATTTATTCAGTGCATTGATGTGTGCACGGAAAATACTACCTGATACACAGTAGGTGTGGAGCAAAAACATTTTTAATGAAGTAATTAATAAAAGTGCTCCACCTAATATATTGCTTTGATTGATATATGAGCTATATCAATATCAATTATATGAGATAATAAACTACCTAGAATACTAAAAGACCAGGAAAATGGAAATCCCTAGATTTAGATGGAAATGCAGAGAGAATCAATAAATCAGCATGGATGTTCTATAGTTAGAAAGGCCTTAATTCAATGTGGCCTTTCAATTTAAGCCCAAAGAACACCACACTGAATTTTCTCAGGCCAATTTAGAAAGAGTCTGCTGAAATTTCAGTATCTTTTATTTTGAGGAAGAAATGTTGATGATACAAAGGTAGGTTTTGAATCCAGATTGTAGCAAATGAGAGTCTTATTCCACTGAGTAAATGAATCCAACTTCTCACAAAGAGTAACATTCCTTTTTCATCACAGAAAATTGTTTTTGAAAAACAAAACAAAATAAAACCACTCACCTAAGAATGATTAAAACAGAATAGATCTATGGGCTTGGGGTTAGGACGACACAACCAAACCAAAACCAAACAAACACCAATTAACCTTTTATTTAAATTCAGTCATGAGTTTTTTTTCTATGAAAACCATAGAGACATAAAGAAGGAGCTTGCCTCCACTACTAGAAATAGAGGAATGAAAAATATAATCAATTGAAATGTCTTCACAATTTTTTATATAATAATTTTAAATGTTTGCTAATGATAGCTATAGTAGTGTTCAGAATAATTAAAATGTAACATTATAGAATCTGAGGTTCACCTATAGCCAAAACTTCAATCGCTTTGGAATATATTTCAAACAAAGTAGCAATTTTCAACCTTTTTCATCTCATGGCTCACATAAACCAATTACTACAATTCTGCAGCTTACCAAAATATATATTTTTTGACGATCTGACAAAAAATAGTTATAATTTTGATTCATTCACACTGGATGACTATTGTTATGTTGGCTGATGTCATTTTTTTATTTGACAATCTAAGGGAAAAAAAGTCAGTGCCCCTGACTAAATAAAGTATTGCATGTTTTAAAAATTCTTGCAGCACACTGTTTGAAAGTTGCTGAAATAAAGGAATCTCTTTAAAATGTTTCTAAGTAAACTAAGTACCGTATTGCAGCAGTTCTAAATAAATACTAAACAAGTTTGGTTATACACAAGGTGGAGAAAAAGTAAGTTTACAATTGTTTGTATGGAATATAATACAATAATTGATAAACACTAATACAAGAATAAACTCTGTTTCATGTACTCACAATTGTAAACTGCTGGGTTTGTTTTTTGTTTTTTGTTTTTACTAGTAATCCTTATCTGAGGATGTTTTTTCCATTGAGTTTTTAGAGAGAATGGAAGGGAGGGGATGAGACAGAGAGAGAAACATCGATGTGAGAGAGACACAATGATTGGTGTACACATCCTTGATCAGAACCTGAGACCCTTCAGTCTGAAGGCCGACGCTCTAACCACTGAGCTAAACGGCTAGGGCTATAAACCTATTTTTACCCCATCTTGTACATCCATTAAATTATGGATTTTAAAGTAGTTATCTCTTTTCTGTTTCTTAGTACCTTTATCACCTCCCTACCTTTATTGGTTTTAATATAAAACCTAATCTATATTTTAAAAGGTTTATGCTTAGATTTCACTCTTCTGAGAAAGTTCATGGGATTGGCTTTTCCTTCCCTCTGTTCCCATAGGATCTTGTAGTGCCCTGAACATATTACACTTGTTAACAAGATCTGTCCTTCAATGGTGTTTAGACAGTGTCTAGCTTATGCAGATTTGTATCCCTAGAATTTGCACATTGCTTAATAAATATGTGGTGGTTCAAAGTGCTGACATTGTATTATTTTTAACAAAAAATGTAAGAAAGTTCTTTGCCTTTCAAATCATTGTAAAATGGATATACAGTATCTAAATATTTTATTTTCCGTGAATATACTCTATACAATCAAGGCTTGAGCAACATAGTTCTAGTTCTCAAGATACTGGTTATATCTTATTTAATTAGGACAGCATTTTCCTTTTTTTTCTGTGTATTTAGTGGAGCCCTTTGAAACATAAACATGTCACCTTCACCTTTGTTTAAGTCTATCTCAACCTGAGAGAAGGTGTTTTCTTCGATTAGGAAAGTTGCTCATGATAGTTTAAGATGGACATCCCAAATTAAAGTTTTCAATTTATGCTTCATTAATCTTCTGAAGTGAAGACTGATTTATTTCCAAAGTAAACACCAAACAAATTTCAAAATAAATTAAACAGTCTTTAAAAGGGCCCTTTCTCTCTCCCTCTTTCTTTCTTTTAGAAATTAGTGCCTTTTGATTTTTTCTAAGGGCAAATAATTATCACCTGTTGGTGTAAATTAATATTCTACAAATTCAAGTTCCAGAGTTGCATAGTAATAAAACATTGTTTTTAGTAACTGTTTTGCATATTACTTTAAAACATGATCCTAAACGTGAAGATTAGTTTTTTGTTTTGTTTTTTAAATTTTGCTACTGAAAGGAGTTTTCGGGATAAAACAGGCAGGTTTAGGGAGTTTTAGGATTAGAGAGGTTCCATGGGGGAGGACTGCATAGGTGAGGTCATGGAGCTGCCAGAAGGCATACATTCACAGAGAACAGAAAAGTGCCACAGGATAAGGCAGTGATGGAGAACCTTTTGAGCTCGGTGTGTCAGCATTTTGAAAAACCCTAACTTAACTCTGGTGCCGTGTCACATATAGAAATTTTTTGATATTTGCAACCATAGTAAAACAAAGACTTATATTTTTGATATTTATTTTATATACTTAAGTGCCATTTAACAAAGAAAAATCAACAAAAAAAATGAGTTCGCATGACACCTCTGACATGTGTGTCATAGGTTCGCCATCACTGGGATAAGGGGAGAGGAAGACATCCATTCACAGAAGATAGGGGAAAGCCACAGGGTATGGGGAGAAAGGAAACAAACTTTCACAGAGGATAGAGAAATGCTGACAAATGAGAGAAAGAGGAAAACAGATTTTCACAGGAGATACAGAATTCTACCACTGAAGGGGGAGAAAAAGCGGGGGACACCACTTGGGGTTTGGACTTTGAAGCTGATATTCTGTAGAAGAGTGACCAATGAGAAGGCAGTATGAAGAAACAAAGAACTTCAGCCTTTATAAACCTTAGCAAAAAAGAGCTTGGTGGGTTACCTCCCTACTTGGGAATCTGTATTTGCTTCCAATAAATTTCCACCTTTTTCATCTACCACCTTTTGTCCATGGCTTCATTCTTTGAATCCATCTGGGCAAGGACCCAGGAAAGAAATCACCCTTGCGCCCTGCTCAGGAAAACAACCCGAATCACTACTAGTTGCATGAATGTAGGGAAGGTCATCCGGAAGGATGTCCAGTCTAATTGGCATATTATGCTTTTATTATTAGAGATGGGGAGAACACTATAGTTTAAAGTCAACTGTGAAAGAAAACAGACTAAAACTTCAAAAAATTGATTCAAGTAACATTAACCAGGGTCTATCATATTAAAATACAATCCCCCCCAAAGAATAATGCTAATCATTAGATCCTTTCATAATCTTCCTCATAATTTTTCTCAAAAATTTCCATCAGTTCAGGACCTTTTTTGTGTTTGTTTGTTTTAACTATTTTTAAATGGCTCACTGTTTAAACCATTTTTAAATGTAAAGCTCAATGACATTAAGTACATTCATGCTGTGGTACAACTTTTACCATCATTCATCTCTAGAAACTTTGCATCTTCTCAAACTGAAGCTATTTATTCATTAAACAGTAACTGCCCATTTTCTCTTTCCCCAGCCCTTGGCCACCACTATTCTACTTCCTTTCCATGGATTTGACTGCTTTGGGTACCTTATGTAAGTGGAATCATTCAGTATTTGTCCTTTCGTGACTGGTTTACTTCACTTAGCAAAATGTCTTCAAGGTTCATCCATGTTATAGTATGTGTCAGAATTTTTTTTTCTGTTTTAAGGCTGAGTGATGTTCTATTTTAAGTATATACACAACGTTTTGTTTATACTTCATCTGTTGATAGACACTTCGATTGTTTCCAACTTTTGGTTATCTATAATAATAAAAGTGTAATATACTAATTAACTGGACATCCTTCTGGAAAAAGCCAGAGCTTCGAGGGAAGCCAGGGTCCGGGGTGCCAGAGGAAAGCCGGTGCCGGCAGCCAGGGGAAGGAAGGCCTACTCTTGCACGAATTTCATGTATTGGGTCTCTAGTTGTGAATAATTCTGCTATGAACACTGGTGTACAAGTTTCTGTATGAGTCCCTGCTTGCAATTTTTTTGCATATATATTTAGAAGTGAAATTACATCACAAAGTAATTCTATTTTTAATTTTTAGAAAACTGCCACACTGTTTCCATAGCCAATCCAGGGATTTAAAAGAGTAAAATGTATTAAAATTAAAAAAGAGAAAGAGAAGTTTGTATGCTCACTGTGGATTGTAGAATTTCATGCTAAAAGAGCCTTGAGATTAATTTTAACCTACTCCTGATTTCCAGGCCCATGGCTGTCCCACCTACCAATACTTCAATTCTATGCTCAGAACGTTGTTATAATTTTAGAAGAAAATGTAACCTTGGATATCTACATAAATAATTTATTTTTTAATGGGGGGATAAGGACACATATGGAATACCTTAATCAATAAAGAAATTAAAAAAAGAATTTATTTTCGTCTTTGTAACATCTGAGACTTTTAAAATATATATTGTAGGGGCAATATGGGGCATCTATGGCTTTTGATATCTTCTACTAAAAAACTTGGCACCAGTTTAAGTATTGCTGTTGTTTGTAGAGAATTAACCTTAGGATAAACACCTCCAAATTACTTCCTTAAAGGAAATAAACTATGTTTACACAAAAAACAAAATCTACAAATCATAACCACAGTAAATTCTTCTTGAATACTATGAATAATTAAATTACTGGTCTCAAACATAGGTTTTGTGTTTTTTGTTTTGTTGTTCAGAAAAATTACAAAAATTTCAATGAACTTCTACATGTCCTTCTATTTTAATAACAGAACCAAAAGCACCATCACAGATTGGACAATCTGGTTAAAATAAAAATTGACACCTTAACTTGGAGGTTTGCAAACTTCAATAGACTTTCCTTCAAGTTAATTAATGTGTGAATGCTTGACTGTGGATTCAATGAACCCATAGGGTTCTTGCTGCTGTACTTTTCAGAAAATAACATGAACCAGGATATACCAATACTTTTTAAATGCCCAGATATAACTCCTTTAAATGAAATTAATACAATATATGAAAGTTACAAAACTAAGGGAGAAAATCAGAAATAGTAAAAATGAAATCTTGTCTTATTAGCCCATAAACATAATATACAAATCACATTTTTAAATTACCATTTGGCCTAAAAGTGTGTAAATAAATATTGAATGTGAAATGATAATTAGATAATATGAAAACTTTACTTTCTCATTTTCTGAATTTTAATTACAAATGTTGCATGCAAAGAGTTGTTATTTGTAATAACAAAGACTTTTGAGCTATAATGAATTGTGGTTTATCATAGGTAAATGGTTTACAGAAAAACTTTAAAAATACATGTGGGCATGTTCAAAAACAGATATGCTAATTGGCAATGCTGAATAATAAAATTATATGCATCAATGAATATCAAATTCAATTGTAAGTTATTCAGAACCATTAATTTCTGTGAAAATAAGACACACCTAAATCTCCAAGGTATTTGCTGTCATTATACATTGAAGTATTCTATTGTGTTACTGTTCCTATCAAGTTGTACTTAAATGATATTTTCATGTATTTATTTCTCTCCTTTACCAAACTGTACATTACATGCAACCAATATCCTGGGGAGTCTTAGATGTTTAAGAAATATTTTATGAATGAATAAAAATACATTTTTAAATTAACTGCCTGATTTCCATTTAGGCTAACTGCCTCATTTCTTTCAGACATGGTGTAACAACTTAAAAGAGCAATCTTTTTTTTTTTTTTTTTTGGTACCCAAGCTAAATGGCATCACTCAGATTAAATTTCTGCTGCTATTCATGGCAACTGTTTCTGCACCTGGCATTCGGCACAGCTCTGAAGTTTACCCCTTACTGTTAAAAAGAATTGATCACTTGATCGCTTTTGCAAAATACTCAAGCTGTTAGACCAAGATTACTTTGGGGATGCTATTAGAACCTAGCAGGTGAAAAAACAAAGCCATTTATTTAACACCTCTTCTTACTGATAGTTACAGCAACTCTAAGTGTTCACATTAATGAGGCAGGCTGCCTATTTGTGCCAAAAATGGTGCGTACCTATGAAAATTTTGTGCTGTTCACACAAAAAAGAATATGGCTCGTACTACATGTATAACAACAAAGCAAGCCTTGCTCCCCATTGGATGGAAGACTCGGCAAAGTGCATGACAATTTTTGCATTGGGAAAACAACTCAAAAGGGCACATCTTATTGATAGAAGGGAGCTGAGTAATGTCTCCTACAGAGACATTTTCCTCAGGGAATTTCATTGAGCTAATAGAGCCTTATCAGTAAGCATGCATAGAAGGTTAGCTATGGTCACTAGCTAAGTAGTTACAGCATGCATAAGGGAAGACTAAAAATTACAAGCAAATTAAATATTTTGTTTGCTTATTTAATTATTTTTCTCCTTATGCTATAAATTATACTATCTAAACTATACTACAAATTGTCCTCTATTGCAGATTCCTCAGATCTCATTTAGAGGGACATATGTTATCTTTTAAGTAAATTTTATTTTCTCAAGTTACATAAAGCAAATGCAGTTGAGGTAAATAAGGCAGAGCAAAATTCATATGGTCAGGATCTTATTACATTCACAAAGTGAAACAAAACTATATGACCTCATCCCTTTGCTAATCACACACAAATACAAACAATACACATACACACACACACACACAAATTTTTCTGAATATGTTGCCAAATGTCTGACCATCTTCATTGACAATATTTGAAAAAAATTAAAAACTACAGTTAATGCAGAATCGTATATATAGGATGTTCTTTCCTACACATGTAAATGAGGCACAGTAAGAGATTAACAACAAGTAATAATAAAATGATTAATATACTGTAATGAAAGTTACGTGAATGTGGTCTCTCTCTCTCAAAATATCTTATTGTACTATACTCACTATTCTTCTTGTGACAACGTAAGATGATCAATACCTCCACGATGAGATGAAAGTGAATGACAGGCATTGGGATGTAGTGTTAGGTGTTAGGTTACTATTGCCCACCTGTTTTGCTCTTATTCTTTGATATTTGATAACAGTCCCATTAACTGCCTAAGATTTCACATTGTGCTCCATTTCAATTAAGTTGTTGAATGTTACTGGCATAACATGGTTTATAACATTCCCTTGTTATTATCTCGTTAGTGCTTATTAGATCAGTAAGTGACAATACCTCTCCCATTCATGATTTTGGTAATTTGTGTTTTCTCTCTCTTGCTCTCTTGCCCTCTGTCTAGCTATTGGTGCATCACTTTAGTATGCTTTTTCAAAGAACCAGCTTTGGCTTTGTTAATTTTTGGCACTGTGTGCCTGCTTTCTATTTCATATTTCTGCTCTCATGTTTACTATTCCTTTTTTGTACTTGCATTGGCTTTATTTGGATAATCTTTTCCTAGTTTCTTAACTTTAAGTTGTTGATTTAGACACTTTGTCTTTTATAATATAACCATTTACTTAAAATTTTTTTTGATTGGAGAGAGAGAAAGAGAGAGAGAGACATTGCTTATTGTTCCACTTATTTATGCAATCACTGGTTGATTCCACACAACCTTGCTCTATCAGGAGGACGCCCTCACCGACTAAGCCACCCTGCCAGGGCTATACCATAAGCATTTAAAACTCCATATTTTCCTCCAAGTGCTGCTTTCATTGTATCTCACAAATTTTGTTTTGATGTGTTTAATTATTCAACTCCAAATATCTTATAATTCTCTTGGTATTTATTCTTTGGATTATTTAAAATGTGTTCTATACCATAATTTCTACATAGCTTTTTTTTGAGTATCATATTGTTATCGATTTCTAATTTTGTCTCATTTTAATCAGAGAATATCTGCTACATTATTTCAATCCACTTATATGTATTGATACGTTTTATAGCCTAGCACGGGACCCATTTTCTCCTGTAGTTCCAAGATTTCCCTTTTTTTCTTTTTTATATAATTGGACAAGATTCTACTTTCTTTGTGTTTATTCTGCTTGGGGTTTGTGGATCACCTTGAATCTTTAAATTCATGTTTTTCATAAAATTTGGGGCATTTTTTGCCTTTATTTGCTTATTTTTTTGGTCTGATTTTCTTTCTCCTTTACTCCCAACACTCAAATATACTTTTTTAAAAAAATATATTTTTATTGACTTTTTACAGAGAGGAAGGGGGAGAGATATAGAGTTAGAAACAGTGATGGGAGAGAAACATCGATCAGCTGCCACCTGCATGCCCCCTACTGGAGAGCGAGCCTGCAACCAAGGTACATGCCCTCGACCTGAATCGAACCTGGGACCTTTTAGTCCACGGCCCAAAGCTCTATCCACTAAGTCAAACCGGACAGGGCTCAAATATACTTTTGATACTGTCCCATGAATCCTGAGGCACCATTCCTTTTTTAAAAAAATTTTTATTTTATCTCTGTTCTTCAGATTGAAATTACATGTACTAATCTAAGTTCACTAACTCTTCTGTCATTTCCAATGTACTAGTAAACCCCATCCAGTGAATTATGTAGTCCATACATTTTATTTTTTGTCCTATCATGTCTTTTGGGCTCTTTTTACATCCTTGAACATAGTTTTAATAATAGCTTTAAAGTGATTATTTGTATCCATTAATTGTATTTTCCCCAGTATCTGCCTCCCTACAGTAGATCTCCAGAGCCTTCAGATAGTGTTTTTTGTATATATATAAATATTGAATAAGACACTATACAAAATTGTAGCATATAAAAATTTTTAGAGAAATTAAGTTGACCTGCTCAGTATGTGGCCAATGGGCTTCTCATCACTGATTGATTAAGTCTAGCACAAAATTCCAGATCTTTGTATTGGTTTATGCAATTTCTTCTTGTCAATCTTGCTTTCATGACCTATGCAATAGATAGTTTCACTAATACTGGGGGCCATGTTTACTACTAAATATTTTTCAAAATGTGATGATATGCTTTTAATTGTAATTATAAAAAAATATCAGAGATAATAGTTATACTATATTGGTAATGGTAAGTATTTACTCCCATATTCCATTCCCCTGTACCCTATACCCCCACCACACAGACATTATGAACAAAAAGAGTTTCCTTCTACCACTTGCAGATTAACATTCTTTTCAGCAAAAACTCAGCCAACTTGTATCACATACAATCATTTTCTAATAATATTGAGTTATTTTCTAATCCCCAAGAGTTATGTCAGTTACTTCAAATTAAAGTCCACTTCTATTAATTTTAAACTCATCAGAGTAGGTTGCCTCTATTTGTCATTCAAAACTGAGTCATTTAAGAAATGGAAAAAATGGTTTTAACAGCTTTTTATTAACAATTTCCATCAATGGACATCTTCCCAAAAATTTAATAAACACAATAAAACTTAGGATTTGAATTATTTTTTCTCAAATTGACAAGAGTTATAACTTTCTGGGATTGCTAATATTTTTCTACTGCAAGAAACAAAAGAAAGCATAACAAAAATAGAATATTTTAATTGAAAACCACATGAACATTGGCCGGGATTTAGAATTTTTTGATGATACATTTACTTGTTATTTTATAAGCACTAAATAATCGGATCCAGGTCACCTCTGGCCGGTCTATTTTTAAAATTTGAAATCATTGTATAAGAGCTGTGCTGGCATGCCAAATGAGTTTTTCAGCCCATTTCGACTGTATCAACTAACATCCTTCAATCGACAAATTGCACTTTGGCATGAACACAAGCATGGGCTTCTGCCACATTTTTTTTTTGTCCCAGTGAAATAACTATAAACTATGGAGTGTGTCATTCCGTTATAGAGCCTGAGGATGGCAGGGTTAATGGTACTGGAAGGACAACAAACGGATGGCGAGATAAAGACCAAACAGGGCTAGCAGGAGATAAACAAGGGCACTCAAACGAGGTATGTGCGCCAGGTTGGATTTCTCTGGCATCAGTTCCATCCCACAGATTATCACCACCGTCCTCTTGTTACCTTCGCCGAATTAGAACCTATCAGCGAGAACGGAGAGATTAGATATGTGCCAGGAAGGCTCTGCGCATGGAACCAGTGTAGGGGAGACAACAGGGAGCTTGGCTTGGAATAGACTGAGGCACATTTTCTGATGACAAGTGTCCAAAAATGAAAGGGTATGGCTTGGAGGTTATTACTATATCATGGAGGGGTTCGGACTGAAGCTATACCAGCGGAAGAGGCCTATATAATAAAAAATGGAGCAAATGATGGGGACTGGACTAGATGTAGGATAAGATCTTCTATAAAGTGAACTTTAAGGTATAATCACTGTATACAAAGATATTATTTTCATAAAACATCAAAATAAATACTTTCAATTTACTTATTTTCATTGTGGCCTTTCTCCAACACTTTCTTAGAGTCACTAAATATCCCACATTTTATTTATCATACTGCTTTATTGAGCTTCGCAAATATCACGTTTGTACAAATTGAAGGTTTGTGGCAACCCTGTGTTGAGCAAATCGATCAGTGCTATTTTTCCAATAGCATTTGCTCGCTTTGTGTCTTTGTATCATATTGGTAATTCTCACAATATTTAAATTTTTTTCTTGTTATATTTGTTATGGTGATCTGTGGTCAGTGATCTTTGATGTTACTATTGTATTTGTTGTCAGGTGCCACAAACTACTCCCATATAAAATGGTAAACTTAATCAACAAATACATGTGTCCTAATTACTCCGCTGACTGGCTGTTCCCCCATCTCTCTTCTGCTCCTCAGGCCTCAACATTCCATGAGAAACAACAATATTGAAATTAGGCCAATTAGTAATCCTGAAATGACCTTTAAGTGTTGTGAAAGAAAAAGTTGCACATCTCTCACTTTAAATCAAAAGCTAGAAATGATTAGGCTTAGTGAAGACGGCATGTGGAAAGCCAAGATAAGCTGAAAGCTAGGCCTTTAGCATAAAATAGTCATCCAAGTTGTGAGTAAAAAGTAAAATTTCTTGAAGGAAACTAAAAGTGCAACTCCAGGGAACACATAAATAATAAAGCAAAACAATCTTATTGCTGATTTGAAGGAAATTTTAGTGGTCTGGATAGAAGGAAGATCCAATCAGCCACAACATTCCCTTCAGCCAAATCATAATCCAGAGCAAGGCCCTAATTCTCTTCAATTCTGTGAAGTCTGAGAGAGGTGAGGAAGCTGCAGAAAAGAAGTGTGAAACTAGCAGAGGTTGTTTCATGAAGCTTAAGGAGAGAAGCCAAGTTTATAACATAAAAGTGCAAGATAAAGCAGCAAGTACTGATTTAGCAGAAGGTTACACAGATCTAGCTAAGATAATTAATGAAGGTGGATACACTAGACCCAAGATGTTCAGTGTAGATGAATCAGTCTTCTACTGGAAGAAGATGCCCTCTAGGACCTTCACAGCTAGAGAAGTAAATGCAGTGCCTGGCTTCACAGCATCAAAGGACAGGCTGACTTTTCTGGTTAAAGGCTAATGTGCTGGTGACTTTAAATTAAAACTAATGCTCAATTACCATGTCCAAAATCCTAGGGACTTTAAGAATTATGCTACATCTGCTCTGCCTGTGTTCTATAAATGGAACAACAAATCCTGATGACAGCACGTCTGTTTACAACATGCTATACTGAATATTTTAAGCTGACTGTTGAGACCAACTGCTCAGAAAAAAAAAGATTCCTTTCAAAATACTACTGCTTATTGACAATGCACCTGGTCACCCAAGAGCTGTGATGGAGATGAGATTAATGTTGTTTTCATGCCTGCTAACACAGCATCCGTTCTGCAGCCCATGGATCCAGTCTATTTTTTTATACTCATATCTTTTTAAAAAAAATTTTTATTGTTGAGAGTATTACAGATGTTCCCCCTCTCACCCCCCATTGTATCGAGTCATTTTGACTTTCAAGTCTTATTATTCAAGAAACACATTTCAAAAAACAACCAATGCCATAGGCAGTGATTCTTCTGATGAATCTGAAAAAAAGGCAATTTAAAACATGCTGGATAAAAATAATTAAATTAAATTAAATTTTAAAAAAGAGAAAACCTTCTGAAAAGTATTCATCATTATAGTTATGATTCATGGGAAAAGGTCAAAATATCAACATTAACAGGAGTTTGGAAGAAGTTGATTCCAGCCCTCATAAATGACTTTGAGGGGTTCAAGACTCCAGTGGAGGAAGTAACTGCAGGTGTGCTAAAAATAGCAAAGAAACTGGAATTAGAAGTGGAGTTTGAAGATGTGATTGAATTGTTGGAATCTCATTATAAAGCTAACATATGAGGAACTGGTTCTTATGAATGAGCAAAGAAAGTTGTTTGGTTATGAAATCTACTTCTGGAGAGATGCTGTGAAGATTGTCGAAACGACAACAAAGAATTTAGAATCTGTATTAGAGATTCTATAATAATAAAAGCATAACATGCTAATTAGACTGGACCTCCTTCGGGACAAAGCTGGGGCTGTGAGGGAAACCCGGGTCCTCGGTGCCAGAGGGAAGCCGGTGCTGGCAGCCGGGGGAAGGAAGGCCTACTCTTGCATGAATTTCGTGCATTGTGCCTCTAGTATTACATAAACTTAGTTGATAAAGCAGTGGCACATTTTGAAAGGATTGATACCAATTTTGAAAGAAGTTCTAATGTGGGTAAATGAGAATTTTAAAAAAAGGAAGAGCCAATTGATGTGGCAAACTTCACTGTCGTGTTAATTTAAGAAATCGCCACAGACACCACAACGTTTAGCAATTACTACCCTTGTCAATCAAAAGCCATCAAAATCAAGGCAAGATCCTCCACTAGCAAAATGATTACGGCACACTGAAGGCTCAGACAATGATTAGCACTTTTTGACAATAAAGCATTTAAATTTTTAAATGGAGGCATATACATTGCTTTTTTAGGCATAACACTCAATAGACTATAGAACAGTGTTAACATCATTTTACACGCACTGGGAAACCAAAAATGTTGTGTGACTCAAATACGGCAACAACTGCTTTATTGCAATGGTCTAGAACTAAAGCTACAATACTTCTGGGCTATGCCTATGTTTATAAAATAATCTAAACATCAAGTTTGTAAGAAAAAAAATTAATATAACAAATGTACTGCATAGGTCTTTTACATTGTTCTGCATTTGCTAATCTGCAGTAATTTATAGCTTGCTTAATTACGCCTTACACAATAAAAACCTTTACATATCTCTCTAACATGTTTTAGTAGTTCAATGATGTCTTCAAAGGCCTGGGGGTTTTTATCCTTTGCTTCATCATTCTCACTGTGAAGACTTTTTTAGTCAGTCTTATGGCTGCAGAGTAATAAGACTGCTGCGAACATCCTAGTTATCCTATCTTCTCTCAATAGTATCCAGAGCTATGAGAGTCCAAGTGACAAGGTAAAGTTCTTTCCTCAATGCTTATGTCTTTTATATCAAGAAGTGAAAAATTTCCTAAAAGCAGCCCAAATATTACGTTGACATAACAGCAATGAGAACTATGTCATATGGCTGCTCTTAGACAAAAACTGACAACGGAGGACAGGATTACCATGATTAATTTAGGTTCTTTTTTACTCAGCTAGGAGTGGTACTATTCCCTAAGGGGTATTCATAAACCTTTGAGGTTTTTTTTTTTTTTTATCTTTTTGTTTTTCTTAATTGTCACTATGCCTGGGACATTAAGCTGGACTTGAATAGTGAAAGCCAAAAATAGCCAATATAATGCTATCTGCAGAAAGCTGTGTTCAATGAAGACTTTCCGCTTCAAAAGTCTCATTGAAAGCACTAATTCAGGTGAAAATAACTCCTTCCCTTGAGGATGGGCACATTTCTCTCTGAGCAAAACGGTAAGAAAAAAAAAATGATGCACTGTGGTGGGCAAGCAATTGTGTCTGCCACAATCTTTATGCTTTCTCTTTGTGACTCATTCCTTTGTTTTAACAAAACTCTGAAACCACAAAGGGAGTGCAGTTTAAACATGTAAATACCTGGGAAAGCTATATATTATATATAACCTTGGCTCACTATTATTTTGCACAGTGTTCTACATTTCTGCCTCAATAAATATCAGTTGAAAATGCTGACAATGGCATTTGTGAGGGGTGGTACACTAACCTGAGGAGAAAAATAAATATATTTGGTGTGAACCAAGAAGGGGCTCTGAGATAAATCCCACAAGCTCAGTACTGAAAGTAACCTCACAGGAAGATAGGATCATAAATTCCCAGCCTGGCAGGTCATGGTGGGTTGTCACTCCCCAGGCCTCTAAAAGGTTTATTTTTTGCCTTGAGCAAGCTCTGTGTATTGTTCTTGTGCATCTAGGTTAACACACCTTTAAAATGCCAGGAGTCATCATTCCTCTTTTACAAACCCTTGGGAGGTGTACCCACCCTCTTAGGGAGCACGTAATTCTGTTAACTATCCTGTAATCCAGTCATAGAGATTTCCAGGCTTACTTTCTCTCACCTTCAGGTAACGTTCCTTATCTACCCTCCTTAATTCCAAATGTGCTAAAGGAACTGCAAAACTGTCATTTTTCTGAAGCAATTGGAGTCTTGCTTCCCAGCATGTTGTCAGCGTGGCTCAATAAACTCTTATAATATTCTCCACAGGTTCGGATCTTTCTTACACAGACACCGGTGATTACCATGGTCGCAGCATTACTCACATACTTGAAACTAGCTTCATGCAAAAGCTTTATTGTGGGCCCGAACTTTGATTTGTCATTTCATATAATGGACTATCAAGCTTCAAAAAATTAAATTCCTGATCAAAGACAACTCTAAGGGTAATATTCCTCACTTTTACAAGAGTAAAATGGAAGTTTGATATAAAATAAATTGAAGGGGGATTTTAATAATGCATGAAAACTTATACCAAGATCAATTTTAAGACTATATGAAGCATTAGTGGGAAATATTTCAATATTCGATAAGTACTAAATAAATGTTAGGCTATATAAACTCCTTTTACAGGCAGTATAAAAGCACTAGAATTAGGAAAGTACCAGAAAAAGCTACTGAAATATTTAATTCACTTGTTTAGGTATTTTAATTATTCCTGATAATTGTCCATTTAGTAAAATTTTACTACCATTGTAACTCAACCTGAACAGGTCTTCCAGGTTCCCTCCATCATTTCCATAAATACCACTTCCTTATCCATCAAAGAAAAACAACTCTGATTACTCATTTGAGTCCCATCCAAATTATGAATGCTCCTAGATTCTCCCACTCATGACCCACCTCATGATAAACTTGAATATGTCTTTCATCAGTGCATGGTGAAACACCTTCCTAATGTTAATATATTTAATAGTTTATCTCAATCTTTTATTTTCCTGTATTTATATCATTTCATAAATTCATTTATGTGACTACCTTTGTGCTCACCTAGCCTACTTATTAATTAGTTAATTAATGCTTTTTGAGTATGAAAATGATAAACTACCTTCTCAAGTTTAATAACAATTCTCAAGTAACTTGAAAAAGTTAGTGCATAATAAAAAAAAAACATCCACTCTACTTCACATGTGGAATCAAGCCTTTTAAAAAATACCTTTGAAGAAAATAAGATCAAATCTAGATAGATCTGGCATTTATTTCTGCAAGTTTTAATATGCATGAACATTCACTTGACCTTGAACTTTGAAGTTAGACAAGAAAAAATAATTTATAAAATCAAATGATTAGACCAGAGTCAGTATATGCATATCACAGTGAACTGAATCTGCAATACAATGGCAGAATAACCTTTATTATCAGATTTACATTTTTCAAGGATAAATGTAGAATTTTGGAAGCAAGAATTTGGTTTACTGGTTTGCAAGCAGTATTTGGTTTATGGCATTCTGTTCATTATAAGGAATCACATACTATTCTATTCTTCATTGTCATTTTACTCTTTAATGTTAGCATAGGAAACATGTATATAAAATAATTTTTTCATATACAAAAATATTATTACTCAAAAATTAAATTTGAAGTGTTTATCAATCTCTTAAGCAAAAAATAGCAGTCTTGTTGTTACTATAAAATTTTAGAAAATCAGATAAGACCATTGGCTAAGTGCATAATTTTATTCTTCTCTAATTGAAAATATTTTGTCATGATATATGGCTCCCAAAAAGATTAAATTTTTAATTCAATTCTGTAATGTGAAAAATGTACTTGACATAGAAATTCATTTCTGAAATACCAAATAATCCAATATGGAGGGGAAACCCAAATGTCTACTATCTGGAGAATAAGTAAACAAAGTGTAGTAAATTCTTTCAATGGAATACTACTCAACAATAAGAACAAACAAACTACTATTACATGTAACAACATGGATGAAGCTCAAAGGCATTATATTTTCTGTTTTTATTTATTTATCTATTTAAATATTTTTAGGAGTGACATTGGTTAATAGGATCATATTGGTTTCAATTGTACATTTCTATGATACACTTCAAAAGAGCATGCAAAGTTTTAGCAACGAAGTTGTCACAATAGTAGTGCTGTAATTAACCTACTTAAAAAAAAATCTCTATTGTTTAAAGTATTACATAACTCTCCTTTTCCCTCCATTGACCTCTCCCTGGCCGCCCCTACCCCCAGCACATGACCTCACCCTCCTACTAACCTACTTTTTAACAACGGGAAAGAAGCAAAGGAAAGGCCAAACATTACAGGAATGCCATTTAGACAGCTTGGCCAGTAAGCTGAAGCATTACACTCCCAGGGAGCCATCGATCTATTCCCTGCAGATCTCTGGGGGAAGGGACTGCTCAGCTGTTTTGCAGGGGGGGTGGATAGATACATACCAGTAAAGCTGGGGGGACTCACAAAAGTGCTTTCTGTCAGTCACACAGAGGTCAGAGGTCATTGGCCAGAATGGGTGTGGCCAATGCAATGGTATGAAATTTGGGATACCTAAGTATCTAAACAAGGGAATTAATTGCCTCTCTTGGTTTCTCTTGCGCTCTTGGTGTTCTTGGGACACTTGTTGCAGGGGGTATGCTCTCTTGGCTCCCCTGCATTCACCCACATGGCCCATGGCAAATGGATCCCACACACAACGGACTAATGGACTCAATTAGCCTGATGCTGAACTAGACCCGGCTGCAATATTGAATGGAAACTCTGGACACTGGCTTTGTTTCTAGCTCTGCTGAAGCCCAGCTATACTTCTTCCAGGCCTGGGTTAAGGGAAATGGGACTTTCGAATCCCAGGGATATAATTCCATGCAAATGAAAATCACTCATCCAGAGGCTGGGGAGAGGTCAATGGGGAACAAAGGAGACATATGTAATACTTGAAACAATAAAGAATTTAAATTAAAAAAAAGAATCACTCATCCAACCATGCAAACCTCAGAATATTATTTTCCTCGAGATATCATAAGAGCACCATCACCAGCACTCAGTGGAGAAAGGGATACCCCACTTCCACTGATAACAATGCCATTGCCAAAGTCAATAGATAACAATTGTACTTTCCATAAGAATTATTACTCCAGTATCTATAAATTTGACTCATTTAACAATGGTCTTCCCCCCCTTCAAATATTAGCTTCTGGAATGGAAATTCAGTAGAGGCAGCCTCAAAATAATTTCCATTGGTACCTCTGAGTCAATTTCATATACTGTTTTACCCTTCTCAGAATTATTGTGTGAATGAAAAAAAACATTGTTTCTTCCTGAACCCAAAAATAAAAATTCAAAATGTTTATTGTATGAATTTATGTATTAAACTCATTTCGTACATTTTTTTGTATGTTTACTCTATAATAGGCACTTGAGATGTAACAATGAACAAAACAAACGTAGTTCTTATCCTAGGGGAGATTATACATTCTATTTTATCTAAGACAACACTTAGTATCAATTGATAACAAACATGTCCATTTCTACTTTTTCCCCTAGCTTCTTGACTTACCTCTAGTAAACAATTTAGAATTTAAATCTCTGCCTAGGTTTCAAACATTTGCTCCAAACATGTCATTTGGCAGGCAAAATCCAATCCTTTTCCTTTTCCTTCCTCCCTTTATTCCTTCCTCTTCCTCTTCTTCTCTCCTCTCTTTCCCTTCCTCTTCTGACCTTCCTTTCCTCTCTCTCTCTCTCTCTCTCTCTCTCTCTCTCTCTCTCTCTCTCAGAACCCATGATAATCTTTCTGAGGTTTATATAACATCATTAACCATTAGGGAATATAAATTAAAACCATAAGGAGATACTATTAAACACCTATTAGAATATTTAAAATTAAAAAGGCAAACAATAACAAGTGTGAGAATGACAGGAAGATACTGGAACTTTCATACACTGCTGATAAGAAAAATGATAAAGCCCCTCTACAAAACAATTTGGAAATTTTTTATAAAGGGAAATACACATTTACCATATGATCCAGCAATTCCACTTACAGGTATTACCCAAGTGGATTGAGAACTTATGCCCAAATATTGTATTTTAGTGTTTTATTATTAATAATATTTTTCATACTACTAATACTATTAAAAATAATCCAATATGGAGGGGAAACTCAAGTGTCCACTATCTGGAGAATAAGTAAACAAAGTGTAGTAAATTCATTCAATGGAATACTACTCAACAGTAAGAACAAACAAACTACTATTACATGTAACAACATGGATGAATCTCAAAGGCATTATAGCCAGACTTAAAAGACTATATGCTGTATGACTACACTTGTATGACATTCTAGAAAAGGTAACACCACAGAGATAGAAATCAAAACACTGGTTTCTATGGAGGCCCGCTCCAGGCCTCCTCACCAGCCTGCTGGGACCCAGCACCAAGACCCTGCAGTGAGTACAAGCCAGGGGGAACCCTGTGCCCCACCCCCATCCTGGACCCAAGAAGCATGCTGCTAGCCTGACCCCGAACCACCCGGAGCCTGCTCCACCCCAAACCCTGGGACCTCCTGTAGGGGCAACCTGGAGCAACCAAGAGCACCCCACTCTGGGCCACAGGAGAGCAGGACTGTGCGACCCAGAGAAACCAGATCCTGCTCCAACCCCACCCACTGGACAGCCCTACTGGAGTGACCCCGAGAAACCCATTCCTGCCCCACCCGACCCCCCAGAGGGTCCTGCTGGGGCCAACCGGAGCAACCCAACATGCACCTCACTGAATGACCAAGGGAAACTCACCCCCACTCCACACTGAGGAGGTGTAAACTGGAGCAACCCAGCAGGCATCTAACACTGGGCTACAAGAAAGCAAGGACTGTCAGACCCACAGCAACCCACACCCTGGTGAACATATTTGTACCCAAAGTAGGAGCTCCCAAATACATTAAAAACAAACAAACAAAAAAACAACAACAACAAAAAAAACTTCTGGAAGATATCAAGGGAGAGATCCACAGCAATACAATCATAGAAGTGGATTTTAATACCCCATTGACATCACTGGATAAATCCTCTAGACAAAAAAAAAAAAAAAAAAAATCAGCAAAGAAAGAGCAATCCTAAATGACTCACTGGATCAGATGGACTTAATCGACATCTTCAGAACATTTAACCCCAAAGCTACAGAATATAGATTCTTCTCAAGTGCACATGGGACATTTTCAAAGATAGACCACATATTGGGACACAGACAACGTTTCTTCAAATTCAAGAATTGAAATCATAATCAAGCATCTCTCAGATCACAATGGCATAATATTAGAAATTAACTATAAAACAATAAAAACATTCAAACACTTGAAGGCTAAATAGCATGTTATTGAATAATGATTGGGTTACCAAAGAGATCAAAGAAGAAATTAAAAACATCCTGGAAACAAATGACAATGAAAATACAACAATTCAAAAATCTATGGGACACAGTGAAAGCAGCCCTGAGAGGGGAGTTCATAGCACTACAGGCCTACCTCAAAAAAAACACACAAGAAAAACAAGTAATAAGGTATCTAACTCTACAACTTAAAGAATTAGGAAGAGAGCAACAAGAAATGCCCAGAGTGAGCAGAAGGAAGGAAATAATATAGATCAGAGTGGAAATAAATGACATAGAGACAAAAAAAAAAGATAAATGAAAGGATAAACAAGATTGATGAAGCTCTAGCCAGACTCACCAAGAAGCAAAGAGAGAGGACTCTAATAAACAAAATCAGAAATGAAAGCGGCGAAATAACAACAGACCCCACAGAAATATAAGGGATAGTAAACAAAATACTAAGAACAACTCTATTCCAACAAATTGGTCAACCTAGAAGAAATGGACATATTCCTAGAAAAGCATGACTTTCCAAAACTCAAACAGGAAGAATAAAAAAATCTGAATAGGCTGATAATTATGGAGAAAATTGAAGCAGTAATCAAAAATCTTCCAGCAAACAAAAGCCCTGAGCCAGATGGCTTCACAGGAAAGTTTTACCAAACTTTCAAAGAAGAACTAAAACCTATCTCCTCAGAAAATTTCAAAAAATTCAAGAGGAAGGCACACTTCTAGGTTCTTTCTATGAAGCAAGCATTATCCTAATCCCAAAATCAGATAAAGACATTATAAAGAAAAAGAATTACAGGCCAATATCCATGATGAACATAGATGCTAAAATCCACAACAAAATTCTAGCAAATTGGATCCAGCATTACATTAGAAAGATCATACACCATGACCAAGTGGGATTTATTCCAGGGATGCGAGGATGGTACAATAAACATGATACATCACATACACAAATTGAGAGACAAAAAAATCACATAATTATATCTATTAATGCAGAAAAGGCATTTGAAAAAATCCAACACACTTTCTTGATAAAAACCCTCAGCAAATTGGAATAGAGGGATCATACCTCAACATAATAAAAGCCTTATATGACAAAACTACAACCAACATCATACTCAATGGGCAAAAACTAATACCATTTCCCATAAGAACAGGAACAAGACAGGGATGCCCACTCTCACCACTCCTGTTCAACATAGTACTGGAAGTGCTAGCCATGGAAATCAGATAAGAAGAATAAAAGTCATCCAAATTGGAAAAGAATTAAAACTCATTATTCACAGATGACATGATATTATACATAGAAAACCTAAAAACACCATCAAAAAACTAGTATGCTTAATAAAAAAATTCGGTAATGTAGCAGGATACAAAATTAACACCTAGAAATCTATGGCTTTTTTATACACCAATAATGAACTCACAGAAAGAAAAACCGAAAAACAATCCCATTTACCACTGCACCAAAAAATTAAGATACCTAGGAATATGGTTAACTTAGGAGTGAAAAGACCTGTGTGAAAAGGTGCTGATTGGAGCTTCCACAGTTATCTTGAGTTTTATGAAAGAACAATCCTGAGGGCATAAGCTGACGGGCTGAAGATATCATTTGGAGAGAAAGAATCCGAGTCTTTGATGATTTCACAAACTTCTGCATACACCAAACCTACCTCACCCCACCCATTCAGCTTGTCACTGGGTTGGATTCCTTCCTGATTATATACCAACTGATAGAGCGCCAATGATGGTGACAGTGATGGCTCCAACTGTGGGTGGGTGTGGGGGTACAGGAGTCCCAGAGACTGTCTATATATACACAAAGGTCTTTGGTCAGGATCTGCCTGAACAATTTTTACCATTGGAAAACTCCTCAATATTTAACATAAATGCTCCATGCTACACTGTTCGGAATAAGTCTTATCTTTGGTAGCACTGGCCCTTAATAGAATATAAATATCCATCTCATAAATTTTTAATCTATTTTAAAATTTAATTTGGAAAAAATATTTAGGTTATCACTATTTCACACAGATGCTAAGCCCTGTGACAAGCCAGCGGGCTCCAGGCCAGCCTGTGACTTTTCTTGGCATAGAAGAGGTTTGGTTCTTAAACAGCTCAATAGGAGCTAAGCTACTAGAGGTCCATATTGCTCTATGCCAGCCGTGGGCAAACTACGGCCCATGGGCCGGATTGAAATGAATAAAACTAAAAAAAAAAAAAAAAAAAGACCGTACCCTTTTATGTAATGATGTTTACTTTGAATTTATATTAGTTCACACAAACACTCCATCCATGCTTTTGTTCCGGCTCTCCAGTCCAGTTTACCCTCCGGTCCAGTTTAAGAACCCATTGTGGCCCTCGAGTCAAAAAGTTTGCCCACCCCTGCATGCCCTTCCTGGCATCAGTGAAGGCAACCTGCCTGCCTTGCTGCCTAGTTCAGGATGTCAGCTCGTTCTGTCGGGCAGGTTCCTGAACAATGGGATGCCCAGAGGCAAGCTGTGAGCTGCATTTGCCTCTGTATTATGTGTTGTTTCTTTTACTGTTTTTTTTGTGGCCTGAGCCCATAGCAATACATGTTTGATTTTACCCTAGGCCCTATGAAAAGCCCTTCTTATATCTTTTATTTACTTTTTTAATCCCAAGGACATGTTTGCATGGATTTTTAGAGAGATAAGAAGGGGGAGAGAAAGAAGAAGGGGAGAGAGAGAGACAGAGAGAGAAACATTGATGTGAGAGAGAAACATCAATTGGTTGCCTCTCCTACACACCCCAACTGGGAATCAAACCTGCAAGTCAGGTATGTACCCTGACTAGGAATCAAACCCACCACTTTTTGGTGTACCAGACAATGCTCTAACCAACTGAGGCACCTGTCCAGGGCCCTTCTTTTATTTAAAAAAGAAAAAGTTTTTTAAATTGATTTCAGGTAGAGGAAGGGAGAAGGAGAGATAAATACATTGATGAGAGAGAAACATTGATCGGCTGCCTCCTGCATACCCCCTACTAGGGACTGAGCCCATGACCTAGGCATGTGCCATGACCAGGAATTGAACCAGCGACCTACTGGTGCATGGGATTGACACTCAACCATCTGAGCCACACTGGCTGGACTTTTTTTTTTTTTTAATCCTCATTTGAGAGAAAGGTAGGGAGAGCGAGAGAGAATGACAGCCTGAGTGAAGACACACACACACAGAGAAACATTGTTGGGTTGCCTCCTGCTTATACGCCAACCGGGGATCAAATCCACAACCTAGATGTGTGCCCTGACTGAAATTGAGCCCACAATCTTTTAGTATATGGGGTGATGTTCCAAATAACTGAGCCACTTGGTCAGTGACCCTTCCTATAACTTTTAATCCTAGCAATTATTGTAAGGTAGATTTTAGGATACTTTTTTTTTTTTTTTAGAGATATGAGGTAACTTGTCTGAGGTCATCAAGAGAATAAGTGGCAGAGCCAGGATATAAAAGATCAACCTCAAAATTCGTATTATTAAATATTTCAATCAGTTACCATGGTGAAATATTACATGATAGAGGGGATGCTCAGATACTATTCTTTTCTCTCCAGCATAAGGTAAAAAGGACTGTAAAGGAGAGATAAGCTCTGGGTAAACCCTGACATAGTAAAAGTATAATTCACTTAATTTTTTTTTATTCTTACCATCTTTGATGATCCATGTGATGGACTTTTCAGAGGAGTCCAGTTAGGAAGCTGGGATCTTAGAGAGGTTTCCATTGTTTGTATCTGCTCAGCATGCCCTGCTCCCATCCCTCCTATAATAGCACACTGTGGCTTCCTCCCTGTGATTCTGGTAGGACTGCCCATCACATTACTCTGTTCCCTTGACTACGTGGATGGTCTAGAAGTGGATATGTTACCCGAGTCAGGTCAGTGACAGATTGTTAACTCACTGAGGAGAGTGAGAGGCCAGCCCTCTCCTGTCTCTGAGACTATTAACACAGATGATTAAAATCTGCAGCAGCATCAACAGACAACCATGTTTCCGACTTCTCAGAAAGGGCCTGTATGCAGTAGTAGAGAATGGGTGAAGAAAGATGAGAGCCAGAGATTGAGAGACAATCTGAGTGGCAACAGAGTTCCTAGTTCCAGTTCCTATACCCAGAAAAGACTTATTTCTTGTGGGAAGTTTTTTGTTTATGTGAAATGTCTCAGTGCCTTTCTAGGAAGTGTCACCTAACCTTTCTTTTGCATTTTTGTCACTTGCACCAAAATAATAATTGACTACAGTAGATTTCGGAGACTGAGTAATACAGTGAACACTGATCTTAAACTACAGTGTTTTGGACAAGTTCAAGCCTTGGACTGATGAGAGGGCAGAGTTCTCTTGTGGCCACGTGCAAGTCCCAGCTGGAGGGCAGAGCCTTCCCAGCACAATTAGCCAACAGCTATGGCTGTAAGCTTGAACCTGTGGCCGAACACATGGCCCCACGTGCCTGTGTGATAGAGTTCAGGTGCATGTAGTTGAGTAGGGTTGAAACCAACGAGAATGTTGTAAACAACTTGATCACGCCCCTACTTTGCCTCGTGGCATCTGCTATAAAATAAAGACACGGCTTGTGGGCGCTGGCACTGTGTCCTCAACAGGAAGCAGCGTCCCACCGAGATGCAGCTTTCATTCCCTTGTCTGTCTTTTCTTAATCCTTTCACCACCCCCACTCAGGGTCACTGAACCAGGCTGAGCTGGCATGAGTATGCCATGGCCGTGCCAGCTCTCCACACCAACGCAGTATGATAAAGTTACATCTTGGGTAAGTGACAAAAATCTCAGGTATTTGTTGTGTGTTTGCAAGGCTTGTAGAGTTCCTACGTTGTGGTGATACTTGGAATCAGCTATAATGGGGTTGGCAGCTTATTAATTTCTGAGATTTAGAGAATGATTCATTTGAATTGAAATGGAAGTATAGTGTCCTCAGGGCAAGATCACAGCCAAGAAAAGCTGGTGCTAAGGTAAGGGCTGTACAGGCACACAATACAAATTAAACAAAAATCCAGTCATATGATCCTGGTAGATATTCAGAGAGAGGTTAAGGTAAGCATTTCAGAAACACCATAGGTGCTAAGTAGTTCATCACAAATATCAGATTTGTGACAGAGAGTGTGAGGGGATAGGCTTTTAAATACTATTAGACTTTATTTGTTTATGGGGTAAAAAATAACCCACAACTATTATCTGAGATTTCATCACACTATCATGGTTCTGGTGTCTCCACTGAGCTCCAAACTCATATATCCAGCCATCTGAGAGATCTTAAATTTTGCATGGCCAACATAAAACCATTCCTCAATATTCAGACATAAGAAACCAAACCCTGTAAGAGTGATTAGATAAGTTCTCATGGAATAAACTGTGACATAATGTATGTTTATTAATTAAGCCTATCCATTTTATTTTAATAAAATTCACTTTTTAAAAAATATATATATATTTTTAATCGATTTCAGAGAGGAAGGGAGAGGAAGAGAGCGATAAGAAACATCAATGATGAGAATCATTGATCGGCTTCCTCCTGCACATCCCCTACTGGGGATCGAGCCCGAAACCTGGACATGTGCCCTTGACTGGAATCGAACCTGGGACCTTTCAGTCCACAGGCCAACACTCTATCCACTGAGCCAAACCAGCTGGGCAAAACTCACTTTTTTGAATGTTGTGCTTCTCATGCTTATTTGAGTGAAACTGGTATAGCTTTAAGGACTGACAGACTCTTTTTCCCAATTGCAGTTCAAAAGTAGTAAATATGGAGCATTCCTGGAAGTTAACTTCACTCCTTTCTATGATCATAGATGGAAAAGATTTATAGCACAAATGTTGACAAATACCAACAATGTGTCTTTGGCAATAAATGCTGTTTTGTTATATATCCTTGCATGGTATTCCTTGGAAATATCTTCTGGATAAACTCTGACATAGCAAAATTAGAATTCACTTAATTTCTTTTTATTCTTTTAGCTTAGTGAAATGGGGGAAAGGTAAAAATGAGAATGATTAAGAAGAGAAACAGAATGTCTTAATAAATGGGTCAGCCCAATTAAAGTTTAGCACTCCTAAAAATAATGAGTGTCAGGGACTAATTGGAAAAAAAAAAAGTAGGGTCATGTAGATCTTTGGACACATTTACTATTTAAAAATCTTCCTTTGAAATGAGCAGTGACTTTGAATAAATTGCAAATTTGCTTTATAATAAGTCAGGGATGAGGTACATCACCTGTAGGTAAAAGTAGAGCATTACAATTTGCCTGTTTCATCCTCTGCAATGCCAGTAGCATCCATCAATCTGCAATTTAAAACATCCATAATATGGGTCACTCTGTTCGTGTTTTACAAACGTTTTTTAAGTGTTGAGATAGTCTGGCATTTTAAAAGTATTACATAAGATAAGGAAAGAATATTGTGTAATGAGAAATCTTGTTAAATGTCTATTTTGACTACTTGTATTCTTCCTATAATGATAGTGTCCTATTACAGTAACTGTTAAACTTAGATGTATCCTAGATAATCTAGGCAAAATAAATACCAACCTATTTCCTGGACTTGAGTTAAATATGTCCTCTTGACTATGTGACAGTGAGGAATATGACTATCCTTATGCCTCTTGACTATGTGACAATGAGGAATATGATTATCCTTTGTGCATTAATTTCCCTGACTATAAATGATTATTATTCCATGTAGATCATGTGGTAGGAGATATATGAGACACTGAGCTCTCTTAAACAAGAAAAAATAGCATTATAATTCCATTATAATTCTTTCTTTCATAATAAATATTAAAATAAAGCTTTTGTAAGTACTTTGAAAGAATAAACAGAAGAAAAAAATTACCGCCACCTCCCCCAAAGAAAGAATGCAGTAGCCTGTCTGACATGTTAGAATAAAATAATTTATATAGGCATATATAATCCTATATTAAATATAGGATGTAAGTCCAATAAGGATAAAATGTAAGACACATTTCTTAGTTCTTCCATTTTCCTTCACATATGTTAACGACTAAACACAAAAGTTAGAGATACATAGAACTGCATCAACAACAGCAGGTTACTCTTTTAATTTATTATTTTATTTTATTTTTTAATTAAATCTTTATTGTTCAGATTATTACAGTTGTTTGTCGTTTTTCCCCCCATAGCTCTCCTCCACCCAGTTCCCACCCCACCCTCTGCCCTCACCCCTCCCACTGTCCTCATCCATAGGTGTATGATTTTTGTCCAGTCTCTTCCTGCACCCTCACACCCCTTTCCCCCCCGAGAATAGTCAGTCCACTCCCTTTCTATGCCCCTGGTTCTATTATATTCACCAGTTTACTCTGTTCATCAGATTTTTTATTCACTTGATTTTTAGATTCACTTGTTGATAGATATGTATTTGCTGTTCATAATTTTTATCTTTACCTTTTTCTTCTTCTTTTTCTTAAAGAATACCTTTCAGCATTTCATATAATACTGGTTTAGTGGTGATGAACTCCTTTAGCTTTTTCTTATCTGTGAAGCTCTTTAACTGACCTTCAATTCTGAATGATAGCTTTGCTGGATAAAGTAATCTTGGTTGTAGGTTCTTGCTATTCATCACTGTGAATATTTCTTGCCACTCCGTCTGGCCTGCATAGTTTCTGTTGAGAAATCAGCTGACAGTCGTATGGGTATTCCCTTGTAGGTAACTGAGTTTCTTTCTCTTGCTGCTTTTAGGATTCTCTCTTTGTCTTTTGCTCTTGGCATTTTAATTATGATGAGTCTTGGTGTGGTCCTCTTTGGATTCCTTTTGTTTGGGGTTCTCTGTGCATCCTGGACTTGTAAGTCTATTTCTTTCACCAGGTAGGGGAAGTTTTCTGTCATTATTTCTTCAAATAGGTTTTCAATATCTTGCTCTCTCTCCTCTTCTGGCACCCCTATAATTCAGATGTTGGTGCGCTTGAAGTTGTCCCAGAGATTCCTTACACTATCTTCATATTTTTGGATTCTTTTTGCTTTTCTGGTTGGGTATTTTTTGCTTCTTTATATTTCAAATCTTTGACTTGATTCTTGGGATCCTCTTGTCTGCTGTTGGATCTCTGTATATTATTCTTTATTTCAGTCAGTGTATGCTTAATTTCTAGTTCGTCTATTTTCATATCCTCCAGGGTCTCACTAAGTTTACCAGCGGTTTCTAGAAAATTCTTGAAAAACCTTATAAGTGTGGCTTTGAACTCTATATCCAGTAGTTTCCTTTCCTCCATTTCTGTCATTTGTGGCCTGTTTCTTTGTCTCTGCATTTTGGCTGCTTCCCTGTATTGGTAGAGTGGCTTTGTGTGCTAAGTGTCCTATAGGGCCCAGTGGCTCAGCCTCCCCAATTACCTGAGGTGGACACTCTTGGTGCACCCCTTTGTGGGCTTTGTGCACAGTCTTGTTGTAGTTAAGCCTTGATTGTTGTAGGTATCACTGGGAGGAATTGACCTCCAGGCCAATTGGCTGTGAGAATCAGCTGTGTCTATGGTGGGAGAACTTCTGTGCTGAAGACATCTTTATGGGGAAGACTTGCTTCAGTGGGGCTTTGGTGCTCACTGAGTCTTCCCCCTGAGTGTGTTCCTTATGGATCTAAGGAGTTGTAATCTGGATGGTCCCATTCTGACTACTGGGTACACTGGCTCTTGGATCTCTAAGGAGGTGCTAATTTAGCCTCTGCCTGAGGCTGCCCAGCAGGAGCTATGAGGAGATCTGCAGATTCCCCTTCCTTGTTTGGGGTTTGGAGGTGCTCAAATGAGGCCCAGCTGTGAAGCAATGCAAGCTGCTGTGGGGCCTTGGGCCTTCTCTTGGATGTTCTGGGTTTCTCTGACCCAGCTGCAGTTTGTTAGGTAATTTTCAGATTGCAAAGGGCCAGGGCATTCTCATGCAAAAGCCTCTGCCGCAGCCTGGGGGGGGTGGGGTCTCAGGGAATCAACAGGGCGGAGCAAATAGCGATGGCTGATCCTCAGTCCTGCCCTAAGAGGCTCCGGGTCTCAGTGTTCTGTGGTAATCACTGCAAGGGCCTCTGAGAGAAAGCCGCCTTCGAGTTCTGCCTGATGTCACAGTCCAGTTTCTCCCGGTATGAGTCTGGGTCCCCAGAGACTTCCCAGAACTCGAGTTGAGAGCAGTCGGGGCTTGTGACTCCCTCCCAATTCAAAAAGACAACCATGTCCTCACTTGCCAGCCTTTTCTGCGTGGGCCTCCGTACCTCTGCACTTTACTTCCGCACCTTCTCTGAGTCTCAGTGTGCTTTTCTCTTTACTTCTAATTGTAAAATTTCCACTCAGCTAGCCTTCCAATAGTTCTGGATGATGTCTGTTTTGTCTTTTAGTTGTATTTTTGAATTTGTTGTGGGAGGCAGCAATTTCTGGTGTTTACCTGTGCCGCCATCTTGGTTTTTCCCCAGCAGGTTACTCTTTATTCAAGCACTCTGCTGAGGACTGAAGTCTTTCCCTGAAATTCATATATTGAAGGCCTGTCAATGTGATGATATTTGGAGATAGGGTTTGGGGAGATAGTTAGGTGTAGATGCTGTCATGAGGCTGATGTCCTCATGATGTGATTAGTATCCTTATAAGAAAAGATCAGAGTTCTCTCTCTCTCTCTCCCTCTCTCTCTCTCTCTCTCTCTCTCTCTCTCTCTCTCTCCGAAACAGTGAGAAGGCAGTAATCTACTAGACAGGAAGAGGACATTGACTAATAATTGAATCTGCTGGCACCTTGATTTTCGACTTCCTAGCTTCTGAAACTGTGAGAAATACATGTCTGCTGTTTAAGCCACTCAGTCTATGGTATTTTTTTTTTTTAAAGCAATCCAAGTTGACTAATACATTACATAGATCATTCAGAGAGACAAACCATTATCATGGGCCATAAAATAGACCCCTATAAATTTAAAAGAAGTGAAATCATATAAAGTGTGTCCTCTAACTATATTGAAATCAAACAAGAAATCAATGAAATAAAAAATTACATGGAAATTAAACAACACCCTTCTAAATAATTTATGGGTCCAAGAGAAAGCCTCAAAGAAAATTAAATATACACAGAACCGACTGGAAACAACAACACAAAATGTCAATATATTTGGGATGCTCCTAAAGAAGCTACAAAAGAAGAGCGACATAAAATATATAAAATTTAAAAAGAAGCAAAATAAACTCAAAGCAATAAGAAGAAAATTGAAAGATAAAGCAGAAAATCAATTAAATTGAAAACAGAAAAAAAAATAGGAAAAAACAGTGAAGCAAGCATCTGGTTCTTCAAAGAAAAAACATAAAATTATAAATTCAACAGCTTAGAAAAAAAGGACCAATTTTTTAATAAAAATATTTTTAAAAAAGAATAAAAATTATGCAATCAATAAAATAAAAAAAGCATTTATCAAACCCAATACCCACTCATGATAAAAACACTCAGCAAAATAGAAATAGAGAGTATTTACCTCTACATAATAAAAATCATATATAAAAACTCTAACTTAATGGTGAAAAACAATGTTTTCACCTAAGGTCAGAAACAACGCAAGAATATCTACTACAACCACTCTTATTCAAAATAGTAGTGGGCATTCTTGCCACTGG
This sequence comes from Myotis nattereri, assembly GCF_964212035.1. Classification (NCBI taxonomy): domain Eukaryota; kingdom Metazoa; phylum Chordata; class Mammalia; order Chiroptera; family Vespertilionidae; genus Myotis; species Myotis nattereri. Next base: position 82,138,509 of record NC_138077.1, read on the forward strand.
AATAAGATAACAAAAAGAGATAAAATGCATATAGAGTGGAAATAAATAAATAAAACTATTTCTGGTTACAGATGACGTGATTGTCCTCAGAGAAAACCTTGAAAAATTACATCCCATCAAGATTGCAGGTTACAACATCAACACATAAAAATCAATTACATATCTATTATATACTAACAATAAATGTAAAAAAACCCCAAAAACCTGAATACCATTTATAATTATCCCAAATAAAATAGTAACATATACATGTAACAATGTACAAGATCTGCATGTTAACAATTATGGAATGTTGAAAAAACAAATCAAATCAAATAAAAATAAATGGAGAGACATACTCTGTCCATGGACAGGAAGACTCAACATGGTAAAAATGTAAATTCTCCCTAAATTAATCTTTTTCAAATATTCATATGGAAAGATACTGACCCTAGAATAGCTAAAACTATCTAGAGACCGTGGGGGGCTGTTTCTCTCTTTTCCATGTCCCGCATGGAAAAGGAAACAGTCCATTTGCTGAGTGGAGGAGCTGGGGATTAAGAAATTAAGGAAAGACCAAGATGCAGAAATAGATTTTAAGCTGGGGCCAGGTGGGTGCCATTCTCTCTGATGGAGAGGCAGCAAAAAGCGGGCTGAGCCACACAGCAGGTTTATTTTAAAGGCCTAGATTTACATATCTAGTTCTGCCCCTGCCTGATTAACATGTCCAGCCTTATTGGGGAAGCATGTTCCCAGGGCGTGGCTCTGCCTATGCTCTGAGTTCAGCTGCCAATAATTATAAGAAAATGCCTAAGTGCCTCCCAGGTGGCCCTCTACTAGAGACATTTCACTAAAGAGGACGTACAGAAGGTAAATAGGCACATGAAACAGTGTTCAACATTCTTAGCTGTTAGGAGAATACACATTTAAACTACGATGATCTATAGCTGCACACCTAATGCAATGCTTAAAATGAAAAACAGTGATGACATCAAAGATGCCGAGAGACTGGGCCACTCATGTTTTGCTTGCGAGAAAGTAAAATGGCCCAGGCGCTCTAAAATTCAGTTTGGCAGTTTCTAGTACACCTAAATATGCAATTACCATAGGATCCCACAACTTCACTCTGGGTATTTATCCCAGAGAAATGAAAAATTACGTTCACACAAAAACCTATACAAGACTTTACTTTGCAGTTTATGTGTAATAGCTCAAAAATGGAATCATCCAAGATATTCTTCAACAGATGAATGGTTAAACAAACTGAGATACATATACCAGGTAACACTACTCAGTAGTATAAAGGAAGACAGTATTGATACAACTTGGATGGCTCTCCAGGGTGAATTATACTGAATGATAAAGCCAGTCTCATGAGGTTAGGTACTGTATGATTCCATTTATACAATATACATTTAAGTTTTTTTCATTTATATATTTTTTTCATAACACAATTTTAGAAATGGAAGATAAATTAATATTTGTCTAAGAAAAGGGGATGTGGAGGGCAACATAAGGGATCCTTGTTGTTTTAGTGATGTTTGATTTTGATGGATGATCGAACAAAGAAGTGGTACATATACACAATGGAAGACTGCTCAGCCATAAAAAAGGTGAAATATTGCCATTAGCAACATGGATGGATTTTGAGAGATTTTCCTAAGTAAAATAAGTCAGATGAAATAGGACAAAAAACAAATGATTTCACTTTATTTGGGATATAAAACAAAAAGCAACAAACAAAACAAATAAATAAAGTCATGGATACATAAAACCTATATAGGTGATAACATTTTATATAACTTACATATATACACTCCCCAGAGGACAATTAAAAATGAGAAAAGCTGAGTAAAATTATAAAATTACTGGGTTATATCAATGTTTATGTCTTAGTATCACCTTTTTATCACACTGATATTATAGTTTTGAACAATGTTTCCATTGAATAGGAAACTGGACAAAATATATAAGAAGTATTCAGGGTCTCTCTATGTTATTCTTTAAACTGCATTTGAATCTACACTCATTTCAATAAAAATATCAATTAGTAAAATATAAACCAAGACTCCTCTTCTCACTAATTATTATTTTGTTTTGGAGAATATCTTTAGGTTTTTATAAGGATGCTATTTATGTTAGCATGTAATCAACTCACTGTTATTAAAAGAACTAATAAGTAAATATCTTAAAAAAAACTTGGGAATCCTCTTATTCATCATTTCCTTCCTTCTCTGTTTATACTCAGGCATACTGCATGTAAATTTTAAAGTAATTCATATGTATTTTGATGTTCACAAAACAAAAGGAAAATAATTGCACTTAAGACAACTTACTATACAAACATACAGTTAGTAAATTTATAAAGTAGATGAGGATTGGTTGCATTAAAAGTACTTTTATATTTTATAATGTAATCTACCGCTTATTACTTTTAACAGTAAAGTTTCCTGGTTTATTAAAAAAATGTAGCTGAATTTAAATGTGACAAGAAGAAGCGATCCTGGCTCAATCTTCCTGATAAAACAAGTCAGGAGAGCCTCCAGGGCAAGAGTGTCATTCACAGTATTTGGAAGAGTGAACTCTCCACCTGCCACTGAGAAGCTACTTCATAATAGAGAAAGTACTGGTGTAAGTCCTTGTTTGAATTCATAAAACTCTGGTACACAACACTGTGCTAAGGAGCACTAGTGGCTTGGTCAGGCCATTTTTATGCAAATTAAGACATTTCTCATATTTAATTTTAGAGGATCTGCAACGAGGCAAATCATATTTCTTAGAAATCTCATCAGATTTCCAGTACTTTTCTACCACAATTACAGCAGTTCAACAGTTTGTTTAAAATTATTTTGTCATTTACTGTGGAAAAGGTTTTTCTGTTTCATGATCTGTGTGCTTCCAATTGCTTGACTAAAGAATAAAAAACTGAAACATCTTTAAAGAGCATAGTACTTGAATTATAAAAGTTTATGCTTCTTAAGTTCTAAGTAGTTTCTAAGGGAGTATTCTTAATTCACTTTCCCTCAGAAATGGGCAGTTAAATCTCTGCAGATGGAGTAATTTTCACATCTTAGATTGTTTTCCTGATTAATTTTTCCCCCTTGATGGTCACTACTGAGCTAGGTAGATATATTTATTCAGGATAAAAATGAAAGTTATATTATTTAATGTGATAGGCTGAAAATAAGATAAAAAGAGGAGCTGACTTACAGCATCAAAGACAGAGTATTCTAAATATTGTATACAATTCTGTAAAAGCTAGTAGCAGCAGTTGCCTTTTCCTGTTTGTACAGTAAGTAAAACTCAGTCATTGGACACAGTTATAACTGAAGGAAATTTTACGGAAATATTTTCAGATTACAATATGTCTATTGTGCCATCTGGAATTCTCTAAGAGTGACAAATTATTCTCAATATAGTGGCTCTTGGGTAAGACAACTTCCAGTATTTCATTTTCAGCTCAGAGCAGGAACAGTCTTTCTCATACAGTATAAGGTACATGCAACACACACATATTTTATACACCTTTGTATCACACTGCTTGAATCTCTTATAATTCAGTCAACCCTATCTCTCGAATTATTCTGTAGTCATGGACAATGCTTTGCAACTTAAAGCAACATACACTAAAATTTTTAATTAGCAGAGTTGAGGAAATAGGAGATTCCTGAAAGCTTAAATTTCAGTTAGGTATGACAGAATGAAAATCATAATTCTTAGATTAGCAGACAGCAAGTTATTTTTCAGTTGCTACACTTTCTCACTTCCATTCGGCTTTGAACATTTCAACTAAAAGACTGCTCTCTGTATTTTCTCTAGTGCTTTGAAACTGTATGTCTTTCTCCCTAGGATACCATTGGAGAAAGAAAATATTTTCTTTTATTTACAATTTTATTCTGCTTAAAGTCAATAGATACCATTTACATTTTGCAGTTTTATTATATTTCTTCTTAAAGTATTTTTTTTTAATGTGTGGATTTGAATATAGAATTAAATACTTGCCTTGGATAACAGATTTCTAGAGTTTTCCACAGAGTACAAAAGATTTTAAATAGATCACAAGTTCCATGGACATATTTTTTAAATAAGGTCTCATGATTTAGAAACAGACCTTGGTATATAAACATGACCATTTGACACACTAAACCAATGCGTTTTTTATTCTTGACATTCCTCCATCCCTCATTCTCAAGTATATACACTTTATTTTAAACCAGAGGCCCAATGCATGAAATTCCTGCATGAGTAGGCCTTCGCAGCCACGGTGCCTGACTCGATCCCTCCCTTGATCCCTGACAGCCACGGTTTCATCCAGAAGGTGGTCCCAATGGCCATTCGGTTGATTTGCATATTATGCTTTTATTATTATAGACTAGGGGCCCGGTGCATGAAGATTCGTGCACTGGGGGGTGCGGGGGGGGGGGGGGAGGTGGAGGGAGGGGTCCGTCAGCCCGACTTGCACCCTCTTCCAATCTGGGAGCCCTCAGGGGAGCCCTCTCCAATCCGCAGTTTCTGTCTGTCTTTGCAATCATATGAGCGAATTGTCTGAGACCCCCAACCCAGTTTTGTTTGTTGCGCACAGAATAATAGAGGCTTTTTTTTTTCTTTGCCCCATTGGTGGAGATTTTCTGGAAGTTTTAGGATATCTTCCCTTTAATTTTTCCTAGACACTCTGATTTTACTTATGTCTCTCACCTTTGCTTTCCCTCCATCCCCACCGCAATAGTAACGTGCTACAGGCTCACTTCGCTCTAGTGTCTAGGACAGTGATGGTGAACTTTTTGAGCTTGGAGTGTCAGCATTTTGAAAAACCCTAACTTAACTCTGGTGCCATGTCACATATAGAAATTTTTTGATATTTGCAACTATAGTAAAACAAAGATTTATATTTTTGATATTCATTTTATATATTTAGATGTCATTTAACAAAGAAAAATCAACCAAAAAAATGAGTTCACATGTCACCTCTGGCACACGTGTCATAGCTTTGCCATCACTGGTTTAGGAGATCCATCTACCACCAGAACTACGATTCCCAGCATTCCTGGTGCTCCCTGCACTCTGGACTTCCATTTCTGGTCCTGGAGCTGCCATCAGAACTACTATTCCCAGAATTCCTGGTGCTCCCCACACTCTGGGTTTTCCCGGACCTTGGGAGCCACATCCCCCCAAGCCTCTGGCTCTCCTGCTCTGCTCTCCGTCCGATGACGAAGGGAGCCACATCCTCACAAGCTGCCAGCTCTCCCACTCTGCTCTGTGTATGCAAATTACCCACCATCTTTGTTGGGCTAATTTGCATACTCACTCCTCATTGGCTTATGGGCATGGCTGGTGGGCGTGGCTTGAGTGTAGTGGAGGGACAGTTAATTTGCATGTTTCTCTTTTATTATATAGGATGTAACACACATCAGTTTTTTAAGTGTTTTAACCTATATATTTATTTTTCATTTCATACATGCATGTATCTTTTTCCTACCTTGTATTTTCTGTTGTCAGAATAAAACTTTTATCAGTAAAATTAACAAACTCATCAAAATGTTTTCCTTATAGTTTTATAGTCAAAATTACGTTTCTGCAGTTATGTACAATGTTTTATAAACCCATTTCATTATTTGAACTCTTTTTATGAGAAGTATATCTTGTCAGAGACAGTCATGATCAAATGCTTAGAAAATCTATAGTGCATGTGGAGTAGAGTATTTTGTTCAAATTTATATGCACTGTTTTTGAAAGCTTTTTATTTATTTTTTTTTAACTACAAGGGAAGATGATACCCTGAGGGGTCTAATTTTCTTTACCAACCACCTGAATAACATCAATTAACATTAATACACATGCTAGTATAACATCACCTGCTTTGAATATATAAAAGAAAGTTGTAAATGCTGCAATTGAAAGAAAATCTGATTAAACAATACACTGAGCAATGTCATTATGTCAGACAGCTCTCATTAGAAGAATCGTTCTCCACTGAATCAAATACCATAATTAAAACATTAAAGATTTAAAAAAAACCTTAGTTTTTAAATTCAATTAAAAGAAAAAAAACCATGTCACTAAAAATGTAATTGCAGTTTAGTACAATGACTGCTTTTAAATCATTGCAAACACTCATAATACGAGAATCATATGGAATAAATCTCCCAATTATTTTATAGCATCAGATCTCATTCATTAACGTTTCTTTCTGGCCAATACAAAACATTTCATTAATAAATATGATATAGTCCTATTGTAATGCTTTTCTTTCAAATCAGTTATTACTGCTTTGGTAGCAAGTGGCTGAGAACATGAAACCCAGATCATAGTTTCTTATTTGCTGTGGAAAGCAGTGTCATTTTGAGAATAGTGGGCAATTTTTAAAGGTCACCTTGTGTGGACTGCCATTTTCATTAACACTGCATTTCTCTGTAAACTTGTTTACAGAGGAGAGACACTTGAAGCTCTTGGATTCGCCTTCCATAAACAGGATATGTTAGCATAAAAACGATTAAGTGCAATGTACTTTTGTTTCATTTAATTTTACTTGTGTTAGAGGTATAACATTTAAAACACTCCTCTAATTCAGAGACCTTAAAAAATAGTCAAGCAAATGAGATTTTTGCATACTTTCACTTTTTTAAAAAATTTTCAGTTAGCTAATGGTATTTCAGTGTATATACAGATTATCTGTTTGAGGTTACTTTCTTTAGAAAGGGAAAGTGCAGTGTAAAGAGACTGAATTCTTCATTAGCAAATGGAAGTAGAAAGTTAAATTTTCATGGACAGGACCTGGAAACAAGGCTGGCTTCATGGGCATGCAAGCCTGGTTAGTCGCTCCAATACTTAGAAGGGTCTCACACTTAGTTTAATGTGCGCTGTTATTGAAATTCTTAATAATTTTGAACAGAAGGCTCCACATTTTCATTTTGCACTGATTCTTTCAAATTAAGTAGCTGGTTCTGCCTGGATATTTGATTTTTACATGATGTTGACCTGTTTGAAATGAGTCTATAGTAACACAAGTAATTTGTTGATTCTTCTTTCCATTTTTATACTAACAAAAGTCAATCTACTTACACATATATTATTCACTGCTCAGTTGAAGTCCTTGGTTTATTTCTTAACACACTGCAAATGTCATTTTTATAAAAGTTTGACAAGCAAAAGAGAGACACATATTTTCACATATTTTGGTCACAGACTCCATGCAAGGTCTTTAAAACTCCATTTATATCTCATGAGGTTGAGGGAAAACAACATGAACAATCTAGTTTAAAAATTTGGACAAGAAAAAAACATTTATATGATAAAATTGCATTAAAATGTTGACTTCTTACTGTGTCCTAACGTAATTGGTATTTGGAAATGTATTAGTGCCCTATCGCCTTCCCTACAGAAACTATACTGAATTAACAATAGTGTTGATCATACCCAAGGAAGTCCTCAAATTAAAGGTATTCATTTAGTATCTTAAAGCCCAGTTAAGAAATTATTGACATCTAAAATCCAATGTGACAACCCAATTCATTTCTCAGGAGGGAAAAAGAGCAATCTGAAAACCTCTGGCAAAATAAGGGTGATAACTTCATGCTGAATCATTTCAACATTGATGAATCCAGCCTACTGCCTCAAATAGATAAGTAGTAAACCATTTCTAAGATTGCTCTCTCCAAACAATAAAAGCACACCCTTAAACTTGACATTTCCACAGTGATGAATCTTAGATGAAATCATATGAAATGTCAAAATAAAGACAGAAAAAAATCAATAGTTGTGCAGATGAAACTATGTAAAGTCAATAGTTTTATAATGTTTGTGACAGGCCACCCATGTTTTCTGTGTGACAATATTTTTTAATGTGCAATAACTCCAAAGCACTGAAAGTTAATTTTTGAGATGGAATTACCTCTTGACAAGGATATAATTAAATTCATACTTTTCCCCCCTGAGAACACACAATGATGTGATACATAAGCTGACCCTTCAAGGTCAGAAATATGTTAGGTTTCTAAGTCCAGAGAAAAAGCAACAGTCCTTGGGCCCAAAGGAGTGTCATCTCTCTCTCTCTTTCCCAATTCTCAGAGCTAAGCTGTTGGCAGAATCACAGTCTGTGCTGGACCCTCTTCCAAACTTCCCACAAGCGTATGTACTTGTGGAGAGAGGGCTATGCAGTCGCAAGGGAATACACACGTTGGGTGAAGAAACCTTTTCTCTCTGAGTTTTTTAAAAAGGAAGGGAAGTGTGATAACATATTTCTCTTTGGCTACCTTTCACTTACTGTCTTTCTTTATTTTAACACATACTTATTTATTTTTAGAGAGAGAGGAAAATAGAGGGAGAGAGATAGAAGTATTGATGAGAGAGAAACTGAGAAACATCAACATTGATCAGCTGCATCCTGGACTGGCTGCCTCCTGCATGCCCTCCCCGGGGACTGAGCCAGCAACACAGGCATGTGCCAGACCTGGAATCGAACTTGTAACCTTTTGGTCCATCGGTTGACACTCAACTACTGAGGCACACCGCCTGGGCCTTATTGTCTTCTTAAGAAAAAAATTCAAACCTTGACTTTACTCCAGAGAATATAGAATAAATTGGTCAACAAGAGATTATTAATTTATTATATTTCAGATGCTGCATTATATTTCTCCAAGTTTTGCCTTCTACTTCATAAAAATATGTTAAAGTTTTACAACAAAGAAAAAAAAACTACAAATCTAAAATCTACTTCCATATTTTTACTTTAATGTATCTGTTTATATCGTAACAGTGTGTAATGGAGTACTATAAAAATCATTAAAAATGCCCCATTAGTAGATAATCTAGAGATTTAGTTTACTAATAAAATTATTGTGTTGTACTAAATGTTTCTATATCCTCTGGTCTAAAATAAGATAAAATTTTATTTTTTGAGAGTGTTTGGTAAGATTATAAACCCATGACAATTTTGAGATAAAAGGTTGATGACAGAGGAGAAGAAGCAGAAAAGGAGAAAGGTGGGAGGGGGGACTAAGCAGATCATTTATTCTTGATTTTAGAAAAAGTTTTTAAAATGAGATTTTGTAAAAATGGATTGATATCACAGAGTCATCAGAAATTTTCAAGTAATTCATTGCTTGCACAAATATCTAAACAACCCCTAAATCATGACATAACTAGTGGAGTCACATTTTGCATTTTCTATTTAAAATTTTTAATTGTATCATTTAAGTTTACCTAGTAGCTTGTCTATAAACTAAAACAGGATATAGAAATACTTAGGTAATAGTAAGGAAAAATTATAGACTTTATATATAAAATAAATTATTCTCCTGTTTTAAAATAGTGAAGTACTATGTATAATTTTTTATTCCATATTTGAAAGGAAGGAAAATATCATTGAACTTCAGAAAGAGTTTAGAATACTGATGTGATTAAGTAATGAAAATTAGAAGTTGTTTTTTAAAATATATAATGTAAAAATAGAATTTTATTTAAATTTAAAATTGCCTTTTAACTGCTGCTTTATTGTGAAGAAAGAATTAAGAGCCTTTCTCTTTTTTCACAGAGGATACAACTAGAGGAATAGTTTTAAGTGGAAACAAAAGTTAGGTAAGTTACACACTAAGAAGACCCTGTAATGATAAATGTGCTACTAATGCAGTTAAGAGAACTTCTCTGTTAAGAACTCTAAAACTAAAGGAATAGAGTAACATTAACTTTGGATCCTTTAGTTTTGGATGGATGGGCACCAGAGCATTGTTCCAACTGGAACGCAGGAGTTAGAGAATATTTTATTTTCATATGAATTAAGGCTTAACAGTGGTTCTCAACCTTCTGACCCTTTAAATACAGTTCCTCATGTTGTGACCCAACCATAAAATTATTTTCGTTGCTACTTCATACCTGTAATGTTGCTACTGTTATGAATCGTAATGTAAATATCTGATATGCAGGATGGTCTTAGGCGACCCCTGTGAAAGGGTCGTTCAACCGCCAAAGGGGTCTCAACCCACAGGATGAGAACAGCTGGCTTAGGAGAACTCGGTTACGTAACTGAATCTCTGCCTTTAAATTACTGTTTTTAAGTGAATCCTTCATACAGCCTAAGATTAATTTTCCTCATCAATGAAACGGAATAGTACTGCCTTCTAGTTAGTTTGTTAGAACTCTTTCAATTCCGTGTCCCTGTCCTCTTCTATTTGTCGTCTTTACATTTTGAGTTTTAAGACTATTCAGGTCTTCAATATTATAATGTCCCATGCCGGTATCATTTACTTCAGTTGGAGCCTGTGGTTCCTCTGTAGATTTGTGTATTTATCTTAAACAGACCTAAGCTCCTGATGATTCTAAACTCTCAATTATGTATGTATGCGCTGTGACCCAGACCTCTGGCTCTTGCCTCTCTTGCATATAAAAGGAGATGATTTTCAGAACTTTCTACAAGTTTTGAATTCAAGCTTCCTCACTGGCAAACCAAATGTGACCCCCTGGTCCCCTTCACTTAAACTATAACCGACAGTTCTTTTCCAGTTGCTCCTTGTGTGTTGCTCTTTGGGGTTCTGTATTGCCTTGTACCTGGTCATTCCTCTCCTCCTCTTGCAAAGAGAAGGCCCATCTCCATGCAGCTCTAGGAGTCCTGACGGACTCTTCAGATGAATGTCAGCACTGTGCATTAGGAATAGCTAGGATTATTAGGAATTTAGTTTTGAGGACATAAGTTATAAAAAAATAACTCCAACACAATGGACCAGTCTAGATAGCAAGGGAATTAAAAAAGCAAAGCCCAATTTTTGGTACTTTTAAACATTGTTTTTACAGATTTAAAATTCAAACATGATTTTTAACACCAATAATTTGCTATAATAATTTTTTCACCCAAGGTACACTGAAAATATACTTTCAAATGGAAGAAAAAAGTCATTGGAGATATTGAGATTCATCTTTAGTGACAGAAAAATTACTGTAAGTCTACTTGTAAAAGCAGATGCAAAAGAAAAAAGAAAAAGCAGGGAAATGTAAAGACAAACTAGAATTTCCTGGACTTTCAAAATAAAAACTAAAACACATGGTTCAATTTTCTCAGAGCTCAAATGACAGCTAAGAATTGAGAAACTTAGTTTCTTTTATTCTGATGGGGGCCTGACATTAACAGCTCATATGATGAAAATAGCCTAATTATGCCTAGCCTGTGTGGCTAAGTGGTTGAGCATCAACCAATGAACCAGGAGATCATGGTTTAATTCCTGGTCAGGGCACATGCCCCGGTTGTAGGTTGTAGGCTCGATCCCCAGTAGGGGGTGTGCAGGAGGCAACCAGTTAATCATTATCATTGATGTTTCTATCTCTCTCCCTCTCCCTTTCTCTCTGAAATAAAGGCATATTAAAAAATAGCCTAATTATGCATTCTCATCATCAATGTCTTCATCATAATTAATGCTTATAGTGACCCTCTGAGGAATGCTCAGTTATCCCCAGTTCATTGGTTTGCACATTGGTTTCTGTAAGTTACTTACTGGTTGTGAGGTTAATATTTGAATACAGGGCATGTGGCTCCATCTCCATTGTATGGAATTTCAGGAGCTGAGACCTATGAAGATCCTGGAGTTTAAACTGGCCTCAATCTCTAGAAAAGTGAGTGGGGCCAAGGAGAATATCATTCAAACTGAGAGTGAGCAAAATGTGTACTAAAGCCATAGGGCTTAAAATACTTGGATAGAAGTAGATGTTTGTGAAATACAGTTAAGAATATGCTGGGAAAGAGTTAACTGGATGAGCTGTGCCTCTAGAATCAATTCATTAAAAAAATTTCATAGCCAAATGTGATGTGATATATCAGGCAACCATCATTAAGATTTTATTTACAACATAAAGTGAGGGTAATAAAGTCAGTGAGTTAGGTAATAGCAAAATTGACCTCAAAATTTGAAGGTAAGGCTTCTCTAGAAGAATTAGATTGTAATACATGTCGGTGAGATGAGCCATTTGTTAAAATAATTAACTTTTTAAAAAACTTTTTATGTAATTGGTAGACCACACTATGGAAGGGACCCCCAAATGTTGGTCGATGAGTAACTACTAGAGAGCATGGTATTAATGTGTCTAGCTAGAGCTTTAGCTCATTCAATTCCTAGTTTCCAGTATTTTTAGTTAAAATTTTTCAATTACAGTTTACATTTAATATTACTTTGCACTTGTTTCAGGTGTTCACAGTAAGTTAGACAATCATATATCTTACAAAGTGTTCTCCCCACCACAATATTGCCGGTACTCATCTGGCACCACACATAGTTATCACAATATTATTGACTATATTCCTCATGCTGTGCTTTACATCCCCATGACTGTTTTGTAACTACCAATTTGTACTTAATCCTTTTACCTCTTTCACTCAGTCTCCCAACTCCCCTCCCTTCTGGTTACCATTAGTGTGTTTTCTGTAACTAGGGGTTGTTTCAAATTTTTGTTGGTAAAACATGTCCATAATTTACCATGGTTGGTCTGCTGCCTACTACATGTGTATGGAAGTATGTTCATGTTTTGTGGGGGTGAGTACACTTTGTTAGAGCGATTGGGTGGCATGTGAGCACTGTGTACATGAAAGTCAAGAGTAATGTCTGACATGTTACTATTCTCTACCCAGGATACCCAGAAACTTTTTGTCTTCATTCAAATTATAATTATTATTGGAATTCACAATAGTTTTTAATGCAGGCAGATACATTTACTGGTATGCTTCAAATACTGTAGTTAGTGTTTTTGTACTGGTGTTAAGCCAATCCAAGATCTTGCTTTGATTTTTCTTCATTTACTTTATATTTTTGTAATAAAAGGCTATTATGATAAAGAGAATAATAAAGTAATAAAAACTGAATTTATATATATAATTTTCTTGCAAGTTATGAATATTGTTATCCTTAATTTCAACTCTTGAGGTTTTATTTGATTTGAAATATTCCTCTTAACATACAGAGTACAAAATGCTGCATATGTAGTGATGGAGCCCTAATTTTTCTGTTATACTGTAAGAATGAAACAGTATACTGTAAGAATGAAATTAACCAGGGGAATGCAATCTATTATTGAGTAGGTTCAGTGCAACCATGCTGTTCCCTAAAGGCCATGTGCTCTTCTTGAAATATCCTATATAATAAAAGCCTAATATGCTAAGTGTCTGGTCATCCATTCATCTGTTCAACCAATCAAAGCGTAATATACTAATGATATGCTAAGGCCGCTCAACCACTCGCTATGATGTGCACTGACCATCAGAGGGGAGACAGTCAACCAGCTGACCAGTTGCTATGACATGCACTGACCACCGGGGGCAGATGCTCCAACTGGTAGGTTAGCTTGCTGTTGGGGTCTGGCCAACTGGGACAGAGCAAGACAGGCCAGACATGCCCTGGAGCTCTCCCACAGTCCCTCCGCAGCTGGCCAATTTCCTGCGACTCTCCCTGGCCCCGATCATGCACGGGTGGGATCCCTTGGCCTGGCCTGCGCCCTCTCGCAATCTGGGACCGCTTGGGGTATGTTGGAAAGCTGGTTTCAGCCTGATCCCGTAGGCCAGGCCGAGGGACCCCTCTGGTGCACCAATTCGTGCACCAGGCCTCTAGTGTTGAATAAAAGCCTTCTTTTCTAACCTAGCCACAACCTTAGAAAAGTCAAATGATAATTGCTATTTTGGGTTCCTAGGAACCTATATGTGATTTGGCAATGTACAAATTCCCAAACTACATTTCAGTTTTTTAAAAGGAGGAAGTATATAAAACTGAACACATAGTTTTTTTAACAAAATTATCAAATCATACAAATATATGCTATATCATGGACTTGTCCGCTGATCTTCCTATAATGTTTCTAATGCTGATGGACAGTCAATGCTCTTAAAACTTTTCTCAGATGAAAGTACATACTGTGAAAAAATACTCACCTACTCTTCACAAATGGTGCTTCAGGCATCCTAGGTTGCTTTTTAATATGAAAATATCCTTCCAACTTAAAAATAAACTAAGCCTCCTTCATTTATTTCACTTTTGTGCTGGTTCTAGGCAAAATAATGCTTTTTAATCTGTGTGGTGTCTGGCGCAAAAATAATAGTTTATATTTGTTTCATGAGTTTTTACAAGGACAGCTTATAACTCACCCCCCCTCCCAAAAAAAATATATGCTTGCATATGGGCATGTATTTCTTTTTTTTCCTTTATTGATTAAGGTATTACAAATGTGTCCTTATCCCCCTATTTTCCCCATCCCCCCACTCATGCTCTTACCTCCCCCCCCACCCGTGTCTGTATCCATTGGTTATGCTTATATGCACGCATACAAGTCCTTTGGTTGCTCATATATTTCTTGAATAGGAAAGTATGGGTTCTAAAACACAAGCACAGGTACCCCCATCACACACACACACACACACACACACACACACACACTCACACACTCTGAATAGGAGTGAAAAACTATCCAGTCAAAAGATAGTTATGAGGATTTTAAGAGAAACTAAAGTTTGGTAGAGTATATAGTAAATTTCTGTGTTAATAATAAAACCAAATTCTGTGCACTTTTATTTAAAAAAACATTCTGTTCTTCAAGCACTGAGAAAAATTTTATAAGATCATCAATTGGCAGTGTTTTAAAACTGCATGTTAAATAAATGAATGTAACCACTTCAAAATCAGAAAACTGAATAGAAAAAAATGCAATGAGTAATTTTCCCAAGTTAATCAGGAAGCCTGCAATAAAGTTAGAATTTAAAATTCAAATCCCTAGGTTCTATATATTTAGTAGGAGTACATGCATGATTTTTTTTCCTTTCCTGACACTCAGAAAAAGATTAATGGTTACACTTGTATTTTTTGAACTTTGGTTGAGAGTAGAATGCATTAGAAGCAAATCATGATTTACCCTTAAATATTTCAATATATATGTGTAGATTGCTGTGAATATGGTTATATTTATTAGTAAATAATAAACACTAATAATCTTTGTTATCTATGATTAACAGAATATTTGCTTTTGTTTTATATATTTGGTAACTAGGCTTAAATCATGCATCCCTAGCACATTATAGACAACTTAGATACATGTCAAGGTTAAGAAAATTATTTAGAGATGGACCTAATAAGAGTACAGTTCATTTTCAAAAGGAATTGTCAAATGAGGGAGGAACTTTCATATTTTAATTAATTATTTACTAAGTTCTTCCCTTATCCTAAAAACAAGCAACTAAGAATGAAGCAAAATGCTGTGATTCCTTTGGTAGTGTGTAAACTGTTATTTAATACTGGAGGCCCAATGCATGAAATTCGTGCAAGAGTAGGCCTTCCTTCCCCTGGCTGCCGGCACCAGCTTTCCTCTGGCACCTGGGCTTCCCTCTGACCACTGGCAGGCCCCTGGGTCCCGGGCTTCCCTCGCAGCCCTGGAAGGATGTCCGGAAGGACATCTAGTCTAATTAGCATATTACTCTTTTATTATTATAGATTTGTGCTCATGAAAAAGCACAGTGGTAGCCACACTAAGACTGATTTGTGAAAATCTTAACCTTGTTATTCCTATAGAAATTGGGCATAAATCTGAACCAAAACCCATCTCTCTGTTTGAAATTTCCATTACCAGGGCACATTCAGGGAACAGGAATGGAAATAAAATGCTTTGGTAAAACTCTAAGCTATCAGATTAGGCAAATCTAGTATTAAGAAAAAGGAATAAAAGTAGAATACAATTGTCTTTAAACTTCTTTAAAATCATTATTTATATATTAAAAAGGATGCAAGAATGTTAAAATGTAAGTATGTCAAGATGCTGTTGCAATGGCCAGCTAATAGCATGCTAAGTAGCAATATTTTATAGTTAATCCCTCTCAAGATATGGACACAAAAAGCAAACTTTACTGCTGTTTGCTACATTCCCTTTGTGCCGTCATAGTAGGATTATGTTGACTGCTGCTTTTAAACTCCATATCTTTTATACAATTACAATAAAAAATAGCATTTTCATTTTTAAATCCAGAGTTAGAGAAAACATTCACGTAAATAGTTGATAGCAAAAGTAAATATCAATTTTAGAAAAAGGATAATTTAGTTGTTTCAATTAGTGTTGATTAGAGTGTTTACAAATATTAGGCAGAATTTTTTTTTCAAGTATTTTAACAAAATTAAATGCATATATTTTGAAATGTATTTTGGAATATATTTTATTCCATATATATGTAGATACGTGCATACATTTTTAGAGTATTTTCAGAATATATAACTATTGCAATATATTATTTAGTGGTTATATTTTAGAAGAACAGTGAAACAGGTTCACTTAATTGAGTAATTTGTTGAGTTGTGAATTTGTTTTTTAAAACCAGCTTATCTCTTATTTTTATAGATTTTTTTCCTAATAATTTTCTTGAATTTCATAATTTATTAATAAGATGTCTATTTTAAAGTAAGATTACAACTTACCTAATGACTTGTTATTTTATTGTATTTGTTAGGTCCTTCTTAAGGGGTATCTCTAAGAATTTGTTTTAATTTTTTGGAAGTATCACATTAAAGTTTGCTGATAGAAATTTAGTCAAACCTAATTTTCTACTTTATCTGGTCTTATGAGTAAGGTATTTTATAAGTATATAATGAACATTATAGTTACACTAGTGGCCTAGTGCACGGATTTGTGCATGTTGAAAGGAAATTAATTAGGAGAAATATCTTAATATCACTATTCACCCTCTCTCTATAATACATGTGTCACAGATGAAAGAAAATCAGTAAAATGTACATGAAAATAATATATAAATTGATTAATAAATAAACAATAAAAACATGGTATAACAACAACAAAGACATGATATGAAAACAACAAAAACATGATATAAAAACAACAAAAAGATGACATAAAAACAACAAAAACATGATATAAAACCAACACTGATAAAAACACTGACTGATAAATTGATTGAACTTATTCTAATATCTCCCTGTATACCACATTAAGAGTAAAAACACTTTCAGAGTGCTTGACTAATTTCCTTTGTGATGAAGTATTTACAGCTTTAACCTTTTGCTGCTGCTTCAGATTGGGTTTCCTTTTCTACCTCCTGTAGTATCTTGCATGATTTTGTTAATTCGTTATTTCATTCATGAGGTTGTTGATATTGATCATGAGTCTTTCTAAGCAACCTTGGTTTTCCAGCATTGCTAATCTTTTACTCATTGCTTTGGCTATATCTAAAATTATAAAGTTGAGCAAACTTCTGAGAAACACCACCGGATGTAAGTTCCAGCATGTAAAGGATGTAAAGTTCCAGTATGGTGACAAACTTGACCATGTATTCTAAAACAGTATGGCCCATATCCTGATGGTGATGTGATATTTGCACCCACTGACGCAAAAGTAAAAGAACTATTTGTTGAATGAATATTTTCCATGAAAATTTTACTGTCAGAATCTTCGTTTATCATTAATTTTTAAAAAATATACTGGGTATTCTGGAAAATTTATATCATTTGGAGAAACTTTGCCTTTGCTACAACATTGAGTAAATTTTCCATCAGATGGTTTTTCATTGGAGAAATTTAGGGATAGGCAAAATTTACATGTAACAATCATTCCACCAAAACTGTGTTCAATAACTGCATCCTCATTTACTTCATTTTCGCTATGAAGGCAGTTCCTACCAATATTGGTAGTACTTGTCGATGACTGTTCTTCATTCATATTCTGTTGAGAACATCACTTTCTTTTAGCTTCAGAGGTAGCTGTGGCAATAGTTGGTCTTTAGACATATTCTGTTGACAACTTTGGCTTTAGAATGTTAACAAAAACGTGATGTCATTGCCCGGCGCCCATAGCAACAGTGATTGGGCTGGGCTGGGCTGTGGGCCACATTTTGCACCATGGGGTCATGGCAGTGCTGGCTGCGATTTGGTGGGGTGTCACTCCAGGGTGGTGGTGGGGCCTGTGGACCACTTGAGGGAAGCCAAGTGTTGGTTTGTCGGCTCCAGTTCTGTGGTACCGTTTATTTTTAAATGGCCAGTACACCTCATGGCAGCTCCTGCGTTGAATGTCTGCCCTCTGGTGGTCAGGGTGCATCATAGCTACTGGTTGGATGGACACTAAGCCTTTTATATATATAGATTTATTTATTATTATTATTATAAGTAATGAAATAAACAAGAAAAACAACAATATCCTGAACAAACTATCCTACATATCCAATGTCCTAACTATAGTCATGTTTCTCTTTAATTACATAATATTTGACGAAACAGAGATATCATTACCCATCATTTATGTCTCTGAAGGCTATCTTTATGTCTCTGAAGTCTATCTCTAAAAGATGAATTTTGTTTTGTGTTTTAAATTTCAACTGTATGGTCAAATCAATGCCTATCAGCAAAGGTTTACCTGATGGCAATATTCTATAGTCAGATAAGTTTTTAATAGATACATAGTCAAAAATTCCCCTAACCTTCACCTTATAAATACTAAGCACATAAACCATAAACATATTAAAATAAAAGATGGCAATTACATAATTAATGTATACTACACACTCTAATCACTGCTCTGGTAAGCAAATTATGGAATTGATTTATATGTATTCATTGGGTGGAGAGAAAAAAATGCCCTTGGGG
Organism: Myotis nattereri; assembly: GCF_964212035.1. Lineage (NCBI taxonomy): Eukaryota > Metazoa > Chordata > Mammalia > Chiroptera > Vespertilionidae > Myotis > Myotis nattereri. Next base: position 82,157,078 of record NC_138077.1, read on the forward strand.
ATTTGCTTCTCCCAATTTAATACCAACTGTATTGAATCACAGAGTGAAATCTGGGAGAGCTCACTACTTTTCACGTCACGTTACTCAGCACTTCCACTCCACAGTGCTGACCTGGCACTTCAGAAATGAGTGCCCCTTCCTGCATGGAATCAGCAGGCATATATTTGGAAGATGTTTTTTAGAAAAGCCCATTCAGCAGAGGAGTAGAGGTGTTAACTGGAGGCTACAATTAAAATTTATAAGCAAAAGAAATGGAAGAGGAGATGCAAAATAGAACTCATGGGTAAAGAAAGGAAAAAAAATATGTGTAAGCATTTAAAGGGAGAGATGTTTTTAGAAGATTAAAGGATACAAGAGAAATGGGACCTCTCAAACTGTTCTTAAACTAACAAGACTGTTTCTTCCTGAAAAACAGGAGGAAACATTATAAAGTAAGCTTGCAAATATTGTTTTATTTAAAAGTAACAAAGGACACAGATTTTAAAAGCTAGTATGAAAATAAGGATTCAATATATATTTTAGTACAAAGTACTGACTCTACTTTTATGAAAAGTAGGTGTACAATGTCATGAAGACTAAACATTAAATAAATTTCTTTAAAAATTGTAGGGATACACATTTTTGACTTAATATTTTAAATAAATCCATTCAAACATGTGTTATCTATTGAATGCTAGTCTTTGAGTTAAGCAATGACTGACAAAATGTATAAAGCAATCCCTAAAACAGCCGTGGGCAAACTCCGGCCAGCCTGTTTGAACTGAATAAAACTAAAAAAAAAACAAAAAACCGTACCCTTTTATGTAATGATGTTTATTTTGAATTTATATTAGTTCACACAAACACTCCATCCATGCTTTTGTTCCGGCCCTCCGGTCCAGTTTAAGAACCCATTGTGGCCCTCGAGTCAAAAAGTTTGCTCACCCCTGCCCTAAAAGAATATATACTTTTAATATTAGAAGAATAGAATTATGAGATAATGGAATTTATTACATATCTAAGTAAAAATTATAGTTTGGAATATAATATTAAATTAGAGACAACTAAATTTACTTTAGTTTGTGTTAGTTTCTGTCTCTAGTTGATCGCTTAGATATAAACCTCATGCTTCTGCCATTTTTAGAAGTTATTCTCAAAACATTTTTATTTATCACATGTGTCCCAGATGTTATTACTTGACAGTAATTTTAATTACTATTTTTTAATATATGAAGCTTGGATTGCTTAACCATATTAAACATATAATAGGCTTCTTGAAAAAACTACATTCTATCATTTCCTTTGGAAATTTATTCATGATTCAGAGTTAATTTAAAAAAAGTAAAAGCAAATGTAAGATAAAGATTGGCATAATTATTCAATGAACATTTATCACAATTTATGAATTGTGATATTTTTTCTATTTTTCTTAATGTCCACAAAATAACAAAATACAGGCTATTTTAAATCTTATATTTAAAATATTATTGTATAAGACTGAAATATTTTCAAGTTAATGTGATTTGTCAATTTTTTACAGTCTGTAGACTGACCCACTGGTAGCCTGTTTTTCTTTTTAATATTATTGGTTGTTAACTTGAAAATTCATATTCCACGTCAATAATAGGGAATAATAAGTCATAGAATTGATTTATACACATTAATGTTTCTTCAGTTTTCATATGTATTATTTGTTTTCTGCCCTTATTAATTTGTTATCCTATATAATAAAAGGCTAATATGCAAATTGTCCCTACTGGCAGGTGTTCGACCAACCAGGGGTTAGACATGCGCTGACCACCAGGGGGCAGCCCAGAACATAGAGGGCATTGACAAAGCGGCACTGGCAGTGGGCGGCAGTGGAGGCACTGCTGGCCCCAATGGGCCCCAACGAGAGTGGGACCACAGTGGGATGGTGGAGCAGGTGAGCGGGCGATGCCAGGCCAAGGTGGGTGCAAAGAGAGGCCCCAGCCAGCAGCTGGGGGAAGGGAGGTCCCGGCCAGTGGCAGGCAGCCGCTAGGGACTCTACCCATGCACGAATTTTGTGCACTGGGCCTCTGGTTTACGTATATTTCTGGTTCTTTTTTTCTAGCTTTTTAAGTTTAATGCTCTCATTTTTTATTTGTTCACTCCCTCAGATTATGCAACTAGGTTATGTATTTCTGTTTGAAATAATACATAAGTGATATTAAAATCTCAACATTAAAAGGTGATTTTGAATTCTCACATCCCAAGGCACACAATTTATCTTTTATTGATGACAATTTTGATCATTTTGTTGAGGTGTTTTATCGATTTTATAGTTAAAATTTCTTTATTTTTAATTAACAACTAATTTGGGGAAATATTCTTTGCACACAAGTAAATATCTTGTTCCCCAATCAAATCACTCCTATCCCCTAGATTTTATTCATTGATAATTCATGCCTGGATATACTTTTCCTTTTTTCATTGCAAAATAATGATTTTCTAAGTCCTTTATAGGAGGCATTATACTGTATGAGTTTCCCATTCCCCTTATTTTCTCTATTTATTTATTTGTTTGTTTATTTGTTTACTATATTGTCAGTATAGATTGAACAATTCTTAGTGTGTTTTGATGTTAAAATTAGTCCCATAATTGGCAAGGGCAGTATGTACCTGTGCATATTTCTGTTCTTTGTTCTTTCTAATTATTAGTTCTGTAGTAGTGCTATTCTGAAGAAGTAGCAGAATATAGTAGTTAAAACCTGTCAAAGGCAAAACACTAAGTTGGAGCTACACACAAGCTATTTATTCATAAACGTTCAGCAAGTGAACCTATTTGCTGGATTTCAACCAGGCTCCTAAAAGTGTTAGAACATAGAATAAGTGCTGTAGAATAAAAGGAAATCTGGAGACAGTCTCTTACTGGCAAGCATTGTATTACAGCAAGATTTTTGGAAGTAGTCTTTGGTAGGTAAATACACTTGGTAGTCTTTGGCTTCAAGGGTATGAACAAGTAAGTCTGAGACTATTTCAAATGAGGAAGCATTGTTCTATTTTAGAGATGAGGGCTTTCTGTGGCTGGCCATTTACCAGAAAGTGGGAGTTGATGGGATCCCGTTATATGCAAAGTGTCATAATGGTCCTTGTGGGAAGGGCTACCACGGCAGATAGTTTCTCAGAACATGAACTTAAGCCCAGCATCCATACTCACCAGCTTTGTGATCCAGGTCAAGTAACTAAGATGTACATGTTAGGCTGACTTTCCCATATCCTTTCTTTACCCATCCATGCCCTATTAGATGCCCTAGAAAGTTCACCCATGTGAATTACAATAACAGTTACCTTTGGATTTCTGGTGAGTTTGACCTATGGAAAACATAGGTAGGGTGACAAGAAAAAAGTCAGTTAAAAATATTTGTTCATCTTTGCTCCATTCTTGGACTTTCAATTACTTTCAGTGGCATCTCTATGGGTACAATTCCCATGCTGTAGCTCCAGTCTGCAGAATCAGAATTCTTCCCCTTTCTCCTTCAGGCTACCTAAGACACCAGTTCCCGGCCATGTTAGTGCCTCCAACTTCCTCATCCCCTTCTCTTCACTAACCTGGACTATCTCTCCATAAACCGTTCCTTCATTAAATTCTTTTTAAAAATACATTTTTTATTGATTTCAAAGATGAAGGGAAAGGAAGAGAGATAGAAACATCAATGATGAGAGAGAATCATTTATCAGCTGCCTCCTGCATGGGCCCTACTAGGGATCGAGCCCACACCTGGGCATGTGCCCTTGACCCAAATTGAACCTGGGACCATTCATTCCCCAGGCTGAACACTCTGTCCACTGAGCCAAACTGGCTATGGCTATTACATTCTTTTTAACTAACCCTTATCTAGTTCTTGCCAGAACCCTGGAGTATGATACTTGCCATTGAAGTTGGCTCCGACTCCAGGCAACACTATGAATGAGCAATGTCCACAAAGTCCTGTTCTCAATAGCCCTACACAGCTCCTATAGACTAATACCTATGGCTGATTTCATAGAGTCAATCCATCCCATATTTGGTCTTCTTCTATTCCTGTTGCCTTCTATTTTACCCAGTGTTATTGTCTTTTCCAAAGAACCCTGCCTCCTCATGATATGCCTAGAAGTATGACAGCTATAGTTTCATCATTTTTGCCTCCAACTACGTTTCAGGCTTAATTTGCTCTAGGACCTACTTGTTCATAGTTCTGGAAGTCCAGGGGATGAGTAGTGCTCTTTTCCAACACAATATTTCAAATGACACCCCCTCCCCACCCTCATTAGCCTTCTTCACCGTCAACTTTCACATCTGTACACAGTAATTGGGAATATGATGTGTGGATGATCTTAGCCTTGGTCTCTAATGACACATCTTTGTTCTTGGTGATCTTCCCTAATTCTTCCATTGTTGGCTTTCTGAGTATCAGCCTTCTTCTGCCTTCTGTCCCCTTGCTGCAGTCTTCATTTGAATTTATATGAACCAAGGTAAGCAAAATATTTAAAAATTTTAATATTTTCATTGTCTGTGTTAAAATTGCGTATTTCTTCTCTAGTCATGATTTTTATCCTCATGATAATAAGATGCAATCCTGCTTTAGTGCTCTCTTCTTTCACTTTTGTAAGCAGTCGTTATCTGCATACCTTAGGTTATTGATATTTTTTCACCAATTTTTGCTCCTTCCTCTGACTCTAGTCTAGTTTTTCATGATTTGTTCTGCCTACAGATTAAACAAATAGGGAGACAATATGCACCGTCTGCCATCTTTGTCTATAGGAAACCATCTGTCTTTCAATATTCTGTCCTTGTAGTACCTGCCTGTCTACAATACAGATTACTTAAGAACTCCTTTGTGCCACAATTTGTTCACCTGTGAAACTAGAATTGTTACTACCTTTAGGAAGGTTGTAAAGACTACATGTCTTAATACATGAAAATATTTAAGAACAGTACCTGGCCCATTGATGCACTGAGTAAATCTAACTAATAATAATTATGATATTGATAATGTTATTATTAAAACCTCAATTTACGTCCTTTGCCTTATCTTTGAGTCCCTTTAGTCTTCTTTTTTGGGTATTCTATGTATATTCTATAGTGTGGAGTGAAAATTACTGGAATCAGAGTTAGAGACTGACAATATGTTTTTCTTTAGCAATATGAAAAATTGCCTAAATTTAATCATATAAATAGAAATACAAATAAAAATAATGTACATTAAAATCAGGTCCATCCTTCTGTTTAGCATATATGCTTCCTTTTACACAAGAGAAGCTGTAAGTTAATTGTATTTAAAAGGATAACTCTAATAAAGCAGTGACTTTAAAACACACAAACATAAACACACATTTTTCATGTTAATGACTACAATTTAGATTGTAGCTTTACAAACTGAAAGCAAAACACTACTTCTCTTTGTTTTTTATGACACTTCTCTAGAGTTACATGGTAATACCTAACTTTTATCACCCGTCTCATTTTTCCTCAGGAGACCTTTTCCATGAATTTTTATTGTATTCTTGGAGCAGTTTGCCAAATGCCTTTCCATCTACTGACAAATAGAAGTATGGGGCACATTATAGGAATAGTAGGGTCTTAATTTTGTTTATTTGGACTCTGGTAGTACTGACAAAGAACAAAAATGGTTTGGCTGAGTCATCTCAACAATAATGCCCTGAAGAATACCTAGATCCTAGATCAGTGATGGCGAACCTATGACACGCGTGTCAGAGGTGACACGTGAATTCATTTTTTTATTGATTTTTCTTTGTTAAATGGCATTTAAATATATAAAATAAATATCAAAAATATAAATCTTTGTTTTACTATGGTTGCAAATATCAAAAAATTTCTATATGTTACACGGCACCAGAGTTAAGTTAGGGTTTTTCAAAATGCTGACACGCCGAGCTCAAAAGGTTCGCCATCACTGTCCTAGATCCTAGACTGCTTTAATTCCTACATTTACCTAGATCTATAGTCCATTTTTTAAAAAATTTCTGTGAAATCCCTATGGAAACTTAAGTTACTCAAAATCAATTACTTTTATTTATGAACAACCCTGATAAAAGGGTTTACTAAATTTTAAAATAGTACAAAAATTGCCATGTGCCTGAATTATGTATAAAAAGATATATTGATGAAAGACAAAAGTTCTCTAGTATTCAGAGGAGTAATTGCCAAATGTGGGCTATATCATCTGTTACGTTTATTGCTTGAAAAAGGGAAACAGAGTCAAATTACTTGGCTCACAGAACATGTTTAATGTTCTCATAGTTAATTATCAAAGGATTTTAGAAATGTAACTCAAGATTCCACCTTCTAGAGTTATTCCCAGATTGTTTTTTGGGGGGGTGGGGGCGGTATTGGCATTTGCCTTCATGTGTGTACAATGTATGAAATTCACAATCTTATGAAGAGACACATAAGGAAAATATACATATTACAATTACTTAAGAACATGTATATATGATAGATCTCAACTCTATAAAAATATTAAGATTACTGATGGATAAGGTCCTAAAAATCACATACGTGCTAGGAAACATAATAGGGATAATCTAATTCAATTTATTGATTTTATAATGGATAGAGTAAAAATCCCCTTCCCCTCAATGAAGTGCCTTCAGAATGGTCATACAGTTGGCAGAGTAAAGGCTGTGATTAACATATCAGTAAGTCTTACTATGTTTACTGTGTTTCAACATTTGTTAACTTGCTGATTCTGTATGTGTGTGTGTGTGCATATTTAAGATTCCTTTGGTTTGCTAAATAACAAAAATAATAATGTTATTTGAGCACTTATAACATGCTTGGAACTGTTCTGAAATTTTTTATGACATTGCATTTAATCTTCACAATAATTCTTCAAGGAAACTTATTATCAACCCTTATTTTACAGATAAAGAAATATAACAGTTAAGCTACTTCATCTTTATTTCAAAATACTTTGGGTTTTTCAATAAATATAATTTGTTCAGTTATTTCTACACTTAACAGGATTAACAATACTTATTAATTGGATAGTGTTTGATCTAATATCTTTGACCCTTTCTTCTAAAGAACGTTTGGAAGTGAAAATGTCACTCATGTCTTCAGTAAAACCAATGTCAAACATTTGCTGTTTGTTATCTTCTTCCACCCTTGGATCCACCTTGATCATAACTAGTTTTCATTGATTCTCTGCTTGGCTTCCTGCCTATGATATATTACGTAACTAGGTTTGGAATTTCTTTTAAAGTGCTCTTTCATTTCACTTAAGCCTACCTGACTCTAATTTGTGCCTCCCCTGCTCTGACCTGCTCTGCTTTATAGGTCTCCCTATTCTCCTCATTTGAGCAATCTAATAGCACTCAAAAGATGCTTATAATGGTTCATTGTTTTTCTCCTTAGTTATATTTGTTAGAGTGACATTTTCTTTTTATAATATAGGATACTTTTGGCAGGAGAGTTCTAATAAGATAATATTTTTAAATTGAATTTATTGGGGTGACATTGTTTCACAAAACCATACAGGTTTCAAGTGTTTAACTCAACAATACATCATAATATTTTAAAAATATTTTTTTCTAGCATTCACAGTAGCAACACTGTTAGAAATTGTAAATAATATCAATAGATTAAAAATAGCACATATCTCTGTCCAAACAAGTATTTTTAGACTATATTGAAGGTATTGGGACAAAACCAGGAATAGATGTTCTGGCCCTTTTCCTACTCTATGATACAAAAAACATTCTAAAATATCTGAAAAAAGATCCATCCACTGAGACTTTTGTAGATGTAATATAGATTATTATAATGCATTAAAATTCAACCACTTTAAATCATTCACATTTTCCTATCAAGGAACAAAAATGGCTTATTGACAATATGCTTATGGAAAATGAACAACAAACTATTAAAGTTTGCTTATCTTAATATTTAAGTTCCCAAGCTATTTAATTGGTGATTATAGTATTTCCTAGGATTAGAATGAAACCTAACCTGGTAGTGACTCATTTTCCATTTCTTAAAATACCTACTAAGCACTGGAAACAAAGCATGGTTAAGCCAAGTTTTACTTTTTCTGTATTTTTATATGTAATTCCTAGCCACCCCATGAATGCTGCTGGGACCAAAGACTGGGTGGTCACCAAAGTACCATAAAGGAAAGGAGTATTTTTAAGTCTGACTGAAGGAGTTAGTGGCTGTTAATATTTTCTAATAAAATACCATCCACATATTTGATCCCAGGCATGCAGAGCATTCTCTGTTGCTTTTCCCAACTCTCTGACCCACATTTCCCCTCATCAGGAGTCTCTGTAGTATGCCCTGAGAAATCTATGATTACAAGACCTCTTGTGGGTGCCCATTCCTCAGTTCTTTGCCTTTCTTCTTCAACAGTCCACCTGATTCAACATTTTTAGACAGTGGCTGAATGCTCTTAGGTGCTAGTAAGTAGGTAATGAGAATACTCAGAAAATCCCATGGAGGCCCTTCCTGTAATAGAAAATACATGGATCTCTTTCCATACATCCCACAAGAACTTAGTGAGTGCTGGAATCCTCTATTTGAAGATTGGAAATTTGGTTGCCTGACTATCCTTTCGGCCACTTCACCCACCAGCATGGATTTGACAGTACTCAAGGAAACCACCTCTATAAAAAATAAGTTAATGTTTTATAATATGTAACTCTCATGAAATCCCATTATTAACTTTAAAGTTAAATTCAAGTACAATATAAACTTTAAAGCTATTTTCTGGCATCCTTTATGAAAAAAATTATTGAATTGCCTATATACAGTAAATTATGAATTAAAGGGTCAATTTTTGTCTTGGACACATTTTTATGTCTAATGTTGTAGCATAAAATTAGTAGTCCCTGCCCTATCCATGTGGCTTAGTCGTTGAGCATCGACCTATGAACCAGGAAGTTACAGTTCGATTCCTTGTCAAGGCACATGCCTGGATGTAGGCTCGATCCCTGTGTGGGGTCTGTAGGAGGCAGCCTAGCAATGATTCTCTTTCATTATTGATGTCTCTATCTCTCTATCTCTCTCCCATACTCTCTAAAATTAATAAAAAAAGTATTTTTTTATAAAAAATTACTAATCCCAAATTCAAAGTAGTGTCATTCTTTCAAACAAAAGACTTATAATATTTAATACAATAAAATAAGCTAGCATCCATTGGAACTAAATTCTGAATTTAATTTTCAATACATTTGCTTTAAAGAAACTTATGAGAAATAAAAACAAGAGGTAGAATGCAATTAATGTTTAATGATCATCCATTAGAAGAGATAGAAGAAGACATAAACAAATGGAAGAACATGCCATGTTCATGGATTGGTAGAATCAACATCATTAAAATGTACATACTACCCAAAGCAATCTATAGATTCAATGAAATCCTTAGTAAAACTCCAACGGCATATTTCGAAGACCTAGAACAAACTCTCCAAAAATTCATCTGGAATAAAAAAAGACCCTGAATAGCCGCAGCAATCTTGAGAAAGAAGAACAAAGTAGGAAGGATCTCGATACCACATATCAAGCTGTATTACAAAGCCACTGTTCTCAAAACTGCCTAGTACTGGCACAAGAACAGACATATAGACCAATGAAACAGAACAGAGAACCCAGAAACCAACCCAAGCCATTATGCTCAATTAATATTTGACAAAGGAGGCAAGGGCATACAATGGAGTCTAGACAGTCTCTTGAATAAATGGTGTTTGGAAAATTCAACAGATACATGTAAAAAAAATGAAATTAGACCACCTTTTATTATTATAGACTTAGGCTAGTTAGAAAGTGGTTAATACATTAACATAAAATGGTAACTTTCAGCTTTCATCCATTTATCCACTCAATAAACACGTTCTGGGAACCTTGTATGAGCCAGGTTCCTTGGGAATATAGCAAATAAATATGTGAACAGTTTTAGCCTACATGGAGTTCATATTAAAGTTGATGGGAGAAAGAAAACATTTGGGTAAAATGGGAAATGGTGATAAGTGTTATAACAAAAGGAAGGCAGAGAATGGAATCAAGAGTGGTGGATATGAAAAATTACAATTTTAAATAAAGTGGCCATGGAAGTTTTTTTGTGACAAAGTGGAATTTCAACAAAGTTCTGGAGGAAGTAACAAAAGGAGAGTCCATAAGGCAGGAATGTATGTGCCTGGGTATTAGGACAACAGCCAAAAGACTAGCATGGCTAGGTGCAGTGGGTGGAGTTTCATTAAATGTTTCTTTTGGAACTGACAAAATTCATGTATGTGTAGAGGTGCATTAGAGACTATATGCATTTTAAATTTGAACCATTTCTACTAGGCTGATGTGGCTCAGTTGGTTAAGTGTCATTCATGCAACAGGAGGTTTCTGATTCAATTCTTGGTCAGGGCACATGCCCAGGTTTTAGGCTCAATCCCTAGTGGGGGGCATGCAGGAAGCAGCTAATTCATATTTCTCTCTGATCAATATTTCTATCTTTCTCACCCTCTCCCTTCCTCACTCTGAAATTAATAAAAACATATGTTTAAAAAATGAAACAATTTGAACCATTTCTCTGAAAAACATACTTTTCTTTTTTCTCTGAAATTTATCAAATGTGCAATATGGATATTAACAAATTGAAAAATACTTGTTTCAAGTTTAAGATAAAAAATCTTGAAAGAAATATGAACATTTAATTTTTAAGAGGAAAAGGATAATTTTGAGTTTCAGAATGTTCCTTTGATTTGTAGTCTTTTTCTTTTAGACAAGATATTGTAGTGAGAGGCTAGCAAAGCTCATGAACTTCAAGGATAGCTCAAAAGCCACTCTGGAGTCTATAAATTTACTGGTGGTGGCTCATCATATTTTCTATAGAGTCTGCTAAATTGGTATCTTAATCTTTGTGTCTAATCTTTATCTTCCAATAAAAGATATGTTTCCAATTTTCAATAGGTAGGTAGAGAAGCAAAAAGACCAGTGGGGATGATTTGGGACCACATAACTAGTTTTATAACTTCTGTTGCTCTCTCCAGGCCCAGGTTTCAAAAGGCAGTGTGTCCTAATGGTCCCAGACTGCCTGGTGACAAATTCTGGTTTGTCCCATCTTCACTGGTGATACTGACTTTTTGCTTACTCTCTCAGTGTGTCAGTATCCTCTTCTGGAAAACACTTATAATAATACCTATTGTGCTAGTTTATTTTATGATTTATTATAAGTGCTAAGAACAGTGTCTGACAAAGGAAGCCATTGGTAACCACATCACATTACAGGAACATGGAATTATCTCACTCTAAAATTCACTCAAACTGCAAAGAACAGATCTGCTCTTGAGACTTCCTCAAACACTATGAGAAATCATTAAGTCAAGTGGGAAGTCATTTAAAAAAGAAGCTGCTGTCCAATAAATCTCTAAAGACAATAAGGACCATGAAGTGCAGGTGCAGAAAAATAAATGAAGGACTAGTAGAAAATTGTGTGATTTATAACATCTTTGAGTTTTTAAGGTCATGTTCACTTTAAGCTCCTTTTAGCACTTCTGCTATGAGAAGAGTAGACAGGTGTTCTAATTCTAGTCAGCAGTGACAGAGGTAAATGTATCTGAGTCTCCCCCTTTTGCATCCACTATGTAGGTACCAAGATTCTGATGCATCTGTGAATTCACTTCCTGCCTTTAGAATAGTAAAGCTATTCTCAGAGAAAGACCCGTTTTGATATACCTGGACTCATCTAACCAGATTCATAATGCACCCCCCAACAACCTCCTCCTCCTCCTCCTCCTCCTCCTCCTCCTCCTCCTCCTCCTCCTCCCCCTCCTCCGCCTCCTCCTCCTCCTCCCCCTTCCCCTCCTCCTCCTCCTCCTCCCCCTCCTCCTCCTCCTCCTTTTTTTTTTTTTTTACCTGAACTAATCATTATTTGTAGCTCTTTATTTTCTAGTATTTCCTTGGAATATTCTGTTAAGGTAAAACACAGCTTTATGATGCCATTTCCAATCAACATCAGACTATTTGTTTCAAGACAGTAATTAACTTCCTGCTTAATTTGTCACACTTAATTTGAAATTAGGCACACAAGGCTATTAAAAACTGTGGTTGTGGTGTTTGCATCTGGCTGAGGCAGTAGCCATTGGCAGCCTGATTTATCACTCTTCATTTAAATTCCTGTGCCAATGATTTTAGTTCCTAAATACTGTGACTGGCATTTATGGATTTCAAAATCAAAGTGAAAATAAGCTACAGTTAAGAACTCAACAGCTCAGATCAATGAAAAATGGTTTTAAAACTGTACACCCTGCAGTTAAATCCTAGAGGCTTGACCAAAAAGTGCTTAGTGCTCAGAGATGTTGCTGTGGGAAGACAAGTGTGCCACTGTAACGGCTATTTGTAAATCACTACCAAAACTATGCATCTTGTAACAGTGTTGTGTAAATGTGCTACCAGATGGAAATTATTTTTGCTAAGCCTGCTTCCTTAAAAGAAACCTCCCTCCAATAGTAAGCTGCTCTCTCTGACAAATTTCATCTTTCACATTCAAAACTCTATCCAGCATTGCTCACATTTGAGGAAGCGTAATATTACTACTAAAACCTAATCCATACTATTGCATGCAAAATTATCTTCTAAATTAAATGAGTATATTCTGTAAATTTCTTACCAAAGTCTGCCTTTGTGGTGTAAATCTTAATTTAGTGAAGATTTTTTCAGATACATACATGAAGAATTAGGCTTTTTGTTTGTTTGTTTGGTTGGGTTTTTTTTGTTTCTTTTTTTTTTTTTTACAACTCTGCCATAAACAGATGGTGAAAATGTGTTCCTTTTACATGGCTTCAGAATCTCAATGCTCAATATGTATGACCAATACAAATGCCATCCTTCCTTTATGGTCAAGCTCCTCAAGGAAGTATTCCAGCTCAGTTACAAGCCCTTAGCTTAGAAATATGCTTCCTCTTATTCCTTGCTAGCCATTTTAAGCCTGCTAACCTTGTCTTTCCAATTAGGGTAAGTAACGGCTTTGAGGATGTCACACTAGCTTCTTCCTTTCTTAACTGTACTATGTGATGAAATAGAGTACTGATCATACACTATGGCTTAATAAATGTTTGCTCATGCATTTTTTAGACAAATATTTACTGAGAAGCTTCTTCAAGGCTATGGAGATAGAGTAAACTAACCAATACAATACAGTGAAAAAGTCCAGACCTCATGGGGTTTAAATTCTATTCTTGAAAGACCAAATTATATTTGGCATTTATTACAGAACGAAATTAGATGATGGAATAAATAACAAACTCAAATCATTTTGAAGAAAGTGACTTAGGAACAATCTGGGGAAATAAACATAAAATCAAAATAAGTGATAAACAATAGAGAGTAGAGAGTGAGAGAGAGAAGTTTGAAAGTGACAGAAAGCTGGGTGTGAAAAAAAAGAGGAAGGGGCAGTCTTATCATTTTGTGCAAACAATAAACATTGTTTCTATTTTATATAATCAGATTTTTAATATAATACATTTTGTTAATATAATACATTTTACTGAAAATAAAAAAGGTGTGGACTTGAATATGGGAGAAAATATTACTGAGATACTTCTACTTTACCTTCTAAAAACAATTGCACAACTGGAGGTCACTAAGGCAAACTTTCAAAAATAAGAGACTTTATTTATTCTAGCATTGCAGAAATGACTACACTGTGCTATACTATCAGAGAATCCCGTAGCAAGATGCTTGTAACTCTGTAGCCTCTTACATTACATTTATTCTACAGCATGAAGAAACAGACTTTTTTCTAATTACAGATCAAATGTCGTTGCCTTCCTAATAATATTCTATAATAAATTCATTTTAAAACTCAAAAAAATATTACTGTATCGCCTAAAGTAGTTTCTGTATGCATGGAAAGTTACAATACATGTTAGGGGAGATATCTTTTTTATTGAATTTAGTGGGGTGACATTGATAATGAAAGTGTCAAAAGAGTATTTCATATCTCTAAACTATTATTTTCTTATTTTTATAACAGCAAGTCTTTGTATTTCTAAAGAAAACTGTTTTTAAATATGAAAAGACTGTGTGCACAGAGTGCTCAGGTCAAAGTGATTATTTAATATTAGAATGCTCATCGTGTTATCCAATGTAATCTACTCACTTTGCAAATGAAGAATTTGAGATCGAGAAGAAAGATTAAATTACTTGCCTGAATTTACATAGCTGGATAGTAGCAGTTTAGGGACCAGAACTCAGAGTGGATCAGATTCTAACCAGCTGTTTTCTGTCTCTCTATATAATTAAACTACTGGATATTTCAAGAGAGAAAAAAAAGAAAGAATGGCATCATGAGCTATAAATTCATGGCTATACAGATGGTAAATAGCAGACTGAAATATGAAATTTGGGCCCTAGAGATCCATAAAACCAAATGGACAATAATCTCTCCTGTATATTTTCAGGGCAATCCTGCTAAGGTTTACACAACTGAACACTATGCCTTCTGTATATCTATTCCAGGATGATGTGTCTATAAATAGAATGCTCACTGTTGCTGTTCTTAGTAAGCACTTTACTACTAAGGGACAAAAGTATCATGCCTTCAAAGCTTTTTAAAAGATTCACTTTAAATATGGTAGACGTGTGCATATACGTGTGTGTGTGTGTTTGTGGATATGTGTGTACGGAGGTATGTATATCCATGCACTTAATTCACAAATTTATTTAGTAAATATTTAATACATAGATTTTATTTGAAAGGTGATATGTTTGGCTATTTGGCCTTGGGATATAAACATTTATCAAAGATCCAACAAATGGAAGGAAACCTTACTTGGGGTGGTAAACACACAACACAATATACAGATGATATACTGTAGAATTGTATACTTGAAACCTATATAATTTTATTAACCAATGTCACCCCAATAAATTCAGTAAAAAAATCCAATAGAAATAAATAAACATATAATTGAAATGCAGAATGGTGGAGCAGGTGAGTGGGTGTGCCAGACCAAGGCGGGGCACTGGTTGCTGTCATTGGGGTGAGCCTCTGGTGTTACTGAAAATTCTTTGTTCCCATGCTCCACGCTTGCACCCACTGGCGGTGCCCAGCACTGGTCCCAATCACTCAGCACCGTCAGCGAGAGCAAGCAGCGGCTGCCGGCCCCAGTCGCCCCTAAGGGCTTCTCTACCTCCCCCTGCTCCTGAGGGGCAATTGGGGCAGCAGCCACCACTCACACCCGCTGCTGGCACTGGCCCCATTTGCTCCGCGCTGTCAGCGAGCAGGAGCGGGGCTGCCAGCACACAGAGGACCGGGGGTCGCGGCAGGAGGGGCCGGGCGGAAGCTCGGAGGATGGGCCGAGACCTGCCCCTGTGCCCACCGCAGCCTCACAGCCCACAGTTCCTTTCAAGGTGCACGAATTTGTGCATTGGGCCCGTAGTTTTTAAAAAATTTTCCTCAACAAATTTTATTCAATAATGTATACATTTCCCATTGATATTAGATGTACTTTTATTCTATGTTAAATCTCTTTGCATATTAAGAACTTTTTTTGAGGCTATCTCTTCTGTTCTTTTGATTAGAAGCTGATTTTTTAAAAATTTCTTTATTGATTAAGTTATTACATATGTGTCCTTATCCCCAGAAGCTGTTTTTATCTTTGAGTTTGATAAAATATACTTTTTATATTGTAAGGGGATATTCTTGGATGAGAATCCATTTTTTAAATGTCTTATCCAAATGAAACAGCATTACATTTGCATTTATGTAACACCTTCATTATCCTAGCAACAGATGACATTTTAAATATACAAACAAAATGCACTGAATTTCTAGAAAGTATTATAAAAACCTCCTGTCATACTCTCTAAGAAAACTTTTCCACATAAAGTTAAGCAAAACTTCAGTGAAGAAATGAAATCATGAGAAATACAATTTCTTAAATAGCAAGAATTTGAAAATAAAGGGCTTCTTATGCAAAATCTAGTATAGCGATACCATCTGTTTGCCATGTTTATGCGTTAACTTTAGACAGTGTAGAATCTGAATTTTTGCTTAGCTGTTTTAAATCTTAAACATATTTATTCTTCTTAGCTATCTAATAAATAGAAAACAATAATTTTAGCCCCCTCTGACTCTAAAATATTGTTTTCCTCCCAAATCAATCCTTATTGGCCAAATTTATGTCAAGTAAAGGATAATTTTCCCCATATTCTGCCTATGGAGCTTTGACACCTTGACTTTAAAAGTCACAGGTATATGACTTCATTTCCTCCTCTGACTTTGAGCTACCAGAAGGGAAATAGGAAAATCTGTGGAAGTAGAGAATGAAATTGAAATTAATTAGAAAAATAAAAAACACAAAAAAGAAACATGCGTAGAGGGCAATTTAGCTAATATTTAGTTTTAGATCATAGCACATGAATGAGGATTTTTGCCTTGAAATGTCATTAAAACGTTAATTCTACATGAATAAAGAAAGAGGATATATCAAGGATGTATCCTAAGAAAAGATCTATCAAAATACTAATGCAATTTGGTTACTATTTGTATTTCATCTATCATTGTAGATTCTTTTTCATTGAGAAAATTAGAATAAAATACATGTTATATTAACAATTTATTTTTTAAATTTTATTTCTAAAAAAGAAATCAATTAGTTTCCCATAGGTTAACAGTATCTAACATTTATTTTTAAAGTATCAATAAATTTTGTGCACAATATTTACAAGAGACCATCCTTATAAACCACTTTATTAAATAGAAATAAGTAGTTTTATTAAATAGAAAGCACAATTTATTTTTTCTAGTTTCTTCTTAAATAGTCTAACATTTCCACAGGCAGAAGGAATATTATAGGTGAAATATATGGAAGGCAATCCTAAAAGGGTCATTTAAAAGATACAAGAGTATTGAAAATCTTTCACAGAGATTTTTGAAATGGGATAAAAATAACATTTATTTATAATCTTGCCTGATGATTTGTAAAGTCTACCTTCTTTTAGGCATCTGAAAATTAATACCTTATACATGTAAAACTAACATAAGCTGGCAGCAGTTCAGTTAATACCATGCAAATGGTTGAACTAACACTTTAAGTAAATTTGCATGTCAGTTATAGTTTAAGTATATAAATAAGTAGTATTTAAAAGTGTTTAATTGTTCTGCTTTAATACAAGTATCTCACATTTTGTAAAACAGCTAAATAAAAACAGCAGTTGAGGATATCCAATATGGTGGCCAACAGGACTGCAGGGAGTGAGAAGTGTGACAGAGTAAAGTATTGAGAGGGGCATGTGGTATGTGTGTGGGTGAGTGAGGGATAGATATAGATATCTCAGGAGTCCCAGGGACTAACAGACCAGGCTCTCCTAGATGGGAAGACCCTGCTACCACAGGCTGGCTCAGCTTTGGCGAGGAACCTGCGCCATCTTGTAGAGGGGAGCAAGGGAGGCCAGGGGTGCTGCCACACAAACATCCAGACTGACCTCAGACAGCACCCATGGGCCTGTGCAGGGAGCCACTTGCCAGCCATAACCCACATGGAACCACCACCATACTCTGGCAGTGAGCAGCACGGTACCACGACATGGGTCCCAGACGTCTGCAGTGAGTGCACACAAGACAGACCTCCTGAGATGTGCCACCTAGCCAGAGCCCACACCTAGTGTCCCAGGATCCTATGCTTCAGGTCCCCATGCTGTGAGTGCAATCCACGGGCACCACACTTCCCATTTCATCCCTGATTCCAATACAGAACTGTAGCTGGGTGCGTGTTACACCCTCCACCCAGACAGAGCCCTTGGCTGGAGAGTGCCCCACCCCTAGCACAGACAGAGTGCCCCTGCAACCAGCACAGACAAACCCTCTGGCTGGTGCACAACCAGCCCCTGGCACAGACAGAGGCGCAGTCCAGTGTGTGCTACACCCCTGGCAGAGACAGATCCTTGGGCCAGTGGGTGCTCTGCCACTAGCAAAGAGACAGCCTTTGGCTGGTGTGCACCCTGCCCCGGGCACAGACAGAGCTGAAACCCAGTGTGTGCTACGACCCTGGCGCAGACAGAACCTTTGTTCTATGCACACTCTGCACCCAAAACAGACAGAGCTATCACCCAACATGCACCCTACCCCCAGCACAGGTCAGAGTTACTGCTGTGATCTGGTGTGCCAGGCCACAGGTCACAGGACCACACTGCAAGTGCACTGCCAGAGGGACGTAGGGCACCATCCTGCCTTAGGAGCTGGGGCCGCACAGTGAATTGCATGTCAGAGGGCTCTGGGCCCTCACAGAGAGTCGTACACCAGAGGAACTATGCACCCACCCCCACCAACCCCGAAAAATGGGTAACAGAGGGACCAGAACTGTGGGAGAAGGGGGCACAACACAGAGCAGAGACAAAAAAGGTGTGAAACTCATGGCAGATCCAGCCCCCAGGGCTAGTGAGTCCAGGACCATTGGACTGCTGGGCCTTCAACCCCTTGGACTCAAGCACAGAGCCCAGGGCCAGAAAGAGACAGCAAAAATTAGGAGACAAGGCAAAACCCCCAAAGGAAAGAAAAGGAGGAACTGCTAGAAAAGGAACTATATGAAACAGAGAAATACAATATGTCAGAAAAAGAATTCAGAGTTAGGGTCATACAGTTCATAAACTAGATGGATGAGAAAATCAACAACTTATGTAAGAATTGAGATGATATAAAAAGTGATATAGCTACAAAAAACACAATGGAAGGTTTCAACAGTACACTAAAAATAGCATATGACCGAATTAGTGAATTAGAGGATAGTTCAGTAAAAAGCACACCCAATCTGAATAGAATTAAACAAAAAAAATTAGGAAGCAAGAGGAGAGTCTAAGGGAACTTTGGGACAACATGAAAAAAAAGTAACATACATATAATAGGGGTGCCAGAAGGACAAGAAGAGAAGGATTAGAAAACCTATTTGAAAAGTAATGACAGAAAACTTCTTCCCTGATTTGGTGAAGAAAAAGTCACACAAGCACAGATAGTCCCAAACAAGATAAACCCAAAAAGACCCACACCAAGACACATCATAATTACAATGGCAAAGGTTAACAACAAAGAGAGAATCTTAAAGGCTCTAAGAAAGAGACAGAAAATTACCTACAAAGGATTTCCAATTAGATTATCAAATGATTTCTCAACAGAAACACATCAGGGCAGAAGGGAATGGAATGAAGCATGCAAAGTGATGCAAAGCAAAGGACTGAATCAAAAAATACTCTATACAGCAAGGATATCATTCAAAATTGAAGGGGAAATCAGGAGCTTCGCACCCAAAAAGAGGCTGAGGGAGTTTATCACTACCAAGTCAGCAATGCAAGAAATGCTAAAGAACCTGTTGTAAAAAGAAGTAATAGAAAGGGAATAAGGAACAGAGGCATAAAGAATAAAAATGGCTACAAACAAGTACCTATCAATAATAACCTTAAACATAAATGGACAAAATCCTCCAATCAAAAGACATAGAGTGGCTGAATGACCCATACATATGGTGTCTACAAGAGACCCACCTCAGAACAAGGGACAGATAGACTGAAAGTGAAGGGATGGAAAAATATTTTTCAGGCAAATGAAAATGAAAAAAAAAGCTGGGGTAGCAATACTTGTATCTGACAAAATAGACACCAAAGTGAAGGCTATAATAAGAGATAAGGACGGCCATTTCTATTTATATCCAACCCTAAAATGCAAATAGACTGAATGGCGTAACAACCGAACAACCGAACAACCAAACAACCGAACAACTGGTTGCTATAACATGCCCTGACCACCAGGAAGCATGTGCAGAACATAGTGAGTGTCAGCAGCAGGTGGCAGAGCATGGAACATGGTGGATGTTGGCTGCGGTGGGATGGTGGAGCAGGTCAGTGGAAGCACCAGACCAATGCGTGGTGCTGGTCACTGTCATTGGGGCGAGCCTCAGGTGGTTACTGAAAATTCTTTGCTCCCACATGCTGTGGTCCCACAAGGCACTTGCACCTGCTGCCAGTGCTGGCCCCACTTGCACCTGCTGCCAGTGCCAAAGCCACCACTCACACCCACAGCCAGTGCTAGAGCCACTGCCACACTTGCTGCTGGCGCCTGGCACCTGTTCAGATTGCTCAGCACCATCAGTGGGTGCGAGCAGTGGCTGCCAGCCCCATTTTCCCTTGAGGGCTTCTTCACCTTGCCCTGCTCCTGAGGGGTGATCGGGGCAGAAGCCACTGCTCGCACATACTGACAGTGCCAGCCTCGCTCACACTCACTGCTGGCACCGGCCCCAATCGCTCTGTGCCATCAGCACATGTGAATACAGGGGTGGGAGTGGGGCTTCCAGCAGACAGGGGACAGGGCCTGTGGTGGGAGGTGCCCGATGAGGGCACAGAGGGTGGGCTGAGATGTGCCCCTGTGCCCATTACAGACTCTCGACCCACAGTTCCTTTCAAGGTGCACGAATTCATGCACTGGGCCACTAGTCATAATAATAAAGGGATCCATACAACAAGAAAATATAACTCTGGTAAATATACATGCACCCAATGTAGGAGCACCAAAATACATAAAAAAACTTTTGGAATATGTCACAGGAGAGATTGACAGCAACACAATCATAAGGGAAATTTACCAGCCCATTAACATCACTGGAAAAATCCTCTAGACAAAAAAGCCAGCAAAGAGACAGCAATCCTACATGACTAACTAGATCAGATGAACTTAATCAACATCTTCAGAACATTTCACCACAAAGTTACAGAATATACATTCTTCTCAAGTGCACAGGGGACATATTCAAAGAGAGACCACATATTGGGACACAGGCAAAGTCTCTTCAAATTCAAGAAGACTGAAATTATATCAATAATCTTCTCAGATCACAATGGCATAATATTAGAAATCAACTGCAATAAAAATAATCACAAAAATTGAAACTCTTGGTGGCTAAATAGCATGCTATTAAACAATGATTAGGTTACCAAAGAGATCAAAGGAGAAATTAAAAACATCCTGGAAACAAATGACAATCCAAAATCTATGGGACACAGTGAAAGCAGTCCTGAGAGGGAAGTTCCTAGCACTACAAGCCTACTTCAAAAAACAAGAATAACATGTAACAAATGATCTAACACTACAACTTAAAGAATTAGGAAGAGAGCAGCAAGAAAAGCCCAGAGCGAACAGAAGGAAGTAAATATGCAAGATCAAAGCAGATATGATATAGAGACAAACAAAAAACAAAACAAAACTGAAAACAATACAAAAGGTTAATGAAACCAAGAGTTGGTTCTTTGGAAGGATAAACAAGATTGATGAAGCTCTAGCCCAGCGGTTCTCAACCTGTTGGTCATGACCCCTTTGGCGGTCGAACGACCCTTTCACAGGGGTTGCCTAAGACCATCCTGCATATCAGATATTTACATTACGATTCATAACAGTAGCAACATTACAGTTATGAAGTAGCAATGAAAATAATTTTATGGTTGGGTCACAACATGAGGAACTGTATTTAAAGGGCCAGAAGGTTGAGAACCACTGCTCTAGCCAGACTCACCAAGAAGCAAAGAGAAGGACCCAAATAAACAATATCATAAATGAAAGAGACGAAATAACAACAGACCCCACAGAAATACAAAGAATTATAAAAAAATACTATCAACAACGCTATTAAAAAATCAGGTCAACCTGGAAGAAATGGACATATTTCCAGAAAAATACGACCTTCCAAAACTCAATCGGGAAGAATAAAGAAGTTTGAATAGGCTGATAACTATGGAGGAAATTGAAGCAGTCATCAAAAAACGTCCAGCAAACAAAGCCCTGGAACAGACTGCTTCACAGGGGAGACTTACCAAAGATTCAATGAAGAACTAAAACCTATCCTCCTCAGATGATTCCAAAACATTCAAGAGGAAGGAACACTTCCATGTTCTTTCTATGAAGCCAGCATTACCCTAATCCCAAAACCAGATAAAGACACTACAATAAAGGAGAATTAAAGGCCAATATCTCTGATAAACATAGGTGCACAAATCCTCAAGAAAATTCCAGCAAACTGGATCCAGCATTACATTAGAGATATTGTATACCATAACCAAGTTGGATTTATTCTGGTAAGCAAGGGTGGTACAATATCCACAAATCAATAAATGTGATACATCACAAAAGCAAATTGAGAGATAAAAATCACATAATCATATCAATTGATGCAGAAAACCATTTAAAAAATCCAACATTCTTTCTTGATAAAAACCCTCAGCAAAGTGGGAATAGAGGGGTCATACTTCAAAATAATAAAAGCCTTATATGACAAACCTACAGCCAACATCATACTTAATGGGCAAAAACTAAAACCATTTCCCCTAAGAACAGGAACAAGACAGGGATGCCCACTTTCACCATACCTGTTCGAGATAGTACTGGCAGTTCTAGCCATACTGATCAGACAAGAAGAAGAAATAAAAAGCATCCAAATTAGAAAAGAAGTATAACTGTCATTATTCACAGATGACATGACACTATACATAGAAAACCATAAAGACTCCATCAAAAAACTACTAGATTTAATAAATGAATTCGGCAATGTAGCAAGATACAAAATTCTATGCTGCTGTGAAAAAGAAAGAACTCTTAGCATTTGCAACAGCATGGATGGATATGGAGAGCATTATACTAGATGAAATAAGCCAGTCAGAGAAACATAAATATCATATGATCTCACTCATTTGTGGAATTTAATGAACAACATAAACTGATGAGCAAAAATAGAGCCAGAGACATAGATGCATCGAAAAGACTGTCATACCTCAGAGGGAAGGCAGGGGGAGGTGGTAAGAGATCACCCAAAGGACTTGTATGCATGCATATAAGCATACCCAATGGACACAGACATTGGTTAGGGGCGGTGAGAGCATGAGCTGGGATGTTGGGGGTGGCTGGGGATAGGGCAATGAGGAAAAAAGGAGACATATGTAATACTATATGTAATTCTTTAAACAATAAAGAATTAATAAAAACTAAGACACATTTGAATGAAAAAAATAAAAACAGCAGTTGAACATTTTAATTAATTCATTCATTCATTAATTTATCCTCATCAAGGATATTTTTCCATTGAATTTTAAAGAGAGGGAATGACAGAGAGAAATGTCAATGTGAGAGAAATACATTGATTGGTTGCCTCATGCATGTGCCCTGATGGTGGCCTCTGTCAGGGAGGATCCTGCAACCTATGTATGTGCCCTTGAACAGAATCAAATTTGGGACCCTTCAGTCTGCAGGCCAATGCTCCAACCATTTAGCAAAACCTGCTAGGGCTTTTTAACATTTGAAATACTCAAAACTGTGTAGTGCAATAAACATTTGTAGGAACTTATTCCCTATTTCTAGAAATCTGAATGTGTAAGTCATATCTACAATTGCCTAACACATTTATCTTTATGAAAAGGAATACAAAGTTTTAAATTTTAAAATTATGTGATAGGACATAACTTTCAAATAAACTTATGCAAATATAATCTAAATTCATACATAGAATATAGTCAATCATACACTATTTATATAAAAAGTAAAAAATTGAGGGAATCCATTTACGTGAGTATCCTATATAATAGAAGGCTAATATGCAAATTGTCCCCTTGACCAGGAGTTCAACCAAGATTTCGACCAGGGGACAGGGCTGGCTAGCCAACCACCCATGGCCCCTCTCTCCTGCCGGCCTCTCTCCCAATTGCCCCCCACCCTGATTGGGGATGGGGCCAGCCCTCCAACTGCCCACAACCCCTACCCCTGGCCAGCCCAGCCCAACTGGCCCTAATCGGGGTGGGCCGGCCAGACCTTACCCATGTAATTATTCGTGCACCAGGGTTTTAATTTAAAATAAAATGTAGCACATATCTTAGACATTTAGTGATTCAGCAGAAAAGTAAAATACATTTTTAAAAAAAAAATATTTTTTCTTGATTTCAGAGAGGAAAGGAAAGGAAGAGAGAGAAAGAAACATCAATAATGAGAGAATCAGTATCAGCTGTCTCCTGCATGCCCCCTACTTGGGATTGAGTCTGCAACCTGGGCATGTTCCCTGACCAGGAATCCAACTGTGACTTCCCAGTTCATAAGTTGATGCTTAACCACTGAACCACACCACTAGGCTAAAATAAGTTTTTAAAGACAAAATGAAAGGGAATTTATATTCATATAGATATATTTATCATTTTTGATGTTATTTACATGCTTTATAAAAGATTACTTAAGAAATATAGAATATGATTACAAAATAAACTGGTGAACCAAATAGGTCCAGAGACATGGAGGTATGGAACACACTGATGAATCTCAGAAAGAAGGAGGGCGGAGAGGGCAGGAAGAGATTAACCAAAGATTTCATATGCATATATGCATGCTCACAGACAATATTAAGGTGAAAACCTGGGTTGGAGTGAGAGCCTGGTAGAGATAAGGAAAGGGAGGACATAGCTACTGATAACTTAGCAGAGCACAAAGGTATCAATAGCTATGAAATCTATGCAGAGATCTCTTATAATATCAAAATAATTAGGATAGTACTAGGCAAATTAGGAAACTATAGTTCAATTTTTGTTTTTTAATCTTTATTACTAAAAATTTTGCTCACTGCCTTAAAGGATAAATGTGTGGTCAGACAACTAGGGTCTCTTTTATAAAACTAGATAAATATTAACATTCATTGCCTATCATATCAATATTTAATCACTACTTTATATGTATTTTTAGGACTTGTGTACTCAGTAATATATCAGGCATTCAGTTCTTGAAAATGTATATTGAATCATATCATATATTGTTGTAAGAATCTGATTATTATTTAACAGGAAAGGAGTAAAGGAAAGACTAGATAACATAGGCAGGCCATTTATACAGCTTTGTCAGAAAGCTGCATTTAGCATTCTCCAGGTCTATTCTCCACTGATCAATGGGAGAAGGGACTGGACAAAGGCAGTTTAGAGGCATACCCAGGAAGGTCTGAGAGATGTGGGAAGGTGCTTTTCTGTCAATCACACTTGGGAACAGGTAATTGGCCAGAATAGGTGTGGCCACTACAAAGGCATGAAATATGAATATTTAAACTTCTGAACAAAGGAGCATGCCTCTTGGCTCTTGATTTTTATCCTCTGGCTCTCTTGGGATCCTGCATTCTCTCATGTGGCTCACCGGCCAAGTGGGACCCACACAATGGGCTGATGGACTGTAATTAGCCTAAATACTGAGCCACACCTGGCTGCAACATGGAACCGACACTTTGGACACTGGCCCTACTTCTGGCTTTGCTGAGTCCCCAGGTGCATCTTTTTCAGGACCGGGTGATGGGGCATGAAACTTGACAACCTGAAGAATGTAACTCCATGCCAATAAAAACTATTCATTCTCCCATGTGAATCTTAGAAAATTCATTTTCTGAAGATATCACAAAAGCCGTCTCACACCCACTGTTGGGGAAATGTGGCCCACTAGTTTCTCCAGTAACAATACCTAAGTTAGTCTTCTTTAATTAGGCAAGCTCTCACTTCTAAATCTTCGAGAAGGAATGACTGTTGGCTGCTCCATAGTAAGCACCACGTCTCAAACACTCACCCATGCATTTTATTTTCACTACATGGCATACAGCACAATAGTTGGCACATCAATGGTCACAGACTGTATTTGTTTGTTAAGACATAGAAATAAATGGGAAAAACAATGACATTACTATTTTGTAAAATGTTTTCATAGCCGGCTTGATGAGTGTGTGACTTCACAACTGCACAGCTTCCTGACCCTGCTTAGGAATTAATGCTCAGCTACTGCCATATTGAAGTTCTTAATGATTTTATCTTTAAGCTCATGTTTTTTCCATTACTTTTCAGAGAGAGTGAAAGGGAGGTGAAGGGAGGGGAAAAAAAAGAGAGAAACATCAATGTGAGAGAGACACATTGATTGGTTGCCTCCCACAGGTGCGGGAGCGAACCCACAACCCAGGCACATGCCCTTGATCGGGAATTGACCCTTAGGGGTGCAGTCTGATGCTCTAACCAATGAGAAATACTGGCCAGGGCTGCAGAGGCCACACTTTAGGAGTGGCGAGCTTCTCTCCCACCACATGCAAGTAGCCAACATTTGTGGTTAGGAGGTTTAAAGACCCTTGGGGTTCTCCCTTCCACTGTGGGTTTGGAAGGCCCTGGAGACCTGGGAGTATCTTCATTCTCCTTACAAGTATGAGGGTGCAGAGAGAGTGCTCTCCAGTTGGCTTAGTGCCTGGGGGGACAACCTTTCTTCCTCTTTCTACCCTTTCTGGGTCTGGCTTACATTTATCTATTCTGGTTTTCTTGAGATACCCTTGGGGACTGGGGATGGGGTGGGGGTAGGACTACAGAAAATAAATCCTGTGATTTCCATGATTCTGAGTATGAGTTAAATACGCTTACATTTACAAGTATCATTAAAACAATATAAAGATGAATGGTAAAGTTTATGCTAATAATTTGAAATTCAGTTTTTCTTCACTTAGAAGGACATTAAATGGCAATTAAAAAGCATAATGGCCAAAACCGGTTTGGCTCAGTGGATAGAGCGTCGGCCTGTGGACTGAAAGGTCCCAGGTTCGATTCGGTCAAGGGCATGTACCTGGGTTGCGGGCACATCCCCAGTGGGAGATGTGCAGGAGGCAGCTGATCGATGTTTCTCTCTCATCGATGTTTCTAACTCTCTATCTCTCTCCCTTCCTCTCTGTAAAAAATCAATAAAATATATATATATATATATATATATATATATATATATATATATATATATGGCATAATGACAAATTCAGAGAGAAATTTCAGAAGGAGAAAACTTTATATTAGTACATTTCATGGTCTTTTTTTCCTTCTTTTTGAACAAAGGTTTTTGCAGTTTCATTTTTCACTGGACATCAGAAATTATGTAGCTGGAAATGACTTTAAAGAGTCCAAACCAAATAGAAAAGTGCTGAGGAATATATGGGAGAAGAAAAAGCAATTTAATCTAAAGATGCTATATGGAATTTGTCTGATGAAAAGGTCAGCAATTAGTCTCAATCTTCATGAACTGCAGTTTTTTCAAAGTTTGAAGACATTTCATATTTTAACAATTACCTGAATAATCTGTCAACATTAAAAATCTTTTTGTTTTAGTCTTACACATTGTGTTTTCAACTCTTACTAATTTTTCTTTAAAGTAAAAGAGGCTTTTAGAAAATAATTTTTAAAAACCCTAGTGTTTAATAGTAACAACATATGAATCAGCTACCCAAATCAATTGATTTCTTTTATAGGCAGAAGTAGTTAATGAAATTAAATTGGCTTCCATTTTCAACAAAAACAACAATGAAAATAGGCAAACAAATTTCCTAGATATTCATCTAACTATAAAGTAGAGCCTTATATCATGTGATATAGATTATATAAAATATGAACATTTACACTTATTTTCACTGCTAACCAGACTTTACAGAATTTCAGATATTTAATAAATCATCTTACTATTTTTCATTAAGATTGTTTATGTAGTAGTAGAAGCATTGTACAATAAGATCTTATTATTTTATACTAAAGAAAATAGTTACCTTTCCTGCAAAATGTGCAAATGAGAATTCCTCAGAGAAACAGCTGATGACTAAAGGCCAATAGCTTAAAATCAGGTTTTGGATTAAACAAATTTCATAATAATATATGATCAATAAGAAAAGACATGCTTGCTATTAAAGAAGTTTAGTGTTTTTATTAAAACCTTTTGTTGCAAATTCTGTAAGTATAGCACCCGAGGATTTAGTGAACATGAAACTTAGTACATGCTAAAGAATATATATGCAGTAATATTTTCTTGTTACTTTCTAGACAAATTTCTAGTTAAATTGAAAGCTTTTCCTTTTTTTTAAAAAAAAATATTTTTTTATTGATTTCAGAGAGGAAGAGAGCAGGAGAGAGAGAGACAGAAACTTCAATGATGAGAATCATTGAAAGACTGCCTCCTGCACGCCTCCTACTGGGGCGCGAGCCTGCAACCTGGGCAGGTGTTTTTGGCTGGAATTGAAACCGGACCCTTCAGTCCACAGGCCGACACTCTATCCAGTGAGCTAAACCAGCTAGGGCAAGCTTTTCCCTTTTTTTATTCCCACTGCCTGGAGTAGTCTTCTTTTATATATTTACAGAGTTTTCTCTTTTATTTATGATCTGTTCAAGTACAGTGGGGCCTTGACTTACGAGTTTAATTCATTCCGAGACTGAGCTCATTAACTCAAATTACTCTGTCAACTCAATGCAAAAAATCGGCCGAGAGACAGCTGGTATCTCAAAAAACCTGTTAGTCGGGACACTCGTAAGTCAAGGTCCCACTGTATTATCTATATCTCTATATATAAAAGCCTAAGCGACCGTTATGAAAGGTTAACCGAACGACCAGTCAACTGGACACTATGATGTGCACTGACCACCATGGGGCTGACACCCAATGCAGGAGCTGTCCCTGGTGGTCAGTGCACTCCAACACCAACCTCCCATGGTCCCTCCCTCTAGCCAGCCGGCTGCAATCAGGACTGGGTGAGAAGGCCCTGATCGCCAGCCAGGCCAAAGGACCCCCCACTGGTGCAAAAATTCGTGCACTGGGCCTCTAGTATTATTATATTATCAAGAAAGGTGATTTTCGTTCTCCTGTAAAATTGCCCATTTTCTCATTACTTCCAAATCTTTTATTTTTTGCTTAATTTTTCTACATGGGACATATCATTATTCAACATTAAAATATAATGTCCATGAAGACAGACACTGCTAACCATATATATCTGTTTTTCTCCTTTTTTTTGCTATAACCTAGCACATAAAAAATTCCAGACAGATAGCAAAATTCAATAAATATTTTTGAATGAGTTAATAAATTAACAAATAAAAGATGAACTCAAACCATCTCCAATTTCTGCTCATGCAATTGACAGAGATATATTAAGTTATAGACAATGTAGGCTGAGGATATTCTTAGTCAAATAATACATCATTCTTGCTATCAAGAAACTTACATATTGGTTAGGAAAGCAAACTATTATAAAATACGATTATGGTCCAGTGAGGGAGAGAACCATGAGCACTATTGTACATAACTGACTGGGAGTAGTTCGATTTATGTACTTGACCAATTGGAGCAGTTCAAATTCTGTACTTAAACCTAAGAGAATTAATTGTTAAGGTCTAAGGGACTTTTCTATATCATTCATTTATTCAAAAGATGCATGCCACAAAATGACAGCAGATTTGAAGTAATTTAATGTTTCTCAGGAGTAAAAACAAAGTTTACAGTCATCCAGACTCTATTACAATTTAATATTTGGATGGAACATAAAGTTATTTAGTTATGATTAACTAGACTGACGTTTCAATTATCGTCCATAAATAAAATATTCAGTGCACCTTTCAGAAGAGTAACAACTTTTCCTGAGGAGACAGGAAAATTTTTCTCTTCAATGTAGGTTGTCTGTAGTTTTTAAACATGCAATTTTCTTATGTTTAAGGGATATAAAAAATACAAATAGTACAGCATATCTGCTACTTTAAATTATGGTTATTTCCTTCTTCAACTTATCATGCCACTGGCTTATATTCAGTGTATTTTGGTGAGCATTTAAAACTTTTATACATTTTTTTTTTTACTTTGAATAGAGGCACAGATTTTAGAAAACAAAATATTTGCTGTCAAAATTTTGAAAACACAATGCAGACTGTGAGAAATATCCAGAAATAAAATATATTAAAATACATATATAAAGATGCATGTATGTTTACTGTGTCCCTAGTTACCTACTCCAGCAATGTACAAAACGTTGGCATTTGAAATAGACTGTATTACCTAAAGGCAGTGAACTGTAAATTAAATATACATATTACATTTATAAATATATGAATACTTTTTTGATTTTCATCTATTTCAGTGTCAGTTCAATTAATTCATGAGCAAATATGTGAAATGTGCAATCAAAACGTGAGCCTAAGGCAAGACCTATACAGAATAATCACCCAATGGCACAGATTGGAGTGCTGAGTGCATATTTTAAGAAGCCAATGAATTGGACAATCTGCTTCAGACAATGATTACTTTAAAGACCCTTTAGCAAACATCAGCAGAATTGGTATGTAATTCAGCATGTCTCTTACTCTGAACATGGCCCCTAAAGGTTTTTGCACATGTCAGAATATCTACAGACAAAATTTGTCTCAGGGTGACTCTCCATGATTAACGTTTCCCTACTGTCTCTGGCCAGAATAACCCCTTTTATTGAACTACACTCCTGAGTTTTCCTATCATGAACTGAAGATTAAAATCCAGTATTTTCTATTTGTTGCTTTCTTGTTTTGATCTCTAAATGAAACACCTTGAAAGACTATTTAAATAAACTAAGAAAATAGAAGGTTACAAATATAGCTCTTAGGGGTTATAGGAGTCAGTTAATTAAGGTTTATTGCAAAGATTTCTAATTATGAGAGTCACAGTCTTAAATCTAAAATCTTATTTATCCAACTAGAATCAGAATAATCAAGGAATGTTTCACACAACTACACCTAAGTGGTTCTAAGTGATTTGGCAAACGTTTTTTTACATTTGTTTTATTGTAAACAGATAATAAACAATTAAGTCAAGGTTGTTTAATGTAGTTTCCTTAATATTTCTTAAATATGAGAAATGATTACATGGATGAAGAGGCAATTCAGGGTAAACTTCCTCTTTATCCTCATCCTTCGCACTGCATATATTGAGCAGTGAAAGCATAATTCACACAACTGTCTACATATTTTGGTCTATAATATTTTATTTCCTTACTCATATGAGGGTCATCTCATGAACAATATTATTATGATGCCGATTTTCTTTTCCTTACTTGTGGCCCTGATAATATACCAGGATTTTCTGATAAATGCTGACTCTCTCTAACTTGTCTTGGCTAATTTGCAGACACCCATTAATTTCTCCAAAGTTTGATTTAAATCTCTAGTTCCTTCCTCAAATCCTTCTGTACCTCTGCAATAGACGAACTACTTACATGCTCTTGATACATTAGTTGTCAATGCTTCATCCCCCAACTGCTCAACCTTTCCTTGGTTCCTTCTACTTAAAATTCTTTCCCTTCTTCCAGCCTCATTTTTCCTAGTCACCTTCTAGTCATCTCTTAGCACAGAACTTAATTTAAATGTTGTTTCCTCAGAAAGAGCAGCCCTTATCCTCCGGACCTGGAGAATATGTGCTATTCAAATATCCTGAGCTTCTCTCCTTCGTAGGACTTAACCACAGTACTAATTACATAATTGTCAAGTTACTTATGTATTATCTGCCTCCCCACCAGAGGTTAAGGTTTATAAGGACTCACTCACCATTGTTCATCTGTTGAACAAATTAAAGGTGTATGAATAGCACATATTGCTTTTTAGTATAAAAACAATAATATGTAACCTATAGATAATGAAACAAATCATTTACTGTGGTCCCTCCAGTCTAATAAAATTGTAATGTGTTATCAAATAACTTTGAAAAAATGCCTCTCATGCACTTCAAAGAAAATTTCCAAAGATAACCAAGTGAAATAATCAGAAAAACCTTCCTGTACCTGTAGCTATAAAAATATTATCTCTTCAAGGCTGGTATACTATGACAACAGTTGAAGTTTGGTTCTTGAACATTCCAGTTTCTATAAGCTCCTCTTTTACCCAACTAGGATCTGGCCTCTTTTGATATAAAAAGAACAACTGATACATCCACAGATGAATTGTTTCATAATGTTATCATTGCCTGGAGCATTTGCATTTTTTCAAGATGTGAGTCTCTAATGTCAGAACTTCAGACACAAAGAGATAGGGGCTTCTTGGTTTCTCTAAAAAATTATGACATGGAGATTGTCACTCATGCATGTAAGGCTTGTCATAATATTTAATTATGCGTGGCAATATTTTAGTTCAATTTTGGACTTTTATACATTTTCCAAATAAAATTTAAAAATATGTTGATCCTTTTTATTACTAATCATACCTTAAAATAGTCAAATTACATTAGGAATAATCGCTCCTTAACATTCTTTAAGATAAATTTATTAGGGAAGATTGCTTAACAATATTATTCTTTTAAAGTGTATAGTCTCAATATATAGATATTATAACTTATTCCATGCTTAATATACCTTCTGTTCTTACAGCAATACACTTTTAATGAATTCCCTAATTTTTGAAGTGATAATTTATATTCTATCTTTTGCTAAGTGGAAAAGTACATTAAGTAAACTTTCTTCTAATCCCAGAATGAAAGGCTGCTATATGTTTGTATGAAATTATGATGCATATTAACATACACATTTTATTTGTAGATATATTGTTTTTATACTAACACAATTATTTATACACTATAGTTAAGAATAGTTATGCTGGGATGTATTTTTTTTATTAGGTAGCAGCAAAAGAGCCTTAGAAATAATCTGCTAAAGCAGAGAGGAACAGAAGATCCTAATCTGTTTTATCCTGAAGGTACATTTGACAAGATTTTGTTGATATTATGGGAAAGAAGAAATAAGAATTCCATTTTGAACAACTGTAAAGCAACTTCTATGATGTAGAGCTATTTGTTAAATAAAGGGGAAAATTGCATAGTAAAGACAAAGATGGTGATTGTGTGATACTATCTGTCTTTGCTTTATTTATTCAATGCATTTCTGAAGACATCAGCAATGTGAACTTATAGATAATATTTTGAATAAAATAGTCAATCATTTCAAATACATTTTAGTAGAATATTAAAATTTCTTCCTGCACATTTTATAGGTTTAGCAATGCTTTTTAAACCCCTTCCCCCAATAATTATAGATTCACATCTCTCTACTAATCACTAGTCCCCAGGCACTAATAAATTCTCCAATTGTGTTATTTCAAGAATGCTATACAAGTGAATCCTACAGTATGCCAACTTTTGAGATTGGCTTTTATACTCACCACTGTGCCCTTAAAGTTAATCCAAGAGCTTGTATCAATAGTCTTTTAATTGCTTAGTTGTATTCAAACACTTTCAATATACTTTTATTTAAAATATCAATATATGTTGCTTTAAGTACATGTTATGGTCTCAACTGCATCCTCCCAAAATTCAAGTTTCAGTCCTAACCTTGGTGCCTCAGAATGTGAACATATTTGGAGACAGGGTTTTTAAAGAGGTAATGAAGGTAAAATAAAATCACATTGTAGGCTTTTATCCAATACAACAATAACCTTATAAGAAGAAGAGACTAGGATACAGACACACACAGAGAAAAGACCATGTGAAGACACAGGGAGAAAATGGCTATCCACAAGCCAAGGAGACAGGCTTCAGAATGAGTTCAACCCTGCTGACACCTTGATCTCAGACTTCTAGTTTCCAGAACCGTGAGAAAATAAATTTCTATTGTTCAAGCCCCTAGTCTATGGCATCTGTTATAACAGACCTAGAAGAATAAATACAGTGTATGAACATAGTTTTATCTTTATAAATTTGTTTCATATGTATATTCATATGCAACAATGTTTTCTTCCATAAGAGAATCATTTGTGTATCCACATAATTTATGAATGCTTTTCAAAGGGAATTTTTAAAATCTCTGAAGCTTTTCCTTTATTACTCTGCAATATATTATTATTATGGAAGAATTAAAGAGAATAGACACTTATATAAAGGAGCATTTGCACCTAACTTCATTGTGGTAAAAATCTATAGCGTTATAAAGAGAACATTTAACTGAAAGTAACTGGATTTTTTAAAAAATATATAGTTTAACTACTTTTTATAAACTGCACCTAAATAGCAGCATTTGGACATATTCTGGATTGTTTTCTATTTATTTTCAGAGTAGATCATGGTTAAGTATGTTGACTAAAATCTTTTCACTATATAGGTATAAATTACAATTAACATAAATTCTTACTATTTGCTTTATTTGATATAAAAAAGGGATGGCAGCATAACTGGGGCTACACAACTTCTATTCATTTAATATTTTTTATGTCTAACATTCATTAGTGATATGAACTGACACATTAAGATATATTGGATTATATAGGATTATATAAACAACATAAATGTATAAACAACAGAGAGAAGCACTGTTGTTTATACATTTATGAATCTAATTAACATACTACTAAGAAGAAACATCAAAAATATCTTTCTGCACCTTAGGAAACAACAAGAAACAACAACCAGAAAATCGCCTCTGTAATATATAGAGAATACAATTGCACTTTAGTAAATATGGGTCCACCAAGACTGTTATGCATCAGAAGGGAATTATGGGTCTGTTTTGAGAGAAGAGCAGTGGCACTTACCGTCTTGATCTGTGGTCACTGTAATGGCTGTGAATGGCTTGGGAGAAAAACTCAACTCAGAAACTCCATTCATGGCTTCTATTTCAAAGGTATAATTCACGTGAGACACAAAGTCAAGAACTATCACGGAATTGTTGATCAGGCCAGTATGTCTTGGGATGAAGCGGAGTCCTCCACCACAGTCCTCACACTGGCTGGTGTCTAAGCCACATTTCTTACAGATTACACTGTATGTGAGATCTTTTCTCCCTCCTGTGTCACTTGGTGGGCTCCATTCCAAAATAAGGGCTGTTTCATTGATGTTAAAAACCACATTCCTAGGAGCTGAAGGTGGCCCTAGAGAAAAGCAATTAAAAACAAATGTACATGTATAGGACAGTGAATTAATAGCGCTAACTTGAAAACTTCATCAATAAACACTTATTGGTCTTTTATATTAGTTTGAGCTCTTTCTTCTGATGGAAACCATAAAGAACCTATGGTTAATAACATCTGATTAAGTCCAGTAAGAAAGGAGTCTTTAGGAGTGAAGATAGTCTAGAATCTAATATGGCAATTCTATTTTTCTAAATTTGGGGATTGAAAATATATAATAAACAAACATTTTAAATTATGTGAAGGTTTTGATTACATCTTAATAATTACTTCACCATTTTCAAATAATTAAAAAGGAATATTAACCATAAGTATAAGTTATAACAATACATGTATATTCATGTACTCAGTCCTTCAGTCTTCATACTATGCTTGGTATGTAGATAAAACTACCATTCATTACCTTTGACAATCCCTAAGTATCTGTTTCTCACAGGTTCACCAAAAATTTAGGGTGAAAAGAAAGTTTGGAAGAAGAGGAAGAGAAAGGGAAACTGGAGGCAGGAGAAAGGTTTCTATTAGAGCCTTGCCAATTTCATGGGATAAAAGCATTATTTGGAAGAGAAAAAGGACATAAGAAATGGTGACTAGATTTTTATTGAGACTAACTTTATTAAGCACAAGTGTCTTCTGAAAAGCTGATAAAAAGACCTACACAATCTCTTATTTGTCACTAAGACTCTGCATAAACCAAGTTGGTCCCAAGGAGTAGGTGAGCATGTTCCCTCAATGTTCCTTCTCACTATTTTTCCATACTTAAATCCTTTAACTCTTCCAGCCTTTTCTTAAAGTTTTATCAGTAATCTTTTACACTCATCTGAGTCTTTCAAACCTCAGTATAATATTATTTATTGAAAAATACTAACCGAAGTTCTACTAGATGTCAAACACTGCCATATGTGTTATATGTGAAATACCAAAGAATCCTTTTTATGAGATTATGCTTATAATATACTAGAGGCCTGGTGCACAAAATTTGTGCACAGGAGGGGGGGTCCCCTCAGCCCAGCCTACACGCTCTCCAATCCGGGACC
This sequence comes from Myotis nattereri, assembly GCF_964212035.1. Lineage (NCBI taxonomy): Eukaryota > Metazoa > Chordata > Mammalia > Chiroptera > Vespertilionidae > Myotis > Myotis nattereri. Next base: position 82,192,772 of record NC_138077.1, read on the forward strand.
CCCTTTGGGGGATGTCTGACTGCTGGTTTAGGCCGGATACTGGGGATCGGGCCTAAACCAGCAGTTGGACATCCCTCTCACAATCCTGGACTGCTGGCTCCTAATTGCTCACCTGCCTGCCTGCCTGGTCGCCCCTAATTGCCCCCCCTTGCTGGCCTGATCACCCCTAACTGCCCCCCCTGCCAGCCTGATTTCCCCTAACTGCCCCCCTGCTGGCCTGGTCACCCCTAACTGCACCCCACACCGCTGGTCTGGTTGACCCCCAACTACCCCCCTGATGGCCTGGTTGCCCCACGCAGTCTCCTGTTCTGTCGTCCCTCACTAAACCCCCTGCTGGCCTGGTCGTAGGCAGCCATCTTGTGAGGGCATGAGGGTTAATTTGCATATTACCTCTTTATTATATAGGATATGGGGGGGGTCCCACACCCAGCCTTGCTGTGTGCCTGCCCCCAGAGTTCCCCAGTCCCCTCAGCCCCCAGCCTCCCAGGGCCAGCCCAAGGGACAGGCAAGCCTTGGATGTTGGCTGCCCAGCCACCCAGGGCTGCCTGAGGCTCAGGTAATCAGGGCCGGCTGAGGTTTGCACTGCCGGAAGTGGCAGCAGCAGAGGTGTGATGGGGGGGCGTCACCTTCCCCTGATCACCGGGTTGCCTCCCGCCCCTGAGGGCTCCCAGACTGTGAGAGGGGGCAGGCTGGGCTGAGGGACCCTCCCTCCAGTGCATGAATTTTCATAGTAATAAAATAATTCTTGACTTTTTCTGTCTGACTTATCTTACTTAGCATGATATTCTCAAGATACATCCATGCTACAAATGGAAGTATTTCACCTTTTCTTATGGCTGAGTAGTTTCCCATTTTATATATGTACCACATCTTCTTTATCCAATCATCTTTGAAGAATACTTTGGTTCCTTCCATGTCTTGGCCATCATGAAGTAATCTTTTTAAAAAAGATTGTTTGTGTAGGGAATGGCCTTAATGAGGACAGGGAACTCCTCAGTGAGATCTGTTATATGGACGGTGTCAGAGTGGCATAACATTAGTCATAATCTACATGACTGTGTATTGGGTTTGAGATATAAGAAGTGTTATATATTTTCCTTTTTTTTTTTTGTTTAATCCTCACCTGAGGATATTTTTTCCATTGATTTTTAGAGAGTGGAAGGGAGGGAAGGAGAGAGACAGAGAGACAGAAACAGATATGAGAGAGACATATCAATCAGTTGCTTCCGTCACACACCAGGGAGGGGATCCTGCAACCCAGGTGCATGTCCTTGACCAGGAATTGAACCTGCAGTCCCCCTTGGTCCATAGGCCGATGCTCTAATTATTGAACCAAACTGGCCAGGACTATTTTCCTTTTTCATTTTGCTGGCTCCTGATATCATCAATATGATGGGTAGGGGCCTCAGCCATCTAGACCTAGAAATGAGATAGTTAGTTTTCCTAAAAGGTTTCTGCATACGTTGCTTTATGCATTTTATGTTCCAGAGAGCTACAGAAATGTCTGCCTTCAGAAAGGAAGATATGGAAGGGATTATAAACTAGAGCACAGGGACAAGTGTAGCTTTTACCTCCAACCTAGACTTATGCCTGGGAGATAAAGATACATTATCATTACCATAATAATGTCTTCCTACAGATGGCATATTCATATTGTTGCTCTTTTGTCTTATTTATAATGGAGATATGAATTATTATTCACTTATATTTCCCTGAATAGGAAGAATGTTATCAATTATGTTATGGGTGTCTGCAAGTATATGACTGTCCGCTTGGAGATACTTAAAAAAAAGGCAGATACCCTTCTTATTCAAGGGTCCTCATATCAATTTGCATGACAATTAAATAGCTTTTTAATTGCTGTTAAATTGTGCCAGCTAAACTGTGATTTCATGCAAATATTCAGCTGTAATGACATGCAGTGAATCATTTACTAAGATTTAGAACTTGGAACAAAGAGAGACAATTAATTCTAATCCTCAGATTCAACTAAATTATGTGTCACTGGACTTTTATGAATATGGCCTGATTGCTTTGTTATCATTTATAAATTATACAAAGATTATGAGACACATTGGGTGGGGGGGGGGATCCCCTAGGAGCAATAACCCTTTTGGAGACATCTGTATTCAAATTTTTCAGGGATTTCCTTATTTTCATTTTGTTTTTTCTTTAAGAAAATCAAGTAATTCACATAGAAGAAAAGCAATCTTTACCCTCCAGAATGACTTCATAGGAAAAGGGCAATTATTCTGATTTGCAAATAGCTATTTTCTAAGCTCATCATATAATAAACCTTACATAAAAACTACAATTTTATTTTTACTGCTATACTAGAAAATATATTTTCATTCTTCTTCCCTTTTTTGTTGTTGCTTCAATTTGGATTCTTTTAAAGACTAAAAGAATAGCACTCTAATAGCAGGGCAAATGGAAGATTGTGGCAGCCCTGTCTCTTCCCTTCCCAAGAAGGCCCCTGGCCTTGCAGCCCCATATTCCACTTAGAGTATCAGAGGGCAGGTGGGCTATGGTTTGTATTATTTCATTTAAGTTTTTCCATGTAAAATGTTTTTAAATTGAACAAGTATTTTCCAAAATGTATCCTGTGCAATATCTTTAGTCCCATGAGATATTACACAAAATAATGAGTTCAGCACTCAAATTAAGATTCCTCTGGCAGATTGACACTGAAACAAAAGTAAAATAATTTGCTTCACTTTGTTGAATCCACCATTTCCCAAACATTTGTTCATAGAGTCTTATTTTCCAAGAAGCACCTGGAGAAATACTAGCATTCAGCAGAATACCCTTTCTTTTCTTTTTTTTCATATATTTTATTGATTTTTTACAGAGACGAGGGAGAGAGATAGAGAGAGTTAGAAACATCGATGAGAGAGAAACACGGATCAGCTGCCTCCTGCACACTCCCCACTGGGTATGTGCCCGCAACCAAGGTACATGCCCTTGACCCCTTGACCGGAATCGAACCTGGGACCCTTGAGTCCGTAGGCCGACGCTCTATCCACTGAGCCAAACCAGTTAGGGCCGGCAGAATACTCTTAAAGGCTGACAGACATATGAAAAAGTGTCACATTTCAGTTACTATACTGATTGCTGTAGATTAATTGTTTCATGTTTATAATTATTTCATGTTTATAATTATAGAAATATACCTAAAAAACAAATAGGGTCTTTTTCATGCTGACCAGACAGTGACTATTTGCCCATGAACTCTATAGCTAATTGTGGTTTGCAGATGCATTTTTAACCTTAAGAACAATGAAAATGTCATTCAAATGAAAATTTGATCCAAATAACAGGATATCAAGTCATGACAGGCTAGTGTCTATAAAGCTAACTTTTACCAGTTTTTAAGTTACTACCTGACATTAAAGGTAGTTGTACTGTTTTCTAATAAGAAAATTTCTTCATATCTATGAGTTTATAAATGAGAAAAATATTTCTATGTTCATGTATGTCAAAGAGAACATTAAATAATATTTAGCCATCTAGAGATGTTTAAATACTTTTGCAAATAAGTAAATTAAAGAATTTACTAAAGAAAGATAAATACATAGAAACAAATGAAGAAATATATCATTAGACTGTACTTCTTCATAGGAAAAGGGCAGTTATTCTAAATAATCTACTAAAAATATTTTGTCAAGTCTGCATATAAAAAGAATTTAAAAATTGAAAAGTCATTTCGTTCTTTGTATAATCACTATTACTTTAACTTTTATCCATATCCATATTGCTAACTAATATCCTTTCTATATAATTTCTGAAAAGTATATTTAATAGGATCATCTATAAGCAGAATTTTATGTTATCCTTCTCTAAACCAAGTTGTACTTTATTTATAAATTTTGTTCATATAATGTTTATATATTTGGAAATGGATGACAAGTAATCACAAAACTGGTGCTCCATGGGTAGGAAGAAAATAAATCAATTTATTCAGATAAAGAAATGAGGCTCTGGTAAGTACTATGATTATGTCAAGGTTATGTGGTATATTAGTGGTAGGATAATACCTAGGATTTTTTATGTTTAGATTTTTTTAATACCACATTGCATTCATCCTAGAGACAGAGAATGTCTGTTAAATAAATACAAAAAGTATTTTATAGTGCTTTGTTTAGGAAGTACTGTCAAATACAAATTTTGAAGACATACAAATTATTGAGCAATTTATTGCCTTATTGCAACAGATTCCTTTTAACAATGTTATCTTAGAGCATTTAAAAGAGTTTTATTTACAGAAGAGCAATTGAAAATTAAATTTTCAAAATAAATATTCTCAAAATAAGTGAAGCATGTGCACTTTAAATTTTTTTGTATCCACAGTCTCATTTTCTTCAATATTTTGCACCTTCTTCAGTACCGAACTTGATGTCTAAAATTAAGACTTGTTTTCCATTAATGTTTTCATAATACTGCTAATGACAACTTAGATAATTCATTTTAGATTCTCCATTCTTTCTAAAACTCACAGTTAAAGAAAAAGAAAAAAAATAAATCTAATAGATAAAATAACATTCACTTCAGAATAAAACCTAAACTCAATCTTGTCTATAAGAATTTTCATATCCAGGCCCATCCTTCACCTCAGTCCTTTGCACATACTGTTTCATTTTTCTTTTATTTTATTGACCTTAGAGGGAGAGAGGGAGGGAGGAAAGGAGGGAGAGGAAATAAAGGAGGGAGGAAGGAGAAAGAAAGGTAGGTTGCTTCACATACACACCCCAACTGGGGATCAAACCTGCAACCTAGCTATGTGCCCTGACTGGAATCAAACCAGCCACCTTCTTGTGTATAGGCCTATGTACCAACCAACTGACACACCAGTCCAATTTAGGTTTTACCCCCTTTGTGACACCCTCCTTTTGTCCTCAGTCAGAACTGAGCACTTTTATACCTTGTAGGCATATATTCAGAAATATAGTCAACATTTTTAAGCACTCTTTTTTTTTTTTCTAAAGAGTGTACTTAACATTTCACATGATTTATTTAATTCAATTATCATAATAAGTCTACAGGGTAGTTATTAGTATCCCTATTTTATAGAAGTATCTGATGCTTATCAAATTACATATTATACTGAAATATCTGTATTCATGTACACAGGACTACTGTGTTCCAGCCTGAACCAAAGGCAATATCTGCTTTAACAAAAGGAATGAATACAATGCATGGCTTTATGCAATCTTTCAAGAATCAATTTTTACATAGTGTAAAATTCGACAAATATTCTAGAGCAGAATTTAAAGTTATACTTTTTGCAAGATCCTGATCCACATGACTTGAAATCTGAGAAGCGAAAGGAAATATTTATATCACCACAATCATGATTAACTATAATGATTCATAACGAAATGGATAGCCACCCATCTATCTATCCTTGGGAAGAAAGAAAAACTTCTTAAAATATAGTCTTGTAGATACTCAAAAACTTTCAAAGTATTGGCCCCAAATGTCTATGCTATACAGAATTAATATAAGTTTACCTTGGGAAAATTCCAAAAAATAGTTATCAACCACCTTCATCAATGCAGAAAAGAACACCAAACCCATAGAATAACTAATTGTAAGAATTACCAAAATGTATTATAGCTTGTGCAGATCAGGAGTTAAAGGGCAAAACCACAGGTATGATAAAAGCACACTAAAATACAAATGAAATAATTAGAAGGCTGGCCTGGTGTCTTCTGCATTAAAAATGATGTTTTTCATAATACCATGAAAAAGGAGAAATCATGCACACCTACAAAAATCCTTTTCTGCTTGAGTTAGACATACATTAGAAATAGAAAAGAGAAATATGAAGAGACTAAGTGCTGCCAAAATGTGTCACATCCTAAGGATGATAATGAACCCTCTCTTTCCAATTATGCATGCTTATTGGTAATTGGTCTGTTGTGTACACGCTGCTGATACTGAAAGGGATAACTCTCTCTGAGCTCCAACTGCAGAGGGCAAGAACAGATTCATCCTGAAAGCAAGCAGTAACCCAATTCTACAGAGTGGTAACTCAATTCTCCAGCGTTAGCTGAAGGACCCTTAATATTCTCTTCCTATAGAGCAGTGGTTATCAACCTTCCTATTGCCGCGGACCCTTTAATACAGTTCCTCATGTTGTGGTGACCCCCAATTTCATTGTTACAAATTGAACATAATTAAAGCGTAGTGATTAATCACAAAAACAATATGTAATTATATATGTGTTTTCCGATGGTCTTAGGCGACCCCTGTGAAAGGGTCCTTTGACCCCCAAAGGGGTCGCGACCCACAGGTTGAGAACTGCTGCTATAGAGGAACCTCTCCCAGGTGATTTGGTAAAAAATCCTCCACTGAAATAAAAATTAAAGTGTTTGTGCTTAGGAAACTCTATGAAGTTCAAGTGACATCTTACATGAGTGATCTGTATTAGGGAAATGGATTCATTACATACCGGTATCTATTCTGTAATGTAAAGATCATTCTAATTTTAAGAAAAACAAAGATTGCAATACATGGAGTGAATATTTAGAGTTATTTTCTATAGAAAGACAAGTCAAGAATATAGCACACCCTGCTAAAAGTTATAAAATCCATCTTTACAACTTCTATTTCGGTCTTTGTAAAATTGTTGCTGCTACACTGGGTTTGCAATGAACCACGTAACCAATCAGTTGCACTTTTGCATTTCAGTTGTGAGATAAAAAAGCAAGGAACCAGAATGGTTTTCTCCATGTAAAATGTGCTTAGGAGAGGGGGGAAAATCTCTAAGAGATGGGGAAAAAAGAAGAGATAGCAAGCAGAGCAGGGGTACCTGTACCCACCCAGAAGTGGATTACTAAGTAGGGCTGCAGAAATGAAGAGCATCTCTCCTGCTACAGTCAGCACGCTATCTGCTCTACTCAAAATAAAGTGACAGAATAATGACTTTCTTAGATGGCCAATTATTCTAGCAATAAGGAAGCCATGTTTTACAATGTTAGCCTTAGAGAAAAAGTAAATTCAACTTTTACACTTTCATCCCAATCACAGTTGGTGTATGTCAAATACAAAGAAACAGAGACATGATATTTGTCTTGTATTAAGAATGAAGTTTGAAAATGCTATTTTTACAAACAAGGTACTTGAATGCATATTTAAATGACCAAAAAAAAAAAAAAAAGGAAAGAAAAAAAGAAATTCTGATGTGCATTAGAATTATATACATACAGTGGCCTGGTGCATGGAATTCGTGCACATTAAAAGCGAATTAATGACAAGAAATATTTTAATATTGCTATTTGCCCTTTCTCTATAATAAGTGTCAGAGATGAAAGAAAATTAGTATAATGTATATAAAACCTCTCTCCTGTCAGAGTCTGGGGCGCTCCACCGGCCGGACCTAGAATCAAGTCTCTATCCACCACCCTCATGCACTTCGAAAACACAGAAGACTCAGACTCCACCGGCTCCACCCCCACTGAGTGAGACCTAGACCCGGCCAGCCCTACCCCTGTCAAGCCCCTGCAGGCGGGGGCACAGCCTCAGGTTCCCCAGCCCAGCGCTGCACGGGGTGCAGCCTCAGGTCCCCTGGCTGGAACCGGGGCTGGGGGTGCGGTCTGAGGTCCCCTGTCAAGCCCTGCTGGGCAGGGGCCATGACCTGAGGTCCTCCGTCAAGCCCTGCCAGGTGAGGGTCATGGCCTGAGGTCCCCGTCAAGCCCCACTGGGCGGGGGGTACGGGCTGAGGTCCCCCATCAAGCCCCACCAGGTTAGGGGCGCAGCCTGAGGTCCCCCGTCAAGCCCCACCGGGCAAGGGGCATGGCCTGAGGTCCCCGTCAAGACCCACTGTGTTGGGGGCCAGATGTAAGCTGGCAAGGTCCTTGCACCTGCAGGGGCTAGCAAGGCTGGGACCCTTACCCACACAGTTTTCCCAGACTTGTTTGGATGGCGATTATCAGTAGAATGGGAGTAACATTTGTAGAACGAGAACAGCCTTTCATAGCTTGCCCAGAAGTCTGTAACTACTTACTGAGATATGCTGTACTGAGAACTTGTCCTTCTGCTGTATCTCTTCCTTAGAGATTAAGAGGAACAAAGAATGCATTCCTCTTGACAGACCTCGGATTCAGTGTGTTGTGTATAAATAGGATTGTATAGCTAATAAACTCGCTTCAGTTCATCAAGAGAACTGGGGTCCTCCCGACCCCGCTTTCCTGTCTTTCTTTCTTTTCTCAATTCCCACCTCCCTGCCTCAGCCCGGCTCAACCCTGTCAGGCTGGCCCTGGCAGATCTGACGCCCGAGCTAAGGGACTGAGGAACTGGGAAAAAGACGGTGAGGAACTCCGTCGGGCTTGGAGAGACGACGTGAGGATCTCCTCCGGATAAAGAGTGCACTCGTTAAGGTAACGGAGGAGTAATTTTTTGATAATCGGGAGTAAAGCATGGGGCAATTAGAATCTAGAGAAAATGCCTTTTATGGCCAAATGCTAAAGTTTATGCTCAATAGTAGAGGAACTAAGATTAATGACAAGCAAGTAGAAAATTTTTTAAAATTCATTCAGGAGGTCTGCATTTCCTTATCGAATTTAATACGGGATTATTTAGATCCCAGGCATGACCATAATCAACCGTCTCTTAAGCCAGAAAAAAAGGAGAAGCAACGTGATAGCACAAAACAGGTGTCTAAAAAAGACAGTATATTAAAAAGAAATAATGTAACTTTTAAAGACAATTTAACTCCTCAAGATGAGGAGGATTTTGAGGAAGCTGCTGCTCTTTGTCATGATGATAATACAGGTATTGTTCAGGAAAAAGAGGAGGAAGAATATTTTTCTGCTGGAACTGAAGAGGGTAGTGATATAGAGGATGTGTTGGAATCCTTTTTAGAAACATTAAAGCTTCTTAGCAAGAAAAAGAGAAGCCGCGGGGGCCGTTCCCGCCGCTCTCCGCTGCCTTGTGCAGCACCAGTTCCACTTTCCCCTCTTCAGATGGCCTTGCAGGAGGCACGGAAGTGTGGTGAGGAATTGGGCATTCACGCCTTCCCTGTTATGGAACAGGTGAACCCTCACACGGGACAGCGTGAGCGTGCTTATGACCCGCTTCCTTTTAAAACCTTAAAAGAGTTAAAAACAGCCTGTGCTCAGTATGGTCCCACTTCCCCTTATACTTTAACCACCTTGGAAACGATGGCCTCAGAGGCTCTCCCACCTAATGATCGGAGAGCTATTGCCAAGGCTTGTTTATCAGGAGGGGATTATCTCTTGTGGAAATCAGAATATGATGAAAAGGCTAAGGAACAAGCTTCTCGTAATCGAGCGGCCCAGATTAATATTTCTTATGAAATGCTGGTAGGTGAAGGAGTCTATGCTGATACCCACAATCAAATCCAATACCCCCAGGAAGCTTATGGACAGATTCATGGAGCTGGGGTCAGAGCCTGGAAAAAGTTACCCACCTCTGGTCAGAAAACAGAGGAGCTCTCAAAAATTATTCAAGGGCCAGATGAAAAGCACCAGGACTTTGTCTCTCGGCTATTACAGGCTGTTGGCCGAGTCGTGGTGGATGGAGAGGCTGGCATGTTAATAGTTAAACAGTTGGCATATGAAAACGCCAACACTGCCTGCCAAGCTGCACTGCGGCCCTATCAAAGACAGGGGACTCTCTCAGATTATATCCGCAGTTGCGCAGATATTGGTCCCTCATATATACAAGGAGTTGCCTTTGTGGCTGCATTAAAGGGAACCACCATTGAAGGAATTCTTCAGCAACAATTTAGCACAGGGAAAAGTCAAACATACAAGTGTTACACTTGTGGAGGAACAGGACACATGGCAAAACAGTGTCCTTCTAATAAAGGGGTTAATAAAGGAAATGGCAGAGGTCCGAAACAACCTGGACTATGCCCTAAATGTAAAAAAGGAAAACATTGGGCAAATGAGTGTAAATCTAAAACAGATATCCAGGGAAATTCTTTGCCTCAACACCAGTCGGGAAACTACCAAAAGGGGCCAGCCCAGCCACGGCAAATAACAGGGGCATTGTCTATTTACCCTCCTGTCCTTATGCCATCTCAAGGCCAGCAGGCTACACAGCACTCAGCCCGCCCCAGAGAGCAAAATAGATACAAGAGCTATTCCGAGCAGCCCCCGGGGAGTGCCGGGCTGGGCCTTGGATCCATAGGAATAAGACATTCTGTCTGCCCTGGGTGCTGCCCTTGCCCACTGAAATAAACAAAATATCATTAGATTTAAAACCTCCCACATAGAGAAGAAATGATGATTTCCTTCCATTTCTGATACAGCTATAGCAAATGCCACCAGATCTGAAATTTAAAAATACGTCTGGGATTTCTGTACACGTGTAAAGAGAAAACTGGCTTGGAACTAAGGCGCGCATTGTCCGATTTTGGACATTTAGATAGAGTTTCGAGCTAAAATCTCTTTACAAATATACAAAATAAAACCCAAGACTGATTATTTCCTAATAAAAATAGCAAAATTTAACCCAAAGAAAAAAAAAGATGCTGGCTAGATTCTAGCAGCAGGATTGGCATTTCCATAATAAAGAACAGTTTTTAAATACTAATAAAGAATATTAAAAGGTTAATTTCAAGGCCAAAAAGTAAAGTTAGTAAAATTGTCTCTATTAAAAGAATTTACTAAAGAATATGCCTTAAAATAATAAATTGAATTTAAATCTCAAGAATTATTAAAATATATTAATTATAAAAATCTAAGTAGCCCAGGTAAAAGACGGCTACGCCCTTTAATTAAGGCTGGCTTCCCAAAGCAGTTTCTAATAGAGGAAGGGCTAGCCTCCCTTCCCCCAACAGAGCAGGTAGGCCAAAAATTTCCTGCCAGTGACAACTTTAAAAAAGAGGCTTGCTTCCCAGTTTCCCATCCTTGGTAGAAAGAATGTAACTAATTTGCATTTTAATGGTTACCTGTTTTCAGTGACTGGCACCCCAAGGCTTAGGAGTTTACTAAATTAAATTAAATATTATGAAATAACAAAATGCTAAAATATTAATCTAAATGTCCCTCACAAAAAATCTAGAGGACAGAATTAAATCTATTTGATTATGTCATGTATTTTTGAAGTTTATTCTTAAAAATGTTACTGATTAAGAAATACTAAATATTTAACTTGCCAGCTAAGAGTCTAAAGTTCTGGTTACATAAATTGGGAGAAATCATATAATTATAATAAAATTTCAACATTTATCTAATTGAAAAAAGAGGATAAATTCTATAATCCCAACCAAAGTTTTTAAATACAAAGATCAGTTTTAATTTAATTGATATCTCTTAATAATTATAAAAGGTATATAATCTTTAAATTATATATACACATATATATTTAATAGTTTTTTAAGTTAGATTTCAAAAATATAATCAAGGAATGACTTTGGGACATTTCATGGGCCCTGAAATGTTTTCAAAAGTTTATTCTCTTTTCTTGAAGGATTTTTTAATAAAGCTAATTTAATATTCTTGAAATCACATAGAAAGCTTTATCAGATAAATATTAATAAATATATATTTTAAGTTTTTGCCTCTAAGAAAGGGCAAAACAAGTTATCTTATTTAATATTTCTTAAAATACAGCAGTAGAATTTTAAGATATAATTTAAAATAATAAAAGCTCCTTAATAATTTTTAATATTTTACAACAGCATATTGTACATTTATCCCAAAACAAACTTACAAATTCCTTAAATATTTGGTAGCAATTTAATAAGAACATAAAAGGATTTAATCACTTCCACTGTGTGGAAGGCCCCCTGGGAAGGCACTTAAGCATTCTATATTGACCTCTCTTGACCCTTTTTACTAAAGGGGGTCTCTCTTCCAATTGCCCACAGCTGTTACCTAAGCTCTCTGTTCATACTGAGGTTGAAGCCTCATGGTGGCTGGTACCATGGATCTGTCTCTTGCCCAATGGCGTAAGCTGGGCCCTCTCTAGAGAAGAAATCTGGGTTCCCCATGATCAATGCTGGGGCCCCGCCAGCAGGTGAGGGGATCCAAAGGCAGTTACTGGGCATGGAGGCCACAGGGGCATACGCTACCAAGGAGACAAAACTAAACCTCACATCACCCTGCTTGGCCCCAGAGGATGGCTGGTTAGTCAACGACGGGTAAGACCCCTCTGGTGGGAGGGGCAACCTAAGACAGGCACAGTCGCAGGGGGCCTCAGGGGAGAACTTAGGGGTCAACAGAGGTGGGGCAGAGATCCTCACCCCCCCAACTATGCAGGGGCTTGAACACTCGCCCCTTCTGAGGGAGGTCTCCTGCCCCCATGGCTGCTGCGCTTCCCATGCCCAGCTCAGATCGGGACCCAGATAACAGAAAGAGACTTAAACCAGCCGAAATCGGTACCCAGATAACAGAGACTTGGCTAACAGCAACTACCCTATATATAAATCTAGCTTAACACCAGGAATGCTCAGGGCCTTCTCAAGGATGCAAAATAATCCTTTCCATTAATATTTACAGTATAAACTAAGATTGTTATTAAAGTATTAAATTTAACAGTAAAATAATAGTCAAGTTTTCAGATTAATTAAATTTTACTAATTAATATAAGTAATTATTCATAAAGTATTAGCCAAAATTTTCATTTCATGGACAAATTGCTTAACATACTATAAACCTAAAGCAGTCATATTTTTATACAAAAATTAAAATTTAAAGTTATCTAGACTGCATTATATAATTTCCAAAAACCTCCTAATATTAAAAAATAAAAAAGGAGGGATAGTGGAATAATAACCTGTTAAGTAAATGAAAACCTGTTAAGTAAATGCCTTAATTGCTTTAATATTTTTACTTGAAAATTATTTTTTTCATTTATAATGCTAATAGCAATACACCCATGAAAAACATACGTAGTGTCAAAATAGCCAAAGGATAATCGTTTGGACAAAAATTAAAAGAATCCCAAGTCTAAATTATAGATTTGATTCTTTTATTAACCTTTGGTCGAGAATACATTTGTATATTTTCAGAAAACAACTCCAAGACCATATGGATTCCTGCAACAGAGAGGAATTATCAGGACTGCTCCAGCCACAGAATAGCAGTGGCCCCATGAGACAACAAGAAGAGAAGCAGTCCAGAAATGAAGATGGTGACAACGCTTTATCATGCTAGCAGTCAGCAGCTGTGCATTGCTGCAGGTTGCCCAGGACCAAACCAGAGAGGGTCGGACCTACATTGCCACCATTTGTGCACCATCCAGAACTGAAGTATTACTGCTGACATGTACACATAAGAAACTGTCGGACACTGAAACATGAACTTCGCCTAAAAAACAAAGAAGGGGGCCAGATGTAAGCTGGCAAGGTCCTTGCACCTGCAGGGGCTAGCAAGGCTGGGACCCTTACCCACACAGTTTTCCCAGACTTGTTTGGATGGCGATTATCAGTAGAATGGGAGTAACATTTGTAGAATGAGAACAGCCTTTCATAGCTTGCCCAGAAGTCTATAACTATTTACTGAGATATGCTGGACTGAGAACTTGTCCTTCTGCTGTGTCTCTCCCTTAGAGATTAAGAGGAACAAAGAATACATTCCTCTTGACAGACCTCTGATTCAGTGTGTTGTGTATAAATAGGATTGTATAGCTAATAAACTCGCTTCAGTTCATCGAGAGAACTGGGGTCCTCCCGACCCCGCTTTCCTGTCTTTCTTTCTTTTCTCAATTCCCACCTCCCTGCCTCAGCCCGGCTCAAGCCTGTCAGGCTGGCCCTGACACCACTGGGGGGGGGGTGGCCTGAGGTACCCTGTCAAGCCCTGAAGGTGGGGGGCACGGCCTGAGGTCCCCTGGCCCAGTGCCAGGGCAGGGAGTACAGCCTGAGGTTTTCCAGCCCGGAGCCAGGGTGGCGGGCGTGGCCTGAGGTCCCCCATCAAGCCCTGCCAGGCGGGGGCCAAGGCCTGAGGTCTCCCAGTCCCGCGCTGGGGCGGGGGCGCAGTCTGAGGTCTCCTGGCCTACAGTTGGGGCGGGGGATATGGCTTTAGTTGCCCTGTCGAGCAAGCCCATCCCCTCTGCCCCCCCGCAGCATCATACCAGTGCTGAATGGGGACACAGTCAGGCAGCCTGACATTAGCACTGGGGGCGGAAGTCCCTGCCCCTGGCCTTGCCCACAGACTGGTTGTGACTGGGACACCGTAATGGACAAATTAGCATATTATCTCTTTATTATATAGATATGAGTTACATTTTATTTTTTAAACTTTTCTAAATAGGTAACACAAATGCTTGTTTAATCTATTAATCTTCCAGGATCTGTTCTGTAGCTTTAAAAAACTCTATTGATTTAAACACATGAGAAACATCAAAATAAAAATGCTATGAGTGTGGAATTATATTTTGTCTAACTTTTCATGCATCCATATATAAACACTCATTTCATTTCTCTTGACCTTTTCATGCTTTCTGCTTGACAAGCACTTTCTTAGTAACTCTTATTTTCCTTTGTTTCTTCAACCTCAGTAATTTCCCTTCTGGCCTGGAAAAGCCTTAGACAGTTATTTTGATAACAGACTTGGCAGGCAGTAGGGTCTCCTGCCCTAATTGATCCAGACTTGATATTGTGGAGCGTCCCCCACAGCTCATCCTTTAAAACATAGAACATACATTAATGAGTCACCTGAGAAATAAAGTTAAGAGTTTATAAAGTAGATTAAGAAACTAGAGAAAACATTTCAGTATTTCATTTTAAATTTCTTAAATTTCTTTGTATATTTTGCAGTTTATGCAAAAAAGACAATGAATGTTTTTAAAAATATATTTTTGTTGATTTCAGAGAGGAAGAAAGAGGGAGAGATAGAAACATCAATGATGAGATTCATTAATCAGCTGCCTCCTGCCTGCCCCAAACTGGGGATCGAGCCTGCAATTTAGGCATGTGCCTTGACCGGGAATCAAACCATGACCTCCTGGTTCATAGGTCAATGCTCAACTACTGAGCTATGCTGGCTGGACACACACATGAATTTTTAAAAATCAAGAAGACCCAAACTCTGAAGTATGCTGCTGGTACAACTGTGTATTAGGACTATTTGAGAGCGACTCCAATGTAGTTAAAGTTGGAGAGGTTGAAACAGGCCAGGGCTAGACTTTATGTCCTTGAATTAACTCTTACAATATTGGGCTTTGAAAGACGTTAGGTACAGGAAGTGGAAATATGATCAAGGTTTTGTTTGTGTTTTTAGCAATAATACTTTCTAATAGTTTGAAATATTTTGAGGGATGAAAGGCAAGGAAGGAGACTTGCTGAGATATTATTAAATTAGTCTAAGGGAATGGTTGAAGGCCTTAACTGAAAGGATAGGGTTAGGAATTGACAGGAAAGAATGAATTGAAGAAATGCTAAGAGGTAGAATTATAGGACTTGTGACCACTTGAACATGTTGAGGTTGGGGCAGATATATGAATATAAACTTTTTGGCTTGAATGGATAGGTGAATAAAGATTCACCGGGGTATATGAGCAAGCTGGGGTAGAAAGAAATAAAATTGACTTTTGCAGATTGAGCTCAAAATTGTTAGTTAATTTGTTCATTAAATTTTACTTAGTGCCTAGTATCTGCCAGGTACTATTATTAGTGCAAAAGATACAATAAAGAAAGAATATCCATGACCTCATGGCCCTTTCAATCTACCATGGGTTGAATGACAATAAACAAGGAAGCAATTATACAAATAAATCTGATATTTTCAAAGAGTAACTGGGAGGGATTCTATTTTTGAATGGGTAGGCAGGAAATGTCCGTCCTAAGAACTGATATTTGAGCCTGAATGACAAAAAGGCAACAGTCATGTGCAGACCTAGAGGACATTTCAAGTAGAAGAAAGTTCTGGCATTAAGGATGAGAACAACCTCAACATCTTGGAAATAAGACTTACTTGCCAAGCCCTGAAACTGCTGGCTTCTCTGCTTAGAGAGTAAAACTGCCTTTTTTCCCCCTTCACTTTCCCCCTCTCTTTCTGAATTCTCTCATTAGGGAAGTTTTTTAACCATTTGAAGATAAGGGTTTGTTAATTACAATCTGGATGCAAATTGCCCACACTGTTCGGCCTTGTTTTAACTTTCCTGTTTCCCTATTCCTTCTGCCCTGGAATCCTGTAACAGAAGGCTGGAGATGCAGGCAGGTTTCCATAGGACAAATAGGCTGTCAGATCCATAATTAGTTTGCTAGAACACTCTGGACCTTAGGAGAGAAGACTGGGATAAGGATAAATTATAGGCATCACCTATTTACATGTGCCATTTGCGGAAGAGAACATGTGAAAAGATAAAAAGGCAAAGAAAGGAATGTGAGAATAATTAACATTCAACTGGTGAGCAAAAGAAGAGAACCCATTAACAGGGACCAACACAATGGTGAAAAGATTAAGAGGGTGAAGGTAAGACTGCAATATCTTAGACTGAGAGAGAACAGATAGTTTCAAGAAAAAGGGAGTAATCAAAAATAATTAAATGTAACGGGACAAAAATGTTTCTAATGGGAAATGGCAAATAAGATCATTGGCGAATTTTTCTTATACAGTATACTTGAAGTGGTGGAAGAAAAGTCTGATTGCAGTAGAGTGAAGAGCAAAAATCTGAATGCAGTAGAATGAAAATTAAATTAAAAGCGAAGAAGTAGCTATAGCCAGTGAAGACTGCTTTTCCAAGATGTGTTTTTGAGGAGAAATAATATTGGATTGGGAGCATTTTTTAAAGGATAGAAGTTTGAGTGTACTTACAGGCTATGAGCTAGAAGTTAGTGAGAGAAAAAAGAAAAAGTCAAAAGAGGACATTAACAACGATAGCCAGGCCAGTAGAAAGTTCAAGGATCAGATTACCTCACCACCACCACCAACACAACTATTCAAGAGGTTAGCTATGATGATGAGACATCTTTTTTGGTTTGTTTCAACTTTTTGAAACATCTACAGATCCTTATGTAGAGACCTCACCAAAAACTTTATACGTGGAAAATAAGCATATGAAAAGACACTCTGCATAGCATGTCATCAGGGAAATGCAGATTAAAACAACAATGAGATACCACAACACACCTATTAGAAATAGCCAAAATACACAACACTGACAATATCAAATGCTGGCAAGCATGTGGGGCAACAGGAACTCTCATTCATTATTGGTGGGAATGCAAAATAATAATTTAGTGGTTTCCTATAAAATTAAACAAACCCTTACCATATAATCGAGCAGTCACACTTCATGATATTTACTCAAAGGAGCTGAAAACTTATGTCCACACAAAAAGCTACACATTCATGTTTAGCAGCTTATTCATAATTGCCAAAACTGGAAAGCAGCCAAGCTGTCCTTTAGTGGGTAAATGGATATATGAGCTGTGGTACACCCAGACAGCACTAAAAACAAATAATCTATCTAGCCATTAAAAAGACATGGAAGAGTCTTAAATAAATATTACTGAGTGAAAGAAGCCAGTCTAAAAAGGCTACATACTGTATTATGAATGAGATAGTAAAAAGATAAGTGGTTGCCATGGGTTGGTGGGAGGAAAGGATGAATAGGCAGGGCACAGATTTTGTGGCAGTGAAAATAGTCTGTACAATGCTATAGTGATGGGTACATGTCATTATAAGTTTGTCCAAATCCATAGAATGTACAAACCAAGAGTGATCCCTAATGCAAACTATGGACTTCGGGTGATTATGGTGTGTCAATGCAGATCCATCAGTTGTAACCTATGTATCATTCCGATGAGGATGTTGATAGTGAGGAAAGCTATGAACATCAGAGGTAGGAGGATACATGGGAAATCTCCATATTATCTCTTAATTTTGTTGTGAATCTAAAACTGTTCTAAAAGAAAGCAATATTAACAAAAAATCTTTATTTAAATAAATTATGTATGTTACATGTTTCAAGATCATGAAATAAAAAAAGACACATATCTCTGTATTGAAAGAGAGAAAGCAATATTCAATGCTCCAGCCGAGCCACACTGGCCAGGGCTATCAAACGCTAAAATTATTGTTATATATATATATTTTTTCAATTATAGTTTACATTCAATATTTTTCTGTATCAGTGTTATATGTACAGCAATGTGGTTAGAAAATCATGTATGTCACAGAGTGGTCCTCCTGCTGCTTCAAGTACTTACCTGGCCCCATACATATTTGTCACAATATTACTGACTATATTTCCTATGCTGTAATCTACATGTCGATGACTGTTCTGTAACTACCAATTTGTACTGCTGGATCCCTTGACCTTTTCCACCCAGCCCCCTAATGCCTCTCCACTCTGACAACAGTCAGTCTATTATCTGTATCTATGAGTTTGTTTCTTTTTTGTTTGTCTATTTATTTTGTTCATTAGAAATCTTAATGGTGAAATCACATGCATTGTTGTACCAGAAACTTAAGGGTTGTTGATGGCACTAAGAGGCAGGGAGTGACTTCCTTAGAGTCCTTAAAATCGTATCATTTATATAATCATACAAAATACATATATGAACTCTGTCCTTACTATGCTATTTATCAGCCAAAATTCCTGGTTAGTCATTCCCAATATTTTACTCCTTTATTTTCTTTTAAACTCATACATTCAAAATGTCCCTGCCCCTAATTCTAAGGAAAAAGATATCTCCTTTTAATCCCCTGGAAAATTCTCTAAAAACAGTTTCAAAGGCTTACACTGACAAAAATCATCAGAAAGTGATGGGATTGACTGTTTACCTGACCTGAATTCTAACCCTTATATAATACACAATTGGAATAAAGGCATTAAAGAATGGCTAATTTGTAGATATATGATCTCGAAGTCAAGGGAGCTTACAGATATTAAAATCTGAATATTGTTTGTGGTTAATGGAAGATAGGAAGTGTTGACTACTTGCTTGATTTGCAGCTTCAAAAGTACCGTGTCTTGGTAAACCCTGGTGGTCCTCTTAAGAAGGACCAGGGTCTAATTGTCAAATTGTTCAATGACCTCCTGACTTGTCATTTTCCTGATTTTTCTTTCCCAATAATCTAATCCTTTAATTTTATGAGCTATGATGCTTTGGAGTTTATGTCTCTCCCTTTTCCTGAATATACTGCAATAACAACAAGGGTCTCTCATCTAATCAGAGTGTAATTCAAAAACGTTACTGACATCAGACACCTACTATGTGCTAGGTATTGTTCTTAGCACTTTTCAAATATTAATCATCATAACAAAAGAATGAGATTGGTACTGTTATGATCACTACAAATGGTACAACTGAGGCAAAGAGAGGTTAAATAATTTGTCCAAGTTTACATACGTAGAAAGCACCAAAACCAAGATTTATACTCAGATAATTTGACTCTTAAAGGTGGTAAATTACTAACACACTATGCTAAGTCTTTGCTAAAACAGGGCAAAGAAGTCCTCAAGGAAGCAGTAGAGAGAAGCCTTGAGAGGGGAACCTCCTAGGACTGGACCAGGAGACCTGACCAAAGCTTTCAGCTTTTTTGGGGGAGTTCTATCTTTAATCCCAGATGGCAACATAGAATGCTGTTCCCTGCCTAAAGCACTGCCCAACAATGACCAGAATTAAACATTTTTGAATTGCACTTAGTATAGCTAAGGCAGGCAAACATTTTAAATATGTCCTATCTAATAAAGATGGAATATGCAAATTGACCATAACTTCATGACAAAGATGGCATTGCCCACAGCCAATAAGGAGGGAATATGTAAATTGATGCAACAAGGTGAGAGGTGGAAAGGCAGCTCTGGCCAGAACAAAGGTGGAAAGGCGGCTCCAGGCTGCAGTGAAGGCGGAAAGGCAGCTCCGGGCAAGAGCAAAGGTGGTGCCAGTAGCTAAGGGAAGAAAGGCTATTCTTGCACGAATTTTCGTGCATCAGGCCTCTAGTAATTTATAATATCAAGCATAAAAAAAGATTTCTTTTAATTAAAGAAAACCCAGAAAACATCAAACATTAAGCTGGTAAATACACATATCTGAATCAATAATGACTGACTGACTAGTTTGCCAGGTTCATAGACCTTGTTGCATCCCTATTTATTTCCTTAATTAGTCTCTTGCTCCAACGAACCATAAGTCTTGCGAACTACCTATGTTGCTACCTCATGAAGGGTTATAATAATAAGACCCGATATATTCCTTCAACTTGTCAACTGTATATTTATGAACTAAGAAAATAAAGGGAGGATATTCTCTTCTATCACTCACATGAGACGCTCCATTCACTTTCTGATATAGGTTTTGAGAGATATTTGCCTGGTAGTACTGTAGCTATTTCAAACGCCACCATCTACCTAAGCTGGTGTATGTTATCCACAATATAACATAATGATATACACCAACTGTGCAAGAAGGATTGCCTGTGTACAGTAATAGCAAGCTCTTCCTGTTCAAAACTATTTCCAAATCACTTGAGAAATTATATTTAGAATTTTCCTTTTCCCATTTATAAACTTAAAATATTTTCTTAGGGGAAAAAAATTTCAAGGTAGTAATTTCCCAAGCTACAAATTTCTGAATAAGGTAGTGTCTCAGCATTTGCAAAAAAGTAAGAATTACATCTATTAATGAATGTTTTGCATTTTTATTAAATGTGTTCATAAAGATATTTTATATGAAAGTCTGTAGTAATACAGACAAATCTAACAACTGTATTAGTTACAAAAAATAGGCCATATCTATTTCCTCTAGGGAATATGTCACATTACATAATTCTCAATATATTTTTGCCTCTAAGAAATTATACAAGATAAGTAATATTTTGGCACCAATTCATCAAAAAGATGGGCAAAATGTCACTATACTATCTTATTCATATATTTAAAAAGATTTTTATAACTATCTAAGAGGTGACATTTTACTTTTGCATAGCCTAGCAATGCATTAAATATATTCATTTTTATTTTTATAATGTACAGATATTTCACAATACTTTAATAACAAATACAAATAATTTAAAATTCTTAGTGTATGCATTAAAATGACCTTAACATTTAGATTTAAATCTACTTGTTCCAACCCCAAAATTGGAGAAAGAGTGAGAGATGAAATGTAAACAAACTCAGAAATATCTTCCTTTAAAGAAAAATGTCAAAGAAAACTCAAAATGTTTCCACATAACAATAGCACAATGGCTCTTGTCCCCTGAGGAAGTTTCTTCACATGGAAAACTTGATTGTCCTAACTTGAACTGCCTAAAAAAATGGTCAAGGGTGGAAGCAAAGAAGAGAAGTTTTGCTTATAAATTCTCAGGCAGCCTTAAACTATTTAATTTCCTAAGGACTGATTATGGTTAGGGAAAATTTACAGGTCTCCAAACCAGTGTTTGGTATTTGCATGTGAAGGATAAATGTGAATTTTGAGGAATAAACACATTCTTTGCAAGGAGCTAAAAACTGCTGGTTAATAAAGAAAAACATTTTCCTTGACTGTTACCAAAGACAATTAGCATTGATGGTACAGGATTTTGTATATCTACATTTTAAAAATATTAGAAGAGAGGCCAAAAGGGTCTGAAATAGGATTTCCCAATGCAAAATATAGACTTACTGGTACATGCCATGGAAGGTGGGTCTTTTTCAGCTCGGAAGTAACCCTTTTCACACTGACAGACAGAAGTTGCTTCCATGTAGGTTAAACTGTGTGGAGGGCATTTAGAACATTTTGTGTTCCCAGCAAATGCTTTATAGAATCCTGGTCTGCAAGCTGTAAAAATAGACAAAATAATTTTTGTTATTATTGCTAGAGTTCTTTTATTTGCACCTGTACAACATATTTTAATTTAAATACACTTTGGATATCAGAGTTCAATGTCACACATACACAGAAAAGTCAACATATGTTAATATTAGTGAATTAAATTAGTTATTCAAAATTAGCAACACAACAGTGACTTTACATTTTACTTTAGGTAGCTAATTTTTAAATGCATACCTGAAACACACATACACAGAACAGCAGTGCTTATCAGTGTGGGGATGTCCATAACCAGCAGGAAATCATTCGTGGAGTCCTGAGAGATGGCACTAAACTACATTGACCCACAGTGTTAAAAATGTATTTATGTTCCATTTCTTCCTCAGTCCTTCTGAACACTCAAAGTCCCAGGGTGGTGCTTGGGTATCTTTAATACCTTTCTTAAAGGCTAAGATAAAAAACCTTTTTAACAAAATGAGAGCTGGCCTTATATCCAGAGACCTTAGCAAGCAAGATCCAGATATCGTTTTGATAACTATACTGCTTTATTTTTAATCATTTTTATTTATTATGGCAAACAAGTGTTGACGCCGATAAGAATATACCTGCCAAGAAGGGCTCCTTATGGTTAATCAAGCCCAAATTTATAACCAGAGTCTAGCAGCCATTGTTGACAGAGGCCTCTCATGCACACTGTGAAAAGCCACAGAGTAACCTGCCAAGCCTGCTGTACTGTGCTCCTGCCTTCTGAGTAGACCCTTGTGAGAGAGCTCCTAGGATAAAAATGCTGCCAGTAAGATTGAGACTTTCCCCATGCAACCAGAGCTGTGCAGCTATATCCGCATTTGCATTTCACCAACCAATCAGAATGGCTCCCTCTGACCAATGAGGATGCTGCTATTTGGACCAAGCAAACCGTGAGTATTTGGAGTTCTCATTTGCATAGAAATTGACCAATCAGGGACAAGGGTTGGAAACTTCTGCGTCAATCTCCCCTCTATCTCTTGGAGCACGCTTTCAGTTTCCATTGAAAATTGTGTTTCCCTGGCAGAAGCTGTAACACTGGAGGGGAGCTGTCTCGCTGGGGCAAAGCGGAGCTGTCTTGTCTGAGCAGAGCTGTGGGGTGGGAGCTGTGACACTGCAGTCTCCCTGCGTGGGCTACCTCACCCGGCCTGTTCCAAGCTGTGCTGTTCCATATCCATGCTGTTAAACAACTGAACTGTTTCACAGGCACACTGTTTCACAATTGATTTGTTTTGATTGAATAAATTCTCCCAGTTCACCAAATCCCAAGTCTGGGAATCTTGTTGATACTGAATTGGCAGGGATGACTTTTCAGTCACATAACTTTTCTATTTATTATATTGAAATAAATGTACTTTAAAATTTTGAATTAGTTAAAAAGTGAGTAGACAAATATTAAATAAACTAGAGGCCTGTTTCACAAAAAGATTCGTGCAATAGGCCCTCCCTTCCCCTGGCTGCCTGCACCGGTTTTCCTTCGGCACCGGGGACCCAGGACTTCGCTGCTCCAGCTGGAGTCGCCTTCAAAGCCTTCACTGCTCTGGCCGGAGCCGCTTTGATCGCTGCTCTGGCCAGAGCCACCTTCAGTCTTTGCTCCCCTGCTTCATGCCTACATATGCAAATTAACCGCCATCTTTGTTGGTGGTTAATTTGCATATCTTGCTGATTAGCCAATGGGAAGCATAGCGAAGGTAAGGTCAATTACCCTGTTTGTCTATTATTAGATAGGATAAGGTATATATGCTATATGCATATGGCGAAAACATAAAAATGGAATGCAAATGACTAAATTTTCACCAAAAAATCATGAACACTAAAATATAAATGAGTAAAGTTATATGATGAATAGTGTTATTGATTTTTATCTTTGCTTAATCCATATTATTTTCAGAGTACATTTTTACAGGAATGGAAAACCTAGAAAAAAGGATCCTATGCTAGGTGTACATCCAAAGGTCAAGAACGGGAAAAAGGCTTAGTTATTTCTGGTCTTAGAGCAATCACTGCTGGCCACTTTCTAAATTAAGACTATCATACAAAATTAATTTTCCAGGAACATATATTATGTTAATAAATGTTTTTAACAAACTACTTATTTTAGAACTCAAGATATTTTCATAAAATGTTCTATTTAAAAATATACAAAAATCCTAATTTAGCAATAATAAATATATGCTTAGGGCTTCTGCTTATATATTGAGGACAGAAATGAATAATTGCCATTAATTTTTTAAAAAAATATATTTTTATTGCCAAGACCGGCTTGGCTCAGTGGATAGAGCGTCGGCCTGCGGACTGAAAGGTCCCAGGTTCGATTCTGGTCAAGGGCATGTACCTTGGTTGCGGGCACATCCCCAGTGGGAAGTGTGCAGGAGGCAGCTGGTCGATGTTTCTCTCTCATCGATGTTTCTGACTCTCTGTATCTCTCCCTTCCTTTCTGTAAAAAATCAATAAAAATATATATATTTTTTAAAAAATATATATATTTTTACTGATTTCAGAGAGGAAAGGAGAGGGAAAGAGAGATAGAAACATTAATGATGAGAATCATGGATTGGCTGCCTCCTGCATGTCCCCTACTGGGGCCCAAGCCCACAACCCACGCATGTGCCCCCGACCGGAATTGAACCCGGGACCCCTCATTCCGCAGGCCAACACTCCATCCACTGAGCCAAACCAGCAAGGGCAGCCATAACTTTTTTGGAGTAAATTTAATTCCTACCTAAATGAGTCAAAATAAAATAACTATCTTACTGTAGGTACATATGTTGATGAATATTTGTACATATCTAATGAAAGCAATCTTATTGATAGTAGAAATACACTATGTACTAGGCATGAACACAAACACACACACATTATAACTGTGTTATTTTTGATAGTTTATGTTTGCTTTTATAAAAATATTTCTTGTAAATGATCTAATAATTAAGAAGTAAGATGATCAATTCTGTACAGTAAAATTACTATTAAATGGTTGGTTATGCAGTATCTATTAAGTTGTGATTGGTGGTACTTAAATAACAACAACACAGTCTCTTCTGTAACTTGATAATAAATTAACTAATACTGTATGGCTAATCAATAAAAACACAATCATCAAAATATTTAGGCAGGAGGTTGCCCCTCTGGCTGAGGCCTCGCCAGCCTTGTAGCGCAGTGTTGTCTTTGTGCCTGGCCAGGCCTACTCCACTGTGGGTGCAGGTGGGGCAGCCTGTGTGGGCACAGCACCTTCACCTGGGCCTCAGGGACTGACACTGGTGCCAAAGGTGAGCTTCTCAGCAGCTGGGGGTTGGCTTCCCTGCAGTAACCTAGCTGCCGTCACTTAGTGGGAGCCAGCTGCACCTAGCCTAAGCTCAGGCTTGGCAGGTTAACAGACGGTGGTCTTGGGGTGAGGGAGTGTACAAGGGAGAGGGGTGTGGCAGGGACAGCACAGAACAAGAACAACGACATAAACCTGCATGTGTAAGATTAAATATAGCAAAGGCGGGGGAGGGTGGGGGGTGGGATAGGAGTAAGGGAAGCTTTTTTCCTCCCTTCCCACTCCAGGCTGCTCCCTCTAGAACAGGCATGAAGGACCTAGAGTTCTACTGGCAGCTTTTTTTTTTCCTTGCGCACTCAGAGATTTAAAAAAATAAAAATACAAAAAGCAGTCCTTTCCGCTAGAGAACTGGACAAGGAGCTTCTATCTGCTTGGTAATCATTTTGGGATTTCATGGGAATCTTGTCTTGGAAGGATCTCCATACTCAAAGTGCCTTTTCCAGGACCAGTAACATCAGCATCTCCTGTTCTAAAAGCAGTCTTGGGCTCTCCAGACTCACTGAATCAGAAACTACAATTATAGATGACTCCCAGGGGGCTGCAAGCATAGTCTATTTGAAAAGCTCTAGTCTGCAATACTGGTTCTTAATTCTGGCTGCACATTAGAAACACCTGAAGTTATGGGTTGACAATTTTTTTTTAAATATAAGAAAAATATATTTCTCTAAATCTGTCAAAATGCAGAGTACATAAATAATAAGTAATTACCTCACTAATATTTTCATTAAAAAATTCTTTAGCAAATATTTAATTTGTAAATGTAATCTTATAACAATAGTTACAAGACAATGTCTTTCATAAGCTATTCAATAAATCCATTTTACATATATCTTGTCAGTAATATTATTTTCTACTTAATTATGTGGTTCAAAATAACTAAATATATTTCATAGTATACATTTTTAATACTTTGCCAAGTAAAAATATTGAACTTAATTATAAATTTAAATAATATAATCTACTATAATATTTACTAGAGGCCCAGTGCATGAAATTTGTGTATGGGTGGGGTCCCTAGGCCTGGCCAGTGATCAGGGCTGATCAGATTCCCCACCTCCCTGCAGCCCCGCCCCCTCCTTCCCTCACCGTCCTGCATGCCGCCACTGCATGCCACGACTGCACGGTTCCCCACCTCTTTGCCTCCCCGCCTTCTCCTTCCCTCACTGCCCACATCTGCTGCCACCCACTCCCGGTTCCCCATCCTAGCCTGGGGCCCACCCCAATTGGGTGACGGGGACCTGCCGGCTGGGGGTAGGGGCCAACCACCACCATGGCAGGCAGACAGTGGACTGATCAGGGCCTGCCGGCTGGGGGAGGGATGAGGAGGGATGAGGGAGGGACCCAGGAGGTTGGCCGCCCTCCCGAGGAGGGAGCTGGCCTCAGCCCCCCTGGGAAAGGGGCTGCGTCCGCCACCACCCACCCCTGGTTCCCTGTCCCAACCTGGGGGCCTGGCCATGGGGAGGGACCAGGAGGTTGGCTGGCAGGCCCCATTGGCGATCAGGGCCTGTGGGCTGGGGGCAGCTCCTGTGTTGAGGGTCTGCCCCTTAGTGGTCAGTGCGCATCATAGTGACTGGTCATTCCAGTTGTTCCGTCAAAAAGATCACTTGGCTTTTATATAAATAGATAAGCATAATATACCAATCAATTTAGAGGGAATATGCAAATTTAAAATGGGGGCTAGCATCTGTATATTCCAATGTTATTTGAGATATAACTTAAATATTATAAAGGTCATTTAAGTCACTTTTTGAAAAAGGCAATTTTTTAAAAATATATTTTATTGATTTTTTTACAGAGAGGAAGGGAGAGAGATAGAGAGTTAGAAACATCGATGAGAGAGAAACATCGATCAGCTGCCTCCTGCACACTCCTACTGGGGATGTGCCCGCAACCCAGGTACATGCCCTTGACCGGAATCAAACCTGGGACCCTTGAGTCCGCAGGCTGATGCTCTATCCACTGAGCCAAACTGATTAGGGCGAAAAAGGCAATTTTTAAAAATAAATTTATTAGGATTGTGTATGCTATAGGACTGCAATGAAAGTTCAGTGGAGACAAATACTGTATGATCTCACTTATATGTGGAATCTAAAAAACCAACCAACAATAAACACTAAAATCACAGAAAAAGAGATAAGATTTGTGGGTATCAGAGGAAGAATGGGGTGAAGGAGTATTAGAAGAAGGAAGTCAAAAGGTACAAAATTCCAGATGTAAAATAAATAATTACTAGGAATACTAGAGGCCCGGTGGACAAAATTTGTACATGGGAAGGGTCCCTAGGCCTGGTCGGCGATCATGGCCAATCAGGGCCTTCCAGCTGCCAGCCAGGGCCTTCCTTCCTTGGCTGCCAGTTGCTGGTTGGGGCCTACCTTCATTTTGTGCCGCCCCCTGGTGGTCAGCGTACATCATAGCGAGCAATCAAACTCCTGGTCTCTCAGTCAAACTCCTGAGGGGACACTACGCATATTAGCCTTTTATATATATAGATAACATACAACATGATGCATAGTTAACACTGCTATATGACATACAGGAATGATGTTGAAAGAGTAGATGCTGAGAGTTCTTATAAAATACTTTTTTCCTTTTTTATTTTATTTATATAAGACATTGGATGTTAACGAACCTATTGTGCTAATCATTTCACAATACATGCAAATCAAATCATCATACTCAACACCTTAAAACTTATACAGTAATGTGTGTGAATTATTTCCCAATAAAACTAGAAAAAATGAAAAATAAATTAAAATTCATTATTAAGTACAGATATAAAACCTATTAGACACAAAGGCAAAAGCTTTAATCATTTTGTTTTCTTTCTGTTATCAGCCATTCAAATAACATCCATAAACATTGTTTAGCATATGAAGTAGTCGCTTATAACTTAATTTCGTGTAGCAAAACATTGCTATCTTTTATTTTTTTTCCTTTGGTAACTAAAACAAAAATTTAAATAATTTTTATCTGAGGAGTTTTCAGTTAATTTGTTATTTTCTTTCAGAACTCTCTTAAAATGCTTAGGACATCTCTTAAAATACTCTAGAATATCTTAGTGATATTAAAAGTGTTCTTGATAACAGCCTAACTGGTCTCTCAGCATCCATTTTTGTGAGCCATATAAACTATTTTCACTCTAGTAACCACAATAAAAACTAAAAAGAAACAAGTGAACTTAATTTAAAAAATATATTTTAACTGAATATACCCCAAATATTATCATTTTAATATATAAATATGCTTTCAAAATATTTTACATTTCAGGGTTTTTTTTGAATTTTTTTTGTACTAAGTATTTAAAAATCCCTTGAGTATTTTCTATTAATGGCTCATTCCAATTCCAACTAGTCACATTTAAAGTGTCCAGTAACCTCATGCGGCTACCATACTGGATAGTGCAATATTTGAACACATAAATTTGTTCATTACATCCTTCTGTTTAAAAAACTTTAATGACTTCACATCACCTTTACAGTTAAAGTTTAAAATATTTACCTTGCATTACAAATTTACCCATGGTTTTGCCTGTCTGTAGTTCCAGCCACATCCCACGAAGCTGCTCCCCTCTACCATTCCCTCTGTTAAGATTTTGCCTGTCTACAGTCTATTCTCAACCCAAAAGTTCAGATCATATTATCAGTGGGCTCTGAGCTTTCCAATGTCTTCCTAATCTCCTCGAGTGAAGCCCATTGCCCTGTTAAATGCCTACCAGGCATTGCACAATTTTATTCCCCCACCCCCCCATTCCCTTGGACCCTGCTTCTTTCATCTCCCACCTCTTTTCTCCTCAGGTACCCTGCCCCAACCACACTAGCCTCCTTCAGAACCTTACCCACCCAAAGATTGCTATTGCCACTGGGCCTTATCACTTACCATGGTTTGCTCCTTCCCTTACATGGGGTCTTTTTCAAATGTTACCATATTAACGAAGTCTTCACAGACTGGATTCCCTTTTTGAAACTGCATATCCCACTGCCAGGGCCAGCCTGACAGGGTTGAGCCGGGCTGAGGCAGGGAGGTGGGAATTGAGAAAAGAAAGAAAGACAGGAAAGCGGGGTCGGGAGGACCCCAGTTCTCTTGGTGAACTGAAGAGAGTTTATTAGCTATACAATCCTATGTATACACAACACACTGAATCGGAGGTCTGTCAAGAGGAATGTGTTCTTTGTTCCTCTTAATCTCTAAGGGAGAGATACAGCAGAAGGACAAGTTCTCAGTACAGCATATCTCAGTAAGTAGTTATAGACTTCTGGGCAAGCTATGAAAGGCTGTTCTCATTCTACAAATGTTGCTCTCATTCTACTGATAATCGCCATCCAAACAGGTCTGGGAAAACTGTGTGGGTAAGGGTTCCAGCCTTGCTAGCCCCTGCAGGTGCAAGGACCTTGCCAGCTTACATCTGGCCCCCAACATCCCACTAGATCAAACCATTGTTTTCCATATTACCCTTCACTCTGTTCTGTCTCCAAAAACATAATATCTGACACTTGATATGTTTAATTTTTTAAGCCACCTTCCTCTAACATGTATGTTCCATTAGGTCAGATATTGTTGTTCACTGAAGGGTATCCAGGGCCTAGGACAGTGCCAGGCTTTATTTGGCCTTCATGGAGCATCTGGTGAAGGAAGAATGAATTGCTGAGGGACTCCTTTCATTTCTGTAAGTTCCCTATTTAAACATTTTTCTCTATTGAAAATCTCTTCCCTCCATGACCCACTCATCTTGCTAACTCCTGGTCATCTTTTAGGTCCCACTTCTTTTAGAAAGCTATCCCTGACTTCCTAGACTAGTTTAGCTTTTCCAAGAACCTGTCCCTTTTCCATGTTAGTTATCCATTAGCAATTCCTTGTTTAATGGCTGTAAGTACCACAAGGACAGGCTGGCATGGTGCTTGTCATAAAGTAGGTGCTCAGTATAAACACCATTGAATTGGACACCATGGAAGTACTCTGCTAGTTAAATTCCTGCAGAGACTTATGCATGTCTACTCAGTGCATGTTGACTTGATGAATTACTATAAGGGATGGAGGCAGTTAGTGAAGATCTTAAAAATGATTCAACTACAGCTCAAATAATATGGCAAGGTGAGTTGGCTATTAAAAAATTTCCATTTGGAATTATTATCCATGTAAATTTAGATTTTTTTTTGGTCTGTTGCAACAACCAACCAACCAACCACATATAAATTGGATATTGGTGCTGCAACTCTCAAGGCTATCCCTGATTTCAAATGTTTGTGTACATCAAAATTGCCTTTGAAAACCTTAAAAATTTGAACTTATATATTTGAATTCTTAAAATATTTCCCTATCTATTTTAATACTCAAACTAAGTCTTTTAGTTTATTCAAAAATTAAGTTTATGCTGTTAAAAAGTTAGAAAACCATTATTCCAGCCAGTCACACTTGCTTTATTTAGCACACATGAATGGTATGTAGCATGTATGTCTCTTATACTTTAATCATATTAAATTATAAATACTGTACCACACTATCAATCTAAATTTCTTATAACTACACAAGCCAGACACAGGCCTTAGCATTCTTATATCCACAATGCTTAGTATATTTCAAGTATTTATTTAGTTTTATAAGTGCTTGAAAAATTGAATGAGTAAATGATTAAGTGATTAAGCCACTAATGTCTAATATGAGATTACTAGAACTCTGTAAGTTGAATGGTTATTCTATACATATTTTCAGTTAGTGGGTTTATGTTCTGTTTGTATTTTTATTAAAAACGAGTGGCCCGGTGCACAAAATTTGTGCACATTAAAAGGGAATTAATTAGAGGAAATATTTTAATATTGCTATTTTCCCTTTCTCTATAATACAAGTGTCAGAGATGAAAGAAAATTAGTAAAATGTATATGAAAATCTCCCTCTTGTCAGAGTCTGGGGTGTGCTGTGGGACCTAGAGTAAAGTCCCCACCCACCACCCGCACTCACTTTGAAAACACAGGAAACCCAGACCCAGCCAGCCCCACCCCCGTCAAGCCCCACCGGGGGGCACAGCTGCAGGTCCCCCGGCCTGGCTCTGGGTGGGGGGACACAGTCTCAGGTCCCCCATCAAGCTCCTCTGGGTGGGGGGGTGCTCAGCCTCAGGTCACCTGGCTTGACACCAGGGCAGGGGGCGTGGCCTGAGGTCCCTTGTCAAGCCCCGCGGGGCGGGGAGCACGGGCTAAGATCCCATGCAGCCTCAGGTCCCTGCTGTTTGGTCGTGATGTTTCGGCATCCTGGCTAGTTTGCATATTCCTCTGTTATTATATAGGATGGGATATCAGGCTCAGTGATGTGGCTCAGTTGGTTGAGCAACGTCGCATACACCAGAAGGTTGCTGGTTCAATTCCGGGTCAGGGCACATGCCTGGGTATTTGCTCATTTTCCAGTAGGGGGCATGCAGGAGGCAGCCAATGTTTGTTTTTCTCTCTCATTGATGTTTTTTTGTTTTTGTTTTTGTTTTTTAAATATATTTTATTGATTCTTTACAGAGAGGAAGGGAGAGAGATAGAGAACCAGAAACATCGATGAGAGAGAAACATCGATCAGCTGCCTCCTGCACATCTCCTACTGGGGATGTGCCTGCAACCCAGGCACATGCCCTTGACCGGAATTGAACCTGGGACCCTTCAGTCCGCAGACCGACGCTCTATCCACTGAGCCAAACCGGTTTCGGCACCATTGATGTTTTTATCTCCCCCTCCCTCTCCTTTCCTCTCTCTAAAAACAATAGAAACATATTTTTAAAATATCTTCAAAAAGAAAGGATATTGGTAGCTATGTGTTAAGAACTTTTAAATTGCTTTCTTATAGATCCCTTTCTCTTTCTCTACCTCTTCCTTATTTCTCTGTTTCTAGGGTATGTAAGCTAATTGCCAAAAAACAAAAACAAAAAAAACAAAAACCCAGCAGGACAAGAATATTTTTCCAAAACCTGTCAATACTGCAAAATATGTAGTTGGAAAGCTAAAGATTATCTTATTCAGTGGTTAAAACCATTTTCTTTTTTAAAAAGCTATTCAGATATAGAGCTTCAAGTCAAACCTTAATTTTTATAATAACTTTTTAATATATCTTTATATATACAAAACATTATGTTTATATAAATAAGATTATCATATGTATTATCTGTTTGCATCTTTATTTTAAAATGCCATTTAGACATCTGACTTATTTGCACCAATTCTTTCTCCTTTCCTCTTCAAATATCACTTTCCTAAAATGCCAACACATTGCTGCATCGAACATATATGTATGATCAGAAAAATTTAGTTGTTAATTCTACAACACATAATATAAGTAAACTTTATACTGTTTTTCTCAATTACCAACTATACCTTTGTGATATATATGTAGTATTTCTATCAACAATCTCCAAGCTGAGAGAAATACTTTCTAAACTATGCTGACATAAACATCTTTGTGATGATGTTTATGCTTCAGTTCCTAAGAGTAGGAGCTCTGGGTCAGGTTATAATTATTATTTGTTTTAATATACATGTTTCATTCCTAAACATTTCTAAAAAGTCACAACAATGTAAGAAAGCACCCTAACCCTTCATCCCACTAATCCCTATAACTAATGTTAGTCCTTTTTTAACCTTTTAATAATATGTGAAGTTAAATACCATTATTACTTTAATTAAAATTGCTTGATTGCAACTAATTTTGCATATTTTTCATAGTTGATTGGCCATATTGTTATACTTACGTATAAACTACCTTTTACATCCTTTCATCTTTTCCTATTGATTGCTTGTTTTTTCTATTAATTTATAATAGTTGTTTATTAGCAATATTAATGTTATATTTGTCATTTTTATTATACATATTTTTCTAAGAGTTTTATATTGACTTTGTTCATAAAAATGTAAAGAAACAACCCTATTCATAATATAACTTAATTAAAATCAATAAAGTAATAAGGGATACACTTAACCAAGGAAGTGAAAGATCAATACAATAAAAACTATAAGAGTCTAATAAAAAAATTAAAGAGATCACAAACAAATGGAAAGATATCCTGTGTTCATGGACTTGAATAATGTATATTGTTAAAATGTCCATATCACCCAAAGCAAACTATAGATTCGATGCAATCCCTAGCAGAATTTCAATGCCATTTTTTTACAGACATAGAAAAAAATATCCTAAAATTTGTATGGAAACACAAAAAAACGCAAAATAGCCAAAGGAATAATCACAAAGAAGAACAAAATGGGAAGCATTATTCTTCTTGATTTCAAGCTACACTATAAAGTTATCCTATACAATAAAGGAGAAATATGCAAATTAACCATCCCTCAAACTATGGCTACGCTCAAGCCATGCCCACAAGCCACGCCCATAAGCCAATCAGGAGCAAGTATGCATATTAACCCAACTAAGATGGCGCGGCCACTGAGTTGGAGCTAGCAGGAGGCTTGGGATGCCCCCGGCGATGGAGGAAGCCAAGCTTCCCGCCTGCCCTGGCTGGCCCTCGGTTCCACTCAAGGCTACGAAGTTTCAATTATAGAAGATAAATAAATCCCAGGAAAAAAAAAAAGGAGAGGCTGAGAGCTTGGGTCATTGGAGGGCATGTGCAGCCTGAAAATGGCCATCAGCCCCTCACCCAGGCTGGCCACACCCCCATGAGGTGAGGGTCCCTGCTGGCAGGCATGGCCAGCCTGAAAACAGCCCTCAACCCCTCACCCAGGCTGGCCAGGTACCCCAGTGGGACGCCCCTACCCTGAAGGGGCTGTGGCCATCCTGCAAATAGCCATCAGCCCCTCACCCAGGCTGGCCAGGCACCCCAGTGGGGACCTCCACCCTAAAGGGGGTGTGGCCAGCCTGAAAACAGCCCTCAGCTCCTCACCCAGGCTGGCCACACCCCCGTGGGGTGAGGGTCCCTGCTGAAGGGCTTGGCCAGCCTGTAAACAGTAATCAGCCACTCACCCAGGCTGGCCAGGCACCCAGTGGGGACCCCCACCCTGAAGGGGGTGTGGCCAGTCTGAAAATGGCCCTCAGCCCTTAACCCAGGCTGGGCAGGCACCCCAGTGGGATCCCCACCATAATCCAGGACACCCTTCAAGGCAAACCAGATGGGCCCCACCCATGCACCTGGCCTCTATCCTATATAGTAAAAGGGAAATATGCAAATTGACCTTAGCAGAATGACTGGGAATGACTGGTCACTATGACACACACTGACCACCAGGGGGCAGATGCTCAATGCCGGAGCTACCCCCTGGTGGTCAGTGCACTCCCATAGGGGGAGCTCTGCTCAGCCACAAGCCAGGCTGACGGCTGCCAGTACAGCGGTGGTGGTGGGAGCCTCTCCAGCCTCCTCAGCAGCGCTAAGGATGTCCGACTGCAGCTTAGGTCTGCTCCCCGCTGGCAAGTGGGCATCCCCCGAGGGCTCCCGGGCTGCCAGAGGGATGTCTGACAGCCAGCTTAGGCCTGAAACCCTGGGGAATGGGCCTAAGCCAGCAGGTGGACATCTCCCAAGGTGTCCCAGACTGCAAGAGGGCACAGGCCGGGCTGAGGAGACCCCCCCCCCCACCCCACCCAAGTGCACAAATTTTTGTGCACCAGGCCTCTAGTAGTAAATAAAACAATATGGTGGTGGTATAAAAGTTAGACATGTTGACTGCTGGAACAGAATAGAGAACCCAGAAATAAACTCCTACATAAATAGTGAACTAATATTTGAAAAAGGAGCCAAGAATATACAATGGGGAAAGGATAGTATCTTCAATAAATATATTGGGAAACCTGGATGACTACATACAGAAAAATGGAACTGAACCCCCTATCTTACTCCACTCACAAAAATTAACTCAAAATGCAGAGGTTCTCTGCAAGTGTTCACCTGAGTTTTGATAATTAAATATAAGACCTAAAACTAAAACTCCTAAAAGAAAAGATGAGGGAAAAGCTCCTTGACATTCTTGGCAATACTTTTTTTGAATATGACAATAAAAACAGAAGCAACAAGAGCAAAAATCAAGAAGTGGGACAACATCAAATTAAAAAGCTTCTGCTCAGCGAAAGAAACAACCAAAAAAAAAAAAAAAAGAAAGAAAGAAAGCAAAAGCAACCAATGAAAAGGCATAAAATTCTTGCAAACCATATGTATAATGAAGGGTTAATATCCAAAATATTATAGTACTAAAGAACTCATACAACTCTACAACAACAGCAGAAACAAAACCTCAAACACTTTTTTTTCCTGGTGCCAAGCAAGTTTATATGTTTGGGGTTGGGAGTGTGAGGGGTTGGCGGCGGGGTAGGGGAGGAGGCACAGCCCACCCAGGCATCTGGAAGCCCGTGCAGGACGTCAGCATCAGCTTGTCTGAGCCCCAGACTCACCTGGCTGCACAGCTAGCCTGAGACTTGAGAGTTGCGAATATCAGGGAATTTGCCAGTTTGGATCCTTGGCCTATTCCACACTCCCTCCCCCACCCCCATTAAATCCAGAGCCTGTCACATGATAATCAAGAAGCAAAACCTCAAACAATTTAATTTAAAAATGGGCATAGGAAATGAATAAACATTTCTCTAAAAAAATTATACAAATGGCCAACACATACATAAAAAGATGCTCACCATTACTAATCATCAGGGAAATGTGAATCAAAACCATATCATTTCACACCTGTATTTTTGGCTATCATGAAGAAGACAAGAGATTAATAGTTGTTGGTGAGGATGTAAGGAAAAATGTAACCCTTGTGCACCGTTGCTGGGCATGTAAATTGGTACAGCCACTATAAAACAACAACAACAAAACAAACAGGATAGAGGTTCCTCAGAAAATTAAAAATAGAACTACTATATGATCCAGCAATCCCACTGTCTAGTTTTGTAGCCAAAGGAAATGAAAACAGTATATCAAAAAGACATTTGCATTCCCATGTTTATTCACAGTAGCCAAGATAGGGAAACAACCTAAGTATCCATCAATGGATGAATGGATAAAGAAGATCTACAGTGATTCTATTTTAGTTTCCATCCATAATTCTAAAGCTTTATTAAGTAAATCCACACATCTTGCACGACTGCAATCATCTCAGATACGCTTGCCTCCCCAGCCATTGTATAGGTATATGATATCTTTGATTTTGACTATTGGTCTGCAAAGCCTTAAATATATGCTATCTGGCCCTTGATAGAAAAAGTTTGCTAACACTTCATCTCTAGAATAAAGACCAAACTCAGTTTAGTATTTAAATTCCTTAAGAATGGAGGTCACAACACCTATTTTTCCAAACTTACTTCATTTTATTGATACAGAAATTTTAGACTTCTTACCACTTCCCACATATACCATGCTCTTTTCAACAGCTTTATTGAAATGGAATTGGCATGCAAAAAATTGGACATAGTGTACAATTTGATAAATTTTGACATATGCATATAATTGTAAAATCTTTACCACAATTAAGATAGTGAACATATCCATTAACCACAAACGTTTTCTTGTACCCCTTTATTTTTACCTATTTTAAGTTTTATATTTTAAATATGCTTCTTATATGTAGTACTTACCTAGGTCTTGTCTTTTTTAAGTCTAAACTGATAATCTCTGCCTTTAAATTTTCATGTTTAGACTATTTACATTTGATGTGACTACTGATATGGTTAGGTTAAGTCCATCTTGATATTTGTTTTCCATTTGTCCCATCTGTTCTTTTGTTCTATTTTCTTCTTTTTCTGCCTTCTTTAGGAAGAACTGCATGCTTTTAATGTCCTCCTGTTATTTCCTTTGTTTATCTGTTTATTAACAAAACTCAGGTGAACACTCACAGAGAGTCTCGACAGCTCTCTGGAGTTCTGTTTCAGAGAAGCACTCTACTCTTCCGTCTTCTACCGTGTTAAACCTAGCTGTCTGTTCTACATGGACTCTCATACCCGTCTTCTCAATCCAGGAAGGGAGTCTACTGGGTTCAGTCAGGGTCCCTTCTCCCTGCAACATGACCTGGAACCTCTCAAAAGACTAAATTAAGACAACTATAGGGTTTTCCTCCTTTATTTACCACCTCTCTATGATATCTGTCCTTCGTTATTTGATGCTTTATGTCTTAAAAGTTGCTTTTCATATATTTTGCATGGGTTTTCTTTATTTCAGGCACATGTTACTATATCTTGGTCACAAGTAAAAAACCACACTGCTTTAGTCACCTTGGATTCTTATTTTTATAACTGTCTTCATATTTCACTCCCTTCTATAATGTACAACTCTTATCTACCATACATGGTTTCTTAGAGACAAACTTTAAAAACGTATTTCAAAGAACAATGCAACACTGTTACCATTTACCAGAATGCCTAAAGTGAAAAAGACACACAAAACGGACTTTGGTGAGGATATGGGGTGATACCCACTCTTACACCTTGCTGGAGAAATTTAAATTGGTGCTGCCATTTGGAGAACTATTTGGCAGTATCTACTATAGATGAACACAGACCTACTTCTTACCTAGCAATTCCACCCCTTGGCAGAGACAAAACAGAATAGCAGGAAGTGAAAGCAGCTTGTCTCCCTGAAGGTAGTCATCCCAGGTACCATGGCTAAATCAGTTATCACTCCTCAAATTTTCATTTTCCACAATTCTCTTGACATGTTGACCCTTCTCATCTGCTATACTTTCTTCTCCCTTCACCCTTTGTTGTGTCCTTGTTAGCATAAACCTTCTATATCTCTTCACTCCTTTTGGTGAAGTGTTCTGAGGTAATGAAAGTAAATGGATATATTTAATCAACTACGTTCACCAAAAAGTTTACACTCTCCTAAATTTCTAATCATATCATTGGAATGAGTATATTCAGTAGAAAAAAATCAAATTACAAACAAGTCATTAGTTATAAAGTATTTGTGAAATGATTTCTTGATTTTCTGTTGCCGTGTACCAACTAATAAAGTAGGAAGGATGCTAAAAGAATAAATACAATGTAATTTGGTAAAAGTGGATCTATAAAATACAAAATATATAAATATTGTTATAAAATTACATATTAAATAATCTAAATTAAAATGGTTTCCTATTTCAAACTATGATTGCTTAAATAACAATAAAATATCTATTATAAAGGTAATTTTTATAGAAAAGCATGTATTAAAGGCATATGCAATATGAGTATAGCTATTGCAATACCACTAATACTAATTAAATACATACTTTTCAATACAATTTCCTGTATAGATGTTTGAAATTTCATTATCTTCAGATAATGAGTATTGAAATTTCATTATCGCCAGATAATGAGTATTGACTAAAATACAGTTGGAAAGTGTACACACACACGCACGCACACACACACACACACACACACTATGTCTCTAAAACAAAATCAAGAAATGTATGACCTATTATACCTATTACACACAAACTTTATTTTAAAAATTCAATGTATACGCTATACATTGCTAGCAATTTTTTTTAGGTTTATTTTTATTATTAGAAAACTTTAAGACAAAGGACCATGAGAAATCCTAGTTGGCACATAATGCTGTTCTCATCATTTGATGAAATCATTCAGTGATGAAATGTTCAAACTATTCTCATTATATGATGATATATTGAACTGTGTCTTGTGTGACAAGAACTGATCTATAATAATAAAAGTGTAATATGCAAATTGACTGAATGGCCAACAGTATTCGTGCATCAGGCCTCTAGTATTAATATAATTGACTGCCTTTCTGTCATTGATGTTCAATCGTCGGTAGGTTTAGAAAACTTGAATGACTTATCAGTAAAATATGTGATCAACATCATTTCTCAAAACATTAGAATTACAAAATGTAAGAAACTAGACTAGGAAGTATCATTGTTTTCCTAGGTTCTGTTTTGCAGTTATAAAAACTAAATTTTGCTGTCACGTAAGTAGAGAAGGCAGGAAAGATTAGAGAATTGAAAAATAAAAAGAAACGGAAAAAAACCCTTAAAACGTAAGGGTAAATAAACATAATATTTTGTTTCCTAATAATAACTTAACCTTCCTTTCGACGGGGAGTGGGGGTACTATAAAGTCCTCATGAGATAATGTATATAAAAGTGCTCTGCTACTAATTCTAGGTTCTCATTGCCACCAAAGGAATGCTTAAAGTGAACTTTCTCTAAAATAAGCAAATAGAAAGACATACAAAAATATATGGTGGGTTGCAGGGCTTTCATCCTAAAGATTCAGAAGAAGGGCGTTGGTTCTTTAAAGCATGGCATAGGCATGCAATATCCCCTGCTTATCTACAAACTCTGGACACAATACTCCCAGCAGATAGTTGAAGACTCTAAAAAGTTAGCAGAAGGGGGAATATTGGAGAAGACCAAAGTCTGAAGTATTACCAATCTGGTGATAAGTTTAGCATCCTTCTCTTCCTTACCTCCCTGCCCCTTCTGTGTATGCTGGGCTGTAGCCTGGGATAGACTGAAAGTGGGCACCAGGTCACAGCCTGAGCTCTAGGACAAGCCTGTTCACCTTGGCTTTGGAAGTGGGAATGCAACTCCTATTAGGAAGAATGTGGAAGTCCCTTCTTCCATTGTTTTATCTTTCTCCCCACTCTGCTCTCTTATTCCCAGCCCCCAGGCAACCACGTGCTAGTAGTAGTGGTGTTGGTGGCCAGCAATGGGAGCCGAAGGAAGCCAACGTTTTTAATGAGGAAAAATGCCCCCCCCCCTTCACTGAAAATGTGATTCTGAGAAAGTGGAGTCACCCCCTTGCATTTTTTTTCTGACTGTCCTGCTCTCCCTGGTCCTCCATGCAGATCCAGTTGCAGGAGTGCACAACAGCGCAGAGTAAATAAAGCCCCAGCCAACCTTCTAATCAAGAGACACTGACGAGGAGTCATAGGGCACAGGAAAGTACTGAAAGGAACAGGAAGAGAGCGCTTGGGAAGGCCATGCCATGCACTAGCTCATGACCTCCCAGGCTTACTCCCAAACTGCATGTAGGTGGGTCTGATTGCATTTAAAGGCTTTGAGAATTGAATCAAAAGACTACCATCCAGGTTTCAGATTAGCAGTGATGCTTTAAAGTGTTGGTTAGGTAAAGAAGTGTTGGTTTTTACTATTAACATAAAATAAACTGGGATTTATATACTGGCAAACCCAGGCAAGTTGCCACTAGCAACCATAAAGTGGAAATAATAGATCTTATTTTTATCTTCCACCATTTC
Source organism: Myotis nattereri (assembly GCF_964212035.1). NCBI lineage: Eukaryota > Metazoa > Chordata > Mammalia > Chiroptera > Vespertilionidae > Myotis > Myotis nattereri. The sequence continues at coordinate 82,232,954 of NC_138077.1, forward strand.
TTCTCTTTTGCAAATTCAAAATTTATTTTTAAATATACTTTGAAAAAAGCACATTCATTCAAGAGATGGACAAGGGTCAAGGACAGGGCAATACTTGGAATATATAGTCAGAAATGCTTTAGTGGTCTGAGGCTGGTGTCATGCAAAGTGCAGATAAGGTGTGAAGATAAAAAAGGTTTATATTAATAGTCTGTAAGGTTTTACCCCATTTTGGTTTTTATTACCACTTTGAATATAATCTGGTAATAATACCTGCACAACATGAAAAGCTAACCATTTTTTTTCTATAAATACAGATCATATTTTTAAGTGTTCTAATATTCATCCTCTAATGTAATTTGAATTTATTTAATTTTTAATAAATTTTCTTTATTGATAGTATTACAGATGTCCACTTTTTTCCCCCCATTGACGCCCTCCACCCTGCACCCGCCTCTCCCAGAACTTCACCATATTGTCTGTGTTCATGGGCTATGCATATATGCAATATGTGCATATAAATTCCCCGGTTAATCGTGCTCCCCCACCTCATCCCCATGTAATTTGTATTCAATTTGGTGCTCTCAGATATATTTTAGTCAACCAAACTGAAGCTTATATTAATACTACTTCCTTAATATTTAGGACTGCATTTTATAAAAATGTGCTTATTAAATCTGTCATCATATTTTCAGGTACACTAAATTAAGGTGCTATTTAACTTTTTATTCCCTAATCAGAGCTTCTTATTCCTATACCGCTATTTTTCCTAGAGATACTGTAATGACAGTTTCTAACTTTTTCTTTCAATATTCCTTTCATGCATACTCATTAAGCCAGAGTTAATTTATTTTTATGAATAAGTAAAACCATCTCCACAGAGAAAACACCCAGTTATTCACTGTATTTTAGTAATAAAAGCTACAGAAAAACCATTTATAAATATTGAGCAATCAGAATGAGCCAGCAACTGTGAAAATCACTTTGTATATAATTGTTTTTGTTATTCTTAGAAAATCCTACATAATAAAAGCCTAATATGCAAATCAACTGAACAGCAGAATGTATGGTTGGTGGGGGGCGGGGCCGACGAGCGGGTAGCACCAGGCCAGCCAAGGCGGGTGCCAGTGGGCAGAGGGAGGGGACGGCGATTGAGGGGCAGCTGCGACCAGCGGTGGTGGTTAGGCGATGGCGGGGTGGTGTGTGTGTGTGGGGGGGGGGGGGCGGGGGAAGAGGGTGAAGCTGAGCTGCCCCCTGGTGGTCACGGCACTCCCATTGGGGAAGCACTGCTCAGCCACAAGCCTGACTGAGGGCTGATGAGTGCAGCAGTGGTGGCGGGAGCCTCTCCCACCTCCACAGCAGCACTAAAGATGTCTGATTGATGGCTTAGGCCTGCTCCCCAAGGGCTCCTGGACTGCAAGAGGGCCCGGCTGAGGGACACCACCCCCCCTGCCCCCCGCACTCGAGTGCACAAATTATCATGCACTGGGCCTCTAGTTAGTTATAAAGAATAACATAGAATGCATGCTTTGGAACTAGATTACATGATTTTTAGTTCTGTTTCTGTGTTTTACTAGCTCACTTGAGGCAACTTATTTTTCTGTGCATCATTTTTCTCATCTTTAAAATGGGGATAAATTATAGCACCTAACTGAGAGGCTGCAATGAGGATTTAATGAATTAATATGTGTAAAATGATCAGAAGGTGCCTAGAATACTACTGTTTAAATAGAAACTAAAATTAAGTGATATTAAGTAAGTTACTATGTATGGCAGATTGCAATTTCCTAAAAGGGCCTTAAAACAGTATCTCCCACCCTACATATGCTTCTGACAACACCTCATGGATACTCTTTCCATAATGAATTCAGGTTTATGTTCCTTCCTCCTGAATCTGGGTGTTCTTGTGACCACAGTGAGTCTGTATGACTTCCTATGCTAGGTCATGAAAGGCAACAGAGCTTCTGCCTGACTCTTTGGTGATGCTTACTTTCACCATGCCCAAAGAAAGGCCAAGCAGCCATGGAGAGGCTCAAGTGGAGAACTTAGGCTCTTGACCCACAGCTCTGGCTGAGCTCCAAGCTAACAGCCAGCACCATTTGCCAATCAGGTGAGTAATCTACCTGGAATGTAGATACATATGTCAGGGCCCAGTGGAGCCACACCAGCTGGTGCTGCATGAAGCAGATGAGCTCTCCTTGCCGAACCTTCACAAAACCATAGATTAATAAGCAAAATAAACTGTTTTTCTAAGTTATTAAACTTTGGGGTCATTTTCTTATGTAGTGCTGAATACCTAGAACACTTGCTCAAAGTCATATGTGGGAGGGCCAAAAGTTAAGGCCTACTTTCATTCTAATCCATAATCTGAGATCTCATCATAGAGTTCATTGGTTATCCATTGTTTCTGGAAAAACATGCCTACTCTGTCACCTAGAGCAATGAGGAGTGAACCACAACTTTTAAAGGACAATTGGTGATGGTATTTAGATTATAAATAACTGTTTTAATAAAAAGCACTATTTTGTGGGATTTAATTGACAGATACAGTCAATGGTTTTAACTAATGGTTTTATGTTCTCTTAGACACTTCTCTTTTCTTTTGAAAAAGCAAAATAAATATAGTTTTATTCAGACCATATATATATGTATATATAAAAGTTTAAGCAACTGGTCTGACCGTCTGACCATCTGACTGGTAGCTATAACATGCACTGACCACCAGGGGGCAGATGCTCAATGCAGGAGCTGCTGAGCTGCAGTGACTTGGCAGCTGCAGTTCTCGGGTGACACACCTGGAACCAGAGAGGAGGGAGCCCGATTCCAGGGTGCATCACCCAAGAACCGCCCACTCGCAATCTGGGATGCCTCAAGAGATGTCAGAGGGCCTATGTCAGCCCAATCCCTGCAGGTCAGGCCGAGGGACCTCACCGGTGCAGGAATCTGTGCATCGAGCCTCTAGTTAGAAATAAAAATGTATTTTGCAACTTTTATTGCATAAAAATGCTTTATGTGTGACCACCTTACTTCATGAAAAAAGTAAGCAAGACATTTTATCTTTCAAACTAGAATTGAAGAATAGACTCATAATACAATGGTTTATATGCATGATTTGTACATTTTCTCTTCACTGTTCAAAGTCTCATGTACTCTGACATCTCAGTAAAGTTTGACAACCATATCATCTGCTGGCTTACCCACAAATTCACAATCCATTCTTCAATCTGACAATTGTGAATGTCCTGCTGTCATCTATCTGTGGCATTTATGTAGCTGAATAGTGCAGAAAACTAATGCAAAAATTAATGAATTTTATACCATAAATTTTTTACTAACAAGAAAACATAAATTTTCTTTTTATTGAGTTATTAAGCCTATTGATAATCAACATAATAATAACAATTTATTGTCTACTACAAATTGGGTTTTCCAAATACTATTCTGTTTAATTCTTATAAAATCAATGATGTAGATATTAATATACTCATTTCAGAAATAAAATGAAGGCTTTAAGAGTTGTTCAAGGTCACAGAGATGATATAAGAACAGGCCAGGATTTGAAGCCAGGTCTCTCTAATTCTTTAGTTCAATACCTTGTCCTTATATGAATGTACATGTATATATACAAAAATGCACACACACATATAGTTGCCACCTGCTTTTTTTAAAAAAAAAAAATTAAAGATAAAATACTACACTATGACTTAAAATTTCTAAACTTTTCATTGAATCTATCTTCCCCATAAGTAAGAATTCAGGTATAGCTCTTCCTATTTTCCAAAGAAGCTTGAAATGATTACTTATATAATTAGTTGAAGGGTGAATGGATGTTTCCTATGTCTTTCCACCATACAGAGTCCTCTCTTTTACAGTTAAACAGTATTTGAATAGCATAATGATACTTTGTTTTGTTTTCAGTATCACAAATATTTGTATGTTGAATAACAACTAATGAGGTTACCAAACAGTTATTTGATATCTTCCTATTAATATTTGTAAATCGTTTTCCAAAACCTTAGTTTACATTTAATTAGAATGTTCTAGAAATATTGAAGTAAACTGGAACAACATCTTCTATCCAGTATAAGCATAGTACCGATATAGAGCCAGCATGGTTTAGACATGGGATTCTCATGATCACAAGGGCACATTCAAGGATGAAATATTGTATGCAGCAGTAGCAGACACTCAAGATTCAGAACATCCAATGCATTGCTTGCTATAGCTCTATATGGCTGTGTGATCAGCAGGTTTTATAGATGTGGTATGTTTGATCAGAATATGGTCTTTTGATTTGGCTCATATCTAGTCCCACACATATAGAGCCATTCCATACATTAATGCCATTGACCTAAGCCTGAATTTCCCAATGACTAGTTTACACCCAGGCAGATCATTTGTAATCTGGTGCTCAGATAACCCAATTTTCACGGCAAGCAGGAGTTCTTCCAAAACCAGTTATAGTATTTCATGAACCCATCATAACTATGCCTATTGAAAAGCTTAGAACCACAGAGGCAGTGTTTTCCTATAGACCTATAAATCCCATTAATCAGAAGCTGGGCACATTATAAAATTTTGTGAAATTGCTGTATATATCTTTTTGTGTAAGCATTTTATATATTGTGTAAATATTTTAAACATAGGGAGCAATCCTTAGCAGACCTCCCTTTATAATCTATTTAAATATTTGTATATTAGATTTCCTTAAATTGGGACATATTCTAGTCACTAAAATAAAATATACTATTTGATCAAAACAACTGCATTATCAACATACACCAATTTGTCTTTCCCCTCTATTCCAAGTACACACACCTCCAGTATAGCAGGTATTTGATTGCTCTGCAGTGATTTGATTCCAAGAGCACCACAATAGAGTGTGAGCACTTGTGAGAAGAAGATATATTTGTGTTAAAATTCTTATCCTCTAATACAGTGCTTAATACATTTCAGGTCCTCAATAAATGTGTTAAGTAAGGGAATAAAAATGAATTAGTGGTCTTTGACATTCTTTGTCTTAAAAAACAAAAATTTGTATATTTAGTTAGTATTATTAAATTATAAATATTCTGATACAACTTGTATATGGGGCAAAACAATAGCAAAAGACATCTGGAATTAATATAGCATTTTCGTATATCTTTTATAAAAGAAATATCATATTCAAGCATTGACTATTTTGAAAATTAATCCTAAATTGTAATATACACTTTAATTTTGAAACCTGCAATTTTAGAACTTTTGTCTCAAATTTCCATATTGATGAATACATTCACCTCCCATGTTTGACTACCTATTTTAATTTTAACATATACATAATTGTTCTTTGTTGCACCTTTACAAACTGGAGTATTAAAACAGGCAGTCCTCAGGTTATGTCGGGCTCGATGTACTTCCTTTCGTGGTTATGTCACCATCTCCCATTTATTTATAAAACAAAAAGTTCTGTCATTTCGACATATGTACATATGTGCTTTATGTTTTTTATTATTTATTTACCACAAGTAAAGGTCAGGAATTGTTATTTTTCTTTTAATTTTTTTTTTACTGTTTCACTTCATTACTGCTGTGTATGTGCTCCATGTGAGTGACATAGGTGCTTATGTAGGTGGGTTCTGACTTAGAGTGAAAATCACATTACCTTGAGCTGTAGGAAAGGATCTCCGACGTAACCCAAGGACCTACTGTAAAGCTAATAGTGCTATTGCAAAAACTGTTTCGCTGATACTGCATTTATAATAATCTTTGATTATTCTCAAGTGAGAATACATTTACAACCTTGGTAAATGTATAATTGACTGCAGTTATTATTCACTCAGCATATAATAATCAGTTGTATAAAGCCCAGTACCTGAAGAGGAAATGAGTATACACCTCAGGTTATATGATAATATTAGAAACTATGATTAAATACCTCACGAATGGCACAGATTATAAATGCGTAAAGTTTCAAGGAGAAACATATTAATATGGGATGGAGGAGCTAAAATTAGCCTAGAGATATGGCATTTAACTGGCAATTAAAAACATATTGATATGAAAATGAGTATCACAAGTTCCTAAACACAGAGAGGAAATCAACTTGGATAAAATGAAGAGCTGACAGTGGAAAGATGAGAGATATAAAGTAATTAATAGGGGATGGTTATCAAGAGTCTTACAAAACAACTTAAAGAATTTTATAGTATTTACACTAAAGAACACAGAAGTGTTTGGATAAACAGGTTAATTTAAACTGAAGTTTTCAGACATTACCAAATTTACTAAAGAGTGTGAGATAAAGAAGTGAGGAGATCAGAGAGCAAGGCATTGATCCTAAGAAGAAATATTTAGCATCTAAATGAGTGCAGCAGTGATGAAAAGAGGCAAAAGTAGCATTGTGAAAAGAAATGACTTTAAAAACAGTATGGACAAAGAACAAGGTCTAGATTAAATGCAGTGTAAAAGTACATATTAAATATATTTAATATACGTTAAGTCAATGATATTGGCTGTATATTTATGAATAGGATTTGGGCTTTTGGCACAGGAATCTTATAATCAAATATGATTGGTTGAAATATATTGCCTTAGGTAAGTTACTTAACTCCTATAAGTCTGAATTTATTTATCTGATAAGTGAAGATGAGAACAAACTTACCAACTGGATGATGTACAAAATAACTTATGTAATGTGTTTAGCTGGTACCTAGCTTATTATAAGCAATGGGTAAAGGATAGATTTATAAGTTTTAAGGCCACTCTGTCCATGAAAATTCACAATGCCAAGAAAGAACATCTCCTGTACCCAAACTAGTCATGCAAACAGCAAACAGCAGTAATGGTTAACCAAATACAGTCATGTTTCACCTAACGAACAACATTTTGGTCAACGAGCCATATAATGCTACATGTAGTGGCCCCATAACATTTTATTGGAGCTGGAAAATTCCTATGACCTAGATAAGTCTTAGTTGTTCTGCATCGCAGTGCAATGTATTAACATCCGAGTTTGCGGTGATGCTGCTGTAAACAAATCTACTGTGCGCCAACCGCATAAAAACATTGCACATGCAATTATGCTCAATACAGAAAACTTGGTAATAATAATGACTATGTATGTTATCGGTTTATACTTACTATACCATACTTTTATTATTATTTATCTTTCTACTTATAAAAAAAGTTTGCTGTAAAACAGTACGCCATGTTACACCAGGATCAGCCTCCTACATCTCATGGTTACCACATCCCTTGGTTGCATCATTTTCTCTTGTGCTTGATCTGCTCTTGTGTTGTTTTGTATAGTCACATATGTGCAAGCATGGCAAACTCCCGGCCAGCCCGCGGCGAGTGTGACATGCTTGTTGTACAGGCTTATAGCCTAAGAACAATAGTCTATACCAGTGGTCGGCAAACTCATTAGTCAACAGAGCCAAATATCAACAGTACAATGATTGAAATTTCTTTTGAGAGCCCAATTTTTTAAAATTAAACTATATAGGTAGGTACATTGTTATTAACTTAATTAGGGTACTCCTAAGGCTTAGGAAGAGCCACACTCAAGGGGCCAAAGAGCCGCATGTGGCTCGTGAGCCGCAGTTTGCCGACCATGGGTCTACTCTATACTATATAGCCTAAGTATACAGTAGACTATACCATCTAAGATTGTGGAAGTGCCCTCTATGATGTTTGAACAACAAAATCGCCTAAGGATTCATTTCCCAGAATGTATCACTGTCATTAAATGGCATGTGACTGTATACTAGTATATCATAAATAAATTGCCATTGCCCAATAAATTGAATTTAAAAAGCGTATTATAATACTGTAATTAATTAATAAAATATTCTTTTATATAATCCAAAAATACTTTGGAATTTTAAAAAAATTATGCTTGTTTTACAATGTCTGATTTTATCCAAATATTAATACTTGATATTTTTAACTTTTATATTCTCTCACAGTAATCAAATAAAACCAAATTTAAAAAATAATGGATGAGGTTTGCTTTGTGGCAGAAAAAAGTCTTTCTATATCTTCCAACTCAGTGGAAGAAAAGTTCTTGTTTGAGATAAGTGAATTTAATTTTGTGGTAACCTAATTGAAGTAAGTCCAAAATTTATGATAGTTACATACATATAACTACCCAACTTTTATGTATACTTTTAAGAAAATATAAGTTTGGTAAATAGTTCTACAACATATCCTTCAAGATTTTCTCACCTTCTCCTCTCACTCTTTGGGAAAAATAAAATCTTCTAAATCATTCTAATCAACTCATCTTTTTGTTTATTTTTTATTAATCCTCACTCGAGGATATTTTCCCATTGAGTTTTAGAGACAGTGGAAGGGAGGGGGAGAGACACACAGAAACATCAAGGTCAGAGAGATACATTGATTGGTTGTCTCCGCAAGTGCTCCGACCAGGCCAGGGATAGAGCCTGCAACTGCGGTGCATGCCCTTGACTGGAATCAAAGCCCCAACCCTTCATTCTGCAGGCTGACGCTCTATCCACTGAGCCACACTCATTAGAGATCATTTTTTTAAAAATGTTGACAGTATTACAGATGTCCTCCATTCCCCACTACACACTCACTTTGTCCCCCCCCACCCCGCCCCTGCCCCATCTCAGGCCTTCCCCACATTATTGTCTGTGTCCATGGGCAATGCATATGTGTTCTTTGGTTGATCTTTTCCAGTCCCCCTTATGATAATAATCATAAGATTATTAATCAAATAATCTTAAAGATTAGTAGGGAAAATGTACCTGTTGTAAATGAACCCACTCGAAATCTATTCTAGCATGGATTAACTCAGTAAAGATATATTGTACTAGTGGTCCAGTACACAAATTCGTGCACATTGAAAGGAAATTAATTAGAAGAAATATTTTAATATCTCTATTCTCCCTTTTTCTATAATAGAAGTGTCAACCAAATTCACTATTAACAATGACAGATGGAAACACACGTGCGATTGACGCCAGCGAGAGCTTTATATGTATTGTGCATGCATGGGTCAACTTAGCCTTTCATATATATAGAATAAACTTTCTTAATTAGACCTGCTTTCTGATTTAGCTAAAATTTTTCCAGCCCAGTGAAGCACCCCAACTTCTCTTTCAGGTAATTGTTAGCAACACAGCAGTAAATATCAACATGAAGCAGATTATTGTAGATCACACAGGGAGAACAAAGAGTAAAATATTTAACTGCAGCAGCATTTGAGTATATTCTGCACAGTGAGAAAACCTGAAGTCATTTTCAAGGCACCATTTCTTACTTCTTTTCAGCCGGCTCAAGTTTCTAAGTTTTCTAAATCTCCGTTTTCCTGCTAATGAAAAGAAAATAGGATTCCACCGAGTCTCTTATCTACCTATTCCAGGACTTCTGTGTGGATCAAATGAGATGAGGCACGGGAAAACGCTTTATAGACGTTTGGTGAAAGTGTAAATGTTTCTTCCTGTCTATAAGGCAAGTCGTGTTCTTGGGCTGAAGGAACTGCAAAGAGGCTAGTTGCTAGGGAGAGGAAGCCGGGCATTGCTACGCAATGTCATAACCTGGCGCCCACAGTGACCATTTCTGGGCTGGGCTGGGCTGTGGGCCGCATTTTGCACCATGGGGTCTCGGCAGCCTTGGCTGCGATTTGGTGAGCTGTCACTCTGGGGTGGTGGCAGGGCCTGTGTCCCACTTGGGGGAAGCCAAGTGTTGCTTTGTCGGCACCAGGTCCTTGCTGCTGTTTCTCTGTAAATGGCCAGTGCAGGTCACAGCAGCTTCTGCATTGAGCATCTGCCCCCCTGGTGGTCAGTGTGTGTCATAGCAACTGTTGATGGGCCGATAAACACTTAGCATATTAGCCTTTTATATATAGTCAGTTTATTCAATCATCTCTGGTGAATGTATAAGTCATTGGCTCATAAATTCTTTATTTCTTCACAATTCCTTTCTATGGATTTGAGGTTCTTTGCTCTCTTCCTCATGGTGATGGGGAACATTTTATCAGGAATCCAGAAATTGCTTCTCTATGCTAAATTCTCAAAGGAAGAATACAGGACTTTACTTACCAACCTTAGGTATATTATAGCATTTAGGGAAAAGACCCTAGTGCCAGATATCCTGCTTTAAAATCTTCACTTATTCACTTATTAACTTTGTGACCTTAGGAAAGTTAGTTAATTTCTCTGTCTCATGTTCTCATCTATGTGCTAGTTATAAAAACAGTGCTTAACTTGTATCTTGAGAATTGAGTTAATATTTCTAAAGCACTTAGTATCTGGCACATGGTAAGTGCCATATAACTGCCTTATACATGATTTCATGATCATGTAAAAGAACTTTATGTTTTTGGCCCTGGCCAGTACGGCTCAGTGGCTAGAATGCCAGCTCTCAGACTGGAGGGTAATGGGCTCAGTTCTGGTCAAGGGCATGTACCTCGGTTGCAGGCTTGATCCCCGTAGGAGGCAATCAATCGATGTGTCTCTCTCACATTAATGTTTCTCTCTCTGTCTCTCCCCCTCCCTTCTACTCTCTCTAAAAATCAAAGGAAAAAAATATCCTCAGGTGAGGATTAACAACAACAGTAACAAAAGACCTTTACATTTTTTGGAGCCCAACACATAAGAAATTAATTATTACTTGGAGAATGGATAGATATTCAATACATAAGGCAGACATATAATAATTTCACCATTTCTTAAATAAAACAGTATTACCTTTCACATGAATAAAATTTATGCTTTTCCAAGGTTTAAAATATTCTGTAATTTATTTTAAAAAAACTGGAACACAGTTGTACACACTTTTATCATGCACCTCTCACCCATGTGTGAAAAAATCTTGCACAGCACTCTGTTTTACAAAGGAAGAGACAGAGCCTGAGGAAGGTAAAGCTCACTCCTCAGAATTCCACCTTGAGATGGAAACAGAGTGGGATGTGGAACTCAAGGCTTCTGGCTCTCTGGGCTGGCATTCTTCCTTCACATGGCAGTCATTCCACAGATCTCTACCCCTTAAGCATTTCATTAGCTTTTTCTAGGCCTTTTATAAAAAAATCTCTTTCCTTCTCCTTGAAGTATCCTAATCGGAGACACCTGCAGTATTTCTGGAGCAGAAACACAATAATTTTGTTCAAAATTGGGCATGACACTTTGTTTTGTGACAATTTTCCCACTCTTATAAACAAACTGTATAAACATCAAGTTTTATATAGTTTCCTAACTCTGTCTCCAGCAGGCAAATCAGTGTATCAGTTCCTATTGCTCTAACTCTGAAAGAGATGCTAACTTTGTTCCTGTATCTTCACCTCTATTGCTAACACACCAAGTCAACTTCACCATTATATTTTGCCTGAATTATTCCAATGGCTCTTTCTACATTGCACCCACACCTTTACAACATAGTTCTGACACTATAGTCACAGCGACCTTTTAAAAATGTAAGGCAGCATTTAGGGGTGAAGACTCGAGCAGCGGTTCTAACCTGTGGGTCACGACCCCTTTGGCGGTCGAACGGCCCTTTCACAGGGGTCGCCTAAGACCATCCTGCATATCAGATATTTACATTACGATTCATAACAGTACCAACATTACAGTTATGAAGTAGCAACGAAAATAATTTTATGGTTGGGTCACAACATGAGGAACTGTATTTAAAGGGCCAGAAGGTTGAGAACCACTGCCTAGAGCAAAGAATCTTTATTTTCCTTCTTAAACCCTCTAATTGCTAGAATTATGTTTTTGTTTTTAAATATATTTTATTGATTTTTTACAGAGAGGAAGAGAGAGGGATAGAGAGTTAGAAACATCAAAGAGAGAGAAACATCCATCAGCTGCCTTCTGCACACCCCCTACTGGGGATATGCCCACAACCAAAGTACATGCCCTTGACCGGAATTGAACCTGGGACCCTTCAGTCCGCAGGCCGATGCTCTATCCACCAAGCCAAACTGGTCAGGGCAGTTAGAATTGTTTTGAATAAAATCCAAATTCCTTACATAGCCTAAAGGGAAGATCTGGCCCTTGACTATCTCTCCAATCCCTCTCTTCCACCCTCATTGTGTTTCAGCCACACAGGCCTTCTTGCTCTTTCTATAATATTCCAAGATACTTGTGCAATAGGACTGATCTTCTAACTAGTCTCTATCACATCACATGTTCTTATTTTCTGCATAATATTACTACAGTTTGAATTTAATTTGTTCATTTACTAGTTTGTATTTTATTGCTATTCTTGAGAGCAGAGAATATCATTCTCATTTATGACGTATCCCTTGTGCCTAGGTGTTTACTCAGCATTTGTTGGTTAAATGAATATGACTCTGATGATCAAAGATAGGTTCAACTATCTTTCAGCTCAATTATTAGTAAACTATTATCACTATTCACTAGGAAAATATATTTCTTAATATCCTTTCTCCAACATACTCTCAGGTTATCCCTACCAGAGCTTTGACCTCAAATTTCTTCATAGTGTTCTCCATTTCAAATTCTCTCTTAGTTCTACAATGCATACCAGTATTTTTTTTTTTCATAAAAAGAGAGCCTATTTTTGAGTATCGTAAAGAAGTTTCTTCTATAAGCATATATATGAGTTGTATCCGGTGGGTAATATTCGTATGTGTTTCTAGTCTCTCAGTAATTTTCCCTACTTCATAAAATGCAATTTTGTACATGACTGTCATCTTCCAGAGGCTTCTTCTTTTGCTCCAGAGGAACCCTCAGATGTAAAAGCATTATTGTCAGCATTTTGGTTATGTGTGTACCCAACAGAGTGACTAGTAAGAGTACCTTGCCAATAAACAATAAGCAATCGGAAATTATGAGCTAGTGATGAAGACTCTGATCCTTACGTGCCTGCACACCAGTACTGACTCAGGCGGTGAGGGATCTACGTCTTCACTGGGCACTGGGTATTGGGAAATGTGAGGGCCTTGTCTTGCTTACATAACTGCACTTTCTTAAGACTGGAAGCCACATTTAGCTTTCCACAATGCGTTACTGTCTTCCCGATGAGAACACTGGGCTGTGCAGTGCGATGAAAGGCGCCAACGGGCTAATTACAGTATCTTAGTATTATATTAAAAGATATGATGCTGGTCCTTTAACTTAAAAAAAATTAAATGACTGAAAAGAACTTAGTATTTGCTTTCTGGGGCTTTCTTTCGAGTGGATTTCCTGATTAAGTAATGATATTTTTAGATATGTTTACTTTTCTTTAATGATAAATAATGCCCCAATGGTTGTATGTTTTACTTTCTCTGGGAGATAAGCTAATGTGAATTAGGTGACTTGCATAAACAGTATGGAAGATAAAAGTATCCCAAATAATAACTCAAGTTTTTGTAACAACTATTCATAGATTTCAGGCTTCAGGGAACTTTCAATTTTCCAATATTGACTGTATCTATGAAAAAGAACCTAAATATTTAATAAAACATTTGAGACTGAAGAAACAAACAGAACCAATGCTAATCAAAAGACTCCCTGGGACAATTTGTCAGTGTTGTCATTTTTATAGATGTGTTTAATAAGTAAACTACTTCAGTGATTTGAGTTGAGACTTTAGAGAACTGACAAGGGTTACTGCTGGATAATTTATTAGAGGAAATAAAAGTTTCATTTACTGAATTCTATAAAATATATCTTTATATTTTTGGACACAATCATATTGAAATGCAGTATAACTGTCCAGTTGATAAATTAGTTTTTGTTTCCTTGGTTATTAAAAAGATAAGAAATCACAAACTGAGGAATTAGACATTTTTTCCTCTATTTCCTAAGATAAATTTGATTATAATTCATGTGTAATTTCTGAATCAGGATATGTTAGGCTTTTTGCCAAATGTTTCCAACTTAAATCAGCCAATATACTAAGGCCTACTTAAAAAATAAACTGTACAAAACTAGAAGATTTTAACATCTGCTCTATATATGCCTCTAGCAGGCAGTCAAAGCTATGTCCACACTGAACTTGGTATTAGATATTTATATGAATATGAATTTATTTATTTTAACCATTGGATTTCAGACTCTTGGAGTGCAGAGAGTGTGCCATATTCATTTTTGTATCCTCTTAACCTAACACAGGGTCTCCTACATGATCTGCTAAGCACTAGTAAGCTTTCAGTAAATATCTGTTAAATTGCATTGGATAAGAGGACTGAGAAATTATACTAAGAATGTGGATAAAGGAGACTGCCAATCAGTGTATACCTAAGCATTGCAGGTAAAAATACTGAGTGTGCGTGCTTGCATTGCTGGAGGGAACACAAGCATAGAGCCTACCAGATTGAAAGCACCATAGGACAGAAATATATAATTTACCAAGCACTTAATATGTATCAGGCATACAGTGAAATATCATAGGTGCACTATCTCATTCAATCAATCACAGCCAATGTATAAGATGGGAAAGATTTATCTCATTACAATATACATGAGAAGCCTGAGGCAATATGGTGTGATGTTTAAGACCTCATGAGTTCTGCTTTCATATTTGAGTTTGATTCCTGGTTTTTCTAATTAAAACCTCTTTGTAGAACTGACCCAGTTAGGAGCCTAAAGAGCATTTGGAAAATATTGCTCAAAATGTAATACATGAGATTTTGACACTGCTATCATATTTCCATTATTTCTCTTATACTTGAATGAGTTTTTGGTATGTAAGACCCTTCACATGTCTGGTCCTGGGAAGCTTTCATAACTTCCTGCCTATTGTATCAATCAACTTAACCACCCAAAACTACTTTTTGTCTCCCTAACATGCCCTGCCCTCCCCAGAGCCTCTGAAAATGCTGATCATTAACCAAGAATACTCTATTTGAGGTTGAGGTCAAACCAGTTTCTTCAGGAGATTGAAAGTTTTTATTTAAAAAGCAATTTCTTGATGCCAGTGTTCTCTATGATTTATTTGTAGCAATCAATCCTACTATTTAAGTTAAGTTGTGACTATCACAGTTCTCTGAACTAGCTAATTAATTCCTGAGGTCAGAGGCAATGATCAAATTTATGTTTATATTTTTACATTATAAAGTACATATCAATATCTGAAATTAAATGTTAGTTGTTTAAAAAACTAATATCATTCCAGAACTCAGATTGTTTGCTTTAAATGCAACCCCAGGGGCATAATAGAACCATCTAAAAAACTTTGAAAACTACTGATGCCCTGGACATACTCTAGGCTAATTAAACCAGATTAATGGTGGTAGGAGGGTAACCACAATGTTTCCAAGGCTATTCTAACATAGAACCAGGATTTACAAGTACCAGGATATGACATGCATTCCTCATAAGCCTGTTCATACATTTATGAATAAAATTAAGAAAATAATACCCAGATAATTTGTCTTGCTTAATTTAACCCTCATCCCCCTCACATTCCATTCTATGAAAAGATAGCCAAAGCTTCCAGCCATGGCTCATCAAAGGTTTAAAAGAATCAAAACCAAATTCATTATTATGTTACTAGAGGCCCGGTGCACAAAATTCATGCATGGTGGGGGGTGGGAGTCCATCAGCCCAACCTGCACACTCTCCAATCTGGGACCACTGGCTCCTAACTGCTCACCTGCCTGCCTGCCTGATTTCCCCTAACCATTCTGCCTGCCTGATGTCCCTAACTACTCCCCTGCTGGCCTGATTGCCCCTAACTGCTCTCCCCTGCCAGCCTGATCCCCCTAACTGCTCTCCCCTAACGGTCCAATTCCCCTAATTGCTCTCCCCTGCCAGCCTGATCTCCCTAACTGCTTAACTGCTCTCCCCTGATGGCTTGATTCCCTTAACTGCTCTCCCCTGCTGGCCTGATTGCCCCTAACTGTCTCTGCCTTGGCCTCACCACTGTGGCTTTGTCCAGAAGATGTCCGGTCTAATTAGCATATTACCCTTTTATTAGTATAGATTCTTTTCAGACAAGATGTTTAGAACTGGCTAAGGCAGAATAGGAGCTGGAAGAATTCTCTCCACTCTCTCTAACTTTATC
This sequence comes from Myotis nattereri, assembly GCF_964212035.1. NCBI lineage: Eukaryota > Metazoa > Chordata > Mammalia > Chiroptera > Vespertilionidae > Myotis > Myotis nattereri. The sequence goes on from NC_138077.1 coordinate 82,248,896, forward strand.
GTTGTCTGTCTCATATATGTGTGTACCAAGAACATCATTGCCTCAGGGCTCTGGGTATTTTGCCAGGCCAGTGAACACTGGTCAACTGACTGTAATATTAGAAAACTCCTTTATGAAACAAGAAGAACACTAAACTTGCTTGATAAACTGAGAAGAGAGGGAGCAGTGAGAGCTGGCTGAATCACAGCCACCATCCAAGTAGAAGAAAATTCCATATACAGACATATCAACTTTCAAGCCAGTAAGAACTATTTTGTTTCCCTGATTTTTATTTCACTTTTAAATAAACATGTTCAAACACTGACACTTTCAGTGTTAAGTCTTTGCTTTAATGACCTTTCATTATAAGTGACCTTGGTTATTTTAATCATTGGGCAAAAGAAATAAATAATAGTAAGATAATCTCCATTCTATTAACTTCTGTTTTTATTCCAATGTAAATGTTGGCTTTGATTCCATCTACCAAATGAAACTCTCAAGGATTAAAAGGGCCAAAGCAAAGTGCTCACTATTTCACCTTATCCCCTGAGGTCCCCTATGATGCTGCTGAGCAATCTGCAATGCTATTTATATCATATTCTGTGCAGCCTTGGCAACAATGAGCCAGGGGTATGGTGTTCTGTAGTTATTGGGCTAGAATTCAGAAGCTGGAAGTTAAAATAGCAAACAGATGAGACCTAACAGCTAAGCGGAATCCATTACTCAGAGGTATGTCACATATAAATGACAGCACCAAGGAAATTTAAAGTCAGAGTAGAGTTTTTTTTTTTAGTATAGGTCCTTATAGTTCCAGCAATGTCTTCAGATACTAGATAATAGGATACCTTCAAGGTGCATTTTAACTGAAGAGTTCCCTCACTTCACTTTGGACAGCAATAAAATGCTTTACAAACATTTCTAAGAAGCTGGGGTAGAATAAAAAGGTAACAATGTCATTTTAATTTGGTTTCTTTAGGATGTTGCCTCTTAAAAAAGAATCCAGTATACTGTAATTATTTGGAAAGTGAAGGGGGCCTAATAGGGTCTGAGGGGAAATGAGATAAGGAAGTGAAGACAGAATATAAAGATATTTTCGAGCCAGCTACCAGTATGAGGACAGGCATTTGATCCAGCTGCAGAACCATGAGAGCAAGAGCAGAACCATCAGAAAGGAAATATGAGTCAACAATCCCATTTATAATTGCATCAAAAATACCTAGGAATAAATTTAACCAAGTAAAACAGCCATATTTGAAAACTCATAACGTGATGAAGAAAGAAACTGAAGAAGATACAGATAAATGGAAGCATATACTATACTCATAGATAGAAAGAATTAACATCATTAAAATGTCCACACTACTCAAAGCAACCTATAGATTCAAGGAAATTCCTAGCAAAATACCAATGGTGCATTTCACATAACTAGAAAAAAATAACTTAAAAATTATATGGAACCACTAAAGACCATCAATAGCTACAGTAATTTTGAGAAAGAAGAAAAAAGTTGGAAATATCATGCTACTTGATATCAAACTATACCACAAAGACATAGTAATCAAAATAGCACAATATAATACTGGCATAAAAACAGTCATATAGATCAATGGAACAGAATAGAGAGGGCAGAAATAAACCCATGCCTAAATGGTCAATTAATATTTGACAAAAGAGGCAAGAACAAATAATGACGTAAAGACAGTCTATTCAATAAGTAGTGTTGGGAAAATTGGACAGACACATGCAAAAAAATGAAACTAGACCATATCCTTAAATCATAAACAAAATGGTTTAAAGACTTAAATGTAAGTCTTGAGACCATTAAACAAATAGAAGAAAACTTAGGCAGTAAGATCTCTGACATTTCTCTTAGCAATATTTTTTTTCTGCTATACCTCCTTAGGCAAAGGAAACAAAATAAACAAATAAACAAATGGGACTACATCGAACTAAAAAGTGTTTGTACAGCAAAAGGAAATCATCAACAAAATGAAAAGACAATGCACTGAATGGGCGAAGATATTAGCCAATGATACATCAGTTAAGGGTTAAAATCCAAAATTTATAAAGAACTCATACAATTCGATCAAAAATACAATTAAAAATGGTCAGAGGCCTGGCCAGATTGAGCAATGACCTATGAACCAGTTGGTCAGGGTTAGATTCCCATCAGGGCTTAATCCCCAGTAGCGGGTGTGCAGGAAGCAGCCAATCAATGATTCTCATCACTGATCACTGATGTTTCTCTATCTCCTTCTCTCTTCCTCTCTGAAATCATATATATATATATATATATATATATATATATATATATATATTCATCAAAGCACCCAAATACACACTTTTACAACAAGAACATACAGATGACAAATAGACATATGAAAAGATGCTCAGTCACTAACAGAGAAATGAGAATTAAAACCAGGAGATATCACCTCATACCTGTCAGAATGATGATTATTAATAAATTCACAAATGACAAGTTTTGGGGAGATGTAGAGAAAAAAGAACCCTCGTGCACTGTTGGTGGGAATGCAGAGTGGTGGAACCACTACCAAAAAACAAAAAACAAAACAAAACAGTATGGAGTTCCTCAAGAAATTAAAAATGGAACTTCCTTATGACCCAGTAGTACCAAGCCTGGCTATTTACCTGAGGACACCCATAACACTAATTCAAAATATATGCACCCCTATGTTCATTGCAGGGTTATTTATAATAGCCAAGATATGAAAACAGCCCACGTGCCAATTAATGGAATATGACTTGGTCATAAAAAAAAAAATCTTACTACTTATGACAGTATGAATGGACCTGGAGAGTATTATGAATATTGTGATAAGTGAAATAAGTCATTCAGAGAAGGGCAAATACCATAAGATTTCACTTATATGTGAGATCTAGAGAACAACAACAACATAAATGAACAAACAAATGACACAGACTAACAGATACAGAGAACAGACTGATGTCCGCCAAAGAGGAGGGAGTTTGAGGGACTGGATGACAAAGATGAAGGGATTAAGATGTACAAATTAGTCATGGGCTTGTAAACTTTAGCATAGGAAACATAGTTATAATATTGTAATATCTATGTATGGTGCCAGGTTGGTACTGGAAATACCAAGGGGAACACTTTGTGAAGTATTTGACTGTCTAATTACTATGCTGTATACCTGAAACTAATATAAAATAATATTGAATGTAAACTGTAATTGACAGACACTAATAAAATTTATTGTGATCATTTTGCAATATATAAAAATATCGAATTGACATGTTGTATACTTAAGACTAATATAATGTAATGTCAATTATACCCAAATAAAAAATAAACCACACCTTGATAACCTCTTATTTTTTTGAGAATGATAATCTTAATATTAAGATGTTTTTAAAAAGGTTTTATCAGTGGTTTATAAAATGAAATACCCTGGCAAAGACATCTACTATTCCAAAATAATGATACAGAAAATTATTTCAGGTATACATTTTTATAGCTCTATATATAAAACCAAATTATCTATATAACATGTTGTAATGACACTTTTAAAAATCTTTAAATAGTGAAGCCATTATATTATTCTGAGAAAAGGAGCTGATTCAATTTAAACTGTCACATAGAACTGAGCAAATCCTGCTATTTAACTGTGCTGAAGGCATGTCAGCTGCTGCAGAGCCCACTGATCGCCTTAGACATCAATTGGTTAATTTAATGAAAAAGAGAGATTTGGAGTACCAAAAATTTACAATGCTGACATAACAGGTCTTACCAGAAGTTATGGCCAGGAAATCACATGTGTGCATGCATGGGCATGCACACACATACACATACACACACCTCATACACAATCAACACTAACAATTACAACTAACACCTTTAACACCTTTTTATTATATCTTTAATATTTAATGTTATAATACTAGGCATTATGTTCAATTTAATTAAAGAAGACAGACACTGAGGAAGTAAAATACTATGTAAACTAGCCTGTCTCTTTTTACATGAATTCATAAAGAATGTGAATAACTTTTATGAGATAACCCTTTGCTTTAGCCTCAACATATACATAATCTTTAAATTAGTTATGACACTGCTCTGTTTTAACTTATATAGTCAGACATAAAATGCAGCTAGACAACAGCATAATTTAGTGTAACCTAATTTTTTATTTATCTGTTATGATGCTCTAATTGTAAATAAAGGTGTACTAATTACTGATGTTAAGATTTTATTCCAGTTCTAGGTATTCAGAAATGCCAGAATTCAAATAAGAGTGATAAGTAAAATATCTATATTTATACATAAGTGAAATAATAAAATAAATTTTGTGTTGTAATAAGGGAAATTCATGTTCACTGCAGTAAATGTAATGACTACAGATAAGCAAATAATTGTTCTCAATAAGACTAAAGAAAACATTTTCTGCTAATATTATGATGTATATCCTTGAAACATTTTTCTATCTATACACAGTAAATTACTTTTATTTGTGAACATATATGATATATACACACTATTACAAATCATTATTTTCATTTAATAATGTATGAACATCTTTGTGTGTTAGGTAGATTGCTACATAGTATTATTATTATTTTTTTAATCTTCACCCAGGGATATTTGTCCCATTGCTTTTCTCTTTTTTTTTTTGTTGATTAAGGTATTACATATGTGTCCTTATCCTCCCATTGCTCCCCCCCTCTTCTTGTGCCCTCACCCCTCTAGTGTGTGTCCACTGGTTGAGCTTATATGCATGCATACAAGTCCTTTGGTTGATCTCTCCCCCTTCCCTCTGAGGTTTGACGGTCTGATTGATGTTTCTCTGTCTCTGGATCTGTTTTTGTTCATCAGTTTATGTTGTTCGTTATACTAGTATTCCACAAATGAGTGATATCATGTGATATTTATCTTTCTCTGACTTATTTCACTTAGCATAATGCTCTCCAGTTCCATCCATGCTATTGCAAATGGTAGAAATTCCTTCTTTTTTACATCAGTGTAGTATTCCATTGTGTGGATGTACCACAGTTTTCTAATCCACTCATCTGCTGATGGGCACTTAGGCTGTTTCCAAATCTTAGCTATTGTAAATTGTGCTGCTATGAACATAGGGGTGCATATATCTTTTCTGACTGGTGTTTCTAGTTTCTTGGGATATATTCCTAGAAGTGGTATTGCTGGGTCAAATGGGAGTTCCATTTTTAATTTTTTGAGGAAACTCCATACTGTTCTCCACAGTGGCTGCACCAGTCTGCATTCCCACCAGCAGTGCACCAGGGTTCCTTTTTCTCTGTATCCTTGCCAGCACTTGTCATTTGTTGATTTGTTGATGACAGCCAGTCTGACAGGTGTGAGATGGTACCTCATTGTTGTTTTGATTTGCATCTCTTGGATGATTAGTGACTTTGAGCATGTTTTCATATGTCTCTTGGCCTTCTGTATGTTCTCTTTCGAAAAGTATCTATTTAGGTCTGTTGCCCATTTTTTTATTGGATTGTTTATGCACTCCTGATTAAAATACCAATGGCATATTTCACAGACCTAGAACAAACTCTCCAAAAATTCATCTGGAATAAAAAAAGACCCCAAATTGCTGCAGCAATCCTGAGAAAGAAGAACAAAGTAGGAGGGATCTCAATAGCAGATATCAAGCTATATTACAAAGCCACTGTTCTCAAAACTGCCTGGTACTGCCATAAGAACAGACATATAGACCAATGGAATAGGATAGAGAACCCAGAAATCGACCCAAGCCACTATGCTCAATTAATATTTGACAAAGGAGTCAAGAGCATACAATGGAGTCAAGACAGTCTCTTCAATAAATGGTGTTGGGAAAATTGGACAGATGCATGCAAAAAAATGAAACTAGTCCAACAACTTATATCATATACAAAAATAAACTCAAAGTGGCTAAAGGACTTAAATGTGAGATGGGAGCCCATAAAAATCTTAGAGGAATCCACAGGCAGCAAAATCTCAGGCATAGGCTGAAGCAATATCATCTTCCATACAGCTCCTAGGGCAATGGAAACTAAAGAGAACATAAACAATTGGAACTACATCAAAATAAAAAGCTTTTGCACAGCAAAAGAAACCATCAACAAAACAACAAGAAAGCCCACTGCATGGGAGAACATATTTGCCAATGTTATCTCTGATAAGGGCCTAATCTCCAAAATTTACAGGGAACTCATATAACTTAACAAAAGGATGATAAACAATCCAATAAAAAAAAAATGGGCGATGGACCTAAATAGATACTTTTCAGAAGAGGACATACAGAAGGCCAAGAGACATATGAAAACATGCTCAAAGTCACTAATCATTCCATTGTTTTTTAAAGAGAGTAGAAGGGAGGGAAGAAGGTAGGGGAAAGAGAAAAAGAGAGAGAGAGAAACATCTATGTGAAAGATACACATGGATTAGTTGTCTCCCGTATGATTGGGGCTGGGGATCTAATCTGCAACCCAAGTGCATGCCCTTGACTGGAAGTCGAACCTGAGACGTTTCTGTGAAGTCTCGGCAAGGCTGAATTGGAAAGACTGAAGTTTTAGCATCCCCAAATTCTGGACACAATTCCTGGAGACCCTTGATCTCAATCAGGAGTAGATCTGCCTTCAATATTGGCTAAAGGACTACGACTCCCAAAATGTCCTTGAAGCACCCAGTTCATATATTGTTTATCCCAGGGCATGGGAAATGAAGTTTCTTGAGCCTTTTAAAACCTAAAAGGGGATCAGAAGCAAGTTTCCTGGTTCAGACATAGGCTGGTGTTTCCCAAACATCCAGGGCTCCATCTCAGAGCCAAGTCCAACCACGCTCAGACTAGAGAACTACAACTCCCAGAATTCAGTGGATGAGCCCTCCAGCCAGGCAACCTCCCCAAGAGCTAAAGGCTCAGAATTCCTAAACTTGGGAGGTTAGAGTGAATAAAGCTGCGGTTGGGAGTATCTGTCTAACTACACCAGCCAGGGCTCTACATAATCATTTTAATGGTTATATAGCATTTTAAATATATGATGTATGGTAATTTAATTAGCCATTTCATCTTATTACACTTTAAGTGGTCTCCATTTTCTTATAGTTTTTCCAAAATGATAATTTTATTGGAAAAGACCTATAATTTTGTTGGAAAAGACCTAATAATGTTCACTTAGAATTATTTTCTTAGGATAAACTTCTAATGGGACTGTTGAGTACTGATAAGCAATTATCACTGTTTTAATATAATGCTAAATTGCTAACAAAAAGGTATTATTGATTCCAATAGACTTATATGAAAGGAATGGTTTCCTTGCCAATTTCTATCTCTGAGTATTAATATTTTTATATTACTTAATAATTATTCATTTAAAATTGTGTATCACTGTTTTAATTTGTACTTATTTGATTTCTTATGATATTCAACATTTTTCCAAGGTTATGAAATTTAATTTGATTTTTACTTAAACCTTAGTAAAAGAGTACAATGATATTTGAAAAATTCCATTGGCTCTACTTAGTTATAACTTCTCTTCTGAAAATGAGGATAACATGCTACCCAGGTCACATGTAAAACTTAGGTATATGTGAAAACCCTTTACGAATTTCAACTGCAAATGGATTTAAGTGAAATTCAGCCTAAAAAATAAGATGAAAATTTTCAAATAATGTTAAAAACAATGTAAAACCCATGTGAGGAAAAAAATAAAATAATTCAACATATGTGTACTTCCTTCATAAGGGGGGAATCAGCCATGTTTAAACATTTTTCTTAAAAATGTTTGTCTTTATTACCTGTGGCTATAGGGTCCCAGCACCCACCCATGTTCCACAAAACAAAGGTTGTGGCCTTATGTTTATCACTCACATTATTCAAGCTTCCTTATTTAAAACATAATGGATTAGATCTACAGTCTTTTTTATATATAATTATATGAAAAGTCACATATTTTGAAATATCATTGAAGAAAATGTCAACTCCCTTAAAGGTATTTTCTTCTGAAATGAACTTCCTGGAGTCGGTTTCTTTTGCACAAAATCACCAGGGCTAGTTGAAGCTAGATTTATTTATTGCTATTTCTAACAAGACTAAGATACAGTTAGTTCGAATTCATTAATTTTCTATAACAGCAAAATACTGTTTATGTCCCAGTAGAAAAAAACATGATATCTGAACCAAAAAAATGTATAGATTATAAATAGCCAATTGGTAATAGATTTATTAAAATTATCAATATAAAATTGGTGATTATGTGTATTTCTTAATTTTTTTCCAATACTATTCCCTTTTAGATAAGCAAGTCTATAATGTGAAATTATAATGATGAATTTGGGGGAGGGGGTCAATATTAGGAGGACATTTCAGTTAAACTATTATTTAATAAAAACATATGAGAAAGATATACTAATGCAATTTGGTTTCAGACAATATAAGCCAAAGTAGCAAAATGAAATAAATGTAGGGTGCAATTTTTTCAAAAAAATCACTGAAACAGTGATTTTTTTCCTGTTCCTGTGCAGCCACTGTGCAATGAATCCATCCAAATAGAAGTGACACTTAAAAGAGAAAGCTTAAAATTGCTTAAATGGATTTGGTGTCTATGCCCCACATCTAGCTTTCCTATTTGCCTTTTTAGGAAGAGTCAACCAGAATGTGTCTACGATTGACAGTTCAAAATCACTTTGTGATATCCTTGCATATTTTGAGACTCGACTCCAAATAATCTGGTTAAAAGTCTAATCCTTGATTCACTGCAATGTAGTGGCTTCTTTGTTTATTCACAATTTATTCACTAGATACATATGTATTTCATAATATATTCCACATTTGTCTGAATCGTGGGAAATTTTTTGAATGAACAGAAATTTCTACCAGTACTTTAGCTCATTGTTTTGGAATTATGTTCTCCCAAAATTCGTATGTTGAAGCCTTACCTCACAATTCCTCAGAATGTAACTACCTTTGGAGATAGGAACTTGAAAGAGGTGATTAAATTAGAAACAGGCCCTAAGAGTGGGCTCTAATCCGGCCTGACTGATCCTATATAATAAAAGGCTAATATGCAAATAAACCAAATGGCAGAACAACCGAACAACCGGTCACTACGTGCTGACCACCAGGGGGAAGGTGTGGGACATGGTGGGTGTTGGCAGCAGGCGGCAGAGTGCAGAACATAGCAGGCATTGGCTGCAGAGGGACGGTGGAGCAGGTGAGTGGGGGCAGCAGACCAAGGCGGGGTGCTGGTCGCTGTCATCAGGGCGAGCCTCTAGTGGTTACTGAAAATTCTTTGCTCCTGCATGCCATGGTCCCACCTGGTGCTCACACCTGCTGTCGGCGCTGTCCCCGATCACTCGGCGCAGTCAGCGGGGGTGAGTGGCAGCTGCTGGCCCCGATAGCCCCTGAGGGCTTCTCCACCTCCTCTTGCTCCTGAGGGGCGATCGGGGCTGGCAGCTGCCACTTGGCCCCAATCACTCTGCACCATCAGCAGGTGTGAGCAGGGCCAGCAACGTCAGTGTGTGAGAGTGCAGTTAGCGTGTGGGAACGGCAGTGAGAGCAGGGCTGCCGGCAGACAGGGGACCAGGGGCTGCAATGGGAGGGGCCAGGTGGGGGTGTGGAGCATGGGCCTAGACCAGGGTGGGCAAACTACGGCCCGTGGGCCAGATCCGGCCCGTTTGAAATGAATAAAACTAAAAAAAAAAAAAAAGACCATACCCTTTTATGTAATGATGTTCACTTTGAATTTATATTAGTTCACACAAACACTCCATCCATGCTTTTGTTCCGGCCCTCCGTTCCAGTTTAAGAACCCATTGTGGCCCTCGAGTCAAAGAGTTTGCCCACCCCTGGCCTAGACCCACCCCTGTGGCCACCGCAGCCACATGGCCCACAGTTCAAGGTGAACAAATTCGTGCACTGGACCCCTATGTCTTTATAACAGATTAGGACATATAGAGAGACACCAGGGATGTACACAGAGAAAAGGCCACATGAGGACACAATGAGGACGCAGTCATCTGTAAGACAAAGAGAGGTCTCAGAAAAAAACAAATCTGTAGACACCTTGATCTTGGACCTCCAGCCTCCAGAACTGTGATTAAATATATTTCTGTTTTTAAACCACCCACTTTGTTATAGCAGCCCTACCAAACTAATACACTCATATTTGTTTTAAAATCTTGAAAATAATTTTTAAAAAACTTAATATAAATTCTAAATTTTTTCCTGAATATGCTAGCATGTCACTTTTGACATTTAAGTTTTAATACATTTCAGAAGTAGTTTATGGCATTTTATATGTACGTTCATTCTTACTGGTAGGTTATTTAACTTCTTAAAATTTAAGCCTTGATCTAGTCAAAACACCTTTAAACCATGCTCAATATATTTATTCAGTATATGGCATGATAAGTCATAAAAATGACAACATGTAGCAAGTTAGACAATTATTAACTCATAGTCTATGGAAATCTGTCAGCTTATGAAATGATTTTGTTGTTGCTGACCATGGATCACTTATCAGATCACCAGTTTCCCAAGGTCAAAACCATGAATAGCAAGCTGTTTTCTCAATAAAAATGTAAATATTCTTGATTCTCTAAAACTACAATAGTTGCTTGTGCTATGTAACTGGTCATTTGAGCAATAGGGCAGTAGATTGATGATACTATTATTCAAATGAAACCAGCTCAGCTATTGATGATACAATAGTAAGTACATCTCTAAGTTTTAGAGTGATTCCTTTATTTTAGGAGATGACACTTTTGGAATGTTATGATCAAAGCAGATGCACACAAACCTACAGTGATAAATATTCATGGGTCAGAAGCAATACTTAAAAATTAATATAATTCAGTCCAATGAAGACTATTCAGCTTTGTGTCTAACAATATGACTGATTTTTATTAGCTTAAAGTTGTGTCTCAGCAATTGGTGTTTTCCTCCAATTGGTATATTAGTCAGAGATTTCAGAATGAGTAAGAATCACAGTGCAAATAGATAGTTCTGTTTAAGTTGTCTATTCCCAGAATAGTTGCAAGGATGAGGGTGTCAAGATTCCGGACAGGAAAGTAAATAGCTTCCCAGCTGGTCTTCTTGCTCATTTATTCATTAATTCAACAATTATTTGTTAAGAGACTTCTCTGTGCCCAAACCGTGCAAAGATCCATAGGAGATAGAAAATAGCTAAGACACAGTTCTTGCTCCTGCATATTTCACATTTCTTGAACCTTACATCCCATTTAGCTCACTACTCTGTCAAGCCATTGTCTTATAGCAAACTTTAAAAAGAGGATTCTATATATGCCATGTTCATGCCAGTATGCACCACCTCCATTGCCCATTACAATCTGGACTCCAGACCTACATTTTACTAAAATCACATTCTTAAAGGTTTCCACAAACAAGTTACAAAATGTTTTTCTCAATTCTCTACATCAATACTCATTTGGGCAAAGCTGAATGTACTTCCTTCTTAATAGTTCTGCCTTGACTTATATAACAGTACAGACTTCTTCTGTAACCACTCCTTTATTTTATTTTAACCTACAATTCCCCAAAGTTTCTTCTTGTCCCTATACTCTTTCTTGGTGATTTTAGTCTCGAGGATTACACAGCCTTATTACAAATTATCTTCTGACCATCTTGCTTGATGGGAATTTAAACTCATTATGTCCTGAACTGAACTAGTAATTTTTACCTCTCCTCACCTTCACATACATGCCTGCCTAGCTAAATCTGAACCTCCTCTGTAATTCGTGTAATACAGTAACCATTTTCGTAGTCACTAATGCTTGGATCTTGGAGTTAGCTTGACTCCAAATTCACCCAGACAATATATTAAACCAATTCCAAGACCCATCAGCTCTATATTTGTAATATCGCTTGCATGTTTGTCTTTTACACCATTCCTATTGTTTCTATCTCTGTTATCTCTAATTTCTTACAAACATAGCTGACTGGATTCCTAGCCAATGTTTTCTCCCCAAATTTAACCCACTGATATCACTCTCATATGCATCAATCTTCTACTTATTTTTTCCATGACTGGCAAAATATTCAAGCTTTAGCTACTTCTCTCACCTTTCATCTATTAGATGCTAGATTTCTACACCTTTGGAATAAATGTTTGTACTTACTTTTTTAAATATTTAATTATTCATTCATTCATCCATCCAAGAAACACAGATTTAACATTTTTTGGTCTTCATCCATGTGAAATCAATTGCCTTCCATCTCTCATAAATCTACAGTTGCTACTAACGTCCTATTTTATAGTATCTTTTTCTCTAGCTAAGAGAATTCTTTCCTGATTAGTTTATACAACTAACAGTGACTTTTTTTTAATTGCTTATTAAACTCTTCTCAAGTGAAAAAAAGCAGGGGACTCTCAGGCCCCCCAATCAGCTACATGCAAGAGTGTCTATGTGTCATTCCTTGGAATTTCTTTCTCTTATTTTGTCTCTGATATGGTCTCATCTCTCCTACTCTATTTTCAGCACAAGCCTTTATGTTAGCAGCTTTATACATGGTTATAGCTCCAATAAGGGCTCATTCTGGCAGATTATAACTGAGGTTTTAAAAGAAATTTCATAAGGGAGTTCTCTCTCTCTCTCTCTCTCTCTCTCTCTCTCTAGAGGCCCAATGCACGAATTCGTGCATCGGTGGGGTCCCTTGGCCTGACCTGAGGGAATCAGGCTGAAACCAGCTCTCTGACATCCACTGAGGGGTCCCAGATTGCGAGAGGGTGCAGGCCAGGCCGAGGGATCTCACCAGTGCACTAATCCGTGCACCGGGCCTCTAATCCTATCTAATAAAGAGGGAATATGCTAATTGACCCTCACGCTGTCGCAAAGATGGCAGCACCCACAGCCAATAAGGAGGGAATATGCTAATTGACTTCCCCGCTCTCAAAGATGGTAGCACCCACAGCCAATAAGGGGGGAACATGCTAACTGACTGCCATGCCCTCAAAGATGGCAGCACCCACAGCCTCAAGATGACAGCTCCCGGTCCCCTCAGCCCCGCTGGGGCGGCAGGTGTACAGCAAGGCTAGATCCGCCGCCAGGTGGGCCCGGCTGCTCCATGCACCTACCTCCAGATTCCCCCAGTCCCCTCAGTCCCCCAGCTGCCCAGGGCCGGCCCACGGCACAGGCGAGCCTCAGATGGTGGCTGCCCAGCTGCCCAGGGCCAGCCCGAGGCACAGGTAACAGGGCCAGCCGAGGCTTGCACTGCTGGCAGTGGCAGCAGCAGAGGTGTGACAGGGTGTCACCTTCCCCTGATCTCTGGGTCGCCTCTCGCCCCTGAGGGCTCCCCGACTATGAGAGGGGGCAGGCCGGGCTGAGGGACCCCCCTCCAGTGCATGAATTTTCATGTACCAGACCTCTAGTATGCATATAAGATCTTTGGTTTATCTCCTCACCCTCTCTCCTCCCCCTTTCCCTCTGAGATTCATCAGTCTGTTGCATGTTTCCATGCCTGTGGTTTCTGCTCCTACACTGAGCATCTGCTTCCTGGTGGTCAGTGCGTGTCATAGCTACCAGTCAGACAGTTGAATGGTCGGCCAGTCACTTAGGCTTTTATATAGATAGATAGATATTATGGATTTCTTGATTTAATTGTGAAAACAAATGAGGTTCCATCAATGGTAATAATTTTGAGTTGCCCATTGCCTTCAGCTATAAAACTGTAAGATAGGAAGTTAGACATTTGCGGCTGGGGTGGGGCCTGTCTGGGGTCTTGAACAGGGATGAGACCAATGTTGCCTTCAGACTGCCTCTCTATGGTCTGCCTAGCAGTCTGCCAGCAGGCAGGTTGGGAGCCAGCCAATTCTTGGAGCAAGCTCAGAGGAAAACTCATGACCTCAATGAGACCTCACTAGGGCCTTGTACTAATTATACTAGTAATATAATTTGCATTTCGGTTTTGACTCTGCCCCCTGTGGGTTTTTCTGCAATCATTATGGGTAATGGTATGCCCAGAAGATAGTTCCTATCAATCATCCCTGAATGCAAATAAAAGTCTCCACCCAGAAAATTCCTCTTTAAAACCCAGGAGTTTGGGGCCATGCTCTCTCCTGTGAGCTCTATCTTCAAGGAACACTCCCATGCCATTCCCTTTCCCCTTCCTTGTCCCCACAGGCACATATCCCTGAACCTCTAAGGGATCCCATGAGACTTTGCAACCAGGTGAGCAATGGGCAGTGACAGCTTGTTCTGGGTTACCCCCCTGAGCCTGTCCCCAAGGCCCCCTTTTTCCTGACTTCCCAGTGAGCTAAAACAACTGAGTCAATGTCTCTCTCTCTCTCTCTCTCTCTCTCTCTCTCTCAACTGGCCCACTCCTCTTTCGGAATATATTTTCAATATTGGCCATTTTTCTTTCCTTTTATTTTTGTTGACCTTAAAATCTTTTCTGCATAGATGAAAAGAACCGAGGTCCCAGCCAGTAACCCCAATCAGTAATTAAAACTATTCCCCTTCCCAACCCCATAACATACAAGGCTCTCTAACGTATTCTTGAAGTTGCTGTGGGTATTCTGCAAGTGCATGAAACACCTTCATGTTTCTTCTACTTTGGATTTTTTACAGCCTTCTTATTCATGTTACATTCTGCATTGTACATAAAATCTATTTTAGTTAAATACATATAAAGTTAAATTCTCTACAAACTTTGTTTTTAGTATGGAAAGTCGATTCATTTACTCAAATTAAAGGTCTAAATTGAGGTTAAATGATGGAAAGAAGGAAAAAGAGAATATATACATGGCTGCATTTTATGAAGCACTAGTGTTTTATATATCTGTGCACTCATATTCATTTGGCAGTGATTCCATACACAGGCAAATGAAATGGGAACATGTCAGAGAGGCCACAATAATATCTAAAGAAGTACACAGTGGAGTCACATTAAATATACAAGATACTAATACTATTTAAAAGAGTATAGGGGAAGAGAGGGTAGGGAAAGAGAAAAAGTCATATTATTTCAATATTAAAGGTAATTTTACTAGCCATTGCACTAAATGAATGTGTATTCTATATTGAACATGCAACAGAAGAGAATATGCTATTGTATCCATGTATCTTATTGGAGCTACATAATCTACCACATGCTTCTCACAAATCTAGCCTCAGAAAATATAATTCTACACTGAATATGATCAAAGTAATTGAAGATGGGCACCCCACACTGGCCACTAAACACCAATAAACAACTCCATCCCAAGCTAAAATAAAGAAACAATGACCTGTTTCAGTGTTTGAGGAAAAGCTGATCATGTTGGATGTATTTAGAGAGTATATGGTAGAGTTCAATTTGGCACATAAATGTTGCTATCCTATCTAATAAAAGACAAAAAGGGTAACTGAACGTACCTTCGCTATGCTTCTCATTGGCTAATCAGGGCGATATGCAAATTACTGCCAACAAAGATGGTGGGCGGCAGCCATGCAGCTGAAGCGAGCAGGAGGCTTGCTTGCTCCAGTGATGGAGGAAGCCAAGGTTCCCCACCTGCCGCGGCCCAGCTCTGAGGTCTGAAAGCAACTAAATTTCAATTATAGAAGCTAAACAAACCCCAGATACCTGCTTTCAGCAGGCCGTGGCCTGAGAGCTGGAGCGAGCAAGAGCCAGCTCTCATCTCCAGTGATGGCAACAAAGTTTCAATTATAGAAGGTAAATAAATCCCAGAATAAAAAAAAAGAAAAAAAGGAGAGGCTAGGAGCTTCAGTCGCAGGCCAGCCTGAAAACCCTCAGCCCCTCACCAAGACTGGCCAGGCACCCCATTGATGACCCCCACCATGAAGGGGGTGTGGCCAGCTGCAAACAGCCATCAGCCCCTCACCAGGCTGGCCAGGCATCCAAGTGGGACCCCCACCCTGATCTGGGACACCCTTCAGGGCAAACCAGCCAGCCCCCACCCATGCACCAGGCCTCTATCCTATATAAAAAAAGGGTAATATGCAAACTGACCCTAACAGCAGAAGGACTGGGAATGACTGGTCACTATGACACACACTGGCCACCAGGGGGCAGACGCTCAATGCAGGACCTGCCCTCTGGTGATCAGTGTGCTCCCACATGGGGGAGCTCTGCTCAGCCACAAACCAGGCTGATGGCTGCCAGTACAGCGGTGGTGGTGGGAGCCTCTCCTGCCTCCTCAGCAGCGCTAAGGATTTCCGACTGCAGCTTAGGTCTGCTCCCCGCTGGCAATTGGACATGCCCCGAGAGCTGCTGGGCTGCCAGAGGGATGTCTGACTGCCAGCTTAGGCCTAATCCTCTGGGGAGTAGGACTAAGCCAGCAGGTGGTTATCCCATGAGGGGTCCCAGACTGAAAGAGGGCACAGGCTGGGCTGAGGGACCCCATTTCCTCCGAGTGCACAAATTTTTGTGCACCAAGCCTCTAGTATATAATAAGCTAACACCAATGTAAGACGCCACTCAATGTAGACTAGAAAAAATTGAGTGCTTTTGTAGAAAGGACAGCAAAATTTCTATCTTTGATGTTAGATTTCACAAACATATTTTGAGTCACAGTAAAAAGGATATGATACTTATTTTACAATGACTTCATACCAACTGATATTTCCAATCCTGCCAGCAACATTGTAAAGATAATTAATAATCTGAAGGCCATATGCCATCAGTAAAAAAACCAGAATTAATAGACTTTATATACAGTACTTTAAAATGAAATCTAAAGTGGGTTCTCATGTCTGAATGCATCTGAAATGGAATTATATTATAACCTCCGACTATTATTTAAATATTGCTATTTCTGAAATCAAGGAGAGAGATAAAGTCTAAAATTTTAATTTGCATAGTAATGAATTAAGTAAAGCTTCAAAACACTAAAATTGATTACACAGAACTAACAGTGAAAGTTCTGAGCTATTTCTTCTTTAAGAAGCTTTTAGTCTCAATGTATGATAGATTTCAAAACTTATCCATTAGAATTAATTATCAAAAATAATAGTGTTTATTTTATTTCTTATTATTTTTGGTTCATGGGTCAATGCTCAACTACTGAGACACACCAGCTAAGCTTTTATTTTTTATTATTTTTAAACTAGAGGCCCAGTGCACAAAATTTGTGCACTTGGGGGGGAGTCCCTCAGCTCAGCCTGAGCCCTCTCATAGTCAGGCCGGGACCCCATGGGGGATGTCCCACTGGTGGCTGAGGCCTGTTCCCTGTGGGAAGCAGGCCTAAGCCATTAGTTGGACATCCTTAGCACTGCCGTGGAGGCAGGAGAAGCTCCCGCCACTGCTGCTGTGCTCACCAGTCATGAGCCTAGCTTCTGGCTGAGCGGTAATCCCCCTATGGGAGCGCACTGACTGCCAGGGGGCAGCTCCTGCATTGAGCGTCTGTCCCCTGGTGGTCAGTACATGTCATAGCGACCAGTCATTCCACTGTTGGGCCTAAAACGACTCTCCAACATCCCCCGAGGGGTCCCAGATTGCGAAAGGGTGCAGGCCCAGCTGAGGGAACCCACCGGTGCACGATTGGGGTTGGGGAGGGACACAGGAGGTTGGCCATCTGGGAGGGATCGCAGGAGGGCTCCAGGGCATGCCCAGCCCATCTCGCTCAGTCCTGATTGGTCAAACCCTAGCAGCAAGTCAGAGCATCTCCCCCTGGGTGGTCAGTGCATGTCATAGCAACTGGTTGACTGGTCAACTGTCTTCCCCTTGGTCGTCAGTGCATGTCATAGCGAGTAGTTGAGCAGCCTTAGCATATCATTAGCATATTACTGTTTGATTGGTTGAACAGACAACCAGACAACCAGTCACTTAGCATATTAGGCTTTCATTAAAAAGGATTCTCTTCCAAACATATGTTTTTCATTGATTATGGAGAAACAGGAAGGGAGAGGGAGGGAGGGCGGGATGGAAGGAGGGAGGGAGAGAGAAAGAAAGACACACACACAATGTGAGAGAGAAAAATTGGTTTGTTGGCTCCCATATGCACCCCAACTGGGGACTGAACCTGCTACCTGGGTGTTTAACCTGACCGGGAATCAAATCTGTGACTCTTCTTCAATGTCAGGAGACATTGTCTTCCGTGCAGGAGACATTGCTCTAGCCAACTGAGCCACACTGGCCAGGGCTACTACTGTTGATTTTAAACAGATTATTTAATAATACGACTTGGGTAAATTAAGCTGCTCTTCATGAAAAACATCTCAATGAACACTATTTATCCTTTAAAGTCTGATAACATAAAAGAT
Source organism: Myotis nattereri (assembly GCF_964212035.1). Classification (NCBI taxonomy): domain Eukaryota; kingdom Metazoa; phylum Chordata; class Mammalia; order Chiroptera; family Vespertilionidae; genus Myotis; species Myotis nattereri. The sequence goes on from NC_138077.1 coordinate 82,267,080, forward strand.
AACAAATGTAATAATTTCTGACACCTTGTAACTTAAAGCACAGATAGTTATCAGTTGGCTAGCTTCATTATTAATATTCAGAGTTTTGAATTTCAAAATTAATGACATATCTAAGTCAATTCTCTAGTTAATTTAGAAAGAGATTATTTAAAATAAAATTCTAAAAATCTGAATGTCCATACTTCAATGTACAGTAGAGTTTTTAAAGAAATTAAATAATGTAGAGGAAGACTCCAAACATAAAAATTTAGTCTACATGAAACAGAAAGCATATAAGCCTCATTACTCATTCATCTTAATTGCACTTCTGGTAGATTGTATTACTGTTCTCCAAAATTCCCTGACCTATCTTGTGAGAGGATTATGCCTTGGTGAATTATAGTCATTTGAATTACTTTATCCATTAAAAATAAATTAGCAAAAGTTCCTCTTATTTATGGGTGGGAGCTTTAGAAACATGGACTTGCTTCACTATTCTTCCTTTTCCTGCTTCCAACACTACCAAAGATTCATGATAGAAGACAAATCTCCAGCCTAGGACTGGGCATGAAGGTGACTTGCAGCCAAGGAGCAGCTGATCAGCAGTGGCTATATAGCATGAATAAGAAAAAAAATACTTTTTTATGATAATCCATTCTGATTTAGGAGCCATTTATTACTGCAAAATTACATAGCCTGTTCTAAGGTACAGGGGCCCATGGAATTATGCAGTCTGCAGCCTGAACAACTGTGCATAGCAGCCCTGGCACTGCATTCAATATTCAATATTCTTAAAAAATTATTTAAAAACAAGATTTTTAAATATCTGTCAAATCTAAACAAATATGGATTTTTAAAAATTATCAGAGAACACTTTTAATTTCTATTTTAACTTGACTTTCCACCCTCATATAATTACCTATCTTCTCAGGATATGTAAGATCACAGGCAGGGTTTTTTTTCCACCCATAGAAACCAATTCATAAGTTTGCCTCTTAGTTAAAATAAAAAGTACGTTTTCAGCTTTTCTGCTATAACTACAAAGGGTGAAAGTGTACATATTTTTCTAATTACCAAGCATTTTAAGCTATAAAGGTATTTTACATTGTGTAGACTATGTGACTATTCAGGACTAAGTCACATGAAGTGTCCTTCACAGCAGCGCTTATCTATTTGCACATAACAACAGATGGTACTACCAAATCCTTATTCCATTAAATGTAAAACTTCCTTTGGGAGAGTAATTGCTTTCTACAATCATCCAAATTCAATATTGAAGAAACATAGAGGTCCCTTAGAAGGCAAACTTAATCTAAATAGAAGAGATAACTTCTCATATTTTCATAGGTGTGCAGAAATCTACTCATCTTCTTGTCTTTTAAATTGAAACCAAAAGTGTATTTGTCAGACTGCACTGCAAACTTGCTTTGTATAAAGACACATTGCAATTTATACTGAATATTTAAAAAATACCTTTTCAAAGAAATCATTAATCAGCAAAAGATAATACCGTTTCAGCTTCCAGTATGAAGCTCTTTACTACTACTTTCTAGATAATTTGTTCCACACAATTGTACTCATTGATGCTAGTGAAAGCTTCATTCCCTTCTGCAGAAAAGTTAACTGGCAGAATCATAATGATCCCAGGAAATAACAATCACTTCTATTCTTTCTCACTTCGGTCCACAAACCCTGATTCTTCTCTGTTCATTACCAGCCTCAGACATTTTCCATTCCTCCTTAGAGCCAGACATTATAAATTTATTTGCTCTGATTTCCATTGCTACATGATCATTATGCAACCTGCAACTAACCAAACACCTATAATCAATGAATTAAATTTAAGAAATGTTCATTGTATACCTTGTAAATTTAAAGCAATAGTGTATCCCCAATAGAAGTACTATTGGGGATAATTTATAAAAATATATGTAACCTGATGTTGGAAATATAATGTACTATAAATCCCTGAAGTAAGGATTTAGGCGAACTCTTGTGAGATTTCAGAAAACAGGGAGGTTATATTTAGCTGGGGAATCAAGAGGCAATTAAGAAGATCTTGGGGTATGGATTATATCTCCAAGAAAGAGATTATTGGTCAGAAATAAGAAAGTAAGAGTCAGTGATAACAGAACAAACGAAGAGATACAGATGCAAATTTAAAGGCACCATTTAATTAAGAATAAAATGACCAGTTTTGCTCTAGTTCTGTATATTTAGGACAGCAGTAACGAATATGTTTGAGAAGGTGAGCTGAGGCCATAGTGTGGAGGGTCTTACATGTTAAACTGTGAATTTCATATTTAACTTAACTGGCAGTGGTGAGCAATAAAGATTATTGCTAAGAGTTCTGCTCTTACAAAATTAAATTGGCTTCAGAGTGGATTGGAGGTAGAAGTGACTGAAGAAAGAAAGATTCATTAAATAAAAGTTCCAGAAAGAGTTAATCCTTGAATAGGAAGGCTGTAATAGGAATAAAATTTTGTGAGTGGCACTGTAAAAGCAGAGCCAACAGTATGTTACAAATAATTGATTGTGAGAGGAGAGAAAGTAAGGGTAGAGTTAATTACTTAATCATAAAGAAAATATTGTTTCCCAAAATAGCATCTGACTGCCAGGAACCATACATGTGATACTAATGTAATATATCCTCAAATAATGCCAAGTGTTCAGTATTTCCAATTCTCAATGTTAAATAATACTTAAACCAAACCTGTACTTGTTTTGTAATGTTAAAGGAAATAATAACACTAAAAAGTGGCAGAGGAGACAAAATATACACCACAAAAATGTAGTTTAAACTTATAGAAATCTAACAGTCTGCATAAAACACATAAGATATACAAACAATAGTCAACTACAATAACATTTACTAGTTTTTTTAACATAATTTCTATTAATGTGTATAGAATGGCCTTAGTGCCATGACAGAATTTAGTTGATATAGGCAGAATAGTAATTCATTAAAAAAATATTGGGTAGCTCACATAATCTTTCGGAAATTTAGAGAATTGGATTCAGACGCTATATCCAAAACCAATGCACAGAACCTTTTCCAATCGTCCAACTAGATATGGACACTATATGCCATAGTGTTAAATGAAACACCAGCACCACCAACATGGGTCACTAGATACTGCCAACAAAATTGCTGCTTCTGCTCTCTCTGGAAATCAGATGTAGCTGCCATAGTTGCCAGTACTTATCAACAGAAAGAATATTCAAAGTTCTTACTGGTCCCTCTCATTTGCAAACCTACATCATGCCATGCCCTAATGAAAGGGTGTCCTGAGAAGCAACAACCTAGCATTGCAACTTCTATATGGAACTGGGCTCACCTTATAAGAGGCCTCCAATGTTGTTTGGCCCAAAAGGATGCTAACCAAATTACTGTTAATAAACACATTTCAATGTCTAAAAAAGTGTATGAAGTTATGCTATTCCCATTAATGTTCTAAGTGGCAAAATTCAGTTAAAATGGTAGACATCTTAACTGGTGCAAGTATATTTATTTGTTTATTATTATAAAAAATATGTGGATTTCAGTGATGTTTGTCAAAAAAGACATTTTACTTAATATGTTAAATATCAGTGTCAGGTCAGAGCTACCATGAAAATAATGCATATGTAGAGTAATGGATTCTAATGGAAATGTTAAATTAAAAAATAGGATAGGTATCACTTATTATTCTACATTCAAAATTTGTATGAAAATGTATGACATGTTTATAAAGAAAAGAAAGAAATAAAATAAGTTTGAATTACCATACAATGTGTAGTTCCTGAAATGAGATCTATAAGAGGTACTAGTTATTTGAACCACTACTAATGCCTACATTTATGTCTAAAATGGCCATCTGTGGGTACATATGAACCCAAAAGATGATTTTGTTAGATTTAACAATGCTAATTACATACTCTATTTGCAGTGGTAAAAAAGAGCACTGATTCTCTATGGCACTATTTAGCAATGAAAATGTACAAAATATCTCCATTGGATACTCCTAATCAACCACTTATAAGAAACAAGGATCTAGTGGTTGTGTTTATAATACTTTGAACATTTTGGGCAAACTAACAAGTATGATGATATTGGCTAGTGCTCCTATTGTTGCTAAACAAAATGGGAAAGAAAAGGATGACTTCAGGGATTCAAATTTCCAGCTCAACAGCCTCTTAAATGACCTGAAAGCTTCTGTGTGTGCCCTTGGAAACTATCTCTTCTGCCCACAGGGCTGAGATTGCTGAAAATCAAATGCAGAATCTCATCCTGTGGCTGGCTGAATTACAGTGCAAGTTAAGCTAGCCTTGATGGGTGTTTACTTTTAAAGTAAGGGCATTGATTGAAGAAGGCCCTGATAAAGCTGGGAACATCTAAATCCTGATGAGTCCTATTTACAGTGGAAAAGGCCTCTCTACCTCCTTTAGGAGTATCCTCTCCACCCCTATTTGAAAGAATTAACCCTGCGTTGCCCGAGGAAGCTATAATGGCCTCACCAAAGGTAGCTGCTGTATAACACAATGCTGGCTCCTCAGGACACACCCCCACCATCTCTCTTCGTTTCTAGACCTATATCTCTACTCAAGTCCCAGAAGGCCCCTAAATGTGAGGTGCAAAGCATGACTGATGAGGAGGTGGGCTTCATTCCAAAAGAACTACTTGAGTTTTCTAATTATATAGACAGAAATCTGGGGAACACGTGTAGGAATGGATATTAAGAGTTTGACTTACTAAGCAGAGATTCTGAATTTAATGTTACATTTTGGGAAGTTGTAAAGGCTCTAACAGTTTGTTTGATTGATTAGGTGAAATACAGGCCAACAGCTGGCCCACAGTGAGCATGCTATAAATGCCAGACTTGCCTTGGTTTAATATAAAGGAAGGGATTCAAGGGCTTAGTATCAGGAAACTAGAATGTTGAAATGGATTTGTCATTTAAGACTTACCCACAATAGAAGGGTCTGGAAGACATACCTCTTTCATCATAATATAATAAATTCTAAGGGAGTCACAACAGCCTTTAAAGTGCTCTATGATCTCTCTGTTCTGTAGGCCAAGCCTTACAGTGGAGACTGCAGTCACTGAACTGGGAAATGTAAATGCAATAGAAATAACTGGATCCTTTGATTGTAGGGGCCCAGTGGTGGCACTCAACCCCCAAGGCAAGATATGAGGAGTTACCATAATGGACAGCAGAGGCAAAACAGCAATTAGAGTAGTGTGACTCACAGACCTACGGTGTTGGCTAGCTGATCATGGTGTTCCTGGAAGGGAAACAGATAGAAAGCCTACTGAATTCCTTTTTGATGTGTATAGGCAAAAATGTTCTTGGTCAAATGAACAAAAGTCTAGCCTCACCATAAAAAAAAAGATCATGGCCCTTCAATCAATTCTCAGACCTCAGACTTGAGCCATTTTATAGACCCAGAAGCCCTTGAATGAAGAGGTAGACAGATGCCCTTGAGGAAGGATCCTGGTTCACTGTCAAAAATTTATATTGTTAATATTTCTCCCAGACCTTTCCTAAGGGATCTAGAACCTTTTATCACAGTAAATGTGCATTGGGGAAATTGATATAATCAGACCTTACAGGAACTACTGGACATTGCCAACGAATTGAAATTAATTCCAAACAACCCAAAACATCACTTGTGGGTCACTCATCAGAACAGGTTATGGAGGTCAGATGCTCAGTGCTCAGGTCCATCTCAGGGCTCAGTGGATGTCCAAACCCATTTTGTGATTATTTTTCCATTTTTGGAATGCATAATTAGAACAGATGTACCTTACAGCTGGCCCAATACCCACATTGGTTTTCTGACTCTTATGGCAGGAAACTCAAATGGAAGGCCCTAGAACTGCCTCTACTTAGAGAATTAGTAAACCAGAAGTAATAATGCATTCCTGTAGGGATTGTAGGGATTAGTACCACAATTAAGGAATTGAAAGACTCAGGGGTCATGATTCCGACCACATCCCCATTCAGTTTTCCTATTTAGCCTACATAGAAGACAGATGGATCTTGGAGTATGACAGTGGATTAGCATAAATTTAACCAGGTGATAATTCCAATTGCTGCTGATATGCCAGATGTAGTTTCATTGCCAGAGCAAATTAGTACATCCCCTAGTACCTGGTATGTCAAATGCTCTTTTCCTGCTTCTCTGTCAAAAGGACCACTAGAAGCAGTTAGCTTGCAGCTGGAAAGGCCAGTAAAACACCATTATAATTTAGTTTTCAGTAATCTTGATAGTTTCCCTTCACAAGATATCAAGCTGGTCCATTTCATCAATGGCATTATACTAACTGGACCTAGTGAGCAAGATGTTGTAAATACTCTCGATATTTCTGGGGATCTAGTGTTGTTGTGGGCAAAGTCAAGAGATTGCCTTCTAAGGTAAAGGGTAAATTCTTGCATTTGGTTCCACCTACAACCGAAAAAAAGGCATAATATCTAGTAGGCCTTGTGGTTTGGGAGGCAACACATTCCTCATTTGGGTGTGTTACTCCAGCCCATTTGCCAAATAACCCCAAAGTTGCTCATTTTGAGTAGAGCCTAGAACAAGAAAAGACACAGGTACAGGCTACTGTGTAACTTGCTCTTCCACTTGGGCCATATTCCAATGGTGCCTTGAAGGGTGCTGTTTGGAGCCCCTGGAAGGCTCAATTCAGGCCCTTTGGGAGCAAGTCCTGCCATCCTCTGTAAATAACACTCCCTCTTTGAGAAATGGCTCTTAGACTACTACTAGGCCTTATTATAGACAGAATGTTTAATTATGAGCCATCGTGTTACCATGTGATCTGAGCTGCCTATCATGAACTGGGTGTTGTCTGACACACAAGAGCATGTGGATAGGCCCTAAATGTATGTTACCTGAAGAAGTGACCCAAAGACTAACGGTTACCACTCCTGGTGCATTGCCTTCTCTCTCTCTCTCAGCCTGCACCTATGGCCCAGTGAGAGTTCCCTACAATCAGTTGACAGAGGAAGAAAAGACTCAAGACTGGTTTTCAGATGTTTCTGCACAAAATGTAGGCACCATCCCCAAGTGGGCAGCTCAGCATACAGAACATCCTGGGACATCCCTAAAGGACAGTGGTAAAGAGTACAGTCTTGGAGGACCCTGCCACTGGGAAGAACTTCAAGCCGTGTACCTGCCTTTCCATTTTGCTTGGAAGGAGAAGTGGCCAAATGTGTGATTCACAGGCTATGGCAAATGTTTTGACTGGATAGTCAGGGGCTTGGAAGGTAGATATTGGAAAATTGGTGATAAACTAATCTGGGAAGAGGTAATGTTGATAGACCTCTCTGAATGGGGAGGGAGGAAAAGAGAAGATATTTGCATCACATGTAAATGTGCACCAAAAGGTGACCTCAGCAAAGGAGGATTTTAAAAATCAAGGGAATGGGATTATCCATTCTGTGTATACCAGTCAGCCTCTTTCCCCAGCTACCTGTATCACTGTTCAATGGACTTATAAACAAGGTGGTCATGGTGGCAGAGATGAAGGTTATGCATGGGCTCAGCATCATTGACTTCCCCTCACCAAGGCCATACTTTCTAACAACACTACTGAGTGCCCAATCTGTCAGGAGCGAAGACCAACAAGGTGTTATGAAACCATTCCCTGAGGTGATCAGCCAGCAACCTGATAGCAGGTTGATTACATTGGACAGCTTCTATTATGGAAGAGGCAGCTTTTTGTCCTTACTGGAATAGACAGTAAGAACATAGATTAGACTCTAAATATGGGTTAGCCTTCTCTGAACACAATGATTCTGCCAGAAGTACCATTTGTGGACTTACAGAATGCTTTATCCACCATCATAGCATTCCACAAAATATTGTTTCTGGCCAAAGAACTCATTTCACAGCAAAAGAGCTAAGGTGATAACTCATGATCATAGAACTCACTGGTCTTAACATATTCCCCGCCATGCTGAAGCAGCTGGATTGATGAAACAGTGGAATGGCCTTTTGGCAATTCAGTTCAGTGTCACCTAGATGGCAATACCTTGTAAGGCTAAGGCAAGATTCTCCAGTAGAGTGTATATGTTGTGATTCAGCATCCAATATAGGGTGCTCTTTTTTCCCATAGCCAGAATTCATGAGTCCAGGAATCTAAGGGTGGAAATTAGAGTAACGCCACTCACTATTCCCTCTAGTGACCCACTAACAAAATGTTTGTTTTCTATTCCCACGATCTGATGCTCTGCTGGCCCAGAAGTCTTAGTTCCAAAGCAAGGAATGCTTCCATCTAAACACAAAATGGTGATTCTATTGAACTGAAACTTAAGACAAGGACCCAGCCACTTTGGGCTCCTTATGACTCTGAATCAACAGACAAAGGAGGACGTTACTGTTCTGACTGGGTGACAGACCCTGACTACCAAGGAGAATTTAGACACTGTTCCACCATGGAGATAGGGAAGAGCATGTTTGTGACACAGGAAATCCTTTTGTGTGTCTCTTTGTACTATCATGCTTTGTGATTAACAACAATGGAAAACTACAACAACCCCATCCAGGCAGGACTACTGATAGCCTAGAAGGAAAGTTTGGGCCATTCCACCAGGTAAAGTACCATGACCAGTTAAGGTGCTTGCTAAAGGCAAAGGGAATACAGAATGGGTAATTGAAGAAGTTAAAATACCAGCTATCACCATGTGACCAGTTATAGAAATAAAGACCGTAATTGTCATGAGTATTTCCTCATTATTTTGTTATAAATATTTCTGTATAACAAATATCTTTGTTTTCTTTTCTCTTCTATTCTCTTATAAAATACTAGAGGTCCAATGCACGAAATTCGTGCAAGAGTAGGCCTTTGCAGCTGCAGCGGCTGCCTGGATCCCGCCCTTGCAGCCCCGGGCTACAGCCTGGATCACTTCCTCACAGCCACAGCAGCTTCCTGGATCCCACAGCTGCAGCCCTGGCTTCACCCAGAAGGATGTCTGGAAGGACATCTGGTCTAATTAGCATATTATGCTTTTATTATTTTAGATGTTGACTTGTACATCATGATATCTATACTAATAAAAGGGTAATATGCTAATTAGACCAGACATCTTCTGGACATCCTTCCAGACATCCTTCTGGACAAAGCTACGGTGGTGGGGGCCAAGGCAGAGGTGGTTAGGGGTGATCAGGCTGGCAGGGGAGAGCAGTTAGGGGTGATCAGGCTAGTAGGCAGATTGGTTAGGAGTGATCAGGCAGGCAGGCAGGTGAGTGGTTAGGAGCTAGCGGTCCTGGATTGTAAGAGGGATGTCCAACTGCCGGTTTAGGCCCTGCAGGACCGGGCCTAAACCAGTAGTCAGACATCCCCCCCAAGGGGTCCTGGATTGGAGAGGGTGCAGGCCAGGCTAAGGGATGCCCCCCCCTTCTGTGCATGAATTTTGTGCACCAGGCCTCTAGTTAAGATATAAGATATCAAGGAGAAGAGTAAATATTACTCAAAACTTTACCTCCCATCCTAAGGGAAAAGTAGTGTGCTTTTAGATGTATGAAGAATGTTAGATGGAACTCTGACCTGGTATTGTCTTTACTTGGAGATTAAGTACAGTTTAAGGAACTACTCATGGGTACCAAGTTGACAAGTGATGGTTAACTTTGTGTTTCAATTTGCATGGGCCATGAGGTGACCCATTGTTTAGCCCAATATTATTCTGGGAATGTCTGTAATGGTGTTTACTAAGCATGGACTTAGTAAACTCAGGGATTGAAATATATTGTTGAATATTTATATATATACTAGAAGCCTGTTGCAGGAAGATTCACACAATAGGCCTTTCTTCCTCTGACTGCCGGCATTGGTTTTCCTCCGGCACCCGGGACCCAGGCCTTTGGTCCGGCCACAGCAAAGAAGCCAAGCCTCTTCAGTCTTCAGTCTTCACTCCACGCCTGCATATGTAAATTAACCTCCATATTTGTTGAGTTAATTTGCATAGTCGCTCTGATTGGATCGTAGGTGTAGTGGAGTGACACCAATTTGCATGTTTCTCTTTTATTAGTGTAGATAAATATATATATATATATATATATATATATATATATATATATATATATGTGTGTGTGTGTGTGTATATATATATATACATATATATATATATTTTAATAAAAATGGTATTTAAGGTGTACATGGGCACTTTTAGGAAATTATACCAAAAGAAAATGAAACAAACACCACAGAAACAACCTCTGGAAATTCACACTATACCTACCCATAGTACTTAAAATAGGTATCATCTGCAAAATAAATAAATAAATAAATAAAATAAAAGAGTTTATAATTTCTCAACATTCACAATCTTTAGTAATTTCCTAATCTTTTGGTGATATATTTATGACAATATAAAGTTAAACTGAATAAGACTGCAAAACTTACTGAATACTCTAAACCTTAATCTTTTCTCTATAAATTGTACGGTTACATCGTGGATGCTGAGTCACTCAGATCCATTGCAACAATATGACATTTTATACTTCAAAACTCTACTCTTCCTCAATATGAAACTGCACTTTTTACACAAGAATAGTGGTAACTCTAAAAATTGCTACACTAAGTATCAAGCACATAGTGATTTCTTTATAATCTTTTTTTAGGTAAGTTCTTCCTTTACCAGAACTCACCTCCCCATGCCCCCCCCCCCCCAAAGTATATTTCAAAAGTGTATCAGAATAGGACTATGTTTTAAAACACTGGAATACCAATATGTAAATGTTCCAACTTAGTTCCTTCCTCAAATAGAAAAGTATTAAACTGGCATTTAAAACAAGTAAGAGTGAAATAAGCAATGTTCTTTTGTTTTGTTAATGCTCACCCAATAATATTTTTTCCATTGATTTTTTAAGAGAGTGGGAGGGACACATACATATATATGTGCACTTATGACACAAAACTTACTTGTGTCATAGTGCATATCTATAGTTTTAGTTATGACATACATTGGCTAATAAATGATTTTTATTAATATTTCATTTCATTATACCTGTGACACTCTGTTCTAAAACCTTTGACCACACATTAATCAAGGTTGTTTTAAATTTGGATAAATAACTCTGTTAATTGAAGTAAATAATTACCTACAATACACAACATGTTCACATCCACTGGCTTAATTAACACTGATTTTACTCAATTACATTTTGGAGGATATTTTGTTAAGTACAGCTGACCCTTGAACAGGTATGAGTTAGGGGTGCCAACTCCCTGGGCCAAATCCGAACATAGGTTTGATGCCACAAAAAATCTTACTTATAGTATGTCTCCCTGAATCCACAGATTCCTAACCAAGCATTGAAAATATTTTTAAAAAAATACTTTTTAAAAGTGTATCTGGGCAGTTCAAACCTGTGTATATTTATTTGTAGCTAAAATGTTAGTAATTAGTCTTCCACATGGAATCTGCTTCAACCGTGGCCATTTCCCCTTCAAATCCCCTTTCCTCCAGCATTCTGATAAGAATTTTTATCAAACTCATGTCTAATTAAAAGAAATTTAGTTACTTCAGAAACATTAATATTTCCCTTGACTTTGATCAAAAATATTTAAATTTCCTAAGCTCATTCTCCTATTTCTAGTCACAGAGTTAATCACATAACTTCACATTTATACTACAGTATGTGGTATGCAGAACAATGGCATCTCAAAGATACTGATGTCCTAATCCTTGGAATTTGTGAATATGTCACCTTATATAATACTAGGGGCCCAGTGCATGAATTCGTGCACCTTGAAAGGAACTGTGGGCCAAGAAACTGCGGTAGGCATAGGGGCAGGTCTTGGCCCATCCTCTATGCCCCATCTTGGCCCCTCCGGTCATGGCCCTTGGTCCCCTGTCTGCTGGAAGCCCCACTCCTGTTGCCACTGCTCCCACACACTGACAGCACCAGCCCCACTCACACCCATTGACAGCGTGGAGCAATTGGGGCTGGTGCCAGCAGCAGGTGTGAGTGGGGCTGGCGTTGTCAGCAGGTGTGAGTGGTGGCTGCTGTCCCAATCACCCCTCAGGAGCAGGGGGAGGTGGAGAAGCCCTCAGGGGTGATTAGGGTTGGCAGCCGCCACTCGTATCCGCTGATGGCACCAAGTGATTGGGACTGGCACTGGGCACCAGCAGTGGGTGCAAAGGGCAACTCCAGCACTGGCTGCAGATGCCAGCAGGGCTAGCGCTGGCAGTAGGTGCTAGTGCCAGGCAGGACTGTGGCATGCGGAAGCAAAGAATTTTCAGTAACCACCAAAGGATCGCCATGATGACAGCAGCTGGCACCCCACCTTAGTATGGCACCCCCACTCACCTGCTCCACCATCCCGCCATGATCCAGACATGTCCCCTGGTGGTCAGCGCACATCAGGGCAACTGGTTTTTTGGTTGTTCTGGTTTTCCACCATTCAGTCTATTTGCATATTAGCCTTTTATTATCTATACTAGAGGCCTGGTGCACAGAAATTTGTGCACTCGGCGGGGGAGATCCCTCAGCCTGGCCTGTGCCATCTCGCAGTCTGGGACCCCTCGGGGGATGACCACATGCTGGCTTAGGCCTGCTCCCCGGGAGATAGGGCCAAAGCTGGCAATCAGACATCCCTCTGGCAGCCCGGAAGTCCTAGGAAATGTCCACTTGCCAGCGGGGAGCAGACCTAAGCTGCAGTCGGACATCCTTAGCACTGCTGAGGAGGCAGGAGAGGCTCCCACCACCAACGCTGGACTGGCAGCCATCAGCCTTGCTTGTGGCTGACCAGAGCTCCCCGATGTGGGAACGCACTGACCACCAGAGGGCAGGTCCTGCATTGAGCGTCTGCCCCCTGGTGGTCAATGTGTGTCATAGTGACCAGTCATTCCCAGTCTTTCTGCTGTTAGGGTCAATTTGCATATTACCCTTTTACTATATAGGATAGAGGCTTGGTGTATGGATGGGGGCCGGCTGGTTTGCCCCGAAGGGTGTCCTGGATCAGGGAAGGGGTCCTGCTTGGGTGCCTGGCCAGCCTGGGTGAGGGGCTGATGGCTGTTTGCAGCTCGTCACACCCCCTTCAGGGTGGGGGTCCCCTCTGAGGTGCCTGGCCAAACTGGATGAGGGGCTGCTGGCTGTTTTCAGGCTGGCCACACCCCCTTTAGGGTGGGGGTCTCACTGGGGTGCCTGGCCAGTCTGGATGAGGGGCTGAGGGTTTTCAGGCTGGCCAAGCCTGTCGGCGACTGGAGCTCCCAGCCTCTCCTTTTTTTCTTTTTCTTTTTTTAATTCTGGGATTTATTTACTTCTATAATTGAAACTTTGTAGCCACTCCAACTCCAAGGCCACGGCATGCTGAAAGCAGGTATCTGGGGTTTGTTTAGCTTCTATAATTGCAACTTTATTGCTTAGAGTGGAGCTCAGAGCCCAGCCGCAGCAGGGAGGAAGCTTGGCTTCCTCCATCACTGGAGCAAACAAGCCTCCTGCTCGCTTCAGCTGCGTGGCTGCCGGCTGTCATCTTTGTTGGAAGTTAATTTGCATTTCTCACTGATTAGCCAATGGGAAGTGTAGTGGAGGTACAGGTAATTTCAATCTTTGTCTATTATTAGATAGGATATATAAAAAGCCAGTGTTCATGATGACTGTGACAAGGAAACAACCAGTCCCCATGAGGTGCATTGAGCACCTCTCAGTCCCTCCACAATGGCCCATGAGTGGGGCAGGGCGGGGCTGGGGACTGGCGACCAGGCTGAATGGCTGACCTCTTGGTCCCTGCCCCTGACCCGCAGGCTCCAATGGATCAGTGATGGTGAATGGGGGAATTGGGTGGGTGGTAGGAGGACTGGGCTGGGTCGTAGGCCATTGGGATCACCAGCTCATCCCCGGAGGCTCAGGGGCTCAGGCCTATGGGAAAGCAGGCACCAGCGACTTCACCTTCATGTGTGTGCACTGGGCTGGCTGCTGATGGAATGTGCTGCCTTCTTCACTCACACCAGGGCAGGTAGGTTGTGGGTGCACCTTGCAGCTTCCATCAGCATCACAAGCCCAGCAGCAGTGGCAGTGGCAGAGGTAGCAGCTGAGGTGGTGGTGCCTGCGTGAGCAGCCCCAAGTGGGCAGTGTGTTCCATCAGTGGCCACCCTGGCGCATATTCACAGAGGTGAAGTCGCTGGTGTTTGCTTTCCTGCAGGCCTGAGCCCCTGAGCAGCCGGGGATGAGCTGGTGATCCCCGTTGGCTGCCTGGTGGCAGAGGTGGTGTTCAGCCTGGGGACTGGTGAATGGGCAGAAGATGGCCCTGATCACAGGAGGCTAGGCCCTAGGGACCCTACCCACACAATTTCATGTGCTGGAACTCTAGTCTATACTAATAAAATGATAATATGCTAATTAGACTGGACATCTTCCAGGCGACCTTCCAGACATCCTTCCGGACAAAGCCACAGTGGTGGAGCCGAGGCAGAGGCGGTTAGGGGTGATCAGGCCGGCAGAGGAGAGCAGTTAGGGTGATAGGTCAGCAGGGATAGCAGTTAGGGGTGATCAGGATGCCAGGGGAGCAGTTAGACTGAGGCATAAGGAAGGCAGGCAGAGTGGTTAGGGGCAATCAGGCAGGCAGGCAGGTAAGCTGTTAGGAGCCAGCAGTCCTGGATTGTGAGAGGGATGTCTGACTGCCAGTTAGGCCCGATCCCCTAAACCGGCAATCGGACATCCCCCAAGTGGTCCCGGATTGGAGAGGGTGCGGGCCAGGCTGAGGGTCTCCCTCCCCACATGCATGAATTTTGTGCACCGGGCCTCTAGTATAGGATAAGGAACTTAGAAAATATAATTAAGATTATGGACCTTAAGATAAGGAAAATATACTGGATCATCCATCCATCTGGATGGGCCTGATATAATCACACAAGCCCTTAAAAGTAGGAAACTTTCTCTAATTGGAAGCAGAAGAAAGACTGGAGTAGAAGAGTAGAAGAGAGAGGTGGGAGAAGGGGCTGGATCATCCAGAAATGAGCAAGATATGACATGCAATTGCTGGCTGTGAGACACAGAGACCCTCATGCAAAGACCTGAGAGTCCCCTAGGAATTAAATGTGATTGCTAACTGACACTTACCTGGCTAGTCAATGGAACCTCAGTCCTACAACCATAAGGAATTGCATCCTTCCAACAACATATATGAGTTTGAAAGCTCAGAACTTCCCAATAAGACTCAAGCCAGACAACACCTTGGTCATAGCCCTATGAAACCCAGAACTGAGAAACCAATCACATCAACCTGCATGACTGACATAAAAAGACTATGAGATAAAAATTTCTGTTGGTTTAAGCTTCTAAATTTACAGTGCTTTGTTAGGAAAGCAAAAGTATTTTTAAATTCAGCAATTTTCGTATTTGTTATGAAGTTTATTTATAATTATCCAATTATTTGGGAAGGGCACTATTATGTGCTCTTTCCAATGAGTAAAATGTGTCTAAGAGAAATGAAATTATTTCTAGAAGATTCTCTACAGCATACTGCAGAGAGACAAATCCCACCCAGGTCTTTTAGGTTTTAGTTTAAATTCTTCAATTATAAGAAAACAAACAAACAAACACCAAGAAACAAAAAATGAAAAAAGGAGAACCTGACAGTAATTTAACGCAGAACAGCATTAGAAGCTGGAATTTTCTTCCTCAATACTGCTTTTTTTAAAAAAATACGTTTTTATTGGTTTCAGAGAGAGGAAGGGAGAGGGAGAGATAGAAACATCCATGATGAGAGAGAATTGGCTACCTGTCTCTTGCATGCCTCACACTGGGGATCAAGCCTGCAACCAGGCATGTGTCTGACCAAGCCTCGAACCTTGACCTGGTTCATGGAACAATGCTCAACCACGGAGATACACTGGCCAGGCAATACTTCCTTTCTTGACATTTAAAATAAATCTTTACTTAATTCTTACGTATTCTGTATCTAAAATTAGAAAAAAAAACTAATCTTCTATATTTCTTTTAGCTATTTAAAAAATTAACCATAATGTTGAAATCTCCAAGTGCTGAAATTAAATTCTCTAGAAATGATATAGAATAGTACAACATTGTATACTCCCTATTTTATTTTTTTAAAAATATATTTTATTGATTTTTTACAGAGAAGAAGGGAGAGGGATAGAGAGTTACAAACATCAATCAAGAGATCGATCAGCTGCCTCCTTCATGCCCCCCACTGGGGATGTGCCCGCAACCAGGGTACATGCCCTTGACCGGAATCAAACCCGGGACCCTTGAGTCCGCAGGCCGACGCTCTATCCACTGAGCCAAACCGGTTCGGCAATATACTCCCTATTTTAATTGTATCCTGTATAGTACTAGATTGGTTTCATAGCCATCTAATTTATATATTCATATGTGGTCTAAAAATGTGAATAAGTAATGCATATTTTAGGTCAATTGCTGAACTAATTCAGATGGCTTTGACATCTTTCACTGCACGTAATGTCAACATTATGTCTCTTGAATTGCCAGGCTAGAGGGTACCCAATAGAGATTGTTCTTGAAGGTGTAGCCAGCCTTTTCAAAAAAATAAAGTGAGTTAAATTTTCATAAAATCTGGTCAAACAGGTGTATAATAGTAATCAGTGTATTACTCTAAATGTTATAGGTTTATTTAACAAGAAATAAAAAACTTAAAAGCACAAATATACATTGAAGAAAATAAAAATTAAAACCTCATTTTCATTGCTTAGAGAAAAGAGATAAACATATTTTTCCAGTGTGATCATTTAGATGTTTCAGTGTCCTGACCACTTCCATCAAAGCTTAAATAATTTTCCATGTGTTGGAACATTATGTTTTAACTGCACTTTGATCAATTTAACAATATAGTGAATACCCTACATTGAAAAATAATCCCTGTTCAAATGTATATTATTCTTCTAAAAACAAACACAGCTTCTGTAAGAGGATACAGCCATTACACTTTTAGTATTTCTACAATAAAATAATCCAATTATATTTCAGTCTTTTTATGTGTTTCATAACTAAAGCAAATAGGTTTAAATCACAGTTTAATATAATTTTCATTCTGTGTTTAGATTAATTTTATAAATCCTATTAGAAGAAAAAAAATAGTGGTATAACTTTCTGAGATACTATACTAAAATTCACTAGGTTAAGTTTGCAAACATTTTTAGGGACCATCAGTGACCTTATTGGAATTTCTGGTGCAGCCAGGAGAAAGTTAATTTTGATCATGAGCAGCATAGCTTCTAGGCCCAAAGTTGGTTCTATATAATATGATACAATTTTACAAGGCACAGATACTCAAAATGTAGATATAAATAAATATCACGAGAATTTTATTAGATATCAATTCTTCCCAGAAATTTTAAGAAAAAAACCCCCACGAAATCACTCTTTAGACAATTTTGGCCTCCATCCCTTTGAACTATATTACTGGTATTTGTATTCAACAAAGATTCATCAAATACCAATTATGCTTAAAAGTGGGCACTGTCTAGGTAACATTTAAAAATGTGCATTTTACAATCTTTTTTGAAAGTGATTCATGTTGTATTCAGAAAACTTTTTAAAGGAACCACTTTGCTTCAATATTAATAATAATCATTTTGAAAAGAGAAGGATGAATAATGACAAGGATTAACTTTATTATACTGAATGAAATGGAAGGGATGGAGTATTTTATTTTTGTGGTTAAACTATTCATGCAATCATAATTTTATTGTCCAAAATTATATTTGTTTTTAAAAATATGTTTTTATTGTTTCAGAGAGAGGAAGGGAGAGGGAGAGAGAGATAGAAACATCAATGATGAGAGAGAATCATTGATAACCTGCATACCCCCTAGTGGGGATCCAGCCCACAGCCTGGTATGTGCTCTGCCTGGGAATTGAACCGTGACCTCCTGGTTCATAAGTCAATGCTCAACCACTGAGTCATATTGACCAGGCCAAAATTTTACTTCTGATCAGTTATTTAATACTTGTCAAGCACTATGAAGGAAAACTATCCTATATAATAAAGGGTAATATGCAAATTAACCCTCATGCCCACAAGATGGTTGCCTATGACCAGGTTGGCAAGGGGGGTCGACCAAACAATTGAACAAGCAGGCTTCATGGGGTGACCAGGCCAGCAGGGGGGTTAGTGAGGGACGACCAAACAACTGAACAGCAGGCTGCGTGGGGCAACCGGGCTGGTGGGGTGGGGGAGTTAGGGGTGACCAAACCTGCAGAGGAGGGCAATTGGGGGCAACCAGGCCAGGCAGGGGGCAGTAAAAGGCAATCAGGCTGGCAGGGGGAGCAATTAGGAGTGACCAGGATGGCCGGGGGGTGCTGTTGGGGGTGACCAGGCTGGCAGGGGGGGGGCAGTTGGGGGTGATTAGGCTGACAGGGGGGCAGTGAGGGACAGATAGGCTGGCAGGGGGGAGTTGGGGGCAACTAGGCTGGTGGGAGGGACAGTTAGAGGCAAGCAGGCTGGCAGAGGAGGGCAGCTGGGGGTGACCAGGCCAGGAGAGGGGGCAGTTAAGAGGTGACCAGGCTGATGTCATGGGGCAGTTAGGAGTAACCAGGCCAGCAGGGAGGGGGCAGTTAGGGGTGATTAGGCCAGCACACAGAGGCAGGGAGGGGCCATCAGGCCGGCAGGGGCGGGCAGTTAGAGGCAACCAGGCAGGCAGGCAGGTGAGCAATTAGGAGCCAGTGTTCCAGGATTGTGAGAGGGATGTCCAACTGCCAGGATCGGGCCTAAACTAGCAGTTGGACATCTCCCGAGGCATCCTGGATTGGAGAGGGTGCAGGCTGGGCTGAGGGGACCCTCCCCCCATGCATGAAATTCGTGCACTGGGCCTCTAGTAATATATTAAAGCTACATGTTGATTCTGATCTTAGAAAATACATGCATCAACTCTTTATTGTAAAAGATGTATATAATGGATATTTAAAATAGCTAACAAATTGGCAGGGTTATAGCTATATGCTATATTAATTAAACTTAATCCTCTTTGTATTCTAGAGTTCATTAATTTAAAATTTTATTTTGTCTTTAACAGAGGTGACTGATATCTGTATCTATTTAGACTCTCAGATTAGGTGATAATGTACTCTTTTCACTGGTAGAGTATCTAAACATCTTGGTAGCACAAGGCAGGTGAAGCATTAATAGAATATAACTAATAGAAAATATTGAAGAAGATGCTGTCCAAGCATGGTTTTGTATCGCAATCCCAGTACGCCCTCCCTTTGTCTCACTTGAGGAGAAAAAGACACTGAATCAGCTTGCCTTCTTATTGCCTTATAATTGTAGAGGGACAGAAATGGGCAATGAAGTAATCATAAGGGTTGAAAAGAACTAATCATTAAAACCATTCTCATTGTTAGCTTTAAGAAACCATTAGTTGTGCGGCAAACTGAAGTAAGGGAGAACAGATATTGGGTAAATATTGAATCACTGGTCAAGGTAAAATGAAAAGTCTACTTTTATATATTGTTCAACATATATTGTCTTTCCTTAGTCAAGAATAGAGATAACAACATCCTAATTTCGTTCCTCTATTCATTCTTAATATTAGTTCTATAACATTTTAGACTTCCTGTTCAAGTATTCAAAATTACTTATTAAAATATTTCATATATATATTATTCTTCAAGGATGAGTGAATGAATTAGATCATAAATTTGGGAGTTGGTTTTACTTTAGTCAGCTATTTTATATAACTCACTTTTATTATAAAATGATAAAGAGGTTTAAAGAGCTGTTGAGAGTTGTTGCAATATTCAATTTTGTATCTACCTGCTAATACAAACTCCATTATTATTTCCCTTCCCTGATTTTAAAAACCTTGGGAGAAACAACCTAAACACTGTGAGTATAACTCTTTTCTGCTTCTCTTGTCAAGGGTTATACTTAGTAAAACACAGCCTTTATACAGGAGCATAATCCTCAAGTAAAGTCTGATTTTTGATATCTTGCTTTTCAATCATGATGGTCATTAATATTCAAGATTACTTATGTCCCTAGGAAAGTTACTTAATATCTTATAGACTTTAATTTATCTTGCCACATTACCAATTGAAATAATAATGTAATCTATTTATTGAAGCCTAACACATAGTGGGCATTCGATACATTTTATTATTTAAAAAAAATGATTATATAATATTGTTATATGATTATTTTATTTTATGAAAACTTTGTGTTGATTAACAATAATATAAATTAATTATAGAATATTAATATAATTTATAGTAATAATGCCACAGAGTTGTTTATTATGTTGATTAAAAATGAAAATCATTTTTAGCATAAAATTTTTAATGCAATGATTTTCTGTATTTGTTTCAGGTTATTTATTACCTATCAGGAGGTCTGAAACTTCTTAGTAAGGCACGAAACCTAATTACAATCTTAATCTATTTCTTAAAAATGAGGCCAATAAGGAAGGCCCAGACAGTGCTAAACTCAGGTCTGAAGGAGAAAAGCCAATCTATCAATTGCATTTGACTGGCAGATGATGGTAGTTAAAGAAAATTTTTGAATTTGCTGATGAGGCTTTGTGTATTTCTCATATCTATATTTACTCTCTTATTCATTCCAATTTTATTGAACACCTACTAAGGATAAAGCACTGAAAGACATAAAAGATATACAGGATATTTTATACTTCCTCAAGTAGGCATCATCTGGCACAGGATAAAGGAATGGTTCTAACGATTACAGTATAAGTGAATGTTATATGAAAAGAGACAAATGAAAAAAATCATTTTGAAGTGGATTTTACAATTAAAAAATAGAAATTATAATGTAAAAATGATCCAGAAGGAGAGTCTTTTAGGTATAGAAATGATCAAAGGCTTTGGGTTTGATAATCATAGGACCTATTTTGGGACTTAATCCAGGTTGGTGGAGCATAGATTCTTTGAAGAATACAGTGTAAAATAAGAAAGGTTAGGAACATCAGACATATACTGAAGAGTTCCAGCTTAAAGCACTGTATACGTGGCTTATGGGGGCCAGTTGCATGACTAGCTTGCCCATCTTTTATCTCCGGTGCTTAAAAAGTAGGTAGTGAACGCATTAAAAGTTTGATAGATGAATGAGTTAGTGAATTAAAGCTTGCACTTAACTCAATACGAAAAGGGTAGGCAAAAGGTAGACTTTAGAGAGAATGATCATATGGTGGTATGTTATGATGAATGAGAGGTCGGAAATTAGAGGAGACTAAAAGGAAACACTTTTATGACAGAAGAGGAAGTGTCAAAAACTGAAGGGGCTGAGTTTTATTCTACTTGCAAACTTACATATTAGTCTAACACAATTTCATGGGTACTGGCAGAAGACAAGAGACTCCTGGATCAGAGAAAAAATACTTCATTAATTTCAGCTAGGGGTATGCAGATATCAGTATTAGTGTTGGTTCCCTAAGCCCCAATTCCCACTAAGATAAGTCACATATGCATATTCAGTTGGCTGCATCACAAAAGAGGAAACTGAGTCTTTTACATAAGGCACTAAAGGTACCAAAATTTGCCCCAGAGTGAAACATTAACTTTATTATACTGGGCAGTAAATCTGCTCTTTGCTAGAGAGAGAGAGAGAAACTATCTCTTCCATCCAAACTATTAACTATGCAAACATCCTTAAAAAGATAGTTCAAACTAAAGGCAGCTTACAAGACGTGCAAACACACAAGAAGCCCATAGTGAAGGCCAGAATTAGAAGTTGGTAGTGAAAATTCCATTCAAATCATAACTGTATTCATAAAAGTTTCTATGCTTTTATTTAGTCCACGGGTCAAATTTTTAATTAGAGCAGTAGACTATTTCTTATTATATTACATTTTCTTAACACTAGTAGAAAACATAATTATTGCTTCTACACCAAAGTTCATCATAACCTAAGAGGGAAATGTTGACTTCTTATAAGAATAAATTATGTCAGAATTTAACATATCTGTACTTTTTTTAAAAAAAGATGAGAGTTAAATTCACAGAACTCTTTAAGGAGAGTTTCCATCATCTTGACAAAAGCTACTATATATATTATTCATGAACTGGAATACTTATATAGTAAGAAAAACAATGAATCAATTCTCTGAATATACTAATATACACTAATATAATTTGTTCTGAGCTATGGATATAGTAGTGACTTTTTTCCTTATGTTTATTTTATTGATAATTTTAGGTATAGCTGACCTTCTAAAAAAGTAGGGCAGAAGCAACATAGTCATCCTATCTAATAATAGACAAACATGGTAATTAACCATACCTCCGACATGCTTCCCATTGGCTAATCAGGGTAATATGCAAATTAACTGCCAACCAAGATGGCGGCTAATTTGCATACTGCAGGCAGGGTGGGACAGCACCATCCTGCCTGCCCCACTGCCATCTGGGCCTGCTATCTGTGACCCGGGCGGCAGGCAGCCCCCAGGGCTGGCTGGCAGGACCACAGTGATCTGCCACCAGACACGCCCACAAACGGCCTGCCCGCGGGGATCCCGGGTTGGCGGGTGCTAATGCACTGATCAGCCACCGGCTGTGCCCACAAACAGCCCTCCACGGAATACATGGCTGGCAGGTGGTAATGCACCGATCCGCCACCAGCTGCGCCCACAAATGGCCCTCCCGCGGGGATCCCGGGTTGGCGGGTGCTAATGCACCAATCTGCCAACACGCACACCCGGGCCGCCTTTGCCCTGCGTGTACTATGCAGCTGGGAGAGGGGAGTGGGGCTGCTGGAAGCAGGGCGGGAACCTCCCGGGGTTTGTGTCAGGCAGCCAGGAGAGGGGCCAGGGTCCGCTGGAAGCAGGGCAGAACTTCCCGGGGTTTGCATCAGGCAGCCCAGAGTGGAGTGCGAACTATCCCGACAGGTAGCTGCTTGCTCATTCACTCATTCACACATTCACTCACTCGCTCATTCATTCACTCATTCACTCGCTCAGCAAACCCTCTCAGGTCCCTGGCACCAGGCCAGGCACTAAAGTTGAAGCAGGATAAGACAGAGCTATGTCCTCAAGATGTTAGTAATTCAGTATGCAGCCAGGAGAGGGGCCCCAGGCCTCTGGGAACAGGGGGGAACTTTCCTGGAGTGGACTTCAGGGAGCCAGGTGTGAGGTTGGAACTTCTGCCGTGTTGCCATGGCAACGCGGCAGAAGTTCCCGCCTCTTAGCTGCTTGCTCATTCACTTACTCGTTCATTCATTCACTCATTCACTCACTCAGCAAACCCTCTCAGGTCCCTGGCACCAGGCCAGGCACTGAAGGTGAAGCAGGATAAAACAGAGCTATGTCCTCAAGATGTCAGTAATTCAGTAGGGCGAAGCAGGCACATGAACGAGGCAGTTGTATGCACAGCAGTGTGCTGGGTTCTGTGAGGCCTGTAACTAATGTCGACTTTGTTCTCTTGATAAAATGGGGCCTCGGGAGCCAGGCTGCCCAAGCCTGTAGGCCTGTGCCTAGGCCAGGAGTGGCCGGGGTCCAGGAACATGACAGAGGGTGCAGGTCGGGCTGAGGGGTCTGGCCCCACCCCTCACCCTCACCCCCAAGTGCACAAATTTTTGTGCACCGGGCTACTAGTATACTTACAAAGTCCTTTGGTAAAGAATTTAACATTACCCAAAATGAAATCTGGTCTTTGCCCTCAGTTCCTAAAGCTCATCTCTAAACCTTTGTAATGTCAGGCTCAACAACAGTATCTTTGCTTGGGGACCTTGGGTCAACCAGAGAGTTACAATGTAATTTAGAGTGGGGGCTCTGAGCCACACCAACAACTTAATAATTTAGGATGAGTCTCCTGGTATCAGTTGATGTCTGAGGGATGGAGACTGAGATCAATCACGTGGGAAGTCAATCATGCCGACCTAAGGGAGCCCTCATTAAAACTCTGGACATCAAACTCTGGTGAGTATCCTTGGTTGGCAATACTCTGTGTGTATTGTAGCACATTGATATTGGGAGTATAACACTGTCTTGACCACATGGAAAGAGGACAAGTAGAAGCTCCATGTTGAGAACTCTCCTGCACTCTACTATGCCCTCTTCTTTTGTTTGATTTTAATCTGCATCATTTTGCAGTTATAAACTATGACTGAGTATAGGAGCTTTCAATGAATTCTGTGCATCCTTCTAGCAAATTTTTGTATGTGCAGGTGGTTTTGGAAATCTCTGAACTTGCAACTGATGTTAGAAGTGAGGGTGATCTTGTGTGGACTGTGTTCTCTCCAACTTTGCACAGAAGATCCCAACTCTAAAAAGACTGTATTTACTAGTAAGAGGAAACATTTCATCATTTTTGTGGAACATATATTTTTGCAATTTCAAAATTTTGTTTTGAATATTTTAATATCCAAAGGACAACATTCCATTGTATTTTTATCATATACACATATGAATGTGTTATGTGATTTTGTGAAATTCTAGAATCTCTTTTCCAAATACACTTTTAAACCTTTCTAAAAAAATTAACAAGATGGACTACCATCCATTGACATATATATTATTCTTATGGACCAAACACTTTTAAAATTAGGCATATTTTACCTAAAAATAGTATATATTTAAAATGATAACAAATTTGGCTATTTTATAACCATCACAGGCTAATTCTTCCACATTTCTATTTAAAGTAATTCTATTCTTACATATTTCTCAAGATTTAAGAAAATTTACACTCTGAAGTTTTTACACAGGCAAAAAAAATTATTTTCTTACCTAATTACAACCTAATTACAAATATTACTAACTATTGCATAGCCCTAAGGATCCTCCTTATTGGAACTGTAATCCCAGCTGCACTGGAGATGCCTTTCTACAAAAAAATAAGAAGGTCAAACCCACCACACTGATTTCATCATTTCTTTTTAAGAATACAGTAGAGACAGACAAACTGAGTGATTATAGACTCTTGCTGGTACAATGGTGTGAAAGGGCAAATTTACATGCTATTAACATTAATAAATACTTACTCTATGGTTGCTACGTAAAACCTGTACACAGAGGATTGTCAAGCTTCTTTTCTAGTAATGTGGTTTGGAACCAGCCACGCAATTTTTAACTTCAGAGTTTCAGACTGACTCGGGCGAGCCATGTGCATCAAAGGCCTCTAGGTAGCTGGCATGAGAGAATGTGTTCTCATTACTTCCCCTTAGCACTGTGACCTGGTGACAGTCCTCCTTTCAGTCATGGGCCAGAGGAAGCAAGCCAAAAAACCCTGTCATCTTCTAAATTCACAGCATGAGGCTATAACATTTCTTTCAGGCTTCATTTTTTAAAATTTCTGTCTCCTACTGACAGTCTGACTGTCAAAGTCACAGCAGGGGATACAAATAAAAGGAATCATCAAAGAAACCCATGCTCAGAATTTCCCTATAGGAGTTTTCAGCAAGAAGAGTCAAAAGAAAAAGAAAAAAAAATGAAAGTGGCTTCATTGACATTTGCCCTCCAGCAAAACATTAATAAAAGGGAAAAACAAATGTATGCTTTCCTACCCCTCAAATATGTCCCCTGATATCAGAAAATGGAATGTTTCATTATTTTAATAGATGAAAAGACCAATTGCTCAGACATATTTTGCTGTGAGCAATTTAAAATATATAAAAATTAAAAATCATCCAAAATATTCAGGTAGATAAAAGTCAGTATAAATTTACATTGAATTCAAGGTCAGAGCTTTACACAAAAATTTTGACCAAAAACATATAAAAATGTTTCAAAATTTTGATATAAAACAGGTAACTAACACTGTAGTGTGTGATCATGAAAGCATTTAAATCACCTTAATTTAAAATAAATCTTATAGCAAGTAGCATATAATAAAATTTTTTTTCATTTTAACATTATAACTTTCCATTGAATTTTTGAAAACACTTGCATTTTTTAAAGTATGCTTTTATTGCAAGTGTTCTGAGTACACATACTGTTTAGAAGAACTCTGTATATTGTGTTATGTTAACAATAGTTATTTGTTAAGTTGTAATTGCATTTTTGAAAATAAACTATTTTGGGGAATAATTTTAGGTTTACAGAAAAGTTGCAAAGTTAATACAAAGAATTAATTTTCATATATCCCTCACCCGGTTTCCTGCATTGTTAACATAATTTCATTACCAGAATACATTTGTCAAAACTAACACACTGACATTAGTATAATACTATTAATTTATTACAGACTTTATTTGGATTCCACTGATTTTCTAGGATCCAATCTCAGGGGTCACATTGCATTTAGTTGTCATGTCTCCCTGGTCACTGACAGTTTGACAATCTTTCCTTGATTTTCATGACCTTGACAGTATTAGGAAGTACTGGTCAGATATCTTGTACAATGTTCCCAGACTGAGCTTGCACTAATAATTTTTAATACCATAAATTTGATGCATGTTTGTATAGTTTTGCCTATGTGCAAATCTTGAATAACTAATCACCCAATTAAATCAATCAATATGGTTCATTTCATTACTAAAAAGGAGGAGCTGTACTTCCAGAAAGACTTGATAAAATTTTCTCTACTAGTCAAAGAACTTTCTAACAAGAAAAGTAATCAGAGTGAGATTCATTCAGTAAATATATAAGCATTTAGTAAAGGTTTACTTTGTGCCTGGCATTGTGCTTTGTCGGGGGGGAGCATAGAAATAAAATATGTGATTTCTTTCCTCAGAGAGGACATAGTAAAGAAAGGGGAAAAGTCAAGTAAACATAATATTGTCATGGAAAACTTGGTGGACTGAGTGGGAAAAAGTTAATGTTAGAGACACTCCTAGACCATAAATCCCCACAAAGACAGATATCCTTGACTTAAAATAATTGTATGTGTTCAAATATATCTTGTTATCTTTATAAATATTAGAAGTTAGTAAAAGGAGACTCAGGCAAAGAAAGTAAATGATTTAGTGTGGCTGGAGCCTATGAAGGAGCACACTTTACAAATGAATTTTAGTTTATTGAAATGGAGAGGGAAAGTTAAGAGAGAACTATTTCCTCTATTGATTTTAAGTAAGAGCACAAAAAATAAGATTTGCATTTTTAAATATGTTGAATTATTTTTATTAAAAGAGCAATTTAAATCACTCTATATATATTGCAAATGTTTTTCTTTACATTTTCTTTTTAAACTTCTTTACATTTCAGAAAGAATATTCTGTCAACAGTGTGAAGAATGAACTGGAGGGAAAGGAAATTAGAAGCAGGAAATACGCAGAAAATTATTATTATAGTCAATACAAAATTATGAACTAGGGATGGAGAAAGTTTTTAAAGGAAGGTAGACTCTATAGGACATGCATGAAATTGAGTATGTAAAATAAGACATTAAGAGAACAGGAGGTATCACTTTTGAATTTCTACTTAGTTAATATGACGACTACTGGTGCGAGCTGCCTAAGGTAGGGAATATAAAAAGCAAGGAGTGAGGCGGTAGGGAGATGTGAAAATATTTCAGTTTTGAACAGATTGGGTTTAAGATGCCTGAGTTTGAGGATATAATGTAGAGATTCCCAATAGGCTAATGATTATTGGAAATGAACCTAAGGAGAGAAATGGGATGGGGATACAGTTTGGGGTACATTACCATATAGAGGGTATTAGAAGTAAGAAAACTAGATGATATCCTCCATCATATAAAACGAGAAAAAAAAGGCTGTTATTAAAACTCAGAAAACACCCACATTTGATGAACAGAATGAATAGGCTAGCCAGGAAAAGGATATTAAGAAAGAATGGCAAGCCAAGAGTTGAATAAAACCGAGAAAATTTTATCATAGAAACTACAATGGAAGTTCAATATTCAAGAACAGAGATTCAAAAAGCAGAGAACAATCAACACTGACAAAGTTATAGATAGGCCATTTAACATAGGTACATTATTCTAAAATAATTTTTCACA
This sequence comes from Myotis nattereri, assembly GCF_964212035.1. NCBI lineage: Eukaryota > Metazoa > Chordata > Mammalia > Chiroptera > Vespertilionidae > Myotis > Myotis nattereri. Next base: position 82,294,871 of record NC_138077.1, read on the forward strand.
GGACATCTATTATGGTTTAATCTTACAGGATCAATCAAGTAATATGCTAAACATTATATTTTAAACTAAATGTTTTGGGACAAACTTGCTAATATATAATGACCAATTTAAAAATTTTTTAAAAACTTGTGATAAAAACTGAGTTCTTCTCTCTATGAAGCCCTTGCATTTCTGGTATTCTATTCTGTAATTTAGAGGAGTTAGTTTGACACACAGGCAGACTAGAAAACAAAGGCAGGTGGAACATAGGCAGGGGCAGACACAGCAGTCTGAGCAAGATTAGTCACAGAAACCAGCCATGCAAAAATAATAAAATGCTTTTGGACTCAGAGCAGGAGGCATGTAAAACTCAGGAGGGTCTACAACAAGAATGTCAAACTCTCGGCCTGCAGGCCACATGCAGCCCACAACAATTATTTTATGGCCCAGCCAACGTAACAGTATGTAAAAAACGTTTTAATAAAAATTTCGTAACTTAATTTTTACAATATCCTGTTATACATAATTACTAATAACAAACTACAATGTTCGCTAATAACTGATTACTACAAACATGTTGCATTCATTTCCCTTACACGCCTTACACGCAGGCGCACCATTTATCCCCACTAATACTAGCAGTAAATATTTTAGCAGCCGATTGCCACATCATTAGTCTTTGATTTGTTTGGTGTGTGCAACAGGAAACATTTTGCTTTTGAAGAACAAGAAAAATAGGTTTATTTGCGTTATGCTTATCAATTTGTGCAGTTATGCAGTGTCTGGTAAGTTAATGTTCAAAAAATAATATTAATTTTTATTAAAATGTTCTATTGTTTTATGTTAACAATTACTCGTTTATTTCAGCCCTTTGTATTCAGCATGTCTCTATCAAAATAAACCTACATTTCTATGAAAATTGAAGCTTTTGTTTTTTTTGCAGCCCACATAAACTTAAACCTTGTTTATTTGGCCTGTGTTAGCCTTTGAGTTTGACATGCTTGAACTAAAACAATAAGATGAACTGACACATTAGAAACAGAGAAAGTTCAGGTCCGTTGCTGGGCAGAAAATTGAGGGAATCAATCCGGTGGCAACACGGGTAGATATAGGGCATGCTTGTCGCACCTTTATACTCCTGGACTATTAGCTTCACTGGCAACCCAGTATTGGGCTCCCTCCCCATGAGGGGAGACTGAATCGGCTTGTAATAAATTTTCCATGCGATTGCTTAAAGCTTCTGGTCCACAGTGCTCATTCTTTGGCATCAGGAGACATGACCCTAGGGAAAAACCTTGGCTCGCCATTCCAGTTATCACAATCTCTAGCCACAATGACATCCCTTGACTCATGGCCCTATCCCCTTAACTCAAGGAACACCTCACCAGATTCTGCCTGGGCTCTTTCTCCTTGTGCCTCAGCCTGAAAACCTTCTCCAGGAAGTAATCAGAGACAATGGTTTTTTATTGCAATGAAGAATCTTGGTATCTCATTCTCACCAGCAGTACATCAGGTCATTTCTTCATTTCTCAAGGACAGGATCCACTGGTAATAAATGTGTGGACCACCACCACAGGTAGGTCAACATGGTGGCAGGGAAAGAGCCTGAACTAACATCCTCCCAGAGACACAAAAAATTTACAGCCCTGTTGTATAAAATAATTTCCTCAAAAAAAAAAAAAAAAGATAGAAAGAAAGAAAGACCTGTGAACTAGATGAACAGGAACTCCACAACAAAAGATGAAAGGGCCACACGGAGATGATGAGAAGAGGAGACACGCTCCTGCTCACTATCCCACCCCAGGAAGAGTGGCCCACAACAAGGGGAGACGCAGAAACTACGGAGCTGTTCTCTGTAGGGCGAGCGGTTTGTGCCACACACATCGATACCCCAACCCGCGGCAGCAGCACTGGAGAGGGGAGCCACCAAAACCTCTGGTTCTGAAACCAATGAGGATTACGTATATATGAACCAGACCACTGCCCCTGCAGAAGGGGTGGGACCGGGATCACCATGGCTTGCCTGGCGGCATAGGCTCACTGGCCCCGCCTCCCGCCCACTGGTTGTTCAGGAAGGACATCCGGAAGGAAATCCGGTCATTCAGCTGTCCGGCTTAATTAGCATATTACTCTATTATTATTATAGACTAGTGGCCAGGTACACAAAATTTATGCCTGTTGGGGGGGGTGTTCCCTCAGCCCAGCCTGCACCCTCTTTAATTGGGGACCCTTTGGGGGATGTCCGACAGCTAGTTTAAGCCCGATGATCCCTCTTGCAATCTGTGACTACTGGTTCCTAACCATTCACCTGCCTGCCTGCCTGATCACCCTAACCGCTCCACCTGCCTGCCTGATTGCCCCTAACTGCCTCTGCCTGCCTGCCTGATCACCCCAACTGCCCTCCCCTGCCAGCCTGGTTGCCTCCAACTGCCTTCCCCTGCTGGCCTGATCTCGTCCCCAACTGCCCTCCCCTGCTGGCCTGATGTCACCCCCAACTGTTCTCCCCTGCTGGCCTGATCACCCCTAACTGCCTCTCCCTGCCTGATCGCCCCTAACTTCCCTACCCTGCCTGCCTGATCTCACCACCAAATGCCCTCCCCTGCAGGCCTGATCTCGCCCCCAACTGCCCTCCCCTGCCGGCCTGATCTCGCCCCCAATGGCTCTCCCCTGCCGACCTGATCTCACCCCCAACTGCCGTCCCCTATTGGCCTGATCTTGCCCCTAACTGCCTCCTCTGTTGGCCTGGTTACCCCAACTGCCCTCCCCAGCCGGCCTGATCTCACCCCAAACTTCCTTCCCCTGCCAGCCTGATCACCCCTAATGGCCTCTGCCTTGGCCCCCACCACTATGGGTTTGTCCGGAAGGAAGTCAGACGTCTGGAAGATGGCCAGTCGACCCGGTCTAATTAGCATATTACCCTTTTGTAGTATAGATAGATTATATAGGATAGTATTGCTTAAATGGGGGGTGGGGAGGGGAGGAAGCCTTTTTCAGCAGGAGGAGATGCTCTTGGTAGACAAAAATACATAATCCCTCTATCTGGACTGATAGCCAGCCATATGCACTATACTGCCAGACCAGTCATTAAAAAATTGAACCGCTTTCTTACACCTTACCACCTTAACAGCTGTTGCCCTTAAAACCCCTCCTCAGCCCCCACCTCAGGTTCTGCCTTTGCAGTTCACCCAGATTAGGTTCTGATTGGCCAGCTTCTATGCCAGTCAGTGTCAAAAGCTCCACCTCCTAGGCAACCATTGGCTCCTTTCAGCTCACCCAGATTTGGTTCTGATTGGTTGGTTTCTATGCCAGTCAGTGTCTCTGGGCCTATCTCTGGGCGTGATCAAAGAGGTGGGGCTGATCAGCAGCCCCAGCAGAGGCCCAAGAGAAAGAGAGGCGTGGTAGCTGGCCCAGGCCCCAAGAGAAAGAGAGAGGTAAGGGCTGATCAACAGCTGCCACGGAGGCTACAGATCAGACCCTACTTCTCTCTCCAGGCCTCTCTTCGGGCCTGATCCACAGCCCCCTGGGCAGTCAGTGCTGGGTCATAGCACCCGCAGGAGAGGCAGTCAGTGCCATGGCAACCCAGCACTTACTGCAGGACTGACTTCTGGTTGGTTGAACCTTTGGTTGTTTTGGATGTTTTGAACCCTAGGTTTTTATATATTAGGATATATATAGCCCATGGACCCAGACAATAGTGTGATGAAGGCCTGGGAGGGGTGGATGCAGTTTAGAGGGGCCAAGTCGGGGAGGATAAGGGAGGACATCTGCAATACTTTCAACAATAAAGATAAATTAAAAAATAAGAATACAAGGTAATTTTTTGAGACTACACCATTTTAACACCACTATGTACTCTACAGCAATGCTTCAAACATACTGGAAATCTTATTTGGTAAAAGCAGATAAAAATAATTTTACAACCAATGCATTCCTGAGATTGTCAGAAAGTGCTCTACTCATTACATAACACATTTTCCTATTCTTTTAAACTGCATTTGTAACATTGTACTGATTTGTAAAAATATAAAATAACATAGATGGATTTATTTCAATGACAAAAAATAATTTTCACATTTTAAAAAGATCTTTCAGTAAAAGCTGTTTGACAGAAAATATAAGACCAATGGTAGAGTTCCATAACTTATGACTTGCCAAATTCTTCCAATTATAACAAATTTTAAAAAATTCCCTCTGTAAAAATAAGAACAAATGGTAATAAAACCACAAATAGAAATTAGCATAGTACAATAAAATATTTTCTTTACTGCTGTCATCCCCTAAAGCTAAATAAACTTCTTAAAAGTAAAAAGAAGAAAATTAAGAGAAATAAAAATAGATAAGAGAAAACCATATGCAAAGAAATCAGGCAACCCAAAAGTCTAAATAACCCCTTTATATAGTAAAAACATTCCTGTTTAAAATATTGAAAAATAAAACCTATTTAAATAAAAAAATCTGAAAGGACATGAACATTTACAAGCTTTTATGTGTCCAGAATTATCCTAATTTCAAAACCAAATACACTACAAAGAAATGAAATTACAGGTTAATATCGCTGATGAACATACATGCTAAAATCCTCAACAAAATATTAGCAAACTGGATCCAGCAATACATTAAAAAGACCATTTACCTGATGTGGATGAATTTATTCCAGGGATATAAGGTTGATACAATATCTGCAAATCAATCAATGTGATACACCTCATAAACAAAATGAAAGAGAAAAATCACATGATAATATCAATAGATGCAGAAAAAGCATTCAACAAAATCCAACACCCATTTTTGATAAAACGTCTCAGTAAATAGAGGGATCATACCTCAACATAATAAAGGCCATATATGACTAATCCACTGCCAATGTCATAACTCATTGGGCAAGAATTACAAGCATTTCCTTTAAGATTGGGAACAAAGGGATGTCTGCTTTCAGCCCTCTTATTCACCATAGTACTGGAAGTCCTAGCTACAGCAATCGGACAAGAAGAAATAAAGGCATTCGAATTGAAAAGAAAGAAGTAAAACTGTCATTATTTGCAGATGACATCATACTGCATATAGAGAACCTTAAAAATTTCACCAAAGGAACTACTAGAACTGATAAATAAATTCAATAAATTAGCAGAATACAAAATAAATATTCAGAAATCAATTGCATTTTTATGCACCAATAGTGAACTACCAGAAAAGGAAACTAAGAAAACAATCACATTCACAATTGCTTCAAAAAGAATAAAATACCTCAGAATAAATTTAAGCAAGGATGTAAAAGACCTGTATTCAGAAAATTATGACACTGAAGAATGAAACTGAAGAAGATACAAATAAGTGGAAGTATATACCAAGTTCATGGATAGGAAGAATTAATGTAATTAAAATGTCCGTACTACCCAAAGCAATCTACAGATTCAATGTAATTTCTATCAAGATACCAATGCATATTTCACAGAACTAGGACAAATATTCCAAAAGTTTATATGGACCCTGAATAGCAATAGCAATCTTGAAAAGAAAGAGCAAAGTTGGAGGAATCACACTATCTGATATCAACCTATATAACAAGGCCATAGTAATCAAAATATCATGGTACTGGCATAAAAACATACACACAGATCAATGTAACAGAATAGAGAGCTCAGAAATAAGCCCACACCTTAATGAAATTAATTTTTAACAAAGGAGGCAAAAACATTGAGGTGAAGATAGCCTATTCAACAAATTGTGTTGGGAATACTGGACAGATATGTACAAAAAATGAAACTCAACCCACCTTCTTATACCATACAAAAGAATAAACTCACAATGAATTAAAGACTTAAATGTTATACTCAAAACAATAAAAATTCTAGTAGAAAACATAGACAGCAAAATCGCGGACATTTCTTGCAGTAATATTTTTCCTGATGCATCTCTTTGGGCAACAGAAACAAAAGAAAAAATAAACAAATGGGACTATATCAAACTAAAAAGTTTTGCACAGCAAAGGAAACCATCAAACAAATGAAAATATCACCCACTAAATGGGAGAGCATAGTTACCAATTATATATCTGACTAGAGGCCCGGTGCATAAAAATTTGTGCACTCGGGGGGTCCCTCAGCCCGGCCTGTGCCCTCTCACAGTCTGGGACCCCTCAGGGGATGTCCACCTGCTGGCTTAGGCCTGCACCCCGGGGAATCAGGCCTAAGCTGGCAGTCAGACATCCTTCTGGCAGCCCGGGAGCCCTCAGGGGATGTCCACTTGCCAGCAGGGAGCAGGCCTAAGCTGCAGTTGGACATCCTTAGCGCTGCTGAGGAGCCGGGAGAGGCTCCCGCCACCACCGCTGTGCTGGCAGCAATCAGCCTGGCTTGTGGCTGAGCAGAGCTCCCCCTGTGGGAGCACACTGACCAACAGGGGGTAGCTCTTGCATTAAATGTCTGCCCCCTGGTGGTCAGTGTGAGTCATAGCGACTAGTCATTCCCAGTCATTCTGCTGTTAGGATCAATTTGTATATTTCCCTTTTATTATATAGGATAGAGGCCTGGTGCATGGGTGGGGGCCAGCTGGTTTGCCCTGAAGGGTGCCTCGGATCAGGGTGGGGGTCCTGCTGGGGTGCCTGGCCAGCCTGGGTAAGGGGCTGATGGCTGTTTGCAGGCTGGCCAAGCCCCCCAGCAGGGACCCTCACCCCATGAGGGTATGACCAGCCTGGGTGAGTGGCTGAGGGCTGTTTTCAGGCTGGCCACACCCCCTTCAGGGTGGAGGTCCCTGCTGCGGTGCCTGCCCAGCCTAGGTTAGGGGCTGAAGGCCGTTTTCAGGCTGGCTATACACCCAGGCGACCCAAGATCCCAGCCTCGCCTTTTTTTATTTTTTTTTCTGAGATGTATTTATCTCCTATAATTGAAACTTTGTAGCCTTGAGCATAGCCCAGGGCCAGCCAGGGCAGGCGGGAAGCTTGGCTTCCTCCATCACCAGGGGAAACCTAAGCCTCCTGTTCACTCCAGCTCCATGGCCGCTGCCATCTTAGTTGGGTTAATTTGCATACTCACTCCTGATTGGCTTGTGGGCATGGCTTGTGTGCATGGCTTGAGCATAGCAGAGGGACAGTTAATTTGCATGTTTCTCTTTTATTCTATAGGATAAGGGCTTAATATCCAAAATTTATAAAGAACTTAAAAAACTCAATACCCAAAAAACAGACAATCCAATTAAAAAATATGCAAAGGACCTAAATAGATACTTCTCCAAAGAGGGCATACAGATATCCAATAGACATATGAAAAGATGCTCAAAATCACTAATCACCCGAAAAATACAAATTGAAATCACAATGCAATATCACCTCACACCTGTCAGAATGGCTGTCATCAATAAATCATCAGCAAGTGTTCTTGAGATCTGGAGAAAAGGGAATCCTTGTACACTCTTGGTGGGAATGCAGATTGGTACAGCATCTATGGAAAGCAGTATGGAGATACCTCAAAAAATTAAAAATGGAATTGCTTTTGACCTATTGATTCCTCTTCTAGGAATTTATCTGAAGAAACCTGAAATACTAATTTGAAAGAATATATATTCATTGCAGCATTATTTACAATAGCCAAGATTTGGAAGCAGCCCAAGTGCTCATCAGCAGATGAGTGGATAAAAAGTATGTGATACAGTGGAATAATACTTGGCCATAAAAAAAATGGAAATCTTACCCTTTACATCAGCATCGATGGGCCTGGTGAATATTATGCTACATGAAATATGCTAGTCAGAGAAAGACAAGCACCATATGATTTTACCCATATGTGGAATCTAATGAACAAAATGAACTAACAAGCAAAATAGAGACAGACTCATAGCTAGAGAGCAGGCTGATAGTTGTTGAGATGTGGTTGGAGGGTTGGGTGAGGTGGTGGAGGGATTGAGCAAAAATGAAAAGAAAAAGAGAAAAGGCTCATGGACAAGGAGAACAGTACAGTGATTGCCTGGGGTAGGAGGCTGAGGGGAAGGAGAGGAGAGTATAGGGGGTATATGTGAAAATGGACAGAGACTTGACTTGGGGTGGTGAACACACAATACAGTATACAGACAATATACTGTAGAATTGCACACCTGAAACCTGTATAATTTTGTTAACCAGTGTCACTTATATAAATTCAATAAAAAGGGAGGGGGACTAAAGCACAAACAAAATGGGGGCCACCAAAAAAAGTTCATTGGGAAAAAATATTGAGATGACCTATTACAGGTATAAAACCTGTAATAAAATATAGAGCATGATATATAAAAAATAAACTTACTTTCATGTTTAAAGACACATAAACACACTAAAAAGGATAATGAGGATATTATTAATTATGAGTGGGGGAGTTGGGGGGCAATGGGGAGATAAGGACACATATGTAATACCTTAATAAATAATAAATAAATACATTTTTAAAAAAGAAAAAAAAGCTATAGAAGAAAATAAATTTTCATTTCCTTGTATACTATATGACCTAAAATATATGATTTATGATTTTAAGAAAGTTAGCATTTGATTATCATTAAGTGTTAAAAGAGGAATGTAGGTGTGCTGTTTTTTTAAAAATTACTCATGGAGATGTAAATGAAATAAGTAAAACCAGTTTCTAGAACTATTCTACTACTAGTGCTTACGAAATGATTTCATTCCTTTCAGCAATAAATACCAATATAATTTTAATAAAGATTTGACTAAATTAATTTCTATATATTAAAGGCATCAAAATATTACATGATGACTTTAAAGAAACCAATATCAAGTACTTGCCATATTCCAGGCACTAATTTGAGCACTAGCATGTATTACTTCACTTAATTCTCAAATCAATTTCAGTATTGTAGACTTAACTACTATGCCCATTTTATAGATGTGTAAACTGAAATAGAGATTAGGTTTTCTGAGTTCAAAAGTTAGATCCACATTTGAAATGATGCTGACTCTAGCCTATATGTTCAAGGAAAGTAAAAGCAACTCTATAGTGTAGGATAAGCAACCAGGAGGCATAAGAGACTAAGAAATGGGAGAATTTAAGACCCTCAAAGAGAACAAGATGTAGGAACTGTCTGAATCTGTACAAAAGGCCCTGAGGAATACATTTTAAATTGTAGCTTTCTAAATAATTTGAAAAGTGGCAAGTCGCTGTCACCTGTCTCCAGACTGAATTTTTAACTGTGATTTATATATTAACTAGAGACCCAGTGCATGGATTCGTGCACAGATGGGGTCCCTCAGCCTGGCCTGTGTCCTCTCACAATCTGGGACACCGCTGGGGATGTCAGACTGCTGGTTTTGGTCTGATCCCCACAGGCCAGGTCATTTGGTCGCTTAGGCTTTTATATAAAAAGATAAAATTATGAATTTATTGTATGTAGTTATTTTTAGGTTTAAAAATTTTACTTTTTAAATATTGAAGAATTTTACATTCCAAAAGTAATTCTTTTAATGTGATATAGAAATTCTTGCCCTGGCCAGGTGGCTCAGTTTGTTGACGCATTATCCCTTGCACTGAAGGGTCTCAGGTTAGACTTCTGGTCAGGGCACATACCTAGGTTGCTATTCAATCCCCAGTTGGATATTTATCTTTCACATTGATGTTTCTCTCTCTCTCTGTCTCTCTCTGTCTCTCTCTCTCTCTTTCCCTCACTCCCTCGTCTCTAAAAGAAAAATCAATACACATATCCTCAGATGAGGATAAAAAAATAAAAGAATTTTTAATGCTACTTTATCACATATAATCATGAATTAAATTGAGATTTAGATATTCTCATGCTATTTTCTTTATGATTGTCCTTTCCAATATGATTTATCTTCTTCTTGAAAAATACCATCACACATTCTATTAGTGAAAACATATTGGAGTTAAAAATCAGTATTTTTTCCATATGAAGACATTTTTATTTAACCATGATACTTTAAAGTAGTTTTGCTAGGTGATTAATACTGAATTGATGGTTATTTTCTCTTAGCACTTTCAATATACCATTTTATACATGTTTAGTTTTTACCAGTCTTGAGAAGTTTCCTATTTGTTAATAGTCATTCTTTCATAGGTGATATGTCCTATTCCTTTCTGGATACTTTCAAGATCTCTCTTTGGTATGAAATTTCATCTCAGTATGTCTGTATGTAAGCCTATTATATATTGAGCTTCCTGAATCTGTTGATTTGTATCTTTTATCAATTATGAAAAACATTTTATCCTTTGTGCTTTTAAATATTTTTAATTACTCCACTCTCTACTTCTTAAATACTTATATAGTATAACTTCCTCTCTATATGTTTTTTATATTTTTCATCTACTTGTCTGTCTTTATTATATTCTGAGAAATTTATTCAAATGTATCACCCATTTGACTTTGTACTAACCTTTTTCAACCCATCAAGATTTTATTTATTTTTAATTTTTAAAAGTTTTTATATTCTCATTTTGCTTTTAAAAATTACATTTTTCTTTCTGTTCTTTAGAAATTTTAATATCTAGGTCTCGGTACATCTAGGATTGTTTGCTTTGTTTTTCTGCTGACTTATAATTGCTTACTTCCATGAATGTTGAGTACTTTTAATTTAGGAGCTCACATTTCATTGAATGTGATTTGTGGGAATCCAAAAGGTATAATTAGGGATGCTTTCCTAGAAAGAAATGAGCAAAATATTCTTGAGGGAGTACTGCCAAACTGAGATCACTTCAATCCCCTTAGAGGTTCCTGTTTCAATATAGATATTTCATGTCCAGACCTTGCTAGGAACCCAAGGCTTCGCCTACATGATGCATCTTTGACATTAGCTTTGGTCTCAAGGCAAGCCCATTTAAAACTTACCACTCACAGCTTTCTGCTATAGTTTCAGTTTGCTGCTGTGCATGTGCACTCATGCTTTTTAAGGTTTCTTTTACTTTCTAGCAACCCAGCACTGCAATAAGACTTTTTGGGGGGCATTTATTCCAGGATCTAGTTGAATTTTATGCAGAAATTCCCACAGTATGTCTACTTACCCATAGAGTTAAAAGTATAAGTTCTTTTACATTTTCCTACATGAGATAAGTAACATGGCTCTGAGAAAGAAGGTATCTACTAAGAAGGTATTCCTATTTGTTAATAGTCATTCTTTCATAGGTGATATGTCCTATTCCTTCCAGTTAGCCACTAAGAATTGTCTTAGTGGCTAACTGGGCTCAAGTTAAGAAGAAAAAAACAGAGCCTAGCATTTATTTTTCTACAGGGGCCTCTCATTCAAATAGGACTTCAGGGAGAAGCCTGACTAAGCTTCCTGCCTCCTAGCCTGAACTACCTGCCTGCACTGTGTTCCTGCCATTGGAGCCAATCTTTATACAGGAGTTCTTGGAATCCTATTTCAACCAGTAGGATTGAGGTTTTCCCCATCCAATCAGAACTATGCAGCTATATCCCCATCAGCATCTTCATCAACCAAACACAGTGACTCCATTCTGACCAATCAGAACAGTGCCTTTTGCACCAATCAAACTGTGAGATTTGAAGTTCTCATTTGCATGAGAACCAACCAATCAGGAACCAGGATGTGGGGATTTCTGTCTATATAAAAGTCTGATCCCCTTTGGCTCTGAGAGAACACTTTCTCTTTCCACTTGAGGACGACCTTCCAGATGAAGCGAGGGCTGCAGCCGCAGGATCCAGGAAGCTGCTGCAGCTGCAAGGGAGGGATCCAGGCAGCCGCCCCATGGCTTTGAGGGAAGGATCCAGGCAGCCACTGGGGCTGCAAAGGCCTACTCTTGCATGAATTTCATGCATCGGGCCTCTAGTTTTTAATAAGATTCTTAGGTGACTTAAATGCACTTTTAAGTGACATGACTCCATAAAATACTTTTTCAGTACTTAAGAATGAATGAACAAAAATTAAAGTTTGCATAATAATCTCCAGGTAGACACAGACAACAGTGTGGTGATGGCCAGAGGAAAGGGTGGCAGTGGCTGAATGGAGGTGGGCAAAGGAAGTGGGGTGGGGACATCTCTAATAATGTCAACAATAAAAATAAAGAAAATAAATTAAAGTTTTGGTGAACTTTCTCCAACATATTTTTAGTATTTAGTATCTATTTTCAATGTCTTATCTCACTTATGTGTCAGTAAAATTGTTTAAGGTAGAAATGGTTTTTCAAAATTTCAGATGGAGATGGTTCAAAGAGAAATGACAGGAGCTGGGTACTGGACATGATCAGTAACACTTGAGTCTGTAGGATTAGAAAGTTCAACTGGATCTGAAATTTATAGGCTTGAATAGAGTAAGTAATTTTTCTCAACTTCATATAGTTTATTACTTTCTGAAAAAGCAGAGTTCTCTTAAAATTAGCATCATACCACCATGTCATATCCTCCTCAATGCTAGGCTGAATAACTGTCTTTTCAAGTGTTCAAGTATCATCTGGTTATTCCCTTTCTGCTTTCACTCTCTGCTGACTTTAAGGAAATAATAGAAGTATTGTACTTACTTTACACTGAATTTCTTATGAAATACACAAAACAAAATCCATATTTATTTTTCCCATTTCTTTTCATTTTATTTTGTGTAAAGTTAAAAATGTATCTTTGGATGAACTAAGCCTAGTCCATATGAGATTTAAATGAATTAGTTATTTGTATTTTGGTAACATTAGTTAAAAGCTGTAAAGACTGACATACTTGTTTTCCCATTGTAATCACAGTTGTAGTTCTAAGCTCTGAGAAATTCAGTAAACACAATGTCAATCAATTTTTTCTAAATTCAAATAAATGGGCCACAATTATTTATTCAGTACTGTTATTTAAAATGTATTTCCTCATTTATTCTGGTTGTAGTCTACTTCTTGATTTCTTTTTTTAAAATTTAATATATAGAAAAATTAATAAATTTGAAAATTTTATTGTACTTTCTCATGCTATTAATGCATTTTTGTTATAATGCAGTGATTTGTTTTCTAACTTGTGATGTATTTATTAACTCATAAATTTTAACATAAAACATAAACATTAAAGTTACTAAGAGAATTATTTTTATAATAATTTTACATGGTTAAATGCTTTGAAATCAAATCCAATATTAAGATCTTTGAATTACTTTCTCTTATTCCAAAATAGGTGGTATTTGATTTATCTCAATTCTTCACAACTCTGTCTACACTCAAGAATCATCTGTGTAGATTTGGAAATGTATCAGTGTCTAAGACACTCACAAATTAATTACCTCATAATCTCTTAGGTGTGTGATGTACATATCAGTACTTTTCAAAGGATCCCTGTATGATTCTAACATTTATCTAGAATGTTAGGAGTTAGAAACCACTAATTAGTAATTCATTCAAGTTTCAAAAAATAATTCTGTTTGAAAAAAATACCAAATAGTCAATATATATATTTTTGGAAATAGTGTACTGAAAAAGTTGCTATATCCTTATGTTGATTAAACATTTTATGCAGTGGGAGAACCTCATTTGAATAACTATATATGAACCATATGAAATATAAATCTTACATCGAATCACCTTTCATTTGTTTTTAACACATAACTGATTCAGCATTTTCAACAATGTGTTATATTTATGTGGGCTCTTTCTTTTTTAATTTCATGAAAATAAACAAATGCAAAAGCATCTTCCTTAATTTACATGTAAGGTTGCTTTTCTAAAATCACATTCTGAGCCACTAATAGAACTTTACATACCATACTCAGTATCATTAATCCACTGTACCATTGACAAGTGGAACTATGTTGATATGCTTTAATGGATAAAATTTAGAATTCCCTGTTGGGGACAAATAAAACTCATTGTTAGAGAAGACGTTTCAGACCTCTTCGATCTTCTGAGTGGTATAGCTGTTCATACGGTATTCTCATCACTTTTGTACTGTTAAAATGTCAATTATTAATCTTAAATTTTAATACAAGTTCCAAAAAATGGAACACCATTGTGCCATCCCAAGAATAGAAAACATCAGGAACTTAATTTCTGACTTCCTATTCTGAATATTCAGACATATCTTACAAAACATTAGACATAGGGATATTTCATGATAATAATTCTATCTCCTAACACAAAAGTGTAAGCATTGATAGGGTCTTAATAATCATTCTGAATATATTTGTTAATTGTACTTTTTACTTATGGGTATTTTATTAGGATTCTGGTAATTGTTTTTCATGGAAAACATAATACAAAGCAGATATAAACAAATAACATATGAAAAATCTAGTCATAATTACCTTATACCAATTTATTATTCCAATAAATATTTCCAATATTTATTTTCTTCTAAATATCTGAAAGAAACTTGTCACTTAAGATTTGAACAACTTTGGAAAATATTGACTGCACCAAATATATGTGGCTTAATTTCAGGCCCAACATAAATCACTTTCCTGCTTTATCCACCTCTCTATTTCATTCACAGTAGCTGGCTGCTTACTCCCACTGGATATCATGCCTCTACAATCTATGCCCACTGTCTTTATTTATTTTTTAAAATACATTTTTATTAATTTCAGAGAGGAAGGAAGAAGGAGAGATAGAAACATCAATGATGAGAGAGAACCATTGATTGGCTGCCTCCTGCATCTACCCACTGGGGATTGAGCCCGCAACCTGGGCATGTGCCCTTGACTGGAATCGAACCTGGGACCCTTTAGTCTGCAGGTTGGCGCTCTATCCACTCAGCCAAACCGACTAGGGCTATGTTCACTGTGTTGAAAGATAAATCTCAACCTTTACCAATCATTGGAAACCCTTAGAACACCATTCTATCACTCTTTATGGACATATCCAACATTATTCTATTTTAACATGTATATCTATATCTATAAAAGCCTAATATGCAAATTGTCCCCTGGGGAGTTTGACTGTGAGACTGGGAGTTTGATTGTTTGCTATGATGTGCTCTGACCACCCGGGGGCGGCACAGGCCAAAGGAAGGCCCGGTGGGCAGCTGGGGAAGGGAGGCCCCGCCAGGGATGGGAGGCCCTGACTGGTACCCAGAAGGCCCCAATTGGCCCTGATCACAGGCCAGGCCTAGGGACCCTACCTATGCACAAATTTCATGCACCAGGCTTTTAGTGTATATATAATTTTAAAATGCAGTTATGCTAAAGCAAGAGAGAAAAGTGTTGTCTTAAGTGGTCAGAGAGTAATATTCCGAAGGGCAAATAACATTTTTTCTATTTTATTAATTTATATCTACTAAATTTAGTAGCAGGCTTAGCCCTGGAAGAAAGTATACATTGATCACTCTCTGTGAATTTACTTTGGATATTCATTTACCTACTTCCTCTACATGACTGTGTTTGACTCAGTCCCATACTCTCCAGGTAATGTTCCATATTCTACAACTGTCCCTTGGCTTAGCTTTGTATTCTCAACTGGCTAAGAGTAAAGCAATCTGATAAGCTAACATTTTAGGGATTGTAGAATAAAATTGGTAACAAATTAATGTGTTAAGCCCTTTAAGATGTGCTGTGATTTTAGAGGATTTTTTTTCATTATGCCATTTCAGGCAGGGAACTAATCAGGTAAAAAAAATAGTTTTGAGCAAAAAAGCATGTCAGTAACTCCCTAAATATTATTATGAATGAAACCATTTACCTTGCCAAATGCAGAACTGCTTAATACAGGGGTAGAGTAAGATATTAAGAAATACAATAGATTAAATAAATCATTTAATAGTTTCCCATTCCCTATAATTTTGGATTTCCTAAAATCAAATAATCAAAATTTGAAGATATCTTTAAAGATATCATTTGACATGAAGCACAAAATAAATTCTAAGTACCTCTCATGGAAAATGCTGTATGGTGTATTTCAAAACCTGGAAACAGTCCTTGACTTGTGGCAAGTGCTCATCAATTATTTGTTTTTGTGAGTTAGTAAATACATGCATTCATTTCAAAAATGGATAAGGAGTGCTCCATAATGCAAAGGCTCTGATTACTTAGTAATCTCTATACTTAATTAAAATATATGTATACTGATATATATATAATATATATATATATATATATATATATATATATATATATATATTGCTTTCACTATTATCGAACTAATAATGTGAAGCCTCACTTCTTTTACTAGTACAATAGCACTCAGATTTTTCACACATGGGTAATATTACCTTGTTTTAGTGTCATATAACTTACAGGTTTGAACCCTTAAAATTTGCCCAATCTTTTTTTTTTAATCTTTGGTGGAATATATACTCATTTATTTTTAATTGGCAAGTCATGTTAGATTATTGTTAAAACCACCAGAGGCTGTTTGCCTCTAGTGGCTGATTTGCTGACAGGCAGCCTATATATTAATGTTAAGCAGACAGCCACACACTTTGGTACTATGATGGCACAATAAGAGGAGACTATTCATTACTCCACATGCCTTGACTGAAGTAAGAACTTTCTGATCCGTTACCTGTTTGCTGTCAATATCCTAGCAGGTTTCCCAGGTAATACACCAGGCATCTGGATGGGTCATTTTTAGCTTTCCATTTGCAAATAAGATTATGTGTACACAACTGTTCTCTCTTGGAAGAAGGAAGGGACTAGATTTCTGTGCTAAATATTGTGCAAAAATACATATAATGAAGATTCACAGATTTTCCCCAATACTTCATCTTTATTTGTTAATAATTTTACTATGGAATCTAGCACCAAAACCTGGTACCAAAGGATTGCAATTACTTTATATTTCATATTGCTGAAGTTCAACTTAATCACTATTATGACTAAGAAATAGTATAAGTAAGTCTGATCTATTTCTATTTTTCATACAGTTCTTTGGGGATATTCACAAGTGTATATAATCTTTCTCCTCTCATTCATCCATCTATCCATTCCTATATAATCCTATGTATATGTTACTACTTTCATTTATATTTTAAAACCACACACATGCTACTATTACATTCATATAATAGAGACTTCTTTTTAAAAATATTTTTATTGATTTGAAAGAGAGAGAAAGGGAGAAGGAGAAAAAGAAACTGATGTGAAAGTGAAATATCAATTGGCTGCCTCCTGTAAGTCCTCCACCAGGAATTAAGCCTGCCACCCTGGCATGTGCCTTGAGCAGGAATTGAACCAGCAACCTTTGGTGCATGGGACAAGGCCCAATCAAGTGAGCTGCACCAGCCAGGGCTGGAGACTTCTGTATACTCTACTTTATACATATCTAAAAAAGAAGTACACATTTGAGAATTAATTCTCATAATAATAGTAACTTTTCTAAATATTAGTTCTTTTGCTCCTCTGTTCTGGTAATTTTAATCTGCCATTGTAGTATCAGGGTTTTAACAGGTGTAAATCAACTGCACTGTTGGTTTTCCCCCAATAAATGATAGAAGAATTAACTACTAAATGATTAAAAATCACTTTGTGCAAATTAAGTGGCATATGAATGGTTACAATAAAGTCATATAACAAACTTCTGCAGAAATATATCCTCTAAAAAAAGTTTGTCCTGTTTCACTAGACAACAGTTTAGCTATAACCAGAATAAATCACAAGGAGAATAAATGGAATACTTTTCACTTTTAATAGTTATAACTAGGAAATTACACATTGACTAGAATAGACATAGATTTATTAGAAGTATTATGTAGTCATAGCATAATTTTTATCTATACTTCTAAATGTTCCCCTGTCAGATGAATTAATACACATATTAACATGAGAACAGCTAAAGAGCTTGTCAAACTGAAATGATATATAAAAAGAACCTGATAAATATGTCTGAATGAAAATTCTGTAAATCACATTGAAAAGTCTGTCTATGGTAATGGGTTTATTTTAATTGCTATAGAAAGATTACAAAAATGATATTCAAGACAGAGTCAGAAAATTTGAGTCAATTAGAAATATCTATATAATCCACTAGGGCATATAGATGTCGACAAAACAAAAAAAGTTAGGATTTTATAAAAATTATATCTGAATTATGGCCAAACGAATATATATATACATATATATATATAAAGAGCCAGGGTCCATAACATCCAAAATAAACAAAGGCCCAACCGAATGCCCAGGCTGCCTGCATAGCAGGCTGTGGTGGGTGGGGACTTGTGGCAGTGAGGACAGGGCCAGAGGAGGCAGGGCTGGCACTCACACTCACTCACAACCGCACACGCACAGACAAACACAGCGCCCACCAGCTCACAGCCTTTTCTCCCTTTCTTTCCCTCCCACCCAGCTCACTCTCGGAGCCTCTCTCAGAATGAGGCTCCAGGGCAGGCAGAGGGTGGAGCTGCCCCCACTGGCCCTGCCCCTCCCAGCCAGGAAAGAGAAAGAGGGAGAGAGGGAGGCAGGGAGGCCTGGAGGACTGCTGAGAAAACAGAGACAGAGACTGGTAGAGGCGGATGGAGAGATGGAAACAAAACAGACAGGGCCTGAAGAGGCCTGGGTGGAAGGGAGGCCTATAGGGGCCAGGAACTGAAATGTGGGCCCGGCCAGCCAGGCACAGTGAAACTCTGGGTCTCACGAGATCAGGGGCCTGCCTGGCCTTCAAACTGAACTGTGACAGGAGGAAGGAGGGAGCCCCATTCCTCGCAGAATCGGCCATTGATACCTTGCTGCCACTGGCCTGCCAGCCAGGAATCCCATTCACCTGCACCCTGGACCCTGACAGGTGGGAGGAGGGAGCCCCATTCCTCACGGAATCGGCACTTGGTCAGGTTGCTGTCAGGGGCCTGCCAGCCAGGAATCCCATTCACCTGCATCCCGGACCTCTGAAGCCAAAAGAAGCCATTGTTGGTGACAGGATGTATCTGAAGGCGAACTGTTGGCACAACATACCTTTGAAGCTGAAAGAAGCCGGCGTCGCTGACAGAATATGTCTGAAGACCAAAGATTGGCACAATGTACCTCTGCAGCCGAAAGAAGCTGGCGTCATTGACAGAAAATGTCTGAAGACCAACGTACCTCTGAAGTTGAAAGAAGGCATCAGTGATGAAAGAATATGTCTAAAGAACAGTCATCAACAAGTACTACTAATACTGGTAGGAACTGCCTTCACAGAGAAAATGGAGCAAATGAGGATGCAATTATTGAACATAGTTGTGGTTGAATGACTGTTACATGCCAATTTTTCCTATCACTAAATTTATACGATGAAAAACCATCTGATGGAAAATTTACTTGATGTTGTAGCAAAGGTCGTTTGTCCAAATGATATATATTTTCCAGAATACCCAGCATATTTAAAAAATTTAATGATAACAAAGATTCTGACAGTAAAAATTTCATGGAAGCCCGGCCGGCGTGGCTCATTGGATAGAGTGTCGGCCCGTGAACTGAAGGGTCCCAGGTTCGATTCCAGTCAAGGGCATGTACCTTGGTTGCGGGCACATCCCAAGTGGGGGGCGGGGGTGCAGGAAGCAGCTGATCGATGTTTCTCTCTCATTGATGTTTCTAGCTCTCTGTCCCTCTCCCTTTCTCTCTGTAAAAAATCAATAAAATATATTAAAAAAAATTCATGGAAAATATTCATTCAATAAACAGTTCTTTTGCTTTTGCTTCAATGGGTGCAAATATTGCATTGCCATCAGGATATGGGCCACACTATTTTAGAATACACGGACAAGTTTATCACCATACTGGAACTTTACATCCTTCGAATGGTGTTTCTTGGAAGTTTGCTCAACTCTATATTTTGGATACGGCCAAAGTGACAAGTAAAAGATTAGCCATGCCAGAAAACCAAGGCTGCTCAGAAAGACCCAACATTAACAACCTCATGCATGAAATAAATGAATTAACAAAATCATACAAGATGCTACATGAGGTAGAAAAGGAAGCACAATCTGAGGCAGCATCAAAAGGTATTGCTTCCACAGAGGTAACAATGGCAATTAAATATAATCGTAACAGTGAACCAGGTAGATACAATTCTCCCCATGTAACCGAGGTTGCTGTCATATTCAGAAACAAAGATGGAGAACCTCCTTTTAAAGGGACTTGCTCATTCATTGTAAACCAGATCCCAATAATCCAAATGCCACTAAAATGAAACAAATCAGTATCCTGTTTCCTATATTAAATACAATGACATATCCTATTCTTTTTCCACATGGTGAAAAAGGCTGGGGAACAGATACTGCATTAAGACTCAGAGACAACAGTGTAATCTACAATAATATTAGAAAAACGTAAGGACACAAGTCATACAAATACAGTATTATGGATTTCATCTCTCTGTGCAGGACACGTTGAATCCTATTTTAAATGCAGGAAAATTAACTCAATAGTATATTGTTGATTCATATTCAAAAAATGGAAGTCAACTGAATAAATTTCATGAAAGCAAACTAATCTAAGCTGAGAGTTGAAAAATATAGTGGCTTGATGGATTATCTCACTTCTAGATCTGCAAATGACAATGTGCCGATTGGTAAAATGATAATACTTCCATCATCTCTTGAGGGTAGTCCCAGAAATATGCAGCAGTGATATCAGGATGCTGTGGCAATTGTAACAAAGTTTGGCAAACCCGATTTATTCATAACCATGACATGGAACCCCAAATGGGCAGATATTACAAACAATTTACAACGCTGGCAAAAAGTTGAAAAAAGACCTGACTTGGTAGCCAGGGTTTTTAATATTAAGCTGGATGCTCTTTTAAATGATATATGTAAATTCCTTTTATTTGGCAAGGTAACAGCTAAAATTCATGTCATTGAATTTCAGACACGTGGACTATCTCATGCTCACATATTACTGATATTAAACAGTGAATCCAAATTATGAGCAGAAGATGACATTGACCATATAGTTAAGGCAGAAATTCCAGATGAAGACCAGTGTCCTCGACTTTTTCAAATTGTAAAAACAAAAATGGTACATGGACCATGTGGAATACGAAATCCAAATAGTCCATGTATGGAAAATGGAAAATGTTCAAAGGGATATCTGAAAGAATTTCAAAATGCGACCATTGGAAATACTGGTGGATATCCCAAATACAAACGAAGATCTGGTAGCACCATGTCTATTGGACATAAAGTTGTCAATAACACTTGAATTGTCCCTTTATAACTGTATTTGTACCTTAAATAACTGTCATATAAACGTTGAAGTCTGCGAATCGATTGTCAAATATTTATTTAAATATGTCTATAAAGGGCATGATTGTTCAAATATTCAAATTTCGAAAAATAATATTATCAATCATGATGAGGTACAGGATTTCATTAACTCCAGGTATGTGAGCGCTCCTGAGGCTGTTTGGAGACTTTTTGCAATGCGAGTGCATGACCAATCTCATGCAATCACAAAATTAGCTATTCATTTGCCAAATGAACAAAATTTGTATTTTCATACTGATGACTTTGCTGAAGTTATAGATAGGGCTAAAAGGCATAACTTGACTTTGATGGCTTGGTTTTTATTGAATAGAGAAGATTCCAATGCATGTAATTATTATTATTGAGATATTCCACAAAATTATGTGTGTAATAACTCTCTGTGGAGAAAATACCAAAAGGATGGGGGATAAAGTATTAGGTAGACTGTTACCTGTGAGCTTTAGAGAACCAGAAAGATATTACCTTAGACTTTTACTTCTGCATGTAAAAGGTGTGATACATTTCATGAAGCTGCTAAACATCAGAGATTATTCATCAATGACACTATCTGGAAAGATACAATTGACGATGCAATCATCCTTAATATGCCCAACCAACTACGGCAACTTTTTGCATATATATGTGTGCTTGGATGTCTTTCTGATGCAGAAAAATTATGGGATGAGAATAAATCTTATTTTATTGAAGATTTTTGTTGGAAATTACACCAAAGAGAAGGTATCTGTGTGAACTGTGAAATTCATGCCCTTAATGAAATTCAAGAGGTATTCATATTGCATGGAATGAAATGTTCACATTTCAAACTTCCAGACTATCCTTTATTAATGAATACAAATACATGTAATGATGGTAACTACAGAAAAAAACAAAGGAGAAAAGCAAAACCTTGAGATATTAAGTGAATGTAGGAAGGATACACAGAATACTGCAGATATACGTATAACCCAAAAGAGAAAATAACAAAGGCTGGTTCAGGAAATGAGTGATAGTTTCCATGTACCACCAGCTACCACCACCACCATCCAAGAAAAAAAAAGAAATAATTTCATTCATAAAATCCACTTTGGCAGACATCAACTGATATTTACTTTGATCACCAGCAGACCTCCAAATTCCATTATAGGTTTACTGCACATAATCAACACATACTTTACCATAGTCCCTTCATATATCATACACACTTAGGAGGTGATTCCAATGGGGACATAAACATTCCAGTAGAAGAAAGAGAAATGTAAAAATATCTAAATAAAAAAATACATTTTTCAGTGTTGAGGTTTTAGACTGTTTTTACATCCAATTAGCTAATTTTCAAGTGCTATATATAACCCAACAAAAAGAGTGGCATAGAGGCAGATTAATTTATAGAATGCTATATCCCTTTTATCAAGATAATTATAAAATGGTACTTTTCCATATTATTATTTCATACTTATGTTGTTTTATTCCTTGTTTTCCAACTAGATCTAAGCTTTTTGTTGCTTTTTTCCCCCTGTGCCTCCTTCCATTGGTCCATCCTCTTCTTTATGCTCTTACTGAAGTGATTTTTGGTATACTAATACTGATCATTTAAACATCAACAGAATTGACTTCATAAACTAGTTTCAGTTCCAATGGATTTAATTTCGTTATCCTACATGGCTTCAAATACTTTTTGACAAAAGTAAAGGCTCTCAATTTCCACTGTTATTTAGTGCAAAATACAAAAACAAAACAGATGCAACATGTATAAGAACATTTGTAAGTAGCAGTCATTTAAGTTTAATGGGAAGAATCTGTCATCTTTTCCTGTGGCATATTGACATTCTCCACTTCACCAAACTCTACTCAGGCTTCTCTGAACCTTCTTCTCAACTAGGTCCTGACTTTTGGGTTTCCTTGGTTATTTCCGCATTGTTCAATTTTAGCAATCGTCCCCCACCCTCAATACCTGATTATCTTTGATATCTGATAGTGCTCCTTGTCCTTCACCATCCCTCAGGTGAAATCTGATCACTTGGCCTGCCATCACAAGAATCTTGGTAGGTCTGTAATTAAATTTAGTTTTAAATCCTAGCTCTAGAAATCATCTCTCTGTCTATAGCCCTCAGAGACCTAGCTTTCCCCCTGGATAATCAGCAAGCCCCAGGCAGCAGGAGAAAATCGCCTGGACATAACTAATGGTCACACTGTGGGGACCTCTGGCAGGCTAAAGATAACATCTTCACCTTGGTTATGCTTCAATTCCTGGGCCCTAAGGTGGAATGACCCCCCTGGCTACTTTCCCATGAGACTGGACAGAAGGATGCAGGAAAGGACCACAGAGCTGTCATCAAGACCTGAGAAATTAAATTACCCTTATCTCACCTCAAACCAATCAGCTTCCAGCACAACCCCAAACTCCTAACCCACAGTGGCTTGAGATTTTGTCGGAGGAGTTTGGGCTTTTGAGCACTGGCTTCCCATTCTTCTGTGTAGCACCACTCATAATAGCCAAGTTCTCAGTGCTTAGTTTTTGGCTCTGCTGGTACAGGTAGACCAACTCTTTCTGTTTTGTGACAAGGTCAGTTTAGCTAGAATTTCCCCTGATGTTTTCTCTTTGTAATGTTCATCCACTGAAACCCCAACCCTGCTCCTGGGCTCAGTTCCCACTTTTCTTTGTTGTAGTTGAGCCTTATTTCTCATCATACAATAAAACCCCATTGCACTTATCATGATAGTCCTCTTGAATATAGTCTGACTTATCATATATATATAATGGAGGAATATGCAAATTTGTCCAGGATGCCCTCACAATAATGACCAGCTGGAGCAGGTGAATGTGGCTGCGGGCCGCACGAGGTCAGGAGGACGTGATGCTGCATCAAATAAAATAAAATGCGTTTACGTGCCCTAAAGCACAAACATCCCAGAAGATAACTCAATGCAGGTTATTGTGTGATCACAATGATTACACACTATTGATTACACAATAAACTTATTTTCACCGAAAGAAAATAACATCTTCACTTAAAGATGCCCCAGTAAGGCTGCTGAGGCTTTCATCTGGCCCTTCCTACACTGAAGACGTCAGGGTTCAAGGAGGAAGGGCTCCAGTTTCGTTTTCTCAGCACCCAGCTAGGAGGCCTCCCTGGGGCGGCTCTCCCCTCCGAGCCCAGCTCAGGATGGTGCTCTGCTCCAGCCCAGGAGCCTTAGAGGGAGGCGGAGTAAAGCGCTTCCCCTCAAGACCCTCTCTCCCTGGAGTCTGGCGTGGAGGGTGCTCTCCCTGGGATCCTGGAAATCCTTCTCCTGGGGCGACTGAGCAGCAGCGAGGCCTGGCAGGCTGCGGGAGGGCGGCCTCTCCATGCGGATGTGTTCGCTGGCGGAGGCCACGCAGCTGCCATAGTTGAAGTCGTCCTCGATGGAGGGCTGGGGGTAGTGGGGATCGGGGTCCGGCATGTCAGCAATGGAACCCTGGCTCCCTGCCGAATGACTAGAGCACGTGGACCTCAACGATCCTCAGTCACCTCCTGAGCAGCAGTCATCCCCAACAGGGGATTAAACCCGAAACCTACGTAGGTGCCCTGACAGAATGGAACCCAAACCTTCGCTGTGGCAGAGGAGCTCGGACCCACAGCAGGGGCCAGGGCAGCCAGAGGGGTGTTGTTGAGGGGCCCTGACAGGCAACCAGCAGCACAGTGGGTTAGAACCTCCTCCGGATACAGCAAGTTTGCGGGTTGGATCCTGGTCAGGGCACAGACAAAAAGCAGCCAGAGAGCATAATAAGCAGAACAACACACTGGTGTTTCTCTCACTCCCTTCCTCTCTCTAAAATAATCAATCAATAAAAATTAAAATAAAAAATAAACCCTCTGGCTTGCAGAGTTGCTAGAACAGTTAGAAAGCAAAGTCCCATCCCTTCCCGTTCATTCAACAAATACTTCATATGCTCCTTCAATAATCACACTGGGGATGGGTGTTTGTTTGTTTTGATTAATCCTCACCCGAGGACATTTTTGCATTGATTTTTTTTTACAGGGAGGGAGAAAGGCAGAAACTAATGTGAGAGACATCAATTGGTTGCCTCTTGCTGAATCACTGACCAGGGCCTGGGATTTAGCCTGCAACCCAGGTACCTGCCCTTGTTCGGAATCCAACCCAGTAACCTTCAGTCCGCCTGCAGAAGCACTATTCACTGAACCAAACCAGCATTTTTTTTCTTTTTAAGTCCTCCTCTAAGGATATGTTTTTTTCATTGATTCTAGAGAGACAGGAAGGGAGAGGGAATGAGAAAGAGAAACATCGATCAGTTGCCCAAGCAATCTGACAGGGATGGAACCCACAACCCGTGAATGTGCCCTCATCTGGAATCAAACCCATGAGCCTTTGGTGCATGGGAGGACACTCTAACTACTGATCCACACCCACCAGGGCCTGGAGGTACACTTAAAATATTTTTTTCAGATCTGCCCTGGCAGGTGGCTCAATTGATTGGAGTCTCAACCTGTACACCAAAGGATTTCCTGTTGGATTCTAGGTTAGGGCACATACTTAGGTTTAGGTTAGATCCTGGTGGGTAAGCAGGTGCAGAGGCAGCCTACCGGTATTTCTCTGTCACATGGATATTTCTCTCTCTAAAAATCAATTTTAAAAACATCCTCAAGTGAGAATTAAAAAAATATATATATTAAAAAAATTTCAGATCTAAAATTTTATTTGTTTTTTTTAAATTTTATTTTCCATTTGGAGTGCACATTCAATATCCTAGCCTTATATAATAAAACCCTAATATGCAAATCGACTGAATGGTGTAATGACTGGTCGCTATGGACTGACCACCAGGGGGCAGACACTCAACATAGGAGCTGCTCCCTGGTGGTCAGTGCGCTCCCACAGGGGGAACACCGCACAGCCAGAAGCCGGGCTCACGACTGGCGAGTGCAGCGGTGGTGGCGGGAGCCTTCCGAGCAGCACTAAGAAGAGCAAGCTGAGCGGTAGGGAGCAGCAAGCAGGTGGGCGGTAAGGAGCAAGGGGTCCCAGACTGCGAGAGGTCACAGGCCAGGCTGAGGGCACCCCCCATACCCCCAGTACACGAATTTTGTGCACTGGGCCTCTAGTCTATAATAATCCTATATAATAAAACCCTAAAATGCAAATCGACTGACGGAACGACCGATGGAATGGCCTGTCACTATGATACGCACTGACCACCAGGGGGCAGATGCTCAATGTAAGAGCTTCCACCCTGGTGGTCAGTGTGCTCCCATGGGGGGAGCGCTGCTCAGCCAGAAGCCGGGCTCACGGCTGGTGAGCGCAGTGGTGGTGGCTGGAGCCTCTCTCACCTCATTGGCAGTGCTAAGGTACAGTGAGCTGAGCGGTAAGGAGCAGTGAGCAGGCAGGTGGTAAGGAGGGAGGGGTCCCGGACTGCAAGAGGGCACAGACTGA
Organism: Myotis nattereri; assembly: GCF_964212035.1. NCBI lineage: Eukaryota > Metazoa > Chordata > Mammalia > Chiroptera > Vespertilionidae > Myotis > Myotis nattereri. The sequence goes on from NC_138077.1 coordinate 82,321,325, forward strand.
GCTGAGGGACCCCCCCCCCAATTCACAAATTTTGTGCACCAGGCCTCTACTAAAAGCATAATATGCTAATTAGACCAGAGGTCCTTCTGGACAAAGCCGGAGCTATGAGGGAAGCCTGGGTCTCAGATGCCTGCCAAGCGGCCAGAGGGCAGCCCGGGTCCTGGGTGCCAGAGGGAAGCTGGTGCCAGCAGCTGGGGAAAGGAAGGCCTACTCTTGCACAAATTTCGTGCATCGGGCCTCTAGTTTTGAATAAGGAGCATAAATAATTGTTTCTTTAACAATATCTAAATTTCCAGGAGAAAGCAGTTTAGTTGTGATGTGGTAGTAAATTATGTCTTCCAAAGTCTCTCTCTCTCTTTTTTATCCTCACCTGAAGATGTGTTTACTGATTTGAGAAAGTGAGAGAGAGATCGATTGGTTGCCTACTATATGCATCCCAACCAAGGACAGAATCCTCAACCTGGGTATGTGTCCCAAGGAGGAATCAAACCATAACCCTTCAGTGTTCGGGACAATACTCCAACCAACTGAGCCACATGGGCCAGGGCCTTACGATGTTTCTTTATGTAATTATTTGGACGTAAGTATGTGTAGTTGTAATGTCGTTTGTGATAAATGCAAAAAATGAAGCAATTTTGAATTAGTTTTATATTTTTATTTTGCTTCAGACGGAAAACTATTCAGAAAAGCAGGAAAATTGCTGTTTTCTTCTGCACTCCGAGAATGCAGGCTGAATCATCACACTTGGAATTAACACTCCTGGGCTGTGCTCTAAGCAGCCAGTGCTATTATGTGGAGTCAGAGACAAAAGAACTACAATTCCTGGCCATTAGAATCATGTGGGGGTAATAACTTAGGTGACCACCAGGACTAAATCAATAAATCTCAAACCTGGGTCAAGGAAGAAAACTGCTGTGCCTTTTCAAAAGTTTGAGACTAGCAATACTGTGAAAGCTAAAAAAAAAAATGTCTTCTAAAGTAGTAGGAAATCTTGTACCGGCACCAAGATAGGCTTTTGTCACATAACCACAGCTTTATGATGCAAGCCTGCTTGCCCTTTGATCTCAAGTAAATTGCATTTTATAATCCATTCACTAGACCAAAGCACAGCGGGATGTGCAACACTGAAACCTTTTGTTAGTCTTCTATAAAGATGAACTAAATCAATAGCCTTTACCTATGTCCTTAGTATGACTTAAATGAATACTCTAAAACAATCTGAAAGCATTTAGATTTGGTCTGAAATTCAGTGAAAGAGATGTGTGTGTGTGTGTGTGTGTGTGTGTGTGTGTGTGTGTGTAACTATCTCCTAGGCTATTTTGATTAGCAATCTGTGATTTCATTAAAAACTAAAACTTAACTACTTTAGTATCAAAGTCTATCAAAGTAGTAATGCTGTCTAAAAATATTTATTTCACTTTAATCAGTTATTTGTTTATCCATGGTTAAAAGCAACAGGCCCCCAGTGGAGTCACTTGTGCTAAACCCATCTCACCAAACCTAGCCTTAATACCTAACTTAATTGCACTCTGGATGTTCCCCAGGATCCTTTTATTTATTTACTAGAGGCCCAGTGCATGAAATTCATGCGGGGGGCGGGGGAGCCTCAACCCAGCCTGCACCCTCTCCAATCTGGAACCTCTTGGGGGATGTCTGAATGCTGGTTTAGTCCCAATCTCTGCTCTTGCAATCCGGGACCACTGGTTCCTAACTGCTCACCTGCCTGCCTGGCTGATTGCCCCTAACCCCTCTGCCTGCCTGCCTGACTGCCCCTAACCACTATGCCTGCATGCCTGATCGCCTCTAATCACTCTGCCTTCTTGCCTGATCACTTCTAACCCCTCTGCTTGCCTGCCTGATCGCCCCTAACTGCCTCTGCCTGCCTGCCTGATCACTCCTAACTGCCTCTGCCTGCCTGCCTGATTGCCCCTAACCACCTCTGCCTGTCTGCCCCTAGCTCCTCTTCCCTGCTGGCCTGATAGCACCTAACTGCTCTTCCCATGCTGGCCTGATTGCCCCAATTGCTCTGCTTACTGGCCTGTTCACCCCTAACCATCACTGACTTGGCCCCCGCCACCGTGGCTTTGTCTGGAAGGATGTCTGGAAGATGTCTGGTCTCTCTGGTTTAATTAGCATATTACCTTTTTATTAGTATAGATTCTTATATGTTCTATACTCCAATGAAGTTCCTTTCTTCTTCTTTTTCAATTTTATTTTTATTGTTGATACTATTACAGATGTCCCCATTCCACCCCCATCTTTGCCTACTTCCACCTAGTCCCTGCCCCTCTTCCCTTAGGCCATCACCTCACTGTTGTTTGTGTCTATGGGTTATAAATATATGTCTTTGGCTAATCTCTTCACCTTCTTTCAACTAGTCTCCCTACCCTACCCTCTCCTCTGACAGCTGTCAGCCTGTTCCATGTATCCATGAGGATGTGGAGAAAAGGGAATCCTACACAGATTGGTGCAGCCACTGTGGAAAACAGCATGGAGTTTCCTCAAAAAATTAAAATGGAACTGCCTTTTGACCCAGCGATCCCACTTCTGCAAATATATCCTATGAACACACCAATTAGAAAGGATATATGCACCACTATGTTTATAGTAGCATTATTTATAATAGCCAAGATCTGGAAACAGCCTAAGGCTCATCAGTATATGAGGGGATAAAAAAACAAACTGTGGTACATTTACACAATGGAATACTACTTGACCATATAAAAGAAAGAAATCTTACCTTTTTAACAGCCCCCAAAGGAAGGTGACTTTGCCTGAAATAATGCTTTGCTTCCAACTTCCTTGCCCCACTCTCTTTCTGCTTCTACAAACCTTTCTTTTATCTGCAGCTCTTTGAAGCCACTTTATATTTGCTAGATGGGATGCTGCCCAATTCATGAATCATTGAATAAAGCCAATTTGATCTTCAAATTTACTCAGTTGAATTTTGTTTCTTAATACCACATACTGGTAAGTATAAGGGCTTTAGGGTCAATTTTTAAATTTCTCTTTGGACAAGGAAATAATAATCTTGTGCCTATTTTAAATTTTAAAATAATTAAGATACCAAAAAAATCATCTGTTTTAAATTCTTGCTGGAAGACAAATTATACAGTTCCCTGTTGCCTTCCAATGAATACCTGCCCATATTCTTGCATTAATGGGAAAAAGTAACCTAAAATATATCCAGTGATAACAGATGTACTCTTAAATTTTCTACAAATATTTCTACTTATTTATATGGTTAGTAGAGCATTTCATTTTCATACTAGTAGAACTGAAAACACACACACACACACAGAGTTGAATTAGCTTCCTGTATGAGAATCCATACATGTTTTGTGTTTAATACAGTATGCCAGAAGCAATCAATAGAAGCATGTTTCAATATCTATCCAAAGTAAATATTTCTCAGCTAAAGGTTAACACTTGCCCTAAAATATCATTAGATGTTAAGTCCAAAGAGGAAAATAATGCTCTTTTCTGGTGGCATTTCACTAAGTAAATACAAAACAAGCAAGACATTGGTTCTTCTATCTTTAAATCTGATAGCCAAAGGCATATCCTTTTCCACTTGTCCTTTACCACAGCCTGCATTTCTGTAAGCAATACAGCTGGGCTTCTTCTAATGAGGTAAAATCTTTCCTTTGGCACTTAGGGGGTCAAGCTGCTCCGATTAAACTTTGTAACACTTGAAAAAGTGGGTCAGTCACTGTATTTTAGTAAAGATGCTTCCAGCAAGACGAAATATAGATCTGGAACTGTCCAGGCCCCTTGCTGACATTCGATACCTAACCTTAACATTTCTGAGGGCAATAACGACAGGCTGAAGCAGGACCTGCAGCAGTTGCTGAGCATTAGTAACTTCTAGGATTAAGTACATAACGTTCAATATAGTTTGCCAAGATCAATAGAATTGTCTCAGTACCACAGAATTTTACATTTTACCTATATACAGAAGCTCAGCTGGAAAAGAATGAAACAGGGATAAGGACAAGTAGGGGCCTCTCCTCAAAATGATGTCCAAAAATGAGTCTTCTAAAGGAAATATTTGACAAGCTATTTAGTAACCTTACTCTAAAAGACATTAGAGGAAGCAGTGTGAAAGCTGGACTAGGAAAAATCCAGAAAGGCAATCCAGGTTAACATCTTTCTTTATTTTTCTTTCTTTCTTTTTTTTCTTCCTCCCTCCCTTCCTCCCTTCCTTCCTTCCTCCCTCCCTCCCTCCCTCCCTCCCTCCCTCCTCCCTTCCTTCCTTCCTTCCTTTTTAAATCAGGTTGACTTTCTGACTAATCAAGTCCAACTTCTTATGCTCATGATGGTAAAAAACTGGCCACAGTTCTGTATTAAAAAAATACAGAGTTCCTAATAAAATATATCTTTTAAAATGCTACCTTTGTTCTCTTTATCCCTCAATTATTAAATTTCCTCTTGGTGATAATCAGATTAACAATGAAATGCTTATGAAAATGTCTAACCATGGTGCCAACAAATTGTCATTAAATGTTATTTGGGATTGAATCTAAATTATAAGAGATTAATGAAGAAGCATAGAGACTTAAATACAAATAAGACATTTTTCCTGAATATGATAAATTATCATCCTCAGTTTCCTTATCTTCCACTTATATTGATTAGAATTATGGCTATTAGTTAATTATTTGGGATGTTCCCTTTCTAAGGCTATCTTGGTCAAGATTTGTGGGTAGGCATTTGGGAGGGGATGCTTAGTAAAGTGAGTAAACATAAATGTGGAGTTTATTAGAAGGTTATGGAAGCATTTAACAAAAATAAAGCAAGAATTTAGAGGGAGGAACCTGTCAGCAATCCAGGGGACTACTCTCCTATTCATTCTCTCTCTCTCTCTCTTTCTCTTTCTCTCTCTCTCTCTCTCTCCTCTTGGTCAGTGTATGTGGCTCTCTCAAGGACAGAGAAGCTGTGACTTGGGTGTTTGCTAGGTTTCATGGTGTAAATGCACCACCATGGCAGATTTCAAATCACCGATTAAAGTCAACATGCCTCCAAAAAGTCCCCCCAATTTAGCAATTGGTTCCTGTCAAATGGAATAAACTATCTTCACTACACTATTGCTTTAGGTCACAATGATCTATTGACACTTTCTTTTTACACATCCCATTTATCCTTCATCCTTCTGATTCTCTTTGAAGATTACCATTAGGCACATGCCTGAAAATGGTTGATCCAGTTCTACATGGGTTAACATTTTAATGACTATGTTCCTAATTTCAACTTTTCAAGGCGGTGTCTTAGTGGCTTAGCCTAAACCTCACGTGTTGCTAAAGTTAAGAAGAAAATTTTTTAATTCAATTTTAGTATGTTTTTATTGATTTCAGAGAGAGGACGGGATACTAGCAGTGTCAGAGGTGACACGCAAACTCATTTTTTTGGTTGATTTTTCTTTGTTAAATGGCATTTAAATATATAAAATAAATATCAAAAATATGTCTTTGTTTTACTATGGTTGAAAATATCAAAAAAATTCTATATATGACATGGCACCAGAGTTAAGTTAGGGTTTTTCAAAATGCTGACATGCTGAGCTCAAAAGGTTCACCATCACTGGGATAGGGAGAGAGAGATAGAAACATCAGTGATGACAGAGAATCATCAATAGGCTGCCTCCTGCATAACTCCTATTGGGGATTGACCCTGCAACCCAGGCATGTGCCCTGACTGGGAATCGAACCATGACCTCCTGGTTCACAGGCTGATGCTCAACCACTGAGCCATGCCGGCCAGGTGGGAAGGAGAGGTATTGATGGCCATAAGCCTGAGCATTACATAACCAACATCCGAACGCTGCTTACAGCAGATGAACTCCTTTTTTGCAATACTAATATACAAGAAGAAAAAAGATGAGAAGCCAAGGTATTATACACATGAATAATTAGCAATGTATTTATGTATATTATGGCAACACATGTATATTATGGTAGCATATATAAATTTTTAAACACATTACTAAATTTTTAAAGAGAAGAATGTTTCCATTGCAACCCAAATATTAGCACAACTAATGATACTGGCTACATATGCTATTTTACATTTTTAAATTACCAAAAATATTGTGAAATTATACTAAATTATGATTTTAATTTTTCCTTGCATAAATAATAAAATGATAATTACATACATTAGCATTCTTTTTATATCAATCTTAAAAGTATCACAGGCTATAGTTATTTCTAAGTCAGATAAAAATATTCTGGAAAAAATCTACATATCTATATATACATATATATATATATATGAACAACGGTTTGTATATAAGGAGGCATAAATAAGAGTGTTATATGTATTTTTTAAATACTACAACATCAAATAATATCATCAACTCTTTTATTTTTCCAAATAGCAGAATTTTCTTTATCAATATATCACATATATGTACTTTATACACATGTACTTATATTTTATATTTTAATAATATAATTTTATTATGGACTTCCTACTTTTACAGACTTCTATATGAAAAATTTCACACAATTCACACTTTTCATAGTGGCTTTTAAAGTATTGGTGATAAAAACATATCTTCTACCTGGATGACAGAATACCTTTCAAGCAATCTTTCAGCTTTTTTATTATTGCTAGGCACCTAGTAATGAAATGCTGTATACAGGCTAATAATAAATCACTCAATTTCTCTGATTCCAGGAGAATTTTGTCTGTCTAAGATACTTTTACTGTTTTCTTTCTTCCCACTGAAATACATTTTGTTTTATAAAAGATTAACATTCAGTAGAAAAAATTGGAACACATAAAATCAATAGATTTCCATGCTTACTAAATAAACATGATGTATAACAATACATCATGATGTATAGCAAATAATTCTATAATCCATTAAAACAATCTGATTTGCCTTAATGTGTAAACTCAACTGAAGGCCATAGGCATTTTATTTTATAACTTTGTGTCAGAGAGATGATATTGCTAAGTATAGAGATACAAGATTCAAGCTGATTTTTCCTGCAAGCACAAAGCTTGGTGACATCAAAGAAGCAATTGGGAAGTCCTCAAATGAAAGAGGACTAAAGTGAATTTTATACTCACTGTTTATTTTCAATGAGATATCATGACTTCATGTGTATTTTATAATAATTTTCAGTTATAACCTAAGTTTTATATTATCAAATATGCTAATTATTCCATTTGCTATTGAAGACATATCTGCAAACAGATTTAGTTCCTGGCCACATTATATGTTTCTCATTGAATAAATAATAAATGAAAAAATAAAAAGCAGTTCCTATAAGCATCAAGTGGTTATAAACTCCCTAAAAATGTATTGACAATATTTAATCTATGTGCAGGCATTATTTTAGATCCAGAACAGAACACTCAGCTTTAGGGAAATTAAACACATGGGGCACCGACAGCAAAAGTCATCCTTTACCTCCTATTCTGGACTATCACTCTACCCTAGCATAATCCTTTCAGTAAAAATTGAATCTTGCTGCTATCTGGACCCAACTCTTTAAGAAGATAGTTATAAAGCCTTCTGTTGCTAACCTTTGAGCAGGGTCTCTATAACATGGTTACAATGGCACCCAGTCTAAAGGACATGTGCAGGGAGGGGAGATAAGTTTGTAGTTGGATTCTGAAGCTGTCTAACATGTCCAACAGGTCCATCTCGAGTCAGGAATGTGCACCAAAGCGCCACGTAGGCTACAGGTGGCCCACTCTTTGAGTTCACCTCACTTTCCCCAATCTATATATATATAAAAGCTCAGCAACCAAAATGGCAGAACGACCAGAAAGACCAGAACAACCAGTGGCTATGACGTGCACTATGCCAGCCAACCAGCCTGATCCGGGCTCTGATTGGCCCCTCCCCCCAGCCGGCTCTGCCCCTGATCAGCCCCCAACACCCTGATCAGGGGCAGGGCCGGCTGGCCAACCACCCAAAGACCCTCACCTCCACCAGTCCAACCCCATGGGCCTCTAGTAGACATATAAAAATGATCCTTCCAGCTATATAAAGCATTATCCCTAAAAAGAATTCTTATAAAGCAATCTTCATCTCAACATATTATCAGCGGTATTTTAGTGGTACTCCTAGATTAGCACCTTGGATAACTGCTCAGCAGGCCACTACTTAAATCCTCCTCATGAATATGCATTTGTAAATTTTTCTGGAGCAAGGGTACATCACATTCTTTTTTTCTTTTAGAGAGAGTGGAAGGGAGGGAGGAGAGGTACAGAGAGAGAAACACTGACGTGAGAGGCACATCTATTGGTTTCCTCCTGAATGTGCCCCGACCAGGGTTGGGGATCGAAGCACAACGGAAGTATGTGCCTTTGACCTGGAATCTCACAACCGTTCAATTTGTGGGCTGATGCCCTTACCACTGAGCAAAACTGGCCAGAGCAAGGGTACATAATTTTTTATAAGATTCACTAAGGTGTTAATATTTCAAAATAATTGGAAACAATTTCCTCATGGTATTGTGAAGTTGGGTGGTATCATCAGGCCTCACTCTAAAGTGGTAAGAAGAAAATGGGTATATCTCCCATTTGAAGTTTATTATTTTGAATAGAATTTGAACTTTGGTTTAACTCGTGTTTTTTCTCAATAGGTAGGTGATCTTGGCAGGACATAACATTTCTGAATGTGTTTTGTCATTTATAAAATTCCAAAGTAAAAAACATTTAAGAAGAGGTATTTATCAGCTTCATTTAGATTAATTCTATCATCCATATGTTAAATATCATTTAGAAGCCATTATTTATTTTAATTTATACTGTAAAACTATTTGGGGCCAATATAATATGACATGTTTACATTTACTTTTAGATATACCATGAATTCTGAAAAATTCAATTTGGTTTGTAATATAAACACTAATAATTATATTCAGATATTTCACAAGACCATAATCTAGAAAATGACATTCTTTGAAACACATCTGAATTTTTTAGGTCAGTTTAAGGATAAATTATAAGGCAAATCTCAATACATAGGAACTTTTTGTAAAAATATAACATGGCAACAAATAATATTCTTTTAGTAAACAACCATGGTTTTTACTAAGATATGTCACTTTTAAAAGCCATTACTCCTGTTAGCAGTTGCCTAGCAGATTTGAGTCAGTTCATTATCATTTTATTTTTTTTAATTGCCTGGGTGGTTACTAATTTTTGTGCTTCTGCATTTTCCCAATCATGCAAAGTTGAGTGACTAAACAGTAAAAGCAATAGCCACAAAAATTTTCTAAAACTTCTTTATATAAAAATTTGCTATATAAACATTTGCTACAAAGTTTTATGAAATTTGTCTATATACAATTTGTAAGAAAAAATTACTGTTTCTAGGATATTAAGAACTGTTATGATTTAATTTTAAAATATGCAAATTATAAACTAGAAACAGATGTCTACTTCATCAAAGCACTTTTTATAAAATGCAAAAGTATCTAAATTCATATTTTGTTTAACAGTAGAAATAATAATTTTTAAACCCAAAAGAAATAACAGCTATATTAACAAAAAAGGAATTTGCACTCCTAATTGATAAGGGATCTTAAGCAGATATCCAACCATTGTAATTTAGTTCAAGTTTTTTTACACAGACTATTTATATCCTAGTGCAGTGATGGCGAACCTATGACACACGTGTCAGAGGTGACACGCGAACTCATTTTTTTAGTTGATTTTTCTTTGTTAAGTAGCATTTAAATATATAAAATAAATATCAAAAATATAAGTCTTTGTTTTATTATGGTTGCAAATATCAAAAAATTTCTATATGTGACACGGCACCAGAGTTAAGTTACGGTTTTTCAAAATGCTGACACGCTGAGGTCAAAAGGTTCGCCATCACTGTCCTAGTATTATCAGGAAATTGAGTCAAAGATTTTATCAATAAACTTTCAGAAATATTGAGACTGTTATAGCAGGACTACAATGTTAGACGTAAGCACATGAGTTTCAGACTTCTAAAGGGAGAAAAGACTTCATTTATTAAAATGGATTTATGGTGATCCTGAATGCAATTATCTATACTAATAAAAAGGTAATATGCTAATTAGACCAAACATCTTCTAGGCATCCTTCTAGACAAAGCCATGGTGCCAGGGGCTGAGGCAAAGGCAGTTAGGGGTGATCAGGCTGGCAGGGGAGGGCAGTTAGGGGTGATCAGGCCAGCAGGGGAGGGCAGTTAGGGGTGATCTGGCTGGCAGAGGTGATTAGAGGCAATCAGGCAGGCAGGCAGACAAGCAGTTAGGAGACAGCAGTCCTGGATTCTAGTATACTATAATGGAATGCTTAAGAAGGTCTGCAGAGGAAAGGTGGCAAACCATGGAATCAACATGGGTTTACCAAAATACATTTGACAGATTAAACAACCTTCCCCACTACTTAAAGGTAGAATCAATGACTAAAACAATACAAAAAATCCATGAGGAAATTTATATATATACTAGAGGCCTGGTGTACAAAAATGTGTGCACTCGGGCGGGGGGGTTCCCTCAGCCTGGCCTGTGCCCTCTGGCAGTCTGTGACCCCTTGGGGAATGACCACCTGCTGGCTTAGGCCTGCACCCTGGGGGATTGGGCCTAAGCTGGCAATCAGACATCCCTCTGGCAGCCTGGCAGCCCTTGGGGGATGTCCACTAGCCAGCGGGGAGCAGGCCTAAACTGCAGTCGGACATCCTTAGTGCTGCTGAGGAGGCGGGAGAGGCTTCCACCACCACCGCTGTACTGGCAGCCATCAGCCTAGCTGTGGCTGAGCAGAGCTCCCACCTGTGAGAGCGCACTGACCACCAGAAGGCAGCTCCTGCATTGAGCGTCTTTCCCCTGGTGGTCAGTGTGTGTCATAGTGACCAGTCATTCCCAGTCTTTCTGCTGTTAGGGTCAGTTTGCATATTACCCTTTTACTATATAGGATAGAGGCCTGGTGCACAGGTGGGGGCCAGCTGGTTGGCCCTGAAGGGTGTCTCAGATCAGGGTGGGGGTCCCGCTTGGGTGCCTGGCCAGCCTGGGTGAGGGGCTGATGGCTGTTTTCAGGATGGCCACACCCCCTTTAGGGTGGGGGTCCCCACTGGGGTGCCTGGCCAATCTGGGTGAGGGGCTGAGGGCCGTTTTCAGGCTGGCTAGTGACTGAAGCTCCCAGCCTCTCCTTTTTTTCTTTTTTCTTTATTCTGGGATTTATTTACCTTCTATAATTGAAACTTTGTTGCTTTTGGAGCTCAGAACTTTGCTGCAGCAGGCGGGGAACCTTGGCTTCCTCCATCTCTGGAGCAAGCAAACCTAAAAGCTAATACAATCTTTGTATTACTTAGTGGTATCTAGAATACTTGCAGTAATAGTAATGATTTATAGTAACCATAGGAAATCAGACAAGAAAATGAAAATGTATTAAATTACTAGGGTATTATATGGAAATATTTTAGTCCCTTTAAAATTTAATTCTCAGAACAACTTCTATGATACATTTGTTTCTAATACCATTTTACAGCAAAGAAAACCGAATGTTAGAGAAACAATTTTACTAAGATTACAGGTACTAAAGCTTAAAAGCAATGCAGTAAGCCATGTTTGTGTGGTCTAAAACATATGAGTTTAATACTATACAAATGGAACAAGGTATTCAAACTAAAATGAATGTGGCAAGAAAACTGAAAAACCACTTTCCCCTCAAAACAGAAGAGAAGCAAATGTGTTAAGACTAGGCAAAAGAAGATTTAAGTTAGACAAGATCTTTATATTGAGATGTTTCAAAAAATAGGAAATTACCGTTTAGCAGAGGCTGAATGAATATTTGTTAAATGTACTGTACACATTATGCAGGTGATTGGAGTAGGCAGTTTTTAACTAAAATAACTTCTTATTCTATGACATTTATAATTAAAAGGATTCCAGAATTAAGATAGGAAGTTTAAATGTGAATAAAGAAGATAAACAGTATTGCAGTGCATCTTTTAGCAACACGCATACGAGGCTATAGTATATATGAATCAGCAGCTGGCAGGTGCTCTGAAATAGGCTCAAAACAGCCATAAGACTTTAAAATAATCTTTGTATATAAAATTGCTCTGAACCAGTAACTTAAAATCAAACCTTAAGACACTATAATTATTTAATAGTTTTATACAAATTAGTTATTTTGAATTACAAGCATACTAATTATTAGACACTAATTATTTAAAGATCAAAATTAAGTTAAAAAATATGTAATACTCCTTTTACTGGAAAATTTTAAGGAGTCATTCCTATCTTTTAACATTGTGCAAAACACTAAAGGAGATAAATGCAACATTAAAAAATGCAGTTCACTGTATATAAGGAAATTACCAAATGTAGGGAATATGTTTTGATGTCTTTTTGAACAAAATAATTATGATGTGGCATTCAATTAAACACTTAGTTTCTTCTTGTGATCAAATTAATTTCTAGCATAAGAAATCTTGTGAGATTTAGATGTGTAGTTGATTGCAAAAGAACATAGGCAAGCTTGCACCCTTTATTGAAAAAGCATGACTGTCTTATCTAAAATATTTAAAATTAGATAGTATTTAAAAATTAAATACATGCAAATAATTTGCCTCCTGTTTTTTTTTCCATTTCTCTCTATATCATTTCATTGCAGAAGAAAAACTTCTTTGGTATGAAAGGAAAAGCAGAAGAAGTTTCAGAGCTGACTCACCTCTGGGCCAAAAACCAAACTCTTTATATAACAGATCATCTTTTAAAACTAGAAAATAGGTACTCTGATACTTTTTCAGGGAGTTAGGTAATAGGGTGATTCTCTTTAAAAGTGCCTTTTATATGCAGATATTTTATACATTTAGATAAAATACAAGAATGCCCTTAAAATATAGTTAACTTCCACATCCTAAAAGGCCTTCTATTCTATAATAAAAATAAAATACTTAGATCAAGATGCTATATAATAAAAGAGAAATATGCAAATTAACCATCCCTCTGCCATGCCTACAAGCCACGCCCACCAGCCAATCAGGAGCAAGTATGCAAATTAACCCAACTAGGGTGGCAACGGCCACAGAGCTGGAGCGAGCAGGGGGCTTGGGTTGCCCCTGGCGATGGAGGAAGCCAAGCTTCCTGCCTGCCCTGGCTGGCCCTGGGCTACGCTCAAGGCTAGAAAATTTCAATAATAGAAGTTAAATAAACCCGAGAAATAAAAGAAAAAAGGAGAGGCTGGGAGCTTGGGTCGCCGGGGGGCGTGGCCAGCTTGAAAATGGCCCTCAGCCCCTCACCCAGGCTTGCCAAGCACCCCAGTAGGGACCCCCACCTGAAGGGGGTGTGGCCAGCCTGAAAAAAGCCCCCAAATCCTCACCCAGGCTGGCCATACCCCCATGGGGTGAGGGTCCCCGCTGGGGGGCTTGGCCAGCCTGAAAACAGCCATCAGCTCCTCACCCAGGCTGGTCAGGCACCCAAGTGGGACCCTCACCCTGATCTGGGACACCCTTCAGGGCAAACAAGCCAGCCCCCATCCATGCACCAGGCCTCTATCCTATATAGTAAAAGGGTAATATGCAAATTGACCCTAATAGCAGAATGACTGGGAATGACTGGTCACTATGACACACACTGACCATCAGGGGGCAGATGCTCAATGCAGGAGCTGCCCCCTGATGGTCAGTGTGTTCCCACAGGGGGGATCTCTTCTTAGCCACAAGCCAGGCTGCCAGCTGCCAGCACAGCGGTGGTGGCGGGAGCCTCTCCTGCTTCCTCAGCAGCGCTAAGGATGTCTGACTGCAGCTTAGGCCTGCTCCCCGCTGGCAAGTGGACATCCCCCGAGGGCTCCCGGGCTGCCAGAGGGATGTCTGACTGCCAGCTTAGGCCCATTCACATGGGGAGCGGGCCTAAGCCAGCAGGTGGACATCTCCCAAGGGGTCCCAGACTGTGAGAGGGCACAGGCAGGGCTGAGGGACCCCCCCCCCCAAGTGCACAAATTTTTGTACATTGGGCCTCTATTATTAAATAAGTGTATACAATAATTACTACTACATAAAAGGAAAGTGCCTACAAAGAATACGATGAGTCCTCAACTCTTTTTTCTCTATATCTCTATTCAATCTCTTTTCATTCTTTCTTATACTCTCTCTTTTCTCCCTCTCCTCCTCTCTTCTCTCTCTCTCAGGATTCTCATTCATTTCAATTTCACTGCTACCTACATACTCATAATGATGAGTTACAGATGCAAATTTCCAGCTTCCTTTGGTTGTGCCATGCACATAGAAGATGATAACATTTTAAAAGTGAATTAATATTTCCTGCCATTCTCAGCTCCTTCTCCTGCATACCTTATATGAATTACTCCATCACTATCCACTCAGTCATTCAAGCTACAAACTCCAGTAATTCTCCAACTCTCCTTTCCTACATTTTCTTCATCCGCCTAGTAATAAACATTGGTGATAAATTTCCTTGTCTTCATTTATAGTTCAACAATTTCATCCTTGAATTATATAAACTGCATCCCATTTAGACTTCCACTGATAAACTTTCCTATACATGAAATCCACACTTCCTTTCTGAAATAAATGATTAACCCATTCCCTTTCACAAAAACAAAACAAAAACTTACACTGACAAGGTAAAACTATTTTAAGGCTATTTACTATATGACTTTAATTTTGGTCCTAGTCACTTTCTACTACCTGTCATATAGCCTATTTCCCATTTATAGTTGAAGTTTTTTTCATGCACACTAATGATGCAGATCAGAACATAGGCTTATCTGTCAAGGATCAGCTCAAATATGACTTACTTCATTCACTTTATTTCCACTAAATCTTCTAGAAAGAATTAGTTCTGTTTTTCAATGCTCCCAATAGCATTGTTCACAGCTCCAAAGCGCATTTATTCAACTGCATTATATCAGCTTATATATAAGTAGCTTTCACCACACTTGTGAGGATTTTGAGAGGAAAAAAAAATGCATCTTTTCATCACTGAATCCCCTAGGAGCTCCAAAATGTTTTTTTGAATGAATTAATAGGGTGACAGCTAAAAAAGTTGTTTTTTCTTTTCAGATGATCTTAACCAATGAAGGAAATTATGATAGGCTAAAGTTATAAGTAAGAATATTGAAGGTATCTTAAATGGGAAGATATATGAGATTAGTGATTATCATTTGCTCATATTTACTGAGAAAAGAGGCAATTTGAAAATAAAATTTGCCAAACCTAGAATCATCAAAGGAAATTCTGAAAATGTGGAATAATAAAAGAATACTGATGATGCTCCAAGCAGATGATCTTATAGGTGATAAGATTTTGTTGTGGTATAACAATGAGAAGAGACATTTAAATTTAATCCGATTGTTCTAATGTATATTAACTTTAGTTGTATTTGTTGGTGAAATTAAAAATCTTTAAATACAAGAAACTACCCATACCAAATTATAAAATAGCCATTTGTTATTAAAAGTGTTTGATGTGTCAGGTTTTTCTAAATGTGGTTCAGGTTTATAAAATGTCTGATTGGAAGTATGGAGTAGGGCTCTTGTTCATCAAGGAGCTCCTCTGTGATAATACTGCTTTTGCTATATCCAGTCTTTACTTTTATATTCTGAATGAATAGCATAATAGCATAAAATGTTATGGCAGAGGTAGTAATCTCCTCCTCCTCATGGTGATCAGGAACTGCTCACCTGCCCCAACATACCCAAGCTAAACCGGTAATATTTCTGCAGTATTCTAGGGCAGAAAATATCTAGACTTAATATATAAATGAAAAAATAGAGTGATTAATGCTATCATCATATCTCTCATGACTTTAGATATGCATTGAACATAGTCTTTTTCTGTATTTTCTTTATAGGTGAATTATGAAGAACAAGTCTATGTGGCGTTTTTCCCACTAGCTATTTCTTAAAAGATTTAACTCTGTGTACATGACAATAAGAAATATAATTAGAACAGTCTCTATCTTTAAAGTACCTACACCATATAGTCATGAATGTAACTCACACACATTAGAAAAAGAATCATAAAAGGTAAGTGAAAGAAATGTCACAATAGAAATACAGATGAAATGCTAGAGGGTTCAGGGGAAGAGGGGAAGGGAAGGGAAGGGGAGGGGAGGGAAGGGGAGGGGAGGGGAAGGGGAAGGGGAAGGGGAAGGGGAAGGGGAAGGGGAAGGGGAAGGGGAAGGGGAAGGGGAAGGAGAAGGAGGAGAAAGAGGAGGAGAAAGAGAAGGAGAAGGAGAAGGAGAAGGAGAAGGAGGAGGAGGAGGAGGAGGAGGAGGAGGAGGAGGAGGAGGAGGAGGAAGAGGGAAGGAAGGAAGGAAGGAAGAAGCTGTAGAAAGATGGCTGCCGATGGGAAGGCAGACTGCAAGATAGTGTGTTAGTAAGAGAATGAAAGGAGAGTGTGTGGACATACGGGGAGTGTATATTTGTGGGTGAGGAACAGCTATACTCCAAGGGTCGGTTGGGTACTGCTGGACTGGGCTCCCCTGACTGGGCAGCCTCCACTGCTGCTGAAATCTCTCCCAGAGTGACCAGCTCTGCCGCAGAGACTGCGCCATCTTGAAGGGGAAAGTGGCCATGAGTGCAAGCCTATACATCCTGGGACTCTACAACCACAACACCCAGGGACCAGCTGTGAACCCAGGAACGCTGGATCTCAAGCAGCGCGAATACATGGACTCAGACGAGCTCTGCGCCTTCTCACAGAAAGGTCAGATTTCACCTAGGGAAAGGTGAGGTTTGCAATCCAGGCTGGAGTGGGATCTAGAGGTTCAGGGGAAGTCTGCACCCCACAAAATCCGTGGCCATTGGGGCCAGCGTAATCTACGAATGTTAAAGAGGATCTACAGGACTGCTGGCAGAAGGGAACTCTAAAAATCAATCCATAGCTGGTCTGGACACAAAAAGGCAGCATAAAGTTTTACCAGTGTTCCAGATGCTTAGTGCAAGAAGAAAAAAGACATGAACAGAAATGTTCACTGAGTTGTGCACAGTGCCTGAAGGTAAAAGTCGCGAGTTTACTCTGGCTCTTATTTTTTCTCATTAAATCCTTGCTTTTGATTACTAAGCCCAGTACATAGGATCACCCAATTGGGGACACTCTCAGAGACTGCAGGAAAAAGTTGTTTTTGTGGAACCTGGGGATCAGAGTGGGGAGGAACAATCAGAGAACCAGCTCTGGGGCAGTCATTCTCCCAAACCCAGTATTAAGTGTGACAGGGAAAACAAAGTTGAAATACTGGCTAGAGATGACTTATAGCCCCAGAGGGCAATCCAGAAACACTGCCACCCAGGGGTTGAATCACAAATTGACTCTTGTGTAAACACAAAGGCAGTCTAAGAAACAAAGAAATACAGCCTGCTTGAAAATCAGGACTGTGGCTTACAACACAGAGGAGCAGTGGAAAGCAGGGAACTTCAATTCTGTCCTGACTACCTGACAGGAAACAGGCATGCCAAACAGAACAGTAGAGGAAGTGAATGACCTTCACTACTGAACATTTTTATTTTTTTAATCTTTTACTTAAAAAACTATTTGTTTTTCTTTTTTCCTCACTTGATTTTACCTTTTTAATTATTGTATTTTTATTTTTAATCAGTATTATACTACTACTATTTTACATTTATTTTAAAAGGGTCATTTCATTTTCTCTTTATTTTATTTTGGGATTAGTGTTCTACATTCTATTTTCATTTTTCCTTTAGCATCATTTTACTCTATCTATACTTTACCTTTATGCCAACACTCTCTTCCTCACTTTTCCCCTTTTGTTGTCCTATTTCTCTTACACTATTCCTGCTTTAGATTTTCCCTATTCCTTCTTTTTAACATGTTAAAAATTCATTCTACTTATATAGCTAATTTCTGATCCCCTGCTCCAAGTCCATATACACCTCTCTTCTCTTCCTTCACTATCCAAATTTTTTTCTCTCTTCCCTTTTTTATTTTGTTTTTTTGTTGTTGTTACTGTTTCTTTGTTTTGTTCTTTTGTCCTATTTTTTGCTTGTTTTGTATTGCCTTGCTTTCTCTCTGTCCTATTGTTGTTTGTTTGATTGCTGATTATGGTGGTTTTTGTTTTTTTGATTGTTTGTAAGATTGTTTCTCTTTTCTCTTTTTTTTGCTTCTGTTTTTCTTCTACTCACTTGTTATTAGTTGTTGTTTGTAGTTTGCATTCAACTCTGGGTATTTGTTGTTTGCATTCTTTGGGATTAGTTGTTTCTATTGGAGTTTTCTTCCCACATAGTCTTTCTCCTCCCTTATTTTTTATTCTATTCCTTTTCACTCTTACTATTTTTCCTTTTCTCAATATCATTTTTGCACTCTTTTTTCCCCCCTTACCCCCTAATTCTCTTTTCTCTGGTGGTCACCTTTATTTGGAGTTATTAGTATCATGAATACATTTGTGTTCAGTGCCTTCTGCATTGTGCCTTGTTGTGTTGTATTTTGTGACTTTAAATCAACGCAGGAGAGTGAGAAATATATACCCAGACACCTGGAGAAGAGAGATCATGGGGAGACAAAGAAACAATCTACATAAGAAAGAAAAGGAGGCATCACCAGAAAAGGAAGTAAACGAAATGAAGGCAAGCAATATGTCAGAGAAATAATTCAGAGAAATGGTCATAAGGTTGCTGAAAATAATGGAAGACAAATTCAAAAATATGTGTAAGAACCAACAGGAAATGAAGAAGAATCAAAAAGAAATGAAAAATGACATCGCTGCTATAAAGAACTCAATAGAAAGCATCAACAGTAGACTAGAAGAAGCAGAGGACCACATCAGTGAGCTAGAAGACAAGGTAGGAAAAAATACACAAGCAGAGCAGCATCTAGAAAAACAACTTAAAAAACAGGAGGAGAGCCTAAGCGAACTTTGGTGCAACATGAAATGAAACAACATCCACATAATAACGGTGCCAGAGGAAGAGGAAACTGAGCAAGGAATAGAAAACCTTTTCGAAAAATAATGACAGAAAACTTCCCTTATATAGAAAAGAAAAAACTCACACAAATCCAAGTAGCTCACAGAGTCCCAAACAAAATGAACCCCAAAAGACCGATCGATGCCAAGGCACATTAAAATTAAATTGGCAAACACCAATGACAAAGTAAGAACCCTAAAAGTGGCCAGACAGAAAGTTACCTACAAAGGATCCCCCATCAGACGAGTGACTGATTTCTCAACAGAAACACATCAGGCCAGAAGGGAATGGAATGAAATATACAAAGTCATGCAAAGAAAGGGAATGAATCCAAGAACACTGTACCCAGCAAGGCTATCAATCAAAATTGAGGGGGAAATCAGAGCTTCACAGACAAAAAAAGACTAAGGGAATTTATTACCACCAAACCAGCAATGTGAGAAATGCTAAAGGGTCTGCTGTAAAAAGAAGAAATAGGAAGTAAAGAAGGAACAAAGGCATCTAATCTAATAAAAGAAACATGCAAATTGACCACACCTCTGCTATGCCCCAAGCCACGCCCACCAGCCAATCAGAGTGACTATATGCAAATTAACCCAACCAATATGGTGGCTGGCAGCCACAGAGCTGGAGCAAGCAGGAGGCTTGGTTGCCTCAGCAATGGAGGAAGCCAAGCTTCCTGACTGCCCTGGCTGGCTGTGGCCTCCGCTCAAGGCAATAAAGTTTCAATTATAGAAGATAATAAATCCCAGATACCTGCTTCCAGCCAGCCTCCACTGGGAGCTTGAGTGGCTGGGGGGCATGGCCAGCCTGCAAACAGCCATCAGTTCCTCACCCAGGATGGCCACACCCTCATGGGGTGAGGGTCCCCGCTGGGGGCTTGGCTAGCTTGCAAACAACCATAAGCCCCTCACCCAGGCTGCCCAGGCACCCTAGCAGGGACCCCCACCCTGAAGGGGCTGTGGCCAGCCTGCCAACAGCCATCAGCCACTCACCCAGGCTGGCCAGGCACCCCAGTAGGACCCTCCTCCCTGAAGGAGGTGTAGCCAGCCTGTAAATGGCCCTGAGCCCCTCACACAGGCTGGCCAGGCACTCCTCTATAACAGAAGGGTAATATGCAAATTGACCCTAACAGCAGAACCACTGGGAATGACTGGTCACGATGACAAACATTGACCACCAGGGGGCAGATGCTCAATGCAGGAGCTGCCCCCTGATGGTCAGTGCGCACCCACACGGGGAGCTCTGCTCAGCCACAAGCCAGGCTGACGGCTGCCAGTACAGTGGTGGTGGGAGCCTCTCCCGCCTACTCAGCAGCACTAAGGATGTCCGACTACAGCTTAGGCCTGCTCCCCGCTGGCAGGTGGACATCCTCCAAAGGCTTCCAGCTGCCAGAGGGATGTCTGACTGCCAGCTTAGGCCCATTCGCGCGGGGAGCGGGACTAAGCTAGCAGGTGGACATCCCCTGAGGGGTCCCAGACTGCGAGAGGGCACTGACCGGGCTAAAGGACCCCCCTGAGTGCACAAATTTCTGTGCACCCGGCCTCTAGTGAAGAATAAAATTGCCAACAAACACGTACCTATCAATAATAACTTTAAAAGTAAATGGATTAAATGCCCCAGTCAAAAGACATAGGGTAGCTGAATGGATAACAAAACATGATTCATATATCTGCTGTCTACAGGAAACCCACCTCAGAAAAAAGGACTCACACAGACTGATAGTGAAGACATGAAAAAAAAAATTTTCAGGCAAATGGAAATGAAAAAATGGTGGAGTAGCAATATTTATATCTGACAAATTAAATCTCAAAGTGAAGGACATAAGCAGAGATAAGGAAGGCTACTTCATAATACTAAAGGGAGCAATCCAACAAGAAGATATAACTATGATAAACATATATGTACCCAATACAGGAGCACCCAAATGCATAAAAAGCTTCTGAAGGACTTCAAGGGAGAGATTGATAGCAATACAGACATAGTAGGGGACTTTAATACACCACTATCACCATGGGACAAATCCTCTACACAAAAAAATCAACAAAGAAACATCGATCCTAAATGACTCACTAGATCAGATGGCATTAATTGAAATCTTCAGAACATTTCAACCCAAAGCCACAGAATATACATTCTTTTCAAGTGCACAAGGGTCATTTTCAAAGACAGACCATATATTGAATCACAGGCAAAATCTCTTCAAATTCAAGAAGACAGAAATCATATCAAGCACCTTCTCAGATCACAATGGCATAAAACTAGAAATCAACTACAATAAAAACAATAAAAAATCCAAACACCTGGAGGCTAAATAGGATCATATTAAACAATGACTGGGTTACCAGAGAGATCAGAGAAGAAATAAAAAGCATCACGGCAACAAATGACAATGAAAACACAACAACCCAAAATCTATAGGACACAGTGAAAGCGGCCTTAAGAGGGAAGTTAATGGCCCTACAAACCTACCTCAAAAAACAAGAAACAATGGTAGTAAATTATCTAACCCTACAACTCAAAGAGTTAGAAAGAGAGCAACAAGAAAAGCCCAGCGTAAGCAGAAGGAAGGAAATAATAAAGATCAGAGTGGAGATAAATGGCATAGAGACCCAAAAACAAACAAAACAAAACAATACAACCAATCAACAAAACAAAGAGCTGGTTATTTGAAAGGATAAGCAAGATTAATGAACCTCTAGCCAGGCTCACCAAGAAGCAAAGAGAGAGAACCCAAATAAACAAAATCAGAAATGAAAGAGGTGAAATAACAACCGATCCCACAGAAATACAAACAATTATAAAAAAATACTATGAACAACTCTATTCCAAAAAAATGGACAACCTCGATTAAATGGACATATTCCTAGAAAAATACAATCTCCCAAAACTCAACCAAGAAGAATCAAAAAACCTGAATAGGCCGATAACTACTGAAGAAATTGAAACAGCAAATCAAAAATCTTCCAGCAAACAAAAGCCCTGGTCCGGATGGCTTTACAAGGGAGTTCTACCAAGCATTCAAAGAAGAACTGAAACCTAGCCTCCTCAGAGTATTCCAAAAAATTCAAGAGGAAGGCACACTTCCAAGCTCTTTCTATGGAGCCAGCATCACCCTAATTCCAAAACCAGATAAAGACACCACAAAAAAAGAGAACTACAGGCCAATATCCTTGAGGAATATAGATGCTAAAATCCTCAACAAAATTCTAGGAAATCAGATTCAGCAATACATTAGAAAGATCATATACCATGACCAAGTGTGATTTATTCCAGGGATGCAAGGATGGTACAATATCAGCAAATCAATAAATGTGATACATCACATAAACAAACTGAGAGACAAAAACCACATAATCTTATCAATTGATGCAGAAAAAGCATTTGACAAAATCCAACACCCTTTCTTGATAAAAATTCTCAGCAAAGTGGGAATAGAGGGATCACACCTCAACATAACAAAAGCCCTATATGACAAATCTACAGCCAACATCATACTCAATGGGCAAAAACTAAACCCATTTCCTCTAAAAACAGGAACAAGACAAGGATGCCCAGTTTCCTCATTCCTGTTCGACATAGTACTAGAAGTACTAGCCATAGCAATCATACAAGAAGAAGAAATAAAAGGCTTCCAAATTGGAAAAGGAGAAGTAAAACTGTCCTTATTTGTAGATGACATGATACTATATATAGAAAACCCCAAAGACTCCATCAAAAAACTACTAGACCTAATAAATGAATTTTGCAATGTAGCAGGATACAAAATTAACACCCAGAAATCTATGGTCTTTTTATACACCAATAATGAACTCTCAAAAAGAGAAATTAATAAAACAATCCCATTTATCATTGCACCAAAACAAAATTAAGATACTTAGGAATAAACTTAACCAAAGACGTAAAACACCTGTACTCAGAAAACTACAGGACATAGAAAAAAGAGATAGAAGAAGACATAAACAAATGGAAGAACATACCATGTTCATGGATTGGTAGAATCAACAGTATTAAAATGTCCATGCTACCTAAAGCAATCTATAGATTCAATGCAATACCTATTAAAATGCCAATGGCATATTTCAAAGATCTAGAACAAACTCTCCAAAAATTCATCTGGAATAAAAAAAGACCCAGAATTGCCACAGCTATCCTGAGAAAGAAGAACAAAGTTGGAGGGATCACAATACCAGACATCAAACTATATTACCAAGCCATGGTGCTCAAAACTGCCTGGTCCTGGCACAAAACAGACATATAGACCAATGGAACAGTATAGAGGACCCAGAAACTGACCCAAGCCATTATACTCAATTAGTATTCAACAAAGGAGGCAAGAGCATACAATGTAGTCAAAACAGCCTCTTTAATAAATGGTGCTGGAAAATTTGGTCAGATACATGCAAAAACATGAAACTACATCACCAACTTACAGCATACACAAAAGCAAACTTAAAATGGCTAAGGACTTGAATGTAAGATGGGAAACCATAAAAGTCCTGCAGGACTTCATAGACAGCAAAATTGCAGATATATGTCATAGCAATGTCTTTACAGACACAGATTCTAGGGCAAGAGAGACTAAGAAGAAAATAAACAAATGGGACTACATCAAAATAAAAAGCTTCTGCACAGCAAAAGAAACCATCAACAAAACAATAAGAAAGTCCACTGCATGGGAGAACATATTTGCCAATGTTATCTCCAATAAGGGTTTAATCTCCAACATTCACAGGGAATTCATACAACTTAACAAAAAGAAGATAAACAATCCAATCAAAAAATGGGCAAAGGACCTAAATAGACACGTTTCGAAAGAGGACATTCAGAAAGCCAAGAGACACATGAAAACATGCTCAAAGTCACTAATCATCTGAGAGATGCAAATCAAAAGCACAATGAGGTACCACCTCACACCTGTCAGAATGGCTATCATCAACAAATCAACAAATGGCAAGTGCTGGAGAGGAGGTGGAGAAAAAGGAACCCTCCTTCACTGCTGGTGGGAATGCAGATCGGTACAGCCATTAAGGAAAATAGTACAGTGTTTCCTCAAAAATTTAAAAATGGAACTGTCATTTGACCCAATAATACACTTCTAGGACTATATCGCAAGAAAACAGAAACACCAATCAGAAAGGATATATGCACCCCTATGTTCATAGCAGTACAATTTACAATAGCTAAGATTTGGAAATAGCCTAAGTGCCCATCAGCAGATGAGTGAATTAGAAAACTATGGTACATCTACAGAATGAAATACTATGCTACCATAAAAAAGAAGGAATTCTTACCATTTGCAACAGCATGGATGGAACTGGAGAACATTATACTAAGTGAAATAAGCCAGGCAGTGAAAGAAAAATACCACATGATCTTACTCATTTATGGATAATAAAGTACATTATGACCTGATGAATAAAAAGATAGATACAGAGGCAGAGAAGCATCGAACAGACTGTCAAATTACAGTGGGAAGTCTGGGAATTGTTGGGGGAGGGGTAGGTAAGAGATCAACCGAAGGACTTGTATGCATACATATAAGCATAATCAATGGACACAAGTCACTGGGGGAGTGGGGTGAGGGCATGTTCGAAGGGGTAGGGGAGGCTGGGAGAAGGTCAATGGGGGAAAAAAAGGAGATATATGTACTACTATTTGTAATACTTTAAACAATAAAATAAATTTAAAAAGGAGAAAGGAAGGAAGGAAGGAAGGAAGGAAGGAAGGAAGGAAGGAAGGAAGGAAGGAAGGAAGGAAGGAAAGAAAAAGACTGATTGATATTGTGTGGAAAAAGAAGAATGCTAGGGCAGCTGCTTTTTGTATGTACTATAGTATGCACCCAGATCCCCTTTTGTGGACTGAGGCCTTCTTTATGCCAGCTTCAGCTGTAGAGTGTTGGCTGCTGATGGAACACAGCTCAGTGCTCCTTGGGAAGCCACCTCAAGAAAAAGGGTACCTGCGCACACTGGTGATCTGTTAATGAGGAGGGCCCAGAGGATCCTCTTGTCTCAATTAGAACAAAACTGAATGGCCATTTTAGCTCCAGAGCAATCTGAGCAGGTGGGTGAAATCTCTTTTGCAACTGCATCTCAATTCAACGTCTTCCTCTGCCCAGTGACACCTCCCTCACAGGTGTTGTTCTCTAGAGGACTCCCCAGGAAATGTTCTGAACAGGAGTACTGCTTCAAGTTCTGTCTCAAGGAATCTGACTTAACAAAGGTTCAATAAAACTCAAAAAAAAAAAAAAAGATTGGAAAGGGAGTTTTCAGAGTGCAATTACTTAGAAATGAAACCATTCCAGACAATTGTTATCTATAGGACACCGCTGAGCGGGAGGGAAGCAGTAGTTGAGACGAGGGCCTGACACATAGTGAAGACTCCAATGGAGAGCTATTTCTGGAGTAAGAGAAAGCAAGTCAAGTAAGGTAGAAGTGTAAGATTAGTGAGCTAGAAAATCAGGTGTTGAACTCAGGTTCACAACCATGACTGGATAGAGAGAAAAACAATCATTCTCATATGAATCATATTTTCTAATGGAGGCTGTGCTGTCAAGTATCAATAATGATGACTGGGGGGGGGGGCAGTGGTATTATTATCTCTATAATGAAAGCTTCTAGACAAGGAAAAACTGAAAGGGGCAGGCATTAAGAATCCGATATAGGAAGATAAGAAGGTGCAGATCCATACCTGAACCCTCTGAACAAAGACCCATGAAATATTGCTTGAGGGAAATAAAAAGTATACTAAAGCATCAGATGAGGTTAGAAGAAACTCCATGTTATTTTTCAACCAGAAAGTTAGATTACTTTTATTAAGCTTCACATACAAAGTTAACTTCATTATGCACTGAGAGGCCAGAAACTATTATCACCTTTGAACTAATAAAATTCTCAAATCCTAAATGAACTCTGGAGAAATCACACTTAGTTCTTCTTCTTCTTGTTAAAGTCCCTAAATCTGATTAGTGTCCCAAAATGTGATAAGTCTAATAGGCCTAAATATTGTAGAAGTAATCACTAGACATAACAGACGTATTTTTCTAGTACTCTTTTAATTGCAAATGACATCATGCAAGTCCAAAGTGGAATCAAATTGCTCAGAGTATCAAAGAACTCCTGAATAGTCATGCTGTTTTAGTAATAAACAGCTTTCACATCAATTATTATCCCAGGCCAACCTATTGGAAGTTTCAAAATAAAAACATGCCAGCACACAAAATACCAAAATACCACTTATACACTACCTAATTGAGAATAGAAAAACATAGAGATTAAAATTTGCACTGTTTGCTATCCATGCAAATCATAATGAATACCATCAATTTACAAACCACATGTGGTAAAATGAAATACTGGTGAGAGTATTTCAAGTTTCGGGCAGCAAACCTAAAACATAAATTGGAAATAAAGTTAGTGCACTCTTATGCCTTCTTGGAGATGGACAAGTGTATTATACTTAGTGATAAAATACTGGAAACTAATAATTAATGATATTCCTTACTTTACTTTGAAAATGAGTTAAGGATAGTATTATGCTGAGCGAAATAAGCCAGTCGGAGAAAGATAAGTATCACATGATCTCACTCATATGTGGAATCTAATGAACCACATAATCTGATGATCAAAAATAGACCTAGAGGCATAGAAACATGAACAGACTGCTGAACCTTAGAGGGAAGGCAGGGGAGGGTGGGTGGGGAGAGATCAACTAATGAACTTGTATGCATATATGCATAACCCATGGACACAGGCCATGGGGTGGTGAGGGCCTGGTGGTGGGGAGGATGGGAGAAGGCTGGAAGAGGTTAATGGGGGAAAAAAGGAGGACCTATGTAATACTTTCAACAATAAAGATTTAAAGAAAAAATATATAGCACATTTAAAATATTGAACTTGGGGCTAACCTTTTCTCTACTGAGGTGAGTATGTGAACCTTCTTTAAGTGACAGTCTACTTAGAGCTTCAATTCCCTTGCTTGTCAGTCAGATGAATGCAGAAGAGTAAGGTATCACTTACAATGCTATGCACTGAACAGTACTGTCCTTCAAAGATAAATTTATGCAAACATCATGGAGTTTTACTAAGAAATAAGTGCATGTTGTTTGAATGGAGAAAAGTAACAAAAATGAAAAAAATCCAAAGGATCTTGGGAAAGTTATAAATTGAGAGAAAATATGTTACAACAATATAAATAAGGTCTTTCAGTGTGCATCTAACCAGAAAAGCAATTACATTTTTGTTTCTAGGGAAAAATATAATTTTAACGATACATTTAAATGATGGTGACCTGCCCACCCAGAAGCTGTTTTTCCTTCCTTCCAATTTATCTGTAGATGAAAATATGCATTACATATTGCCACACAGCTGCCACTCTCTACTTGGCAGGAAAATTGAAGCTATGATAGCACATATTGCTTATTATGCTAAAAGCTGAAAACAAGCACTTAACTAGGTACATGTCAAATACAATTTAAAGAAAATTCATTCACAAGTGAACACCACAATAATCGATCTTAAAAACTCAAGTCAAAGAATATATAACATGCAAAAAAGAAATTCATGAATAAAAATTAAATTTTTCACATGAAAATTTCCACATTTTTAATTAATTATTTTTGCTGCTGATCATAACCTCTAATTTCATTCATGATGAAAATCTCTAGGTGTACAATTCAGAGCCTTTAATACCAGGCTGAGTTTGGGGAATTTTCACAAAACGTTGTAGAAGCTCATTAGGTAGTATCATTTTCATATGTAAAAATCTCTGCAAACCCTTTTCTACATATCTCCAATAAGAATATTTCTGGCCTGGTCAGCATGACTCAGTGGTAGAGCATTGATCTATGAACCGGAAGTTCACAGTTTGATTCCTGGTTGGAGCACATGCCCAAGTTGCGGGCTCAGTTCCCACTATGGAGTGTGCAGGAGACAGCCAATTAATGATGCGCTCTCGTCATTATTGCTTCTCTCTCTCTTTCCCTCTAAATCTCTGAAATCAATTAAAAATATTAAAAAGGAAAAAAAAGAGAAGAAAATTTCTACCTGCTCCACAGGGGTGTCCGGCATAGCAGCTCTTCTGCTGGTCCTCACAGCCAATTGGTCTGGAGGTCAATTCCCCCCAGTGATGCCAACAGCAATCAAATAGCAACTATAACAAGACAGTGCACAGAGCCCATACAGGGGTGCACCTAGAGTGCCCAGCTCAGGTGACTAGGGAGGCTGAGCCACTGCGCCCTACAGGACACTCTACCAAGTCTGGGAGACTTAGCAAATCTACCTAATACATAGCAACAAACACAGGGAAGCAGCCAAAATGTGGAGAGAAAGAAACATGTCACAAGAAATGGAAGCAAGCATGATACTGGAAACAGAGTTCAAACAATGGTTATAAGATTACTCAAGGACCTTAATGAGAGCTGCAGGGGACTTAGTGAGACTTATAAGAATCTTAATGAGAATTTCAAAGACATGAAAAAGAACCAGTCAGAAATTAAGCATATACTAACTGAAATAAAGAATAATTCACATGGATTCAACAGTGGAGTAGAAGATTCTGAGAATCAAATCAATGATTTGGAATATGAGGAAGCAAAAACAAAAAACCCAATCAGAAGAGCAAAAAGAAAAAGGAATCCAAAAATATGAAGATGGTGTAAGGAGCCTCTAGGATAACTTCAAGCATACAAACATTCACATTATGAGGATGCCAGAAGGAGGAGAGAGATAGCACAACATTGAAAATCTATTTGAAAAAATAATGACAAAAAACTTCCCCTACCTGGTGAAAGTAATAGACTTACAAGTCCAGGAAGCACAAAGAGTCCCAAACAAGAGGAATCCAAAGAGGACCACACCAAGACACTCATCCTTAAAATGCCAAGGGTTAAAGACAGAGAGAGAATCTTAAAAGCAGCAAGAGAAAAGCAGTTAGTTATCTACAAGGGAGTGCCCATATGACTGTCAGCTAATTTCTCAACAGAAACTTTGAAAGCCAGAAGGGTGTGACAAGAAATATTCAAAGTGATGAATAGCAAGGACCTACAACCAAGATTACTCTACCCAGGAAAGCTATCATTTAGAATTAAAGATAAGATAAAGAGCTCCACAAACAAAATAAAAAGCTAAAGGAGTTCATCATCACCAAACCAGTATTATACAAAATGTTGAAAGGTATTCTTAAAGAAGAGAAAGGAGAAGAGAAGAGAAAAGGAGAAGAAAGAGAAGGTGGTGGTGGTGGTGGTGGTGGTGGTGGAGGAGGAGGAGGAGGAGGAGAAAAAAGATAAAAAGTATGAATAATAAATACATATCTATCAACAACTGAATCTAATTATCAAAATAAATAAAGCTAATGAACAAAATAAGCTGATGAATAAAACAGAATCAGAGTCATGGAAACATGAAACAAACCTACGAATCTCAGAGAGAAGGAGGGTGGGGAGGGGAAGGAGATGAACCAAAGGTCTTATATGCATTACCTATGGACACAGACAGTAGGGTGGTGAAGGCTGAGGTTGGCGCGGGAGCCAGGTGGAGGGGAGCAAAAAGGGAGAAATCTGTAATACTCTCAGCAATAAAATTTTTTAAAATAAAGTTTCTAGGAAAAATATTGCTTTCTCACTAGCATACAAAGTATTTATTTAAATATAAATACATGTAATAATCATATATTAAGAATTGCTTCTTGCAAATTAAGACAACTCTGGTCCAATTTTAGTAAGAATCTGAGCAAGTCACAACCCTCTGAATTCTAGTTTCCTCTTCTGCGAAATGAAAGGCTTACCTTGGTGACCTAACATTTCTGGGTTTCTAAATTAAATAAACAACAACAACATAACAAATTAAATTGGGAACAATGTTGTTTACCATGGAAAACAATTTTTGAGAAGAAAGTGAATCAGACACAATAATCAATGAAGTTGAGTTTTATTTTTGACTACCATTTAGCTGTGTAATGGTAAGTGGTTATCTGACATTGCTCCTAAATGAGTGTTGTGTAAGTCGCAAATTACCATCATGGAGGTCCTACCATTATCATGTCTTAGTAGTTTGTGCCCATCACCCACACCACCTGCAAATAACTGAGTCACTTTATGTATGAAGATAATTTTACCTTTTATCACTGGATGATGTTAAGATGCAATAAGTATGTAAAGTATCTATCCCCCATAGGTAAAGATTAAAAGAAAAAGTTAACTTACCCTCTCATTTCCCAAAGAAATAATATAACAGAGAAAATTTCAGTGTTTCTTACTCTCTCATTTTTTATCGGTATAAAATACATTTCTCAACATCATGCCTCCCATTTACTGCAGTCTTTTCAGTGCCAATGATTATTTTGGTTGAAATTGCTAGGTTAGCATATGATCACTTCTGTACTTACCACACTAACATTAATGATTTGAATAATAACAACTTTTTGTCTGTCCTCCCTCTGCCATAAGATTCATGTCAGGAGTATTTGTCCATCCAGTTTACTGCTGTCAGCATTTGTCACAGTGCCTTGCCCTAGCTCAATAAATATTCTGAATAAATGAATGCTACACATCGTCTTGTCATACCCATCTCCATGGCCTCTGTACCCATGATTTTGCTCCTAGCTTCCTTCTTTAGCACACACAAAAACCCACCCCAACTCTGTACTTTATAAAGGCTGAAAGTAATAGCTCTTAGCATCATCACTTTTTCACTGCAAGTAAAAGAGTTATTGACAACAATTTTTCCAACTCTCTTTAACATTTTACTTAAAAGTGTTCAGAAAGCTGTATAAAGGCCCTCACACTGCTCTCTTTTCCCTGCAGTGGTAGTTTTATTCTGTTTTGCTCCACTGAGCTGAACAAGGCACATGGGTGATAGTTTCATTTTATACCAAAACTAACTATAAATCCAGTCCAGATTCTATATTAAGCCTAAACAGCCTTCATCCTAAATTTGAGCAATGCCTGTCTATAAGGATCTAGACTGCAAGAGGTCCATTTACTGTTATATGTTTGATCAACCAGCCTTCCCTTGGAAAATAACTCACTCAAATAAAAGTACTTATTGCATAATTTTGGTAGAAGATGGAATCTTAGAATCAATCATTTACTCAACAAATATAATCTAAATCAGATAAATCATACTTCTTGCTCTCAATCATCTTATACTCTCACAGAAAAAGTTTGACAATAAATCAATAGTTACAAAGGAGTGTACCAAGCAATTGCAATAGGACAAAGAGGTGGTTATGAGTACAGCCTGTCATCTATCATTCTGGTTGCCCTATGCTCAGTCCTGGCAATGTTATAACTGTCAGTGGAATGGCTCCTATATTTGGTGTTCACTAGAGCCTTGGGCATCAACACTGGAAGCCAGAACAAGAAAGGAGAATGTTGACTGTGATACTGCAGACACACACAAAAATGAGTTTCATTCATGCTAACCCTTGGAAATTTCCAGAAACACATAGGAGCATTTGTAAAAGACAAGGTCCCAAAGAGGGTAAGAGCAGCACCAGAAATTCATTAGTTTTTTTTTTTGTTGTTTTTTTTTAATGTTTACCTGTCCACTCATTCTTGGGATAGCTTGGAGAATACAGGTTGCAGAGCGAAACTATTTAAAAATAGGATAGCCTATCTTATAGGATGGTAAATTCTCTGCCCATATCATCTCAAACAGTGACTTTTGCCAGAGGTAAATGGAGTGGGAAGTTAGAGATTACTCCCTTTAGCTCTTAGATCTCATGACTACAATGCCATATAATGTAGTATTATAGGGGTATTCTGAGTCAAGTACTGTGTTCTTTTCCTACGTATATGGTCTTTCTTTCTTGGCGATGTGGCCATATTTTGAAGAAATAGGCATACAGTAAAGGATTTACTAATGCAATAAAAGTTATGCCATTTCTCTAAGCCCCTTCAATGTCATTTACTGCCAATCACATACCAGAATTAGAATGGACAAAATCTGCAAATATCCATGGTTCATGCTGATTAAGCTATTTTAACATCCATTCATTGATTTTTAAATGGGAACACTTGCTATCCAGTTGGTTTAACTATTGATAACAACCAGCATATTGTTTTCACATGTTCTTTTTCCTACTGCGCTCTCCACTGTCTACAACACTCCTTTTCTACTAATTCCTGTGGTGGGTAACACCACAGCAGCTTTTACCTAGCATGCAATTTACTTAGGTTTGCACTGCATGATGTAGAAAGTACCAGGAAGAATCACAAAGATTCTGGAGACAAGAAATGGTATCCTGCTATGCTGTAAATGAGGTCAAACATAGTGAGAGAAACTTAGGTCTCTTATGTACACTAGCAATCCTAGCACTTAAAAAAGTACCATGTAGTTTTATTTGAAAATCTTAGAATATAAACTTTAACATAATATGTTTAAAATGTACAACACATAATTTCCCTTTGAAAGGAATGACCTGTTAGCAACTAGAATGAGATACCTAGGTGGAAAGAACTTACAATCCATTTGATGGGGAAAAATAGAGAAAAGTCAATGAAATACACTAAAAGATAACATTTATTAATTAATAAATAATGTAATATATGTTTTATTTTCCTAATCTTTCAGAATCAATAAAGTCTTCATGGAAGACATGGGCATAAAATGGACTCATTACAATAGAAAATGTTCATTCCAAAACAGAAACAATAGTGAAAGCATGCAAGCCGTGGTTAGAATGAATAATTTGTAGAGGAAACAGACAAGAGGTTCAGCCAGTTACAAAGCATTATCCTTATGAAAGCAAGAGAAAATAGGCTAAGCTTATGAAAGGCCTTTTAGTAAAAGCAGAGATGTATAAATTTGATTCCAAAGGCAATAGAAAAACAACACAGTTTGAACAAAGGAATCAAATGAGGAAAGTTGTGTATAGCAAATATATAGATAGACGGTATCATCCAAGATGACTTGATTGTGAAAGGGAATAAGAATGGAAGCAGGGACCCCAAGTAGAAAACTGGTTTGAAAAGGCGAGGTACAACTGTGCGAACAGTTCTTCTTATTACTATTAACTTATTGGACCTTTAGGAAGATTTTTCCCCAATAAAAAAGATATCTCAATTGAAATGTTATTTAATTGTCAATACTCATTTACATAAAATATAGTATTAACATATATTCAGAACCTGAAAACTCGGAAGGTATGAGAGTAGTATCTTCATTCATTTAGCCATTCACTAAACCTTTGGGTACCTAGGAGCTTGGTAAATTTGAAGATGTAAGGATGGTAAATTTTCTATGCCCATTATCTTTGGTAACCCCACCCTTATTTATCTAGTCAAATTGAAACATTCATCTCTTTCATTATCCACATCTTTGATTACTTATCTTATTCTGTTGAAATGTCCAAATCTAACTGCTGTATCCCTTTTGCATTATTCTGATCATAACCTCATCATTGCTCCCCAGGGAAGAATGCAGTATCTTCCTTTATCATCACATACCATTAATCTCACCCTTTCCAATTTATTATTCATACTGCCACAAAAAGATTTCTAAAACAGACATCTAATTCCTTCTTAAAACTACCCATTATTCCCAATATCATTCAAAATGAAGCTTAAATTTCTCAGTAAATTTAACAATCTAGCTCCCATTGAGCCCTGTATCCTCATCCACCATGGCACTCCCCAGCTTCTTGCTTGCACTGCAATCCCACAATTCTGTCTTTCATGTCATGATGACCTTACCTTGAATTCTCTCATCATTTTTCACTATCTGGAGAAATTCTTCTGGTGGTTTAAGAAAAGTTCAAATGCTGCCTCCTCTTACAAAGCCTTTCCCATCTTCCCCAGGAAGTTATACTTGCTCTCTGCTTCTAAGTATTGTGTGTATGTTCCTTTATTATAGACCTTTTTATGTAGATTTATATTATGGATGAACCTGTAATTTTTTCCCCATTTCAGTAATTATCCCTTTCAGGACAGAGACAATGTCTCAGTTATTGTTTATCTTAAGTGATTAACACAGTGCTTAAATGTCCTTTACTTTTTAAATAAACAAATGACTTTATCCTGTAAACAATGTGGAAATTATAAATTTATTAAAATAGCTTTATTTTGCCGAAACCGGTTTGGCTCAGTGGATGGAGCGTCGGCCTGCGGACTGAGAGGTCCCAGGTTCGATTCCGGTCAAGGGCATGTACCTGGGTTGCGGGCACATCCCCAGTGGGAGATGTGCAGGAGGCAGCTGATCGATGATTCTCTCTCATCGATGTTTCTAACTCTCTGTCTCTCTCCCTTCCTCTCTGTAAAAAATCAATAAAATATATTTAAAAAAAAAATAAAATAAAATAGCTTTATTGAGATACAATTTACATACACAGAGTTCACCAAATTAACAGTGTATTCAATATTCAATAGTTTTTAGTATACTTACAGAGTGATGGAATCATCACCGTAATTCAATTTTAGAATATTACCATCATCCAAAAAATAAGTCTCATAGCCATTAACAACCATTCCCCATTCTCCTCACTCCAACCCTAAGCAACCACCAATCTGTGTCTACAAATTTTACTACCATGGACATTCCATATACTAAATGAGATTACATAATAAAGTCTTTTATGATGGGATTCTTTCACTAAACATATTTACTTGGAGGTTCATCCATGTTTCTGCATATTTCAGTTCTTCATTCCTTTCTGCCGAATAATATGCAGTATTATGAACACAACACATTTTGTTTATTCTTTCACCAGTTGATGAGCAGATGAGCAATTCGGTTGTTTCCACTGTTTGGCTCTTATGGATAATGCTGCAATAAACATGTGTATGCAAGTTTCTGTGTGGATATATGTTTTAATTTATTTTGGGTACTTACTTAAGAGGGGAACTGCTGTGTCATATAGTAACCCTATTTTGACAAACTACCAAACTGTTCCTTTACTTTTAGAATAAGAAGTAAATTCATATAATTCAAAATTCAAAAGAAATGAAAGAATCTATAATGAAAATGCTCCTTCTCATCCATGTTCATATATCACCCAATTTCTCTTCCATGGGCCAACAAGTGTTAGCAATAATACTTGTGGATATTCTTTGTGAAAATAAAAGCTTATGGAAACTCTTTATGCTCATTTGTTGTATAAATTGTAGAAGTCTATGTACTATTATGCTACTTACATTTCTATAAATAACACAGCTTAAAGATTATTTCAGATCAGAGCATATAACCTTTCTCATTTTTATAGTCACATTTTATTTATTTATTTATTTATTTATTTATTTATTTATTTATTTATTAGTGTGGATGCACTAATTCCCTACTGATGGAGATATAGTTTTATTTTGAAATATTTGGGTATTATAAGCAATGGTGCAACTAATAACTTTGTGCATGCGTTATTTTATACCTGTATGAGTACAGACAAGGAATAATTTCCTGGGAGTGAAATTGCTTTATATAAAAATATTTACTTCTTGTTTCAGTTGCAAAATAGCCCTCATTAAAGCTATACCACTTTAAACCCCCACCATCAATGTAGAATGGTACCAGTTTCTCTGCATCTTGCAAACCCAGTATGTTATCAAATGTTTTGTTTTCTGCTAATAGGTAAAATTATATTTAAATATAGATTTCAATTATTTATTTACCTGATTATGAATAATTTTGTGAATTACTTTCTGTCTTTAATAGCTGATTGTATTTAATTTCCCATGAGTTATCTATTCATATTTTCTGCCTATTTTCCTATTGGATTTCTAATACTTTTCTTATTGATTTATAGGAACTGTGTGTATTTGAGAAATTGGTATTTTTTATGAAATAGGCTTCAGCTCTTTTTCCAGTTTTCGGCTTATCTTTGCCTACAGTAATTTAGACTTTATAGATTTTTAAAAATTTGCATGTCATCAAATTTATCTTTTGTTTTATAAGCTTCTGGATATTATATCAATTTCAGAAAGCCTTCCACAATCTGATTTACCTAAAAATATAAAGTTTTTCCTTGGTTTCTTATATTTCTTTTGCAACTTATTTAAAAAAAAAAAGTATTTAACTTTACTTTACTATTTATTCCATCTAGAATTTTCCCTAGTGTAAGGTGTGATATCCAAATAGAACTTTGTTTTTAGGTGGCTACCCAGTAGTCTCTAACCAATTACTAAAAATTTCACCTTTTCCTTACTTTATGAAATGCTACCCTTTTAATATACTAAATTCATGTGCATGTGTGAAGTTTTAAACATAAAAGTAATGTGTTGTTTTATAAAAAATAAATCTGCTTACGGATTCCAAAGGAAATCAGACAGGCAATCATGTGCTGTTAACTTGGTCTCCTAGAGAAAACTTACTTAGATGTTAGCAGTTATATTGTGAAGTTGACAAAATGACAGAATAAGGAGAGAGGCTTATAATAATTTCTAAAATACATCAATTTTTTCAATCCAAACAGAAAAGTGGAAAATTATGAGTAATAATTGGCATATCACTTTGCTAATGTTAAGAGTAGTAACTCACAATTTCTTGCAATAAAGGTAACATATCTGAACATATGTCTGTTTAGCTCGGTAAACTCCTGGTGCTTTCTTACTAAGTTCATTCTCTCCCACAGCACAACTGAACAGTGTGCTGTCTCTGGAACTGGTTGTGCTGAGGGTAAGTCTCAGCATTATCACTCAAGCGCTGTGTAATCTGGGCAAGTTAGCTAGACTCTCTGACTTCGTTTCCCATCACTAAAATCAGTCTTTGGCTATTACATAGGACAATGTATATAATAGGGTCCCCTAGTACTCTGGCACCTGGGAAGCACTTAAAGAATGATTGTTGTCATTATTATTTCTCTTTGTTAGGTGTCTGGGTGATCATCAGAAATAAACCTATACTATCCCATAAAAAAACATCTGTTTACTTTTACTCGTGTTCCCCAAAATTGCTTAGAGAATAGTATGCTCCACTGTGATACTGATCACTAGATGACTGTCTGTTTTCATCTTTTATTCTATTATCACTGGAGACATGAGATTAAATTTTGAAATAAAAAATGCCTTCTATATATTTTTTTTGTTTTTCCAGTTCTTACTGTATTCATAGTACAGTTGATTTGACCAATATGATAGTGTTTCCAGAAACTCATCCTATAGTGACTTTTAACTTGCCACTTACAAATATATGCATATACACTGTAAGGAGATTACTTTGTCTTTAATTTTCTCCAACTTCTATTATTTTGTTAATCTCAGATATTAGTTAAGGTGGACCAATAGCTGTAACAGAGAACTTACAGATTTCAATGGTTTAATACAGGTTTACTTCTCACTTACTTTACAGTTTAACGTAGCCAGTAGAGGGGCTCTGCTCCATATGATCATTCAAGGATCTAGGCTACTTGCATCTTATGTTTTTCCATACTATAGGGCCCTTGAAGTTCTCCACTGGATTTTCACCATTAGGTTGTGAGAAGAAAGATGAGAGAGAGCTTCACAGAAAACATTGCAGGCCATTTAATAGGCCAGGTCCGGGAATGGCATATATCATTTTAATCTACATTCTTAGTGGCCAAAACTAAGTCACATGACCTCACCTAGCTTCAAGGGATGCTGAGAAATTTGATTCAGATGGGTGACAAATAGGAAAAAAGGGGGCATTAGATGAAAACATAGTATTGTTTCTGACAATACACCAATTAATAAAAGATACAAACCTATAAGCTAAAGCTTTACTAAATAAACATATTTATTAAAAAATTATGATTATCAAAACACAAATTATATGCAATATTAAAAAGATTTCTGATAAAAATCAGCTCTTAATTTTAAAGACAAATAAGTATTTAACATTTTAAATGATTTTAAAAAAGCATTCCCTGGTTAGAAATTTACAAAGTTGATCAGGGAGAATGATTATATTTATGGTTGGCAGAGTATGATAGGATAGTTGTAGATCACTTAGCTGAAAATAGATACCCCAACTGTGATTAACAATAAGAAAGCTTAAACTAAATTAATGAATATACATGTTGACTTTCAGCTTCAATTCACTGGAATAATTACTTCACATTAACATATCAACAAGCTTGCAATCAACAGTCTAAAGTCTCAGGTCACTGACTACTTCTACAGATTTCTAAAAAAAAAAATTTATTACACAGCCTTCTGCAAAATTCCTGTCCATATTGTTACATGCTTAATTGCACAAAATCTCATAAATTCTTCCTGAATATGTTTTCTTAATGTTATTTTTATCATTATGTTAATGACAATATAATAGAACTGCACCCTGACAGTAATGCTGACAGCAGAAGCCACCAATTTGTTAGCAATCATCAAACAGAAGAAAACACATTTATCAATGGTGGACAGAACAGTGTAACAATTATTCCTCTATTTTCCTGATAGATTATACTTTTATAAATTATGATGTAGCTTCCAAGGTGTTCCAGATACCCCTTTCTTTTATAGATGTATAACAAAAAATATTACATTTTTCCCACCTTACTGACTTCTTTATCGTAAGAGTCCCAGAAATAGTTTTATAGGCCCAACTACTTTTCCATCATAACTTAGGGCAAGACATTTCACATAATATACCATAACCACATGACATCAACGGATTCATATTTAAAAACTACTGATACCCCTCTGTTTTAATTTATCATTTCATCCTTTGCCTGGAATTATTGTTTTTTTCCCCATAAATTGCATTGACTATCCACGTTTAATGCATAAGAAAGGTAATATTAATAAAAGCAGAAAGATTTAAGCAATATTACAAATCATAAGTTGCCAACAATCTAATTTATTTTACTCCCAACAGATCTAGAAATTGGATAAAATCCAAAAACACTTGAAATAATCAAGTACAAAAAATAAAGTGAATTGTTTAGGTGTTTTAGAGGCCTCATTAAAGCATGCATCTGGGAGTCAGACTTAATTCAATCCTTGACTCTACCAGATTACTAGCTCTGTGACCTTGATCTCCCTATGCCTCAGCAGCCATATCCATAAAATGAAGACAGTAATGATGCCATCCCAAAAGATTTCTGTGAAGAATATGTTCTTTTCTATACATGAAGCACTTAGAAATGGGCTCAATATGTTGTAGGTACCATATATGAATGTTATTATTGTCCCCTAATCTCGTGACTTTAGTTATTTAAATTCAAATTCCTAAACTTAAGATTTATTTTACAGTTACTGCAAAATTTTAATTTGATACGGAAAATGTGACAATTTTTATGATATTATTTACATTCACATAATTTTTCACATCCACTAATGTGATTTAATAACCATTTCCTAGTTTGAATTATCTTTTTAGACATATTAGCTGTATGTATTCTTCTGATTTATCTGCTATGTGATTAAAATACTGGGAAGTATTTCTTAGCATAAACTTTGGTAATTCATCAGTTACAAAAAGCATTTATTTTGCCTATTATAGACACCCATTTGATATAAGTGACACAAAATATGGGACATATTTTGGTACTCAGGATCTTCTAGTGTGGCAATGAATATAAATTTTAATTAAATATTTAACTATTATATAAAGTAGTATATTAAAAGTGTCACATGATAATCTCTATATATAAAAGCCTAATATGTAAAGTGTCCCCTCAGGAGTTCGACCGATCAGGAGTTCTATCACTGGCTATGACATGCGCTGACCACCAGGGGCGGAACGAAGGGAGGCCCCAGCCGGCAGCCAGCAGCCAGTACAGACCCTACTTGAGCTGAATTTCGTGCACTGGGCCTCTAGTTTCATTATAAAAAAGAAGCCAATATGTTTTTTAACTTCATTGAGATGATCATTAAGCTATAAGTAACATTTTAAACATCCATAATATTTTTCTATTTTTCAAAATCAAAGTATTTTTTTAAGAGCTGCTATATGTCCTTTAGAAAAAAAGTAATGATAACTATGTAATTGGTTGTGATTTTGTTTGCCTTACCTGCCAGAAAACAGACCATAACAATGATGTCTTTGATGGTTCAGTCATTTAAATTATTCTTTACATGACTTTTTAGAAGCTTGTACTTTTCTTTATAATTTTGTTTTTATATACTTTTCTCTTATTGTTACTTTCTATGTTATTTTTATAAATTGCCTAATATTCTTTATGAAACACATATACAACTTTAAATACTCAATACTTTTATTTTTAAAAATTCCTGTAGCTTCTTAAACAATATTTTATTTTTTCTCATAATATAAAAATATAATTGCTTTAATGAGAAACATTGCAATATATGAAAATTGGATTTTTCTGTTGGAATTTGAATTTCATTTATATGACTAGAGGCCTGGTGCACGAAATTTGTGCACTGGGTGGGGGCCCTCAGCCCGGATTGTGAGAGGGTGCAGTCCAGGCCAAGGGACCCCCACCAGTGCACAATCGACTCTAGGGAGGGATGCGGGAGGGCTCCAGGGCGTATCCAGCCTGTCTCACTCAATCCTGATCAGCCGGATTCCAGTACCAAGCTAACCTACTGGTTGGAGTGTCTGCCCCCTGGTGGTCAGTACACGTCATAGCGAGCAGTGGAGTGGCCTTAGCATATCATTAGCATATTACACTTTGATTGGTTGAATGGACAACCAGACGACTGGGCACTTAGCATATTAGGCTTTTATTATATAGGATTATTTATAATGATAAATATTCTCAGGGAACTATAATGAAGGAACACTTTAGGAGATGTGGGAATTTAGGTTTGAATTATTTATGATTTTAAAAGTTGGTTAATAGATAACAAAGGCTTTATTTGACTTGTGTGTTTTTCTCAGTACAGGTCAAAATTTAAATAGAAAATCTTATCCTATATTTCTTACATAAATTAAATATTAACTTCCAACTTTCAATTAAAATTGACATTGTTATTATTAAAACACTCCTGATTATTCAAACCTGAACAAAATGAAGAATTGTGTAAAAAACACTAGAGCTCACCAATGATTTTGTCTTTCTGTAAGAAATGTCTACATACATGGAGTATTTTTACATGTTACTGAGAATTTAAATACCTTAGCATGAGCCATAGTAAGTTATATTCTCCTTTTCAGTTGTATTCAGTGGTTTAGAAAAATCATAAGGCATGAGGTGAAGACCAAGCACTCTCAACTGCCGGGAACCGGTCCATGCTTGCTGTTTCAAGGGACCTGGCATATATGGCATACTGTTCTTATTATGTTTGCTCACCTTCTTGGCACTATGTGTTTTAATCAAGGTCTCTGAGGAAGGTTGTTTCCCCAGGTAGGGATTTTCCCCTGAAGTTAGGGAGGGAATAAAACCTCTTAACTAAGTGCCAGGAGGGCAATTAATCACTTTATGAACAATCATGCTTAAGCTACATAATCTTTACTCCCTGGAATGGAGATAAGAAACGCCCTAACCTTTGGAATAGAGATTGATAGGATTGGAATCAACTGGTATAAATACAGATGTAACAAGACAGAACTTAGAAGACAGAACCTACACACAGAACTTAGAAGACAGAACCTACACAGAGCCTAGAGACAGAAGAACTTTGCTGGAGAGAACATGGCAAAAGATCCTGGGCTGAACCTGACTACAGAAATTGGCAAGAGAACCTGACTAGAACCTGGTGACTGAACCTGGCTGGAGAACCTGGGCAGAACCTGGCTGGAGAACCTAGCGAGGGAACATGGCTACAGAACCTGGCTGGAGAAAC
This sequence comes from Myotis nattereri, assembly GCF_964212035.1. Classification (NCBI taxonomy): domain Eukaryota; kingdom Metazoa; phylum Chordata; class Mammalia; order Chiroptera; family Vespertilionidae; genus Myotis; species Myotis nattereri. The sequence goes on from NC_138077.1 coordinate 82,362,843, forward strand.
TGGAGAACCTAGCAAGAGAATATGGACACAGAACCTGGCTGTCTCCTAAGCAGAACCTCTCTGGAGATCCAGACCAGAACTTGGCTGGAGATCCTGGCTGGAGACCCTGGATAGGCTGCTGATCAACTGAACACTGCCTCCGTGTCATTCCTTCTTTGCCGACTCCGTCCACACCTTTGGGGACCCCTGGACCTGCTGGGGTTGGACCCCAGCTCTCAACAGTCCATAAATCAGTAAATCTTATTATTAATCATTACCCTTGAACATATTAACTTACTGCTACAAAATGCTCAGAGATTTAAAATATGTATACATGTACATACATTAACACACTTGCATATGTGTGCTAATATGTATACAACAGAATACTTGTAAATTACTCTAAATATAGTTTTGCTATAAAAAGTCAATACCCAAGTATCAGATATATTTATATCTCCTGAGGTTAAATATGTACATACAAATATACATTTTGCAAATACATTTTCCTTCACATAGTCAGATACATAGAAAATATAAGAAAGGTAATATAACAAAAATGAAAGCAAAACCCATTGCTCCAGCTAAAAAAAAAATGTATTAACGGCTATATAATGAATTTCATGTTAGGTCCTCAGTCCTCAGTCCTTAGTGGTTGACCTGGTATCAAGCTGAAAGTTCTCTGATGTGCACAGGTGTTTGGGTAAAAGACTATTGTAGACCACTGTCAGAAAGTAGGGGTAGGGAAATGGGGAGCGTGTATATTTTATAACTAGGAATTAGGCTTGGTTTAGCTAGATAGAAAATTAACAGGACTTACACAATTTAGAAGATTATTTCTCTCTCACAGAAAAATACTGATGTAGGCAGTTCATAGCTGATATAGTACCGCTGCAATTTCCTGCAAGCGGGCTTTCAGCTTTCTTATCTGAGTTCCTAGGATGCGACCTTCCAGTTTATGGCTCCAGAAGCAGCACTGGCCATCACATTCACATTCCAGGCATTAAGGCAGAAGAAAGCGCAAGGCAGAGGTTCTCAAAGAATGGCCCTAGGACTCGCAGCATCAGCATCACCTAGGACCTTACTTGAAATGCAGATTCTCAAATCTCTCTTTAGACTCACTGAATCTGTAACTCTGGGATGGCACTCAACTATTTCTTTTTAATTTTTATTTTCTTTATTGATTTTAGAGAGAAGAAGGGGGAGAGAGAGGAAGAGAAATGAGAGAGAAACATTGATTGGTTGCCTTCTGTATGGGCCCCACTGGGAACCAAACTGCAATCTAGATATGCACCACAGACTGGAAATCAAACCTGCCACCTCTGGATGTATGGGATGACACTCCAACCAACTGAGCCACACCAGCCAGGGCCAGCGGTTTGTTTTTTAATAAGCCCTCAAGTGATGCTGATACACTACAAAGTTTGAAGACCACTGCTCAAAGGATGTATCCCAGAAGCTACACACATCCCTTTCCTCACATTCTCACATTGCCAGATGTAGTTGAAAAGGATGCAAGGAAATATAGTTACATTTTAAGTTGCAATGAGCTCAGCTAAAACCCAGGAATTCCATTCGCCTACTGGGAGTTGGCATAATGGGAAACACTATCACACTGGTCACCTAATTTTATAAAGGAAGTTTGGGGGGGGGCAGGAACTGGGGAGCCACAGCTATAGAAAGCAGCCCATTCCCTTAGCTTACTCAATTTTAAAATCATATATTAATCATAGGAAATGGGGATCATTTTTGTCCCTATTTTAAAGATAAGAAAACCGAGACTCCTAACTTATAGATTTCTTACTTACTCAAGATCTCACACGCTGGTTAATAGAAATAGTCAAACCTAGAAATCAGGATCCTTTGCCAAGTCATTTATCCTTTACATTAGATCACATCCATTTAATAAGAGCCACATTCTTTATTCCTAATGTTTCAATAACTTAGCTTTACAGTTTTCTTTTCCTGTTCCTCCAAATATTTTTCCTAAAAACTCCCCCTTACAAATATTGAAGCTGCTTAAAACGTGCAGGCTAAAAAATAATTTACATGGTGCAACTAAAATAATTTCACAATTATACTACTAATCAGAATGAGATACACTTGACATTTTCCTCTGTTTCTTATTTATATTTCAATCATTGAAACATAAAAGAAGTAACCAGATTTTAATAACTGAGAAATGTTAATAACTCAAGATAAATAGCTGCCTGGCACTAATATTTCTAAATTTTGATTTGAAATTAAACTATGCAATCTTTGAGAGACCAGGACAACTGACATTTAAAAAAAACTGAGAAAATAGTTGTTATGACAAGAACTATAATTAAAATGAAAAGTGATTAAAAGTTAGTTTGTTTTTTTATAGCTTGATAAGAATATTCAACTCTATCCAAGTCACTGACTCTTTTCTCTAATGTTTTGGCAATATTTATTGACAAAGCTCTAATACAAATTATCAGAGAATTTGCTCTAGCATTTCCATATGAAAAAAATGCTAATAACTTTACCAATATAAAGATGAATATAATAATATAGCACATCATTAACAGGAACCATATATTTTAAAACATAGAGTAAAATAAACTATACTAAAAGACCAATTCAATTTGATGCTATATAGCACTCATTCTGACTGCGATAGGTTTCCTAATACAGCAAATGTCAGCAGCAGGAAGGGTGATCTAGCCATGACTTAGGCAAGCCCAGAGGAAACTCCTTCGCTTATACGATGCCTTGTCTGAAGGTAATGAAGATGTTTTTTCTAACAGAGCCCCTAGTCATAAAATGGAAGCATTTGATATTACTACTCCTGTAGTAAAGAATGCTCATACAGTAAGGGTATATACAAATAATTGTAATTTTATAAAATTATGAGATTTAATTACCATTTATAATAAATGGAATAGAAATACTATATCACTCTATTAAAGACAGGAAGGAGTAAGTGTTCATCTTATCTACATTAAGAATTCATTTTATGCCTGACCATATGTCAAATACTTTATGTACATTATCTTATTTCATCTTTATTACCTTTTCTAGAGGCCCGCTGCAGAAAATTTGTGCATGGGTAGGGTCCCTATGCCTGGCCAGTGATCAGGGCCAAACGGGGCCTTCTGGCTACCAGTTGGGGCCTCCTTTCCCCAGCTGCCCCCTGGTGGTCAGCACACATCATAGCAAGCAATCGAACTCCTAGTCTCCTGGTCGAACTCCCGAGGGGACGCTTTGCATATTCGCCTTTTATATATATATACATAGATTTCAGGGGTATTATCCCCTTTTTTGTTAAGGAATCAGGATTATAGCAATTCGGTTTTTAAAGTCACACATTTAGTTTGGTAAGACGGGTAGATATCTGCTAAAAGTTTGTACTCTCTTTTTCAAAATGTAGAGTTGCAGCTGAGAAGTAGCTGTAGAATCAAGGATTATGTTTCTCAGTCCTCCTTTTTATGCAGATAGGGCTACTGGTTGATTCTTGCCACTGAATATAGGTGATTTTGTCTCTTACAGGTCAAGATACTTAATTAGCTAGTAGGCCTTCTCTATGTTCTCTTACCCCATCCACACGTGGATGAGGAAGACTCTGAGTGCTACAAGGAGACTGGAGTTATGAGATGGCAGGGGCTTAGGCCCCTGAGTCATTCTGTAGAGGACAACTGCATTACATTTCTGTAGTGTTAAGCCGCACACATTTGGGGATTTTTATTATTATTATTCTTTTTTTTGCCACAGTATAACTCTAATAGAGTCAGTTAATGATGCACCAGGAAGAGAACCTAAGTTCAGTTGATTCCAAGACCCACATTCGCCCTTTTATATCCTTCAGATGTTCCTAGACAGGACTGAGTAGAATTGCTCAATCCTATATAATAAAAGGGTAATATGCAAATTGACACTAACAGCAGAATGACCGTTGGAGCAGTCACTATGAGTTGCATTGGTCCCTCCTCCTGGCCATCAGGCTCTGATCGCCTGATGGTGAATGGGGAACTAGGGGTGGGTGGCGGCCGGGGGGGCGGGGGGGGGGAGGTAGGCCTGGCTGCGGGCAGCCAGGAAATATGGCCCTGATTGCAGGCCAGGCCTAGGGACCATACCCACACATGAATTCCATGTGCCGGGCCTCTAGTGTTACAATATGGTTTTTTCTGTCAAGAAGTCACATTTCAAATTCAACAGAGCACCAATAGCATTAGGAACCAGCCTTTTATGTAGCCAGAAAAGTGAATGTTAGCAACTCTTCAAAGTAATAATGATGATGATGATGACAACAATAAACATATTGAATAAATCAACTCAGACAACTTTGGAGATATCTTTTGTCTACCAAATTCAGTGGGGAGAGGGGTAAACAGACCCTCAAAATCTGTATGCATGGAGAGACTCAACCAGATAATTTTTGCTCAGGTCTAAAGACTTGTCCTCCAAGACAATTTATAGAGGCTGAATATTTGGAGGTTAGGGGATGCTACCTATATACTGATAGAACTGAAACGCTGATCTCCACTTGAATATTGATATTTAGTCTACATCCTTACCTGCTGTCACTGCTTCCATTTCAGCAATGACATCCCCATCACTTAGCACAATAAGATCTGGGTTTACACATACATTGATAAGTTAAAGAAAGTAAATATGGTAAGAATATGTAAAATCAAAGTTATGCCTTTCCAGGGAAAATGTTCCATTTATTAAGAGGAAAAACATTTTTAATTGAAAATATTCCTGAACACTGAATTCCCTATTATAGTTGTTCTCAGCCCATCAGAATCAGCTGAGCTTTTTTTCTCTCCCAACACACCATACCATTAACCCAGTAACTATAGAAATGGAACTGTTTTTATAGGTTTACTTTCTTTTACCTAAAGTCCAACAAATGATGCTAAGACAACTAGATCGAAAGCCATCTTGACAAAAACAATCTACACTAATAAAAGAGAAACATACAAATTGGTGTCAGTCCGCTAAGCCCACCAGCCAATCAGATGAATATGCAAATTAATCCAGCAAAGATGGCGGTTAATTTGCATACTTAGGTGCCCAGCAGCCTGGGTCCTGGGAACATCATCGGGCACCCAGGTCACTCTGAGGTAAGCCCCGTGTGGGCCCTGAGCAGCCTAGGAAGGGCCTGAGCCAAAGGGCTCCTGGGCAGGGCTGAGCCTGGATCAGAGCCAAGGGGGCCCCTGACCTAGCCTAAAGCCTCAGCCAGAGGCTTTAGGCCTAGGCAGGAGCAGAGCCGGCGATCGGAGGGAGATGGGGGGCCCCTGCCCAGGCCCAGAGGCTTTAGGTCTGGGCAGGGGCCTCCCATCTCCCTTCAATCGCCTGCTCAGCCCCTGCCCAGAGGAAACACCTTTTCCAACCGCTCATTGGCTAAGCTCCCTGTATGCCACTGGTAATATTCTTAGTAACTTGGGTAATAAGAATCCAAAAAGGTGATCTAGGGTTTTTCTACCACACTCCTGGGTCCACTGCTGGAGGGCTAAGAAATGTCATATCCTGCCCTAGCCACTTTGGCTCAGTGGATAATTCCTTGGCCTGCCGACCACAGAGTCTGGGTTCAATTCTGACTAAGGGCATGCACCTAGGTTGCAGGTTCCTCCCTGGCCGGGGCCCAGGTCAGGGCTCATGCAGGAGGCAACCAATCTAAGTGTTCCTCTTACTTTGATGTTTCTCTCTGACTTTCCCTTTCTCTTCCACATTCTCTAAAAATCAATGGAAACATATCCTCAGGTGAGGATAAAAAAAAAAGAAAGAAAGAAATGTCATATCCTATGAAAGAGACATCTTGAAAATGCTTAAAGAAAGTTGTCATTTTTTCATGGTGAAGGGACTGGAGTCCGTGTTGATGAAAAAACCTTGTTGGCTGCGGTGACTGGCAGTGGTTGCAGCAGCGGGGTGATGGGGCTGGTGCCTTCCTCTGATCAGCCTGGTCGCCTCCCACAAAGGGAGGCCAGACTGCAGCTTAGGCCCGCTCCCCAAGGGGAACAGGGAGCGGGCCTAAGCCATCAGTAGGACATCCCCTGAGGGCTCCCAGTATGTGAGAGGGGGCAGGCTGGACTGAGGGACACCCCCCCCCCAAGTGCACGAATTTCGTGCACCAGGACCCTAGTAATATATAAGCCATATAATGAAAATATTGTTATTACAATAAACAGCTGACATTTAATGAGTGTTTAGTGGGCCCACACTAAGCAGAATATGGCCATTCTTTTCCTTTAATCTTCACAATTACTCTTTAACATAGATATTAGCCCAATCTTAGAATAAAAAACTGAAGTTTAAAGAGATTGAGTATATTTCCCAAGATTATAAAGTGATTAAATGGTGACTCCTACATTGGATACAGAACCTATGTTTTTAAAACTCTGTGTGGAGTACTGCAATAAAATACAAACAGTTGTACTCTAGTAACAGTGACTCTGACTGGACCCATCCAAAATACATAATCCAGAGTACACAGATTTTCATAGATTTTTGTCTGATTTTATGGTTACTGATACTCTGATTCATAATAGAACAGGTCTTAATATTTTGGATTTTCATTAGTTAACTCCTTTTGGAAGCCACGTGGAAAAAGACAAAAACTTCTGCGACTATTTTCCACATTTTGTAGGGAACAGCAAAGGGAAATCTATTTTGTAAATCACTCTACTTTCTGAAAATTGGCCAGAAAAGAAAACTACATGGCTCATTTTTCTTTTTGTGCTGTTTGTGCTACTGTACCAGTAAAATGGAAGAAAAGTAATATTTTAATCACAGGGCTGCTGTGAAGGTTAAATATAATACACAAAGTTTTGGCAAATGGCTGCCCCTGCAAAGTACACTATAAATGTTAGAGATTAGTGTAATTACTAGTGGCTGTAGACAGGTGTGATAAACATCTAGCTCTTCTATTCTCTACAACATGTAAATTTATATTTTTCTTGATTCTAAAAATATAATCTTTATAATTTCCCTGAGTTCTATTACCCATACTTTCTAAGAAAGCAGTTTAAAAATATTCCTCTTGTCTCTAACTTTTTCAAAACTGTTTTTACTTATGGTATTTTTGTTTAGTCAATGAGTCCATCATAAATCCCAATTTCAAGTACAGAATGTTTAAAATTGAGGTAATGACCCCATTATCCAAGCTGAAACACAATATTTCAGCTTTAAAGTAGTACATGGAAGAGAACATGGTAAATAGGTGTTTCCCTTGTGAAATGTAAACAAATTAAACTAAGGTCATGAGAGGCAATAAATTAGAACTTGTCTTTTAGATTGAACTTTCTCTTCCATTTCTTGATTTTCAAATCTTATATGTGCTATAATTTACATACTTACCAAATTGAATATATTGCTACACATTATACATTAAGAGTAAAAAAAATCACAATGTCTAACCACCCCTTTCATTATACCGTAGTGCATGAGAGGAGAAAAAAGTGAACTAACCGTGTGATTTACTAGAATGTATATACACTAGAGGCCTGGTGCACAAACTTCGTGCACTGGGGGCGGGGGGTCCCTCAGCTCAGCCTGCACCCTCTTCAATCTGGGACTCCTTGGGGGATGTCCACAGGGATCAGGTCTAAACTGGCAGTAGGACATCCCTCTCACAATCCAGGACTGCTGGCTCCCAATGCTCACCTGCCTGCCTGCCTGATTGCCCCTAACCACTCCCCTGCCAGCCTGAACAACGCCTAACTGCTCCCATGCTGGCCCAATTGCCCCCAACTGCCCTTCCCTGCCGTCCCGGTTGCCCCAACTGCCCTCCCCTGCCAGCCCAGTCACCCCTAACTTCCCTCCCCTGCTGGCCTGGTCGCCCCTAACTGCCCTCCCCTGCAGGCCTGGTCCCCCCCCCAACTGCCCTCCCCTGCCAGCCATCTTGTGGCTGTAGACATTGCCATCTTTGAGGGCATGGCAGTCAATTAGCATATTCCCTCCTTATTGGCTGTGGGTGCTGCCATATTTGAGGGCAGAGCAGTCAATTGGCATATTTCCTCTTTATTAGATAGGATTGTTCAAAGTCATAATTCCACACAAAAAATACACACTATTTCTACTTTAAAAAATTCATAGTTTTTCATGGCATTCATTGTAAAATATCCTGGTCAAAAATGTAACCGAAAAGGAAGAGAATTAGTAACATTTCATTTTTAAATAAATGAAGTAGCAAATGGCTTGTTTCAACTAAACTAAAATAAATTCCTGATTCTTTTTTTTTTCTAGCACAAGGGAAATAATTTTGTGAAAAAGTCCCTTGATGTCTCTCAATATGAATAGCAATTACAATAATTAAATATAATTACATTAAATAATTAGTACTTTAATTATCGATTGCAGTACTCTATTCAGCAATTAAACACACAGACAAAATTACAATATAATTTATATTGCTCTAGTTCCTCACTCAGGAAGTGGTGAAAATAATCTTCCTGTGTGTTTTCAATTAAACCAGCAATGCATCAGTTTTAGATCAGTTTTTGAAACCAGATAGAACATAAATCTATGAATTACTCAACTTTCTAGGTGGTTCTAGTTTGATGGGTCTACCAAATGCTCTGGAAAGGTCACTGTTCCATTTCTAGAGATTCCTGAGCTTAAAGCTGGTGCTGTGGAGCCTGTGAATAATGACAGACTTCTATTACCATTTACATATCACAGGGTTCAAAACCACCAATACTCAGATCCATAGAATAGGTCTGGGTAGTTTTGATTTCAATGTTTTGATAGTTCCCTTTGAAAACAATGTACAGAAGTAGAAAATGACAGATTTATGAGACTCTAGAATTCTCCCCAATTTACAAGGAATATTAAAGGGGAAGCCTATTTTGAATAAGTTTCAAACTGTTAACATTCCATCCTTAGAAACATCACTGGACAAAAATTATTACAGAAAATTAAGCCTATAAGCCACTGAATCAGGTATTATTTTAATTTGTAAAAATTAAGTTACTTCATAAATAGTTAGAAAAGTGGACTGTGAACAGATCATATAATATTCAGCATCTCATTAACAGGTTTGATATTTATTAATCAATTTTTAGTAATAATTTTTAAATTGTTTTTCAGGCACATATGGGTCAGATCTTATATTCAGCTAGTACTCACAACCAATGTTACAGGTTGTTAAAGTCTTTACCAATTGGTAAATACCTGGAAAACAAACTTCCTGAGTGACTACTCTATAACCTGCTCTCTCTGTCCTGGTTTCCCTTGTCCTAACTTCTCCAAAATCTGTCAAGTGACCCTGCCATAGAAGCAGGTGCTGAGGACTCAGCTCTAAGGCCAGCATCTATTCAGTGACTTCCTATATAATAAAGAGGTAATATGCAAATTGACCATCATGCACTCACAAGATGGCTGCCTACGACCAGGCCGGCAGGGGGGTTAGTGAGGGACAACCAAACAACTGCACAGCAGGCTGCATGGGGTGAACAGGGCAGCAGGGGTGCCATGAGGGGCAACCAGGCCAGGAGGGGGGGCAGTTGGGGGGCAACCAGGTCAGCAGGGGGGGAAGTTGGGGGAGATTAGGCTGGCAGGAGGCAGTAAGGGGTGACTAGGCCAGTGGGGGGGGTGCAGTGATGGGACCCCCCTCAACCCCATGCACAAATTTCATGCACCGGGCCTCTAGTATTGGTTATAAAACATATAAAATATGCCCTTTAATTTTTTGAGGAAATGCCATATTGTTTCAACAGTGGCTGCACCAGTCTCCGTTCCCACCAGCAGTGAAGGAGGGTTCCTTTTTCTCCACATCCTCTCCAGCACTTGTCATTTGCTGATTTGTTGATGATAGCCATTCTGACAGGTGTGAGGTGGTACCTCATTGTTGTTTTGATGTGCATTTCTCAGATGATTAGTGACTTTGAGCATGTTTTCATGTTTCTTGGCTTTCTGAATGTCCTCTTTCAAAAAGTGTCTATTTAGGTCCATTGCCCATTTTTTTTTTTATAGATTTATCTTCTGTTTGTTAAGTTGTATGAGTTCCCTGTAAATGTTGAAGATTAAACTCTTATTGGAGATAACATTGGCAAATATGTTCTCCCATGCAGTGGGCTTTCCTGTTTTGTTGATGGGGGATTCCTTTGCTGTGCAGAATCTTTTTGATGTAGTCCCATTTGTTTATTTTCTCCTTAGTTTCCATTGCCCTAGGACAGTGGTTCTCAACCTTCCTAATGCTGTGACCCTTTAATACAGTTCCTCATGTTGTGGTGACCCCCAACCATAAAATTATTTTTGTTGCTACTTCACAACTGCAATTTTGCTACTGTTATGAATTATAATGTAAATATCTGATATGCAGGATGTATTTAGGCAACCCCTGTGAAAGGGTCATTCGACCCCCAAAGCGGTCGCGACCCACAGGTTGAGAACCGCTGTCCTAGGAGGTATATCATTAAATATATTGCTACGACAAATGTCTGCTATTTTGCTGCCTATGGCTTCTTCTAAGATTTTTATGGTTTCCCATCTTATGTTTAAGTCCTTTATCCATTTTGAGTTTACTTTTGTGTATGGTGTAAGTTGGTGGTCTAGTTTATTTTTTTGCAAGTATCTGTCCAGTTTTCCCAACACCATTTATTGAAGAGACTATCTTGACTCCATTGTATGGTCTTGACTCCTTTATTGAATATTAATCGAGCACAACGACTTGGGTCGATTTCTGGGTTCTCTGTTCTGTTCCACTCATATATATGTCTATTCTTGTGCCAGTACCAGGCAGTTTTGAGAACAATGGCTTTGAAGTATAGCTTGATATCTGGTATTGTGATCCCTCCAACATTGTTCTTCTTTCTCAAGATTGCTGTAGCTATTCAGGGTCTTTTTTTTATAACCAGATGAATTTTTGGAGAATTTGTTCTAGGTCTTTGAAGTATGCTGCTGGTATTTTAATGGGGATAGCATTGAATTTATATATTGCTTGGGTAGTATGGACATTTTAATAATGTTGATTCTACCAATCCATGAACATGGTATACTCTTCCATTTGTTCATATTTTCCTCTCTTTTTTCAGTGTTCTGAAATTTTCTGAGTACAGGTCCTTTATCTCCTTGGTTAAATTTATTCCTAAGTATCTTAATTTTTTGGTTTCAATGGTAAATGGGATTGTTTTATTAATTTCTCTTTCTGTGAGTTCATTATTGGTATATAGAAAAGCCATAGACTTCTGGGTGTTAATTTTGTATCCTGCTACATTGCCAAATTCATTTAAGTCTAGTAGTGTTAATGCAGTCTTTGGGGTTTTCTATGTACAATATCATGTCATCTGCGAATAAGGACTGTCTTACTACTTCTTTTCCAACTTGGATGCCTTTTATTTCTTCTTTTAGTCTGATCACAATGGCTAGTACTTCCAATTCTATGCCGAACAGGAGTGGTGAGAGTGGGCATCCTGTCTTGTTCCTGTTCTTAATGGAAATGGTTTTAGTTTTTTCCCATTGAGTATAATGTTGGCTATAGGTTTGTCATATATGACTTTTATTATGTTGAGGTATGATCCTTCTATTTCCACCTTGCTGAGAGTTTTAATCAAGAAAGGGTGTTGGATTTTGTCAAATGCTTTTTCTGCATCAATGGATATGATTATATGGGTTTTTTTATCTCTGTTTATTTATATGGTGTACTACAGGCCCAGTGCACAAAAATTTGTGCACTCGGTGGGGAGGTGGGGAGAGGGGGTCCCTCAGCCCGGCCTGTGCCCTCTTGCAGCCTGGGACCCCTCGGGAGATAACGACCTGCTGGTTTAGGCCTGCTCCCGGGTGGCAGAGGGCAGGCCCAATCCTTAGGTGCAGCCCCTGGTCAGGCTCAGAGCAAGGCCGATTGGGGAGTTGGGGCGCCGCCCCCTGTCACACTCAAGGCAGGGTCGATAGGGAAGTTGCAGTGCCACCCCCTGTCACGCAGAGCAGGGCAGATCAGGAGATTGCGATGCCACCCCTAGTCACGCTCAGGGTAGGGCCGATTGGGGGGTTGGGGCACTGCCCCCTGTCACACTCAAGGCAGGGTCGATAGGGAAGTTGCAGTGCCACCCCCTGTCACGCACAGAGCAGGGCCGATCAGTGGGTTGAGGAGCTCCCCCGTGTCATGCACAAAGCAGGGCCCATCAGAGGGTTGGGGAGCTCCCCCCGTCAAACACAGAGCAGGGCCCATCAGGGGTTTGGGGAGCTTCCCCTTGTCACACACAGAGCAGGGCCGATCAGGGTGTTGGGGTGCCGCACCCTGTCACACACAGAGCCGCAGGGCGATCAGGGGGTTGGGGAGCTCCCCCCTGTCACGCACAGAGCAGGGCTGATCAGGGGGTTGAGGAGCTCCCCCCCTCCCCCGTCACGAACAGAGCAGGGCGGATAGGGAGGTTGTGGCCCCGCCCCCTGTCACACACAGAGCCCCAGGGTGATCAGGGGGTTTGGTTGCTGACCCCTGTCAACGCTGATCCCGGTGCTGGGAGGCCTCGCGGCTCCGCTGATCCCGAAGATGAGATGCATATTATGCTTTTACTATATAGGATAGAAGCCTGGTGCACAGGTGGGGCCGGCTGGTTTACCCTGAAGGGTTTCCTGGATCAGGGTGGGGGTCCCGCTTGGGTGCCTGGCCAGCCTGGGTTATGGGATGATGGCTGTTTGCATCTGGTCACACCCTCTTCAGGGTGGGGGTCCTGCTTGGGTGCCTGGCCAGCCTGGGTGAGGGGATGATGGCTGTTTGCATCTGGTCACACACCCTTTAGAGTGGGGGTCCCCACTGGGGTGCCTGGCCAACCTGGGTGAGGGGCTGAGGGCCGTTTTCAGGCTGGGGGGTGACTGAAGCTCCCAACCTGTCCTTTTTTCCTTTTTTTTAATTCTGGGCCAGCTTTAGCTCTGAGGCTCGGCTCCAGCTATGAGACCTCTGCTGCTGAAAGCAGGTTTCTGGCCTTTGTTTACCTTCTGTATGTGAAACAATGTTGCGGACCTGCTGGCTGAAGCCCGGGGTTTTGTTTAGCTTCTATATTTGTTACAATGTTGCTTAGAGTGCAGCTGAGAGGCCGGCAAGGCAGGCGGGGAAGCTTGGCCTCCTCTGTCACTGAAGCAAGCAAGCCTCCCTGTTCGCATCAGCTGCCTGGCTCCCAGCCGCCATCTTGGCTGGCAGTTAATTTGCATATCACCTTGATTAGCCAATAGGAAGGGTAGCGGTCGTACGCTAATTACCATGTTTCTCTTTTATTAGATAGGATCACGTTTTTTGATTTGCAAATATTGTACCATCCTTGCATCCCTGGAATAAATCTCCATAGACTCCTGAACCTAAAAAAAATTCATGGTTAATTTAAGTACCAATTGGTTCCATGCCAAATAGGGAAATATAAAGTTAGATTAAAAAGTGCTTGGTAACAGTTGATACTCAGGCAACACGTCACTCATAGTAGGCAAATTATATTTTCTCAAATTCTTTTCGACACTGTCTACAGTAATTTATATAAAAATAAAGTACTTGCAAATTACTTTATCTTATATAATAAAACCCAAATATGCAAATCAACTGAAAGGCAGAATGACTGGTTGCTATGACACGTACTGACCAACAGGGGGCAGACACTCAATGCAGGAGCTGTCTCCTGGTGATCAGTGTATCCCACAGGGGGAGTGTGGCTCAGCCAGAAGCCAGGCTCACTGCTGGTGAGCACAGCAGTGGTGGCAGGAGCCTCTCCCACTTCCGCAGTGTGAGGAGTGGCCTAAGCCAGCAGGCGGATATCCCCTGTGGGGTCCCAGACTGTGAGAGGGTGCAGGGCGGCCCGAGGGCCTCCCCCCGCCAGTGCACAAATGTCATGTACTGGACCTCTAATAATTAATAAAGTTATACTTTTCTATTTATAGCCTTAATAACTGAATACTTTTAAATATTCAAATCAGTTATTATTAACCCATCATTCTCAATTAGTTTCTGCTCCTTTATTAGTTTTCTATAACAAAGTACCACAATCTGGGTAGCTTAAATAATAGAAATATATTGTCTCACAGTTCCAGAGACTAGAAATCCAAAATATAGGTGTCTGTAGGAATGGTTCCATCAGAGGGCTGTGAGGGAGAATTTTTCCATGCCTCCCTCCTAAATCCTTAGTTTATTAATGATATTCTCCCTGTGTCTTCAAATTGTCTTTCTTCTGCACGTCTGTCTGGGTGTCAGTGTCAAAATCTCTCTCTCTCTCTCTCTCTTTTTTTTTTTTACAAGGACATGTGTTATAGTACACTAAAGCCAACTCTAATTACCTCATCTTAATTTAATCATTTGCAAAGAACCTATTTGCAAAGAACCAAATAAGGTCACAGGTACTATGGATTAGGACATCTATGGTGGCCACAATTTGACTCATAACAATTCTTAAAAACCAGAGGAAAAAGACAAACTCATATAAATAACATTGTTTACTTCAATTATTTTTATTGTAGGAGTAGAGACCTTTATCATAGGGAGTGACAACAGTAGCAAGCTGAAGAAGAAATAGTGGTACATCTGTAGAGTTTGAAAAGAATGGCCTAAATTTTTTATAAACCATAATACCAACTCAGGAAAATCTCCCCACCTTGTTAGAATGACTGACAAATGGTAAATCTAACCCAATTTTTCTAGTGGGAGTCCTCTAGGGAAAATAATCACCATAATCACCCTTTAAAAGTCTAAACCACCAAAGTTAATTCTATCAATAGATAGAACATCTTATGGGGTCTTATTATACTAGGTAAACTGTATCACTTATGTATTTCATTTCATTCTATCATTTGAAAGACAATTTTAAGATCTCACTGAGTGTACCAGGGACTGATAAGGCACATGGATACAAAAGACACTGATCATCTTCTTTCCCCTCATCACAAGTATAGCTCCTCAGAGCACCTCTTTTCAAGGTAACTTTGAGCAGTAGTCCTCAAACTATTTTCTACTCTGATAGACATTCAAGATACTCCTAGCATGCACAAAACATTCCTAAGCATGTATACAAATTATATTCAAATACCAAAAATTTTTAGGGTAAAAACACTACAGAATCAACACCATATTAACCTACCCTGAGAAATAGTCATTAACAGTATGTCAGTTCTTTATAATGCCTCTTCTTCTCCCACACAGGAATATTTGAATGACATTAGAAAGATAATGTTGTTACCACTCCAATATTTTATTAAAAATTATTCATAAACTTCAATAATTTATTATTAGCACTATATCACTTTCAATGTGCCTCACAAGTGATGTATATCAAGAGGATAAGGTTGAGTTCCTCTGGTTCAGAGAATACAAGTGCTATTTGTAGCTCCAATGGCCTCCCGTCTCTAATTCCTCCAATTCCAAGCCTTTTCCCCTGTCATGCAGCTCTGATTTAAAAAAAAATAAAAATAAAAATGTGCCCTGACTGGTTTGCTCAGTGGATAGAGCGTCAGCCTGTGGACTGAAGGGTCCCAGGGTCAATTCCAGTCAAGGGCATATATACCTTGGTTGCAGGCACATCCCCAGTAGGTAGTGTGCAGGAGGCAGCTGAATTGATGTTTCTCTCTCATCAATGTTTCTTACTCTCTATCCTTCTCCCTTCCTCTCTGCAAAAAATCAATAAAATATATTTTAAAAAATAATAAAAAAAAAATTTAAAAATGCATTTAGCCAAGTACATTGCCAACTATAAAATACAGAATACCTGTTATATAATTTTTCTGAATCATTAAACTATATTTATTTAGTTACGCTATGGCCAGACACTCAGTATCTGCTCTCCTAGATTCTAGGAGAATGCACACAATAAAGAAATTCTTAAAGAATGCACACAATAAACAAACACACAAATGAATGACAAAGATAATCCTGGTTAATGATAAAAGAGCTAAGGAAAACCAAGGAATGTAACAGAGTAAGTTGTGGGGTGGGAGGAAGCTCTTTTAAAAATATATTTTATTAATTTTTATTTATTTATTTATTTATTTATTTATTTTTTTTTTTACAGAGAGGAAGGGAGAGGGATAGAGAGTAAGAAACATTGATGAGAGAGGCTGACACTCCAATCACTGAGCCAAACCGGTTAGAGCGGGAGGAAGCTCTTTTAGATCAGACAACTAGAGGTTTTCCTGATATGTGTCTGAGACAAGAAAAACAGCCTCTCGTGCCACATCTATGACAGAACATTCCAGGAAGAGAAAAGAGCATGAGCAAGAATACACCTGAAAGAGCTATAGGGATGTTGGAGAATTGAAGGTCACACTCCTTAAAAACATCATTACTATTATTATAACATATAAAAAATAATAAAATATTACTATGCACTTTCTTTTCTCTATTTTTCCTATTATTTTATTACATGTTGAATTGTAACATTTAATATTAACCATAAAGCATATCCCATTAGTAACTGCTTTAAAATATTCTAATTCTAAGAATGAATAATTTAAAAAGCATATTTTAAAACTCATTTTTTGATATTATAACATATTTAATTCAATATGTTTACTTTGCCAGAAACACTTGGATGTGTTTACAGATGTTATATTGCTACATCAGTAAAGTGCCATATAAATATTATTTGACTAAATCTTTAAATAGATCATTTCCTAGTGAATACTTAGAGCTCCATTGTAAGCTAGGTGGCAAAGTTTCTAGAAGTAAATTCTCCTAACTTTAGAAAAGCTCTCTCTTTTTCTGATTTTTAATGTCATCAATATAACTATGTGGAAATACCTGCCTTGGAACTTCAGTAAAGAATATGTCTGTCTGTCTGTCTGTCTGTCTGTCTCTCTATATATTATACTAGAGGCCTGATGCACAAAATTTGTGCAAGGGGCGTGGCCCTCGCAGCTCTGGCGGCTTGCCTTGGCCCTTGCAGTCCTGGCTTCATCTGGAAGGTCATCAGGAATATCCAGAAGGTCGTTTGGCTGTCCGGTCTAATTAACATATTATGCTTTTATTATTATAGATACATATCTATCTATCTATCTATCTATCTATCTATCTATCTATCTAAAAGCCTAAGTGACCGAATGACTGAATGACTGGTCGACGGGTCAATATGATGCACACTGACCACCAGGGGGCAGATGCTCAACACAGGAGCTGCCCCCTGGTGGTCAGTGTGCTCTCACAGTGGGAGCACCGCTCAGCTGACTGACCCATCCCAGCGGCCCACCCGGCGGCAGCCACTCACTTCCTCAGTAGTCCTGCAGGTACAATCTCTGGAGAACAGGCCAGGCACTGGCAGACCAGCTTCCCCTCCCTATATGCTCCACAGAAACAAACAGTATAAAAGCGGCTGCCAGGTGGCTCCCGACAACTGGCGTAAACATCAGCGGGATGGATCCAGATCCCGGGCTGGCAAGGGTGTCCCACTGCTTGCCAGGAGGGCCAATCACATCCGGGTCCACTCCCCACCTCCTTCAGGATGGGCTCCAGATGCAGGGCTCACGGCTGGCAAACACCGCTGTGGTGGTGCCAGCTTCTCCCGATCAGGAATGACTGGGTGTGAGCCTGTGGCAGACGCAACAGGGCTGGGATGAGCAGGAGTGGCAGGCAGGAGTGGCAGACGGCGTTGGACTGCTGGTTTCAGTCTGATCCCTGCAGGCTACCCCGAGGGATCCCACCCATGCACGAATTTGTGCACCGGGCCTCTAGCTCTAATATATATATATATATATCTTAGATATACAAATGTGTATATATGTTCATATATATGACCCCTTTCACAGGGGTCGCCTAAGACCATCGGAAAACACATATATAATTACATATTGTTTTTGTGATTAATCACTATGCTTTAATTATGTTCAATTTGTAACAATGAAATTGGGGGTCACCACAACATGAGGAATTGTGTTAAAGGGTCGCGGCATTAAGAAGGTTGAGAACCACTGTTCTAGGTGCTTCTGGTAAAGACATTTATTCATCTCTAGATGGTTGATTATTCTACTCTCACAGCTGTATTTCACACCTTTAGCTTCATTCTGTAATCCTGCATTATCTGCTCTGCTTCCTGACACATCACAGACCTCTCTTAGTTTTCCTAGCTTTATCTGTGAAATTATCCACAACATCATACCTTCAAAGCTTCCTTCTATCTGAGGAGAGGTGCACACACTTCCTTTCACACCATACACCTCTGCTTATATTCTGGATCCTGCTCCAACCCTCTTCTGTACCTTGCTGTGTCCTTTTCTTTTTGTGTTTTAATTAGCTCTTTTTTTTCCCATTGGCTTTTGCCCATCACTCATAAAAATACTTGAGTACAATTTTTCCATCATTAAACAAACTTTCTTGCCATAGCCGTTTTGGCTCAGTGGTTATACCAAAGGGTTGTGGTTTGATTCCCAGTCAGGGGCATGTACCTGTACCTTGGTTGCAGGTTCTCCTTCCCAGGTAGGGGCGAATGAGGAGGTGCGGCCAATTGATGTGTGTGTGTGTCTCTCTCTCTTTCTCTTGCTCTCTCCCGCTTCTCTACTCTCTTCCATCTCTCTCTCTCCCTCCTCCCTGCTTTCCACTCTCTCTAGAAATCAATGGGAAAAATATCCTTGGATGAGGATTAAAACAACAACAACAACAAACTTTCTTGCCTGGCCAGCATGGCTCGGTGGTTGAGCGTTGACCTATCCACCTATGAACCAGGAGGTCACAGTTTGATTCCTGGTCAGGGCACATGCCCAGGTTGCAGGCTCAATCCCCAGTGTGGGGCATTCAGGAGTCAGCAGATCAATGATTCTCTCTCATCATTGATGTTTCTATCTCTCTCCCTCTCTCTACCTCTCTGAAATAAAATATATTTTAAAAACCAACCAATCAAACAAACAAACAAAACTCATAAACCTTTCTTTTAGTTGTGACTCCTTATTGAGCTGGCTCCACTTTCTCGACACATTTCAGAAATAAGCCTTTTGGACTCTCACAGTCCAGTCCCCCGTCTGTAGAAATGTTCTTCTCAAGGACGAATTTATTTGGCCTAAGTTGCCAAAGGCTTATCCTCAGCTTTCAGTGTGCTCTCAGCAAGAATTGGCAGGTGGAACCCTTCTTGAAAATTTCTGCTTTTGTAGTGTCTCTTGATTTGCTTATGCACTTGGCTTGGGTTTTCTTATATTCTTTTTTGGCTCTATTTTCTCTTCCACCATTGCTTTTCTTCCATATTTCCTGTGCAATCTCAGTCTTCATCATTTATTCAACAATGACCTAGAATTTACTGACTTCAAACTTTGTGTACTTTGTTTACAGACTTCTCTTTTTAGCATCAGATCCAAATGTCCAGCCATCATTATTAACTACAATCTTTATACCTCTTGCTTTCAAATGAAAACATTTGAAAATGTTTTCCCCTCCTGAATTTCAAGCTTACATCATGGATTGCATCTTATTCATATTTTTATTCCTTTCACAACATAACACAGTGTATGCCAAACACTGAATAATCATTCAAACAAATTAAATATTCAGAGATTATATAATGTAAATTTATGATGTAAAAAGCATGCTCTTTTGCCTATATCAGCTGGAAACTGATAGACAGCATAAAATCAATAACAGCAGTTTCCCCTTATCCACAGGGCATGCGTCCCAAGATTCCAGTAAATGCTTGAAACTGTGAATAGCACGAAACTTTTATATACTACTAGAGGCCCGGTGTCTCTAGTAGTATATAAAAGTGACTAATGAGGAGGTGAGGTTTACAGCGTGGATATGCTGGCCAAACGGATGATTCGCATACTGGAGAGTGTAAGATTTCATCATGCTACTCAGAAAGCCACACAATTTGATATTTATAAATTGTTCATTTCTGGAATTTTCCATTTAATATTTTCAAATCATGATTGACTAGCTTGACTGAGAGTAAACAAGGGAAAAAAAAAATTCCAAAATGGAAGACGTACTATGAAGATGAAAGAAGTCATCAGTCTGTAGAACTGCATATTGCTAAATACCATTCTGCGAGATGCTGGTACAAAAACAAAGGCAAACTTTCCCTCTTGGCCTATTAACTTTCTAACTATCTCTGCTTCATATTGTCTACCTTTTCAGATCAGTTTGCATTACCGGCAATGACCTTTTCTTTTTAATCTGGGCTGAGTACCACCTGTCACCGCACTGATCTGGGTAGACTTTAGGAAACATTTAGAGCTCAGACATGTAAAAATATGACTTCTGAATTAGCTTCATTAAAGTAAAAAGTGAAAACAAATGCTTGTACGTTATCTATACCCTGGAATCTCTATAGTCCCTAAATTACTGACTGGATATTTGATGTGCTAAGAAGGCCCCAATGAGGCAGTTTACTGAAAAAATGTAGAAAAAGGTTGTAGCCATAGACATTTATTTTGGCAAATCTACGTATTTCTCTTGGGTCTTATCAACAGAAACTCATCCCATTTGGAACACTAGTATGTCTTCCGTAGGACATACTAGTGTTCCTTGGAAATATTTTATGAAATCCTTCTTTTCCTTAAGATTACTAAAACCTAGACATCCTAGTACATGTAGTCTGTTTTATAACTGCAGAGAAACATATATATTATATATATTCAAATATATTTAAAAAGTACATTTAATTAACATGTGGAGAGATACATCTAGTTTTCATGACAGAAACTTACACATTTGAGATTACTGTGCAAATGTTATGTTTTCTAAGCCGTAACTTCTGTGTAGGTTATGTAAAGGAGATTCACCAACAAAGCAAATCACTGCATTGGGCCTATGGTGGGTGGAGAAATACTCTATGAAACAAATTAAAAGAATTAACTGGGAAAGTAAGTTCACAAGATGTACTCCTTCCTTGATTCTCAGGCAGGGCAGTAAGCCAGGAAAATTCCTTGGCAAGTGGAATGGGGAAACTGAGACAGCTTATTCAAACTGGCCTCAGCTAGCACCCTGACTCACCTGCCTCCTTCCTTGCATGACAATAAGGTTCTGATCAGTATCAAATAATCTTAGGAAGAAAGCCTCAGGGCTGCTGACCACAAAGATAGAGTTTTGGCCAAACTAGAGATAATATCTAGGCCTCAGTTGTATTTCAGCTCCAGGACCAGAAAGCAGCAAAAGCAGACAAAGTGACACCATGGCTGATATCAGGACCAGATCCAATGACTAATGACCCCCTGCCCTGGTGCTGACTGATTAGTAGAGACCATGACTCTGACCCTATCTGCTCATTTTGATGGGTCAGTATATTAAAGAAAACACCTGGAAAGCTAATAAATATTCAACTGAGATTCTTCCCTGAGATCTCCCTTAAAATCCCTGCCTTTAAAAAACAGATAAAAACCCTTAAGACAAAGGACCCCGTGTGCACTCTCTCTTTAGAGCACACACATGCTTTCCTTCTTCAGGCATGTACCTTTGCTTTCTTTGTCCTAAGCTCTTAGGGTCCCCACGAGACTGGCAACCAGAGAAGCAGTTGGCAGTGGTAGCTCATCCCAGGCTAACCCCCTGAACCTGTTTCCAAGGGCCCTTCTTTTACCTCTGTAACTTATTTCCTGAGTCCACACAGCCCAGCTGGCTCACTTCTTGTCTCTGTGACTTCCTTTTTAAAAGGCCAAAGCAGCTCTCTGAGCAGCCCACTTGAATCTTCTTTTCCAGTGTACTTTCATTTTTCATGCTAAATAAACTTCCTATTGTGCTAAAGTTCTTGGCTCTGAATTCTTCCTTTGACAAACTTAAGAGCTGAGAGCTGACAACTCTGATAACAATTTTATTAGAACAAGAGTGGGAACCTTTTTTCTGCTAAGGACCATATGGATACTTATAGCATCATTTTTGGGTCATACAAAATTATCAACTTAAAAAGTAGCCTGCTATATTTGGCCAAACACTTAATTTAATCACCCCTAATGCCTTGGCAGGACCAGACCAAATGATTTTGCAGGCCTTATACGGCCTGTGGGCTGGACATTCCTCACCCCTGTGTTAGAAGTATAAAGTTCTAAAAAGACATTTTACTCATTCATTAATCATCATTCTACAATATTTATTACATACCTACCATGAGAGTTTTCAGAGTTGTTCTTAATCATCAATTATGAAAGAGTCATTTTATGGTTATTAATATCCGTGTTCCATCTGTATCATTATTTACCTATGATTTTGTAAGAAAACCAAGTTGCTTTAGAGAACTTAGATTTATTTAAAAAGTAAACTTTATACAGTTATCAAAAATAAACAAGTAGTACCATATTCTCTGAATAGAGTGAAAGGCAAGCATACAAAATTAAAAATGAAATAAAATATAAAATGCTCATCTATGTACCACATAGACTCATTTAATAGGACAACAAAGGTATACATAGCACACTTTGAGAAATTAGGTCTTGGGACATATTGCTGATACGTAATACTGCCTTGACATAGTGTATTTTCTCAATATTCACCATGAGAAGCTAATTAGTTCGATACCAGAAACTGAGTTTTATAAGTTTTAAAATTTACTTCCTTATAAACAGTGGATATCAAATAAATTAACTCTAAAATAAATATTGGAGCCCTAGCCGGTTTGGCTCAGTGGATGGAGCGTCAGCCCATGGACTGAAGGATCTTGGGCTCAATTCCAGTCAAGGGCAGGTACCCCCTCAGTTGCAGGCTCAATTTCCTGGCCCTCGTTGGGGCTCATATGGGAGGCACCAATTGAGGTATCTCTCTTACATTGATGTTTTTCTCTCTGTGTCTCTCCCTCTCCCTTACACTCTCTCTAAAAGTTAATGGAAAAATATCCTAGGGTGAGGATTAACAAAAAAAATAAATAAATAAAATAAATTAAATAAACATTGCATAAACCCCTGTGTCCTACACAAATTTTCCTTGAAGAGTAATTATACCATATCTTAAGAGATTATTTTATTTATAAATAAAAGGCATCTAACATTTATCTAAAAAAAATCATGTATATAGAAGAAAGTCCCTTTGCCTTGATTTGGTAACAGGCATATTTCATGGGCTCTACTTTGAAAATTTAACCAAGGAATTTGATGTGATTATATCAGTAACAATCCAATTAGAATGTCAACTATGTTCAGCATTTAAAAATTAACAGCTAAATCCTTTAAAGATCAGGAAAATTTTGTTCTGGCTTAGAATAATTTTATAGCTCTTTGAGTCTCCTTGTGCATTGTCTGCATATTTTAAACTAGTCTGCATAATGCACTCTGTGTAAAGGCCCATTAGTTCAAAGAATTTTGAAATGCACAGCTCAAGGCAATAATTTTCACACCAGATATATATTTTGATTAGCAATAAATTTTTCAAACTCAAATATAGTTTACCTAAATTTTGAGTATGCACATTTTGAACAGATTCAGTAGTAAACAACAGTGAAAAAACTGGAGAATTTAATCAAGCCTTTTCTCCTTTCCATTTATCTGATTTCTGAAAAAATAAGTCATTAACAATCATGGCAAACAAATGTGGCTGGAGTAAAGGGATCTGCAAAGTGCTTAGAGCTTCCCTGATAGTAGTTATTACAGCAAAACCTGAGAAGGGATGGGAGATAAAAACAACTGATATATAATTTTAAAAACAATTAGGAAAACCCTTGACCAGCATCATTTGTTGATGTAAGTAACACTCTAAACTTAAATGAAATTAATGAAGATATCATTATCTCTGAATGGCACTGAGAAAAATAAGAAATTTTTCTGTTCATTTTTATGAAGACCATCTTAGAAAAATCTAAAGTGATTTGTTCAGTTATATAGTTGAGAAACATCCTATATAATAAAAACCTAATATGCTAAGTGTCCAGTCATCTGTTCAACCAATCAAAGCATAATATGCTAATGATATGCTAAAGCTGCTCAACCACTCACTATGATGTTCACTGACCACCAGGGGCAGACAGTCAACTGGTTGACCAGTTGCTATGACTTCCAATGACCACCAGGGAGCAGATGCTCCGACTGGTAGGTTAGTTTGCTGCTGGGATCCAGCTGATCAGGACTCAGAGAGATCGGCCAGACATGTCCTGGAGCCCTCCTATGGTCCCTCCCTGGCTGGCCAACCTCCTGCGTCCCTCCCTGGCCCTGATCATGCACTGGTGGGGTCCCTCGGCCTGGCCTGTGCCCTCTAGCAACCAGGATCTCTCGGGGATGTCAGAGAGCCGGTTTTGGCACAATCCCGCTGGCCGGTTTTGGCCTGATCCCATCCTATATAATAAAAGGCTAATATGCAAATCAACCAAATGGAAGAACCACTGGTCACTATGATGCACACAGACCACCTGGATTAACCAAGAGAGGGATAAACCATAAGGGAAGGGCGGGGGGGGGGGTGGGGGTGGGGGCGCGTATTCCTTACTGGATGCCTGTAGAAGCCAGATGACAAGCAGAACTTTGAGGTATGCCCAAAAGAAGAAAAAATGGTGACCTTAAAGGGGAGGAGTCTAGCCTGGGAAAATCTGGGTAAAATAAGGAACAACAGAAGATCCAGGAAAAATACTGGATAGGAGAGGGCCCAGCACAGCCCCTGGAAGACCCAAGAAACACGTTGGATAGCTTGAAAGACAGCCTGCTTGTTCCAGAACCAAGAAAATATATGGAAGATTAGCAAAAACCTCGGGGCAGCTGCTCCTAGAATCTGCCAGCTCTCTACATCCCCAAGGGTTTATTATTTCTTTTCTTAAACTTCTCCCACAGGTGAGTCCTTGAAATTCTATCCTCAAGACTTTGCCAAGAGCCCACTTTTCTCTGGCAATGACATTACAGAAATGTTTTTTGAATAGTTGAATACAACTACTGTGGCAGGGTCATCCTCTTTTGGCTCTTTAGGCCAATGTTTTCCCTTTCCTCACTCTAAATCTCTTTCTCAACTACATTCTGATCTTAGTCCTATTGCTGAAAGGGAAATTACATAACTCTCATTCCTATCCAATTCCTGCTCTACATCTATGATATTGTGTTTTATAATAAGAAATATATATTGTTTTTCATCTTGTTTCTGGCACAGAGCTCCTAAAACTCTTGAATTTTCCTAAGTGAAAAGGGCAACAAAGGTGTCTTTTGTTATGTTAATGAGGTAGTTTTTAGAAAGCGCTTAAGGATGGGGCTGGTTGCCAGTGAGGCAAACCATGTAATTTGAGGTTGGAACCTTGCAGTGACACAATAATTTGCCAGAAAGGGGATAGGGACTGGAGAGTGAGTTGAATGATCTCATCAATTGTGCCTATGTAATGGAGCCTCCATAAAAACCCTAAAGGACTGAGTTCAGAGAGTTTCCAGGTTGGTGGACACATAGAGATTCAGGGAGAATGGCACAGCTGCAGAGGGCATGGAAGCTCTTTGGTCTTGCCCTGTACCTTGCCCAATGCATCTTCCATTGAACTGTTCCTGTATCCTCTCATAATAAACCAACAATCTCAGAAGTAAAATGTTTCTCTGAGTTCTGCGAGATGCTCTAACAAATTAATCAAACCCAAGGAGGGAGTCTTTGGAGCCCCCAATCTATAACCTCTCAGAAGCACAGGTGGTTTTAGGACAGCAGTCTTGTAGAACTGAGCCCTTAACCTGTGAAACCTGACATTATCTCTGGGTAGATAGTGTCAGAATAGATTTGAACTGCAGGACACAGAAGTGGTATCCAAGAATTGCGTGGTGGTGTGGAAAAACCCTGCACACACACACTGGAATTGATACTAGAACCATTTCATATCCAATTCCTGTCTACCTCTAGGGTCCACCCCTACCTGTTTTGGAATACAGAGTCCACATCCAATTCCTGTCACCTTATTTCCTAGTGTTTGGGTCCTAGAAGAAAACCTTAGCTACTACTTCTTCATTAATTCACTAATATCTATTACCAAGGTTCTGCAATTCTTCTTTCCATTAAAATATCTTATCCACCCAAACCACTTATCTCAGGGTTTCTATTCTCGAGTTTACTAGCATGTTTCTTTTGTACTGTTAACTGATTTTCTTTAATAATGCAGGATATTAACTAATCCTTTTGAATATGTAATCCTTTGATAAGAGAAAATTTGTGAACCAAAGAAGGAATTCATTAGACTTTTTTGTCTAATATCTAGGTTATTGAAATCATTAACAAAATAGCTTTACTAAATTCTAAAAGGCCAGAATAACTTTTTTGAATTAAATACAATTTCTTATGATAATATGAATGTTCATTTAATGAAATTACTTTATATTCTAAATTATGTCACAGAATGTAGTAATGTGCTTAATTAAAATAATTAATTTAGTTATTACTATTAATTTCATTTTAATTATTTTACTTCAGTTTTCTTGTCTTTAATAAGAGGATAACATTTAATAGATGATTAGATGATATACTGAAAGTAATGTATTTAAGGTTCTGAACACAGGATTCAATAAATAGTAGCTCTTATTTTTACTATATAGCAAACACATTTGTCTATTTTATGGTACTTGAGAAGTAAATTTCAACAGTTACAAATATTTATCTAATCTAATCTATTAATATTGCTTACATGTATAATGAATCTGATGCTAAATTATTTGTCAAAAATAAAACTCTCAATGATCAAACTGTTAGAGTGAAAATATGAGCCTATTTATGATGACCTAATTTTATAGTTTTCAGGACTGCACATAGTTGACCAGTGAGATCTTCCATGGTCCCCACATAAAAACACTCTTAATGAGGAAGCATCTGAAATAATTCATTCATTTTAAGGACTAAAACCCTATATTAGTTAAACATCTCCCAGAAATAGCAGTATGTGTTTCACTTATCAAATCCTAAAATGATTATCTTTTCTAAGAGATGGGACTGCCCTATAGTGTCTGAGGTTTGCTTCAATTGAAAGTATATGGAATGCAAAATAAAGAAATGTGCTTTCCTCTGAGATGGTTGGTTCTACTTTACATAGGCTATCACTTTAAAGACAAGTCATTTGAGAAAAAAATTTGATTCTCAGATACTGGGTTCAATGACTGAAAATCAGATACACAGGTGTGTTTACTTGCTTGTCTTTCTTCTGGGATTCCTTTTTCCCCACTACCGTTATGAAAAGAATAGTTCTTTTTACTTTCCACTTGCCTCACTTTTGTGTATTTACTTAAGGCTTACTTTTTTCTTTATTTCCTTTTCTTAATGTTTGATCTAAAGACTCCACTGTTTGGGCAGAGATAATACCCCTCCTTTTACCCTAAATCTTCCCAGCTATAGAATGAAAAACTCAAGCTCTTGAGGTTAGATTTCAGTTGATATCAGAAAGACATTTTCTTTCCAGCATTATTCTGAGGTTTCTGTGTTTTTGATAAATAATTTCAAATATGAAAATATAAAAAACAATTTTACTAATGTGGTCACTAAGACCCAAGCTACCTCTATTAATCCACTCTTTAAGTCAGTAGAATTGATTCACAGGTCTTTAAATGATTTTGCAAAAGTCCAGTTGTGCCCTGGCTGGTGTGGCTCAGTTGGTTGGAGCACAGTCACATATACTGTAAGGTGGTAGGTTCAATTCCCACTCAGGGCACACACATAGGTGGCATGTTTAGTGGGTACAACCAATTAAAGTTTCTCTCTCACACTGATGTGGTGTTTCTCTCTCTTGTCTCTCTCTCTCTCTCTCTCTCTCTCTCTCTCTCTCTCTCTCTCTCTTCCTGTCCCTCTCTCTAAAATAAATAAGTATATCTTTCATTGAGGATTAAAAGAAATCCAGTTGCAGGCTCAAAATAATTAAGGAGAAATTCACTATATGATTTTTTAATTTTTTACATAAAAACGTTAAGCTATTAATTTAATTAAAGACTTCAAAAATATTTCTTGATCATTTGAATACTTATATTTAAAACAGTGAAGAAAAGGACTTGGTAATTAGATTAGATTAATTATAATTATACTCTTATGTTCCAAGTAAAAGGTATATGTGTTTTCATATTCACATGTACTACCAGTATTTATCAACATATATACCTTTATACATTTGAAGGTGTATAGTAATGTTTTTAAGAACAGATACAGATTATTGAATTTTGAAATGATAAATTCATTACCAGTCCCTGATCCCGCCCCGCTGCCCCTGCCAGTCACCTGGTTCCCCTCGCTGACCCTCGTCTCACCTCTCTGCTTCCACCCCTCCGCCTCCGCCAGCCACCCAGGCCCCTTCGCCAGCCCTCATCCCACCCACGTCACCGCCAGCCAGCCAGTTCCCTTCACCAGCCCCCAGTCCCACCCTGCCACCGCGGCCAGCCACCCGGTTCCCCTTGCTGGCCCCCCACCTCATAGAGACTGGTCAAGTGGTTGTTCCGGTCATTACACTTAGGGTCACTGGCCTTTTATTACATAGGATTAATGACTCTTATAATTTTACCCTTTGTATTCTCCTCACACAATAACTCTGGGCTTGGTCCTATAATTTCCTTTGAACAATGTGACACCATCAAACATAACCCAAGCAAAGGCTTAGAATATTCTTTCACATGGGGGCTTGCCCTTTTGAAACACCGCCACTGCCACATAAAGCTTCCTGAGGAGGAACTACCACATGGCGAGGAAGACCCAGCTAGTCCAGCCTCCACAGCTGAGTCCAGCCTGCAGAGGGCCTGCCTGCTGAGTGCAGCTACATAAGTGAGCCCAGGTGAGGCCAGCAATATATAACCAAGGGACTATCCTTAATTCATCCTCCATTAGGCAGGTTGAGATAAGGGATATGTATTGTAGGTTTCAATGACAAATATTGATAAATATGGGGAAAGAAAAGATAGGAGTATAGTTAAAATAACTGTGATAATGAAGTATCACCTAAAACCTGCCAGAATGGCTACCATCAACAAATCAACAAATGACAATTTCTGGGGAGGATATGGAGAAAAGGGAGCCCTAATACACTGCTGGTGGGAATGCAGACTGAGACTGGTGCAGCCACTATGGAAAACACTACGGAGTTTCCTCAAAAAATTAAATATGGAACTGCCATTTGACCCAGTGATTTCACTTCTAGGGATATACACTAAGAAACCAGAAACACTAATCAGAAAGAATGTATGGACAATATGTTCATATAACGCAATTTACAGTAGCTCAGATTTGGAAACAGCCCAAGTGCCAGTCAGTGGATGAGTGGATAAAAAAGCTGTGGCACATTTACACCATGGAATACTTCGCAGCAATAAAAAGAAGGGCCTCTTACCCTTTGAGACAGCATGGAGGAATCTAGAGAATATTATGCTAAGTGAAATAAGCCATTCAGATAAAGACAAGTATCACACAATATCACTCATATGTGGAATCTAATGAACAAAATAGATCCAGAGACATAGAAGCATGGAAGTCTGTCAAATCTCAGAGTGAAGGTGGGAATGGGTGGGTGGGTAGAAAGAGATCAATCAAAGAATTTGTATAACCCATGGACACAGATAATAGTGTGGTGGAGGTCTGGGGAAGAGAGTGGGGGCAGGCTAGAAGGGGTCAATGGGAAAAAAAGGGGAAATATATAATACTTTGTTATCAATCATACTGAAGTCACTATTCTTTTTCTTTATATTGTTTCTATCTCATACAATTGTGTATTGTTGACTGAACACATGAATGGGTTGGGTAACTTCCTGCAATTTCTTAACTTTGAACAAGGCAACAGATAGGGATACTGATTACACACATACCTTTTGTCCTTAGAATATGTCCACACATTTTCCTATTAGAAATGTATAGTTTATCTAAAAGCAGCAAGATTATCAGCCACAATAGTCGTGGTGGTCATAGCTGTCAAAATAATAGGTACCATGTGTAATGCACTGTGAGAAATATCTTCACTCAATCAACCTCACAACGATCTATGAGAAAAGGGAGGAAGAACTTTTAATAACTCCATTTTACAGATGAACTGAAGCTTAGAGCGGTTGATTGAGTTGTCCAAGATCACAGAGCAAGTAAATGAGGATCTTTGGGTGCAAACCCAGGTCTGTTTTACCCCAGAGGCTAAGTACTCAACCACTGTTCTAGCAGACCTCCACTATTTTTATTTTCGCCTGCACTATTGATAAAGAGATCCATGAAGGCTGGGTCCAGATGCAAGCAATTCTCCTCTTACCAAAATAGCAACACCATAGATCTATCTAGACAGTTTTCCACTCCTGGGAAGGCACACAACATATGAGACCCGGAACCAACGCAGAGTAATGAGACTTGCAAGCACAAACATCTCCAAATTGAGGGAGAAGTTCAAACTGGAAGAACATTCCTCTCACCTTTTGTGGCAGTGCTTCTACCTATTATGGGATAGTAAGGAGAGAAAGGGTTTGTGAAAATGTTTAAATGGGAGAAGGGGCTTCTACCAACCAGTACAAAAGGAGGTCACATTTAGAAGATAACAAATTTTGGATAACTTAGTATCTAAATCAGGTTAACTAGCAGTGAAGTGGGTACTACTAATCTGTAGGCTGGGTAACGGGTGTAAATTGTGACTATTCCGGGCATATTAGATTATGCAATAGCTAAAATAGATGTAAGGTAGTTTGGGGATACTGTATTGTCTACTTCCGTGATGACATCAGTCATTCTGAGATAAATAATATTTCCAGATATTTGTGCTAAGTACTGACTTTATTTTCTCTAAATAATTGATGTATTGGAAGGGTGGTATTCTAATTATGATATATTAAATGTCTTTTGTAGAAGAAAGTATTATTAATAATACTAGGAAACTTATATTGTAAGAATAGACTTTATATTGCACAGGAAATTAAATTTGCAAATTAAACTACCATATTTTATTATGTCATATCAAAATTTTCCCAAGATAAAAATGGAAAACTGACTTTTCTAGGGTGCTCTATTCCTAACCTTTACTATACTTTTAAATACTACAATTGTTATTATTGTCCTCCCTTAGGCAATATATTATTTTTATTTAAAAATAAAGCAATCAAAGGAAAAATATGAGGATGCTATTTACCATAATTATAGTCTTAAAAAACTGCATATATGATTTGTTATTAGAAAAAATCACTTTCAAGTGTTTTATAAGGAAATAGATGCCTGGAGGACAGTTTTTCCCCAACATTACATTTTATCTAACAGCTCATTCTTTTTTCTTAATGTCTCTTACCATACTCAAGCACTCAGCTATTCATTTTAGTGTTAGTCGCCAAATCCTGTGTATTTCCAGATGAATCTAATTCCTGAAAGATTATAAACCATTCTAAAAATTAATGATCTAGGCAAAAAGTACTTCTATAAACAAACTATTTGTACCCATAATTCTTAATTAGTAAAGGTTTTTAAACTAAGATTCCCCAAGTACTCTCAGTGGATGAAGAATATCCTTTTATTCTTAACAACTACATCATAAATACATTTGCAACAGTCCTGGGACTTAAGTTCTAAAACTTTTTACTGCTAAAACTCCAATGTGAATAAGAATCACTTGGGAAATTTATTTAAAAGTAAAGACCCGATGCACGAAGATTCGTGCAAGAATGGGCCTTCCTTCCCCTGGCTGCCGACACCACCTTTGCTTGGGCCTGAGCCGCCTTTCTGCCTTCCCACACTGCCCAGAGGCACAGAACGGCTGGGGCGGGCTGAATGCCTGCGTCCTGCCCCACCCCCAGCAGCTTGGTGCCTGCATATGCAAATTAACCCGCCATCTTTGTTGGGTTAATTTGCATACTCATTCCTGATTGGCTGGTGGGTGTCATGAAGGTATGCTCAATTTGCATCTTTCTCGTTTACTAGTGTAGATGAATATCCCCAGCCTGAATATCCTCAGAGGTTCGGGTTCAGTAGATTTGGAGTTAGGGTGGAACTTGTATTTTTAATAAGCAATCCAGATCATTCTGATGGTTACCCCAGAGCAGTGGTCAGCAAACTGAGGCTTGTGAGCCACATGCAGCTCTTTGGCCCCTTGAGTGTGGCTCTTCCACAAAATACCGACTTCTGCGCATGGGCCACAAAGTTTCAATCGCACTGTAAAGGCGTGCCTGCAGGTGGTATTTTGTGGAAGAGCCACACTCAAGGGGACAAAGAGCTGAATGTGGCTCACGAGCCACAGTTTGCCAACCACTGCCCCAGAGTGTATCTCTGGTTTGGTACTTTTTAAGAATTTTTCTGCAACATTTTGTAGGAGGAAACATTTTGTTGGCCTATTTCCCATTCAACTACTTAGAATCATGTATGTATACATGATTTAGGTTCAGTTTTTCAAAAACAGAATCATCCTCATTATTTCCCTAAAAGGAGATTTAAAAAAATAATGAAAATGAAAAATGGTGGAAGGTCAATAGGATGAGGAGGTAAAGGTCTCATTATCCTTGAAAAGCTTTATTAAAAAAAAGAAAGGAAAAGTACCCACAATAACTACTTAGTAACAATAAAAGCTGAGAATTTAAAAACACAATAAATCACACAAACACATGTGAATAGATTCTTATGGAGACTAAAATATCTGTCTTGAATAAATCACAAAGAAACTAAAATAAAAATTTGTCATATAAAATAGGCTAAAAAAATTATAAGAAAAGGAGTTCATTTTTCTAAGAACAATACCTTTTTGAAGTATTAATTAGAATATGTTTTTCATACTGTTGATAATTGTTACATTCAAGATGTTTTTCAAAATAAAATGTAAACATTTTGTTCTCATTTTGGCACATAATGACATTACTTATAGAATGAACATTTTTATTCTTCTCTTTACTTAAATATTTTTAGAGATTATTTTGTCATATTTTATAGCATTCTGTAATGATGCACTTATTAAATTGTTTTAAAGGAAAAATAAATGAAAATGGAATACAAATGCTGCTTTTTTGTAAGCTAAACTAAACATTCTTTACTCTATACTAATATTTATTTTCAGTAGCCTCACAACAATGATGTATTTGTGAATAACAGAGGGAAACCTAGGTTAGCCATTCAATATTAAATTTGTACAGCTTAATGTAGTGTCTCTTTTTAGGGATTCAGATAGTGTAGTTAATCTGATTTTGGCTGTCAAGTGGTAATGTCCGAAAGTGCTCCTTTCCTGTCTACATGCTTTCCCCCCATCTGCTGGTTGCTTAGAATGCCTTCAACTCATCAGTACAGTGAGCCCCATAGGAACTGATTCCACCTAACCATGAAAGTTAGAAAAGGTAGCCGGTGGCCAGCAAGGTGTAATGAAAAGAATACTGGATTTGAAGTTCCAGCCCCAACCCATTCCACCTAGGTTAGGTGAAATGCAAGGGCAGATGAAAGTTTCATTGGCCCTGAAATGATATCATTTGAGGTGTCCTTTATGATAAAGACACCAGGGCCTGGAAAGGGACCCAGGAGAATGAAGGACCTGAAACTTAATCTGTGTTAGCTACATGGTAAATCTAAATCTGTCTCTGGAGAGATGCTCATGATTCTCTATTCTGACAAATGTGAAAAGGGAGGTATAATGGCTGCCTAACTAACCTACATGGCCGGATTAGTGTAAGGGGTCTACATAAAGTAACATGGAGATGCACAAATGTAAGCTGTAAAGGAAAAAACAGCTCAGCATTAAGTCTGACTCCTGCTGGTACCCTGAGCCCAGGTTGCTTTGGGATGTGCTCACTCTTGCACAGCTTTCTCTCTTGGTTCCAAGATTTCCCTGGATAATGACACCACTTAACTGCCCTAACAGTTTTAGTTTTAGTCAATTTAGTAATATTTATTAAGTGCCTACTGTGGTAAAGAAAGTAACCCCTACCCCCTCCTTTTTAAGTCCAATTCTGGCTTACTCATTGGTTTTCCCTTAGTACTGGCACACGTAACCATTCCAAAGCATTCACTTTTTTCTGGTCCTATAGCTCTGCTCAAATTTTGCTTCCTAGTCTAGTCTAGTCCATCTCCAAACTTCACTTACCCACAAGTCTATGCTATATAGAATTCCTACCCTTATCATAACACTCCACTCCTAACTCCTCTGGTTACTTATTCCCTGAGGTGATATTAATTTTGACAGATTCAACTTAAAAAAGGCTGCATAACCAAATACCTTCATTACGTCACTTGGGGGCTAGTGTAATACCCTATATAAATTTCATAACTGGTCTCTGTTTTAAGTTTTCCAGTCTCACCAAAATTTTTCTTTCAAGAGACAGATATGGTATGCTTTGTGGGCCACATGTGCTCCTGTTGCACCTCTCAGCTCTACCACTGTAGTGTAAACAAAAGAGCAAAAAGGGATGGGAGTTGGAGGGTTAGGTGAAAAGGGGGAAGGTATTAAGGTGCACAAAATGCACAGTTACAAAGATGTAAAATACAGCATAGGGAATATAGTCAATAATATTGTAATAACTATGTATAGTGTCAGATGGGTACTTGATTTCCTGGGGTGATCACTTTGTAGTTATATGTCTAATCCCTATGTTGTATAACTGAAACTAATATAATGTTGTATGTCTTCCAGGCTCCCCTTCAGAAAATACTCCTTTCATTGTTACCAGGAATTCTGGGTTCCTTAAACCTCCAGGCTCTCCCCCTTATCATTCATCCAGCATCAGATAAAGTAGACCTTTTTCCTGGACAGTTTTCATAGCTTCCGTCTTGAATTACTCTGATTTCTCTTGCAAATTATGTCCTACTTTCCTGACTGCTGCCCTTGCGACTAAGTTTACACTTCATGGCCTTACCACACCTCTTGAATAAGGGCTTAGCCTCATTCCTTCATTCCTCATATTTAACTCACTTCTATCCCTTACCTGCAGTGTGTCTTTGGTTAGATGGAGATAGGCCTCCCTGAATAGACAAAAAATTATATGCAGGCTAAAAAGAGAAAAAAAAAAAAAAACCCAAAACTCTATCTAGGGTGATTTGAGATGTTAAGGTTTGTTTATCGTATTCTCAGGTTGTCCCCCTGGGTTTACTTAAGCTCACTTGGTGGAAACAAGATGGGTCATGTGACTTCCTTACTTAAAATCTTCAATAAGCCTCCACAGTCTTAAAATGAAATCCAGATTCTATAGTAAGCAGCTTTATAATAGCTCTTAACACATTTTTGGCTTTGCCTCTTAATCAATTCAATTAATTTATATGAAACCAAAAGACACCTTTACTTTCCCATACATTCAGTATATATTCCTCCATTTAATTACTCACTTAGTCAAGAAGTATTGACTAGCTATTATATTCCAGACATTGTTAAGGCAACTATGAAAACATTTATAGAACACCCTATTCCCTGAAGGAGCTTACACACTAGTGTGAACAGAGAAAAAGTTAAAAAGAAAAAGTCTATTGCCACTGCTACAACAGGAATATCAGTTCTCAGGACAGGGAGGTAGGGAAAAGGTCTTATAGAAGCTGACACTTGAGTTCTGAATTGTATATGATAAACATTTATCATATAAAAGTTGGAGGAAGGTTTCCCAAGGAAGTGTAAACTCTTATGACATAGTCCATATGACATAGTTCAGAGAAGCATAGCGGAGGTGCACATGTGTGAGCAACATTGTATGAAAAACACATACTGTAGAGCCATACTCCTTGGGTACAAAACCCAACTTTGTCATTTACTTGCATTGTGGCCTTAGGCAAGTCACTTTAGCTCGGTTTCTCAAATGTACAACAGGAATAATAACAGCATTTTACCTCACAGGTTTTTCATGAGGGTTAAACAAATTAATACTTGGCACACAATAACAAAATAAATAATAACAAAATAAATGTTGCCTGTCACTATTATTTTCATCATCATCATCATCATCACTTTGGAGTCTGCAAGTAGTTCACTATGGCGAGTGGATGGAGTAGAAGATGTCTGAGATCATGAATAACTTAACAAACAGGCTGTGACAGTTGGAAGAGATCATCTGCTGTGTTTGGCTGTGTAATCCCAACGCCCAGGCTGCAGTCTGGAACAGTAGCAGGCTCTGGGATGAGACTTAAACATCAAGTATCAGTAAAACTTTCCAACTAACTCCACTGTGAAGCCAAGATTGGGAACCACTATCTAGATTAAGGAACTTCACTGGATTCAGAATAATTGGAAGTCATCTTCCTCCAATATTAAAAGTATGGTAGCACTTATATAATATTTTGGGGTGCCATATCTAAAATTCAATGGGCTTTAAAAGTACAGATTCCTAAATCTTATCCCAGAGTTTTTGGTTTTATGGCTTTAGATTGAACAGAGTCAGTGGAATTTTACTTAAAAAAATTTTTTAGGTTATTTTTAAAAAAAAAAAGTAGTCCTCGCCAGTTTGGCTCAGTGGATTAGAGCATCGGCCTGAGGACTGAAGGGTCCCAGGTTCAATTCTGGTCAGGGGCATGTACCTTGGTTGCAGGCAATCCCCAATGGGGGGTGTGCAGGAGGCAGCTGATTGATGTTTCTCTCTCATCAATGCTTCTAACTCTATCTCTCTCCCTTCCTCTCTGTAAAAAATCAATAAAATATATATTTTTAAAAAGTATCTTTACTATTGAAAATATTACAGATCCCTTCCCACACACACACACACACTGACCCCCCTCCACCCTGCTCCCCAGGCCTTCACCACACTATTGTCTGTGTCCATGGGTTATGCATATATGCATATAAGTTCTTTGGATAACGTTTTCCCACCCACTCACCCACCCACCCATGCCTTCCCTCTGAGATTCATCAGTCTATTCCATGTTTCTATGTCTCTGGATCTATTTTGTTCATCAGTTTATTCTGTTCATTAGATTCCACACATGAGTGGTATCATGTGATACTTGCCTTTCTCTGACTGGCTTATTTCCCTTAGCATAATATTCTCCAGGTCCCTCCATTCTGTCTCAAAGGGTAAGATATCCTTTTTTACTACTTCATAGTATTCCATGGTGTAAACGTACCACAGCTTTTTTATCCACTCATCTACTGATGGGCACTTGGGCTGTTTCCAGACCTTAGCTATTGTAAATTGTGCTGCTATGAACATAGGGGATGCATATATTCTTTATGACTGGTGTTTCAGGTTTCTTAGACTATATTCCTAGAAGTGGGATCACTGGATCAAACGGCAGTTCCATTTTTAATTTTTTTGAGGAAACTCCACGTTGTTTTCCATAGTGGCTGCACCAATCTGCATTCTTGTACCAGTGTACTAGGGTTCCCTTTTCTCCACATCCTCACCAGTACTTGTCATTTGTTGACTTGTTGATCATAGCCATTCTGACAGGTGTCTGGTTATTCTGATGCAGGTGGCATGCATATCAGACTGCTCATAACACTGTAGGTCACTCATATGACACATAGCATATTATGCCTTGTATTATAATTATTATGTACATTTTTTACCTTTTCTACAAAATAGCAATTCCTGGAGTGTAGGGGCCAGGCCTTAAGCACCAGAAACCTTGGGCACACATAAACATGCATTCTATAGCTCTTTAAAGAGCATATTTAATAAGTATTTTTGTTCAACTTATTGGAGAAAAAAGGTAGCTCTCTAGAGACAATTTCCAAACTCTACATATCCCAGTGGTTGTTTTTAAGATATTTTGTCAGCAGAAATAAAAGGATTCAGGCTATTCAGCAATAAATGAATGAGTGATATATAGCTTATTAATTATTTCCCAGATTGCCTCCAGTAGGGTATTGCCATTCTCAATTTCCACAATTCTCTAAGGGCCCTGACAAGCTTGTCTGAAATAGTATCATAGGACATGTTTCCTAGATAAACTTATTCTTTCTAACAAGATCCATATTTTCAATCAATGGAAACTTCATTCAAAAGGATTCTTCATACCAGGGCTAAGTAAATTCAAGGTCTATATTAATAAATAAATTTATTGAGTGAATTCCAAGATTATGCTGAGGATCATATTTTTAAGTCTACTTTGTTCCTAAAAAGTCAGCCTGAAATAAAGAAGGCTGATGCCTTCATGGTCAAGTTCTCTGCAGGAGCGGTACCCAACGAATGAGCAGCGATCTATCGTTTCTCCTAAGACAATGAGAAGTTATAAATAGACTAATAAGTAGAGGGAGAATCATACAAAGCAGCAGCTATCACAGGTAATCTTTGTGTTAAAAATAATAAGTACCAATCTCATAGCCACATATTGTTAGAATTGAAGAATAATATAGAGATCATTAACTCTAGTTCCTTACCCCTGCCTGAATTTCCACTTAAAAAAAAATATCTCTGACATGGGCCCACCATTTTAGCTTAATTGTAATTTTTAATGCTTCTCAAAGCAACACACTCAATGCTTGGAAACATTGTTTCCTGGTAGACACTAAGCTTTTATAATAACCAATATATTTTTGATTTTATACTTTTCTCTAGGCTTACTACTACTGGCTATGACTTTTAACCTTCCAATACACATTCCTGCCCAAGTCACAGCCCAAGAGAAGATAAGTCACTGAGTCTGGCTACTAAATGGTAGGTGAATTACTTCTGGCAAGCTTGCTTCTCACTTTTGTTTCTAATCTTTTTGGTAATTAGAATCTGTTGGACATGATATTCACTTTTGTATCCAGTCTCTCTCTTCCTGGTCTCATTTGTATTTGGAGGGCTCACATCTACTAGTAAACCTCTCAGTAATGCTCTGACTCAAACCTGACCTAGGCTGAGTCCAGTGCCAGGTAATTTGTCAAGGAGAGAGGATTAGCAGAAGAAACTATCTGATTTGTCTTCTGACAGTTTTCCAATGACTTAACAATAGTTATTCTTAGTTATGTGTAATGCTCCCTTTTTATTTCTTTAAAAGTTCAAGGATTTTCTTTTGCTTTTGTTTTTTGTTTTTTACTAAGCACATTTTCCAAATAATTTCCATACTAACCAATAAGCTCTGGGCACAAATGACTTCTAAATCTAGATTAATAAATCCACTTGAAAGCAATATCTGCACTTAAAATCCAACCTGACCCAACACCAGCATTATTATCATTTCAACAAATCTGATATTCTTCCTAATTGCTCTATTGGACCCACTCACTAACAACCATATTTTCTCCAACTTTAATTGATAGGGCAATGTTTCACTGCTCCCAGGTGCTTATTCTAGTAACCTCCTAACTGGTCTCCCAATTCCTAACTTATTCCTTTAATCTATTTTCAACACAGTAGCCAGAGCAATCCTGTTAACATGCAAGTCAAATCATGACACTTCTCTGATCAAAGCTATCCAATGATTCCTATCTCCCACTGACTAAAAACCAAAGTCCTTTTATAGGATTGGCCTTACACAGGAAGTTGCTCTCCAGTATCCCCCGACCTGCTCTCCCATTCATTCAATCTTCCCAGCCCCACCGGACCCATGTTCTTCCAATATACTTCTGCCTCACGGCATTTGTTATTGCCACTCCTTCTACCAGGAGAAATTGCCTCCAAGATACCCTAGGACTGCATCCCTCACCTCCTTCATTCAAGTATCACATACACAGGTGAGGCCTTTTCTGATCACCTTAGATTAAATTGCACTCTGCTGCCCCCACATTGTCATTCCCTCTTCACTACTTTGCCTCTCTTTATAGCATTTGTTTTATAACTTATTATACATCACATTTGCTTTTTTTGTCATTCATTACCTGCATTACCCCACTAGAAACAAGCTCTTTGAGAATGGGGATTTTTGCCTGATTTTGTTCACTGTTTTTTCCTCAGTACCTGCCAATCAATAAGTATTTGTCAGATGAATGAATTTCCCCTGTACAAATATTAGAGTTCTAATGACTTAACCCCTACAGTTTTTCTCCCATCAATCCCATCCATCACTGATGTCACAGATCAGAATCACATTACATTTTACTGGCATTCTTGTCTTCCTCACAAGGTCTCTTACTAACCCAGTACATCCTACATCCTGTTGCAAGAATAATAATTATGCAATGGTGGGTGTGGTTCAGCTGGTGGGATTGGTGTACTGGGCACTGAAAGATGGAGGTTCAATTCCCATTCAGGGCACATACCAAGGTGGTAGCTCTGATCCTGGATCCCTGGTCAGGGTTTACACAGGAGGCAACCAATCAATGTTTCTCTCTCTCTCTCTATCCCCCCCCCCCCCTTTCTCTCTCTAAAATCAATAAAAAAAAAAAAAAAAAAAACCAAAAAAAAAAAAAAAAACATATCCTGGGGTAAGAATTAAAGGAAAAAAAAGAGAATAATCTATGTTCAATTTACCTCAAATGCCATTGATTAACAAATAAAAAACCTAACTACATAACACAGCATCAAGATTATTTTAATTTGATCCCTAGATGTCATATTGAAGCCATTTGTGAATATCTCACAAATTCTCATCTCTGTGCCTTTGCTCCCATGCAGTCTCCTCGATCTGTAATAGCCCCCACTCCAGTCCCTGCTTATGAAACCTTGCCTTTTAATCAAGTCAGTATTCAGTTATTACATTTTTAATGTTTTCTTCTCCCAGCCAAAAATAAATTTTTCCTTTCAACAGATTTGGTCATAACACAACTAAATCTGCTTGTCTTAACTTTCTTATTAATTTACTAGAGGCCTGGTTCCTGAAATTCATGCAGAAAAAGGGGGGTCCTCAGCTTGGTCTGCACCCTCTCACAATCCAGGACCCCTTGGGGGATATTTGACTGCTAGTTTAGGCTCGATCCCGCAGGAATTGGGCCTACACTGGCAGTCAGACATCCCTCTCACAATCCAGGACCGCTGGCTCCTAACCACTTGTCTGCCTGCCTGCCTGATCACCCCCTAACTGCTCACCTGCCTCCCTGATTGCCCCTAACTGCCTCTGCCCTGGCCCCCACCACTGTGACTTTGCCCAGAAGGTCATCCGGAACGATGTCCAGAAGGTCATTCGGCTGTCTGGTCTAATTAGCATATTATGCTTTTATTATTATAGAATAGTAGCCCATCGAGTGATACATATATATAATTATAGATCACCTTTATCTAGATCAGTAATTTTCAGCCTTTTCCCTCTCATGGAACACATAGACTAAGTACTGAAATTCTGCAGCACACCAAAAAAAATGTATTATCTATTTTTCCGATCTGACAAAAAAAATAGGTATAATTTTGATTCATTCATAACAGAAAGCTATTGTTGTTTTCACTGTTGTCATTTTTTATTTGACAATCTAAGGGAAAAGAGGTCAGTGCCTCTGACTAAGTAGTCAGGCAGGGCATGTTTTAAAAATTCTTGTGGCACACTGGTTAAAAATTGATGATCCAGATTGTCCAAATATTCTTACCTTTGGCAGCATTAAATGTGTTTTATTGGATTATTATGTGGTCCACATTTGCATTCTTTTTTATTTGAACAAAAACACATTTTATATCTTTATCAACTGTATTAATCAAGCTAAAACATATTTCTATGAGTAGAGTTGTGTAATACACATTAAATAATGCCTTTAAAGTAGACATTGATCCATTATTCAAGAGTCCTGGAGCTTGAATATTTCATTTGTCTATAAGTCTATTGTGAATGACAGCCAAATGTCTTACTGAAATTGACATCCACTACAGCATTTCTCCACAAATTCCTTCAGAAGGAAAATTAAATTACCCTGATAAGCCTTGCTTTTAGTGAACTTATATTCCCAATGATTATTACTTCTTTCCTTCTTACTGAAGTTATGCAAGATAATTATTTAATAATCCATCCACAATTTTACAAATATTAATTAGATTCTAGCACATTGCATTGCATATTTCATTTTTAAAAATAATTTGTACAAAGTTTTCTAATCTCTAGACTTCAGGCACATGATATGAGCTACAAATCCCTTCAATCAGAATGTGGATAGCATTTTCACTTTTTAAGTGATTTTCTATACTCTTCGGGAATTTTATATGTTGGTTAAATCAATATGTTCAATATTCTTATTTAGTTTATTTTGATGTATCTTGCTTATTAAATCCTTATGTATCCTATCATACCATACACAAATCCATATCCAGGTTGATATAAACTTAATATGAAAATCTGTCAAAACTTTAAAAGAAAATACAGAGTATCTATGGTGATAGGGTTGATGCGAATTTCTTAAACAAGATCAAGCAAATTAAACTTTGAATAAAAAATTTGAACTGAATTATTTATTCAGATAAATTGTATACCATTCTGTCAATCGTCATGGTATAAATTTATGTATTTTGCTAACTGAAGGTTCTCATTAATGAGTATTTATCTACTTGGGTTTTATTTTTTGTCCTTCAATAAAGTTTTATACTAATAGTTATTTTCTAGAATTTTTGCAGGTCTTGTTTTATCTTTTCCTAGAACCCCTACAGTTTTTGATAACATTATACATTAGATCTTACTTTGAATTATAATTCCTAATTGTTTCCTGTTGGTATGTGGAAATACTACCAGCTTTGTAAATTGATTGTGTTCAATAACACTGCTGAGCTCTATTATATTGGATTTTCTGTATAGATAGCATCTCTGAATAATAGCAACCTTATAACTTCATTTCCATTCTTATTTTTTATCTATACAATAAGAGTATCTAGCAAAATGCTGAACAAAATAATGACAGTATCTTGTCAAGTCCTTCACTTCATCTACAGTTTTGCAATAATGTTTTTTATTTTTAAATCTTTTATTGTGTTAAGAACATTCCATCATATTACTTTTATGCAAACAGTCTTTATCATGAATAGATACTGAATCTTATCAAAGGCTTTTCCTGCATCTATTGAGATGACCATATTTCTCCTTTAACCTGCTAAGGCAATGACTTACATTTAAATATTTTGTTAAAATATCCTAGAATATCTGAGATAAAACCAACTAGGTCATGAGTATTAACTTTTACACATTGTTGTACTTAGTCTTCTATTTTCTTTAGGAATGTGATGTCTGTTCAAATATGAAATTTGCTTCATTTATTTTATTTATACTACCCTTGTATCAATTTGGTAGTAAGGTTATATTAGCTTTTTATGTTAGGAAGAATCCTTCTCTTTTTATTAATGGAGGAATTTGCATAAAACAGACATTTGCTGTTTCTTGAAAACTTTAATGCTTCTAAGAAATTACACTATGCTTCCCTAGAGCATTTATTTCCAGACTTCTGGATGTCTATTTCACACTGTCTATGTTTTCCTATCTCTAACATCACTGCTTCCAATCACTCTCGCATAATTACCTTGCTTCTTATTTTATTGTGAAAATGGAATCAATCAAAAGAGATTGCCCACAAACTTCCACCACTACAAACACTCACATGTCTAGATCTCTATTTTGTTTCAAGAATATTGCTGACAAATATTGCTGGAAAACACATGGGCATTTTACCATTACAAGTATCCATAAAATATATATGACTATTCAAAGCATATTGTCTTGTATAATGGGACCATGGGAAATATTTTTTGCTACTGTTTATTCATAAAATTTCCAAGAAATGTTTTATGTATTCTTTTTAATCAGAAAACAATGAAACTGACATTTAAAAATTTCAGACTAGTATATCTATAGTTTTCTGTATTACTTTTGATAATATTATTTTGACTGTTTGGCTATCTTTCTTTTTACTGATAAGAAAAATCAAGGAAAGCAAACAAACAAACAAACAAAAAAAACAAAAAACCCCAAAACAAAATTCGATATGGCTAAAGCAGATTAATGCTTCACACCCTTAATAAAAAGACAATGGCAGATAAATAGTGAGTTTTGCACTATCCTATCTAATAAAAGAGAAACATGGTAATTAGCCGTACATCCGCTACCCTTCCCATTGGCTAATCAGGGCGATATGCAAATTAACTGCCAACTAAGATGGTGGTTAACTGCCAACAAAGATGGCGGTTAATTTGCATATGTAGGCACAATGCTGGGAGGCGAAAGGGAAAGGACGGAAGAAGCCCCCTGCTACTGACGGTGATCCGAAACCCAGGGGGGAGCTAAGAGCTGAG
The DNA here is from genome assembly GCF_964212035.1 of Myotis nattereri. Lineage (NCBI taxonomy): Eukaryota > Metazoa > Chordata > Mammalia > Chiroptera > Vespertilionidae > Myotis > Myotis nattereri. The sequence continues at coordinate 82,406,514 of NC_138077.1, forward strand.
GGCCTGCCCCCAAGCCGTGATCAGAGAACCCAGGGCCTTTGTTGCCCGGCCAGTGATAGCAGGAAGCAGGGGTGGAGCCGGCAATGGGAGCTGGGAAGGTGCAGAGCCGGCAGTCTGTGGAGCTAGGGGTCCCTTGCCCAGGCCTAAAGCCTTGGCCAGAGGCATTAGGCCTGGGCAGGGGTGGAACCAGCCATCGCAGGGAGCAGGGGCGGAGTCAGTGATCCTGGGAAGCTGGGGGTCCCCTGTCCAGGCCTAAGGCCTCACTCAGGGGCATTAGGTCTAGGCAGGGGCAGAGCAGGAGATCGCGGGGAGCTGGGGGTCTCCTGCCCAGGACTAATGCCTCCACCAGAGGCCTTAGGTCTTGGCAGGGGTGGTGCCAGAGATCCTGGGTAGCAGGGACGGAGCCGGGGATGGTGGGAGCTGGGGGTCCCCTGTCCAGGCCTGACACCTCTGCCAGAGGCCTCAGGCCTGGGCAAGGGGCCGATCCGGCGATTGGAGGGTGATGAGGGTCAAGTCCTCTGGCCGAAGCATCAGGCCTGGGCGGGGGGCAGAGCCAGTGATCAGGGGGAAATGAGGGTCCCCTGCCCAGGCCTTACACCTCTGGTGGAGGAATCAGGCCTTGGCAAGGGGCCAATCTGGCAATCGGAGGGTGATGGGGGTCGATGCCTCTGGCCAAGGCGTCAGGCCTGGGCAAGGGTGGAGGCTGGAGCCCGTGATTGGGGGAGACAGGGTTTCCCTGCCCAGGCCTGAAGCCTGGGCCAGAGGCATCAAGCCTGGGGTGGGGGTGGGTGGGGTGCCAAGCCACAGATTGGTGTGAACTACAGATGAAGCACCTTTTCTGACTCCTCATTGGTTAAGCTCCCTGTATGCCACTGGTAATATTCTTAGTAACTTGGGTAATAAGAATCCAAATAGGTGATCTAGGGTTTTTCCACCTCACTCCTGGAGAAAAAAACGAAGGTCCGCTGCTGGAGGGCTAAGAAATGTCATATCCTGCCCTAGCCGGTTTGGCTCAGTGGATAATGCCTTGGCCTGCCGATGGCAGGGTCTGGGTTCAATTCTGACCAAGGGCATGTACCTACGTTGCAGGCTCCTCCCTGGCCGGGGCCCAGGTCAGGGCTCATGCAGGAGGCAACCAATCAAAGTGTTCCTCTCACTTTGATGTTTCTCTCTGTCTTTCCCTTTCTCTTCCACATTCTCTAAAAATCAATGGAAATATATCCTCAGGTGAGGATAAAAAAAAAAATTATTATTATATGAAAGAGACATCTTGAAAATGCCTAAAAAAAGTTGTCATTTTTTCATGGTGAAGGGACTGGAGTCCATGTTGATGAAAAAACCTTGCTGGCTGTGGTGACTGGCAGTGGCTGCAGCAGCGGGGTGATGGGGCTGGTTCCTTCCCCTGATCAGCCCAGTCACCTCCCACAAAGGGAGGCCAGACTGCGGCTTAGGCCTGCTCCCCAAGGAAAGCAGGGAACGGGCCTAAGCTGTCAATAGGACATCCCCTGAGGGCTCCCAGTATGTGAGAGGGGGCAGGCTGGACTGAGGGACACTCCCTTCCCACCCCCCCCCCCCCGTGCACAAATTTCGTGCACCGGGCCCCTAGTCCTATTTATAATAATTCATCATTGTGTGGCATTCCAACCCTTGTTAATTATATTGAATTAGCTTTGCATGTAGCTATCTGCTAGGGAAATAATCTTGATTGAAGTCTAAAAGCGTATGAAATATCAGAAACAGATATTTTCTTTAAAATGGGACATTTGAGAAAGAATCTACACTTTTTAACATACATTACTGAATTTCATTTTCACTACATGATGTTTTAGATGTCACTTTATATATTGTATTAAATCTTAAAAATAGCATAATTTATTAAAACATTTGCATCCAAATTTAGCTATACAATAAAATAAATGCCATTCATATGATATTAGATATTGAAATAAATGAACTTCAACATATTCAATTGTATAAAAATCTTCACAATAAAATATTCTTCTATAAGTTTACCCACATTAAAAAAGGTTATTTTCTCAAAAACTTGTAAAGGCTCAGTAATTTATATTTGCATTAGACAAAAGTTGTTGCTGTTTATCTTAACATGTACACTTCAATTTTTTTTAAGATGGGGCCAGCAAACTTTTGTAGCTTACTCACCTTTTTCATTATATTTAACTTTATCCCTAAACTATGAGGTATAGTCCAACAATTTTTTTGAAAGTTCAAAGCCAATTAAGTCTGTTTTCACACACACAAAAAAACCAGATTTCTGTTCTTTAGTTTTGTAGTCTCCTTCCTTCCTTCCTTCCTTCCTTCCTTCCTTCCTTCCTTCCTTCCATTTCCCTTCGTTCCTCCCTTTCTCTCTTTGTTCCGTCCTTCCTTCTTCTATTTATCAAGCATTTTAACCGGTCTCTTCCCGTGAGGTTGGGCTATAAAGAACGGGGCGAGTGACAATGACATTGCCAGTGAAGTCTAAGACATCTAAAGATTTCCACCTGAGGAAAACTGTAGGATGACTGTACATATATATATTTTTTCTCATGCAAAAAAGGTTTTGAGATAACCAAACTTACATCATTCAGAGGATTAAATTTAATCATGTATGTAAAGGCACAAAGCACCATACTTTGCTTATGAAAGTTGATTAATCAAAAGTTAATTTCATTTTCTTTCTCAGAGTTGGTTGATTAAAATAAGTAGTAATTCTATTCAGTGCAATATTTTTAAGGTTTTGATGTGAACCAAATGCCAAAGGGACACAAAAGGAATAACGAAATCTTTCTGGAAAAGAGTAGTTGGCTGAATTCTAAAAGATAAATGGACTTAATAGCAGTCCCGATAATTTGGACTTTGGGTAAGTAGTCCATGTATGGAGAGTAACATCTGCAAATGTTTGGAAACTTAAAACTGTATTGAACGTATACAGACGATCTGTGGCTGTACACGTTGTAAGGTAGCTCCTTGGTGCAAGGTCAGCTGGGTGGAAGGAGCATTACTGCACTGTTGCTCTTTGGTACAAGGGCAGTTAGGGCTCTCGGCATTTGCTGAGGAATATTAACATGGAAAATGCTTCTGTTCTTGGAAAGGCGGCCCAGGTTTCCTCATGCACAGAGTGACCCACTTATGTCTTGCAAGTGTCTATTCCTGCTCAGAGGATTAGGATATCCCTGAGGGACAGATGATCAAACAAAGTTCCAAATAGAAAGAGCAGGCTGCCTTGGTTTAGGTACACACAGCTGACTGGCTATCCCTGCCAAGGACAGTTGGACTGTCTGTGGAGCTAAATATTATACCTCCCCCAGTCCTAACATGCGACTAAGGCTGAGCTATCTTGTCTTAACCAGTGTCACCCCAATAAATTCAACTTAAAATAATAAGTAAATATAAAATAAAATACAAAGAATAAAAGTCCAGTCCATTCTACCTAAAAAAAAAAAATGTTACAGGAGTAGCCAAAAAGTGATGAAATACAAGATCAACACTATACTCATATAAAAGTGACTGCAGCATGAAGTTGTTCCCTTTGCCACTCTGCCATTACAGCTACCATTCTGCTTCCCACTCTTTGCTCTAGGGCTCACCTGCTGAGATCACGCTGGCGGGGAGCTACACTGCTAGTCCCCGCACAAGTCATCACACCAGGCCCCAGAGCACCTGCTGTAGAGAAGGTGAGTGGTAAGCAGTTGCAGATTTCAGTTTGATCTGATTGTACACAAAGCAGTATGTCTGACCTTACGTTCCCATTTGGATGCCAACAAATGTATGCTTTTCTAGTCAGAACTTAGTCTGAGATTTTAAAAGTCCACAGTACCCCTTGCCGAATAGCCTTGCCTGCTTGAAAGCAGGGGAGGTTTCTAATGGATGGTACCAAGGATGGATCTACGGGGAGGCAAATACCTTAGCACTGGTTTTCCAGTACAATAGGGAGTTTGGAGACAAAGATGTCAGATAAAAATGTACAGATTGGGAACAGAATGCCATAAGGAAAGGCATCCTTTCCTAGGATGTTTGTATCTGGGTTATAAACATTGCATTGCTCTCTTAGATGATACAAATCACATCACAGCATTACAAATACACCATCAGAAGGGAATAGCCAGGGCTTCCAGGAGTAACGTCCAATAGACTCAAAATTCCCAGTTTCATTTGCAACCCCCAGACAACAAATCTGAGAGACAAAGATGGTATGAACCAGGGAAGATTCTGACTTTGAGTTAGTGGCAATTATAGTAATAATAATAATAATAATAATAATAATAATAATAATAAAAAGAGGTGTGACTATAATACTGTAGGAATGCATAGGAGCAATGAGAAGTGATGTGGTAATGTAGTAATGTGGTTATGCATTTGGGTGCTTTGACCTAAGACTTCTTGGTACAGAGGAAAGAAAAGAAACTAAAAACAGCATGCTAATTCATCTCAACCTTTTATAAACAAGCAAAAATAGAAACAAAAAGTAATTAGAGGGGGAGGAAAATAAAATGAAAAAGTTATCTGAATAAAGAGTATTAATATTCTTGAGTAAACAGGTCCTTTGGTGTTACATTCCTTTCAAAAGTGTCAGCATTAAATTCTAAACAACACAGGTACAACATGTTTACCAATGATATTTCAAATTTTGAATCCATGGGCATACATAGAATACAAGTAAGACTCAGAGAACAAATGGTTAATTTAAGCTTCTAAATTCCCTGGTAAACAACTGCCCTTCTTTGGTGTTACTGATTATAAGATAAATTATCTCTGAAAGATATGACAGAGCCAAAGAATCAAATTATTTTATTTCTGGAATCATCTCCAGGGAGAACAAGAATCCTCAAATCGTTATAGCTATGTTAAAATAAATTAGGATTGATCAGAGAAAAAGAGTGAAATAATAATATAGAAAACACTCCAAGGAGTTCAAATTCCCAAAACATGAAGAATTCATAATAAGCTTTCTATCCCTAAGAGCAAAGGCCATGATAAATTGAAAATGGCTTGCATGCCTTAATCAAGATCTATTATCTTCTATTTGTTTTTTACTTTAACGACCTATTTTGATATAAAATCTCAGACACGATAAAGTTTTTTTATGTTATGAAATACGTTTCACATTTAGAATATTAATTAAAAGTCCTTATCAGAACTTTCTTTGTATAATATTAACTCATCTATATAATGAATATATTTTAATTAGTGTCTCCTATACTTTTTGAGACTTGAGACCCAAATGGGTTGTATCTAGGAATTACTAAAAATAAAGCTAATCAGAGTTGAGAATGCTTAAATCCACCACTTCAAATGGACATCAAGAATTCAGTGCTGCCCTGACCGGTTTGGCTCAGTGGATAGAGCATCGGCCTGACGAGTGAAAGGTCCCGGGTTCGATTCTGGCCAAGGGCATGTACCTTGGTTGCGGGCACATCCCCAGTGGGAGGTATGCAAGAGGCAGCTGATCGATGTTTCTCTCTCATCAATGTTTCTAACTCTCTATCCCTCTCCCTTTCTCTCTGTAAAAAATCAATAAAATATATTTAAAAAAAAAAGAATTCAGTGCTGACAAGTGCATATATTTGTAATAAATATCATCATCATCACCATCATCGTCATCATTGTCATCATCGTCATCATCATAAACAGCAGATGTGGTTCTCATTTAACTACCATCCTTCCCGCTGGAGTCTGCAGTAGGTCTCAAACAACTGGCTGCTAGATCGTTTTGGGTTGTTTTGTTCTTTTCCTCTTTTCTGAGTCATGTTTCCTGTTCATTGTCTTCTGCAGTTTTATTGAACTTAGTTGTGTGAAGGTTACAAGGGCTCACTCTGAGGCTATAATTTGCTCAGTATCCAATTATAGTAAAAGGACTTGTGCCTAACAGCTTACTTCAAAATGTCCCCTTGCAACAAAACAGCCAGGATCAAAAGCTGTTAACTTGTAGCAAGCAGCTGCCACTTTTCCTTTTAAATCTTTACTGTTGGTTACTTGTAAATTTTACATAAACATGCATTTTAAAACCATCTTATTTCTTCAGGATATTTGAACCTAAAAACTCAAAATAAAATGCTCAAAATTAATTTTTTTAAATCAAAGACGAATATATACTCCCATAATATTCTATCTCCTAGTTTAAAAGAAACGTTTCCATGATGCACCTAATCCATTTCAATGAATTATTTCTCTTATTTTCCATAATTTTTCTGTTATTATTTTTACTACGTCAACTCCCATTTACTCTTCACTCTATTCCAACCTGATTTAGTCTTTACCATTCCCAAATTTTTACTCTAAGGTCATCTTATTGAATCCTCTAAGTTGCAAATGCAAATGGACCATTCATTCATTCACAATTTGATTTTAATTGACTTTCTGCAGCATTCAATATAGTTGAACATGTTTGAGTTTTGTCTCCCTTCCCATTTCAGTGGCACTAAAACTCTTCCTCTCCAGTCTTCTTCCTAAATCCTTCACTTTATAGTCTCCCTAACTGAGCACATCCATTCCAAAGTTTTGAAAATTATCTCTATGTGTTGACTATTATATAAATATGTCCAGTGCATCTGGACTGTTACATAAAACTCTGTATCTCGATTTTAGTGTCCCACCACAGTTTCATGTTAAACTCTTTTTCTCCTAAAATAAATACTTTTTTTACCACCTTTTGGCATCATATCCTTGATTTTTCCTATTTCCCCCTCTTATCTACCTGCAAACTCTACTTCTACCATCTGAACTACTACACTTATTCATCTACAAAAACTATCTCAGAAATATATCCTCCTTCGTTTATTGCCACTACCCTTGTTCTGTCCAATATGATCTCTCATCCAGTCTAACTGGTTTCCCTGATTCACTTTTTGCCCCTTATAATCCACCATGCTTTTATCTAGTCATATCACTCCCCGCCCCTCACCATTTAGGAACTCTTAGTGGTTTCCAACTGCTTGGAGAGTAAAATCCAAACTCCCTAGCATGACATATAATCCTGTGATCTCATCCTCTCTTACCTTTTCCACTTTACCTCTTCTCATTGTTGCCACTACTCACTAAACTCCTGATACATCAGTATTCTCTTGCAAAAGTAAAACACATCCTGTGTAGAGGCCTGCTCACGTGATGATATTCTCTCGCTATTTTAGCAGCCCATTCACATTCAGATTGCAGGCAAACTGGCACCTGATCAAAAAAGTCTTCCCTGGCTACTGTAATTTTACACCTCTACTTATTCTCTATTTCACGATGTGGAACTTTATAGAAATTTTCAAAAGTTACTGCGGTTTGTGTGTGTGTGTGTGTGTGTGTGTGTGTGTGTGTGTGTGAGAGAGAGAGAGAGAGAGAGAGAGAGAGAGAGAGAGAGAGAGAATGTGTGTGCAACTCTATAGAAATATAAGGTATCTTAGGATAAGAGCCATACCTGTTTTAATTATTATTTCGTTCTTAGTAACAAGCACAGATCTGGCATATAATAGGTGCTTTAATAAGTAATGTTAAGAAATCCACCACTTGGTTTATTTAAATACAGTTTTAATTCTATTTTAGTTTTAATTTTTAAAAATATGTTTTTATTGATTTTACAGAGAGAAGAAGGGAGAGGAATAGAGAGAAACATCTATGAGAGAGAAACATTGATTAGCTGTCTCTTGCACACACCCCTACTGGGGATAAAGCCCACAACCCAGGCACATGCATTGACCAGGATTTGAACTGGTGACCTCTTGGTTCATGGGTCAAAGCTCAACCACTGAGCAACATCAGCTGGGCTAGTTTCAATTTTTTATGAACAAACAAATGTTTTGTTTATTAAAGAAATCTCAGTATTGACGGTATACTTTAAAACCTCCTGATAGTCTATTATGTAATCTTACAAAAAGACAAAACTGTTTACCGTGACATTATTGCAAAGCATTTCACATATATTTGGTTAGATCTGTTTTACAGAAACAAGGCCTCAGACAAGTATTCAGACACACGTGATGTACTTTGGATGTCTTTTCAAGGGATGTGAAGAATTCAAGATGGGACAGTGAAAGAAGCTATGCAAGGATGTGTCTGAGAGTCTGGGTTTAGCTGACTCCCACAAAAACATATAAAACATGAATTAAACCAAAGAGTTCTTCTTGCACTACAGCAAAAGGTTGTCTTTCTGAAACCACATGTCAATCCATCAGTGCTGGGGCTTCTCCAGAGGCTGGCAGGGGGACACATCTGCACCCTGACCAGGCAGCTCCCAGCCAAGGGCAGTATTTAGAGAAGTGGGTGGCTGTCAGCCATTAGCAGCCAACACTTGGCAGATGAGGGATGGGTGCACTCGCTCAGTAAATGGGATATGGGCCATTACATACACTTTTCCATTTAAACAATCATTTAATCAGATTATTAGCCTTATTTTATGATGAAATTAAATGTTGAAGTTAAATGATTAATTCAACAGAATATTTCAGCACAGATTGGTTGCTGCCCAGATTGGATCCTTGGAACTGGCACAACAAAACCTTTTCTCTGTTGAATCCTTCTTTATATATGCAAAGGGGACCCCATAGAAAGAAAGAAACTCCAAGCTGGGGGACAGAAACAATGACTTAGTTGCCAATGACACCCTTTTATATTAGGCTAGAAAATCATAAGAAATATTAAAATGTAAAACTACCCATGACTGTTTTAATAATGATTTTGTTCTCGTCATGAAGAGAACCATCATATTAATAATAGAGATTATACTACTTAGCATTTATTTGGTATACATGCCTATGATCATGCTGAAATCTTTGAAGGCTTTTTCTCTTTGTGAAATATATTTTCATTGACTTTTAGAAGAAAGGAGGAGGAGGAGGAGGAGGAGGAGGAGGAGGAGGAGGAGGAGGAGGGGGAGGAGGAGGGGGAGGGGGAGGAAGAGGAGGAGTTGCTTCTCACAAGCATGGGACCAAAATCAAAACTACAAACTGGATATATTACCTGACCTGGAAATGAACTGGTGACCTTTAAGTGCACTGGATGATGCTCAACAAACAGCCACAGTGGCCAGGGCTAAAGGCATTTTCATATTTAATACTATCCACAGCTGGATGGGGTAGGTACTATTATTACTCCTATAAAATAGATGAAAAGGTAGACCACAGGATTTTTGTCTTGCTCAAGGTCATAAGCCGGAACTGATATATTTGGATTTGATCAGCCTAATACTAGATTCTATGTTACTAATCAATTTCACTGGCAAAATGAATGTTGTATCTAATTCTATACATAATAAAATAACTATATTTCTAGTACAAAAATCTTATGAGAGAAATGGGGCAAAAATAACTCAGAAAACAATTAAAAATTTAATGATATAATTAACACTTTATTCTTCAAACCACACTACTAAAATACAATAAGCATTAAATCAAAGCACTAACATGTATTTTGTTATAACAAATGAAGAAAAATTCTGATACATAACAGGTAACTAAAGAAGATAATAAAAGATGTAACTCTAAAACTAGAAATCTCTGACAACAAAGGAAGAAACATCCAAATTTATAGAAAAACAGTTAAAATAAAAAATATTTTGGAATATGAAATAGGTTATAAAATTCCTTTAATTTTTTAAAATGTATTTTATTGATTTTTTACAGAGAGGAAGGGAGCGGGTTAGAGAGTTAGAAACATCGATGAGAGAGAAACACTGATCAGCTGCCTCCTGTACACCCCCTTCTGGGGATGTGCCCACAACCAAGGTACATGCCCTTGACCAGAATCGAACCTGGGACCCTTCAGTCCGCAGGCCGATGTTCTATCTACTGAGCCAAACCAGTTAGGCCTAATTCTTTTAATTTCGAAGGCTAAAATTTGAAGGCTTAAGTAATTCCCAATAGAACTATAGAGAAGATTTTTATCATGAAGGCACAATCCATTACTTTAAATGAATCCATTTTTTTAAAACATAGAATCTTAAGAACTGTTATCACAATACTACTAGATACATGAATCAAATATTAAATAAGAATCAAGGAATAAGTAATTCTTCAAATACTAGAAGAGGCATAGCACTGTTTCAAAATACACTTGGGAGACTACTAAGAAAGAGAAGGATGATAAGATGATAAAGGGCAACACATAAAAAGTCCTCCTGAGTATAAAAGTTATGTACCACTAGAGCTTACTTCTCAGCTATGTATTCTACACAAAAGAGAAATTTAATCTGCAAAGCATCCTGCTGAGGCACTTGAATTGCTGAAAAGGTAAGGTGCTTGCTCTAGCATTAGAAAAAAGAAAATAAGAGAAAGTTTGGGGAAAAAACGACCCAGGAAAGATAAACCAAAATAACAGTGAAAATTGCTGGACTGCTTGTCTTCTTGTTTGAGGGGAAATTGGGGTGCTTTTGACCTATAGGGATTATCCAAAAAGTAGATTTCTCTTGTTTCTAAAGGGATTTTGTAGACACTCTAAATCTTGTACACCTGAAACTTACATATTATTAATCAATGTTACTCAATAAATTTAATAATAAAAATAAACAAAATATATCATTTTTCTGGTTTCTAAATATAATTTGTAGATACTCTAAATCTAAATTGAGAGAAAAACCAGGAACAAGATATTAAAAAGAGAGAATATGATTTACTTATTTATTTTTCTGTGAATCCTCACCCAAGGATTTCCCGTTGATTTTTAGAGAGAGCAGAAGGGAAAGAAAGGAGGAAGGGAGAGAGACAGACACACAGAGACAATGATTGGTGGCCTACCACACACATCCCAACCAGGTCCAGGATCAAACCTGCAACCCTTCAGTGTGTAGGTGGTGCTGCAACCACTTACTCACACTGGCCAGGGCTACATTTACTCTTAACTGATTCTCAGATGCCTGGCATTATATTCTGAAAATATAATTGCATGTGAAAATACGGCTTTAATTTCATAAAAACATATAATATTCACACAATACAACAATAATTAAGGGAGTTTTCAAACTGCACTTTGAAGAAACTTAGTTGTTCTCAAGTCCCAGAAAAGTTCAAAGTGAAGTACAAGCAGGCCTCTGCATCTGTTTTATTTATTGTAGTTCCATGAACAATTCAATTTGGAAACTAAAATCAATACTGTGTGTGTGTGTGTGTGTGTGTGTGTGTGTGTGTGTGTGTGTGTTATGTAGTAGATTGCTTATATTACTTTGAAAATAACTGGTATAGGTAATCTACTATAATAATAGCCAAATCTGGAAGATTTTAGCAATTAAGTAAAGGAAACGTAAAAAAGTCATCTGCTCAGATACAACTGAATTCTAAATGTTTTAAATAAAAATTTATTGCTGGAGATGACTTCAAGCAAAGGATAAAGCCTTCAAAAGAACACATTTGCTAAGCAGAAATTAAAAGAGATTCTAATAGAAACTGAAATGTCTACTTAGAAAACTGGATAAACCATTCACATTATACTAAATGGTGTTTTCATGGACAAAACATAAATTTACATATTAAGTCTTTAACAATAAAAATATTGCAGTTGTGACAGTGTTCTGCCATGACACTGATTATTACAAAGATTGTAAAACTCTCCCTAAGGAACAGATGCAGGGTTTATATCTATTCACATCAACATCTCATTGGAGGCCAGAGAGTTCAAAACTAATCACTAGGATCAGATGATGTTTTTGAGTACAAACATGAAATTATAATTCAAAATAGATTATATTTTATTTCTTAAGAGTTGGAACAATTTGATTTGTTATTTAAAATGGTTTAAGAAGTTCCACAAATTCACCCCTGGGATAAAAGCTGCAATTTAGTTCTGTCCTCTATATATATAGCTAATTACTGAAACACTCTTTAAGTTTCTCTTTTCACCAGTTCCTTCAATCATTTGTCGATGGAGCAACTGAGCATCATTAACCTTACCCTCTGTAGCCTTTCTAAATTCTTTTTTTTTTCTTCCACTTTTGGAATACAGGCATAAAACTTATCGAAATTCTGAAATGATGCTAACCTTGTTTAAAATGCTAGGTCATAAAAAAGAAAATTTAGCCACGGACAGTTACAATGGGAATTTTAGACATCCAATTCCACTTTGGGGACCAGGATATAGGAATTAAGAGTAAGTATGCAGTCAAATGAGATCAGGCAGAAAGCTAAGGGAGGGAATATTGGGAGGGGTGGAGGGGTTGAGCAAAAGAGAGAGAGAGAACTCATGGACATGGACAACAGTGTGGTGATCGTGGGGGTGGAGGAAGATGGATGGAGGTGGGAGAGGGCAAAAAGGGATAAAAGGTGATGGGAATAAAAAAGAGTAAGTATGAAGAAAAGAAATTTATGTCTGCATTGCATATCATTCTTGATTAAGAACTATTAGAAACAGAAATGGGTCATCAGCTAGGTATTTTCAGTCAAACCACAGAATAGTAGTTATGGCCACAAAGGGATGTTAAAAATACTCTTTAAAGGTAGTGTACCTCTGGGACAGAAGCTATTTCCTCACAATTTTAAGAGGAACTGAGATCATTATAAAGCTTTAAAAAGTTGGGTTTTGGTACATTAAACAAGCAACTGAGTTCCCTTATTTTCAGGTAGAAGTTTCATTAGCCTGTTAATATTTATTCATGCCAATTTTTAACAGACTAACTGGTCTCAGTAGCTAAAATTCTACTGAGACCAGGATTCTCCAGACACTACCCAATACCTTCACTTGTAAGAAGCAGATACAAAGTTTCTCTGCTCAGTTTCAAACCACTAATGTCAGTCTCTCTCTTTTTAAATCAACTCTCCCTTTAGTACAAACTCACTCATTCACTCACTCACTCAATCTCTCTCTCTCTCACCCTTTCCCTGGTAGGATTTAATATTACTTTTTATTAAAAGAACTAGGGGCCCGGTGTACGAAATTTGTGCACTGGTGGGGGGGTCCCTCAGTCCAGCCTGCCCCCTCTCACATACTGGAAGCCCTCAGGGGATGTCTAGTGACGGCTTAGGCCCGCTCCCTGCTCACCTTGGGGATAGGGCCTAAGCCAAAGTCTGGCCTCCCTTTGTGGGAGGCGACCGGGCTGATCAGGGGAAGGCACCAGCCCCATCACCCCATGGCTGCAGCCACTGCCAGTCACCGCAGCCACCAAGGTGTTTTCATCAACATGACTCCAGTCCCTTTACCATGAAAAAATGACAACTTTCTTTAGGCATTTTCAAGATGTGTCTTTCATAGGGTATGACATTTCTTACTTTCTTTTTTTTATCCTCACCTGAGGATATGTTTTCATTGATTTTTAGAGATTGTGGGAGAGAAAGGGAAAGACAGGGAGAAACATCAAAGTGAGAGGAACACTTTGATTGGTTGCCTCCTGCATGAGCCCTGACCTGGGCCCCGGCCAGGGAGGAGCCTGCAACCTAGGTGCATGCCCTTGGTCAGAATTGAACCCAGACCCTGCCATTGGCAGGCCAAGGCATTATCCACTGAGCCAAACCGGTGAGGGCAGGATATAACATTTCTTAGCCCTCCAGCAGCGGACCTTCGTTTTTTTCTCCAGGAGTCTGGTAAAAAACCCTAGATCACCTATTTGGATTCTTATTACCCAAGTTACTAAGATTATTACCAGTGGCATACAGGCAGCTTAGCCAATAGCAGTCAGAAAGGTGTTTCCTCTGTAGTTCACACCAACCGCCAGCTTGGCCCCTGCCCAGGCCTTACGTCTCTGGCTGAGGCATTAGGCCTTGGAAAGGGACCCCCTGCTCCCCGTGATCACCGGCTCCGCCCGTGCCCAGGCTTAATGCCTCTGGCTGAGGCATTAAGCCTGGGCAGGGGACCCCCAGCTCCCTGCAAAAGCCGGCTCCGCCCCTGCCAGGCCTAACGCCTCTGGCCCAGGCTTTAGGGCTGGGCAGGGGACCCCTCGGCTCCAATCACAGTCTCGGCCCTGCCCAGGAGCCCCCTGGCTCAGGCCCTTCCTAGGCTGCTCAGGGCCCACACGGGGCCTACCTCGGAGTTACCTGGGTGCTTATGATGTTCCCGGGACACAAGCCACTGGGTGCCTATTTATGCAAATTAACCACCATCTTTGTTGGGTTAATTTGCATACTCATCCGATTGGTGAGCATAGCAGAGGGATGGTCAATTTGCATGCTTATTATTAGGTAAGATGTTTTGAAATTTTGCATAAGAATAACAGCTAACATAGTGAATGCTTATAAGGTCAGAGTTGCTATGTTCAATCCTCTGTGCGCCTGATCTCCTTTAATCCTCACAAACACCTTATGACACAGGTACTGCTTCTTTCCCATTTTAGTGATAGAGAGCTTACTCTGTGGGTAGCAACACTGAGCTCTGAACTCAGTGCTGACTGGAGAGCCTGCCTACCTCATCACTAAGCTATACTGCCTACACTTAAAATTGTACCCATGGAGGCAGCATTTCCAATTATATCATAACCTCTCCTTACAAAGACTTATTATTATTTAAAAAATCAAATTTTCAGTGACTTCAAAACCAGAAAGCTTGACATTAAATAGTGATTTATTTCTGTTTGTTTTTTTAAAGATAATTTTTAAAATAAAACAAATTGGAATCAAGAGTCACTTAAAATAATCTAACATTCGCTCGGCTGATGTGGCTCAGTTGTTAAGTATTGACCTATGAGCCAGGAGGTCACCTTTCAATTCCTGGTAGGGGCACCTGCCTGGTTGTGGGTTCCATTCCCAGTACAGGGCATGCAGGAGGCAACTGATCAATGATTCTCTCTCATCATTGATGTTTCTCTCTCTCTCTCTCCCCCCCCTTCCTCTCTGAAATCAATAAAAATATATTTAGAATAAAATAAAATAATCTAACACTAAAAATGGGAAGAAAAGGTAGAAAGCAATTAGTGAATATTTTGCAAATGTTATCTCTTTTACTGGCAGAAACTGTGTCTTATTCCATGTGGAGGTATCTTTGAATGCAACACTTGGCTCCTTGAAGAAGAGAGTTCAATGAGTCAGTAAATTTCTTGAATTTTGAAAAACTGAACTAGATTTTCTTATGTGCTTTACATTCTAAGTTTACATTCAGATCCTCAAAAGAAAATGAACAAATATCCAGGTGTTCTTTTCATGCTGTGCTCACTCTTCAAGTTTGAGAATATAAAATGTTTATTTTCAGAATTTCTTTCCAATCAATTAGAAATAAAATACGTCAGGATTTGTTTCTAAAGTTCAAAAAATGAATTGCTCATAATACTTTTAGTTTATAGTAAACAATGACGATATTCTTTATATGACATCATAGCAAGCTGTAATAGAGACATGATAATCACCCCTCCCCATTCCTTCCAATGACTAGAATCAATACTTTATTTTGGCTCTAACAGTTTCAAAAAAGTAATAATTTAAACATATAAAAACTTTTGTGTATTTTGCTCTTTGAAAGAAATTAGTATATATTTGAGAAACGAGGCTGTCTTCTCCAATCGACTGCATTTTCCTACACTAGGTCTTAGTAGAATAAGAATAGTAGAGCATTATAATAACAGAGTATATTTACTTGTACGAGGACTTTGATATACAAATTTCTGTTGTATAAGAATACGAAATGAACTAACCACTACGTATTCTCATGAAAGAATTCCTCTAACAGAGACAGAGAATGAGAAAGACAGAGAGAGGAGAGACTGTAAATTCTGAATGGTATAATCTTTGACATTTTACTTTCCTATGTAATGTACTCAAATGCAAAATATTGCCTTCATTAAAAGGCATCAAAAATCAATTTCAGGGTATAAAGTATAAACGCTGCAATAGATTCATTTTGCTAATCTTACAGATGATTCTTTACTCAAGCTATTTGTCTTTATGAATAATTGAGTTTTATAACAACTTAGCAGTGAAAATGAGATAGTTGTCTATTTGAGAATTTTAAATATAAATAAATGATCATTTTTAAAATAAACACTAAAAATATTTAAAAACTCTAAGAGTTTACTTCTAAAAATTATCTAACACAAAGTTGAAAAATGTATTTTCTCTGACAATAGTCTTTAGTCTTGTTTGTTTATATCATATCTAATATTTCACCTAGTAAATATATATAATAGTAAAATCAGAACATGAAAAGTAGATTTTATTTTATTTTTTTTAATCCTCACCCGAGGATATTTTTCCACTGATTTTTAGAGAGAGTGGAAGGGAGAGTGAGAGAGAGCAACACTGATGTGAGAGAGACACATCAATTGGTTACTTCCGCATGCCCCTGACCAGGGCCAGGAGCCTGCAACCTTGACCAGAATCAAACCTAGGACCCTTCAGATCACAGGCCGACACTCTATCCACTGAACCTAACTGGCTAGGGCTGAAAAGCAGATTTTAAAAGGCGAATTATAAAGGTAAAAGTAAGTGAAATTTTAAAAGTCTTTGAAATCTAGATAGCATTCTGGTTGGGAGGACTCCCTTATGAGAAAGGAATTAAAACTTGGGGAAACAATAGATGTAAAGGGAAAACAAAATTATAGTGTAAATTAAAACATTTAAAATATTTAATATGTAAGTTAGAAATTTAAAAGTTGGTAAAAATGTGAAAATATTTGTATCAGGACTTTAATATGCAAATTTACATAATGTAGTCTTACAAAGCAAGAGTGTGAATGACTAATGACAAGTAAAATGAAAATTGAAAAAGTAGAAAATTTTCATAATCTCCATTTTAGGTAAGATAATATAAAATAAATAAGTAGCATATTATCCTGTATATGTTACTGCAACTGAAATTTGAATGGAAATTTTCCCATAAACACACATTTCCAAGTTGAATTTAATAACTGCTAGAAATCTATACTCCTAATTCATAAACTTTACCAGTTGGTGCCAGCTAACTCAAATAATGGTTTATCAGGATTCACCATTTTCAATTCTCCAGGTCATTTCAGCAATAATGAATGATGAGAGAGAATGGTATTTGGGGTAATATGAAGTGAGGTGGTCAAAGAACCCCTCAAAGTTAAGGTTGCCTAATATGTCCCTTCCAATTTATTAAATCAGATATAGTCTCTTTTAAAATTTGGTGAGACATTAGATACACGAATCATGTAATACTTCCCAGGCATGAAAATAATGACCAAAATAGAAAGATGTGGTACTGAGATGAGACGGTTCTTTGAGTAAGATGTCCTCCAATTCTTTGATGAAGCAAGAATGTGAACTTTCTTTGGGAGAGATGCCAATGAATAAGACTCCTGGGCTTACACTAGCATGCTAAAACCCACTCAAGCAAGTGACCACAAGAAAAGGGCTCCATAACAGCAGTCTCTTTTGAGTTTTAATGAATAAAGGGATGAAAGAAATGAAGGTGATCTTGATCTTCCTCTGTAGTTAATCAAGAAGTGGGACACAGCCCTAACCAGTTTGGCTCGGTGGATAGAGCATCGGCCTGCAGACTGAAAGGTCCCAGGTTCGATTCCAGTCAAGGGCACATCCCCAGTAGGAGGTGTGCAGGAGGCATGTGATCGATGTTTCTCTCTGATCGATGTTTCTAACTCTCTATCCCTCTCCCTTCCTCTCTGTAAAAAATCAATAAAATTAAAAAAAAAGAAGTGGGACACCAATTACATAACTTGCAGAGGCAGGCACACAGATACCACAAAGTGGCGGGGGGGGGTGGCAGGGGGAGGGCAGCTACGCAGAGGAAATACGGCGTGTCATCCTGAGTAGTAGCAACAACCAACAAAGAGAAGACTGCCATCTCATTGAGTACCGTAGGGAGACATTCATCTTCTCTAGTCACTTCACAGATGGAGCTGGCATCTAGAAGTGGGAGAGGCAAGAGTTGTTTGGAAGCTCTCCCACACCCAGAACTCTTGAAGTACAAGAGCTGTTAGCACAGATGGTAAGACTAGAAAAGCTTTGAGTGGAATTTGAGATTGACATTTTAAAATAAATAACAGAATAAACTAATAACCCAAGGGGCTGAAAAATTATGGCATCTGTCCAAAAAAAAGTCATGGAAGTCATTCCCAATTATGAAAAAAGGGGGAAGTACCATTATAAAGGGACAATTATTGGAAGAAAACAAAACCAATATAGCAACAGGTTGTAACTCCTCAATTAGCCAGTTACTCAATTCAAGTGGTATACTTAGAATAACACTGTCCATCTTTCTGGATGACTCCATGGATCATGAAGCTCAGGTGTATACATGTACCTATGAAAAATGGCACAAGAGATGCATTGTTAAAGAGTGTGGCACACCAAGAAATAACTATGGCCCATAAACCAGAGCACTGGAAGAACGCATTTATTCAACAAAATTTTTTTCAATGCCTCACATGTGCCAAGCACAATTCTGGTTATAGTGATCTTGGTGATAAGTGAACAGAGTTAGACACATCCGTAGTCCTGTAGAGTTACATTACACTAGGAATAAACCATAGTTAAGGAAGAAAGTTCTGAATGAGTGATACTGGAAATGAGACCTGAAAAGTGAAAAGCTATATTCCATGTGATGATATAAGTAGTATGGGAGGGAGAAAAAGTGTTATAGGTTGAATCTTACCACCCAAAATTCATAGGTGAACCCCAATGTGACTGTGTTTGGAGATAGGGCCTTTAAGAAGTTACTACAGTTAAATAAGATCATAAGGGCGGAGCCTTACACAATAGTACTGGTGTCCCTATAAGAAGAGGAAGAGACACCAGAATCATGTGTGCACAGAAGAAAGGCCATGTGAAGACAAAGCAAGAAGGTGGCCATGTGTAAGCCAGGAAGAGAGGCCTCTCCAGAAACCAACTTTGGTCACAATTTGATCTTGGACATCTGGCCTCTTGAACTGTGAGAAAATAAATTTCTGTTGTCTAAGCCACCCAATCTGTAGTATTTTATGGAAAAGGTATTTAAGAGAAACAAAACATCTAATGCAAGGGCTCTAAAGAAAGAAACAGCTTGGGGAGTTCTAAAAATTAATGTGATGTGAGTGGGAGTACAGTGCACACGAAGTGTGACAAATATAGGAGATAAAGTTGCAGAGGCAGGCAAGAACTAGATCATGGGGCAGAGGAGGCCTACTGGGTCATGACTGTGAATTGAAATTTTATTTGAAAGATAACATAAAGCCAAGGGAAAATAAAAGACAAAACTAGCTCCTTTATAGGAAAATGGATTGTTGGAGTTCACATATGAAATGTTAGGCTATTCCAGTACATACTTAATCAATGAAGTTGGTCAACAGGATGAAATAATAGATTTGGGATAAATTTTGAAGGTAAGGTTATGGAACTTGCTGATTAATTAATGAGGGGAAAAAATGTCAGTTACTTCACTTTGCCCACACTGCTTTCAAGTGTCTTCATTCTAACAGTTAAGCAAGGACCACAAAAAAAAATTCTTTAGATTGTAGTAACGTGTTTTTGTTGTTGTTGTTGTTGTTTTAAACTTGTGAGTCATTAAAATGAAGGAAAGCATTGTTGACAAACTTGTATAAAGATTATATTCAATTAGAGGCCTGGTGCATGAAATTCATGCACAGGTTGGCTCCCTAGGCCTGGCTGGTGATCAAGGTAGACTGGGGTCTTCCAGCTGCCAGCTGAGGCCTCCCAGCTGCCAGCCTGGGCTTTCCTTCATTCTGTGCCGCCTCCTGGTGGTCAGCGCACATCATAGCGAGCGATAGAACTCCCAGTCTCCCGATCGAACTCCTGTGGGGACACTTTGCATATTAGCCTTTTATATATATAGATTACAGGCAGTCCTCGGGTTATGTCGGACTTGACGTATGTCGTTTCGTGGTTATGGCACCATCTCCCATTTATTTATTAAAACAAAAAGTTCCGTCATTTTGACATATATACATATTTTTTATGCTTTATGTTTTTTATTATGTATTTCCCACAAGTAAAGGTCAGGAATTATTATCTTTCTTTTAAGTTTTTTGGTTTTTTTTACTGTTTCACTTCATTATTATTGTGTATGTGCTCCATGTGAGTGACGTAGGTGCTTATGTAGGTGGGTTCCGACTTACGGCAAAAATCACATTACATCATGCCGTAGGAACAGATCTCCAACATAACCCGAGGACCTACTGTATATAAAGACAATCTAAAAAACAAAAAACAAAAACAAGCCCTAAAAGAGATCTTAACTCTTTCATCAGGTCCTTTTCTGCAAGTAACTTTTACCCACTTGGCTAGAGGAAGTTGCTGTATTGGACCAGTATTAATCTCTGTGAAGATGCTCCTGTGAACCCTACAGAGCTTTTCCTCCATGAGCCTAGATAACAGAATTTGAACTTCTCACTTTGGGACTCCTATAGATGAACATAATAATATCTCCCTATCCTTGTTTGCATTGATAGTTATAGCTTTGTCTTGCCATCCTGAATTTTCTTCCTTTTTTTTGTTTCCCACCCTGCATTTTCTTGAACCCTTAACCATGCTCCTATACACTTAGGGTGGTGCAGGCCCATTTCAGGTTCTTGTTAACTGGATTGTCCTAGAAATGATATATTTTTCCAGCTTAGTCAGGGTTACATGGCATGTTTGACATAATGACCTGACCTATAATTTTTATATGTATTACTCATACCTTATATTGTAGGTGGATTCAGCTATATCTATATTAATCCTCTCCTAGTATTTATTTTGGGATTTTGCTGGAGTAATCTGATTTTATCCTGGACTTGGCAGGGTGACTCTGTTTCAACCTATCCATCTGCCTGGGCTTGGCTCTTCATTATTGTTTGGGCTCAGTTTGGTCCAGAAAATACTAGTAAAACTCTCCTGATGGCACTGGCAGAAATGCAAGAGAACAAACAAAAACCAAGCTAGGACTCTTGATACATAGGCTCAAAACTGACAATTGTAACTTAGGCTCTTTGTCTATTGGCCTAAAGAAATCATATAGCTGAGGCCAGAATCAAGGATTCTGGAAAAACACTTGCCCTTTAATGGGAAAAACTATAAAGTTCTAAGGAAAGAGCTTGAATACAACAAAGAATGAATAATTGGAGACAATAATTCAATTTGACACCTATATTCAGATATCACACATGTTTTCACCCTTCTCTAATTACACAGATTGAAATAAGAGTATAGCCATGATAAACAAACACTTATTAGGAAAAATAAACATGCAATAAAAAATAAATAAATACATATATACACACACATATACACATACATATAAATTCTATCTATATAACTACATCTATATCTATCTAAAATTAAAGAGGAGATTGATTAATTAAAAAAATACCCTTGAGTTCTTTGTAAGGAAATAACCCAATGTCCAGGAACAGATGGTTTCACTAGTGAATTCTAGCAAACATTTAAAAAAAATAAATATATCTATTCTGAACCAAAACCTCCAAAATACTGAAAAGTAGGAAATAAAATCTAATGCATTCTATGAGCTCAGGATTACCATGATACTAAAACCATAAAGAGATATGACAAGAAAAGATAATTAAGTGAATAGGCTTCCTAGATGGAAAAATCTAAAAATTTTATGGAAATAATTGCAACCATTTATAAAGGATATTAAATTATTACAAAGAGGGAGTTTATCACAGGAATATAACTAACATATTCAATGGTGAAACATTTACTGCTTCCACTCTAAGATCAAGAACAAGGCAAGAATACCTGTTCTCACTATTTCTATTCAACACTCTGCCAGAGGAAGACCTTGAAATAAGAAAAAGAAAAAAAAAACAGTTTGGGAAGGAAGTAAACTTTTCTTGTTCATATATGACATAAGAGTATGAACTAAAATATCTATGGACTATATGAAAACATTCAGAATGAATCAGTGACTTTAGAAAGGTTGCAAGATATATATTAAAAATTATTAGTATTTCTATATATTATAAACAAATAGTTGAAAATCAAATTTAACAAAACAATATTTACTATAGTATCAAAATATAAAATACTTTGGGATAAATCTTCCAAAATATTTGGAACAGTTATAAACTAAAAACTAAAGAAATACTGCTGAGAGAAATTAAGAAGATATATGGTTAGATAACATGTGCTCATGAATCAGAAGGCTTAATATTGCTAGGATGTCATTTCTCCCTAAATTGATTTATAGATTTAATCCAATCACAAGAATAATCCAAGTAGGTATTTTTTCGGTAGGAACTGACAAATTGATTCTAAAATTCTTATGAAAATACAAAAGACTTATAGTAACCAACATGATGTTGAAAAAGAATAACAAAGAAGACTTACACTTTCTGACTTAAAACTTATTATATGGCTACATTAATCAAGATGTTGTATGAGTATAAAAATAGACAAATATATCAAAGAAACAAAATAGTCTATAAATAAACAAAAATATAACTCTATCCATACCTCCTAACATTTATAAAACTTTTACTCACAGGCTGGGTCTGACATTTCACTGTTGTTTTTTAGACCCTGTTTAGTGATAGAGTTATAAAAAAATCATTTTAAGTTTTTCCCGTTTTAATGTTACTAATTTTTCCATTTTAATATGTTACTCCTGCTTTTCTTCCAATATGTAAGACTTTCTACAATGCTTATGATGTATAATGTTATTTTATTTTTAAACTCCTAACTTTAATTTTCTATGAAAAGGGAATGAAAGGTTGACCAACAAGAATCAATGTTTTGGTAGTTACTTTCTCCTCTAATAATAAAACTTTTGTCAATAATCTTCAGTTTATTTTACTTATCCTTGGAAGCTTCATCTGACCTCCTAATGAACTAGGCATAATTTTAATTAGAATTAACACTTTCATACTGCTCATGAATATATATATATATAGCAAATGTGAAATGCTGGCCATATTGGTAAATAGTCAAGCTGTCATAGCAAAATTAAGACATTTCTAATGAAATACTACTACTTCATGGTCATCAGACAATAAATAAATAAACATTAATTGTTATCACATTGAGGGAAGTTCTCTCAAAAAAGCGTTGTTCTCCTTTAGGAATTCTTACATACTTTGACCATCATCCCTTTGAAAAAATAATATTCATTTAAATAGATATTTCATGTGCAATGTTAGACTTTCTTCCATATTTCATTAGTAGGTGTAAGAATTAAATGGTATGTTTTCCATTTAGCAGTCAAATCAAACTGTGTAAGCATTACTAACATCTATGGTCCAAAGGTCATTGTCTCTACCTGTAAAGTCTCGTCCTTAAATATCTTAGTGTTATTTAGTATTTTCCTTCAAAAAATACTGCTTTATTATAATTATCTATTTGGAAATCTTAATTTGTATGCTGCAGGCCAGACATTTTTTTGTTATAAATTTGCTTTAGGCTTCATGTTATTGCCACAGGAAATTCTCTGTGGTACTTATCTTGGCCCAAATAGATCTCTAAGCTAAAGTACAATGAAGGCCAATTACCTACTTTCTAAGAAAGATACTTTCAATAATGAAGGTAATTCCTCTGCGGCTTCATAATAGAAGGTAGTGCTAGCCCTACACCAAATCATTATTGTTCTCACCTCCCCAATCTCAATCACTATAATGTAAGAGCCACTGTGTTAAATTAATCCATCTAGTCTCCTCATTAGTTAGTGGTCTGTATTTTACCATAGGTTAAACTATTTCATGTAATTTAGTATATTTTTTCCCTTTCTATTTGGTACCATTGATAAATATTTCTCTTTAGAAGTAAACTCTACGTGTTTTATATATATATATATTTCCCTTAAATATATTTTAATATCTTCTAGGATTGTTTCTCTCCTTTATTATTTTCAAAAAATAATCTTCCATATTTCATTCCATACATTATTTCATATAAAATATAATCATTTTGGTAAGTTCAAAGTGGCAAACACAATAAGAATTCTGCCTTGACTGGTTTGGCTCAGTGGATAGAGTGTTGACCTGAGGACTGAAGGGTCCCAGGTTCGATTCTGGTCAAGGGCATGTACCTTGGTTGCGGGCACATCTCCAAGTAGGGTGTGTGCAGGAGGCAGTTGATGGATGTTTTTCTCTTATTGATGTTTCTAACTCTCTATCCCTCTCCCTTCCTCTGTAAAAAATCAATGAGATATATTTTTTTAAAAAAAGAATTCAGAATGTGATTTGTTTACAACTCTAAATTGAGATTTATGTCTCCCAAATATTTAAACTTCTCATCCAAGAACACTGTGCATATATTTAATTATTCTAGCCTTCTTTACATCACCCAAAATAAATTTGTAAATCATTACATTATATAGAATTTACTCATTCCAGTTTTTAACAAATTTAACAAAATTATATAATTCAACATTAAAATAATTATCCATCAAGACAAAACAACTTTGTCTCATTGAATAAAAAATTATCATCTAAGGACCTATATTATTATAACATCTCATCAATAGGTATTTGGAAAAATTTCATGGTCAACTCAATAGATGGCAGAGACATTTTGAAAAAAATTTAGCAAACGTTCTGAATAATAACATTTATCTAAGTAATAACGTATGCTATTTATTTCATAAGATAATTCTGAAAATTACATAAGTGTAGTATTACATATGCATAGGGAATTAGTTACATTTAGCAACCTATAATTACAAGTGAATATACCTACCTATAAGTAGATTTTAAAAAGAATATGCTCTTAACCATAACACAATTAGTAAATTAATGGAAAATATTTAAAGAAGTTCTCACATTATTGTCAATTCAAACTTTTACCAATTAAAATTTTTAGCTAATTTTATTAAAACTATTTAATTGGTCAACACACAGATAAAGAATATAGGATTTTTTTCACTGTAGTAGGGTGAAAAATAATCCATCCTGAATAGTAGTTAACTTGAAATCAAGAATAGAAATAAAACAAAGAAATAAGGACATTGTCATTTTAAGAAAAAGACTAAAAAAAACCCCACAGTGTTTCTATATAAAGAATTCTAAGAAAATGGTTGTTTATCTCTGTCCAACAGAACAGGGTTTACATCTTTCAAAAGGATTTTATGACTTTTTATGGCAGTCACTTTGGATACTGTCAAATAATGGGAATAAATCGTGCCTTTTCCTTGTCCCCCGTTAAAGACAAAGCAGAGCTGCTTCCTTTTGCTCCCAAAGTTCCCATCAGCTTTGGTAGTGCCTGCTTCTGTATAATGGTGATAGTCCTTGTGTAGAGTAACTAGCAACTGGAAATCTTTATCCCTATAAATTTATCACCACTCTGTAATAGTTCCCTGTAAAACTGAAACGACCATTTTCAGTAAAACTATATTCCTTATTTATTGGAACTCATTCTAAAAACAGATACTTTATCTTAAGTTCAGACTGAAAATAGTAACTGGTATCAAAGTTTATTTTTGATACAGCATCATGATGGGGAACTATTTATAGTACTGAAATTTCCCATTGTTTAGTATTATATGCTGAAAGAGAAAAATTCCAGTACAGAAAAGGAACTATTCTTCACATCCTCTATAACACTTGTTTCTTGTCTTTTTTATAATAGCCATTCTGGGTTGGCTAAAGGCTGAAAAGTTTAAGGATATCTTGTTGTGGTTTTGATTTGCATTTCCCTAATATTTCGTGATGTTGAACATCTTTTAATGCGTCCACTGGCCTTTTTTGAAAAAATAAGTATTCATATTTTCTATCCATTTTTTAATTGGGCTGTTTTTGTTTGTTGTTGAGATTAATGAGGTTATTTTCTATCTTTTTGGATATTAACTCCTCACGGGATTTGTGAAATGGAAATAAATGTAGCTTCCTACTTAGTAGGTTGCCTTTTTATTTTGTTGATGGTTTACTTTGCTGCGCAGAAACTTTTAGTTTACTGTAGTCCTATTTGTTTATTTTTGCTTTTGTTTCCCTGCTACTGGACTCAAATCCACAGAAACACCTCTATGGCAGGAGTAAGCCAGGAGCTTACTGCCTGTTTTCTTCTATGTATTTTATGATTTCAAGTCTTTAATCCATTTTGAGATCATTTTTTGTGAATGGCATAATATAATGGTCTAATACCATTCTTTTGCATGCACCTGTCCATTTTTCCAAACATGACTTTTTCTAAAAAAAATTTAAATATATTTTTATTGATTTCAGAGAGGAAGGGTGAGTGATAGATAGAAACATCAATGATGAGAGAGAATCATTGACTGGCTGCCTCCTGCATGTCCCCTACTGGGGAGAAATAGAGCCCACAACCAGGGCATGTGCCCTCGGCTGGAATCTAACCTGGGACCCTTCAGTCCCCAGGCCGATGTTCTATCCACTGAGACAAACCGGCTAAGGCCAAACACGACTTTTTCAAGAGATTTCCCTTTCTCCTTTATATGTTCTTGGCTCCTATGTTATAAATTAGTTGTTCATATATGTATGGGTTTATATCTGGAATGTTGATTCTGTTCCATTGATCCATGTGTCCTTTTTCTGGCAATACTATACTGTTTGGGTTATTATAGCTTTTAGTATATTTTGAAATTAGGGAATGTGATACAGCTGGCTTTGTTCTTTTTCTTCCAGATTGCTTTGGCTATTCAAGGTCTTTTGTAGTTTCATACAAATTTAGAAAATTATTGTTCTATATCTGTGAAAAATGCCTTTGGAATTTTGATAGGGGTTGAATTGAATATGTAGATTGCATTGGGTAGTAGGGACATTTTAGTGATGTCAATTATTCTAATCCATGAGCATGGAGTATTTTTCCATTTATTTGTGTCTTCAATTTCTTTCAACAATGTGCAACAGTATTTAGTATATAGATCTTTGGCTAAATATATTACTAGATATTTCATTCTTTTTTGTTGAAATTATAAATAGGATTGTTATATTAATCTCTCTTCCTGATTTTTCATGTTAGTGTATACAAAAAGAAAAGCTTTTATATATTGATTTTGTACCTTGCAACTTTACTGTATGTTTATTATTCCTAACAGTTTTTGTAGGAATCTTTAAAGTGTTATATATAAAAAATAACATTATCAACAAATAGCAAGTTTTACTTTTTCCTTCCCAATTTGGATTTTTTTTATTTCTATTCTTGCTTGATTGCTTTAGCCAGGACTTCCCATAATATGCTAAATAATAATGGTGAGAGTGGGTATCCTACCTCATTCCTGATCTTAGAGAAAAGGCTTTTTTTCTTTTTTTTACAAGTGAATCTGATAGTAGCTATGGGTTTGTCATATATATCCTTTATTATGTTGAGACACTTTTATACCCATTGAGAGGTAATATCATAAATAGATACTGAGTACTGTCAAATGCTTTTCTTCATCTATTAGAGATGATCATGCAAGTTTTATCCTTCACTGTGTTAATACAAAATATTACACTGATTTGTGGATGTTGAACCATCTTTGCATCCCTGGAATAAATACAGCTTGACCATGATGTATGATCCTTTTAATGAATTATTGTATTCAGCTTGCCAATATTTTGTTGAGATAGTTACATTACTGTTATCAGACATATTGGCCTGTAATTTTCTTTTTCTGTGTTGTTCTTGTCTGGTTTTGATATCAGAATAATGCTGTCTTCCTAAAATGAATTAGGAAGCATTCCCTCCTCCAAAAAGCATTCCCTTGTTTAGATTTTGAGAAGTATTAGATAGGTATTATCTTCTTTCAATATTTGGTATAATTCAGCAGTGAAGTCCTCTGGTCCTAGATTTTTGGGAGGTTTTGATTATTGTTTCAATCTCCTTAAAAATCATCAGTCTATTCATATTTTCTGTTTCATAATGATTCCATTTTGGAAGGTTGTTTGGTTCTAAGAATTTATTCATTTCCTCTAAACTTTCTAATCTGTTGGTGGTGAGTAAACAGCTATCAAAAATCGTCCTCTTATGATACTTCGTACTTAAAGTATTCCAATGTGTGTATGTACCATATCTTCTTTATCTTCTATCACAGGACACTTTGGTTGCTTCAATTTCTTGGCCACCATGAATAATGCTGCAATGAACATAGGGGTGCATATATCTTTGCAAATATATGATTTTGAGTTTTTCCAGTATATACTCAGAAGAGTGATTGCTGAGTCATATGGTAACTCTATTCTTAATTTTTCGAGGAATTGCCAGACTGCTTTCCATAGTGGTTATACCAGTCCACATTCTCACCAGCAGTGAATGAGGGTTCCTTTTTTTCCACAACCTCTCCAACACTTATTGCTTGTCTTGTTGATAATGGCCACTTTAATAGGTTTGAAGTGGTATCTCATTATAATTTTGATTTGCATTTCCCTAATTGCTAGTAAGGTTGAACATCTTTTCATATATCTACTAGAGGCCTGATGCATGAAATTCATGCAAGAATAGGCCTTCCTTCCCCCGGCTGCCAGTACTGGCTTCCCTCGGCACCCAGGACCTGGGCTGGATTTCCTCCAGCTGCCAGCAGGCACCCGGGACCGGGGCTTTCCTCACAGCCCTGGCTTAGTCCGTTCTAATTAGCATACTATGCTTTTATTATTATAGACTAGAGGCCCAGTGCACAAAAATTTGTGCACTGGCCGGCGGGGGGGGGGGGGGGGGGCGCGGATATCCCACAGCCCCACTTGTGCCCTCTCACAGTCTGCGACCCCTCAGGAGATAACGTCCTGCTGGCTTAGGCCCGCTCCCGGGTGGCAGAGGGCAGGCCCAATCCCTAGGTGCCTGCCCCACAGCCCCTGTTCGGGCTCAGAGCAGGACCGATTGGGGATTTGGAGCACCGCCCTGTCATGCACAGAGCAGGGTGGATCAGGAGGTTGCGATGTCACCCTCAGTCACACTCAGGGTAGGGCCAATTGGGAGGTTGGGGCACACTCAAGGCAGGGTCGATGGGGAGGTTGTGGCGCCACCCCCTGTCATGCAGAGCAGGGCAGATCAGGGAGTTGTGGCAACACCCCTGTCACATACAAAGCCGGCCAATCAGGGGGTTGGGGTGCTGCCCCCTGTCACGCACAGAGCAGGGCCCATCAGGGGGGTTGGGGCTCTGTACACTGTCACACACAGAGCAGGGTCGATCAAGGGGTTGGGGAGATCCCCTCTGCCATGCACAGAGCAGGGCGGATCAGGAAGTTGCGATGCCACCCTAAGTCATGCTCAGGGTAGGGCTGATTGGGGGGTTGGAGCACCACCCCGTCACACTCAAGGCAGGGCCGATAAGGAGGTTGCAGCTCCACCCCGTCACACACAGAGCAGGGCCGATCAGGGGGTTGGGGCGCCTTCCCCTGTCAGGAACAGAGCAGGGTGGATAGGGAGGTAGTGACCCCGCCCTCTGTCACACACAGAGACACAGGGCAATCAGGGGGTTTGGGCGCTGCCCCCTGTCACGCTGCTC
Source organism: Myotis nattereri (assembly GCF_964212035.1). NCBI lineage: Eukaryota > Metazoa > Chordata > Mammalia > Chiroptera > Vespertilionidae > Myotis > Myotis nattereri. The sequence continues at coordinate 82,435,686 of NC_138077.1, forward strand.
CAGGGGCCAGGAGGCCTCCTGGCTCCGCTGATCCCAGTGCTGGGAGGCCTCGCGGCTCCACTTGACACCAGGGCAGTGAGGCCTCGCTGCTCCGCTGATCCCAGTGCTGGGAGGCCTCATGGCTCCACTTGACACAGGGGCAGTGAGGCCTCGCAGCTCCGCTGATCCCGGTGCTGGAAGGCCTCGCTGCTTTGCTGATCCCAGTGCCAGGAGGCCTTGTGGCTCTGCTGATCCTGCTGCTGGGAGGCATATTACCCTTTTACTATATAGGATAGAGGCCTGGTGCACGGGTGGGGGCCGGCTGGTTTGCCCTGAAGGGTGTCCCGGATCAGGGTGGGGTCCCGCTTGGGTGCCTGGCCAGTCTGGATGAGGGGAAGATGGCTGTTTGCAGCTGATCACACCCCCATCAGGGTGGGGGTCCCCACTGGGGTACCTGGCCAGTCTGGGTGAGGGGCTGAGGGCCGTTTTCAGGCTGGCGGGTGACTGAAGCTCCCAGGCTCTCCTTTTTTCCTTTTTTTTAATTCTGGGATTTATTTACGTTCTATGGCTGTCACTGGAGCTGAGAGCTGGCTTTAGCTCAGACCTCGGCTGCTGAAAGCAGGTTTCTGGAATTTGTTTACCTTCTGTATTTGAAACTTTGTTGCAACTCCAGCTCTGAGATCCCGGCTGACTCCAAGCAGGTTTCTGGAGTTTTGTTTAGCTTCTATATTTGTAACATTGTTTCTTAGAGAGCAGCTGAGAGGCTGGCAGTGGCAGGCGGGGAACCTGGCTTCCTCCATCACTGGAGCAAGCAAGCCTCCCTGTTCGCGTCAGCTGCCTGGCTGCCAGCCGCCATCTTGGTTGGCAGTTAATTTGCATATCTTCCTGATTAGCCAATGGGAAGGGTAGCGAAGTTACGGTTAATTACCATGTTTCTCTTTTATTAGATAGGATTGGATGTTCATATGTCTTCTTGGGAGAGGTGTAATTTCAGGTCCTCTGCCTACTTTTTCATTGGGTTGTTTGTTTGGTATTGAGTTTTATGAATTCTTTATATGGTATATTTTGGAAATTAAAGCTTTGTCGGAGCTACTATTTGCACATATTATCTCCCACCTGGTTGGTTGCCTCTTTTGTTGTTGTTAATTTCTCTTGCTATGTAGAGCTTTTTAGTTTGATATAGTCCCATTCATTTATTTTTGCCTTTAGGTCAAGTTAATAAAATGTTCTCTAGGACCAAGGCCCACAAATTTGGTAATTATATTTTCTTCCATGTAACTTATTGTTTCAGGTCTTATATTTAGGTTTTTTATTCATTTTAAATTAATTGTTTAACATTGGGTAATATGGCCATTTTAACTATGCTAATTTTTCCAATCAATAAACATGGGATATTTTTCCATTTGTTGTGTCTTTTTCAATCTCTTTTAAGAATGCTTTGCAATTTTCAGTAAACAGTTTTTTCATGTTCTTTGTTAAGTTTATTCTTATGTATTTCATTCTTTTGTTTGCAATTGCAAAAGGATTTTTTTTTATCTTTTTCTGAGATTTTGCTGTTAGTATACAGGAAGACAGTGGATTTTTGCACATTGATTTTGTATCCTGCAGCTTGACTGTTTTTGTTTACTGTTTCTAATAGTTTTTGGGGGGAGTTTTTAGGGTTTTCTATATACAGAATCATATCATCAACAGAAAGTGAAAACTTTACTTCTTCCTTTCCTACTTGGATGCCTTTTATTTCTTTCTCTTGCTTACTGCTCTGACTAGGACTTCCAGCAGTATGTGGAATAAGAGTGGTAAGAATGGACATCCTGTCTTGTTCCTGATCTTAGAGAAAAAGGTTTCAGTTTTTCATCACTGAGTATATTAGTTGAGGTTTTATTATAGACTAGAGGCCCGGTGCATGAATTTGTGCACCAGTGGAGTACCTTGGCCTGGCCTGCAGGATCGGGCCAAAACCTGCTCTCTGACATCACCCAAGGGGTCCTGGATAGCGAGAGGGCATAGGCCAGGCCAAGGGACCCCACTGGTGCACAATTGGGGCCAAGGAGAGACATGGGAGGTTGGCCAGCTGGGAAGGGACCGCGGGAGGGCTCCAGGACATGGCTAGCCTGTCTAGCTCAGTCCCGATCAGCCAGACCCCAGCAGCAAGCTAACCTACCCATCAGAGCATCTGCCCCCTGGTGGTCAGTGCACGTCATAGCAACTGGTCGACCAGTTCACTGTCTGCCCCCGGGTGGTTAGTGCACGTCATAGCAAGTGGTTGAGCGGCATTAGCATATCATTAGTATATTACGCTTTGATTGGTTGAATGGCTGACCAGTTGACCGAACACTTAGCATATTAGGCTTTTAATATATAGGACTAGAGGCCTGATGCATGAAAATTCGTGCAACAGTAGGCCTTCCTTTCCCTGGCTGCCATCACTGGATTCCCTCCTGTACCCGGGACCTGGGCTGCTGGCACTGGCTTCCCTTTGGCACCTGGGACCTGGGCTGGCTTCCCTTGAGCCGCCCACAGGCACTGGGAACCCAGGTTGGCTTCCCTCAGGCCCCAGCTTCCTCAGGAAGGATGTCCGGAATGATGTCTGGAAGACGTCTGGTCTAATTAGCATATTACCCTTTTATTATTATAGATGGTCTTTATTATGCTGAGGTACTTTCCTTTTATTTCTATTTTATTGTTTTAATTATAAATGGATGTTGTATCATCTTATCAAATGTTTTTTCTACATTTAACATTAGATTCTTATGAACAGGGAAATATATTCAGAGTGTTGAGAAAAATAATAGTCACCTAGTATTCCATACCCAAATAAAAAAGCACTGGAGAAGAAAAAGTACAGTATTTTTAGATATGTACCAAATAAAGAGCTTAGATACTTTTAAAACCTTGCCAAAATCTACCAAAGCATATATACTTCAGCAAATGAAATATTGCACCCAGAAGAAATGAGATAATGATAAAAGCTACCAAATATAAAATCTGTTAATATATCTTAGTATATCTATGTGTTAACTTTATAAGCCTATTAAATTGGTTCCTTTATAAGGCAAAACTAAAATTCTAGACAATCTAGAAAGGTTGTAATTTCTTATGGGCAGCATGGTATGTTATGTTTGGAAAGAGAATAGAATGCTTAATAATTATATATATATATATATATATATATATAGAAAGGATTTACAAATAGGTGTAGTCCATTTAGAAGTATGGTTTATAACTTTCAAGTCAGTAGAGAGTAAAATAGGAACAAAAATAGAAGTCATAATTCTGTTAAAATTATTTACTAAAAATAATCATTTCAACCAGTGTATGTTTTAATCTATTTTTAAAATTATGACAAAAAATAATATAATTATTTAACTTCATTTGCTTAGAAATAATGCCTTCTATTTTTAGACTACTCCTCGAAGCCTTCTGATTTCATATACTTCTCAAGATGAATGAAAGTCTAGAATTGCTTCAATGAAAAGCAGCTTTATTTAGAATTGAAGGTTATATTATAAAAGATCACATTTACTTTGTGAAAACCTTCAGAACATGAAAATATTATCTGAGCCAATAAGTCTTCCCTTTTTTCCTGATCCCAATTTCACCTTTCAGGTTGCCATCATATCCTCAAGCCTCCTCATCTAATACCAGCAAATTCTAGTGTCTCAAATTTCTTAATGCTCTCTGTTTCCACAATCATCTCTGATAACATGATTAGAAAGAAAATCATAAACACAAAGCATAAATGTTTCTGAACTGCAGCAGAGGACAAAACCATGAAAGCTTTAACAACACTCTTCAGGAGATCAAATCAATAACTCTGTTACCAAAGGCCCTGAATGTCTCATTCATCCCTGTGAATAATAATGCAATGGTCCAAGAATTGACACCATCCTTTCCTCCTGAATTCTAATGGAGCACTAGAGGAAAAAATAAAAATATTTCTAGAAAGAGGAATTTTTTTTAATTCTCAATGTTTCAGAACTTTAATTTCCATAGCCAAATGTTATTTTGTTAAATTATATCATGTGATACCTAAAGGTTTAAGGAATGTATTCTTTATATATATATATATATATATATATGTATATTTGCTAGAAGGTCTAAAATCCTCAAACCTAACTAATAGCTCTAAGTACAAATGCCACTACCTTAATAAGATTTATTCCAAATTACTATCTAAGAGTACTTTATTAGAGATTCATATGTCACTTCAATACTCACAAATGAACAAAAATTGTATTCAATATTGGATGTTAATTGTTTCCAATTATTTCTCCAATAGTGTTAAAATATTCTTAGATATATGAAGTGAAAGACTACTTGATGTAAATTAATACCTTATGAATTAATGTTATTTTTAAATTCAATTTATTGTTAAGTAAATTGAGACAATTAAAAATTAAGTCTGTAGCATCAATATACCTAAGTATGACCATTTTAATTATGAACCTACAAAATAAAAAAAAAGTTATGAAAGATAATTTGAGATTTGAACCAAGAATAAACTACTTTATTATGTATAATAGAATAACCTAAATTACTGTGCTTAGTTTTAAATTTAAGCATCTCTGCTTAATATAGTGTTTATGTCTAATTAAACCTGATTTATAGCAAGGATAAGAGTGCCTCCCTCTTTTGTGCTTCTAAACTTTGGATCTAGATAAACCTTAACAATATTACAGAGAAAGGAATCTCATGTTCACACATTCAGTAGCACAACATTTAGGGTAAAATATAATGAATTATTTAAATGTGATTAATATACATTGCTCATTTGATATTGATAGTATAGGTAAATATAACTTATTATATTTTAAACCAGCTTATTGTGTTTTCATTACATAGTAGACTAAAATAATCAAATCTATTCAAATAAATTATGAAAATTCCTAAAACCTACATAAAAGACCTACATATATGGCATTTGTAATTTTTCTGATTTATCATCTCTAACAGCAAATTTATAGATAAATCTATATTTTCCCCATAATTCTTAGTAGCCTGGATTCCAGAGTGGATGTGCAGATTCTGTTATACTAGTGCCCATATCAGACTCCAGAAAATAGGAATACAGAACACAGGGCCTAATTAATGATCAGAACTTAGGGTTCCTCTGCAGTTTTTGGCAGGCAGGAAAGCATCAAGGTTAAGGACATGGATGCCTGGAATGTGAAAATTAAAGAGGAAGAAAGGAAGAAGTGAGGAACAGGAGAAAGAAGGGAAGTACGGAAGGAAAGCACACAAAGACCAGGTTGAGAAAAATCTAGGCTTCAGTTCTCAATCTAGTATTAGTTACTAAGTGGCCCCAGGGAATAACAGTCTGTTCTCAGTAACTTAGCATCCTGATTCATAAAATGAGAGAGAAAAGCATTTTCTAAGGCTTTCTAGATCTAAAACACTACAACCTTCCAATTTCAAGGAATGAGAGAAAAATGAGCATACTGTAGCACAACTGTCTATCTTTACTCAATAGAGTCTGGTTATCAGGGCCTAATGATCATTTACATCAATAAATTTCAGGGTACATCATTATACACATGATTATAAATACAATTCTTTGATCTTACAACCTTGGTGAAATAGACACATAAATAATTAGTACAGACTACACAGTAGAGGAGAGAGGGATTAATTTTGTGAAGACCTACCTATATGGCATTTGTGTTAGGCTTGGAAGGATGAATAAAATTCCATCACAGAAAAAAGAAAAAGAAAGAAACACTACGCAGCTACTGTAGATAAAATATTTTTAAAAGCAGAAGACAGGAAATATACTACATGGATTGTTCAAAAGTAATAAGAGTAGGAGATAAAATTTGAAAAAGAATAGAATAGGACAAGGTCAAATTGTGAAGCCCTTTGGATATTATGGTGAATAACTACACTTAATGGCTATCCCAGAAAGAAAGAAAAATTAGAATAATTTCCTCAAGTGAACTATATCAAAATTATTATCAGGATTTATACAGTAAGCAACCTTAGGGCCTCAAATATCCCACAATGAGTGAAGCCATATTAAATGTCCAGCTCTGTTAAATATCCCCAAAAGTAGAGTTACATGAGGGCTCCAGATAAGACCAGCAGAAGAACCACCCAGCTGAGCCTAGTCTGTATTTCTAAACAGAAAATTAATAATTTGTGTAAGACAAGGGGTGCTGTTATAGAAAAAAATTAAATTGTGGCATTTGCTTTGGTACTAAACAAATTGTCAAGGCTGGAAGAGTAGCAAGGAGTTGAGGGTGGAAGAGAAGTAAAGCAATTGCTATTGGAGATAATAAAAGGTAACACTGACTATGATAACTGGGAAAACAGAAAAAAATACTTCATAATGTTGTGGATCAAATGAAGACTGTTGCTCAGCTCTTGAAACTGGCAACTAGCACCTGGACGATTCTTATAAATGAGTAGGATGACTCAGAGGGCAGAGTGATGAAGCCAAAACCACAGTGGACCATTCCCTGCCTCTACAGTAATGGATCCTTACAGCATCTATCTGGACTTCAGAATCACAACGTACCAGTGACTGCTGGATACATGCCTTTAGAAATTGGAGGCTCTTTTACAGTCATCCTGTCCCTGTCCTGTATATGTTGTGTGTGTGAGGAACAATAAGTTTCATTTTAGTTCTTAGTTCTTCAGGTCAAGAGAAATGTTAGCTTCATACACATCTGGAATTGATTTCAATGATGCTCTTCTTGACTTCAACACAATGCCGTATGAGATAAATCTCTGGGAGGGTGTGGGTATTTGTACATGACAGAAAACATTAATCATGAGAAACTAGACAGTGAACTGTAGTACACTATCACATTGGCAATTCACTATAAACCTACTTCCAGGTATTCAACCCTTGTGTAGTTCCCATCATATACTCACTTTATACCTGGGCATGTAACAAACTCTCTCTTAAACCAGCTACTGTACTATAAAAAGGCTTGAACTAGATTTTTAAATGATGAGAGGCCATCTAGAGAAAGCCCATAGAAGATAAGACATCTTGAACATTGCAACTCCAGTCAAGCTCACAGCTGGAAACAGCTGCATCAGTGACCTCTGCTTTATCTACATTAAGCAGAACTACCCTGGCTGAGCTCTAAGAAATCATGTCATTGTGATGTTACACTAAGCAGTGTTGGCTGTTTTGTCTCAAAAGCAACAGATAACTGAAATATATACTCTATTGATGTCCACCAACTACCAAAGTGATTAACAGATAGTAGATATTCATAAATTTTAATAACTTAATAGTTCTAATAGAACAGACTAAAAGGAAATTTATATATATATATAATACATATACACACACACACACACGGTGTCACATTACTACTTGAAGTATGGTTTATTCATATAAATTCCAATTAATCTGCCATTTAGGTATGTATAATTCAGAGATTAGCTTAGGAGATAACTTATTGATTGATAGCAATAGGGTCAAGGATAAAAAATATTATCAGAGGATAGAAATGGGTGATATGAAGGAAAATATCAAGAACACACACTATACACTCATATTTCTGCACTCAAACAAATTATAATATAGGTAACAAGCCATAAAAAAAGATGAGTCTAGCAGCAGCTCTAGATGAGCTGATAATGATTATCATTAGTTAAAAATCAATTTTGCTAAACAATGGAAGGAATTTTAAAGAATGTACTGGTACATAAGAATGTAACTTCACAGAACAAACATATTAAGTAAAAAACCATCGAGCCATCAGCGACTGTCATTACCTGTATTTCTCTAGTCAACACCATGAAAAAATACACATATTTAATAATAGCAATCACATAAATTGTTAGTTATAAAATGACTCTCTAAATATTCTTAAAACTTTATTTTTACCAATTAACACCCAGCTTCTCCTATTTTAAAATATGATAAAACTACATGGATAGTATGTCTAATATGTTTATCCCAAGTTCTTATTGTCTTCTTAACCTCATTGAATAATTACTCATATGTATGAATTTTTCTTTATAATATTTTCCAATGTAAAATATTTTATAGAATCCCCCAAAGGATAATTTACGACTTATTTTTCTTCCATTCTAAATCTTTGTTATGAGTAAATAACATTTTTAAATTCAATTTATATTGATAAACTTCAATGAAATATATTTTAATTTTTAAATAGTAGAGAAAACTGGCTTATGCTTCATAAGAATATACTGCAGACATTTTATGCAAATATTAAAATTTTCAAATCATTGGAAGTGCTAGTGAACTTTTCAAAACTCAAGTGTTTTGTAAGTATATAAAATCTTTAAATATTCACACACACACTACTATTACTCATAACCCTTTAGTAAATAAAAGCATGTTTTTCTTACTTATTCTCATCCTTTTAATAATTATAAATATAGAACAAACAAAAAAGCCAGTAAATTCAATACAGTGCAATAGAAAACAAACTTGTAAATAATTTACTATTATGAGGGGACTATATCTACTTTGTTACTATTTGCCAAACAATAAATGTATTTCCATATTTGTGTATTGATTATGAGTGCTAAAATACAAAAAATATTCATATAGATTATCTCTGTCAAGGATATGTAAAAATTTTAAATGTATATATTTATAAGATTAACAAACCTTCATAAAACAATTCACATAAAGAAAAATCATTTCATCTGGAAAACTATAGGTATTATATTATCATAACAATGTGAAATGGTATAGCTCTAAACTTATGTATAGTAAATTTGAATGTTTCTTACCATGGCAAGAACCCTCGATCTCTTCATATCCTGTACTGCAGATGCACCTTCCAAGAGGAACCAGCCAATCTCCATCAGCTCCACAATATAGTTTAGGAGTGTCACGCTCTTCTGCACTCTTCACACAAGCACCCCTTACTTCAACCAAAGAGGAAGAGTCAACCCTTGGGATGGTGTCAGGAAACATGGCCAAGTTACGTACAGTGAAGGGGCACTTTTTGTAGAAAACACGGACTGATACCAGGGCAATGCATGCCCCAATGTCTTGAAAAGCCAGATAAAATCCTTTCCTTTCTATAGGGCCCACCTCACGAATTTCAGTGTTGAGCTTGAGGATGCGATCACCCAAATCCATCTGGGTAAAACTTTCATCAGCAGCAATTGTATCGATCTTTGTATACTGGCTTGGCTTGAATTTAATTCCATGGGACTCATCTGATTCCACATAATACAGATTAAATGTTTCTTTGCAAGTCCCCAAGACCCACGGGATGCTGTTACAATCCCTCAGTGTGAACTTCATTTCCACATAAATTTTCTGAGCTGCATCTCGGGAGATCCAGTTTGTACGAAGCCAATTGTTTTGATTTGGTTCCATTACATTGCATACCTGGTATGTGTGAATGGGCCTGTTATGTTCATCCATTTCAGTAATGGCATCCCACTGCAAAAAATAATAAAAAATGTTTATAAAAAATGTTAAACAGAAATTATTGCTTTCCAAATTTTCTATTTTTACAAAAGAAAATGAATAAAAAGAATACAACTAAAGCTAGTCCAAGCAACTATACAGCAAGATTTTATCCATGACCTTTGGTTACGAGTATGGGTTTTGGATATACCACCTGTCTTGGCGAATCTTAACTTCCTATATAATAGTTGCATGACCAAGGGCTACTAAATTTAAACTCTGTGTTTTTTGTTGTTGTTGTGTTTTTAATATATTTTATTGATTTTTTACAGAGAGGAAGGGAGAGAGATAGTGAGAAACATCGATGAGAGAGAAACATCGATCAGCTGCCTCCTGCACATCTCCTACTGGGGATGTGCCCGCAACCCAGGTACATGCCCTTGACCGGAATCGAACCTGGGACCTTTCAGTCCACAGACCGACGCTCTATCCACTGAGCCAAACCGGTTTCGGCAAACTCTGGTTTTCTTAAATGTAAAATGTACCTAGTGTCACAAGGTTGTTGTAAGGCATGAATTAATTAATACATGTAAAGCACTTAAAATAGTTTCTGGTACACTATAACAATGTAAAATGACATATCTGATCAAATAACTAGACCAATGACAAGTGCACTCTGGTTTCCCATTTATCCTCATATCCAATTTTCCACCAATTGAGTATGGTTACCATTATTAAATTAAATATTTACATGTTTATTTTAATAGGAGATAGATATAGAGAAGCCTTAAATTTATTCAAAAAATATTTAACAGGCAATGTTCTGGACCCTGGGAATACAGCAATTAACAAGCTAAACAAAATGCCTTGCCTTTATGGATCTTACTTACAGTGAGGAGAGACAATAAAAATAAAAATTGTAGCCCTGGCTGGTGTTGCTCAGTGGTTAAGAGCATCAACCCCTCCCCCTCACTCCCACCCCAGCACCCATGGGTTATGGGTTCCATTCCTGGTAAAGGGCACATACCTGGGTTGCAGGTTTGATTCACAGCCTGGTTGGGGCGTGAATCTCTCTCCCCATCCCTCCCTCCTTTCCCTCCTTTCTTTCCACTCCCCATCTCTCCCTCCTTTCCACTCTCTCTGTAAAGTAATAGAAAAATATATCCTCCAATGAGGATTAACAAAAGTAAAATTCTATGGGACTCATCTGATTTCCCATAATACAGAATTTTTATAAAATATAAAAATTAAAATTGTAAGTGAAGAATCTGCATAATATAGTAGAAAGTAAAAGGGGAAAAATTAAGGCAGGAAGGTGGAGAAGAGAGTTGTGATTTTAAATGGTGTCCACAGAAGGTCTTACTGAGGAAGTGACATTTGACCAATGCCTCAGAGTTGAGATAGTGAACCTTGAGAAAATAGTACAAATATCCTGAGGCAGGAATGTAAAGGTATATTTTAGGAATACCATGAGTGGGCGCTAGAAGCACAGTAGGTAATAAGAATAGAGAATCAGAAAATAGCAAAAAAATAACCCTTTACAAGCTTTCTAAGCACTCTGCCTTTTATTCTGTGCTGGATCACTAAATATACTGCTTCTGCATTTTACATAAAAGCATTCTACCACCTATTTAAATAAAAGAACCTTATTTATCTTTTTAAAAATTTTAATGAAAATCTTTGAGTACTTTGTAATTGTTATTGTCAGTATTTATACATAGAATATTGGATAAGTCTATAATGTAAATTTATATTGTAACTGCATTTTATTTGTATATAGTTGTAATTTTCAACAGAAAAGCCATTCTGAGAACTTTATAGCCAGTAGGGGAAATAGGCTATTCACCAGTTTCTCATTTCTATTAAAGTTTAGTGAAAATTATAAACTAGCTTTATAGTGAATAAATGCTCAATTTCTTGATTTTTATACTGTAGTGATTTATAATAAAATTATTTAATGCATTCTGTTTGCAGTTTCTCATTTTAATTGGCTGTACAGTCATTTAAGCAAGGCTGGTTGAGGGTCAATTATTATAGTTCCTAATAGAATGGCTACTTTCTTCAGTCTACAAGTCTATTTTGAGACTAAGTACTTTTAATTACCTATCATCAATTTCCACAAATAAAACATTTACATTATCCACCAAGAAAACTTAAAAATAATCTGTATCTAAAGTTTTCATTTGTAAGTTGCTTGCTTGAAATTCAAAGTATTTTCCAGAAGTAACAGTAAGTTTCTGTGAAAAGACTTTTGTACACACACCTGAGGAGACAAAAGGAAGGTAGGTAAATAGGGACAGGGCCACAGGAAGGGAAATGACACTGAAAACCCAGCTGGATGGAGTTACCGGGACAACCCAGCTGGGCAGGAAAGGACGCAAACACAGGAGACAAACGTTAAAATGTATGGATGTTGCTAAGACAGGCAGCTTGCTGATAACCAATCACCAGGTAGTAAGGTGTAAAAACCAATCCCAAGGATGTTGCTAAGACAAAATTCTTTGAAAGGACCAATCAGGAATTAACAAGCATACATAAAAAAGTGCACACACTTTCTCTCTCAGCCTCCCTGTGCTAGATTCTTGAGTTAATGGCAGGAGATGCACTCCCCATCGCATGGCTTATGACCATGTGGGCCTCCACACGTGGACTATAACACTTTAATTACCTCGGATACTGAACTACTCCCGACTATAACATGGAAAAGGAAGCTCTGACACTGGTCTGCTCCTGGAATCCCAGTTGTACCTTTTTCAGGATTGGCTTCTCTCAATAAACTTCAGTTCCACTAATCGTTTTTGCCCATGACTTCATTCTTCAATGTCATGAGACAACGAACTTGAACTCAAACACCCACATTTCAGTTTCACACACATTGTCAGGGTAATCCAATCTCACAGAAACTCACATAAAATTACCCATCTTAATACTTTTCATCCTAGCATATCATGGGCCGTAGTAAGTGTTCAAAGGATAGCAATGGTCATGAACTGAGGTGGTTTTCTAGGTTTTGCCAAGAGTGGGGGGAGACTTGGACCTTAAAGAATTATAAGATTCAATAAGGCAGAGGGAAAATAGTAAATAGAGATTAATGTATAACACTAACCTCTATAAATACACATTAGAGACACTTTAGCCCTGTACAACATACATATATCCAGTGAGTAAAAGTTTTTGTCCCTATTTAAAACAAACACACACATAATTTATTCTCTGCTGTGAAATACTTGTATGTACACAAACCTGGTAATTGCAGAAATCACATAATGGAAATATGTATCAAACCAGTTATTAATTCTGCTATTAAGTTGGTCAATTCAGTCAACTGCATGCATTTATATAATAGGCAATAAACCCAAAATACTTTGACTTGCCAAGCTCATTAAAAAAATCAAAACATATTTTACATGTAGGTATTAAAATAAAATACCACCCCAGCCAGTTTTTCTCAGTGGATAGAGCATCAACCTGTGGACTGAAGGGTCCCAGGTTCAATTCCAATCTAGGGCACATACCCGGGTTGTGGGCTCGATCCCCAATAGGGCGTGTGCAGGAGGCAGCCGGTCAATGATTCTCTCTCATCATTGATGTTTTCATCTCTCTCTACCACTCCCATCCTCTCTGAAATCAATAAAAATATATTTTTAAAAATAAAAAATAAAAAATGCCAATATATAAAAAATTACCAATATACCTAATGTAGAAAAGAACACAGTAAGTTAAAAATAAATCATACATGCTCTGCATAAAATATCTTTCAAACTATATCTGTTCTTATGGCCTGGATGAATAAAATAGAAAGCTTTTTCTGTCTCATGGTCATTTTATAAGCCCTTTCTTGGAATCAAGGAGTAGATAAATTATTTACAAACTAATGGGTAAAAAAGTTTTCCTACTCAATGAGAAGTTTATGTTAAGCGAAAATTAGTTGTACAACAAAAGTTTCTTTCTTTAAGAAACTTCAAAGGCACCTTAGATGTAATGACTCATAAGGACAAATATTTACATACTGAATTTATACTTGTCAAAGCTTTTTCACAAATGTTAAACTCCTTTGACCCTCATCAGTCCAATTAAAGTAAGACAGATTACTTCTGTTTCACATTACTGATAATAAAAAAATCCAACACACATATCTAGGAATTAAATTGTTTGGTGAGGCATGGACTGACCAGGCTTTCTAACTTATCTTTCTGTATTTTGTAAGTTTTGCTGGCCTCAGACAGATAGCGCCTTCCAGGACTAGCAAATTCTTAGAGACAGCTAAGGGCTCTGGCATAGAGAGTATCTTTCATATGCAAACCTTGTTGTAACTTTTTATGCCCAAAGGAATTTAGCTAGTTGGCCTACTTTACTTAGCTTGCTATGGAACTACATAAAATAAAACAAAACAAACACACACACACACACACACACACACACACACACACACACACACAAAAAACAACAACACCTAACTGTGTGTAGGTGGGGATGGGTTTTTAGAGAACCCTTAGGCATAAATGGATTAAGTACTGTTCAGAGCTCTTTACATTTCCTATCACTTCTAACAAACATTTGCGTTAAATGGGACTGCCCAAGAGATCCATTAGTGGAGAAATGTTCTTGGGTGCTGTAAAGCATTAGGCTGTATTCACACAATTTGACAACTTCAGTCCTGTGCCAAGTGTTCTTTACTGGGTAAAAATCCCTGCCCCTGTTTAAGACAAGAAAACACATAAACCATTTTCTAATGTGAAATATTTAGATTTATGTAAACATTGTAATTGATGAAATCTGTCATTAATTGTGCTGTAAAAATAGTTGGTTAATTCTGTCAGCTTCTTGCTTTTATATAATAGGAACCAAACCTGAAATGTTCCAACTCTTCTATCTCATGTTGTTTATTTGATTTTTAAATATTTTAATATAATATAAAAATAACTCCCTGCCCGGACTTCCAGACCCTGCACTGTGAGTGCAAACCAAGGGGGCCCTGCACTCCGCCCTGCCCAGGCCCCAGGACTGTGCTACCGGAGTAAAAAGGAGCTACCAGTGCATACCCTGCCCAGGCCCTCAGGACTGAGATACTGGTGCAAGCTGGAGCCATCCAGGGCCCTGTACAGGCCCCATGACTGTGCTGACAGGGAGGGCCAGGGGCACCTGGATCAGCATCACACCCAGGCATAGGACCACACTGAAAGTTTGCTGCCAGAGGTACCGAGGGTGCCACCATGCCCTGGGCGCTGGGGCCGCGCATTAAAGTGCATTCCAGAGAGCTCTGGGCCCTCACGGGGAGTCACATATCATAGGAACTGTGCACGTGACCCACTGAACATGAGCATCTGCAGTGGACAACTCAGGGATCAGATCTGTAGGGGAATGGAATACAACTCAGAGCAGAGATAGTAAAGGCATGAGACTCAAGGCAGACCCAGCTTCTGGGCTCAGGAGTCCTGTATCATTGGACCTCTAGGGGCTTCAACCTATCAGACTTCAAGAAGGCTGCCCAGGGCCAGATATAGACAGCAACTCTCATTACATAGAAACAAATACAAAGGGAGAGCAAAAATGGGGAGAAAAAGAAACAATCATCAAAGGAAAGAAAAGGAGGAATCACCAGAAAAGGAACTAAGTGAAATAGAGCAATCTGTCAGAGAAAGAATTCAGAATAATGGTTATAAGGATGCTCAAATGTCTGAATGAGAAATTCACCAACATGTGTAAGAATCAAGAGGAAATGAAGAATGACATAGCTGCAATCAGGAACACAATATAAGGTTACAAAGGTAGACACGAAGAAACTGAGGACTGAGGCAGCAAGTTAGAAGCAAGGGTAGAAACAACACCCAATCTGAAGAGCAAGTGAGAAAAAAAATTAAAAAGGAGGAGAGTATAAGGGAGCTTTGGGACAAGATGAAATGAAGCAACATCCACATAATAGGCATGCCAGAAAGGACAAGAGGTGGAGCAAGGAATAGAAAACCTATTTAAAGAAATAATGAGAGGAAAATTCCCTGACTTGAGGAAGAAAAAAAGTCACAAAAGCAGAGTCCCAAACAAGATGAACCTAAAAAGACCCACACCAACATACATCGTAATTATAATGGCAAATGTTAACGACAAAGAAAGAATATTAAGGGCTGCAAGAGAGAGACAGTGAATCTCCCATTATACTACCAAATGATTTCTTAACACAAATACATCAGGGCAGAAGGAAATGGAATGAAATATATAAAATAATGAAAATCAAGGGACTGAATCCAGCAATACTCTATCCAATGAGGCTATCATTTAAATTAAAAGTGAAACCAGGAGCTTTGCAGACAAAAACAGGCTAAGGGAGTTTATGACCACCAAATCAGCAATGCAAGAAATCCTAAAGGGACTGGTGTAAGAAGAAGGAATAGAAAGAGATGCAGAAACACAGACAAAAAGAATAAAAATGGTAACCAACAAGTACCTATCAATAATAACCTTAAACATAAATGAATTAAATACCCCAATCAAAAGACACAGGGTGGCTGAATGAATAAGAAAATGTGACCAATATATATGCTGTCTACAAGAGATCCACATCAGAACACAGGACTCACACTGACTAAAAGTAAAAGGATGGAAAAATTTTTTTCAGGCAAATGGAAATGAAAAAAAAAAAAGGAAAAAAGATAGGATAGCAATACTTATATCTGACAAAACAGAACTCAAAGTGAATGCCATAACAAGAGATAAGGAAGGCTACTTCATAATACTACAGGGATAGATACAAGAGGAAATTACTCTGGTAAACATATATGCACCCAATGCAGGAGCACCCAAATACATAAAAACACTTCTGAAAGATACCAAGGGAGAGATCAACAGCAATACAATCATAGTTGGGGACTTTAATACCCCATTGACATCACTGAATACATCTTCTAGACAAAAAAAAATCAACACGATAACAGCAATCCTAAACGACTCACTAGATCAGAATTAATTGGTATCTTCAGAACATTTTTACCCCAAAGCTACAGAATATGCATTCTTCTCAACTGCACATGGGACATTTTCAAAGATAGACCACATATTAGGACACAGCTAAGTCTCTACAAATTCAAGTAGATTGAAATCATATCAAGCATCTTCTCAGATTACAATGGCATAAAATTAGAAATCAACTAAAAACAATAAAAAACAATCAAACACATGGAGGCTAAAAAGCATGCTATTAAACAATGAATGGGTTACCAAAGAGATTAAAGCAGCAAAAAACATCCTGGAAAAAATGACATGAAACACACAACAATTCAAAACGTATGGGGCACAGTGAAAGCAATCCTGGGAGGGAAGTTCACAGTACTACAGGCCTACCTCAAAAAACAAGAAAAACTGGTAATAAGTTATCTAACCCAACAACTTATAGAATTAGTACCTAAATAGACACTTCTATAAAGTGGACATACAGAAGGCTAATAGGCATATGAAAAATGCTCAAAGTCACTAATCATCCAAAAGATTCAAATCAAAAGGAAAATGGAGTACCATCTCACATCTGTCAGAATGGCTATCATCAACAAGTCACAAGAACTAGCAAGGATGTGGGGAAAAGGGAACCCTCATACCCTTCTGGTGGGAATGCAGACTGGTATGGCCACTGTGGAAAACAGTATGGAGTTTCCTCAAAAAAATAAAAATGGAACTCCCATTTGACACAGTAATCCCACTTCTAGGAATATATCCCAAGAAACTGGAAACACCAATCAGAAAGAATATATGCACCCCTATGTTCATAGCAGCATAATTTACAATAGCTAAGATCTGGAAACAGCCTAAGTGCCCATCAGCAGATGAATGGATTAAAAAACAGTGGCACATCTACACAATGGAATACTATGCTGCTGTAAAAAATAAAGAACTCTTACCATTTGCAACAGCATGGATGGACCTGAAGAGCATTATGGTAAGCGAAATGAGCCAGAGAAAGATAATAATCACATTATCTCACTCATTTGTGGAATATAATGAACAACATAAACAGATGTACAAAAATAGACCTAGAGACATAAGAGCATGAAAAAGACCGTCAAACCTCAGAAGGAAAACAGGAGAAGGTTGGGGGAAAGGGTAGAGATCAACCAAAAGACTTGTATGCATGCATGAATGTAAGTATAACCAATGGAACAGACAAAAGGGTGGTGAAGGTGTGGGCTGGGGAATGGGGGCAGGCTGGGAGAGGTCAATGGGAGAAAAAGGGGGACATATGTAATAGTTTCAACAACAGAGAATTAAAAAACAGAAATTAATAAAAATTTAAAGTCATGCATAATATTACTATGCACTATAATAATACAATTAGTTAAGTCTCAGATTTATTTCTGCCTTCATTGCAACAGATCCCAGCTATAATCTAAAAGTGAGATAAATAGGAGGTAAATACTTTTTTTGATTTATTTATTCAAAATTTGGTTATGATAAAGGAAAATATGCAAAAATTTTATACAATAAAAGGCTAATATGCAAATCGACCGAACTGGGGAACTACCCATCACTATGACATGCACTGACCACCGGGGGCAGACATGAGGAGCTGCCCCCTGGTGGTCAGTGCACCCCCACAGGGGGAGCACCGCTCAGCCAGAAGCCAGGCTCACAGCTGGCGAAAGCAGCAGCGGCAGAAGCCTCTCCCACCTCCACAGCTGCACTTAGGATGTCCCGACTGATGGCTTAGAGGAGCGGGTCTAAGCCATCAGTTGGACAGCTCCCAGACTGTGAGAGGGTGCAGGCCAGGCTGAGGGACCCCCGCCCCTCCAAGAGCATGAATCTCATGCACTGAACCTCTAGTATACTATAACAAAAGATCATTTAAGAGAGAGAATCTAAAAGACCAAATGCCTTATTAAATTAGCTAGCTTACATTGGTAAGTGCTTAATTAATAAAGAAATGAGATAGCCTATTATTATTTGGATTTTCCCCCAGAAGTAGAAGATAATCTCAAGATTAAAAGAAACAACAAAATCTCGTATCACAAAAATAATAATTCCTATTAAAGTTCCCTGTATAACTTGCTATCACGTGTTTTTTTAAAAATTTATCTTTAGTGTTGAATGTATTATAGATGCCCCCAACACCCTCCCCTTCATCCCTGCCCTGGTTTTGTTGCAAGTATTTTGTAGTATGTGGCAGTAACTAATTATTCCTCAACATGAACTAAATTTAAATAAGAAAGGGAGGTAGGCAAGCAGGAAAAGTCTTCAACTACATCGTATGAATGAAAAAATAAAATAGAATAGCTGAGAATGAAGAGAGGTCTTCATTAGGTAAAATGGCATATATCTGATCTGTTCCAAACATTCTACCTCTTACCTTCCATAACCCAAATAAACTGAGGTTGTTGAATGCAAACAGGAATCTCATTATGTAATGCTGTAATGGCTTAATTTTTAAATCATAAGCTTTTAATATTCTGTACCAAAGAAAAGCTTGTTAAAGCGACCTTCATTTCTAATGTGAGATTTTTCTCAGAACCACTTAAATATTCACTTTGAGTCAATATACTGACACACACTTAGAAAATTAGTGCCCTGAATCCTGCTGCTAGGAATGTAGTTAATAACATAAATCTGACTTTGCAGCAGAAAATTGAAGGCTCTACATTTAAATGATAACTCGTTTTGAAGGATAAAACAAGAAGCAAAATGTGTCATGTTCACATACATTTCTATTCCACTTTGGGCAAACATAAAACTTTATTAGCACTACAATGATTAATTTTTAAAAGAATGAGTCAGTGGCATGTCTGGAAGACAACTGCTAAGACTAAGCAAATTTTATAAATAAATTTATTACTTTAGATGCATTTGTCCCAGTAACAAAATCAAAATATTATAGAAGAGGAATAAATTCCATTAAAAAGAACCAATTCTTCTGATTAAAAAATTGTAACTATATATTCATGAAATTAAAAATTCTTAAATAGAGTCTATCTTCTGAATGTCTAAAATCCTTAATTGGCACAAAAAGCTGAGATTTTCACTTAAATAATGAATAAGATGCTGCAAATATCATCTTCAAATAGAATTTCTAATATCTCTCTCTCTCTCTCTCTCTCTCTCTCTCTCTCTATATATATATATATATATATATATATATATATATATATATATGTAGTAAATACCATCTTAACAAGTCCAGGAAGTGCAGAGAACCCCAAACAAAAGGAATCCAAAGAGGACCACACAAAGACACATCATCATTAAAATGCCAAGAGCAAAAGACAAAGAGAGAATCTTAAAAGCAGCAAGAGAAAGAAACTCAGTTACCTACAAGGGAATACCCATACGACTGTCAGCTGATTTCTCAACAGAAACTTTGCAGGCCAGAAGGGAGTGGTAAGAAATATTCAAAGTGATGAATACCAAGAACCTACAACCAAGATTACTTTATCTGGCAAAGGTATCATTCAGAATTGAAGGTCAGATAAAGAGCTTCACAGATAAGGAAAAGCTAAAGGAGTTCAACACCACCAAACCAGTATTATATGAAATGCTGAAAGATACCCTTTAAGAAGAGGAAGAAGAAGAAAAAGGTAAAGATACAAATTATGAACAACAAATATGCATCTATCAACAAGTGAATCTAAGAATCAAGTGAATAAATAATCTGATGTACAGAATGAACTGGTGATTATAATAGAATCAGGGACATAGAAAGGGAATGGACTGACTATTCTTGGGGGGGAAAGGAGTGTGGGAGATACGGGAAGAGACTGGACAAAAATTGTGCACCTATGGATCAGGACAGTGGGTGGGGAGTGAGGGTGGAGGGTGGGGTGGGAACTTGGAAGAGGGGAGTTATGGGGGGGAAAAAGGAGGAACAAATGTAATAATCTGAACAATAAAGATTTAATTAAAAAAGAAAAGAAAACTTGAATATAAAAAAAGACTAGTTACTGGTCCAGTCAGATCATCTATCTTTGCTGTAATTACTAATAAAGTGTATAGCCCTTTGTACTTTAACTAAAAGGTATAATATTTAAGTATATTAAATGATGAATTGTAAGTCTTACAAACATAACATTATGAATTAAATGAGTATTTAAACTGTACATGTTAATTCAAATAGGGAGAAGAAACTCCCAAGAGTGTGATGTTCTAAACATATTACAGAAGAAAATGATTATTGAAGGAGAAAGTATTTAAGTTTCCTCCTTAAATGCTGCTGAGAGATCCAGTAAAATAAAGATAGCCCACTATCTACTGGAATTGATAACAGAAGATTCATGACAACTATGACAAGAAAAGGTCTGGTGGCGTGCCGATGTGAACAGAGGCACAATCTTCATGCTGAAGTCTGGAGAAGAGTGTTTTCTAACGGTAGACATGTAGGTTATAAAATGAATTTGTACAGATTCTTTCAAGGAAAGGAGATGATTCTGTACAAATCTTTAAATTTATGTTCTGGCTCATTAATGTTGTTTAGCACTTCACAAGGATATCTATCTTGACTTGGTTTTTCAAAATACATTAGACCTTCACAATTCAATTAAAATTCTAATTCTACCCAGGACTTAAAGTTCCATGGGAATGGTCTCTGGTAGGTCAAAGCGTGCTTGACATCAGAACCCTGCATGTGAAACTATAATAATCATCAGCAACTCCAATGACTGCTAAGATTTGTCTACATTAATTGACTTAAAATTATAAATTCCATGTGATATATCTGAATGTCTAACTGGAATAAAATTACTATAGTTTACAATAATTAATTTTTCATGGAATATCTGTATTTAATGATTCTTACATACAGCAAAAGGAAAATTATAAAAAACACAGGCACTATTCTTTTCAAATAACTTTGTTGTAGTGGTTTCCAATTAATAAAAATTATTTTGGAATATCAAATTAGTAGTAGTTAGAAGGGAAATTTTATATTGCTGACAATATTTCCCTACACACACCCCATTTCTAATGTCATAATTTATTAATTACCTAGAGTATAGTTTAGATCTATTATATGCTTCCTTCCATTAGACTTTTTTAAAAAAGCATGCATTTCCCCCTGGCCGGTGTGGCTCACGTGGTTGCGCTTCAACACGTGCACCAAAAGAGGAGGCAACCTATTGTTGTTTTTCTCTCACTTTCATGTTTCTCTTTCCCTCTCCCTTCCTCTCTCTCTGAAATCAATAAAAACATATTTTTAAAAAATAAAATAACAGCATGCCTTTATATAAGACCTCACACAATTACTACTGTGCCAAAGCTAGACAGTATAATAAACTTACCATGTTATTTCTAACAACCTTTAGAAAAAGTTTAGTCTTTTCTTAGGAAAATCAACTGGTCACAAATAGCCAACTAAACTTTCCCCAATTAAGTAACTGCTTAAGCAATAGCCAATGAAATAATTTTCTTGCTTTGCTTCCATGCCTGCTCTATAAATCCTCTCCTTTTGCTCCTGTAGGCTGAGTGACCCCGACTGCTTTTAGTTTCATACTGCCTGATTCAAACTGAAGTTGGCTCAAAAAACAAAACAAAACAAAACAAATAATATTTGAAGCTAACCAAATAACAATGCTTAACAATCGTTCTCCTTGCAAGCTTCAATGAAGAAAAAAAAAAAACCCTATCCCTGGATATTTCATATTATATTCCACAGAATAGTAAACTAAAATTGCTGTTAACATAGTAATAAAAAACCTTATGAGGCATCACATAGAGTTTTAAGGTCATGTTAGGAACATAAATCTTTTAGGTCTAAAATATATTATACAGAACAAATGAATTTAGACTTTGATAGGTGCTTTATAACAGACAAAATTATTAGGTATTAATTATCATGTATACTACTAATTAATTCAATATTGTTAAGAGATAGAAGAATATGAGGATGCTATAAATATAAATTTATGAAATATTTTTCAAAATATATTTTATTGATTTCAGAGAGGAAGGAAGAAGGAGAGAGACAGAGACATCAATGATGAGAGAAAATCATTAATTGGCGGCCTCCTGCATGCTCCACACTGGGGATTGAGCCCACAACCCAGTCATGTGCCTTGACTGGGAATCAAACCATGACCTCCTGGTTCATAGGTTGATGCTCAACCACTGAGCCATGCCTGATAGGCTTATGAAGCATTTTTATATGAAGATACTCTGAAGATAAATGAAAAACATATGTCTGTGAATGTATTTGCTTACATTATGTTTTTTTCTATAAAAGTTTGCAATTCATAAAACCAATACATAAAATATTACACATCTCCTAAGTAGCTAAAAATTAAAAGAATTAAGGAAAATAACATTTTTTAAAAAAAATGAGTCATAAAGGGAGAAGAAAAAATTTAAGCCTATAAGTAGAAGATATATAAAAGCTCCTCAGAGAATACAAAATATATATGTCAGTTACCAAAGAATTATTGTTAAATATATATTTTTAAAAGATGAAGAATCACAGATTTTATAATAAACATAATCCAACTACAACACACATAGGAGCTGTGGATGCACTCTTCCCTTTCTAAATTTTCTTCAAGCATATAAAATCCATCTCTTTTTCTCTTCAGTTTTTTCAGTTCCATTCTACTATTTCCAAACTTGAATAAGAAATTAAAAAATTGCTTAGCCAAAGGATCTCTCACACACAAAAATGTTACACACTTTCACGTTGCTAATAAGAGTAACAACTGCCCAGCAGGATTGATGACCAAAATATATAAGAAACTCATACAACTTGACATCAAAAGGCAAACAATTGAGTAAGAAACGGGCAGAGGACCTGAATAAATATTTCCAAAGAGGACATAAAGATGGACAACAGACATATGAAAAAATGTTCAGTGTTACTAATTATCAGATAAATGCAAATAAAAATAATGAAATATCACCACTACACACCGGCCAGAATGGCTGCCATCAACAAACCAACAAAGAACAAATGTTGGTGAGGGTGTGGAGAAAAGGGAGCCATCATGCATTGTTGGTAGGATTGCAAATTGGTGCAGCTACTTTGGAAAACAGCATGAGTTCTTCAAAAAATTAAAAATATAATTTCCATATGACTCAGCAATCCCACCTCTGGGTATTTATCCAAAGAAATCCAAAACACTAATTAAAAATATATATGCATCCTATGCTCATTGCAACATTATTTACAACTAGAGGCCTGTTGCATGAAATTTGTGCATGGCGGGGGGGGGGGGGTGTCCCTCAGCCCAGCCTGCACCCTCTCCTAACTGGGACTCCCTCAGGAGATGTTCGACTGCCGGCAGTCAGACATCCCTCTCACAATCTGGGACTGCTGGCTCCTAACCGCTCACCTGCCTGACTGATTGCCCCTAACCGCTTCTGCCTGCCAACCTGATCGCCCCCTAACCACTCCACTGCAGGCCTGATTGATGCCTAACTGCTCCCCTGCCAGCCCAATCGCCCCCAACTGTCCTATCCTGCTGGCCTAACTGCCCCCAACTTGCCCTCCCCTGCCAGTTCGATCACCCTCAAATGGCCTCCCCTGCCAGCCTGATCACTCCCAACTGCCCTCCCTTGCCAGCCTTATTGTCCCTAACTGCCCTCCCCTGCCAGCCATCTTTGTGGCGAGGGTGTGATGGTCGATTTTCTTCACTACTTCCTATATCAGCATATCTTGTCACTTTGTGAAACAAGTCAGAGAAAACAGAAAGACTCTATTTGATGACAAATAATGAAGGTTTTTTGTTTTGTTTTGTTTTTTTAGAAATAAATTTAAATGTGTTCACTGGAGACACACAAATACCCAGGCATGTCTGGCATCTGCTGCACCCTACAGACCCACACTTCACTCTGCCAGCTGGGCTTCTTCTCAGGGTCTCTTCACTGGATTTTTGGCAATACGCTGCGAATACTGGTAGAGAGTTCCTCCAAAATAAAGAAAAGAGCCAATCTATACTGGACCCATTAACAAAATCCTCAACATTGAAAAGTTGGAGAGTTTTTGAGTATAAATCCCAGAAACAGATGGGTTTTATAGGGGATTAAAGTTAGTGTGAGCAGAGACCTGAGTTATTCTAATTTGATGTTACATGTAGATATGACAGATTAGCTATTACTAGATTAGTGTTAAGGTATAAAATCATTTTCTCTTAGTGTATGCTCTTCTGTGCCTACACCTAAAAGTGCTCAGTTTATACCTAAAAGTGCTCCTCAGTGCGTTCTCCTTTTTCAATTATTTTTTTCTTATACATCTAAGTTTTTTTCCTGTCTTTCGCAAACCGCTACTGGGAATGACAAATTACTAAGTGGGATACAACAAAGGGCACAAGTAGGTGACTGAACAAGGTTACCAGACGAGGAAACTGAGGCATGAACCATGTTGACTCTCTACATAAAGCTCCTTCTGCCAGAACAGGCAATTTGCTTTAGCAAAAACAAGATATTTACACTTAAAGGTGAGGGGAAAAAAATTATGGAAATCTTCACAGCTGAATATAGAAAGTAACCTTGGGAATACTTGCCTGCATTCTAAATTCCCAATTCTTTTGAGAATAGAACCTCTTTTTATTTGACATATTATTGCTGACGTATGCTTGGAATGCTATCATATTTAGTGAAGCCTTCAGAAAGTGGCTTTAGTTATTAGGACCAGGCACAGGTCCTGATTAGAACTAGAAATTGGAGGAATATCATCATGTTACCTTCCCCCCTCCATTACACTACCCAATTCAGTCTCTGTTCCCCAATCTTGCCTATACACCAATTTGCTGTAACTCTCTTGTAAAGAGATAATCAAATATAAAAAATGTATTTCCTTGAATGGCACTCGATGCCTTCTGTGGCCTGACATTAATTAACTTTAATTTCACTTTTCTGTGTCAGATGCGATCAGTATTCTATCATTTCTTCCAGATTTTCAGGGTGCTCAAAATCAACACTGAGCATAAGACCTGTTTTTGGTGTGTGTGTGTTTTTTTTTTTTTAATTCTCCCAAACTGTCTGTGTACACACCAGGTCAGAAGTGCTGAGGAATTAACATCCCTAGGGGGAATGCCTTCAGCAAATAAATAACTCATGGAATTTAGTGTCTGAGACATCTGTTTTATACCATCCCCCAGAATGTCCCAGTGGAACTAAGCTTCAATTATCTATGGTATTAACTAGCTTCCTAAAGCACCCTTTACGGCTGCCATCCTTTGTCTGTATCAATTTTCTTCCTTGAGCCATGCATCTCCCAAATAAACTACCTGAACTCAAATTCTCCTTTCAGCATCAACTTACAAAGGAACTATAACTAAGACATTTGGTACAAAAAAATGGTTCTAGGAAGCAATTAACCCAGTAACTGATTACTCGCAGGCCAAATGCCAACAAGGAGTCTACTGCTGACAGTAAGTAAGATAGCGATAACCCCTAGCATTCTGAAGTATCTCAATTAGTAACATTCTTACCTGTGGTGAACTGAGATATCATAAAGGAAAGGAGCTGCGTTAGTTTATATAATATCTCATGTACGCGGTAGACTTACACTGTAGGAGGAAAGGTAATTATTAGGACAACTAGAGACCTGGTGCGCGAACCCCTGGTGCAGTGGGATCCCTTGGCCTGGCCTGCACCCTCTCACAATCTGGGACCCCCCAGGGGTTGTCAGACTGCCAGTTTTTGCCCAATCCCCCCAGGCCAGGCCAAGGGACCCCATTGTGCACCGGGCCTCTACTATGCATATAAGATCTTTGGTTAATCTCTTCCCGCCCTAAACCCCTTCCTCTGAGATTCATCAGTCTGTTCCATGTTTCCATGTCTGTGTGTTGAGTGTCTGCCCCCTGGATGTCAGTGTGCATCACAGCTACCAGTCGAATGGTCCAACAGTCAAATGGTCGGACATTTAGCATATTAGCCTTTTACATATACAGATGGCTACTGTTAAATGCCATCAATGCATTGAAGAAAGAAAAATGGCATGCTCAACTCAGCCATTACCCAACTCAGGGCATGCTGTGAAATAAATAACTTTTAGAAAAATAAATAATAGCATTTATAGAAACATTAGTCTCATGCAGCCAAAAGGCAGTGGGGATGCAAGCCAGGCTCAGAATCTGACTAGGCAAAGAATGAAACTACAAAGAAGGATGAATTTCCAGCTTTACTCTAATTTTTACATTAAAGTCAGGCATGTGTGGGGAAGAAAATAGACCTAGAATAGAGACAGATGGATGTATTTGAGAACTCGAATCCCCATATTTCCCTAACAACTAATGGCCTGCAGAAATGGCTCAGGGACCCTTGCTAGAGGAAAATAACCTCCCTTTGCTTAGAGGATAAGCAGTGGCCTTGCCTCAGGCAGATATCTAGCAAGATGAAGCCTGCCCTCTTAAAGATCTCTCTCTCCACCTCCTTCAAGGCTTCTAGGCCAACCACTGGGAGGGTTATAAACAAACTGACAGACAATTATCAATGCTGGTGAAAATGTGTAGCAACTGAAACTATCATGCATTGCTGGTGAAAATGTAACGCGGCACAGCTACTTTAGAAAATAGTTTGGCAGCTTTTCAAAATGTTAAACATAGAGTCATCATGTGACCCAGAAATTCCATTCCTCTATACATACCCAAGAAAAATGAAAAAATATCTCCCCACAAAAATTTGTAAATGAATATTCATAGTAGCATTATTACACTAGTCAAAAATGGAAACATCCTAAATATCCATCAAAGGATGAATTGATAAATACAGAACTGTATATTCATATAACTGAATAGCATCTACACTAATAAGAGAGAAAAATGGTAATTGGCGTACGGCGATACCGTTTTCATTGGCTAATTAGGGCTATATGCAAATTAACTGCCAACTAAGATTGGCAGTTAACTGCCAACAAGATGGCGGCTAATTTGCATATGTAGGCACAATGCAGGGAGGCGAAAGGGAAAGCAGGAAGAAGCCCCTTGCCACTGACAGTGATAGGAAACCCAGGGGGGAGCTAAGAGCTGGGGGGCAGGGGAACCCTGCCCCCCAGCCATGATCGGGGAATCAGGCCCCTTTGCCGCCCTGGCCAGTGATAGCAGGAAGTAGGGGTAGAGCCAGCGATGGGAGCTGGGCACGGTCGAAGCTGGCAGTCCCAGGAGCTAGGGGTCCCTTGCCTGGGCCCAAAGCGAAGCCCACGATCGTGGCGCCCCCCGCTGCCACTGCAGGTCCCCGCTGCCTGGGCCGGATGCCTAGGCCAGAGGCGTTAGGCCTGGGCAGGGGCGGAGCCTGCAACCGCGGGGAGCTGGGGGTCCCCTGCCCAGGCCTGACACCTCTGCTGGAGGCCTCAGGCCTGGTCAAGGGGCCGATCTGGTGATTGGTGATCGGAGGGTGATGAGGGACAACTCCTCTGGCCGAGGCATCAGGCCTGGGCGGGGGGCAGAGCCGGGGATTGGGGGGATATGATGGTCCCCTTGCCCAGGCCTGAAGCCTGGGTCAGAGGCCTCAGGCTTGGGCGGGGGGGTGGAGCAAGCGATCAGAGGGAGATGGGGGTCCCCTGCCCAGGCATGATTCCTGGGCCAGAGGCCTCAGGCCTGGGCGGGGGCCAGAGCCAGTGATCGGGGGGAGATGGGGGTCCCCTGTCCAAGCCTGACACCTCTGGCGGAGGTGTCAGGCCTGGACAAGGGGCCGATCAGGCGATCGGAGGGTGATGGGGGTCAACGCCTGAGGGCTCCCAGTATGTGAGAGGGGGCAGGCTGGGCTGAGGGACACTCTCCCCCCACACACACCCAGTGCATGAATTTCGTGCACCGGGCCCCTAGTTTGACAATAAAAAGCAATAAATAAATGCCAAATGAATAAAATAAATCCATGGTACAAAATGCTTGGTTCTGGAAAATATTATTTTAACTAAAAGAAGCTAGTCATAAATCACCACATACCAGGTATACCGTGATTCCATTTATATGAAATGTCCAGAATATGCATACCTATAGAGGTAGAAGATAGATTAATGTTTGCCTTGTGATAGAAGTTGGAGAGGGGTAAGGTGGGAGGAAGGCAGGGAGGGATTGTTAATGGGAACAGAGTTTTTTAAACACATTCTAAATTTGTGGTGATAGTTGCACAACTCTGAATATACCAAAATCACTGACTTATACACTGTAATTGGGTGAATTTTATAATATGTAAATTATATCTTTATTAAATTGAATTACATATTTATTAATAAATATCCTATATAATAAAAGGATAATATGCAAATCGACCGAATGGCAGAACAACCAGTTGCTATGACATGCACTGACCACCAGGGGGCAGACACTCAATGCAGGAGCTTCCCCTCTAGTGGTCAGTGCACTCCCATAGAGGGAGCGGCACTCAGCCAGAAGCCTAGAAGCTGGGCTCACGGCTGGCAAGCACAGCGGGGTTCCAGGAACCTCTCCCGCTTCCGTGGCAGCACTAAGGATGTCCGACTGACGGCTTAGGGAGCAGGCCTAAGCCTTCAGTTGGACATCCCCCAAGGGCTCCCAGACTGTGAGGGTGCAGGCCGAGCTGAGGGGACCCCCTCCCCCGAGTGCATAAATCTCATGCACCGGGCCTCTAGTGTTAAATAATAATACTCATCCCTTTATCTGGTGTACATTTTGTCTGTGTTATTTAAAATGGCCCAGCTTCATGTTGAATAATCTCAAAGCAAAAGGTGAATTATACCTTAGAACAGTACCTCAGGAAATGAAGGGAAAGAGCTTGTCTCTATTACAAAATCCAAATGTTGTTATAATTTTCAGTCCTATTCTTTAGGGTTTATTTATTAGCTTTTGTCTGCCTTACATTTCATAGTTGTTTCATATACAGGTAAACAACTCAGTGTTTAAATCCTTATAACTTTTCTTCTTCAATTTACATTTTGGGTCTCCATATAAGCTATGTGATCTGGGAGATTTATTTTGATACTCAATTCTTCATCAATGAAATAAACTTCAAAGTATCAATCTCACAGTTTATTTCAATGATTTAATGAGTTAACACCTGTACAATATGTAGCCTAATATCTAATACACAGTATATATTGAAAATATTGGTACCTAACCTGAAGGAAAGTTATTCAGGTTATTGAAGGGAGGATAGTCCCTAACTTAATGGTCAAGAAGTATTCAATTGATGTAGGCCAATCAGATATATCTTTTAAGAAATCTGAATGAAAATACATGGGCTTTAGGATGGAGTATGAGTGGGAGAACCAGTTACCCTTGGAACTAAATCTGAAAGTTTATAATATGAAGTGATATAAAGACTGTGAGAGCATTGCAGACATTTCACTTATGAATTAATTAGATACTGGAAGAAAATAAAACCATCACGTATTCCAACTACTTTTTTAAGACTACATTCTCCTACTATATGATCTCAATCAGTTTGATGATTTTAAGTATCATCTTCATGCCAATAATTTCCAAATTTATATCTAGAGTCCTGTCCTCTCCAAACTCCAAACTCATATATGCAATAGCCCTTTTGATCTATTCAATGTCAAATAGGCATCAGTAAACATGGGTAAAGCAGAACTCTTGACTATATCCTTCCATCCTTCTGCTCCTCTGCCAGTCTTATCCATGTTAGCAAATGCAACCACACTAATCTACCAGGTAGTCAAGGCAAATTCTAGCAGTGATCAATTACTTTTTCCTGATATCTGACACAAAATTCAACAGCTAGTCATATTAGCTTTACTTTCCAAACATACCCAACATATGTCAATTTTTCTCCATCTGCATTGCCAATAACTGACTTTCTCTTTCACTGGTATTTTTGCAACTGCCATCTAACTAGTCTCCCTACTTTCACTCTTGGCCCCTCATGATCCATTTACTATTACAGTGGAGCAAAAGTGACCCTTTAAAAAGGTAAGCAAGAAAATTACTGGGAAAGACTCAGCAGTATATGGAGACTGTGAATTTTAGCAATACAGATGCCAAATGTGTACTTCATGTTAATGGTCCATTATTATCCATCTCTCCATCCATCAAAGATATAGAGTAAGAATGTCATTAAAAGCTAGTCCAAGAAAATTTAAATCATTCAATAAATATCATTGCCAGTATTATTAAAATATTGATCATTATTAATACAGTATTTACTGAATGAGCAGAACCACTGTGTTAAGACTTTACATGCAATATCAACTTCAGTCTTCACAAAAATCCTATGAGGTAAGATTTTTAACATAAGGAGACTGAAGCTTATAAAGTTGAAACACACAGTCTAAAGTCAAAGAACTAGCAAATACGGTAGCAGAACTAAAATCAAAATCTTAAAGGGCACACGAGAGTTGCCATGGGGAAAGAATCCAATATTTAATGAGTACGTCACATTATTAGAGATTAATAGAGTACAGATGTATTACTCCCACTGCTGAGACTACAGAGACTCTCTTCAATACATTTCTTCTACTTGTGCTCTAATAGTTCAGTTCTGGCAGGGGAAGGGATCTCTCCCATGTGCATTATTAGAGGTCTCTGTAAGTTAAATAAAAATGAACAAAAGTAAATTATTTTTCCCAGCCCTTTTATTTTACTTAACTAATGAGAATTGCAATGTAACTTGGTTATTTACTCCGAAGTATTCCATTATTTTCACATCAGTCAGTGCTATGTTGACAGACATTAACAAGTGACTGAAATTTAATAACTTCTATTATTCTTTTCATTTACAGGTTCCTAAGTTTCTGGTATATTCCCAATGACATATTCTTTACATTGTGCAATAGGAGTTTCATTAAAAGTAAATAAAGCATGATTCTGCATTCAGAAAGAAATTTCAATATCTTTATTTGGTTCAAATTTTTAAAACTAAATTAAGAACCTTAGTAGGTAATATGGTAACAGCCTTAGCCATCCTACAGTGTCAACACTTGTTTTTCCTTTTTATTTTCTTTAAATACACCTCAACCTCATAGATTCCCCTCCTATTTGGGTCTTGAGTTTTGATCCACCAATGCCACTGCACTATGAGTATCCAAATTCCTTTCAATGACTCCTCATTAATATTCACTTATTTTCCAAATTACTCTGAATATTATTCCTGCTTTGTTCAATATACTTAAAAACAAGTCTGTAAGTATTTTACATCATCCAATTTTTTTTTAATCATCTATGATTCAAATTTTATATACTTTTTATTTCCTCTGGGTTTGTGGAATTACTGGACAACTTTTTATCCCTTTCCATTAAATTTTATTTAATGACTTCCTGATCACAGGGACAATTCTCCTGACAAATTAATTCATTCAGGTCTTTGGAAAATGTATCCAAAGGATACCCCATTTTATAGAATTTTAAGGTCTGTAACCTGCTTCACTTCACATATCTTCTTTTCATTTCAAAGTCATAACATTGAAGTGGAAAGAATGAAATGTCAACAGATTCTATTAGACTAGTGGGCTGGTGCACGAATTCATGCACATGGAAAGGAAATTAATTAAAAGAAATATTTTAATATCGCCATTCGCCCTTTCTCTATAATAGAAGTGTCAACCAAATTCACGACCAACAATGACAGATTGAAACACATGCGCGCAATTGGCACCAGTGAGAGCTTTATATGTATCACACATGCGTGAGTCAACTTAGCCTTCTATATATAGAGAATAAACTTGCTTAATTAGACCTGCTTTCTGAATTAGCTAGTTTTTCCATCCCAGTGAAGCACCCCAACTTCTCTTTCAGGTAATTGTCAGCAACACAGCAGTAAATATCAACATGAAGCAGATTATTATTGTAGATCACGCAGGGAGAACAAACGGTAAAATATTTAACTGCAGCAGTGTTTGACTATATTCTGTGCAGTGAGAAAACTTGAAGTCATTTTCAAGGTCCACCATTTCTTTCTTCTTTTCAGTCAGTTCAAGTTTCTAACATTCTAAATCTCCGTTTTCCGGCTAATAAAAAGAAAATAGGATTCCACTGAGTTTCCTATCTACCTACTCCAGGACTTCTATGAGGATCAAATGAGATGAGGCACGGGAAAACTCTTCACAGACATTTGGTTAAAATGTAAAATGTCTGCACCTGGCTATAAAGCAAGTCATGTTCCTGGGCTGAAGGAACTGCAAAGAGGCTAGTTGCTAGAGAGAGGAAGCTGGACGCTGCTACGTGATGTCATTACCCAGCGCCCACAGTCACCGTTTCTGGTCTGGCCATGGTGTCTCAGCAGCATTGGCTGCGATTTGGTGGGATGTCACTTGGGGTGGTAGCAGGGCTTGTGTCCCACTTGGGGGAAGCTGAGTGTTGCTTTGTTGGTGCCAGGTCCATGCTGCCATTTCTCTGTAAATGACCAGTGTGAGTCATGGCAGCTCCTGCATTGAGCATCTGCCCACTGGTGATCAGTGCATGTCATAGTGACCGGTTGGATAGGAAGAGAGACACTTAGCATATTAGCCTTTTATATATATAGGTATATATAGATGTCCTCCTAGAACAGCCGTGGGCAAACTACGGCCCGCGGGCCAGATCCGGTCCGTTTGAAATGAATAAAACTAAAAAAAAAAAAAGACCGTACCCTTTTATGTAATATTTACTTTGAATTTATATTAGTTCACACACAAACACTCCATCCATGCTTTTGTTCCGGCCCTCCGGTCCAGTTTAAGAACCCATTGTGGCCCTCGAGTCAAAACATTTGCCCACCCCTGTCCTAGAATCTCAAAAACCTGAAAATTTTTTCCTAGCTTTCGGGTTAGTGCATTATTTGTGTGTATTTAAATTATGCTGGGTTAGCAGCAATGCGGTAAATTCAATGGGTCATAGTTATCTGGATATGCTGAAACCTTCTGGTTAGTTACTATTACCTATGTGCCTCTTTATTAGCAGTTTTTCAATAACCTTCTGGGAGAGGGAAAAATGCAAAGAAATTTCTTCTAATTACCAATCTCTACGCCACTTCTCTTTCTGTATGCATTATTACTTCTTCAGAAGGCTTAGAAAGACACTTGTAAAAAGATTCACATGTATTGAATAATGCTCTAAAATTTATTTGTATGCTCTTTTTACAACATGGAATGTTTTTCAATTTAGCATCTGCTGACATTGACCAGTAGAAACATTTGCTCAGGAAGGCAGAGGGTATGTTTACGGTACTCCTTTTACTACTGGAAACTGATTCACGTAACAATGAAAAAGGAATGTTTTAAACATTTTAATCCTTCAGAGCTACCAGCAAATTATTCTTCAGCTGATTTCTTCAAAGCATTGTTCATATCACACTAAACACAGTTTGTATTTGCCCCTACCTGCAACACTTTTCAATTAATTCCTATTTTTTAACTGAAATGCATTCATCTGAAAATCATTAGCATAATGTGTGAGGAGGTGTAAAATAAAGATTACTGAACAAAAAGCACCAACCTCGATCATATTCTTAAGACTTCTACCTGCTTCCACAGATGCATCACCATAGCTTTTTTCAGATCATATAGTCCATTTTGACATTAATCTTTAAATTCACACAAAAAAAGTTTAATAGAAGCGTAGGAATACTGATGCAAGTATTGAACACAATCAAACCTAATTCCACAACTTCACAGAGCAAACCTTGTTTTCTTCTACCTCCTTGGAAAGTATGCACTACTAAATATCTTAAATATTTCTTGCATAGATACTGAAAAACCATAAACAGAATGAATAAATATCAAGTCTATTCACAGGCAGAAATAAAACTCACCAAAACATATAAAAACCTGAATAAATAAGAGGTATAGCATGTCTAAGGATAAAAGCACTTAGTATCAGAAAGGTACGTATATGTGATCCATCTTTTTAAAGGGAATCTCATAGCACATATCAAATTAAAATTTTTATACCCTTTGGTGCTTTGTTTCTACTACAATTATGTGTCACTTAATGATGGAAAAATGCTCTAATAAATGTGTCGTTTGGCAATTTTGTCATTATGCAAACATCAGAGTGCACTTGGACAGATATAAATGGTATAGCCTACTACACACCTAAGCTATATTTAACCTGTACAGCATGTCATGGTACTTAATACTGTGGGCAGCTGTAACACAATGATAGGTATTTGTTTATCTAAATATATCTAACATAAAAAAAGCAACAGTGAAAATACAGTACAAAAGATAAGTGAAATATCTGTATGGGGCCCTTACCATGAATGGAGCTTCCGGGACTGGAAGCTGGTCTGAATGGGTCAGTGATGAGAGATGAGTGACTGTGGAGGCCTACACTGCAGCATTTAGACTTTATAAATACTGTCATTAAGTCGCATGAGACTGTATTGGAAATATGTCCCACAGAAACATGTCACAAGATTTTTCACTGAGTAATATTTCTAACAGTGAATAGAGACAAATGAAATATCTATAATAGGTCAGATTAATTATGGCTGATCTATATCTTAGAATATATAACAGGTGTTAATATAGCTCATTAATAATTCAAATCATTCAATAATGCATTCAATAAATATTTATTAAGAGCATGTTATGCCAGTGAGTGTTCTATATATCAGTGAATATATAACACAAAGTTTCTGTTTTCATGGAACGTTTATTAGGTATAGCTTATTTAAAAAACAAATTTAAAAGAAATATAAAAATAAAAAAAATACAAATGGTGAAAAATACTAAGAGAAAAATGAAGTGAGTTATGGTAAAGGAGTTGTGAGTGAATGAGGGAGGTGTTCCTTTGTAGCAGATAATCAGGAATACTTCTCTGATGTCCGGATACTTCAAACAGAACTGAAGGAGCACGCCAAAAGAAATCTGGGGGAATAGCATTAAAGGAAGAAAAAATAGATCAAAGGGCATGAGTTAGAAACAAGCAGAGTTTATTTGGGAAATAGCAAGGGGCCAATGTAGCTACAGTTCAGTGTGAAAGGTTGGCGAGTGGTTAAGAAATGAGTTCAACAAGACAGCTGAGAGGCAAGATCACCAAGGCTGGATGGAACAGGCTATGGTGAGGATTTTTGGCTTACTCTTAATTAGATTTCAAACCACTACAAAGTTTTGTCTGGAGAAATGACAAGATCTAACTTATACATTATGTAGGTTATTCTGGTTGCTGTCATGATAATCAGCTTCAAGTGGCAAGTGAGGAAGGGACTCAGTGCAGATGTTATTTAACAGTCCAGAGCCTGGAGGCAGAGCTTGGGTTTGTACAGCAGTAAATGTAATGATTTTTAGATATAGTTCAAGGTTGACCTGATAGAATTTGCTAATGATTTGGGTACAAGGTACCTCCAAGAGATGGAGGAAATGGCAAATATAAGATCAGTGTGTGCTGCCCTAGCCGGTTTGGCTCAATGGATGGAGCGTCCGCCTGCGGACTGAAGGGTCCCAGGTTCGATTCCGGTCAAGGCATGTACCTTGGTTGCGGGCACATCCCCAGTAGGAGGTGTGGAGGAGGCAGCTGATTGATGTTTCTGGCTCTCTATCCTTCTCCCTTTCTCTCTGTAAAAAATCAATAAAATACATTAAAAAAAAAAAAGATCAGTGTGTGCTGATATAGAAAGCTGCCCATGATATGTCAAGTGAAATAAAGTAAATTTGCATAAAAATGGGTAGAAATAGACCATTTAAATTTATTTGAAAACCTTGGAACATAGCTAGTAAATTTTAATAGCAGCTAACTCTATAAAACAAAGTGGAAGCCATAAACTTACGTATTTTAATTCATGGATATTGGAATTGAGAATTTTATTCTAGATTATATAATTTTGTAACTTTTACAGCAATTTTAAATTGCCTCATTACTAGAAGAGATGATGAAATGTATGATTAATCTTTAAATTAGAAGTAAATGTAGTTCTGATAATTGACATAATTTTTAATAATATAAATACTAAATGAATTTCCCAATACAACTTCTCAATAGATAGTTACTTAATATTTAAAAATACAAATCTTATATTTTATTTTTCAATTATGTAAATATTAAATTGAATTTCCAAATCCAATTTCTAATTTAGAAAATAAAGTATCTGGGAGAGTATACTAAGTGAAATAAGCCAGTCAGAGAAAGACAGTATCACATAATCTCACTCATATGTGGAATGTAATGAAAAAAATAAACTGATAAACAAAATAAATCCAGACACATGGAAGCATGGAACAGACTGACCAATTTCAGAGGGAATTCAAATACTGATCCTGACACTAATTAATAGAAAGCAAGTTCAGAAAACGTATCTATCACATGCTAGTCATCTTGATCAGTGATGTTTTCCAGGCCATTCAACAGAAGTCTCAGACACAACAAGCTCACTCTCTCCTCTGGATGGATGTATTGAGAGATGCTAAATGATGAGGTTCACTTCCTGGTACAGTATGAAGCAATGAAAGAAATACTCACCTTGGGTGATAAGAGAGGATTAAGTTTTCCAAGAACCCTGGCTATTAGGATAAGGCCTAACTATCTTCTCTGCTCTTAGCTTGAACCAAGTAAACCAGTTTCCTAGGTTGCTGAGAAACAGAAGTCACATTTTCTCTTTATCCTATGTTCTTCCTCCCCAGAGACCATGCTACCTTTCATGACCACTCCAGATCATAGAGAACTCTTCTTTTCCTGAACTGCTGTAAATATATGCATTATGATACCAAGTTTGCATTTATAATGTACTCAGGGCATTGTTTTCTGTCTTTGTAAAAGGGGAACCAGCTGTATAATATTACCTGGAAATTTCAATTAAAAAAGGTAATTTAACCCATGGCTTCAACACTTTAGTTTGAGTGAATTTAAATAATTAAAATTATCTAATCTTAGAGATTTATATCTATACAGTAAAGAACATATGACTTTACAGAGTTGATATGAGGATGTTGTATCTCCATAAATGAAGATATTTGATATAAAATAAGATTTTAAAATAAAATTATGATAATGATTATTATCTACAGAGTAGTATAAACTATTATGTCATAAGATTCTTGATGTCAGAGATTGTTTCTTAAATACTTGAATTCTTTCAGCAAAGAATTATGTGAATTTTACTAGGAGATATTAATAATTGATTAATTAGTAAGGAATATTTTATAAACCTATTGATTTATTAAATAATTTCATCTTCATTAAAATAAAGATGATAAAACTAAAAGGTGCATATTTTGTTCTCTTTACATCCAAAATATGAGGTAAAGTATATCAGAACAAGGAATTTATTCAGGTGATAGGTAAAAAAATAATGCAGGATAAAAAATAGGTGTTATAAGGCTATTATGTGTTTGTCAGACAAATATTGACCAAGTTGGAAAAAATTTGCCATCTACCATAAAGTTTCTCAGTTAATTTTTTCTTGAAAATGAGATGTGAAAAAGTGAAGCAACTAAAGAATAAAAAATAAATTTGTTTCACTATAATAATATGACTTCCAACACTAAATTTCAGTTCTTAGTTAAATAAAAAGAAAGGCCAAAAAGTCAACACTAAAATATACTTCATAACCAAAAAAAGGTAAAAGAAGAAAAAAGAAATGTGGCCTAATGCCGGGGTCCAACCCCAGCGGGTCCAGGGGTCCCCAAAGGTGTGGACGGAGTTGGCGAAGAAGGAATGACACGGAGACAGCGTTCAGTTGATCAGCAGCCTAGCCAGGATCTCTAGCCAGGATCTCCAGCCAAGTTCTGGTCTGGATCTCCAGCGAAGTTCTGCTTAGGATCTCCAGCCAGGTTCTGTGTCCATGTTGTCTTGCTAGGTTCTCCAGCCAGGTTCTCCAGGTTCTCCAGCCAGGATCTCTCGAAGTTCTGCTTAGGATCTCCAGCCAGGTTCTGTCCAGGTTCTCCAGCCAGGTTCAGTAGCCATGTTCCCTCGCTAGGTTCTCCAGCCAGGTTCAGTCACCAGGTTCTAGTCAGGTTCTCTTGCCAATTTCTGTAGTCAGGTTCAGTCCAGGATCTTTTGCCATGTTCTCTCGCTAGGTTCTGTCTCTAGGTTCTGAGGCCAGTTTCTGTCCAGGATCTTCTGCCATGTTCTCTCCAGCGAAGTTCTTCTGTCTCTAGAGAACGTTCTGTGTAGGTTCTGTCTTCTTAGTTCTGTCTTCTTACATCTGTATTTATACCAGTTGATTCCAATCCTATCAATCTCTATTCCAAAGGTTAGGGCGTTTCTTATCTCCATTCCAGGGAGTAAAGATTATGTAGCTTAAGCATGATTGTTCGTAGTTAAAGTGATTAATTACCCGCCTGGCACTTAGTTAAGAGGTTTTATTCCCTCCCTAACTTCAGGGGAAAATCCCTACCTGGGGAAACAACCTTTCTCAGAGACCTTGGTTAAAACACATAGTGCCAAGAAGGTGAGCAAACATATTAAGAACAGTATGCCATATATGCCAGGTCCCTTGAAACAGCAAGGATGGACTGGCTCCCGGCAGCCTAACTTATAAGAAAATTATAATTAGGCATTACCACTTCTCTTAAATTATTAACTTCAATAAAAAACATTTCAATATTTAATAATAAAAAACTAGCTAGACATAGACATTAGTAGAAAGTTAATATAGCACCATGAAGAGTGGTAATTATGAAGTGTCTATCAATATCCTATCTAATAATAGACAAACATGGTAATTAACCGTAAATTCACCACCCTTCCCATTGGCTAATCAGGGTGATATGCAAATTAATTGCCAACCAAGATGGCAGTCGGCAGCCAGGCAGCTGAAGTGAACAGGAGGCTTGCTTGCTCCAGTGATGTAGGAAGCCAACGTTCCCTGCTGGCCGCTGCCGGTCTCTGAGCTGCACTCTAAGAAACAATGTTGCAATTATAGAAGCTAAACAAGCTCCAGATACCTGCTTTCAGCCAGCTATGGACTCAGAGCTTAGAGCGGCAGTGATGGCAACAATGTTTCAATTATAGAAGCTAAACAAACCCAGATGCCTGCTTTCAGCCAGCCACAGCCTCAGAGCTGGAGCCGGGCCTCAGAGCTGGAGCCAGCTCTCAGCTCCAGTGACAGCTATAGGAGGTAAATAAATCCCAGAATAAAAAATAAATAAATACATAAATAAGAAAGAAAGAAAGAAAGAAAGAAAGAAAGAAAGAAAGAAAGAAAGAAAGAAAACAGAAAAAAAGGAGAAGCTGGGAGCTTCAGTCACCTGACAGTCTGAAAATGGCCCTTAGCCCCTCACCCAGATTGGCCACGCACCCCAGTGGGGACCACCGCCCTGAAGGGGGTGTGACCAGCTGCAAACAGCCATCATCCCCTCATCCAAGCTGGCCAGGCACCCAAGCGGGACCCCCACCCTGATCCGGGACACCCTTCAGAGCAAACCAACCGGCCCCCACCAGTGCACCAGGCCTCTATCCTATATAGTAAAAGGGTAATATGCAAACTGACCCTAACAGCAGACAGACTGGGAATGACTGGTCACTATGACACACACTGACCACCAGGGGGCAGACACTCAATGCAGGAGCTGCCCACTGGTGGTCGGGCGCTCTCACATGGGAGGAGCTCTGCTCAGCCACAAGCCAGGCTGATTGCTGCCACCACAGCGGTGGTGGTGGGAGCCTCTCCTGCCTCCTCAGCAGTGCTAAGGATGTCCGACTGCAGTTTAGGCCTGCTCCCCGCTGGCAAGTGGACATCTCCTGAGGGCTGCCTGGCTGCCAGAGGGATGTCTGATTGCCATCTTAGGCCCAATCCCCCGGGGAGCGGGCCTAAGCCAGCAGGTGGTCATCCCCTGAGGGGTCCCAGACTGCGAGAGGGCACAGGCTGGGCTGAGGGACCCCCCCTCCCTACCGAGTGCACAAATTTCTGTGCACCGGGCCTCTAGTCCTATATAATAAAAGGCTAATATGCAAATCAACTGAATGGTGGAATGACTGGTTGCTATGACGTGCACTGGCCACCAGGGGCTGACGTTCAATGCAGGAGCTGCACCCTGGTGGTCGGTGCACTCCCACGGGGGAGTGCTGCTCAGCCAAAAGCCAGGCTCATGGCTGGCGAGTGTAGTGGCAGTGGAGGGAGACTCTCCTGCTTCCATGGCAGCGCTAAGGATGTCCGACTGCTGGCTTAGGCCCTCTCCCCACACGAGACGCCACAGGCAGGATTGAGGGACCCTCCCTGAGTGCACGAATTTTTGCACTGGCCCTCTAGTAGATATATAAAGTAATAAAAGTGAATAAAGCCCTGACCACTGTGGGTAAGCAGTCAGAGTGTCAGCCCATGTACTAAAGGGTCTTGGATTCGATTCCTGGTCAAGGGCACATTTCTGGGTTTCAGGTTCAATCCCCAGCTCGTCAGGGTGCATGCGGGAGGCAAACAACGATGTGTCTCTCTCACATCCATGTTTCTCTCTCTCTCTCCCCCTTTCCTCCATTGCTTCCATTCTCTCTAAATATCCTTGGATGATGAATAACAAAAACAGAAAAGTGAATAAAGTTGAACTTGGACATATACAATAAAATATTAATGCTCAAGAATAACTTCATAGAATCAGGAGGTTTTAGAGTAGACAAATAATTAGTTATCAAGAAGTAAGGCTATCTTTGGAAGATGATCTCCCATGAATAAAAATGATTAGTTGCTTCTGCTTAATTTCCATTGTTAGTTGTTTCAATTCTTAAAATCCAATTACCACAGTCCTTAACTTCACAGAATTGCAACTTCTCGAGAGAGAGAACCACAACTCAGTATAGCAAATATTGAGCACAGGGTACTACATGAAGTTAACACTAACTATGACATAAGCAGTCCTAGTCTTCACTGATCAGGAATGACATCAGTATGTCAATTAGGGAGCTTTGGCTAAGAAATATAAAAATTAGAGAAGCTCTAGTAGGTAGAGAGAAACACAGGAGAAATTAGCGCCTGTGGGGCACTAAGATGTCTATTGTGGTTAGAACATAAGGTTAAAGATAAGAAGGAATATGAAGCTGAAAAGGCAGGTACACACCAGGTTTCTTAGAACCCATAAAGCCTGCTAAACATAATAATTTTATATAATGGCAAGTCATTAAAAGTTTGTTGTGGTTTTATTTTAATATATTTTATTGATTTTTTACAGAGAGGAAGGGAGAGGGATAGAGAGCTAGAAACATCGATCAGCTGCCTCCTGCACACCCCCTACTGGGGATGTGCCCACAACCAAGGTACATGCCCTTGACCGGAATCAAACCTGGGACCTTTCATTCTGCAGGCCGACGCTCTATCCACTGAGCCAAACCGGTTAGGGTCATTAAAAGTTTTAAAACCAAGCTCTTCCTGTATAGAACTTCATTAGTTAGAAGATATTGAATGGAAAGGGTATATTTTAGGGGACGTGAAAAGTAAAAAGAGTTTAATGATTAGACTGTTTAATTTGTAAACATAAAGCATTTAATATTATGACTTGAATTTCTAATAGTTAACTTAAATTATGGTGCTGGAGCTCAGATGAAAGTTCTGGGTTGTTGAAAATAATTTTATAAATATCCAGTCCTGTATGATTATGTTGGCCATAGATGAGTTGTCCCAAAAAGAGTTAAGTTTAAGCAGTAGAGAAAAATGAGAAATAGTGAAAACACCAGTATTTAAAAGCAGAGAGAGAAAAAGAAAAAATACAATTTAAAATTGTATTTGCATTAAGTCAAATATTTCAGGCATTAAATAAATTTCCCATATGCCTTTCTCCTCCCCATTTAATGTTTTTTTAGTCATTAAAATTGTTACCTCTTTTAATCCTGTATCATTTTCTTGCAAACCCTATTAGCTATAGCTATTTAATTTCAAATCCTAATAGATAACATCACATATAATAAAATATCTCATTTAATTCTCAAAAATATCCCATGAGGTTATTAACCTAACTTTATAAATAAAGAAACCAAGGCATAGAATAGTTAATAATGTGCCCAAAGGTGCAGAGATTTGAATCCACAGTCCACCTTTTCATCAGCTACATTAAACTGCCTTTCTATATATTTTATACATTTACTACCAGCGACTACCTTTGTTTTATACTATCATTGTCATTTTCGTTAAATTCTGTATTAGAATTAAATTTAGAAGAAGTGAAAACCACCTACAACTCATTGTCTCTTGTAAGCTGGCCAGGTTCTCATTTTCTTGGATCTGATATGTACCTAAAAGTAAGCTACAGTGTTCTTAATTTTTTAATGATCAGTTAAGTGGAACAGACATAATAATTTAACACCCAGGCTTCATCTGACACCACATGAAGAGGTGAAGTAACAACTGACCCCACAGACATACAAAAGATTGTAAAAAAATACTATGAACAACTCCACTCCAGCAAAACTGAACAACCTAGATGAAATGGACATATCCATAGAAAAATAAAAGCTTCCAAAACTCAATCAGGAAGAATTAAAAAAACTTAATAGGCCAAAAACTACTTATTAAATTGAAACAGTAATAAAAAAACTTACAGCAAACAAAAGCTTGGGACTAGACAGTTTCACAGGGGCATTTACCAAATATTCAAAGAACTTAAACCTATCCTTCAAACACTATTTCAAAATATTCAAGAGAAAGGCACACTTCTGACCCCTTTCTATGAAGCCAGCATTATACTAATCCGAAAACCAGATAAAGACACTACAACAAAGAAGAATTACAGGCCAATAACCCTAATGATCAAAGATGCTAAAATCCTCAACAAAATTCTGGCAAATTGGATCCATCATTACATTAGATTGATCATAGACCATGACCAAGTGGGATTTATTCCAGGGATGCAAGGATGGTACAATATCCGCAAATCAATAAATGTGAAACATCACATACACAAATTGAGAGAAAAAAATAACAAATCATGTCAATTGATGCAGAAAAAGCATTTGACAAAATCCGACACCCTTTCTTGATAAAAATTCT
Organism: Myotis nattereri; assembly: GCF_964212035.1. Classification (NCBI taxonomy): domain Eukaryota; kingdom Metazoa; phylum Chordata; class Mammalia; order Chiroptera; family Vespertilionidae; genus Myotis; species Myotis nattereri. The sequence continues at coordinate 82,478,731 of NC_138077.1, forward strand.
CAACTAAGTGGGAATAGAGGGATCGTACCTCAACACAATAAAAGCCTTGTGTTGACATCCAACATCATACTCAACAGGCAAATACTAAAACCATTTCTCCTAAGAACAGGAACAAAGCAGGATGCCCACTTTCACCAATCCTGTTCAACATACTACTGGAAGCACTAGCCAGTACTGGAAGCATAGCGATCAGACAAGAAGAAGAAATAAACGGCATCCAAATTGGAAAACAAAAAGTAAAACTGTCCTTATTCACAGATGACTTGATACTGTACATCAAAAAATTATTAGACTTTATAAATGAATTTGGCAATGTAGCAGGATATAAAATTAACACCCAGAAATCTATGGCTTTTTTATACACCAATAATAAAGAATGAAAAACTAAAAAAAAAAATTTAAAAAAATCCCATTTTCAATTGCAACAAAAAATTAAGATACCTTGGAATAAACTTAACTAAGGACGTAAAAGATCTATACTCAGAAAACTACAAAACACTGAAAAAAGAGATAGAGGAAGACATAAACCAATGGAAGAATATACCGTGTTCATGGACTGATAGACTCAATATCATTAAAATGTCCATACTACCCAAAGTCATCTATGGATTCAATGCAATCCCCATTAAAATAACAATGGCATATTTCACAGACCTAGAATAACTGCTTGGTACTGACACAAGAACAGACATTTAGACCAATGGAACCAAACAGAGAACCCAGAAATTGACCCAAGCCATTATGCTCAATTAATATTTGACAAAGGAGGCAAGTACATACAATGGAGTCAAGACAGTCTCTTCAATAAATGGTGTTGAGATAATTGGACAGATACATGCAATAAAATGAAACTAGACCACCAACTTACACCATACACAAAAATAAACTCAAAATGGATAAATGACTTAAACGTAAGATGGGAAACCATAAAAATCTTAGAAGAATCCATAGGCAGCAAAATATTAGACATATGTTGTAGCAATATCTTTACCAATACAGCTCCTAGTACAATGGAAATTAAGGGGATAATAACTAAATGGGACTGCACCAAAATAAGAAGCTTCTGCACAGAAAAATAAAAATCAACAAAACAACAAGAAAGCCCACTGCATGGAAGAACATATTTACCAATGTTATCTCCGATAAGGGTTTAATCTTCAAAATTTACAGGGAACTCATACAACTTAAGAAAAGGAAGATAAACAATCCAATCAGGAAATGGGCAAAGGACCTAAATTGATACTTTTTGAAAGTGGACCTACAAAAGGCCAACACACATGAATAAACTAGCGTCCAGGTGCTCGGATCCATGCACATTGAAAGGAAATTAATTAGAATATTTTCATGTCACTATTCATGTCTTGCTAATGAAAAGAATATAGGATTCTACCAAATCTCCTATCTACCTACTACAGGACTTCTGTGAGGATCGAATGAGATGAGTCACATGAAAATGCTTCACAAACATTTGGTTAAACTATAAAACATTTGAACTTGCTATAAACAAGTCGGGTTCCTGGGCTGATGAAACTCCAAGGAGGCTAGTCTCTAGAGCAGGGGTGGGCAAACTTTTTGACTCGAGGGTCACAATGGGTTCTTAAACTGGACCGGAGGGCCGGAACAAAAGCATGGATGGAGTGTTTGTGTGAACTAATATACATTCAAAGTAAACATCATTACATAAAAGGGTACGGTCTTTTTTTTTTAAGTTTTATTCATTTCAAAGGGTCCGGATCCGGCCCGCGGGCCATAGTTTGCCCACGGCTGCTCTAGAGAGAGGAAGCCAGGTGTTGCTACATGATGTCATTACATGGTGCCCACAGCGACTGTCTCCATGGTGGGCTGGGCTGTGGGCCACATTTTGCGTCATGGGGTCTGTGGTGCTATTTATATTTAAATGACCAGTGTGCGTCATGGCAGCTCCTGTGTTGAGCATCTGCCCCTGGTGGTCAGTGTGCATCATACCTAGTGGTCGGACAGACAGACACTTAGCCTTTTATAGATAGAGATGCTCAAAGTCACTAATCATACAAGATATGCAAATCAAAATGTCAATGAGGTACCATCTCACACCTGTCAGAATGGCTATCATCAACAAATCAACAAATGACAAGTACTGGCAAGGATGTGGAGAAAAAGGAACCGTAGTACACTGCTGGTGGGAATGTAGACTGGTGCAGCCTCTGTGGAAAACAGTAACTCCCATTTGACCTAGTAATCCCACTTCTAGGAATGTATCCCAAGATATCAGAAACACCAATCAGAAAGGATATATGCTCCCCTATGTTTACAGCAGCATAATTTACAATAGCTAAGATTTGGAAACAGCCTAAGTGCTCATCAGCAAAGGAGTAGATTAAAAATACTGCAGTACATCTACACAATGGAATACTATGCTGCTGTAAATCAGAAGGAAATCTTACCACTTGCGTGGATGGAACTGGAGAGCATTATGCTAATTGAAATAAGCCAGACAGAGAAAGATAAAAATCACACGATCTCACTCATTTGTGGAATATAATGAACAACATAAACTGATGAACAAAAATAGAGCCAGGGACATAGAAGCATTGAACAGACCATCCAACCTAAAAGGGAAGGAAGCGGTGCGGGGGGGAGGGGGGGGTGGTGATGCGGGTGGGCAGGGCGGGTAAGAGATCAACCAAAGGACCTGTATGCATATATATGAGCATAACCCATGGACACAGACAGTAGAGGGGTGAGGGCATATGCTGGAGGGAGTGCGCAGATGGGGATAGATCAATGGAGGAAAAAGGAGACTTATGTAATACTTTAAACAGTAAGGAATTTAAATTAGATAGAGATAGAGATAGAGATAGAGATAGAGATAGAGATAGAGATAGAGATAGAGATAGAGAGATAGAGATGATAGAGATATCAGAGAGGAAAGGAGAGGGCAAGAGAGATAGAAACATCAATGATGAGAGTGAATCATTACTGGCTGCTTCCTGCATGCTCCACACTGGGGATTGAGCCTGCAACACCCCTGACCTGGAATGGAATCATGACCTCTTGGTTCATAGGTCAATGCTCAATCACTGAGTTATGCCACCTGCCAGGCTTAGACTTTTCTTTAAAAATAAAATTCATTTATTAGTTCTTTAATCATGCTCCTATAGTCAAAATTAAATTATTTTTTAGTTCTTCATGTGTATACACTTTAATTATTGTTAGGCAATCATATCTTTAAAATGTCTCAATTATGTTTTAAAAATAAATTATAATTATTATTTATAACCTCTATTCATAGAATTACAATTCTCCTCTTTATTGCTATGCATTTCAATATTCTGAGTGGAGTTTCATTATGTTTTCAAAATATACAAAATCTGAAATTTAAGTTTTGAAATCAGTCTTAAAGGAAAATATGTCCTTTTAAAGACATTTTGCTATTCACTGACCTATATTCCAGAGTCTTCCCTGGTATAAAGAATTGGCATTATATAAAAACTTATTTTAAACTTTCACTTGAAATCAAGATCAGTTATATATATTAGTTTGAAGTATAAAAAAGGAGCATTTATAGAAACTACCTACTGTCATTTATGCAGTAGGCACAGTACTTGAAAAAGTTGATAAAAATGTTTATAGTAATTTAACTTCATACTGCCATTATAATGGATTAATAACAGCTTGATCTTTTTAACTTTGTAACATATAAAACCATGACATTCTAATCAGCTAATCTGCATGCTTCAAAGCCATTACATTTCAAAAATATTTTGGGGATGCCAAATGTTTGTCATTGATATTTTAAAAAATAACAACTAAGAAACAAATGTTAAGTTCAAAGTAAAAATATAGATTTTTAAAACTACTGTGGCCTAAAAAGACAAACTGCTATAGAAAAAGAATATTTCTAGTTAAAAATATATGCTCTTAATGAATATGTTGTTTTCCTAGGAACTTTTCCAACCTGGCTCCTATGGAGCTGCAGCATGTACATCCAGAGGAGAAGTAACATCGGGTTCTGGTGAAGCGGTCTCTTCAGTGCCTTCTTGAACTTTCCCCCCTTTTAGCAGTGTTGAAAATAGGTCTGGAAAAGCATAGGAAAGCTATATCAAATTTTCCTTAGGAGGTTTTTTTCCATACTGTCTTAGCAATGTGGCAGGGTGAAGGTGTTATATGATATGACATTTCGTATTCATTTTCACTAATGAGTCCTCCCATGTAAAATTAACAATATCCTCAGGATAATTACAATTATATTGTATTAACTCAGATCAGGCTATGTTTGAAAATATGGATGCGTGAGTCAGATCAGAAACAGCCTAGAACTATACGTACGTAAAAATTATTTCTGAAGAAAACTTCAATGGTATCTTTTACACAAAGTGAAATATGATGCTTCAGAACTATCTAGGACTTTTGATGTGCTCTCTTTATAAGCTCAATTTGAAAAAATAATTAAATATATGTTCTTATACAGTTGATAAAATATGAGATGCATTGTTTAATAAAATAAGATTTCCATGTGTACTACATAGAATTGCTTTACATATACATGTCATTTGTAATCATTTTATATATTTTACCAAAAACAAAAATATCATTAATTTAATTTCTAATTTCATTTCTAACTCTGAATGAAAAAGTTGATGTATGTTGGCAAATATATATCTTCCTTCATTTGTTCAAATGATCAGTGTAATTAGTAACAACATAAAAATATATTTTGAATTGATTTCTCCTCAATGCTGAATATATGACATATAGTAAAACTATTAATGATTTATTGGTAGTTGTTTTTCTAAAATCCATTAAAATGCAATATAAGTACACTGTTCAGGTTTATTGAAAACAAATATAGTAACAAATACTTAGAGAGGTTACTAAAACAGCAACCACTAATCTAAGTGCTCTGAGTGTTACTGAATTATTTAATGTACTGGCCTGGGTGGACATTAGAGAACCAATATTATTTGAATACCTATATTACAATTCAAAATGGATATAAGTTATAAACAGTAGCAACTCTATTTATGGTGCTAGTATATAAAAACAAGTAATAAAACAGACTGTTTTATAATGCAAGGAGCAAAGATAATATTTAGGGCTATCATGTAAAAAATGTTTCCAACATATTTACATATTTAATATTGATAATCCTTTAGGAAAAAGACAAATTATGTGATTTTTTAAGTACTTAATTTGTTAGTACTTATTTCAATTTTATTAGCCTACCTAATTACCTATGATTGAATTAATAACGTTATCTAAACTTCCATATTTGAAAACATTTTAAAATAAGAATATAAATTTGAATTTTTACAAATATTCCTGTACCCAATTACCAAATGACTATGACATAGTTGTACATAGAGTAAGATTTTAATTACTTAATATGTAGTTTGCTTAACAAAATACAAAACTAGTTTAAACATGTTTCTGCTTGGTACATTTTATCTAATTATTCTAGAAATCTGTTTGGTGATTACAAAGTCACAGTTAAAAATAATAAGGTATGCTGATAAAACAGCTGTACAAAATAAATTATCATTTGTGAAAATGATTAATTTGCAACTAAAATTAGAAAACCCAAATGTTATTGTAATTTCTTTAATATAACTGGCATACGATGAAATTAAAATTTATCTTTCACAATAAACTCTATCAGCAGAAATGAAGACTAAAGTTGCAAGGAAGGAATATCTGGTAGAAATTATGCTGGCTCCATGAACACTGATAATATTTAAGTTAAAAATAAAAAGTAAGTTTGAGTGAAGTATTATATTTACAAACAGCCTTCTTTGGGGCTTACAATATCTTTAAACTTATTTCCCCGGTGAATAAAACTCATTCAAATGGGATATTTTACATTTTGAAAGGGAAATTTGAATAACAACTTATTTTAACATGAACAATACAGTATTGTGGGGGGAAACCCTATGATTTTACAACAGAAACTTCTAAGGTGAAAATGTTCACCAACATGATGATGTTGACATTATAGAAAATAATTTAAAATTGGACAATTAGAAAACCTGCTAAATTGAAAGTACTAGTATGCTCACAGACAGCTGTGATAAAATCCTATAAAATAGAATTTGAGATGTCTTAAAAATCAATTGTAACTTAAGGAAATAAAATCCAATTTATATACAAAAGTAAATTGAAGTTAACAAGAGTTTATAAAGGATTCAATGTTAAAATATATCTTTTAAAATTTGAAGGTGTTAAAGTTAAGACATATATAACAATAAGATTAGTTTGATTTTCACACATTTCTGATCAACAGATTGTCCCTTTATGCAACCAAGAAGAATTAAAAGAACTGAAAAGAGCAGATCGTGAAAGAAGAAAAAAAGATAGGGAAAAGAGTGTTGTTGAACAAAAGCACAGTCCAAGAGAAACCTTTTCAAAGTTAATACAGATAAACCCAGCGTATTTTACAGGTGAAATTAGTGAAAACTCTGTTTTCCATGAATCAGTAATTAAATATAGAGTTCACAAGCCACAATAGCTGTAACAGGAGAAAATAGCAAATTCCTTTCTCTTTGAAAGAGTATACCAAATGATTATGATGGGGAAATAAGACATTTTGGGGGGCTAGCAATCTGAATCTGTGTCGGTAACCTGCCTTCCAATGCACACTCTTGCTAGTTGATAATTAACTCCGTTTGTGAAAGAATGTAGGAGACTAGCAGCCTGACTCTGTACCTAGCTAATCAGTATCCCTAATGCACATTCCTGTTAGGCTATAGTCACTGCCTCTTCTTTAATTATCTGGTCTTGCAAGACCTGTTTACCTAAATACATTTTACAGAGCCCATAAACCATGAACTAGACACAAACCCGGGAGGGGGTTATAAGCACTGGCATCAGGCCAGGCCTTTAGGTGTGGTCCCAACCCCCATCTCGACACACAGGGCTTTTTGCAAAGTTCACGAAAGGTCCGGATGTCTGATCCATATTTGGGGGACAAAGAAACCAAAGGGTATAAAGAGAAAGCTTCCTCCATACTGGCTTGCTCTGGAATTGGAAACTGGCTCCCCTGAGTCCCGGTACTAGTACATCTGGGAATAAATGGGTTTTTCCTGTATCTCCAAGTACTCCTGTGTATTTTTCGGTCACCTGGTAAATTCTGTAACAATTACATAACCATGATATACATGTGTACTAGCTGACATTAGCAAAATTTTAAATATTAAATTATTTTAGATAGTATCTTATAAGAGACAGAGTATAAACTTCAGTTTAAAGCAAAAAAGGTAAAATTTTCTAAACATATTGGATACACAAGAATTACGATGAATAAAATGAAGCAAGATAATGATAGTAAGCTCATTATCAAATTATAAATCCCATTATAAAATAAAATAAAGATTAATGTAATTAGTTGTTTAGTAAAGTATTTTAAAGTTCCCCTTCAATGTCTAGCCAATTGGAGGGCAATAAAAAATCAACAGAAGACAACTAGTTAGGGTTATACGGAGGGACTGAGACCATCCTGGGTCTAATAGTGCCATACAAAATAATTTTGCAGCAGGTAGAAAAGAGAAAATGGAAATAATAAAAAAGAATTCTTTGGTGAAAGACATTTTGGAAAACCTGAAATAAAAATAAATTTAAATGTTGTGTGGGTACTTGTGTTGGGTTGTTTATTCTAATAATTAAATAATACTTCAGGGTCTTTAAAATGTTATTTTAGTCCCGCCAGTGTGGCTCAGTGGTTGAACTTTGACCTGTGAACTAGGAGGTCACGGTTCAATTCCCAGTCAGGGCACATGCCCAGGTTACGGGTTCAATCCCCAGTGCGGGGCATACAGGAGGCAGCAGATCAATGACTCTCTCTCATCATTGATGTTTCAATATCTCTCTCCCTTTCCCTTCCTCTCTGAAATCAACAAAAATGTATTTAAAAAAATAAAACATAAAATGCCATTTTAACTTAGGAAAACCTACCAGGGGTGGTATACTATATATGCTCTACTTTTGGTGAAACATGTCTTGGGACATCTCTCTCCTGTGTAAACTTCAGATAACATGGATCTACAGTGAAAAATACAGTATGTGGCAATGGATAAATATCATGGTTTTCCATTGAGTTGCCATTGCAAATACTGGGAGTCTCTCAGTAAAATTTCCAAATCCAACTCAGTATACATATTCTAAGTTTAGGAATTCTGTTATAACTAATTTCATCTGGAGAAATTTGAAAAGTAAAAAATATATCCTACTGTACTTATTAGCACAAAGAGCTTGAAGCAAAGTGATTTGTCAAATAAAAAAATATTAAGTATTATTAGAGATGGACACACATTTATACTCTGGCCAAAGGCACTGGCTTTTATATTTATGAAACATTAACTAATCCCCAATACCTAAAAGTAATCACAGCCAATTATAATCCCTGCCTCAGTACATTGAAGAAAGATAGTTTCTCTTATTGAAATAGACATATATATATATATAATTCCCTAAAGGTAAATTAAATGAAGTGCCTAAATGAGTCATTTTTTAAGCAACAGACATTTCATTTTAGATGATATTAATATGCTTTTATGAATTTCTATGGCATCTATTACCCTGTCACAAACTTTAATTGAACTTTCTAAAACTTCTTTTATAATGTATTTTATGTAAAGACTAGTAGCCCGATGCATAAAGATTAGTGCAAGAATGGGCCTTCCTTACCCTAGCTGCCAGCACCGCCTTCGCCCCAGCCGGAGCCGCCTTTCTGCCTTCCCACACTGTCCAGAGGCCTGGAGCGGCTGGGGCTGTGGGGAATGCCTGCATCCTGCTCCTGGCCGCTTGGGGTCTGCTATGCAAATTAACCCGCCATCTTTGTTGGGTTAATTTGCATACTCCTGATTAGCTGTTGGTCGTCACGAAGATACAGTCAATTTGCAACTTTCTCTTTTATTAGTGTAGGTAGATGTGTAAATTTAAACTTTATTCTCAATTCTAAATCTATAAGCTTTTGGCATTTCCCATCCCCCCACAAAATTCTTTAAGTCTGAAGTTCAAGATACTTCTTCATATTCTCCCTAGTTTGCAGAGTATTCTAATATATTATCTAATTATTTATTGTTGATAATAATGTAAAATACATATCCTTAAACCTTGTAAAGAGTAGGCATTTTTTTCCAATTACATAGTTATTTTAAATGGTTATATTTTATTTGTGAACAATATAGTATAGTAAGTGACAGACAACAGATTTAGCTTTATGCTAACTATAAAATTTGCTTAAATTAAAAAATTATGACATAAATATTTTATTAAACTTATGTTCCTCATTTATTTGATTTACTTTAAAAATTAATTCAGGATACATTAAATTCATTATATAGTATTATAAAAAAGAAACCTCTCTCCCTCCATAGAAACTTGTTTATTAGTCAAACATTTAAATACGTAAGAACATATTTAAATATGTAAGAACAAACTAAAACAGTGAATCAGCCAAGCTGGCATGGCCCAATGGCTAAGCATTGATTTATGAACCAGGAGTTGGGGGTTTAATTCCAGGTCAGGGCACATGCTCAGGTTGCAGGCTCAATTCCCAGTAAGGGCATTCAGGATGCAGCCAATCAGTGATTCTCATCATTTATGTTTCTATCTTTCTCTCCCTCTCCCTTCCTCTGCGAAATCAATAAAAATATATTTCTTAAAAATAAAATAAAAGTCAATCAAAACATATATTATACTTCAAATCATTACAATAGCTTTTTAGTCATCATTCATTATAAGCTGGAATCAAATTTAAAAAAATAAGAAATAATACTAAGTGATTATACAACTAGAATAAAGACTGGTAAAATAAATTGAAATGAACTATTTCTGAAAAGTTCTAAATAATTCTGAAGACACCATTTCATAAAATCAAGACAATTACTGATTAAAATACTCTATAAAATATTCAATTATTTTTTAAAATTTCCAAATAATTTAATTCTACTTTCCCTAGTACAAATTGAATAATGTTTCTGTGATATTAGTAATAAGCTATTTTAAAAGTTTTACATCCATACACATTTTTTTCATAAAAGGGTACAGCTATAATCATATGGTATAATTCTCTCATCATCTAGTTTATTAGTTCAAACATTAGCTATCTTGATGGGAGCCTGTACAAAATGGTCTGTTTAAAACATCTCTTTAAAAAGAGTTGCTAGCATATGTTTTGAGTAAATTATTTCCAAGTTACATTAATATATATCAAACATCTGATATTTAAAAAATTGAATGATATCCCCCTCGTGTTTTAAACACACATCAAACCCATTTGAAATGTGAAACATATATTTATTTTCCTTAACAGAACATTAAAGTCAACTATAAATTACTTAAAATATTATTAAACCCAATTTCAAAAAGCATTACAAATAAAATGCCAAAGTATAAAATTGTACACTACAAGATTTAAACTTATTTTTACTCATCCTCACTGCTTTGCACACTATCTTCCATCTCTGAAAGAACTCTGCAATATGAACTAATTTTAGCCATCAGGCAATTCCTTTGTAAATTAACTATCACTAATAGTACTTCTTGTCAGTTATTATAGCACAACTCTTGAAATCTTAATGTTAATGATTTAAAAGCATACTTCTTCATGTTTTAATAATATTAGACTATAAAAATTTAATATATAAATTTAAAATGTAATTTCATCCAGTTGGTAGTGTATTAGTTATTCTTTCCTTCAAAACCAATTTTAACCTCAAGCATATGTGTAAATTTAGTAATACTTATCTATAGATCTTAATATTTTGTGTTTCAATGTCTGTTCACTGCAAATCTCAATACTGATGGAGTCATCAAAATGACTTAGTAGGTAATGACTATGGAAATGGGGGGAGGAGGGTAAAAGAGAGGAGAGGGAAAAGTGGGGGAGGAGGGGGAGAGGAGACTAGAAAAGTAAAATAAAAAATGGGATAAGTACTATTTTCATGATTTTCTAAATGTAGGTTTTTGTGCATACTAGCTTGCAGTGTGAAAAATATTCTCGTGATTCACAAATACCAAACTTCCACACTGTTGGAGATTACTAAGCATAAGACTACACAAGTCAATTAATAAAACATAATGATTTCTCATTTTGTAAGTCTTTTAAAGTTATTCAAGATGGATTTTAGCAACTGGGGGTTTTTTTGTATTCTTGATTGTTTGCCTGGTATTTTGAACTCCGTGGTCCCCAGTTCTGGGGATAATAATAAAGGTTTCCTTAGGTAGTAAGTAATGTCTTTTAATCAAAAGGACAGTCCTCTGTGCATCCTGCCATATAACCCAACTTAGTTCCTACCATTTGAGGACAGCTTTTATTTCACACTCATTACTCATTCCATACTGGAGTCCACATCTCTTCCCTCCTTCCTGTGGATCACTGTTTTCTCTATGGTTCCTTCAAGACCCCTACGTACATTTTTATTTTTCTCAGATCTTCAGTAAGTACCTTAAAATATTACTCTATCAAGTACTGGCAACAATGCTAGCTACTATGTCACTATTACTGAAAGTAGTAAAGATGATGTAAAAAAGAGAGAGAGAGAGAGAGCCTAAAAGACGATTCCAACTACTCTCTGCTTTAGAATAAGAATTATCATTTATGCTTATATTACTTTCTCCTTTATATTACTTAAAATCAAAATTTCTATCTCTGGTTAGAAACCTGTTTATAAACAGCCAATGAAGATCAGTTCCCTAAGGCTCTGTACTCAAGCTTCTAGATCAAAAAGTAAATTTAATTATGAAACCAAGAAGTTCAAATGTCCACACTCTTCTCTGCCCATCCCCAAATACAGACAAGGTCTATTCTCTGTCTTCTCTTAGGGTTTAAATACTGGATAATCTTTCCAGGACTCAATTAATAGCATTTAAATAATTAATTGTTAAAAAGATAGCATATATTTAAAACCACATTGAAATACAGAGCATCTATAAAGTTTTAATTTATTAAAGGCCTGCATTTCACCATTTGCGTCTCTAGAATCACACAAACCTATACACACACATAAAATTAGTTTCTATTATTTCTAATTTTTTTCATCTGTATAACTAGAAAAAATGATACATATTTCATAGGGTTCTTTTACAATTCAGTAGAATTAGTGTATATAAAGCACTGAGGACAGTGTCTGGAACATTTTTAAAGTGTGTGCTATCACTGTTGCTATTACTACTCCTTTTGAAATTGCTACCATTATCAACATCATGTGAGGGGGGCTATGGCAGTACAAAGCGAAGTACACGAACTGGAGTGAGATGCATCTTTATTTAAATATTGACTCCCTGAAAGAGAAACACTGGTATTGTGGAATATATTTTCTTATACTTTGTAAGCTTCAGTTTCCTTATCTATAAAACGAGAATAACAATAAATGATGAAATTTTTGTGAAGATTAAATTTCAAAATATATTTAAAGTAGTAGGCATACCACTTTTAGTGATAGGTGTTGCTGGAATTTTCTGCCCTTGTCACTTCCCATTTCAGCCAAACAATAACAATTTAACCATTCCTATGCATTAAGCCAGTAATTCTATATCTTCCACTAGGGAACAATGATTTTCTTCAAGTATAGATGAATTGGATTAACCAAAATTACTTTAAGTACTACTTATTAAAAAAATGCCTCTTATTATTGTTAAAATATAATTAACACATAAAGGAATGCACAATTTTAAAACAAAATAAATAATTATTTGAATATATGTGACATTTTCCTTACATTAAATTTTTACTGTTAGCTGCCATAGTTTAACTTCTTTTTCCCTTATTTTTCTTTAAAGAGACATATTTTATTCTTTACAGTGCTTTTACTTTGTAAAAAGTCCATGCCTTGATATGCCCATAATTTTAATTTTAGATTCAGTCCATGGGCCCCACATTTTGTTAAAAATATATTTTAATGATTTTTTTACAGAGGGGAAGGAAGGGAGAGGGATAGTGAGAAACATCGATGAGAGAGAAGCATCGATCAGCTGCCTCCTGCACACCCCCTACTGGGGATGTGCCTGCAACCAAGGTACATGCCCTTGACAGGAATTGAATCTGGGACCCTTCAATCGGCAGGCTGGCGCTCTATCCACTGAGCCAAACCAGTTATGGCCATGGGCCCCATATTTAATGTTTAAATACTACTGAAAAAATATTTAATTGAATTATCTATCTTAAAATATTATTTCTTCTTAACACCAATGTTGTTTCACTAATTTTTACCTCATAGCTTTCTTACAATCTGACAAAAGAATTTAGATGGCCTTCCTCAACAAGCTTTTAATTTATATTTCAATAAATGAAAATGTGGGAAAAATAAAACTAGATCACTTTAGAATATGCATAAATCTTCATACTCCCCTGGCAAGCAAGATTTTTTTTAACTTCCTTTGCTTTCTGAATAATACTTTATATCTTTTGTCAGGAGTGCCTCCACTAAACTCTGTCATGTTGCCATTTAACTCTGCCAAAAATCACAAAGCAATTTCTTCATATACCACATATATTTAACTGAGTAGGGCTCTTTGAAGTGCCTGTTCTTTTTAAACTATAAACAATGACTTCAAGAGCTTAAATTAATTTTGTCAGCAATTTCCGGAATAATATTTGCTTTGGATGCCAAAATTCTGAACAGATCCCTTTGAATTAAGGTACTTTTACCAGTACATCTGTGGCTGCAGTTCACACTAAAGTGGCTTTTTTAAAACATTACTAACACTGTCTAAACTCATATTCACTTTTCCAGCTAAAAAAAGTTATATTTTTATATAATCTAACCCTTTCCTAAGTAGAGAAGCACTCGCTTATCACTGATCAAGAAAATTAGGTAGGTTTTTAAGAATTGTATAAAGATAGCTATCTATAATTCATCAATATCTCTGGATCTTTCAGGCCTATGTTTTATCTTTAACAAATTACTAATAGCAAGTTTGTAATTATATTTTAAAGAAGTTTTATTCAGGCAATTCTTTCTGTGCTGAAATAAAACATCATTTGAAAGTTGACAAGCAGCTTCAGAAATATAAAAGATCCACAAAAGATAAAATTTTAAAAAACTGAGAAGAGAAAGAATTCTGTACCCTTAGCTACATACTTAATATAACTAATTATACCTCTACAATACTCCTCGTTTGAATTATAGTCATTAGTTTTTAAAATATTTGTTATTCACACACCATATTGAAAGGAATTTTAGAGACAGAACAGGCAGTTCTAAGAAATAAAGAGGGTCCATGGGAGAGGGATGCATATGTCAGAGACAGAAGTAGCTCCAACCCACCAAAATGTTTATCATACTCTCACAGAGAATAGGGAAAAGACTCTCACAGATAGGGAAAAGTCACAAGATACGAGGAAGAGAGAAACATATTTTCACAGAAGATAGAGGAATGTTGCAAGATAAGGGGAGAGAAAGAGGGAGGCACCACATGGGTTTCGGACTTTGAAACTGATATCCTGCAAAAGAGTGACCAATTAGGAAAGCACAGGGTCATAAAACAGGGAAGGACTACAATTAGAAGGGACCATAGACAAAGAACTTTCAGTCTTCAGAAAAGGGGGCTTAGTTGCTTACCCCCTTGGAAACCCTTCCCTACATAGGAGTTTGTATTTGCTTCCACTGAATTTCCACACTTTTACTAACAAGTTTGTAAGTTTATTCTTCAAACTCTGTGAAGCAAGAACCCACAGGGAGGATGTGCTCCATGAATCCCATGTTTCAATATCATTTATCTTTCTTAATTTCTATCACAATACTTGGCACAAGAAGGCCTTCAACAATAGTTTGTTAAATGCATTCAGGGAGATAAGAAATAGAACAAAAAAGGTAAAATCAATACTTACCTTATTGATGTTTTAGTTTTCTTTAAATCATCAATATTGAAAACTATCTTATTCATAATACTGTTATACTTACAGATTATTCATTCAATTTATACTTATTGAGCACCTACGACAATATTGAAGGCACTGGTTGAGAGAGATGCTGAGGACACAGCCATACACCACAGCTCAGTCTCTCCTAACAGAGATTATGAACCAGGAGAATCAGACACCTAACATCCAATCTCACAACTCCTTATTTTATTATAATTACTAGAGGCCCGGGGTGCCGGGGTCCAACCCCAGCAGGTCCAGGGGTTCCCAAAGGCGTAGACGGAGTCGGCGAAGAAGGAATGACACGGAGACAGCGTTCAGTTGATCAGCAGCCTAGCCAGGATCTCCAGCCAAGTTCTGGTCTCGATCTCCAGAGAGGTTCTGCTTAGGATCTCCAGCCAGGTTCTGTGTCCATGGTCTCTTGTTAGGTACCCCAGCCAGGTTCTCCAGGTTCTCCAGCCAGGTTCTGTAGCCATGTACCCTTGCTAGGTTCTCCAGACAGGTTCTGTGTCCATGTTCTCTTGCTAGGTTCTGTCTCTAGGTTCTGAGGCCAGTTTCTGTCCAGGATCTTTTGCCATGTTCTCTCCAGCAAAGTTCTTCTGTCTCTAGAGAACGTTCTGTGTAGGTTCTGTGCCTAGGTTCTGTCTTCTCTCTGTCTCTTGCTGTCTTGTTACATCTGTATTTATACCAGTTGATTCAATCCTATCAATCTCTATTACAAAGGTTAGGGCGTTTCTTATCTCCATTCCAGGGAGTACAGATTATGTAGCTTAAGCATGATTGTTCATAGTTAAAGTGATTAATTACCCGCCTGGCACTTAGTTAAGAGGTTTTATTCCCTGCCTAACTTCAGGGGAAAATCCCTACTTGGGGAAACAACCTTTCTCAGAGACCTTGGTTAAAACACATAGTGCCAAGAAGGTGAGCAAACATATTAAGAACAGTATGCCATATATGCCAGGTCCCTTGAAACAGCAAGCATGGACCGGCTCCCGGCACCGGGGCACAAAATTCGTGCGGGGGGTGGAGGGGGAGATGGAGTGTCCCTCAGCCCAGCCTGCATCCTCTCCAAGCTGAGACCCCCTCAGGGGATGTCCGACTGCTGGTTTAAGCCCTATCCCTCTCACAATCTGGGACTGCTGGCTCCCAACCGCTCGCCTGCCTGCCAGCCCGATCACCCCCTAACCACTCCCCTGCCAGCCTGATAGACGCCTAACTGCCCACGTGCCGGCCTGATAGCCCCCAACTGCCCTCCCCTGACAACCCGGTCACCCCCAACTGCCCTCCCCTGCCGACCTGGTCACCCCTAACTGCCCACCCCTGCAGGCCATCATGTGGCTGTGGGCACCACCATCTTTGAGGGCGTGGCAGTCAATTAGCATATCCCCTCCTTATTCGCTGTGGGTTCTGCCACCTTTGAGGGTGGGGTAGTCAATTAGCATATTCTCTCCTTATTGGCTGTGGGCGCTGCCATCTTTGCGATGGTATGAGGGTCAATTAGCATATCCCCTCTTTATTAAAATAGGATAACTTGTACTCTGAAAGTGAAGTACAAAGTGTTTAAAGAGCATATGCAAAGAGGATATGAGCAAGTTTGGAAAGTTAAGGATTTCTCCCTAATAAAAATGTTGACTTGAAGAATACATAGTACTATGGGGCAGGGTCTGAAGCCACAGTGATCTTCCTTAAATGTGAATTGGACTATGTTACCTCTTTAGAATAAATACATATTCTTTAATGTGTAATATAGAAGGCCTTTCAAAACTGCTCCAGTCCGTCTTACACTGCTTTCCCCTCACAAAAACCATGCTGCTAGCCTAGTCAACCAACGTTTCCTGTCAAGCCACTCTGTTCTCGCTTAAGGATTTGTGATTATGTCTGAAAAACTTTTGCCTTTACACTTTTTGGCTGGCTAAATCCTACCCAACCTTCAGGTTGCCAATTAGCTGCTACTTCTGAGCTTCTTCTAACTACTACTGAAAGGAGTTTTTAGGGGTAAAAAAAGCAGGTTTAGGGAGTTTTAGGAATTAGGGGCTTCATGGGGGAGAACTGCAGGGCTGCAAAGCTGGGAGCTGCCTGAAGGTACACATTCACAAAACAAGGGAGCTGCCAAAAGGTATACATTCATGGCACAAGGGGGATGGGAGCTGCAGAAAGGTACACATTTATAGAATAAAGGGAGAGGAAGCCACCCATTCACAGAATAAAGATGAAGGCCACAGGGAACAGAAAAACAAAAGGGCGAAAGAGAGGGGAACCCCACATGGGGTTTGAGCTCTGAAGCTGCTGTAGTGACCAATCAGAGGGGATATCAGGACACAAAAATGGCAGCCTTTATAAATCTTAGAAAAGAGGGACTTAGTGGGTCTCTCTCCTCACCCATCCCCTCGTGGGAGTCTGTGCTTGTTTCCAAAATTTCCACCTTTTCCTATACCACCTTTTGTCCGAGGCTTCATTCTTCGAATCTACCCAGATAAGAACCCGAAAAGTCACCTTTGCATTCTGCCCAGAGGAAAAACCACGCATTCCAGTTTAATTCCCTCATTTCACTGTAATCGGGGTAACTTCTTTTCTCTATTATTTCATAGTAACCAATATTTTTTGCATCAACACACTTTTCTCACAATATTTAAATTTCCTGTTTACTTTTCTCTTCCTCTTGCTAGGCTACACATTTCATGAGGGCAAATCTGCTATTTTTACTATTGATTGGCAATTGGTTCCTGACTTACTCAGAAGGCTCACTCGTGATTTTATGCACTTTGACATGTATTAATGTCAAAGTACATAAATGGGATCATTTATTAGGACAAATTTTAGACTATACTTATGGCATTATAAAAGGGTTATATTATGTATATTCAGTGACTGACTGAATGGGGTCAAAAATGAAAACCTTAAAGAAGATTGACACTATTGACCATAAGGATGAACAAAAAAAAACACACAAAAAACCCAGAAACTTTTGGATCTTAAGTAATGATTTTTTAAAAGTGTATTTCATTTACTATGCTCCATTTCTATCCAAAATTATTTAGATTTATTTAAGATGGCTTCTTTCTGTTTTAGAGCTCTTGTGCTCCAGTTCTTGTGTCTAAATTGAGACATCCGACACTCAGTAGAGGATAGCTAATAGAAGGTAGAAAAGCAAATGAATTTTAGATGATATAATGTAAAAAGTGGGAAAAAGACATTTAAATCTATAAGCTGAAAGAAGTAGATAAAATTTCTTTAAAAAGGTTTTAAAAAAGTACTAACTTTAACAGCAAACTTACTCAAGTTATACATACAGCCAACTATTACCAGTTATAAATTCATTTAAATGACACCCTATAATTTACTTATATTCTCTTGTTTAGTTTTTTCATTAAAAATATTTAAAACATACCAAAAGTTATAAGTAATAATATAAAAAACGGAGATTTTCCCAGCACCAAGTGTGAATAAATGTTAAACCTTGATTTTATTAATTCCATATCTTTTACTTCAAAAAGTAGTATTTTACAAATAACCACAAAAGGTCATATCCTCTGCTCTTTTCCATGGGTACACTCAAAGATAACTGGAATCTTAAAGTTGGTGTGCATTTTTCATATTTTACTACATATATCCATTATTTTTCTGTTGAAATGTGTTCTTAAGACGTTAAAGCCCCCAACATTTAAAAAAATGACCATATTTTTTCATTAAAGTGAGATTAACTTGCAAAAGAATAAGATGGGGTTTTGGTGTCTTTGAATAAAAAAAAAAATGTAATTTGAATGAACAGAAATAGTATGAACTTTCTGACCTATAATCACAAAACATGAGCCTTAAATAAAATATTTAACTCATTCCTAACATTTTCATTTTTTAAACAGCTTTACTGAGGTATAACTGATATGCAAAAAATTGCACATATTTAATGTATTCTATATAATGAGCTTGGACAAAAGCATATGCCTATGGAACCATCACCATAATCAAGGTAATAGACAATGATATTTAAATTTTTATAATTACAATACACTTATTATAATAAAAACATTTTAGAAATAAATAGCATTTCTAATCATATGTGTTGAATGTGTATAAGGCTATCATCTATATATATATAAAAAGGCAGTGACCGTGATGACCAAAATGACCAATGGACTGACTGGACGCTCAACGCAGGAGCTGCCTCCTGGTGGTCAGTATGTGGTCCTCCCACAGTGGTAGCAGCTGCTCAGAGGGCAGGCCCACAGCCGCTGGGCTGACCCCCACAGGCCTCCCCCCACCAGTGCACGAATCACAGCACTAAAAGATGGCAGCTGCTGACTGGGATGAGCAGCGCTCCCACAACAGGCTGATCCCAGCAGGCCACCGCCCACCAGTGCACGGATCACAGCATTAAAAGATGGCGGTTACTAAGCACCGTCCTTGTGGCAGGCAAAGGCCACATACACTTCACAGAATCTCAGATAATCCCAGAACCCACCTCACAGGGTTGATCTAAGGGTTTCTATTCATAGCTTTCAGAATGGAATGAGATCATCAGCTTTTAAGTAGTTGAAGGAAAACACACACTGCTCCTTTTTCATTCTCTTCCTCCTGCCTTCTTGCACGAAAAGACCCACTGGCTCCCAAGGCCCCACTCTGAGCGCTGTGCGGAGAGCTCACCAGCCCTCAGCTCCAAGTGAGTCTGCCTTCCAATGCCCTTTACACCTAACACCAATGCCTGCACATCTTACTCAACATGTATCACTGACTGAGCACCCGCCCAGACAATGCCCAGGTGCTTGCAGAGCAGCAGGGAGCCAGCTGCCCTGTCCTACAGAGCATGTGTTCTTCCAGGAGAGGACAGGGTGCAGGGAGCAAACAGCCTCGGACAGATGTGAGGTGCAGCTGTTAGAGGGCATGGGTACCATGAAAACAACGGAATGAAGCACATAGGGGCTCCGTGAGGGAGGGGCAAAAAAAACTTACTGAGGGAAACGGGACTGATGGAGGAGAGCCAGGTGGACTCCTGGAGAAGGGCATTGGGCAGAGCGCACAGCCTCTGGAGGGGCAGTAGCATGATCAAGAGGCCGAATAGAAGGGGGTCAAGACTGGGTCAGGGGACACATCCTGCAGGGATTAAGGGCCCGTGAGAACCTGGAGTCCCCTGAGTACAGGCAGAGGCACCGGGGCTGTAGGTGAGGACCCGCTGGCTTCTGTGTCAGGAGCAGACTGAGGGGTAGAGGAAGCAGGGAGACAGCAGGAGGCGACAGCACCCTCCCTGAGGGTGATGTGGAGACACTGTAAAGAAACTGTGGCAGCCGAGGTGGCGGCTTAGGGGTGTACTGGAGGGAAGCCAGAGCAGGAGGAACGATGTGGGTGGGGGGTGGGGTGAGAAGGCCCCATGCTCTGCTCGGCCCCTGGGAAGACAGGGTCTCCTGCAGCTGCTGGCAGGGGACTGTCTGTTTTGAGGGTCTGACTGTAAAACCCAGACCTTAGTGTGAGCTCCACATGAGGGACATGGAATGTTCACAGCCAGCCTCCCACTCTGAAGTCCAGGAGATGGATCATTCCAGTTTGGCTGCCCTAATCCCTCCACGGCCCCCTGTCCTCCAAGCTCTCTTCAGTGATGACAAGTACTTATTGGAAACAAGCAAATGGTTTCATTTTTGGTACAACAAAACACACTGTACAGTATTATGGAAAGCAAATGTTGAAAACTAGGAAAATGAAGCCTCCTTTTGGACACACAGATCAGCTGTGTCCGGAACCGGTGACACAAAAGGGCTCAGGGTCCAATGCAAAGGGCTTTCCCAGGTGGTCCAACTCCAATCCCGACTCGTTTCCAGGACAGACAGGCTCCCGTACCACAGAACAGAACAGCAGAGACCAGTCCCAAGTCCCGCGGCCTAAGGCAATGCTTGCAGTGCTTCCGGAGAAAGAAACACCCCTGAGACACTGGGACAGAGCAATCAGCATCCAGATCACTGCCCCTAACTCCCACCTGGGGTCTGTGGTGCTCTCAGCTCTGCCCCTCCCTCCCCGTCCCATGTCCCTCCCAGGTGAACCACAGATGGCCCTTCCCATCCTCCACCCTCCTCAGCTCTGATGGTAGGTAGGGAGGGTGGGGGGTCATGTGGGGAATCTGAGGGCCTCGAGGAAGAATGACGCTTAAAGAGCCAGAGACAGTGTCTCATGAGTGCGTGTTTAGAACCGGTCCCCCTTCCTCCGACTTATCACTGTAAAACTTGGCTGTTTTGGGCAAGTCGACCTCTAGAGTGTTAATTCTCTCTCCTTTAATATAAGAACAAGAGCCCGGCAGGCATAGCTAAGTGTTTGAAAGTATATCTATGATTCAGGAGGTCAAGGTTTGACTCGCTGTCAGGGCACATGCCCAGGTTGTGGTCTTGATCCCCAGTTTGGGGTGTGCAGAAGGCAGCTGATCCATGATTCTCTCTCATCACTGATGTTTCTTTCTCTCTCTCCCTCTCCATTCTTCTTTGAAATCAATGCAAGAAATCCTATATAATAAAAGCCTAATATGCATATTTTCCCCTCGACCAGGAGTTTGACCAGGAGTTCGACCACTCACTATGATGTATGCTGATCCCAAGAGGCGGTGCAGAACATGGTAGGTGTCGGCAACAAGGCACTGGCAGCTAATGGCAGTGGAGGTGCTGCCGGCCCCAGTGGTCTTCTGAGACCGCAGGGGCTGGTCGGGCTCACCGTGGGTTCACACAGGAGCTGGTCAGCCAAGGCTGGCTGGGAGAGAGCTGCTGCCCGCCCAGCTTACGTGTGGTGCTGCTAGGTGACACAGAGGCCCATGCTGCACCCCGACCCATGGTGTCCACCCGTGCTTACCACATCTCCTCATGGGGACTTGAGCGCCATGACTCAGGCAGAGGGGGCAAGTGGGGGTCTGGGGGCCGAGGTGTTGCCCAGGGCCCTGAGGTCAGCTGGGACCTGCCCTTCCATGCCAGACACTCATGCTTCAATTGCCAGCCAGGCTAGGAACCGTACCCGTGCACGAATTTCATGTACTGGGCCTCTAGTCAACATATATATAAAAGCCTAAGTGACCATTATGACCAGATGACTGGCTGGTAGCTATAAAGTGCACTGACCACCAGGTGGCAGATGCTCAACGCAAGAGCTGCCTCCTGGTGGTCAGTGCACTCCCACAGACAACATCCTGCAGCTTGCCAACCTCCTGCGGTCCTTCCCCCCGGCAGGCCTGCCCTGATTGGCCATGATCGCCAGTCAGGCTGAGGGACCCCAGCCATGCATGAATTTGTGCATTGGGCCTCTAGTTTTAACATAACAGCCATTAGCATTTTACCCCACTAAACATAGCTTGATTTTCAGGGGGGGAAAAAAAAGATTGAAAATGGCCCTGACTGGTTTGGCTCAGTGGATAGAGCGTTGGCCTGTGGACTGAGGGGTCCCAGGTTCGATTCCAGTCAAACTTTAGTTTTAGGCACATCCCCAGTGGGAGGTGTGTAGGAGGCAGCTGATCACTGTTTCTCTCTCATCAGTGTTTCTAACTCTCTATCCTTCTCCCTTCCTCTCTGTAAAAAAATCAATAAAATACATTTTTAAAAAAAGAAAAAGATTGAAAATGTTGTTATTATGTTTTAAGCGAATATATCAAAGTAAAGCAATTCACAAGTCATTCCAAAGCACAAAATATTATATATGCAATGGCAATGAGATATCATTTAAAAGAAAAATAATGGGTTTTCCATCAAGAATAAGTATTATACTCCTGCTAAGGGCTAAAAATTCTGCAAAGAGTGGTAAACAAGATAGACTTCAAGATGCATACATTGTTATGGGAAACAGACATTAAATACGTGTTAGGGAGAAAAGAATAGAGGGTAAAAGGATAAAGAATTATAAATTCAGGTTATTTTATATAGCTTGGGTGACATTTGAGCAAAGGGCTGAACTCTGTAGGAAGAAAAACTTTACCAGGGAACACTTAAGATAAATAAAAGAACAAGTTTAAAGGCAAGCTCAAGAAGTTGCAAGGAGACAACTATGTCTGGAGAAGAATGAACAACAAAGGTATTGGTAGATGATGGCTGGAGAGGCAGGCTGGGCCTGGTGCTGTGGAAGCTTGAAGGATATATAAGTTCTTTGAATTTTGCTATAAGAGTGAAAAGAGGCTACTGGAAGTTTTGAGCAAAACGGTGATATAATGTAATTTTAAAGGATCACTGTAGCTATTGTGGAGACAACAAGGCAAAAGGTAGAAAGAAGAGAGACCAATTATCAGGCTGTATCTAGACGAGGACTAAGATGGTGGTGGTGAAGATGTATGTAAATGTTCAAATTGAGGCGATATTTTAATGGTAAAGGAGAATAAAAGCTGACTCTTAAGGTTGTTGCCTGAGATTATGGTTCCAATATATAAAGACTAGGAAAACGTGGGAATAGGGTTTTGTTTTGGTTTGTTTTAGTGGGTGAGAGGAATCAATGATTCCTTGTGAGCCAGAGCTTTGAGGATACAATTAGGAATCTCAGTGGTGATGCCAGAAAGATAGTTATATACAAAAGTCTCATGTTCAGAGGAAACATTAGGAAAACAAAACAACAAACACTGCTAAATTAATGTTATTTAAGCCATCAACTAGATGGAATCACCCATCATTATTGACAGAGAAAAGACAAATAAAGTCGAAGGAAAATAAATGGAGTACAAAAACCTGGAAGTCAAGTGAAGGTAGTAATTTCAAACTAGAAGTGTGGGGCAGCAATCAATTCTGTCAAATCTTCCTGAGAAAATGAATAAAATCCAAATTGGTCAAAACACTTGGTCACATGAAGTTAATGATTTTAAGAGCTGAAAAAAGCAGTTTCAGTGGAAAAGATTGTGAGCCAAAATAAAAATGGACACTGGCTACACACCATAGAGAAGGTGAAGGAATGAAAGAGAGCCAACTGTCACAGCATTATTTGAAACATGAGAGAGATAACACAATTGGTAGAAATGTTTGAGCGCAGGGAGAAAGTATTTTTTTTAATTAAATCTTTATTGTTCAGATTATTACAGTTGTTCCTCTTTTTCCTCCCCATAGCTCCCCTCCACCCGGTTCCCACCCCACCCTCTGCCCTTACCACCCCCCCCCCCGACTGTCCTCATCCATAGGTGTATGATTTTTGTCCAGTCTCTTCCCGCACCCCACACACCCTTTTCCCCTCTGAGAATAGTCAGTCCACTCCCATTCTATGCCCTGATTCTATTATATTCACCAGTTTATTCTGCTCATCAGATTATTTATTCACTTGATTTTTAGATTCACTTGTTGATAGATGCATATTTGTTGTTCATAATGTGTATCTTTACCTTTTTCTTCTTCATCCTCTTCTTAAAGGATACCTTTCAGCATTTCATATAATACTGGTTTGGTGGTGATGAACTCCTTTAGCTTTTTCTTATCTGTGAAGCTCTTTATCTGACCTTCAATTCTGAATGATAGCTTTGCTGGGTAAAGTAATCTTGGTTGTAGGTTCTTGCTATTCATCACTTTGAATATTTCTTGCCACTCCCTTCTGGCCTGCATAGTTTCTGTTGAGAAGTCAGGTGACAGTCATATGGGTATTCCCTTGTAGGTGACTGACTGTTTTTCTCTTGCTGCTTTTAAGATTCTCTTTGTCTTTTGCTCTTGGCATTTTAATGATGATGTGTCTTGGTGTGGTCCTCTTAGGATTCCTTTTGTTTGGGGTTCTCTGCGCTTCCTGGACTTGTAAGTCTATTTCTTTCACCAGGTAGGGGAAGTGTTCGGTCATTATTTCCTCAAATAGGTTTTCAATATCTTGCTTGCTCTTCTTCTGGCAACCCATAATTCGGATGTTGGTACACTTGACGTTGTCCCAGAGGCTCCTTACACTATCTTCATATTTTTGGATTCTTTTTTCTTTTCTTTTTTTCTGGTTGGGTGTTTTTTGCTTCTTCATATTTCAAATCTTTGACTTGATTCTTGTGATCCTCTAGTCTGCTGTTGGAACTCTGTATAATATTCTTTATTTCAGTCAGTGTATGCTTAATTTCTAGTTGGTCCTTTTTCATATCCCCAAGGGTCTCACTAGATTTCTTGAGAGTCTCACTAAATTTACCGGCGGTTACTAGAAAATTCTTGAAAAACCTTATAAGTGTGGTTTTGAACTCTATATCTAGTCGTTTGCTTTCCTCCATTTCTGTCATTTGTGACCCATTTCTTTGTCTCCGCATTTTTTATGCTTCCCTGTGTTGATAGAGTGGCTTTCTATGCTAGGTGTCCTATAGGGACCAGTGGATCAGCCTCCCCAATTACCTGAGGTAGACACTCTTGGTTCACCCCTTTGTGGGCTTTGTGCACAGTCTTGTTGTAGTTAAGCCTTGATTGTTGTAGGTGTCACTGGGAGGAACTGACCTCCAGACCAATTGGCTGTGAGAATCAGCTGTGTTTGCAGTGGGAGAACTTCTGTGCTGGAGACACCCTTCTGGGGCAAGACTTGCTTCAGTGGGGCTTTGGTGCTCACTGAGTCTGCCCCCTGAGTGTGTCCCTTATGGATCTGAGGAGTTGTAATCTGGATGGTCCCACTCTGACCACTGGGTACACTGGCTCTTGGATTTCTAAGGAGGTGCTAATTTAGCCTCTGCCTGAGGCTACCTAGCAGGAGCTATGGAGAGATCTGCAGATTCCTCTTCTTTGTTTGGGATTTGGAGGTGCCCAGATGAGGCCCAGCTGTGAAGCAATGCAAGCTGCTGTGGGGCCTTGGGCCTTCTTTTGGAAGTTCTGGGTCTCTCTGACCCAGCTGCAGTTGGTTAGGTAATTTTCAGATTGCAAAGGGCCAGGCCATTCATATGCAAAAGCCTCTGCACACAGCTTGGGTGGGGCGGGGTTTCAGGGGATCAACACGGCGGATCAAGCAGCTATGGCTGCTCCTCAGTCCTACCCTAAGAGGCTCCAGGTCTCAGTGTCCCGGTAATCACTGCAAGCACCTCTGAGAGAAAGCCACCCTCGAGTTCCGACCGATGCCAAACAATCCATTTTCTCCCCGTATGAGTCTGGGTCTCCAGAGACTCGCCTGGAACTGGAATTCAGAGCAGTCGGGAGCTTGAGACTCCCTCCTGATTGAAAAAGACAACCGAGTCCTCAGTTGCCAGCCCTTTCCACATGCGCCTCCGTACCTCTGCACTTTACTTCCACACCTCCTCTGAGATTCAGTGTGCTTTTCTCTTTCCTTCTAGTTGTAGAATTTCCACTCAGCCAGCCTTCGGTTCTGCCATCATCCAAAACGGTTCTGGATGATGTCCGTTTTGTCTTTTAGTTGTATTTTTGAAGTGGTTGTGTGAGGCATTAATTTCCAGTGTTTACCTATGCCGCCACCCTGGTTTCTCCTTGGGAGAAAGTCTAATCTATGTAAATTAATTCCTTCCTTCTTTCCTTCCTCCCTTTCTCTCTTCTGCCTTTCTTTCTCTCTCCCCCTTTCCCTGTCCTTTTGAGTTTCCCCTCTCCCTAGAAAATGCAGCCATCAAAATGGACCAAACTTTGCAAGGGATCTGTCAATATACTGTGATGTCCTTCTGTGCTCAAAGGAGAAATGTTGGTTGACAACAGGAACAATTACTTGATTATTACTAATTAAATGGCTATGTCCAAATGGCACTGATTTAAAAATGTATTAACAAATCATTTTTTGGATCCATAACACAATACCCTGTCCACTCCTGTGCATCACTTTCATCAATAATTTCTATGAAGATTCTGTGGGCACACTTTGCACATTTATGAATAACGGAAAACTTAGAAAAACAAATCTTAGCTCACTATAAGGACCTTACTGGCATTTAGAATTACCCAAAGATGGTTTGGTCCTCCTCAGAGATTAACAAGCTAACTATTTATGGGAGTGTGCAAGCATAAATAGGCTTTTCACAGACACCAGATGGAGGAAGGGAAGCTTAGATTATATCTTGGCCAACTACCACATTATATAATAAAGAAATATATGCCTAGAGACGCATAGGACCTTGCTTAAGGTCAAGCACAAATTCAGCAGCAGAATCAACAGTCATCACTCCCATCCAGGGTTGCCCATTAAAAAAGTTGAGGTTTTAGGCCACAACATTCCAGTTTCTCACATCACAGAACAGTTGAGTTATGCATTTCAATGAGATTTGTCATGTCTTTCAACGTTATTTATTCATTTATACAAAAAACATATATGAGCACCTTCTACATAAAAGCACTCTGAAAGCTTAAGATGTAATATTTCAAATATATTAAAGTTTTTCCATCTTTAGTTTCAAAATTATAAATTAATATATACAGAAATAACAGTGTTATGATTACTTGCTTCATACCTTTCTGGAAAAAAAGTAAAATATAAATAAATTTAGCAAGTGAAGCCACAAATATATATTGGTTCTTTTTATTAAAAATGTATATACTTTATACAGTCAGTTTAATATCTCATATGTGGAAGTTAGCCATTCTTAAATGCCAATGAGAGGGAGATAGAAAAGAATAAAAATCAAATAAGTATTGAAACATATTTGTGAAATAAAATTTATATTATACTTTCTTTATGCCAAAAATTTCACTGGTACTTAATTTTAAATATGAATTCAAAGATTGTTAATCTAGTGGAGTAGAAGACATTAAAATAAATTATTATCTTTTTTCTTAATTATCTGAGAAGTGTGTCCAAATAATCAATCCTCACCTACACAAATTATATTAATTTCAAAACTAAATCTTTGGGAAGTTAATATGCCGCTTAGCTCTATCCTTAAAAAATCTCTCCAAACTATTCTATTTTTTTAAATTCCAGGACAGAACAAAACAACCAGTTAAACAAACATAAAAAGTATCACGTGTGCCATCAAAAGTCTGTCTATAGCTCTCTGTATCTATTGCTAAAACCTTAAAGACTATATTGCTTACTGACTGAATCAATATAAAGCAAAAGAAACCTTTGTCTCCTGTTCTTTATCTTTCCTAGCTGCTGCAGTTACTTTACAAATCTCGGAAACTTTATTTCTGGCTCACAGTGATCAACATCAACAAAGCCTTACCCTTAAAACCAGATTAAGATGATCCTTTCACTTCGCAGTGCCTTCAAATAGACACAAATAGCTTTTGCTTTTAAATTTATCAACCGTTTACAACAATAACACAGTAAAACAACTTTCTTTTCTGTAAAAATTTCAAAAGAACTCAACACTTCTTTTCCTTTATAGCAGTCCTCTCATAACCAACCCAACCCTCCCACCCAACTGTCCCTAAATTCCGTTGCATTTCATTGACTTGCTCTGCAAACAATAGGTATGATCTCAGGATATAAAATAAAATGGATAAAATCTGAATAGAAAAAGTGAAGACATAATTTTACCCTACTAACCGACTTCAGATAAGAATAATAAGTTATACAAGTACAAAAACATGAGAAATAT
This sequence comes from Myotis nattereri, assembly GCF_964212035.1. Lineage (NCBI taxonomy): Eukaryota > Metazoa > Chordata > Mammalia > Chiroptera > Vespertilionidae > Myotis > Myotis nattereri. The sequence continues at coordinate 82,506,972 of NC_138077.1, forward strand.
GCAATATAAAATTCAATCTTATAAAAAAAAAAGCTATACAAATCAGTATTTCATCTTGCCATACCCTATCTTTGATGTTAGGATATGGCGATTCGCTAATGAAGTCGCTGAACCATTTTGCAAAATTCTGTGGTTGTCAAGTTGTATTCCTGTATTTGATAGGAACTATTAATCAATTAAATAGATAAGTATAAATTGGTCTTTTGAATGAAATTATATGTAAATATGTAATACAGACTCAGAAGAGAAAGAAAAAAAACGTAACCTGTTTAAATAGTACTGAATTTTTACTTTTTCCCAAGGTTGTTTATCTCAAGATACATTGTAAATTATTTTCTTAAATTACACTAAATACATAAATATTGGAGAGGGACTACTGGATATCTTAGAATCAATAATAAAATAATCTTTAACTCCAGAGAGCCAGAAACATGAAATATCCCCGTATCTTCTCTAGAACCTGACATCTTTACTAAATATTAAAGACACTAAAATTAAGAGCATGGAAGCAAGAAAAAGATACAATATCAATGCAAAAAAAGATGAGAAAGTAAGATAATTATAAAACAACAGAAAAGAAATATCAAAATTATTTTCCCTTGTTATCAACAATAAAAAAGGTCTAGAAATAGCTGTAAGACATCAGAAGCTAATAAGTCTTATTTGTAACTTTTCATCATCACAATGAACAAATAATTGAAAAAAGTCAACAGAAATAAAAGCAAATATTTTTAAGTAGGGTATATCATGAGCAACACTTATAGCAGTCCCTTGAACATAGCAGGTGCATGATAAATATTAACAAGGAAATAAGGTAAAATATTTAAGTGGTCAATCTTAAAATATTTGCATTCAAGATATCTATAGTAAAGTTTTCCAGAAAGTGCTAACCCCCCATTTTAATTAATAATCTATTAATAATAGGGTAATATGCAAATTGGTTGGGACACCATCACAGTAATGACCGATCTGCAGGCTGCATGCGCAGCAGGCGTAAGTGGGCGGGAATTTGCAGCATCAGGGATGGGGGTGGGGTCGCGGCAGAGAGGCCTCTCTGTGCGCCTGCACCAGGGGTCTACAGGTGCATGGAGAGGCCTCTGCTGTGGGCCTGGCCGGGGGCCCACAGGCATGCAGAGAGGCCTCTGCTGTGGTCCGGCCCGGGGGTCTGTAGGCCTCCCCCAACTCCAGCCTACCTTTTTGGGGCAATACATCGAGGAGCCCCGGATGGGTGGGTGGGGCCTACTTCTTTGGGGCGATGGATCGTGGGGCTCTCGCACTGTTACAGGGCCCAGGCCCAGCTGGGGGGGACCTGCCCCCACCCTGAGTGCACGAATTTCATGCACCAGGACACTAGTATATAATAGAAATCAAAGGAAAGCACGTAATTTTTCTATATTTTTTTTAATTATTACCTTCCATATTTCATCAAAAGGTGGGCAAGTGGCATAAAATCATCTTTTATAAATCCAAAATGGTATTACCTTTGTCCATTAATAGCTCAATTTGATTAGTAACCAATTCCCCTCTCCTTCACTACCTACCACTTCCACCAGGATTGCAGGGATCATTCATCTAGATCAGTGATGGTGAACCTATGACATGCGTGTCAGAGGTCACAAGTGAACTCATTTTTTTGGTTGATTTTTCTTTGTTAAATGGCATTTAAATATATAAAATAAATATCAAAAATATATATCTTTGTTCTACTATGGTTGCAAATATCAAAAAATTTCTATATGTGACATGGCACCAGAGTTAAGTTAGGGTTTTCAAAATGCTGACACGCCGAGCTCAAAAGGTTCGCCATCACTAATCTAGATCCTCAGTATCTTGCAAACCTAGACCTAATAATCTTACCCCTGGAGAACCTTGTGTCCTTTCTAATATCTCCATTCATTCCCATCCTGGTTTCTCCTACTAACTTCCAGTGACCCAAACTTTGCACTACCTTTCCATACTCTAAACTTTCTAGAAAAAAAAGGTAACCTGAAAACCCTTTGCCTCCTAACTCAATGATTGTCCTAAGACAACTACTGTAGGATTTTGCTACTGCAATGCATTCCAAGGACCACAAAAAAACAACATAAAAAAATTAAGACAAAGATCAAATGATGTAACTGGAAACTGTAGACAAAGGCACAGAGACACACAGATACTTTAAAGAAAGAGATGGCAGGGCACAAGAGCACATGGTATGACTAGAATAGCTATGATATGAGTTTCTTCATTGTCCAAGTGTTCAAGATGCTCAGTGGATACATAAGTGAGATCAGAGTATCCGAATGCATCGTGGAGCAAATGTTAGAGCATGATGAAGAGAGATCCAAGAATAAAGGAACTGAGAACCAGGGAAGACAAAAGCCTGGGCTTAGGTGAAACTTATCAAGATGGCTGACATTTGACCCACTTCACATACAGTGTTGGTGTCAAAACACAGTGAAAATCTGAGACTGCAGGAAAAACAAAAAGGGAGGGAGAGAGAGAATGTAGGGGGACTGGAAGCTACCTGCCTTCCATGTCTCTTACAGATATGCTTACCAATCACTCAGTAAATGAAATCTGGATTAATTCGGTGTTTTTTAAAAGGAAAAAGAGCCCTAACCGGTTTGGCTCAGTGGATAGAGCGTCGGCCTACGGACTGAAAGGTGCCAGGTTCGATTCCGGTCAAGGGCATGTACCTTGGTTGCAGGCACATCTCCAGTAGGGAGTGTGCAGGAGGTAGCTGGTTGATGTTTCTCTCTCATTGATGTTTCTAACTCTCTATCCCTCTCCCTTCCTCTCTGTAAGAAAAATCAATAAAATATATTAAAAAAAAAAAAAAGGAAAAAGAAAATTTTGGGTAATTCACTGGATTTCTCAATGATTTTCCAGTATATTTTATATTCAGCAGACCTGCCATATTCAGATTTTATAGATGTAATTTTCAATTTGAACTAATATGTTTGTGTACATATGTATGCATGCACCATACGCATTCCTACATGTATTAGGTATCTAATCTAACAAAAGAGAAACGTGCAAGTTGACCGCACCTCCGCTATGCCCCAAGCCACGCTCACCAGCAATCAGAGCGACTATATGCAAATTAACCCAACCAAGATGGCGGCCAGCAGCCACAGAGTTGGAGCAAGCAGGAGGCTTGGTTGCCCCGGCGATGGAGGAAGTCAAGCATCCTGCCTGCCCTGGCCGGCTGTGGTCTCCGCTCAAGGGAAAAAAGTTTCAATTATAGAAGATAAATAAATCCCAGATACCTGCTTCCTACCCACTGGGAGCTTGGGTGGTTGGGGGCCGTGGCCAGCCTGCAAACAACCACCAGCCCCTCACCCAGGATGGCCACATCCTCATGGGGTGAGGGTCCCCACTGGGGGGCTTGGCCAGCCTGTAAACAGCCACCAGCCCCTCACCCAAACTGGCCAGGCACCCCAGCAGGACCCCCACCCTGATCAGGACACCCTTTAGGACAAACCAGTGGGCCCCCACCCATGCACCAGGCCTCTATCTTATATAATAAAAGGGTAATATGCAAATTGACCCTAACAGCAGAACTGGGAATGACTGGTCACTATGACACACACTGACCACCAGGGGGCAGACACTCAATGCAGGAGCTGCCCTCTGGTGGTCAGGGAGCTCTCCCATGGGAGGAGCTCTGCTCAGCCACAAGCCAGGCTGACGGCTGCCAGCACAGTGGTGGTGGTGGGAGCCTCTCCAGCCTCCTCAGCAGCACTAAGGATGTCAGACTGCAGCTTAGGCCTGCTCCTCGCTGACAAATGGACATCCCCCAAGGGCTCCTGAGCTGCCTAAGGGATGTCTGACTGCCAGCTTAGGCCCAACCCCTGGGGAGCAGGCCTAAGCCAGCAGGTGGGCATCCCCCGAGGGGTCCCAGAGTGCGAGAGGGCACAGTCCGGGCTGAGGGACCCCCCGAGTGCTAAATATCTGCTCAATTAAACAGCAAGTGTGGCCATCCTTCTAATACAGCAATCCCACAAAATGCTAAATAATGCATTTAGGACAAGAGGTCTCCATTGTTCTAGCCCCAACCCTGGTCTTTTTCCATCTTTTCATCATTTTTCCTTTTGGCACTATAATACTCTAATGTATTAAATTAGCAATAAGTATTGTAACACTGGCATAATCATTTCATTTTCTGCAGTAACCGTAGTGATGTCTTTATGTTCCTGTAATTTACTTGTAAATACAATAGTTAAAAAAAATACTTTCCATTACAAAGTCCAACTTTTCTTTTGGTACTATGTAACTTGCATATTAACAGAGGTTTGGCAGAATTGATGCATTAATGCATAAATGATTGTATACAAATAGTTTATGATACAACTATTTCTATGACTTGTTGGAAGAAGTCTGCATCTCCTGACTGTCCTTGGCAACTGGAATTTTGAAATATATGCCCCTCTACCTTTTTCCCCCAAGGAGCAAGACATCATTCTAATTCATTTGACAACACAGGAAGGCTGTGATGCCTTTGGTGGAAATTTAGGTTCTAAATCATTTAGTTTTATTTGGATTCTGTTACAAAACCAAACATTTTAATAATTCCATCCCCTTTTAGAAATCTAAGCATTTTCCCTTAAAATTCTTAAAGGTAAAAATGATTATTAATATCATTTATAATTCTACTCTTTTTTAAATAAAAGGATATAAAGCAAAAAAAATTAAAGGTCATCTTTTCCCAAAGTTCTCTCAATCTAATCCTGAATCCAGGAGGTAATTGGATTATCACAATATAATCAATTGGCAGTGACACACCAAATTTTTTTTTTATTATTGTATGTATAATTATGCCAAATATATAGTGCCAATAATTTTTGTAGATTTTGTTTTTAAGGTTAAAAATGAGGTTGTGTTGCACATACAGTTACTGAAATAGGTTTTTTTTATTGTTCATTTTTATTTACTTAATTAATTTCTTTCTTTATTTAACCATATATACATCATGGCTGTCCTCACAAGCCTGTTCATATATATCTACCTATTTTTTTCTTCATTGTTAGCCAATATAGGTACCGTTTCCTTGTTAGTTACTCACATGTATTTTTTTTAATTTAAAAAAATATATGGGTTTTTAGAATGAGAGAGAAAGGGGGGAAGAGAGGAAGAAACATTGATTTATTATTCCATTCATTTATGCATTCATTGGCTGCTTCTTGTATGTGCCCTGACCAGAGATCAAACCCACAACCTTGGCATATCAGGGCGGCATGCTGAGCAACTGAGCTACCCTTCCAGGACGGCATACTCAAATATTTAAGCCTGCTGTAACTCCCATGAATATACACAAGTTAACCTAAGGTGCCCACTGCAGAGCTTCAGAATTTCCTGGCTGATGGGAGTCTCGTGTATTAACAAAAACTGTCTTGTCTTACAGAAGGCCTCATTCTCCATGAGATTGAGCTTCTCCTAACAAAGGGCCTCTAGGCATCAAATATCCCAATTGATGCAACAGAAATGATACTAGTTCCTTTCTATTCCCAGCCAAACATGTAGTTAGAATCAATACTGTTCACCACTTCCTATTTAGCCAGGCAGTCAAGTTTATCTTTAACCTGTGGCCTGTTACATTAATGTGTTTTGGGTAAAAGATTAAGAATGTGGTAATCCATGGATATTCAAATTTTTTTCCATTTTGTTTACACAAACATTATAGATTTTGCATAACAGCACAGGACTCAGTAATGATGCCATTAATCACTTGTTATTTCAAATGTTTCCTCATGTCCTCTTCTTCATAATGAGTGATTCTTGGAAATCAGTCTTTGAAGGGCCATGACTGACAGAGATGAATAGGATGGTTAACTGCATTGGCACATGCCAGGGTCTATTCCTGTGGTAAAAACACTCCATGTAAAGCATCTTACTCAGTAACACTACTTCTTTTTTCCTCTATTTTGATTGTTTTTGCTTTTTCTTATTATTTTTTGCCTCTTATGAACACTGAAAACATATCTCTAAAACATATATATTTCTACATAGCCTCTATTACAGCGGTTCTCAACCTGTGGGTCGCGACCCCTTTGGGGGTCGAACGACCCTTTCACAGGGGTCACCTAAGACCATCGGAAAACACATATATAATTACATATTGTTTTGTGATTAATCATTATGCTTTAATTATGTTCAATTTGTAACAATGAAATTGGGGGTCACTACAACATGAGGAACTGTGTTAAAGGGTCATGGCATTAGGAAGGTTGAGAACCACTGCTCTATTATAAATGAGACTCAAAAGATGAACTTATGTAACTGAATTTGTAGTTATTTTAAACTGAAGAACAAAAAAAGAAAAATTCTGGTCCTTTGCAAAAAAAATCTATCATTGAGATTAATGGAAATTATTTCTTTTAAAACAATTAATTCTCCTTTCAGAATATTTTCTGATGCCATTCAATGTTTTATTTCATTTGTAGTAATCCAAGTACCTGGGATAAAATAAGACATGTGCCCAGGAATATTTTACTTGTCACATATGAAATTTTAAGCAGACAGTAGTAGCCTTTATACTTTTCTTGAAATTACATATGTAGTTTTTCCCCTGTGATATTATGCAAAAAAGATAACACCAATTTGTACAGTCATCTCATTGAATTAGCACCTTCCTCCTTCTTAGTACAATAACTGTGACATATTAAGTATGACTTAGGGAAGCTGTGTCTAATCATTACATTTTGCTACATTGAGAGGCACAATTATTCCAATTATGAATAAAAAGATCAGTAGATAGATAATAGCTAGCAGAATTAAATGCCTGTTTATACCTATTATACCAGAATAATTATTAAAAGCGTTCACTTCATTTTCAAAAGGAACCAGTTTGGAAAATAATTTATTATTACTGCCATTGACTCACAATGCAAAACAGACCAAAGCCTAATAGTGGGAGGCATCCATAAGACCCCAAGAATTAATTAAAAAATGATTACATGCTTCTATCATTTCATAAATGTTTCAAGATTTATTTAAGGGCTCTTGGAGGCCATATCTAAATTGTAAATTAAGATTATTTCCTGAAATTAGAAAAATATATACAAATTTTCCAAATATCTTTATTTCCATTTTCTCTGTGTTATATTTAACATGTTTTCTGATTTTACTAAAGACAGCATCCTCTATGATAAATGATCTGCTTATAATGAAATACTAAAAGACATAAGATACCGAGCAATTATTCTTCCATCAACTGTTTTTCACTAATGCTTATGTGCTTATCTCTCCTTAGCTTTCCAAGAATTCCTTTGTGAGAATGGGTTTACTCAGAAAATCAGATGTTAACGTGGAAGAAAGATGCAGACACTGAACAAAAGTAATGACTTAATATTGAATCAACCTACATATTTAACTGTAACTTGCTCTACTTTAAATCGTGAGTATATCTTTTATATCACTATGAAAATTAAAATGCTGACATGTGGTAAGTTGAATAGTTTCCCACCCTAATTTCATGTTCATCTAGAACCAACAAATGTGCTGGGGTCCAACCCCAGCGGGTCCAGGGGTCCCCAAAGGTGTGGACGGAGTTGGCAAAGAAGGAATGACATGGAGACAGCGTTCAGTTGATCAGCAGCCTAGCCAGGATCTCCAGCAAAGTTCTGGTCTGGATCTCCAGCGAAGTTCTGTTTAGGATCTCCAGCCAGGTTCTGTGTCCATGGTCTCTTGCTAGGTTCTTCAGCCAGGTTCTCCAGGTTCTCCAGCCAGGTTCTGTAGCCATGTTCCCTCGCTAGGTTCTCCAGCCAGGTTCTGTCCAGGTTCTCCAGCCAGGTTCAGTCACCAGGTTCTAGTCAGGTTCTCTTGCCAATTTCTGTAGTCAGGTTCAGTCCAGGATCTTTTGCCATGTTCTCTCGCTAGGTTCTGTCTCTAGGTTCTGAGGCCAGTTTCTGTCCAGGATCTTTTGCCATGTTCTCTCCAGCGAAGTTCTTCTGTCTCTAGAGAACGTTCTGTGTAGGTTCTGTGCCAATTTCTGTCTCTCTTCATTCTGTCTTCTTACATCTGTATTTATACCAGTTGATTCCAATCCTATCAATCTCTATTTCAAAGGTTAGGGCGTTTCTTATCTCCATTCCAGGGAGTAAAGATTATGTAGCTTAAGCATGACTGTTCGTAGTTAAAGTGATTAATTACCCACCTGGCACTTAGTTAAGAGGTTTTATTCCCTCCCTAACTTCAGGGGAAAATCCCTACCTGGGGAAACAACCTTTCTCAGAGACCTTGGTTAAAACACATAGTGCCTAGAAGGTGAGCAAACATATTAAGAACAGTATGCCATATATGCCAGGTCCCTTGAAACAGCAAGCATGGACCGGCTCCCGGCACAAATGTGACCTCATTTTGAAATAGGTTATTTGCAGATATAACAAGGTTAAGATGAAGTCATAATGAATTAGGGTAGACCCTAAATGCAATTAACGGTGTCCTTGTAAGAATGCCCATGTGAAGAGGCAGACACGCTGAGAAAATATAGTCCTGTAAAGATACAGGCAGAAAGTGGAGTGATGAAGCTACAATCCAAGGATTCCAAGGATTGCTGGCAAATACCAGAAGCTTGGGAGAGGCAAAGAAGTACTCTTTTTAAGATTCTGCAGAGGACCTTGACATTGCCAATACCTTAATTTCAGACTTCTTGCCCCCAGAACTGTGAGAGAATAATTTCCTGTTATTTTAAGCTAATCAGTTTGGGAAAATTTGTCACTATAGTCTTGGGAGGAAACTACTACATGATATGTGTTTGTGTGTGTGTGTGTGTGTGTGTGTGTATTTTTTTCCCTGATTAGGTTATATTTTCAAAAAGACATAATTGGTTACTGAAATTATATGAAAATTACATTTCTTAGATATACACATAAAAATTCATAGGTTGTACATATTTAAGTAATTGATGAATAGGAAAATACTGGAATAGCAGAATACTTGGAATTGCTGAGTGATTACTGTGACTCCCCAAATGAAATTAAATGGTAGTGAGACTGAGAAAATGAAGCCCGGAAGGTACTGCTGAGGTTATTAAACTATCCTTCTCTATTGTTCATGTTATGGCAGATTTATTCTATAAGCTATGTTTTCATCATTTCAATATAAATCTATATCTTATTTTAGCACGACTCCCAATAACAAAATTTAAATCACATTACAAATAATAAAACATATGTAGGCCAAGATGACTGTTTTAATATTAAAAATAGTTTGGATAATATATATATAAAAATGATAGCATGTAAAGGCCACACTTTGTTTCTAGGTATTTTCCTCATTAAGGGTTACATTTCAATTAAGTATCAGTTTCAATATATGTTTTTCTTCTTTAGCAATATTTATTTCAAAACAGATAACTGCAACAACACTGATTTCTTGAAACCCAAGTAATGTAAAACATTAGAAAATCAATACTTTTCCTATTTATTCATTTTTAGGTTTGAAGTCTTAAGTGTTTAGGATTAAAAATTTAATGCATTGAGAGATAAGACACTTTGCCCAATAACTGTCTTGCACTTGGTAAGTGGCAGCATTAGCTAGTTCACTAATGAGGACTAGTTCATTTTCCCATACTACACCTTCCATCAGCCAAGGGAGAAATTACCAAATCGTGTGTACCCAGATGCCAAATTTTGCAGTGAAGATTTCTGTTATATCATTCACAATGTCAATCATCGCATTCACAAAATATTTAAAATATTTATGAATTTTGGAATCCATTTGGAAAAATTATTGCATAAAGGACACTTTAATTGTAATTAGTACCCCTCCCCTTTGTTTTGCTGTTCTCTCTATATAAGTGGCTACGTTAGAATTTCTGATTACATTTTTTAACATCTGTTCAGGGACAAATACAGATTTGGTTTTATATGAAAGGAATAGGCTGCAGAAGAGCATAATTGAGGAGACTGGGTACAGGCTGCATTTCTGAACAGAGAGTGAGTCTCTGGACAGAAGAGTCACCCCAGGGCTGAGAATACATAAAGATGCATTTATGTTTGAGTAAAATCCTCTCTGATTCCTAGGTAGAAGCCTGATAATTTATCCTGATTTACCTTACAAGGAGGAAAAGAATTTAAAAATATGAAAGAGTTACCAAGAATAGACAAACATTTTAATATTAATTTTATGATAGAAGAAAAGAATACATAAGGAAATGATAGTTGTGAAATTTTCTTTAGGAGGAAAAAAAATGAAACGTGAGTCCTCAAATCAAAAGTCAATTATGAGGGAGTTTGCTAGGAACTTCTGGTCAAGAAGGCAGAGTAGGTAAATGCAGTGCTCACTTCCCCCCACAACTACATCTAAAATTACAAATTACAGAACAACCACCCTTGAGAATCACCCCAAGCCTAGCTGAACAGAACCCCTATAACGGAGCCCCTATCAGCCATGCAGAAAACAGCAGGCGGGTGCAGCTGTGAAATGGGCTGGTTCCACATCCACACGTGGTGGTTAAGACTTTGAAGGGATATCTGGGCTGCAGCAGTTGTCCCTGCGAAGCAGCGGGTCCCAGCCCCACACCAGGCTCCCTAGCTCAGAGCACCAGTGCCAGGAAAAGAAGTCCCCACAACATCTGACAGTGAAAATCAGCAGGGATTCATTCAGTCCATTAAGGAGGAGGACTGCGGGAGTCCCAGGCGATGCACTCAAAGGGCCTCACACGGATTTACTTGCAGACGATCCACCTGCTTTGAGCTGCTGATTCCCTGAGAACCCACCCAACTCAACTCAAGCACAGGCCAGAGCCTCTTTCAGCAACTGTGACTCACAAGTGGCTGGCTTCAGCCAGAGGTGCAGACTTCCCTAAAATATGTGAAAGGTCCACAAATCCAAAACAAGTAGCCTCTGGCCGCCTCTGCGTACCTTCTAAGTCTTGCTAAGTGATCCCCAGCCGGCACTAGTAGCAACCAGCCTCAGTTTGCAGCACAGCCTACTTCAGGTGCCTCCAAGCCAAGCACAGGCAGCTACCAACTGCAGATCACTCTGTAGCTCCTACCAGGTAGCCCTGGGCAGGACACAGGTGGCAGCTGACCTAGGCCTCCATTGAAGCCCCTCCCAAGAGTCTCTAGAACCACATACCAGGTGTCTGGTTCAAAAGGTGAAGACAGATTCTTTTTTCCATAGCCCATTGACCCTAAAACCATTTATTGAAAACAATATTTTATCCATATGACTGCAATGTCACCTTGTTGTAAATCAGGTGATGTAATACATGATGGGTCTATTGCTAAATTCTTTAGTCTGCCCTTTTAGTCACTTCGTCTACTTTGCACCCATATCATATACTGTGATAATTACTATGTGTTATAATTTTGTGGTGCAATGCCTCAAAATAGTGTTCTTCCTCCAGTTTTCTCTGTCATCTTACTATTTGCACAAAATTTTAGAATTAGCTTATCAATATCCACATACACACACAAAAGTAAGACAAACAGAGAATAAGAAGTGTTAGTGTGGATGTGGAGGAGTCAGAACCTTCATACAATGCTGGTGAGAACGTAAATCATCGCTTCAGCCACTGTGGAAAAGAAAAGCTTAGCAGGTCTACACAAAGTAGGGCACAGAATTACCACATGACCTAGCAATTCTATTATTAAGTTTACATTCCAAAAGAATGGAAAACGGGTACTGAACAAAATACACGTATATGCAATAGTAGCACTATCAACAAAAACTAAAAGGTGGAAAGAGTCTGAATGTCCATCATTGCCTGAATGGTATGCACATACAATGGTATATAATTCACCCATAAAATAAATAAAGTACTAGTACATACTACAACATAGGGAAAAATAAGTAAAACTCAACAAGATGCTAAATGAAAGAAACCAGACACAAAAGGTCACACATTGTATGACTTCATTTATGTAAAATATCCAGAACAGGTAAATCCATAAAGACAGAAAGCAGATATCTCATTGCCGGGGGTTGGTGGAAAGAGAGAAAGTGGAGGAACGACTTAATGGGTGTGGGGTGATGGAAATGTTTTGAAACTAGATAGAAGTGGTAATTGCACACTATTTTGAACGTACTAAATGTTCCTGGTTCACTTTAAATTGGTAAATTTATGCTATATTAATTTCAGAACACTTCTTATTTACTAGAAAAGGAGAAGAGACAAAGAAACACTAAATGAGGTATTTATTTGCATTAAATTTATTGAATCTATAAGGTATTTTGAGAAAATTCATTACTATACAACAGTGATTTGCCCAACCCATGAACATTTATACTTTCTATTTCTATAAGTCTTTATTTTTTCTAAAGACTACTTGTAGTTTCTAATACAAAATGGTCCTGTACATCTTTTCTTAGTTTTATGTTATTTCTAAGTATTTGGGGTTTTTGATATCACAAAAAAACAATTTTAAGGCTTCCTGAGCAGTTCAGTTGGTTAAAGAGTTATCCTGACAGGCCAACATTTCGGATTCAATTCCTGATCGGGGCACATACAAAAATCAACCAATAAATAAGTGGAACAACAAGTCTCTCTCTCTCTCTCTCTCTCTCTCTCTCTCTCTCTCTCTCTCTTCTCTCTCTCTCTCTCTCTCTCTCTCTCTTTCTCTAAAATCAATAAACAAAAACTGTAAGATATTTTATTTTTATTTGTTAATAGTATATAGAAATAAAATTGATTTTTGTATATTGACTCTATATCCAGGATTATGTTCCTTGTTTTTTATTCCTATTTCTTTTACCAAGGCAAGATGCTGGAAATAAAACTGAAATAAAATAAGGAAATATAAACAGAACACTTTAAGTGCAATATTCATAGTTTTGAAATGAGAAAAGTTTTATCTGCTTTTTTAGATTTTCAGTGAAATAATAAAAACATAATACTGTAAGACCTTAGGCTGGATAATAAGTATTTCAGAATTATATTAAGCACAATGCTAATGACGTATTAAGTGTTCTATAAGTGAAAATTTGTGAAGTATATTTTACTATAATATTAATATTTATTTAAAAATAATGAATCAGTTTAATCAGTTATTCAATTGTTCACTTAATATTTGTTGACTATCTACTCTGAGCTAGAAATTAATATTAGATATTAGCATAAACTGGCAACAGGGTAGAAAATATCTGTGAATGTGGACATGTTTTCCGCCATTCAAATTTTATTCCTACTCTTCATTACTATAATTGGGTGCTTAGAGATCTGAAATATTAAAAAATATTGGAAACCATAATACAATTATTTTTTAAAACAAAAACCATTACTGGAATGATGTAATATAATAAAATGTATATTTATAGAGAATTTTGAAAAAATAGAAATATGAACAGAAAACCAAATCACCCATTATCTCATGACCTAGAGAAAAACATTCTTAATAAGTAGTTTTATTTCCTTTCATGTTTGTTTGTTTGTTCTAGTATGAACATTTTTTTAAATGAAGATTAGAAATGTTGCTCTTTATTTCACTTAATATTATATAGTACAATATTCCAATATTATGGAAATCTACAGTATATATATAATTTTAATGACTACACAGTAGGTAACCCTATCTTCCTAGCATGTGACCTCAACCTCAAATACACCTTTGGGTTTAAGAAGGCTGCTGAAGTTCTAAACAACACATCTCTATTCTAGATAGCAAGAGGACAGTATATCAGTCAAAACGGTTTGACCTCTAGTTGAAAGAGGTCATTTTCAGCAGCACTCCTGGAAATAACACAAAACATCTGCATTTTCATCTCATTAGCTATAACATAGTGTTTTGTCAGAACTACCTGCAAAAATACATTAGAAACTGTCAGAATTTTTCGTTGGACAAACTGCTGCCTCAAATTAAGGTTCCAGTAATGAGAGAAAACAGGAGAATGGAGATTAAGTGACAACTAGTAGTTTAGTCCATTCAGCTGAAATCCTTTCCTCTTCTCCCCAGGCTAACTTACATTTTCTACCTCCCTATTAGTTAAGTGTAGTAATGTTACTGGGTTATAAACAATGAAATATATGAACTACTGTGTCCCACTTCTGAACTTTTATTTATTTATTTTTGAGAGATATAGATTTGTTTTTGCACTTATTTATGCATTCATTGGTTGATTCTTGCATGTGTCCTGACTCTCACTAGGGATTGATCTTGAAACCTTAGCCTATCAGGACAATGCTCTAACCAACTGAGCTACCTGGCCAGGACTTCCACTTCTGAATTTTTAAAAAGGATTATCTTCTCCATGGAGAGGAGGAGAAGGAACTCCTAGCTGATGGGAATACTCACTTTAGACTACTACAAGAATGAGAATAACATTCTTTTGTGTTTGAATTATTAAACACTTGGGATTTATTTGTAATGCAGTTAATATTACCCAAAATACCAGAATAACTATGAAATTTATTCTACAAACAAGGAAAGTTTTAAAAATGGAAGGGGCACAACTAATAATTATTCTAGAACAACAGAAATAAAACAGTTCTGTGAAGACAAACCAGACTTATGATCATCCAAACAATTAATACAGTAGTTATGAACAGGAAGACAAAAAATAACTGTAACATTTGCTGTATCCATTTCTTTAACTGTCAGATTTATAATGTGGCTATTTCTTAAAGCAACTCTCAAAAGAAACCATGCAGAAATCCCTTCTAATGTGCATCAGAAAGCACTGCATTTAAGATAAGCATATAATTTGATTAAATGGATAACATTATTAAATGGAGATATCTAATTCAGCAATACATATTTAATTTTACCTCTCTAAAGGTGGTATGCAGAATGCAGGAACATTCCAGTTTCATGCTTTTATTTGGAAGACTTTTAAATTCCATCAAAATATTTTAGTATACATTGCAACTAATTATAGGGAAGATGAAGATTAAGTCAAGCATTACATTTATGAGCACAACAGGTTTGCTAAAATAAAGCACTCAAAACATTTTAAGAACCTATTTTGCTTCCTATGGTACATTAGTTCAAAATACTAATTGTATAGAATACAGATTACAAAAACCTATTTAACATTTAAGGTTGACCTATGCTTTTTGAAAGCTTGACTGGTTAGTATAAATTCTTTAAAATTTGCAGTCCATCTATCAATCATTAAAAATCCGTATGTTCTATGTTTTTATTTTCATCTTAATAACATGGTGCAGGATTAATAACCATCTGGGGTTAATATTTCCCAGATGTGATTCAGATCATCAACAATTCTCAACTGGTCATTAATTCTTTGAAAGTGTATTATGTCTTGATTGGTGTTGCTTAAATAGCTTAATAAACTCTTTTATAGCCTTTTTATTTCATAGGTAAATATCTTTCTCAATCACCTTTCAACTTAAACTTTGGTGAGAAAATGATAAGGAGAAAATGAACTGGATTGTCTAAAATGCAATAAGGAGAATAAATGGATAAACTTTTCTACCTGTACGTAAGACCAATGCTAAATAAGAACACAGTTCAAGCTTCACAACTATTTAGTCTTTTTTTCACAGCTGATTCTGCCCAAAGTTAATACCAAGTTATTCCATCTCCAATGAGAGTTGCAAACTACAGTCTCTAATTTGTTATTTGTACATCTATGTAGCTATTCCACCAACTTTTGTTAAATATCTGTGGATACCGGTAATTTAAAACCATCATGGTAATTTACAGAAGAAATGTTGAGGAGCCAAACTGATGCAATGAGGATAAATTGATTTGAAAAGCTTTAGGAAGCAGAATTAAGAAGAATTAGTGATTGGTCATGTGACATAAAGTGAATCAATCAATTAAAATACAAACAATTAAAGTTATAAAAATATCTGATTTATCATGCTTCTCTAGTTAAGTGTTTTACTAATAAACTCTTACAATTTCACGAGAAAATTTAGCATTTGTACATACTTTCCTTGGGTTTTGATGTAGACTCTTACATTATAAATAGTTTGAATGATTCTTATTAAAACAATTAGGACTTTCTGATAAAGCCAAAATCTTAGTTTAGATTATATAATATGGGAGTTCAATAACAACTGGAAGTTTCTCCTAGAAATAGGAGAATGGAAGTTAAACCTTTATAAGTAACCATGTAAAAAAAATTAAAGAGAACAAAGAAAAGACTATATTATGTAAAGCAAGAGTAATTGGTTTAAGGCAGTGGTTCTCAACCTTCTGGCCCTTTAAATCCAGTTCCTCATGTTGTGACCCAACCATAAAATTATTTTCGTTGCTACTTCATAACTGTAATGTTGCTACTGTTATGAATCATAATGTAAATATCTGATATGCAGGCTGGTCTTAGGCGACCCCTGTGAAAGGGTCGTTCGACCGCCAAAGGGGTCGTGACCCACAGGTTGAGAACCGCTGGTTTAAGGAAACCCATACCTTTAAAAAATATACACTTGTAATAAGACAACCTCAAGACTATACATTAAAGGACAGCAGAGATACTGGAAAAATGAATTGCATACCCATCTCTCAGCTGCTCAGAGAATATGAAAGTAATTACATATTCACAGATATCAGTAAGTTCTTCATCTCTGATTTTCTAAATCATTGTTATCTGCTTTTCTCTTACTTTATTCCCCTCACCATAGAATTAACTTCATTATTATCCAATACACGTTCTTTCAATTGGTGTAAAATAAGGCAGCAATTTATTTATTTATTTAGCAGAGGAATCGACATAGGAAGGAATATTCTGAGATAGTGTAGAGAGAATGCCCACAGATCATAGTTTCTGAGGTATTAAGTTATTAAATATTTAGAAGCGTATAGACTCCAATAAACCATGCATATTCATTCCCCCTGATTTCTTTCCTTGCCTGCATGCACGGAAAGTCACTTGTTGATGTTCCTATGTTCTTAAGAAAATTCTGCCTTCCATGGCTTTTCCTATTTCCTGGTGTGCCTCAAAGCAGTACCAGTGTTTCACTGCCTTCTGTTATTTTTTCTATCATCATCACATTCATTATTGGGAGGTTTACAATCTGCCATAATCATTGTCATCATCATCAGGTTTATAATCTGCATCACGGTGATGATGATGATGATGATGATGATGATGATGACGACGACGACGACGACGACATGATGAGATGATAAGGATGGGGTTTATAATTTGCCTTTACAATTTGGCAGCTCAAGAAATGTGAATTCATTTTTAAAATATCTATGAACTGGATCAGGAGATTCAGCGATAGTACAAACCTGGCAAGCTCTAGAAGATGGCTAACAGCAGGTTTTTTCTGCTCTCTTAGAACTCTTTCTTACTTGCACATCATTTTGTTTTTTTCATATCCCCTCTGCTCTAATCCTTTTCCATGTGTTTGTCAGGGTATCTTTATGGCAAAGGTTTCTGGTAGCTACTTTTCCTTGGATCTTAGCTTAGGAATCCTGAATTCTTAAAGAGGAATCTGACTGGATTAGACATTTATGGAAACCATACATGAGAGGTTACAGGTAGCTCAATGAACTGGATGTATTTTGACCATGTCTCCACCTTTGTCCCAATTAAGAGATGGTTGAGGGAACAGAGCATTGTGGCATTAACCATAACAGATATCCCTCAACAAAGCCTCTTGGTCAATTTATTTAGAAGATGGTGTCAGAATGACGAGCACTCTAGCATTTCTAAAACACTGATTTCTACAAGGGTATTTTCTGGATTGGACTACTTCATATTATAAACTTAATTAACTTATAGTCATTAACAGGTATGTATAAAGACATAGTCATTAAACATGAGGTATAAAGAAATAAATCCAGAAGGAACACAGTAAAGGAATATTTATTTTCTAAGCGAAAAAATATCAAAACAATCTAAACATGCACCAAATATCTTTATGCCACTGACTAAACAATAGTGTTTAATAATTAACCATCCTCTGTGTAATATCTTTTGGTCTTCATAGATGAATTAACGTTTTCAAAAACTTTTAAATAACCACATTTTTTACACATATGTGTCATTATAATTTACATTAAGACTGCATTTGAACAATCTTAGAGGCTATTTTACAGCCTCATCATATCAATCACAATTTTGAAAATCGAGCAATGGTTACAGGTATACCGAATGGGTAAAAATCCTGACTTTGGGACTGAGATGACCCTGGATTTAATACCAGTTCCTTTAGTTAATGTCACCACAAGCTCAGGCAGGTTATGTAACTTTTCTCAGGTTTAGTTGTTTTATCTATAAAATGGTGCTAATAATATGTACAACAAATAGATATTAGGATTAAATGAAAAAGTACGTAAAATGCTTAAGCACAATTCTTATTGCAGACCCATGAAACATGCATAAATTGAATATTCTGAGATAGGAATTTACATTAGCTCTCTGTGAAGCCGATACATATGTGGAATTAAATTTCCAAGAGCTCCTGGAGTGTCAGGGTCTACTCCACCTGCATAACACAGGAAAGCTCAGAAGTCTTCCCTTATTGATTGGTAAAGAACAATAGCAACAATGTCATATAAAGCAAAGCATAAAAGCTTGATTAAATTTTTAGATTAAATGGACTTGAAAATAGAGCCAACTGCTACTGATAGTGATCAAAGTGAAGAGAAAGCAAAAAATAAATAAATCCAGAGTTAATTGCATAAAAACAAAAGAGTAAGAAAAATTAAGTAAAATTATCATTTATTAAACTGTCTAAGCAGTGTTTTCAGCATACACACACACACACACACACACACACACACACACACACACATATATATATGAAATGCAAAAAAAAAAACACAAAACACTGAAATATGCCAGAGCATTTTGTTCTTAAAAAGGTCTGCCTTCAGGAGGAACTTTACCAGAGCCTAATCTTGCTGGTGTTTTATCAGAGCCTAATCTACTGAGGGAAGGAAAATACCCAACTTCAGCCTTCTGCCTAAGAGGAGGGGAACACTCAACTTCAGCTCTTCTGGCTATCTTGTCCCTCCCAATGGGAAGACAGTCAACTGAGAAGCACTGTGAGGTTCACAGTCCAGGGGCACCGGCTCACCATCAGACTGAGACCTAATCCTAGAACAACGGAACACTCGCCCTCCCCTCACACCTCGCCATGACATTACCAAAGGCCTGTTTATCACAGTTCCTTTCAACCAGAAATCATCTCCAATTTTGATTAAAAATGACAGCCCAAGTGCCCATCAGTAGGTGAGCGGATTGAAAAACTGTGGTACATTTACACAATGGAATACTGATCTCTTACCCTGTGAGACAGCATGGAGGAACCTGGAATGAATTATGCTAAATGAAATAAGCCAGTCAGAGAAAGACAAGTATCACATGATCTTACTTATATGTGGAATCTAATGAACAAAATAAACTGATAAACAAAATAGATCCAGAGACATTGAATCACACAACAGACTGATGTATTTCAGAGGGAAGGGGCTGGGGGGAGGGGAGACGGGGAGAGGCGAGATTAACAAAAGTACTTACATGCATATATGCATTACTCATGGACACAGACAATAGTGGAGTGAAGGCCTGAGGTGGGAAGAGGTTAATGGGGGGGGGGAAGGGGGCATTTGTAATGCTTTCAACAATAAAATACATTTTTAAAAAAAGAAACATTCAAAAAAAAATACAAGGCATACTAAAAGACAAAAACAAACAAACCAAAAAAGAACCCTGAACACTGTTTGAGAAGACTGAAGAAGCATCAGAATCAGACTCAGATATGGCAGGGATGTTGGAATTACCAGATCAGGAATTTGGAAACACAAAACAAAACTATGATTAATGTGCTAACAGCTTTAATGGATAAAGTAGACATGTAAGAAAAGATAAACAATGTAAGCAGAGAGATAGAAATCCTAAGAAAGAATAAAAAAGAAATGTTAGAGATCAAGAACAATGTAACAGAAACAGTGGACTCATTAATAGATGGCACGATGGAGGAAAGAATCTGAGTTTCTGAATATGACAACAGAAACTTCCACAACTAAATCACTGTTTCTTTGAAATGTGAAACAGTATGACTGAAATTAACATAATGGATATTTAGAAAACTACCACATATGTTGTAAAGTTTCTCTAAAGAAAACTAGATAATCAGTTTTTAAAATAACTAAAACAACCCATTTTAACAGAAATGATCACTGAAGTTTATATTTTCAGAATTCAAACATATATAGCATTGAATGACTTCAATGTATTGTAAAATGAAAGAAATACAATACTGATGTCTGCAACTAGGATAAATTAGTCTTACTGTATTGTTAGCAACTGAAGGTGTTCATTTGCCTGCGCTCAACAAAGCCTAATAAAACATGAACAGGAGTTTGCAGCCAAGAAAGTAAGGATTTCATAAGGAGATTGCACCACGCCTGGAGTCACAGGTAGCTCATGCTCAAACATCTGGCTCCCCAATGGCTTCCAGGGGATGGGCTATATAGGGAGAAAGATCATTAATCATAGTGACTAATAGAGATGGTATTGTGGTCTCTACTGACTGCTAAGATAGAGGGTAACTGGTCAGTGCAATTGGTCCTGATGTCAGCCATGAAGTTGTTCTGTCCAATTTTACAATAATTTGTTCTGTGGGATCGTTCTGCTTTCCTGGATCTAGAGCTAAATCACAACTGAGGGCAAAATAGTATGTTTAGTTTGACTGAAAACTCTTCTCAATAGGCAATAGGCCCAAGACCTTGTTTCTGAGACAACTGGATGCTGACCAGAACCTCAGTGTCCTGAGGGCTTAATGATTAAGCAAGGGAGAGGCAAGTGGGTGAGTCAGGGTGATATGTGAGGCAAATTTGAGTCAAAGGGAAAAATATCAAAATAAAAGACCAAATTAAAGAAAGTAAGGTCTCTTCATGGTTACAGTATGAAATATAGAAAGTATAACACAATAGACATTAATTACTAGTAGATATTCCATTGTCTGTCATAAACACATTCTATTTTGATTTTTCAGCTTTGCAACAATGATATTGGAAAATGATGGACTTTAATTTATAGAATAAAGTATCTTTCTACTCAGTTTACCTCTAATATAGGCCTCTTTTATTATAAAAATATATAGTTTTCATTATAAAAATTATTTACTTAGTAAATCAGTATAACATTTAAAAATTTTAACATTTAATTAAATAATTAGAAATTAAGTACACATATTACACTTACACCTTTTATTTAGACATGAATGACTTGTATCCTTCTTTTCCTAAATATCTCTGGGTAAATTTCCTAATTCTAATTCACTATGTTTAACACATAAAATCACACATCTTGCATGATTTTGCATTATTCCAATCATGATGATCATCTAAGTCACAGCATACAAGATATACATATAACATGCTATTTAAAACCAATATCTGGCACCTGAGAAATACAAAGTTTTCTGAACTCTAAATTGTTGTGATTGATAAAAAACGAAATTAATATCCAATAATATTTTTTCCAGTAACATTCAGCAGGTCATTTGTACTTCACTGTTGAAAAGAAAGTTTGATTTTGAATATTGGCATGCCTATATCTAAGTCCATTATGACTTTGTACAAATATCTGATCTACCAGGTATACATTAAGAATAAGCTTTTAAAACTTAACTACCTCTTAGTTGCCAAAAGAGAAGAACGGAAAAAAATACCTGAGACAAAACAAATCTTTCATTTTCTTGCTAAAAATATTACTATGAATAAAAATAAATGGTGAAAGTCTATCAGGTGAGTTGACGAAGTGCTTAAAAATTATGTTCTTTCCATCAATATTAAGAATATGTAATTTTAGGTATAAATTAAACAATATCTTATGTAATTATTATTATGAAATGCTGTGTTTCAATGGTCAGATTTTATCCAGGTATAAGTACCTTTAATAACCAGTATGGGGCTACCCAAGCAGGTCACTTATCTTTTCTATTACAATATCAAAATTAAAAAGCCACACTGCTGTTACATTTTTAGAAGTATCAAATATAATTACTAAAGCTCAAAGGAAAAATAATAGTTTTTAATAATGAAATATTTATTTATATTATAAAATCTTTTATTTTTCTGGGTACCAGCAGTTACTTTTTATTAGTTAGAGTTAATATTGAGCCAAGAAGCCCCAACATGACATACCCCCTGCTATGTAGTATAGAATGGACCTGAGATGTAATGGGTAGTAAGAGTTTTTAATATAACATTTAACTAGAGGCCCTCTTATTGTAATTGTATTTTTCTCTTTTATCTACAATGTTACATATTGGCTAAAACTACATAAAATAAATGAAAATATCAAAAGAAAGTTAAAGAAGACATATATAATACTCTTTGTAATACTTTAAGCAATAAAACAATTAAAAAATAAGAAAGTTAAAGTTTCCAGAAAATTTATATGATTTCCCTTCATACATTTGCAGACTACAATAATAAGTTCAGGATACACACACACACACACACACACACACACACACACACACACCTATGTACAAAGTTACTGCATGAGGATTATATTTTGTGTTTCTTTTTTTCTCATTAGAATTAGACTGGCATAACTTCTTAAAAACTAGCTGTCTCCTTCCCAGGAAATTAAAATGGAAATAGGTCCTTCAGTTTTCTGCAGAGTAAGATTTAGTATTAACCAGTTATTAGTTATTCATAGCAAAAAAAACATCCAGAGCATATGCCTGCCCTTAATGTTATTGAAAACACTTCTTCAGTATGCATTTATAACTTCTACAGGGCTATGTAAAAATTTTATTCACGTGACATTCTTTCATTGATTATCGTGGAACTATTAGCTACTCTGCTAGATCCTCATAATTTTATTCTTAATGTAGTATGTTGACAAGTAAAGGATGGAAGGGACATAGATGAAGTTCTTAAGAGTTCTGAATTATCTCTATATATAAAATCCTAATAAACAAATAGACTGAATGGCGCAACAACTGAACTGAGCAACCGAACAACTGGTCACTATGACATTCACTGACCACCAGGGGGCACGTGAGAAACATGGCGGGCATCAGCAGCAGTCAGCAGAATACAGAACATGGCAGGAATCAGCCACAGCAGGATGGTGGAGCAGGTGAGCAGGGGCGTGAGACCAAGGCGGGGCACTGGTTCCTGTCAACAAGGCAAGCCTCTAGTGGTTACTGAAAAGTCTTTGCTCCTGTGCACCGTGGTCCCACCTGGCGCTCAAATCTGCTGCCAGCTTCAGCCCCGCTTGCACCCACAGCTGACACCAGAGCCACCGCTTGCACCCAGTGCCAGTCCCAATCCCTCGGTGCTGTCAGTGGGTGTGAACAGTGCCTGCGGCCCCAATTGCCCCTGGGGGCTTCTCCACCTCTCCCTGCTCCTGAGGGGTGATTGGGGCAGCAGCTGCTGCTCACACATGCTGCTGGCGTCAGCCCCAATCGCTCCGTGCTGTTAGCGGGTGCAAGTGGTGCAAGTGGTGCAAGTGGGAGCGGGGCTACCAGCAGAGGAGATAGGGGGCCATGATGGGAGGCCCTAGATGGGGGCATGGAGGATGGACCAAGACACGCCCCTGTGCCCACCGCAGCCTCAAGGCCCACAGTTCCTTTCAAGGTGCATGAATTTGTGCACTGGGCCCCTAGTGTAGACATATAATTTTTGACATTAGACAGTAAGAGCACAAAGTTAAGAAGTATGAGTCAATGCCCCGACCGGTTTGGCTCAATGGATAGAGCGTTGGCCTGTGGACTGAAAGGTCCCAGGTTTAATTCCAGTCAAGGGCATGTACCCTGGTTGCGGGCACATCCCCAGTGGGAGATGTGCAGGAGGCAGCTGATTGATGTTTCTCTCTCATTGATGTTTCTAAATCTCTATCCCTCTCCCTTCCTCTCTGTAAAAAATCAATAAAATATATTTTTTTAAAAAGAATTATGAGTCAAATTCTCTGTTGTATTCATTGTTCTGAAACCAAGCTTTAACCACTATACAAATATAATTATTCAATATACTGTTTTCAGTATATCAATAGTCATACACCATATGACAACATTTTGGTCAACAATGAACTGCATATACATGACAGCAGTCCCATAATATTTTAATGGAGCTGAATTTTCTCTAAGAAATGGAAGGATATGTGGTTCAGGAGGAATTTTTTTTTTCCCCAACAGAAGCAATATCTGTGGGACTTGATAATAGATTCCCTCTCACTCACACAGCTCAATTTTGAGAGCACAAATTATATCACGGTCAGGCAGCCACTGACCTGTATCAGCACAGAGGAGCCTGTCCCCCCAGTGCACCTTATTCAGAGGGAGTTAGAGCCCTCCCAGACCTAGCATGATGGCCTCAGAGAACATTGTTGTAATTTCTTTGTTAAGAACCTGAGATCCTGCACAAGGACACAGCCTCATAAGAGCTACTTTGACAAGTATTACATGCCACTGCCACTTTCGTAAGAGTTTTCTGTGGTAGTTATAGCCAGCTTGACCCTATACTTTGGAAATATTTTCAGGTTGTAATGATATAAAGCATAAACAAGATTTATTTCTTCTATCAATATAACGCCAGAGAGAACCTTTTGTGCCAGATAGGATCAATGGAACCAAAATCAAATTTCTAAAGCCAAAATACTACATCAGTTCTATACCTTCTCTATGTGAAACTCTTTTTTTATGCTTTTATGTAAACCTCTTTGTTAATGAATACCACAGTTTCCTAATCTGACCTCTGCTTCAACATGCAGTATCCAAAACCCCACTGCTGTGACAATCCCCCATGTTCCTGCATCTCTCCATCTTGATTTCTTCTTCCTAGTAATCCTCAGACCACCTTTCACTCCCTTCCAACAGCCACTATTTCGGTGATCTATGCCTCACTCAGCCAGGTTCTCCTGGATACTTCCAAGCATTCAACCCACATCCCTGTCGAAGGAGCACTGCTGATAAGTTTGATGTCCTACGTCTGACCCTGTCAGACGGAAGCAGGGACAGTCTTTGTAAAGTCTACAGCAGTGTAGGCCTTCATAGTCACTCAGCTCTCCTCAGTGACCCATCAGACCAGCTTCTGTTTCTGGATCTCCATTCATGGTAAGTGCCTACGCACGTATTCCATTTTTATCTTTTATACTGTATTTTCGCTGTGTCTTTTCTATATTGGTGTTTACATATACAAATATTAATTACCAGTGTATTACAACTGCCTACAGTATTCAGTACAGTAACATGGTATACAGGTGTATAGCCTAGGAGTAATAGGCTATAAACAATACAAGCCTAGGTGTGTAGTAGGTTACAATATCTATGTTTACATAGATATGTGTTGGCCACACAAGGACAAAATTGTCCAACCATGCATTTCTCAGAATGTATCCCCATCATTTAGTGATACTAAACTGTAATGTCTTATCACTTATATTTTCAACATCCTTTCCTTAGAATTTTCCATGGTATCCTTCATTCCAAGGGTCTATTTTATTGCTTTAAACAAACAAAGAAAATACTTCAAATTTTGTTTGTTTCTTTAAGTGAATCCAGAAAGTTTTTACTTTTACTTATTGGCACTGAGGTAAACATTATCTAGAGCAATTAAGGCAGTGGTTCTCAACCTGTGGGTCCCGACCTCTTTGGGGGTCGAACTACCCTTTCATGGGGGTCACCTAAGACCATCGGAAAACACATATAATTATATATTGTTTTTGTGATTAATCACTATACTATAATTATGTTCAATTTGTAACAATGAAATTGGGGGTCACCACAACATGAGGAACTGTATTAAAGGGTCGTGGCATTAGGAAGGTTGAGAACCACTGAATTAAGGCATTTAAAATCCAAGTCTTCCACACTATGACTTAGCCTATGATCACAGTCTTATTTCTCACCACATTCCCCAACTCCAGCCACACAAATGATTCTTAACGTTCCTAAAACTTAATCCATACATTTAAAATTCATGTGTTTTTCCTCAAAACATTCACTTTGCCACAAAAGTGATTTCTCTCCTCTCTTCTAGCCCACATGTGATTTTTTCACAGTTTATTAGAAAGAGCTGATAAGTTACATCCTTACTACCAATTTTCCTGGGTCAGAATTAATCAATTAATCCCTCTCTTTATTATTTCACAAAACAGTATTCAAAACTACCTTAAGACACTTTCTTTGGACTTATGATTGTGTAGAATTATCTCTTTACAATACTCTTTTAGGATAGAAGAAAACTGTTTTAAGCACTCTAAAAGTTACTTGGCATGAAGAGCATAAAATAGACTTTTGTTAAATGAATTATGAACACTGATTAAAATAAAGTATATTTAAAAGTTGGCACAAATAAGTTTTCAAGTAAGCATTTCAGAAAATAAATGTTTTCTTTTCCTGTTTGCAGGCCTAAAAAGTCATTTGCTCAAGACTACTCAGCTATTTCCTATGTCTACTAACCTCCTACTCAAATAACCATCAACGGTTTTGTTTACAGGCACATAGTGAATGCCTACTCCTGCAACTATACTGGAATGATACTACTGGTAAAATGACCATTTTAAGTAAAACAAACAAACAAACAAACAAAAACTCAAGAAATCATTTACTAAATTACTTATATTTTATAAAGCACTTTATATAATTTCAAAAACATCTTGTTCAATTCTTTATAAAAATAAAAATTTATCAAAAAGTTCCTAGGAAATACTTTATTCAGAAAGATACAAAATAAACTTTATATCATAAAATTGACAAATATATCATAAAGTTGTCTTTTCTGCCCATGATATTTTTGTAAAACCAACTGGATTAGTGTCTCTGAAAAAAAAAGGCAACTTTAGTTAAAACTGCCATTCAAATTAGCATGGCTCAATCAACCCAAGAACCTGAAAAAATATATAATTTTAAAGAGATATAATTATAACTTTAATATACAGAAATAAATTGTGGCTTAAATGCTATAAACTGATTAACAATATCCATAGATTTTAAATTATTTAATCAGTATTGATGTCTAGATGATTCCCATTCTTGCAATGTTTAGCAGCCTTTTTTTTTCAAAGTTCTTTAACCTTACTGACTACTCCCATCCTTGTTTTAACCTATCAATAGCATTAAGTAAAACTCCATTATTGTCATTAATCTATTTTCTTCATTAAAATAAAAATTAAGTTCCATATTTTCTTTAAAACTTTCTATGTGATCTATTTTAAAATATGTTCATGTGATGTGTCCCCACTTTCAAGTTTTCCTACTGTTAACACTTGCTATTTATGAATTATTATTTGTCAATAATCTAAAATAATACAGCCTCCTATTCCAACAGTGATATTCTAAAGTAACTGAGTATTCAATTTATATTTTAACATATAAATCAATGTGTTATTTTTCCCTCTGTAGACTACAAAATGGCCATTGGCCTTTATCTTTAAATTGTAGAATCTTAGAAGAAATAAAAAGCACCTAGGTGTGAAATTACCAACAAGATTAGGATATGTATGGCTTTGCATTTTTGCTGTACGACTTCCTAGCACTGTAACCTTGTAAAAGATATTTAATGCATCTGATTCTTAATTTCTACATCTTTCAATAGTGGAAAATCTGTACTTGATTGATATGATTTATATGATTGATGTAACATGCTTTGAACAAAGCCTACCATATGGTAAATGCTCAATAAAATTTAACCATCTTTTCCTCCTTATTCTATCGTATTTTTTTCCTATTGTATCTCCTTCACCTCTTCTTTCTCTCTTTCCTCTTACTAATCCTTGGCTGGTGTTCAAAATGCACATCTCAGGGTAATAGTTTATTTATCAAGGAGAGAAAAGAAATCTAAATCAATTTCACAAATACCACAAATAAGTATTTGGCCTTTCATGAAGTTGCCGATGTTCCTCTCCGGTAGCCGTGCCAAGGTAAAGACACAGGCCTCAGAGTCAGAAATAGCTTATTTTTAATTAAAGACCATCATTCACTATAGTGCCACTGTGAAAATAAAATGTAAATTTCTTAGTGCAGTAACTGGCAAACAGAAAACTATGAAGTAATACCTATGATAAAATCATCACAAGAATGATATCAGTAAGTGTATTTGTAACTCTGTAAGTCCTGTGTCCTAGTTACCAGTTTGCTCAGAAATGTGGCCCGACCAAGCCAAGCACAATCACTAGAGCAGGGGTATAACTCCTGATCCCCACACGATTCTTCAGCTATGACTATATGAGGACAGTAATAATAGGATCTCTAATGTGTGTGGGGGGGGGGGTTTTGGTCTTTTTTCCCCAGAAAATAAAAATTAGGGCTTCTACATTAATTACTTATAAGTTCTTATAGGTTATTCTGTATAAGAACTGATACAGAGATATTTATTATCTTAGAAGGTTTCTAGGGAAAAAAATTAATTTACTTCTTGAAAGTAATTGTGATAAATGTGACATTCTTGATACACACAAGACATACGGATGCTTATTCATTTTAATGGAAAGAAGATAATGAAGGTTGAAGCATAATCTTAATTTAAAAATATATTTCTCATAAATGATTTGATAAAGAGCTCACAGAATAAAAAGAAATTTTCAGAAAAAATAAATAAAATGAGTCTATAAAACAAATAAAAAACAGCCTGTTAATCAAAAACAGGAAGATTTAACTCTTCATATGAATTTTTAGATGAAAATACACATGTTTAATAATTAACTGTTGAATAACTGTTGGTATAAAAAGTCAAATTCAAACAGCAATATTTGAATAATGCTAAAATAATAAAACCTGTTTGGGTCAACTTCTCCTTTCAGATTTAAATTTGTAGATGTAATGGAAGAAGCAATGTAAAATTATCAAGAATGTGATAAATGAGAAAAAAAAAACAAATTTTAAGAAAAAAAAGAAAAGCTAACCCAACTATACCTGAAGACAGTTGACCACCTCCATTATTAAAGTTGTTTAAACAGACAAAACTAACAATGCACAAAGCTTCACAAACTACCCTTTTGTTTTAGCTTAAAATAAAAATGTAGAAACATATCGCAATGTGAAAATAATGCAAAATACATCAAAACATAAAAATCAAGTACAAACAAAACTAAAATAATGTTAATACCTGAAAAACTGTACTTAGTAAATTATGCATCCTTATAAGTATTTCAAAAGGAACTATTCCTAGATTAAAAAAAACAACAACAAAAAACAACAACACCTAATCATAATGTATCTTTTTGCCAACTTCAAAAAATACAGTAAACTCATAGCTTCTAATAAAAACCAAATTGTTAATATCTGTGAAATCCACTTATGTTATGGTAATTTAAAATTTGTTTATGCACAAATACTCACTGAGGTTACCAAACTTCATAACATATATACAGAAAAGTGCCTTAAATATACAAATAGAAATTTATTTCTAGAGAAAATATTTATGAAATATTCTAATATTATTTCTGTAAAACACTATGTTAAAGAACAGTTACTAATTTAAAAGAAACAAATATGTTTTACATATTATTCCCTTCTCATTGTAATTTAATCTCTTCTATGTGATTTAAGTTATATGCTAAAATGTATACCACATAGAGTCCAAAATCCACCATTCTTTCATATTACAACAGATCCTAAATATCTAACAAGGATGACAATTTTTAAAAGATATTCAAACTTACCCCATTTAATGGATATGTTTTCCATCCTAGCTCTCCCAGCACAGTTGTTGTATCAAGCAACACAACTGCAATTAAATAAACAAAAAACACATAAATATCTCAAATCTTACTATTACTCACTACATTAGCTTTAGTAAGTTGTATTTAAATTATTTATATATAGTAAGTATTTATAAGTAATGATAAAATATGTGAGGTGGTTATAAGTTAATTTTAAAATATGTAATTTGTGTATAACAATGCTAAATGAAACAATTTAATAACAAAGTCATTCTTAATAGCTGTCTTCCACATAGAAGCATAGAACAATTTGTGGAATCTCAGAGGGAAGACAGGGGAAGGTGGGTGGGTGGTGGGAAGAGATCAACCAAAGAACTTGTATGCATCCTATCTAATCCTATCTAATAAAAGAGTAATATGCAAATTAACCATCACTTCTAGACAAAGATGGCAGCACCCACTGCCAATAAGGAGGGAATATGCAAATTGATATGACAAAAATGGTGGTGCCAACCAGAGCCACAGAACCAAGCCGGCCAGAGACCGGGCACGGGAGGCTTGGCTTCCTTGGTCACTGAGGCTTGGCTTCCTTGGTCGCCCCAGCTGGCTCCGTGGCCACTGCCCAGACAAAGCCATAGTGGCAGGGCCGAGGCAGAGGCAGTAAGGGGCGATCATGCCAGGAGGGGAGGGTAGTTGGGGGCCAGCAGGGGCAGCAGTTGGGGGCGAGCGGGCTGGCAGTGGGGGGCAGTTGGGCATGATCAGGCCAGCGGGAGGGGCAATTTGGGGCAAGCATGCTGGCAGGGGGGAGAGTTGGGGGCAAGCAGGCAGGTGGGGGGGGGCAGTTGGGGCCAAGCAGGCGGGCGGGAGGGCAGTAGATGGTGAGCAGGCTGGCGGGGGGGGGCAGTTTGGGGTGGTCAGGCCAGCAGGGGGGGCAGTTGGGGACAAACAGGCCAGAAATGGGGGGCAGCTTGAGGTGAAAAGGCCAGTGGGGGGGGCAGTTGGGGGAGAGCAGGCTGGCAGGCAGGTGAGCGGTTAGGAGCCAGCAGTCCCAGATTGTGAAAGGGATGTCCGACTGCCGGTTTAGGCCCGATCCCTGTGGGCCTAAACTGGCAGTCAGACATCCCCCAAGGGGTCCCAGATTGGAGAGGGTTCAGGCAGAGCTGAGGGACACCCCCCTCCGCCGCATGAATTTCGTGCACCAGGCCACTAGTATATGCATAACGCATGAACACACAATATTGTGGTGAAAGCCTGGGGCAGGGGGTGGAGGCAGGCTAGAAAAGGTCAATGGGGGGAAAAGGGGACGTATGTAATACTTTCAACAATAAAGTTTTAATTTAAAAATTTTAAAAATAAAATAGCCATCTTCTAAAATTGATAAAATAACCACCTTTGCTTCTCTCTCTCCTTTCATATATGGTCCTTCTATACCACATTAAAAAAAAACTGTATTAAAGCAGGCTTCTTTATTTTCTTTCTGTTATTAAATGCCCTTATATATTATTGGCAAAGTATGAAAACAATTCTTATGAATAAATCCGAGATCTTTAAAGCATAGATTACATTGTTACTGTATTTGCCAGATAGTATACTTACTACCGAGGGAGGCAAAAACAAAAATAAAAAGCACACATCATTTTCCTGACCAAAAGTAACTCATAATCTAATGGCAAATATGCAAACAAATAATTAAAATATATTCTGTTAAATTCAAAACTAAACGATTGACTATATGCTAGCCTAGCAAGTAAGTAGGCTAAGGCAGGTCTCAGCGGATTTAACAAAGGAGATGCTATTTGAGCTGGGCTAGGATGAGGGGTCTTCATCAGATGTGATAAGCAACACATATTTGTTTTTCTTTTAGGATATCTTCTATAAAATAACTGAGTTATAACTCAGTTCTCAGTTCCTGGAACAGGGACCAGGGGAGGGAATTATTTCCAGGGAAGAAGGAGGACAGAAATGAGGGAGGAAAGCAACAAAGATTAACTGGGGAGGAATCTGCAGAGTTTACAGCAGGTAAATGCTTGGGGTCCATGATTCAGCAGATCTTTATTTTTAACTACTCACTACCTCCAATTCCCCCAGACACCAGTAGTCCATGGACCACACTCTGAGAAACAATGTTTTATCATCTCATTATGACTTTTAGTCTTCATCTAGTTAAGAAAGTGGAGTTTATTTGTTGCCTTTTTGTAGTTTAAAAAATTGCTATTAGGGGCAAGTTACTTGGTATCTGCTATTTAGTGTCTATTGTAAACATTTTGTCATTTTTCTTATTTGAATCACTATGATACGTTGATTTAAAATATAAAACCATGTTTAAATTTCTGGGATAAACTCTATTCATTGCAGAATATTCTTTCAATACTATTAAAATCTATTTACTAAACTTTTATAAAACTGAGCTATAATTCCTTAGTTCATTTTTACTGTGGAAAATCTCAAACATATTTTAACATGTAGAGAAAACAGTACATTGGATCCACATGTAGTCATCATTCGGCTTCAATAATTACCAGCATGGCCAATCTTATTTCATGTTTACTATTCTTCCACTCCAAGATTTCTTTGAGGAAAATTCCATTAATCATATAATTTCATGTGTAAAAATTTCAGTATGTATTTCTACCATATTTATTTTATATATAACTACAATATCTTAATAAAGTCCTGAAAGTAGTAATCCCTTAATGTCATCAAGTAGCTAGTGTTTAATATTCTTAGTTTCTCAACTTCTTTAACAAAAAAATCAATATCTAATAAGTACTATAAATTACAGTGAATGGACATTCCTTTTAAAGTGTTTTTTTTAATCAATAGCTTTTCCTATTATATTTTTAGTTAGATTTATTGAGGCATGATGTACTACTAATAAAGTTCACCCATTTTAAATGTACATTTCTATGAATTAAGACAAACCCCTACATCTATATAACCAACTCGATAATCAAGCTATAGAATACACTCATGACCTCCAAAATTTCCTTTGTGAGCCTTTATAGCAGCGGTTCTCAACCTGTGAGTCGCGACCCCTTTGGGGGTCGAACGACCCTTTCACAGGGGTTGCCTAAGACCATCGGAAAACACATATATAAATTACATACTGTTTTTGTGATTAATCACTATGCTTTAATTATGTTCAATCTGTAACGATGAAATTGGGGGTCACCACAACATGAGGAACCGTATTAAAAGGTGGCGGCATCAGGGAGGTTGAGAACCACTGCTTAATAGTGAGTCTCTTCCCCACCAAGCCCTTGACAACCACTCATCTGATTTCTGCGCCAATGGTTCTGACTTTCCCAAAATGTCAAATGAATGAAATCACATAGCAGATAGTCTTTGAGTTTTTGGGGTTTTTTTTTAATGTTAGCATAGTGTATTTGAGATTCATCTATGTTGCTGTATCAATAGTTAAGTTCCTTTTAATTGCTGAAAAGTATTCTACTGCATGGCATTTCCTAGTTGATAGACATATGGGCTATTTTTAGTTAGAGAATTATAAGTAAAGCCACTGTAATATATCATTTACAGATTCTTATAGGAACCCATGCTTCCTTTCTTCTATGGTACATAGAAATTACTGGCTTATGTGAGGAATACTTTTTTTTTAAGTGTCATATTCCAAAATGCCTATGAAGTTTTGCATTCCCGTTAGGGGAATATGTTATTTTCCTATTGCTCCACATCCATGGTATTATCCAGTTTTTGAGGCATGCTAACATGTGTGCAACAGGATCTCATTGCTTTAATGCTTCCCTAATGACTAGACAGTTTATCTTTTTCACTACTTGAAATCAAATTTACTAAATAAAAAAAAATTGTTTTGTCACACTTTCTGGATTTTCCTAATTATAATATATCATTGAAAGGTGCTTCCCCATTTCCTGTATTTTCTTTAAATTAAAGATCTATTTAGTGGCTTTATCTGATTCAGGTTCCATTTATTTTTATATTTTGTAAGATTACTTTACTGGTGGTGTTTCATGGTCCTTACACCAGAAAACAGGGATGATATTAATTTCCACTAAGATCACTGAGAAAGAACTCTAGAACCAACTTGCATAGGATCCAACTGGACAAAAATAATTTGATCATAAACAAGGTTAATGACTGGAAGGAATTAAGATATTTCAAATATGCTTAAATCCAAGCACTTTGGAAGGGATTTTAGGGATAGGATAGTGAGTCTTAGGGAAGAAGGGGGAGAGATCAACCAAAGGACTTGTATGCATGCATATAAGCCTAAGCAAGGGACACACAGACAACAGGGGGTGAGGGCATAAGTGTGGGGGGGGGGCTATAAGGGGGTAATAGGGATATAAGGACACATATGTAATACCTTAATCAATAAAGAAATTTAAAAAAAGAGAGGGTTCACGGGGGAGGAATGCATATGTGAAGGGCAGAAATAGCTCCAAGATGCCAAAATGCTTATCTTACTTGTACAGAGAATAAAGAAATGTCACAGGATAAGGGGGGAGAGAAAGGAAGACATACATTCACAGAAAATAAAGAAAGGTCACAAGGTACCCGGAAGAGGAGAAGATATTTTCACAGAGAATAAAGGAATGTAACAAGATAAGGAGGAGAGAAAGAAGGAGGCACCAGGTGGGCTTTGATCTTTGAAACTGATATCCTGCAAAAGAGGGACCAAATAAGAAAGCACACGGTCGTAAACTGGGGAAGGGGTCCAATTAGAAGGGAACATGATAGACAAAGAACTACAGCCTTTTTAAACCTGGAGACAAAGAGAGACTCAGGCAGAGTTTGGATTTTTTATTTTTCCATTAGAGAGAAAGAGAGCAGGTTTTTTCTGCATTTGGGGGTCCCATTTGGAGACCCCTTACTTGGGAAAGTTTGTATATGCTTCCAGTAAACTTCCACATTTTTATTAAAGAAGCCTTTTAGTCCATGAGTTTATTATTCTTCAAACTTTGTGGGCAAGGACCCATGGAAGAATCTGCACCCTGATTCTGCACCCCACGTTTCACATTCATAATGATAAAATATACCATTAATAAATTTTGCAGCATACTAGGAAGCCATCCTATACTAATAAAAGACAAACATGCAAATTGACTGTACTTTTGCTATGCCTTAAGCCACGCCCACCAGCCAATCAGAGCAACTATATGCAAATTAACCCAACCAAGATGGCAGACGGCAGCCACGGAGCTGGAGTGAGCAGGAGGAAGCCAAGGTTCCCCGCCTGCCGTGGCCCGGCTCTGAGCTCCACTGAAAGCAACAAATTTTCAATTACAGAAGGTAAATAAACCCCAGAATAAAAAGGAAAAAAAAGGAGAGACTGGGAGCTTACATCGCTAGGGTGTTTACCAGCCTGAAAACGGCCCTCAGCCCCTCACCCAGACTGGCCAGGCACCCCAGTGGGGACCCCCCCACCATAAAGGGGGTGTGGCCAGCCTGAAAACAGCCATCAGCCCCTCACCCAGGCTGGGCAAACCTCCATGGGGTGAGGGTCCCCACTGGGGTGGACATCCTCCAAGGGGTCCCACACTGAAAGAGGGCATAGGATGGGCTGAGGGACCCCCCGAGTGCACAAATTTTTGTGCACCAGGCCTCTAGTTATTTATAAAACTGGTAAATAATCTGAAAATAAAATATTTATTTTGCTTTTTCTATATAAGGTACTTCTGAATAAGGAAATAAAGTAACATTTTTGTCACTGAAATATTTCATTTAATAAATGAAGAAGAAATGACCAAATTACTCTATATCATTTTCTACTCTTAATAAATTAATGTATTTAGCTAACGGTTTCCAATGGCTGCTGACCTCCATCACAAAAAGATAATAGCAGATACAAGGGGCTAGAGCTTCATAAAAGACTTCCTGCGTAGTTTCATCTACTTTATATCAACAATAATTCTAACAAGCCTAGAAGTAACAGAAAGTACAGTAACGATGATATATAAGTATATATCATATGTGTACACACACACACAACACACACACACACAAATATACAAAAATACAAAAATGATATCTGATGGCATCTGGGATCATTCACAGTAACAAAAACAAAAACAATCTAAAATATTTGGAAGAAAAGCTAAAGATACTATAATAAATATTCAAAACTATAAACTTATCTCATTGTCAAATAAAAGTTATTTTTGTTTTTGGTATATACTATTCAGAAGTACATCATACCATTATCTACTTTGGGGGGACATGAAAGCTTAGTCATTTAGCATATTAATATCTCTGGGATACAACATTATTTCCCTAGTAAAATAATGATACTAATCATAATCAATTTAGAAAAGATTTTCTACATATTTTGCTTCAGTAATATCCATATTATCCTATATATTATTGTTTTTAAATACCCAATTTACAGATGAGAGAACTGAGTCTCAGGAGAGGTTAAGTAATTTTTCTGAAGATCACTAAGTAATAGATTTGGATTCCCATCATTTAAACCTAAACCTTTTTTTTTTTTTAAGTGTTATTTTCTGCCTGCTTTTTAAGTTTGAATATAAAAATTTATTATTTGTTTTCTTTTAAAAAATTTTTGTTGCCGAAACCGGTTTGGCTCAGTGGATAGAGCGTCGGCCTGCGGACTGAAAGGTCCCAGGTTCGATTCCGGTCAAGGGCATGTACCTGGGTTGCGGGCATATCCCCAGTGGGAGATGTGCAGGAGGCAGCTGATCGATGTTTCTCTCTCATCGATGTTTCTAACTCTCTATCTCTCTCCCTTCCTCTCTGTAAAATATCAATAAAATATATTTAAAAAAAAAAAAAAAAAAAAAAATTTTTGTAGGTACAGAGAACCATCATTTTTTTTTCTAATTGCAGATTTTCATAAGTTTTCATCCAAATTTTCACATTAATGGTTTATACAGAAAATGTATCATTACTATATACAAACCCTGCCATTTAACTTAAAGGGTTTTATGAAGTAGAGTGTTCAAAAATCCAAAATATGAATTGAAGCCCATCAAGAGAGATTTGTTTTTGGTAAATTGCATACAGAATTTATACTGGTTATTTCATATAAATACTTTTTCTAAAACATATTTAGTCTATTTGGTTCTCCAAATGTATAATTTGTAAACTGTAAACTGTATTAATTTCAAAACAAACAAAAAGGAAAACATGTAAATACCTGCAACACTGTAGATCCTTAGGAAGAATATTTTTGTTTCTTAGTTTCTTCAAGAAACAAAATTTACATAATTGCTTTATTTTCTTCATTAAACTGCAATCATGCCTTTTAAAAATTTATAAGAACAGTAAAGTTTCAAATTTGTATTCCAGACAAATAAATTATACATTTATACTAGAATAAAACTGAGGGATTTTGAAAACTTTAATATCATTACACATGATAAATGTTTAATTTTACAATTTGTTTCATATATAAAACCCCCACAAATTCAGGATTTCCAGGAACACTAATTGCATTAATCCCAGAAAGGTGAGAGCTCCTCCTGCTGGTTTTAAACAAAAGTTATCTAGTCCCTACCAGAGTGTGAAAATGCTGTAAACCAAAAGAGGAAAAAAAAATTATAATGTAATGACATTAACTTCAGTAAAAAGTCAATACTTTTTATTTAATGGCATAGTTCTAAATATAACAAGATTAACACCTGTTATTTATTTAAAGAGATATATTTATTCATATCATACTAAATGAGAAAGCTGATAAACCAAAAAACACATGCAAGTAGTAGTGCGTGTGTATGTGTGTATCTAAATTTAACAAGAGACTATTTGAACGTCATCCTGTTTAGATTCTGCTTTAAAATGGCATTCAGATGACCACATTAACTAATTTAGTTTTGATATAATTACATATTTTTGATTGACAAAAATCAAAGCTTTTATTTCCAGATGTGTAGTTGATGATACTGTATCTACCCTCACATAGAATATCAATATCGAATTCCTAAAAAATCAAGCATATATTGTTTTAAATAAGTGTACGATTATGTTTATCTGTGGTATGTCTTCTATGTAGTGGTATTATTTTTAAGGCAACATTTTCCAAAAAAGTTAATTCCTTCTTAAAAACTGAAATCAATATTTGTTCATTAGGTGTACTTATAGCATTTTATTTTGCTGTGGCTTTCTTATTCCTGTTGCTCTTATTTTTAATATAAGAACTGTTCATAAATAATATCTCTATCACATGAGAGTTTGGAAGTCCTACTGGAAAGATAAGATAATATGAACATAATGAAATATATTATGACTACTTATTTGAAAGTCTTATCTACAATTTAATGACCATCTCGATACAAAACCGTTTCTATATAAAGGAAGAACAGTATTTAAAAATTATTAAATGCTTACTTTAAAAAGAAACAATAGTGGCTTTACACTGGGAAGAAAAAAATGACTTTTACTGAAATCTAAAAAAAAAAATTATATTACTTAAAAAAGAGCAATTTTTTTCCTTGAAAATCGAAGGGAAAAGTTTTTCCCTACAAAATTTCCCCCCCTCCATTACACTTATATGGACATAATGAAAATAGTTTTTACCCTCCATTACGGACTTATAGAGTCACAAAAAATGTTCCTGGATTTTACATTAAGACATTTTGGCATATTTCAATAAATATTTATTGATTCTGTTATACTGAAGACTATATTAGCTATTGCAGGGTATAGAAAGCTTATAAAATACAATGTCTACCCACAAGGAGTACCTGGTGTCATTTTTTTTTCACTCCTACTCTTAGGATTTTGTGTTAACCTACACACCGAAGTTCATTCAAACATAAAAATACCAGAACAGATTAAAATGCCCTGTTTAGAGGGCTCCGATGAAGAAATGCTGCAGCTATTTAGTAGAATGTGTGGAATTAAATTGCTGTTCCAGAAGGGCAGACATCCAATAGCACATCAACATCACCATCAAAACTGTCAGTAATTGGACCACTTATCTCGGTTTTTATAGAAGCGCCAAGGAATGAATAGACTGTAAGTGCATCCCAGTAGTCAACAGGAAGGGAAACAATAATTTTCTACCTGAAAAATCCTCTCCAAAATAATCCCAAATTCAAGAAATCTGTGCTAAATTTGTCATGATAGTGTTTCATTTAGAGTAGGAGATTTTTTTTAAAAAAGTTGAGGTAAAAATTATCAGAAGTAACCAATTTGTAATTTTTTTATTTTTATTAGATTGATTTTTAGAGAGAGAGAAGAAAGGGAGGGAGAATGCCACATTTTTTTTCTAATCTAAGATTAGTCATCAGAAATAAAAAAAATTATCAAGTAAAAACCTTAACTGCCTTGTCATAATTGAAAAAAAAACACCCACAAAACATAGTAATTTTAAAAGGATAATTTTATCCATTTGTCCATTGAAATTATGGCCAAATCAAGGTACAATTATTAATATTACTTTAATTTAAATATTAGTCCTGCAATGTATGAACTAGCTCCTCAAGGTCAAGGAGTGTGTGTGTGAGTGTGTGTGCATTTAATGAATGAAATGAATAAATGAATGGAGTGCAAGGAAAGTAGCCATGGCAAGAAACTCATATCTTGGGGAATAACATTCTTAACCAACTTTTAGGGTAGACTAAATGGGAAGGCAGGCACTAGATGAAATTTAAATGCCCATTGTGCTTAGTTTGTAATGCAGAAGGTCAAAGGCTATTCACATACGATGTCTCTGAAATGTGGTTAAGGGGCAACGTGGTCTTGAGGAAAAATTAAATCTAAACAGCGACTTGTTTTGAATACAGAATGGAATGTAAGAAGACAAACCATTTCTGTACCTTTTAGGGTCCTCTTCTCTTCACATTGGCCACAACTCAGCAAGGTAAGCTCTCAGGCTACCTGCTGTCAGACTAAGCTCTGTGCATCTACCCCCGTCTCTAACAGTGCAAGTGTTCAAACAATCATGTCTTATCTGCTGCCCCACTGAAAGCATCCATCAAATCCAGAAATCATCTCAATAAGATAGCACACAAATGAGCTTATGAGTACTCATTTCTCCTTATTCCTTCTTGCATTATTTATTCATTTATCCAAATGAAATTTGAATTATAGAACCTTTCAGGTAATAGTGACTTGGGACTCTCCTAGCATACCTCAAAATCACACCACATCAGCAATTCTTCACAGAACTACATTGAAATATAATTTGTAAAATTCCAACTTTTATTTGTCCATATAAACTACTCCCTGTTTTACATTATATCTTCTATTTAATTCCTATTTGGATTTTTAACATGGCTACAGTATCATGTGCT
This sequence comes from Myotis nattereri, assembly GCF_964212035.1. NCBI lineage: Eukaryota > Metazoa > Chordata > Mammalia > Chiroptera > Vespertilionidae > Myotis > Myotis nattereri. The sequence continues at coordinate 82,546,676 of NC_138077.1, forward strand.
TGTGTAAATTGGCCAAGTCGTAACTCTTATTCTACCAATTGTTTGGAGTTGCTCTGCCCTAAACCAAGTAATTCTCTAAGTCTCAGTAATCGCTCCAACTTGGCTCCCAACAGTCTCTGGTCTTGTTAGCCATTCTTCCAGGGGATCATGGCTTAGTATGTATTTGTTTACTGTATGATAGGGGATGATTTTATCTTCTTTACCCTTTGAATTTCTCTTGTTAATTAATCCACTAAAGTATCTTTGAGAGAGATCTAAGGATAATACTGTACTTTTCTTATATTTCCACCACCCCCTCTCTCCAACTATTTCAGTAATATTAACTATACTTGAGTTCCTTTTGTCTCTAAAAACGCTGGATTCAAATTGCCAGTATTTAAGACTCTTCTGTAAAGCAACTAACTAAACTCTTCATGAACACTTAGATTTCACAGTCAGCTGCCTATAAAACATGGTGATCAGGTCATGAAACTTGATAATCTGTTCATAAAGTAATATATATTCTGAAAAGATGCTGCAAAAAGAATATTTTAAATAAAATGTAATTTTCTAACCTTTTAACCACAATTTCAACATCCTTGACTGTCTAAAGAATGTGTGTTGCCTTCTGAATTGTTAAACTGAATTGTACTAAAGGTTTTGGTTAGTAGCATTGCCTGTGGAACTAGCACAGTCTATAATGAGAGAAATGAAAAGGAAAAATGGGAGGACACAATAAAACATTAAGGCAACCAGTTGTAACATTTACACATTAAATAGCTTTTAGCATAACTATTTGAAAATAGAGTAATGAGAATCATGTAGGACAACTTCCTACTGAAAACTACAGACGTAATGACACAGCATATACGATGCCAGATTTAGAGGTCACGAACTGCGAGACAGATGATCTTGTGTGGCATATTTCTGTACTGCAGAGGAGTCAGGAGGAGGGATGGTTCATAAATGAAACATTTACAAATGTGACCCATGCCAAGAGCAGCATGGCTTCAGTACAGAGAAAAGAATGACAGATGGAAGTTTTATTGTTGGCAGAAAAATCCTATATAATAAAAGGGTAATTGGCAAATCGACCGAACGGCGGAATGACCGGTGGCTATGACACACACTGACCACCAGGGGCAGACACTCAGGTCAGGAGCTGCCCCTGGTGGTCAGTGTGCTCCCACAGGGGGAGTGCCACTCAGCCAGGAGCTGGGCTCATGGCTGGCCAGTGCAGCGGCCATGGCAGGAGCCTCTCCCGCCTCTGCAGCAGCGCTAAGGATGTTCATGGGGAGCAGGCCTAAACCATCGGTGGGATATTCCCGGAGGACTCCCAGACTGTGAGAGGGTGCTGGCCAGGCTGAGGGACCCCCCACCCCCCAGTACACGATTTTCGTTCACCGGGCCTCCAGTATAAAACAAAACAAAACAAAACAAAACAAAACAAAACAAAACAAAACAAAACACAGGCATTATCATCATTACCCTGTATGCAAGACAAGTCATAAGTGCTATTGTCAAAGTCTGTATCACCAGGATCTTGTGCAGTGAAGTAAATGCAACAGAAATGATGATGACATTTTATAATTAAGGCAAATGAAGAATATTTTATCCAACACAGGTTTCTCAGTTATAATTAAGCATTAAAAAGCAGGTACAGGCTTCCATTAAGACATTGATCAGTTTTAATTCATTGATTACACAAGATAAGGACACGGTAAAAACTGTAAAATGTTGAGAAAATCTTAGTGAAGTTATCAGGACCCAATTCCAACCTGAGCTTTATGACTGAGATGCTCAATTTTTATCCTTCCAAGGCACAATAATATTTCATGAGACTGATTTTTTAAATTAAATTTTCTGTTATTTAACTCTCTGTTATGCTTTTCTTTTTTTCTTTATTGATTAAGGTATTACATATGTGACCTCATCCCCCCATTACCCCCTTAGCCCCCACTCATGCCCTCAATCCCCCTGTTGTCTGTGTCCATTGGTTAGGCTTGCTTATCAGGCAAATAGGAGACTGATTTATAAACAAAAAGAACTATTTATTCACTGATGATTTGTCTCCCCAAGGAATCTCCTTCCTTGCAGGTAAACACATTCAAGAGACCAAATCAGGGATTAAAGATTTATTTGAAAATACTAAATTACTGAAAAGGAGTAACCCTGTTTTACTCTTTAAAATCCTCTAGAACTATTTCTATTTAAGGAACAAATAATTTTATCTACCCATTTTAAAGCTCTTAACTGTGAATAGTACTGAATAAACAGTAAGTTTTCTACTTAAAACATATTGCCTTTTTAACACTATTCACAAGGCATATTATGATTTTTATAGTTATAACCAGTTATTGGCTACATTTTGAAAGACCTAATTTTTATTTTTTTTAAAAAAAAAATACTTGGTTTATTTCATTTCTTTGCATGTATCTGTCCAATTTTCCCAAAACCATTTATTGAAGAGACTGTCTCAACTCCATTGTATGTTCTTTGCTCCTTTGTCAAATATTAATTGAGCATTATGGCGTGGGTCAATTTCTGGGTTCTCTGTGCTGTTCCATTGATCTATATGTATGGTTTTCTGCCAGTACCAGGCTGTTTTGATTACATGCGTTTGTAGTGTAATTTGATACCAAGTTTTGTGATCCATCCAACTTTTTTCTTATTTTTCAAGATTTCTTCTGCTATTCAGGGTCTGTTTTGGTTCCATATAAATTTTTAGAGTATTTGTTTTAGATCTGTGAAATATGCTATTGGTATTTTAATAGGGATTACATTGAATCTATAGATTTCTTTGGGTAGCATGGACATTTTAATGATGTTAATTCTACCCAGCCATGAATATGGTATATTCTTCCACTTGTTTATATCTTCCTTTATCTCTTTTTTCAACATCCTGTAGTTTTCTGAGTACAAGTGTTTTACCTCCTTGGTTAAGTTTATTTCTAAGTATCTTAATTTTTTTTTCTTTCAATGGTAAACAGGGTATTTTTTTAGTTTCTCTTTCTGAGAGTTCATTATTGGTGTATAAAAATGTCATCGATTTCTGGGTGTTGATTTTTGTATTCTGCTACATTGCCGAATTCATTTATTAAATTTAGTAGTTTTTGGTGGAGACTGATTTATAAACAAAAAGAACTATTTATTCACTGATGATTTGTCTCCCCAAGGAATCTCCTTCCTTGCAGGTAAACACATTCAAGAGACCAAATCAGGGATTAAAGATTTATTTGAAAATACTAAATTACTGAAAAGGAGTAACCCTGTTTTACTCTTTAAAATCCTCTAGAACTATTTCTATTTAAGGAACAAATAATTTTATCTACCCATTTTAAAGCTCTTAACTGTGAATAGTACTGAATTAGGGTTTTCTGTACAATATCATGTCATCTGCAAACAATGAGAGTTTTACTTCCTCCTTTCCAATTTGGATGCTTTTTGTGTTTTCTTCTTGTCTGCTCACTGTGGCTAGCACTGCCAGTACTGTGTTGAGTAAGAGTGGTGAAAGTGGACATCCCTGTCTTGTTCCAAAATACACAAGAATAAACTCAAAATGGATAAAAGACCTAAATGTAAGTGATAAAATTATAAAAATCCTAGAAGAAACCATAGGCAGCAAAATCTCAGACATCTCTCATAGCAATATGTTTATGAATATATCTCCTAGGGCAAGGGAAACTAAGGAGAAAATAAACCAATGGGGCTACATCAAAATAAAAAGCTTCTGCACAGCCAAGGAAATGATTAACATAATTAGAAGGGAACCCACTGCATGGGGGAACATATCTGGCAATGATATATCCAAAAAAGGGTTAATCTCCAAATTATATTGGGGACTCATACAACTTAACAAAAGAAAGATAAACAATCCAATTAAAAAAAATGGGCAAAAGAGCTAAATAGACACTTCTCCAAAGAGGACACACAGATGGCCAAGAGACATGAAAAAATGCTCAGTCACTGATCATCAGAGAGATGCAAATTAAAAGGACAATGAAGTATCACCTCACACCTGTCAGAATGGCTACCATCAACAAATCAACAAATGACAAGTGCTTGCGAGGATGTGGAGAAAAAGAAACCATAGTACACTGCTGGTGGCAATGCAGACTGGTGCAGCCATTAAGGAAAACAGTATGAAGTTTCCTCAAAAAATTAAATATGGAACTGCCATATGACCCAGTGGTCCCACTTCTAGGAATATATCCTAACAATCCCAAAACACCAATCTAAAAGTATGTATGCACCCCTTTGTTCATAGCAGCTCAATTTACAATAGCTAAGATCTGGAAACAACCCAAGTGCCCATCAGTAGATGAGTGGATAAAAAAGCTGTGGTACATTTATACCAGGGAATATTATGCGGCAGTAAAAAAATAAATTAATTAAAAAAAAGGATCTCTTACCCTCTGAGACAGCATGGGGAGACCTGGAGAGTATTATGCTAAGCGAAATAAGCCAGTCAGAGAAATACAAGTATCAGAAGACCTCACTCATATGTGAAATCTAATGAACAAAATAAACTGATGAACAAAATAGATTCAGAGACACAGAAGCAGGGAACAGAATGTCAAATCTCAGAGGGAAGGTGGGGATGGGTGGGAAGATATCAACCAGAGAACCAATATGTATATATGCATAACCCATGGACAGAGATAGTAGGGTGGTGAAGGCCTGGGGCAGAGAATGGGGCTGGCTAGAAGGGGTCAATGCAGGGAGAAAAGGGAACATATGTAATACATTCAACAATATTTTAAAAAGGTATTTGGTTCTACCCATACACTCTCTTTAATTACAAAGTAGCATATATTTTTTCTAAGAAGGATTCTTACATGTGAGTAAAATAAATCCCAATTACTGAGTTAACTTTATAGTTTCAAATAAGGACAGAGAATAGCATTTGCTGACCATGCCAAATAATTTTGGAAAGAATCTAAACTTTTAGACATTTGGTTGGCCAGATTGTTTCTGTCTTTGGTTGTTCTTTATAGATCTTATTTTTATGACCAAGAATGAGAAGCATTTAGAACAACTTATTTCTTTTTTGATTTATTACTATTATGTTTATTCAGATTTCTTTAGTTTTTACCCAATAATTTTTCTATTTCTAGGATATCACGTTACATTTTGTCATCATGCAAATAGTTTCTCCTGCTTCAATGACTTTATTTCAACATATAATCTAAAACTGCCAAATTTTAAATAATGCACATTCATATATTCTTCAGGAATCTTTGTTTCTCTGTCTTCACACTTTTCAGATAAAATTTATCAGTTGGGGGGAAGGGAATGGTCTACTATTATTTCAGTTGCTGTCCACCTCCAAGACAATATCTCCAGCATAAATCTCTCTCTCATGCTTCCAACACAATTCAGATGCCCTTGTTGGTTTGTAAACTGTCCCCTGAACACAGAAGGCACAAACAAACTGGAGAGGAAGACCACTCATACGGGTACGTGGCAGGTTTAATAAGTCAGGGAACTTACATAGGAGGCTTATTGTGGGATGAAATCTCCTCACTTGCCCTTCGGAATCTTAAATTTATATAGAGGCTTCAACTGGGTTCAGTCACATAAACCATCCAGATGCTATCAACACCTTAGTCTCCCAAGCCTGTGTCCCTGGAATAACTTCCACTGTGGGAATGGCGGGTAGAACAGTACATTCCAAGGACACGGGTGTGAGTGAAGGGCCCTCTATCGCCAGGGTCTACTCTAGATCATGGGTCAACTCCTCTCAATTACACTCTTTAACACCCCTCAAAATTAACATTTCTGCTTCTGAGCTCATTATTTTCCCATGAAAGGGTACCATCATCCCCTGATTTCCCTAGTTCAATTACTGGTAGCCGGCATCTGCTCAAGTTAGGATCCTTGACTCATTCCTCATCTATCAATTTGCAAACTGGACCCTGTAGGCAGAATAATGGTCCCTAAATTGCTCATGTCCTAATCCCAGGAATTTGTGAAGATGCTATGTTATGTGGCAAAGGGAAATAAAGGTTGCAGATGGAATTAAGGTTGCTAATCATTTTACCTTAAAATAAGAGGACTATCCTAGATTATGCAGTGGCCCAATGTAATAATCAAGGTCATTCAAAGCAGAAGAGACACTCAGAGCAAGATGTGTGACTACAGAAGAAAGGCACAGAGAGAGGCAACATTGCTGGCTGGAGGAAAGCATCCATAAGTGAACGAATGTGGACAGCCTCCCAAAGGTGAAAAGGGCAAGGAAATGGATTCTTCCCTAAAGCCTTGAGGAAGGAATACAATCCCCCTGACACCTTGATTTTAGCTTAGGGAGACTCCTCAGATTTCTAACCCACAAAGTTGTAAGAATAAACTTGTGTTGTTTAAACTGCTAAATTTGTGATTATTTGTTTCAATGGCAATACATAGTCCACTGAATTTTCTGCATCATCTTCAAATCTATCATTTTTTTCTGTTCTCTACCTATTGTGTCTCTCAACTGAACTAGGGTCCCTTGGTCTTGTTCCTCTCATTTAATGCAGTCTCATTGACGTGCCTGAAATACAAATTTGATTTTTCCATTCTCTGTTCAAAATTCCTCAGTGGTTCCCCTTATCACTTATAAAATTCTCCCAAGATATTTGTTACAAATGTATGCTTATTTCTTCATAATGTATATATTGAGCATTCTACCAGGTTCTCTGAGTATAAAGGTGAATCAAAATAAAGAGAGTGCCAATCTTTAAGGTAATTATAATCTAAAGTAAAAAAAACACAGAAAATAAACAGAAATTATAAAATATGAGAATTGCTATCAACATAATTTAAATTTCAGGCTCAGAGAAAGCCTCTACAAAGGAGGTAATGATTAGATAGAGTTGAATTCTTCTCTATATTCCTTTTAGACTCCTGATGTGAACTATATAACAATGAACTGGAGAAGATATGAAATAAGATACTGCTTATTTATTTTTAACCCAATATTCATTTTACTTTTTGGGTTCTAAAACCTCTTTCTCATTGAATATACACTAACATCCTATGGCAAAATATCCAAGAAAACACAATATGACAGCTATTGTCTTACAAGGTATACTCTGAATTCCTTTTCATTGCACACAAGACACTTCTGGGCTTGGTCCCATCTACCTGCCCTATTTATTCTTCTTCATCTGCAGCCCATTCTTACCCTCCATTAGTCTGATATACTGGCAATCCTCAAACTTATCTTGTCCTCTTAACTCTCCACATTTCATGTCATTCCTTTTGCTTGGAATGCTCTCATTCTGTTGGTCCTACAAGAAGACTCCTAGTCATCACTTATGGCTGAGTCAAAATATAATTTCTTACAGAACTTTCCTAATTTACCCCTGAAATATGCAGATGCTCATTTACACTAATGTGCCATTGAAATCTGTACGTACTTCACTAACAATAATTATCTTATCTTACTTTATTTTACCACGATGTATGTATTTACTTGCATTTCTTTGTGTAACTGCTCTTCCATAGACTCCAAAATTCTTGAAGGTTAGAACTATATATTTTAATCCTTATACTCTTCCCAAAGATTAAACATATTTTAAAAATATCTAATTGAATGGAATATCAAAATGAAAATCAACAGGTAAGGAATTTAAAATATCTAGATTCCTATAACTCCATAGTTCGCAAATGGCTCAAAATGTCTATAAAAATGGACAACCCAGAGCACTCAAACAAAAGCAGTATACCTTCAGTAACTGTAAAGTTCTGAGGACAGTACACTAAAGAGAGGGGATTTCAGGTCTTGTTATTATAAACTTAGTGTTCCAAAGAAATAGATAATAAAAGAACTTTGTGCTTTTTATCAGCTTGTCTCAAAAGAGTTACTAGAGCAGAGTTAACGGACCAGCATAACCAAAATAATAATCATGAAATCTTGATCATATTGGGAAGAAAAAAGAGGAAAGGAAAAAATTACTAAAATGAAATCATAATGATTCAAAAGCTTCAAGTACTTAAAGAGAAATTTCAATGTGAGCTTAGTAGAGGAGATTTTTTCACATAAAAAATAAAAACTTTTTGAAGTAGATGGGCAAATTATTTCAGATTATATATATAGAAATATATATATTTATATATAGAAATATATATTTATATATATACAAATACATATGTATATATTTATATATGTATATATATGTGTGTATATATATGTGTGTGTGTGTGTGTATATATGTGTGTGTGTGTGTGTGTGTGTGTGTATATATATATATATATATATACACACACACACACACACACACTAGAGGCCCAGTGCATGAAATTTGTGCACAGGTAGGGTTCCTAGGGGTTCCTAAGCCTGGCCGGTAATCAGTGCCAATTGGGGACTTCTGGCTGCCAGCCAGGGCCTTCCTTCATTCCACGCTGCCCCCTGGTGGTCAGCACAGGTCATAGTGAGCAATTGAACTCCCGGTCTCCCAGTCAAACTCCTGAGGGGACACTTTGCATATTAGCCCTTTATATATATAACTAGAGGCCCAATGCATGAAATTCGTGCAAGGGTCCTTGGCCTTTGCAGCCCCAGCTGGCCCTCGCAGACCCAGCTGGTCCTCGCAGCTTTGGCTTTGTCCGGAAGGTCATTTGGACAGTTGTTCTGCTATTCAGTCTAATTAGCATATTAGCTGTTTATTATATAGGATAATATTCTGCAATATACTCAAATGTAGGGGGGGAAATTACCTATGAACAAGAAGAATTATGTACCCAGAATAAAATAAGTCAGTGCTCTTGACAAAGAAAATAGTCAACATATTATGGCCTCTGAAGTTGGAGCATGGGTAAGGAAAGGAACATTAGAGGATATTAAAAAGCATTTTTTTAAAAACAAGAGCTATAGAAATGGCTAGAACATCTTTGAAGTTAAATATGGGGATCCCACTGCTTTGATACTTTCATCTTGAAGTGAGCAGAATGACACCTTTTTATAGAACCCCTATTTGGTTGGGTTTTCATATAAATTCAAACTTTTAGTAGTTATTTTTATTGGAGACTAGATATATCAAAACCTAAAAAATAAGTTAGAATATTAATAAATCTCCTCACCTAGTATTGCTTTGAGCATAGTTGAAAATTTATTAAAGGCATAGATGCCTTTGTATCTTAAGGGAGCAAACTGTGAATATGGGCAAGTAAGGAAGCCCCTATAGACTGAAGATTTAACATTATTACTGAGGAAAGAGTCCTCTCTTTTCTAAGCAGGGGAACCAAACTGATAATAATCAGCAAAATGTAGGTTACTCTAACCATGGGATCAATGACAATAATCTCATATATCACCTATAATAAGGGTAATGATATCCTAATTATCTTATTTACAAAGAAATGATGGAATATTAATACAGCTTTAACTTAAAGGAATTCCATAAAGCATTTGTAAAAGAAACCTATTAAATGAATAGTTCTGTCTGAGGCCCCAACCCAGGTAAGTAATCTAATGTGAGAAATACCAACAGGCACAGTCATTTGCTTCCTCCTCCTTATCTATGTTAACCATCTATTGAGCATTCAATAAACACAAGAACTGTGAAAGGCACTCAAGTAAATATGGAACTAAGTGAAACAGATTAATGGAGAGCAAACCAATTTGCATTAGGAAGTAACTTTAGAGATGAATAAGAAGCTTCAAAAAATTAAGTAACATACTAGTCCATGTAAAATCTTTAAAAATAGGGAGGCTGAGAATATTTAGGACACTGACGCAAACTTGTGAAACCGAATGATTTAAAGAAAAAATTCTGAATTAATTCTATCCAGAAGATTAAATGTCATTGAACATCCTCATGATATAGTATTGGACCCTTGATGATAAGAACTGGAATTTCTGTGTTTTTCCTAGGGGAGCAATACTCCAGTTGCTCCAGAACAAATCCAAAATGTCAAACTTTATAGTGAAATGTTCCTACTATATCATGATAAATGATGATGAAACCAAACTATAGCATTTAGTGAATTATAAAACAAAGCCCAACTTGCAAGTCTATATTTATTCACTAAGCCATTCTTTACTCATATTCCTCTTGCAAGTATGTATTTATTCACTAATCTTTTCTTTACTCGGATTTCTATTGAAGATGGTGTTTTCTCCAGTATATCTAAATGCTACAAAAGTTCTGAGCAAATCTCAAGTGACCAACATTATGTTTCCAGAGCATCTTGACATTCATCTCAAGCTGTTTTCTAAGCACTCCAACCTAGAGCTTCAGTACATACTGAATTTATTTCACATTCTTAAAAACATCAAACTCTTTGAGCCTTCTCATGAACTAATATCTATCTCCCATCTTGGTGACTACTGACTCAACCTTGGTCTCGCTCACATGACATTTCTTGTTGGAAGTCTCTTCTAATATCCTAACATATAAAAACCCTGCATCCATAATGACCCATTATGACTTGAGGCAGACCAACCGGAAGTCCTGAAGTCAGCAACCCAGCACTGTGGGCTACAGGCAAGGTGACCAAGCACTCACTGCTGAGGGGGCTGTGAATCAGGCCTGGAGAGAGTCCTGACGAGAGAAGCAAGGTCTGATCCGGAGCCTCTGTGGCAGCTGTAGATCAGCACTTGCCTCTCTCTTTCTATCCATGCCTGGCCAGCAGCCTCCCCTCCATTTCTCTCCAGGCCTCCACTGGGGCTGCTAATCAGCCCCGCATTTCTAATCAAGCCCCACTGATAGGCCCAGAGACACTGACTGGCATAGGAACCAACCAATCAGAACCAAATATGGGTGCTTGAAGAACCAATAGCTGTCTAGGAGGTGGAGTTTTTGATGCTGACTGGCATAAGAAATGACCAATCAGAACCAAATCTGGGTGCTGTGAGGAGCCAATGGCTGCCTAGGAGGCAAAGCTTTTGATGCTGACCAGCAGAGGAGGGCAGTTGGGGGCGAGATCAGGTAGGCAGGGGAGGGCAGATGGGGGCAAGATTAGGCTGGCAGGGGAGGGCAGTTGGGGCAACCGGGCTTTCAGGGGAGGGCAGTGGGGGGTGAGATCAGGCCAGCAGGGGAGGGCAGTTAGGAGTGATCAGGCAGGCAGGCAGGCAGAGGGGTTACGGGCAGTTAGGCAGGCAGGCAGAGGCACTTAGGGGCGAACAGGCAGGCAGGCAGGTGAGCAGTTAGGAGCCAGCAGTCCCAGATCCCCCAAGGGGTCCCTAATTGGAGAGGGTGCAGGCTGGGCTGAGGGAACATCCACCCCCCTGTGCACATATTTTGTGCACTGGGCCACTAGTACTTTTTATAATAGGGGGAAGGTGTCATGTTTAATGAGCCCCCTTAGACTAATGCATGTTCCACAGCCAAAAAGCATGACTTTATTGTAACTATCCAATCATTTTTCTCCTAGAAGGACTAAGTTTCATGAGTTTAGGGATCTTAGTCCTTGTTTACCAACATTTTCCTTGTACCTAGCAAAATTGTAAGAGTACAAATGAGAAATGATGGTAGTCTTAGCATAAAACATTCTTCCAACTGATCAAGGCCACAGTGAACTTTCCTCCTCTAAATATACTTAGAATGTCCAGCCACTTTTTGCTTCTTATTGAATACTTATGTCAGATTATATTATTCATAGATAAATTCATATTACAGATAAGGATTATGGGACCCAGAAATATTAGAAGACTTACTCAAGATCACTCAGGTAGTTAGTATCACCACCATGATAAAATATGTATGAAGAGGTATATGAAGAGGTATAGTGCTTTTCCTATTTTAGCATGAATTTAATTTCCATAGCTAGCATTTGTGCCTTGAGAGGGCATCAAAATATGTACCTCTCCTATACCTAGGCCACACAGTTGTTAAGGCATATTTGATTATGTTAAGTGATAATTATATTGAAATAATTTGATTTTAATTATTTATTTTATTTATGTATGTTTTCATTTGATTTTAATTTTCTGCCATCCTCCATTCACAAAAAAATCTCTGTAAGCTAGTTTTATCATTCTCCAATGAAATCTCAGGCAGGAAACATTATTTTTCAATGCCTTTTTAGTCACAGCATCTTACATTTAGTTCAAGAAAATAACCAAAACTCAAAATTCATACAACTTCGCCACTTCTCCATCACTTTGATTCTGCTCGAAGCCTGGAAGCTTGCAGTATGAAAGGGTATACGTGTAGATTCTCCTCACAATCTTCTATTCACTATTATTTCTGACTCACCAGCATCAAGCACAGTGATTAAGCTGAGAGGAGTACAGTTTTTCATGACTGGTTCAGTCTTGATGAGGTTTTGGCAGCAGCCTTTCTAGGGGGTTTCAGGATAGATCCTTACATAATGCCCTACATTTGGAATAGGGAACCCACACATTTGACCCCGAGGCACTAATTTATGGAGATCCATCCTGGTACAGCCCTATCTCTGCCTCTGCTCTCCTACCTCAGGCTACCTACTTTCAGACTCTCCTACCTTCCTTATGCTCCTCAAATAGTGAACACATAATTAACCTCTGAGTTGTTCCTTTACTCCCTCCTGCACCAAACCATCCCTTCTCCATCTGAAAATGCTATTACTTCCAATCTTCCCAAACTTAATCACTTACAGTAGTTGAAACTGGTAATCTCTAATGGTGGAAAGATAGGGTTTTAAAAAATTTTCACTATGAGCTATAGAGGAAATGGCATAGTAATTCATTTTAGGGTATGTAGATATTGGTACCTATATATTGTTCTTGGCTTTGAAATTTCACCTTAATTTATAAGTCTCATTTTCAAATAATATTAATATGTGTATTTTAATATAATTTTAACTATCATTTGTTGAATGATTCCTATGTATCAAACGCTTAGCTCAGCATGTTCTACATGTATTACCTTATTTGCTATTTTTTTAAACTTATTTTTTTAAGTCCTTATTACTAGATCTACTTTACCAGTTAAAAAAGTAAAATCCTAAAGAGGTTAAAAAAACAAACAAACAAACAAAAAAACAAATGTGCTCCAGAAAGCAAAGCTTATTTAAAAAAAGGCACAATCATTTGAATTTAATATCAGCTTGTCTTGCTTTCTGACCAAAGTACCTAATCATATGCAAGACTTTTCTGATCTTGCAAAGGTCAAGAGAAAAGGAAAGTTTAAGAGAAGGGAAATGGAGCAGGCTGCTGTGCAAGAAGAGTGAAAGGGACAAAGTGGTTTCTAAGACGTGAGATTTTAGAGGAATCCTGTGCTTTCTTTGTTTTCATTTAAGAGATTCAATAAGCAACTATAAAAAATTAAAACAGCAAGACGCAAAAGTTTACACAATTTTATATGGCTCTTTTCCTTACACAAAACAGTTGAAAACATTCCCTTAATGCTTTTAACTGCATTTTTTTTTAACTCTTAAGGGCTATTTATTTGCTTATTTTGAATTGTAGAATAGAAATATCATGAAACTTAATTTAAAATTTAATTGATTTTATAAGGAGTCCCACTTTACTGCCTAATCTCCCACAGTGTGAAATAAACAAATACCCAAAGTCCAATGTATTTCCATTAAACAAAAAATATTTAAGCTAGCACTTTTTAAGCATTTACCTTTGAATTTTGTAATACTTCACACCTAATTTGAGCAACTGGACCGAGGTAATGAATAAATCTTATAACAGAAGGCTACTGACATTTGTATTTGGTCTGCAATTTCTGAATTAAGCCTGCTGGGAGGCAACACTTCATGTCTTTTTTTTTTTTTAACATATTTTATTGATTTTTCACAGAGAGGAAGAGAGAGGGATAGAGAGTTAGAAACATCAGTGAGAGAGAAACATCCATCAGCTGCCTCCTGCACACCCCCTACTGGTGTGCCCGCAACCAAGGTACATGCCCTTGGTTGGAATCGAACCCAGGACCTCTCAGTCCACAGGCCAACGCTCTATCCACCGAGCCAAACCGGTCAGGGCCAAACTTCATGTCTTATTTACAGCTTTGAAAGCTGTTCAAGGAGACAGCTCTAACTTTTGATAAGCATAAATTTTCTCCTAGAAAATACCCATTTCTTTAAACTCTTCTAGGAAAAGTGTGTTGTGTGGACCAGAAAGCAAAATTATAGTATTTCACTGTGAATGTCTGGACCCCAACATTTTCATATGTGTCTAAACTGTATTACTAGTTTTGGAATTTTTTAAAAGGAATAAAATAATAAACCTATTCAGATGACCTAAGAATAAGGAAAACAAATGTAATTTAATCTGGCATAAAATATATCTAATTTCTAAAAGATATAAACATGAACAATTTAGCACATCTCAAGTAATTCTAAATATTAAAAAATAATCTAGCATATAGCATGGTACAGAGTGTTAATCAACTTTTGAAATAAAAATAAAACTTTGAAATATGAAACACTAACATTTAAATATTTTTATAACAATGTGGTTGATAGTTTTCATAAATCATTATCTACACTAAAAGAGAAACATGGTAATTGGCGTACGACCGCTACCCTTCCCATTGGCTAATCAGCGAGATATGCAAATTAACTGTCAACCAAGATGGCGGCCGGCAGCCAGGCAGCTTGAAACTAACATGAGGCTTGGTTGCCTCAGTGACGGAGGAAACCAACGTTCCCTGCCTGCGGCTGCAGGCCTCTGAGCCTGCAGTTTGAAACATTTTAACAAATACCGCCGGATTTCTGCCAGCAGATACGCAACATTGTATGCAAAGGCCAGAAACCTACTTTCAGGAGCGGAGGCCTAAGAGCTGGAGCCAAGCCTCAAGCTAAAGCTGGCCCAGAATAAAAAAAAAAAAAAGGAAAAAAGGAGCGGTTGGGAGCTTCAGTCACCCCCAGCCTGAAAACAGCCCTCAGCCCCTCACCCAGACTGGCCAGGCACCCCAGTGGGGACCCCCACCCTGAAGGGTGTGTGACCAACTGCAAACAGCCATCATCCCCTCACCCAGGCTGGCCAGGCACCCCAGTGGGGACCCCACCCTGATCCAGGACACCCTTCAGGGCAAACCAGCCAGCCCCACCCATGCACCAGGCCTCTATTCTATATAGTAAAAGGGTAATATGCCTCCCAGCACCGGGATCAGCATGACAGGGGGCAGCGCCCAAACCCCCTGATCGCCCTGCTGCTCTGTGTGTGACAGGGGGCAGGGCCACAACCCCCCCCCCGCCCCCCTCCCCCGGGCCCTGCTCTGTGTGTGATGGGGTAGAGTCATAACCTCCCCATCATCCCTGCCCTGAGTGTGACAGTGGCGGCGCCCCAATCCCCCAATCGGCCCTACTCTGAGAACGACCAGGGGCTGCACCTAGGGATTGGGCCTGCCCTCTGCCACCCGGGAGCAGGCCTAAGCCAGCAGGTCGTTATCTCCCGAGGGGTCCCAGACTGCGAGAGGGCACAGGCCAGGCTGAGGGACCCCCCCCCTTCCCGCCAAGTGCACAAATTTTTGTGCACTGGGGCCTCTAGTTTTAATATATTTTGAGTATTCTTTTAAAAATCAAAACTAACCCTAACACAACTACTCAACAAAGTAGTTTCTCCTTTAAGCCCACACCTTGAATTCTTACAGGTAGATTATATTTAGAAAAATATTATTTATATTTTTTACATTTTGCATTCAATTATACTAGCTAAAGAGGAAAAATCCATCAAAACTTGTAAATTAACTTTCTTTTATCATAAAAGCTTTTTTTCTTAAAAGTTAGTCTTTCATCATTGTAAAAATTTCAGTCATTAATTTAAAAAAATTTGTCTTGTCTATGTACTAGTTTCGGTGTCAAGTGTTGGGCAGACAATAGTGAAGTTGACAAATGTACAGTATATTTTTTTATCTATGAATGTTCAAAGATGGCCTTAATTAGTCTGTGATTTATATTCAAATTATTTGCCCTCACATTTACTGGATGAATTGGGGGTCAGCATCCCTTAGGATGTAATTATAAATGCTAGAACCATCTTGGTTGACTTCTCATTTCTGTAGGTATTCTCCCTTTGTTACCACCTGTCTTGATCTCTCTCACATTCCTCCCTCTTTCCTCCAAATACTATCTTATATTTGTCTCTCACTCTTTCATAGGTCAAGTTCTGTTATAAGTATCAGATATATCCCTCAATTGCTGACAGAAATGACTCATTTTTATTTATTCCTCATGAGATGATATGACACTCTTACATTTCATAACAATTTTATTGTTCTTTGATTTAAAAAAATTGTTCTACAATTTTTAAACATGATTCAGATATTCCAAAAATTTATCTTAAAAAAGTGAACAAACCAGTAACAGCAAATTGAATTTTAGTACAGTAAGAATTCATCACGCCTTATATAACTGAGAATAACTCAGAATCACACTAGTCTTAAAAAATAACACTTTAAGTAAAAATTAATTTCCAAATATTCTAATCTTCTTTTAGATACAGTTGTAATTATACCTATGTAAATTCAATTTGTATAATCTCATAAATGCTTCATTATATTTAAAATTTATAAAACAAAACAGATACAGAAAGACCTTTATTTTGGGGAAGTAAAAACAGTGAAATGTCAAACCATGATTACAGAGAGTAACATATATCCAGAGGCTAGTCTCAATTTAAAGATGAATAACTGAAAAGGGCAAATAAATAATGTATGACATACATTTTTGTATCTAGTCACAGGGTAAGTTTAACTGTAGATGCTGAAGGCAGACCACAAACACTGAGAATCCAGTTTATAGATACAAATAAAAGCTCAAACACAGAACTTGTAGCACTAGACCAAATCACAATAATTTGGTGTTAAAAGAAAGAGAAGCCCAGAGATTAGGATGAATATATGAGATTAACCTAATACCAGAATCTGTGCTGCTGTGTTAAAAACTGCTGAAACTTTTTTATTAGGTCACGACTACTTCTAACCCTCTGGCCTGAAAGTGAAATGTACCTACATGTGGAACTCAAATGGGTCCAGGATTAGCAAAGAAAGATTTACTGGAAAAGAATTATACAGTTCCGATATACTTTGTACATTTTATATAAATATAAATATCTTCACTAATAAAAGAGAAGCATGCAAATTAACCGTCACTCGGTCACTCCGCTACACCCATTAGCCAATCAGAGAGACTATGCAAATCAACCCAACAAAGATGGCGGTTAATTTGCATACGCAGGTGTGGAGCGAAGACTGAAGATGACTGAAGATGGTGGCGGACACAGAGCTGGAGTGAGCAGGAGGCTTGGGTTGCTCCCAGCAATGGAGGAAGCCAAGCTTCCCGCTGGCCCTGGACTCTGCTCAAGGAGGGGCTGGGGGCCTGGATCACTGGGGCAACCCAGCCTTCCAGTCCACCCTGGGCTCCACTGGAGGAGCTGGAAAAAAAAAGGAGGGGCTGGGAGCAGCTGGAGTGGGGAAGCCAAGCCTCGCTGCTGCAGCTGGACCAAAAGCCTGGGTCCCAGGTGCCGGAGGAAAACCGGTGCTGGTAGCCAGGGGAAGGAAGTCCTATTGCACGAATCTTCGTGCAACAGGCCCCCGTTATTCAAATAAAGTGCATCTATTCAGTAATATTGGCTTCTTTAAAAAATAAAGAAGATAAATTAGAGAAGTGGACAATAAAATGTCTTATTATTTTTAAGAACTGTTATTGTTAAAATAAACACAAGTATCTTTATCAGGGTATCATGTAACTAAAGGTTGTTCCAGGGTACAATGAAATAATTCATATGCCCTCAATATAGCACATTATTTGGCTGGCTGTTACAATTATACTCATAAGCATCCCTTGTTAATCATTCCAACATAATTCCTGTATTCTTACACTAACATCCAAATTACCCTTTTTAGGAAAGTAAGTTCATGATTTCTATAAGCTAAAATCCAACTTCACTACTAGTCTTTCTACCTATTTGCTTCCACCTCACGGATAGAATCACCTCACAAAATTGACAAGCATCCTTCTCTTCCCACCCAGCCTGAACCTGATTTTGTTAATAAAAGAGTTCTATAAATTTAGCCGTATCTCAAGACATTGTTGGTTGTCACAAGTGGGAAGAGAGTGTCAGGGATACTGCTAAGCATCCTACAATGAAAAGGACTGTCCTTACAACAAACAACTGTGCAATTCAAAGAGAACCTTCCTCCCAGTATGTGGGAGCATAAACTCCTTCCGTACCATAAAGAGGCCATGCTCACCCTGAAAATACTTAAGTGATAACCTCAGTACCAATTCTCACTCTTCCCTGAAGGCTCTGGTACTCCATAGGGACTTCATGTAATAAATGTAGATTTAAAATGATTAGTTTAAAAAAGAGAGAGTCTTTTGGGAAAAAAAAAAAAGGAAAAAAGTTCTATAAATATTCCAAATCCGTAGTTTGAGTATTATTTGCATTAACATGTTTTAAACAACATGTCTTCTACTCTCTCAGCCATCAGGTCTCAAATATTTTCATTAATGTTCATTTCTAGCTAAAAAAATAAGCGCTGAATCTTTATTTTTGCAAGATTTAAAACAAACCAAAAAAACCAACCTCAGGTAGTATGCGAAATAATGGCATCAGCTTGACCACATATTTTGTCCAATTCAACCTCTCCACACTCTATTTATTTGTAACATAATTGTATATTAACAAAAATATGACAGCAGTGACAATTCTGGGTGCTGAGGGGTCTACTCTTGACAAAAGGCTAAAAATGACAGAGGACATATATCAACTTGCACAAAAGAAATCCTACACATAGATGCTGAATGGAAACCGAGCATGGATTCTGCTATGATGAAAGCATGTTTATCTGTTTGTTTGTTTTAAATTGGGCTTCTAATACATAACAATGTGATCACCTTAAATTTTCTGATTGCACCAAATTTTAAAGGCCTTGAATTAAAAACTATACCTGGGAGAAAAGCCAAAAATATATACTTAAAACGGATCTATATGTAAACATTATTTAATATAAATAAAATAGCTAAGTTCATTATATATATATATATATATATATATATATATATATATATATATACACACAGCCAGATGCACGAAGATTCGTGCAAGAATAGGCCTTCCTTCCCCTGGCTGCCAGCACCAACTTCCCTCCGGGACCTGCGACCCAGGCCTTCACTCTAGCCCAGCCGTGGGCAAACACGGCCCGCAGGCCGGATCCGGCCCGTTTGAAATGAATAAAACTTAAAAAAAAAAAAAAAAAAGACCGTACCCTTTTCTGTAATGATGTTTACTTTGAATTTATATTAGTTCACACAAACACTCCATCCATGCTTTTGTTCCGGCCCTCCAGTCCAGTTTAAGAACCCATTGTGGCCCTCGAGTCAAAAAGTT
Organism: Myotis nattereri; assembly: GCF_964212035.1. Classification (NCBI taxonomy): domain Eukaryota; kingdom Metazoa; phylum Chordata; class Mammalia; order Chiroptera; family Vespertilionidae; genus Myotis; species Myotis nattereri. Next base: position 82,565,904 of record NC_138077.1, read on the forward strand.
TGCCCACTCCTGGCCTAGCCACTGCCCCCCGCCTGCTCCAGCCGACTCCGTGGCTACGGCCGGTGCAGCCATCTTTGTGGCTATGGGCGCCACCATCTTTGTCACAGAGTGATGGTTATTTTGCATCTTACCCTTTTATTACTATAGATTTATCAAGAGTTAATGGTTATTACATGCAAAGCAAACCATCTCGAGTTGAGATACTAAATAAATAATGATGTTTGAGCTATAACATTACAACCTGGACAAAGTGATGCTGCTGGTTTTACTTTCTGAGGAATTATCTCTACTTATAATGAAATGGAGTAAGACATTAGGAAGTATCTGTCTTAAATAAAATTAAAGATTTTGTAAGACAGAGAGTGAAACCACATAAGGTGCAATAAACCTGTAAAGCCCTTAATAACCATTGCCATACGTAATGAGTTAATTAATGAGAGGATATTAGCATGAAGTTGAAGCTTACAATGTTTAAAACAATAAGAAAAACTAAATGCCTGTTTAGAAGATTACAGTTAAAATGTAGTGCTAAAGAAACAAACAATCAGAGGTTAGGGAGAATACTGATACTTTGCAGGAACCCTAACCTCTCTGATATTATCACCTGTAGAGGAGCTACATCACCTTTTTTTTTTTTTTCTTTGAAAAGACCTCTTTTATTTTTTATTTTATTTTTTTATTTTATTTTTTTAATTGTTTTATTGCTTAAAGTATTACAAAGGGTATTACATGTCTCCTTTTTTCCCCCGCCCTTGACAATCCCCTGGCCTCCCCTACCCCCCAGTGTCTTATGTCCATTGGTTATGCTTATATGCATGCATACAAGTCCCTCGGTTGATCTCTTACCGCCCCCCTTCTGCCCCCCCTACTCTCTCCGGCCTTCCTGCTGCAGTTTGACAGTCTGTTTGAGGCAGCTCTGCCTCTGTATCTATTTTTGTTCATAAGTTTATAATGGTCTTTATTGTCCATGAATGGGTGAGATCATGTGATATTTTTCCTTCATTGACTGGCTTATTTCACTTAGCATAATGCTCTCCAGTTCCATCCATGCCGTTGCAAATGGTGAGTTCCTTCTTTTTTACAGCAGCATAGTATTCCATCATGTAGATGTACCACAGTTTTCTAATCCATTCATCTACTGATGGGCACTTAGGCTGTTTCCAGATCTTAGCTATGGTGAATTGTGCTGCTATGAACATAGGGGTGCATGTATCCTTTCTGATTGGTGTTTCTGGTTTCTTGGGATATATTCCTAGAAGTGGGATCACAGGGTCAAATGGGAGTTCCATTTTTAGTTTTTTGAGGAAACTCCATACTGTCTTCCATAGTGGCTGCACCAGTCTGCATTCCCACCAGCAGTGTACGAGTGTTCCTTTTTCTCCACATCCTCTCCAGCACTTGTCGTTTGTTGATTTGTTGATGATAGCCAGTCTGACAGGTGTGAGATGGTACCTCATTGTTGTTTTGATTTGCATCTCTCGGATGATTAGTGACTTTGAGCATGTTTTCTTATGTCTCTTGGCTTTCTGAATGTCCTCTTTTGAAAGGTGTCTATTTAGGTCCTTTGCCCATTTTTTGATTGGATTGTTTATCTTCCTTTTGTTAAGTTGTATGAGTTCCCTATACATTTTGGAGATTAGGCCCTTATCAGATATGACATTGGCAAATATGGTTTCCCAGGCAGTGGGCTTTCTTGTTGTTTTGCTGATGGTTTCTTTTGCTGTAAAGAATCTTTTTATGTTGATGTAGTCCCATTTGTTCATTTTCCCTTTAGTTTCAAGTGCCCTAGCGTCACCTTTTTTTTTTATTCCCTGACCATAGAAGACGTTCTAACCCTTGTCCTCCCGCATCAATTACCGGAATATAACAGACTAAGAAAGGGGCACCTAACACCTGTGCTGGGTTTAGCAGTCACCGTTTTGCTTCTTGCTGGTGGAAGGCTCGTTCACGCCGGGGCCTGGGATAAGGTCCCTTGTTTTCCTATATGAGATTTACAGCACTTCTAGTTCCATCATGCCTTAATTAAGATTTTCAGAGATGACATTTCATGCCTCTGACCTCTGACCTCGAGTAGTGCCCTTGCCTGAATCACATCTTTCAGGAAATCTCAGAATAGATTGGAATCTGCCTCTCAGGAGAGAATCCGAAAGAGGGCAGATATTTGGCTTCTTGGCAGCTGTATTCTAGGCACCACAACCTAAAAGTCCTCCATGCAATGTTCCAGCCCAGGACTTTTGATCTTGAACGAGTTAAGGTAAGAAGCAGAGACAGAATTAATTTTGGTAGTAGAGGTGGCAGAAGCAGTAGCTTCAGTGTTTTCATGGTATGGCTGCCAGCATCTAAAACCAAACCTTCCTTATAAAGAAATGCAAATTAATACATTATGACACTTTCACCTCTTGTGTTAGAAAGATAAAAAGGTTTGACTATATGTACTGTTGTTAGGTATATCAGAATAGGCTGGGCATGCTATAGAAAATAAACTCTGAAAGTTCAGGTTACACTGTGGTCTTTGGAGGGAAGCTCTTCTCCTGGTAATAACTCAAACCAAAGATGAGTGAAAAGCCACCAACCAGATCAATGCTGGTCACCATGGAAGAGGAAACATAAGCCTCTAGAGCAGCGGTTCTCAACCTTTGGGTTGAGACCCCTTTGGGCAGTGGTTCTCAACCTTGGCTGCACATTAGAATCACCTGGGAATCTTTTTTAAAAAAGATATCCTATATAATAAAAGAGAAACATGGTAATTAACCATAACTTCGCTATTCTTCCCATTGGTTAATCAGCAAGATATGCAAATTAACTGCCAACCAAGATGTCAGCCAGCAGCCAGGCAGCTGAAGTAAACAGGAGGCTTGCTTTCTCCAGTACGGAGGGAGACAAGGTTCCCCGCCTGCCACTGCCAGCCTCTGAGCTGCACTCTAAGAAACAATGTTGCAAATATAGAAGCTAAACAATCCCCATGCTTTCAGCCAGCCGGCCAAGCTGGAGTTGCAATAGAGTTTCAATTATAGAACCCAAACAAACCAGATCCCTGCTTTCAGCAGCCGAGGTCTCAGAGCTGGAGCCAAGCCTCAGAGCTAAAGCCAGCTCTCAGCTCCAGTGACAGCCATAGAAGGTAAATAAATCCCAGAATAAAAAAAGAAAAAAGAAAAAAAGGAGAGGTTAGGAGCTTCAGTCACCCGCCAGCCTGAAAACCGCCCTCAGCCCCTCACCCAGACTGGCCAGGCACCCCAGTGCGGATGCCCACCCTGAAGGGTGTGTGACCAGCTGCAAACAACCATCATCCCCTCATCCAGGCTGGCCAGGCACCCAAGCGGGACCCCCACCCTGATCCAGGACACCCTTCAGGGCAAACCAGCTGACCCCGACCCGTGCACCAGGCCTCTACCCTATATAGTAAAAGGGTAATATGCCTCCCAGCACCAGGATCAGCGGAGTCGCGAGGCCTCCCGAACCCGGGATCAGCGGAGCAGCGAGGCCTCACTGCCCCGGTGTCAAACGGAGTCGCGAGGCCTCCCAGCACCAGGATCAGCTGAGCAGTGAGGCCTCCTAGCACTGGGATCAGTGGAGCCATGAGGCCTCCTGGCCCCTGGAGCAGTGTGACAGGGGGCAGCACCCAAAACCCCTGATCGCCCTGCGGCTCTGTGTGTGACAGGGGGTGGGGCCACAACCTCCCTATCTGCCCTGCTCTTTTTGTGACAGGGGAAGGCGCCCCAACCCCCTGATCGGCCCTGCTCTGTATGTGACAGGGTGCGGTGCCCCAACCCCCATGGGCCCTGCTCTGTGTGTGACACGGTAGAGCAGCAACCTCCCCATCGGCCCTGCTCTGTTCGTGATGGGATGATGCTGCAACCTCCCCATCAACCCTGCCTTGAGTGTGACAGGGGGCGGTGCCCCAACCCTCCAATCAGCCCTACCCTGGGCGTGACTGGGGGTGGCATCGCAAACTCCCGATCCGCCCTGCTCTGTGCATGACAGGGGGAGGTGCCCCAACTCCCCAATAGGCCCTGCTCTGATCCCAACCAGGGGCTGCACCTAGGGATTGGGCCTGCCTTCTGCCACCTGGGAGCAGGCCTAAGCCAGCAGGTCATTATCTCCTGAGGGGTCCCAGACTTTGAGAGGGCACAAGTGGGGTTGATGGACATCCCCCCCTCCAGTGCACAAACTTTTGTGCACTGGGCCTCTAGTATATATATAGTATTGATTTTTTACAGAGAGTAAGGGAGAGAGGTAGAGAGTTAGAAACATCGATGAGAGAGAAATATCGATCAGCCGCCTCATGCACACTTCCCACTGGGGATCTGCCCGCAACCAAGGTACACACCCTTGACCGGAATCGAACCCGGGACCTTTCAGTCCGCAGGCCGATGCTCTATCCACTGAGCCAAACCAGCCACAGCATGGGAATCTTTTTAATACCCTGATTTCTGGGCCTCATCCTCCGGAAATTCTGTTTCTTTGTTATGGGGTGGGGCCACAACATTAGTAACAAAGAAACAGAATTTCTGGAGGATGGGGCCCAGAAATCAGTATTTTAAAAAGATTCCCAGGTGATTTTAATGTGCAGCCAAGGTTGAGAACCACTGTCTTTGGGGGTTGAACGACCCTTTAACAGGGGTCGCCTAAGACCATCGGAAAACACATATATAATTACATATTGTTTTTGTGATTAATCACTATGCTTTAATTATGTTCAATTTGTAACAATGAAAATACATCCTGCATATCAGATATTTACATTACGATTCATAACAGTAGCAAAATTACAGTTATGAAGTAGCAACGAAAATAATTTTATGTTTGGGGGTCACCACAACATGAGTAACTATATATTAAAGGATCGCGGAATTAGGAAGGTTGAGAACCACTGCTCTAGAGAGTGTTACTTTGACACTAAGTAACACATACATTGAAGCATCCATCTTATATAAAAACTGCAGTTTGATATTTTAACCCTGCTATTTCTGGCTTCTGTAAATGCTTGCTGGCTTAAATAATAAGGAAAGTAAGATTACTCCCATTTCAGAGAGGCCATTAAACCTTCCCAGATGAAGTTATCAGTGCTGACACCAGGCCAAACCTTTGGTTGAGGTTCTCAAAGCCCCAGCACATAGGGCCCTTTAAGAACTTGCAAAGGGAACCGGAAAAAACCCATATTTGGGAGACAGAGAAGGTAAAATAGTATAAATATGGGAAACTTCGTGTGTGATTTGACCCAGAATTTGAGAGACATTTTCCTCTGGGCCCGCGAGTAGTAAATGTAACTCCATCTCTCTATGTGTTGCTTGGTTCTTCTCTGGTTTTTCTGTAACAACATCACTTCTGACCTAAACCCATTAGACAGAACTAGCCACATGGCCTCACCCAGCCCAAAACAAAGGTGGCTAGGAATTGGAATCCTACTCCAGAGCTTGGAAAAATAGGAGGAACTATTTACAAATGGGATTAATTTACCATAAGTTTTGTTTTTACTTTTATAGCTCTGACAGGTTTTCTTGAAACTTAAAAAACAAAACTTAATCTTTAAAATAAAAATTCAGTATTTGTTAATTCAGTGCTACAATGAGGTCAAGTATAACTCTTCATTTCTCCTACAAATAGCCACTCTAACGACTACCTTTAACAAATTCTGATTTCTATCTCACCCTAAGACACTATCCAGTAATCAGGGTTCAGTATCTCTTTTATTTTGAATTGGTACTTTTCCTGCCCTTCCCAGTATTCCACTTTCACGCCTAAGGATGGCTAAAATCTGAGGTAAGAAAAGACTGCTTTCCCATATACAGTCAACAAGTCAGCCAGGGAGTAATTCGTGCTCCTATCAGTCCCTCTACCATCAATTCTTCTCTCCTTGTCCTCTGCTCACACAACCCTAGTTCACTCCCCACTTCCTCTACCAGGGCCCAGGGTGAGTGGCTGTGAATGAGATTTTGTGTGTTAGTCCTTTAGGAGGTTGCCTGTGTCTCTAGCAGACTCTTATCTCTCCCTGGCAGACAGATTCCTCTTCCTAGCTGATTTTCACAACCAGATGTTACGGGGACGCCTCTTCCCAGCTCGGGTGCTCTGGGCTGGCAGCCTGTCTTGGGGTTGAGACCCCACTCTTCTCAGGGGGAAGTTTTGCAGCTGAGATATACCTCCAGAATCTCAGCCACCACCCATGGGAGCAGGGCCAGCCCTTTTTTTGTTTATGCCCTTCCTGCCAATCTCCATATGGCTTCTTCTGTAAAACCTTGATTATAAGACTTCTCCTCGGCTAGTATTCAATTGGTTATTCAGATTGATTGCTCTATATTTTGGTTACAATTCCAGTTTGGTCCTGGTAGGTGAGTGTAGCTTCTATCTACTCTACCACCATCTGCGATCCTATACTTATTTCTTAAAATCAATTAATGGTTTCTAATCAATTACAACATTTCCCAACTAATGTCTTCTAAAACGCTTAGATCTCTAAGTATTAAATATATAAACAAAAACCTTTAATTTGGTCTTTGCAGAGTATATATTTTTCAAGCAATAGATAAAAATATTCAAATTGTTTCCTTTAAGATAGAAGCCATGCAGAAACCGGTTTGGCTCAGTGGATAGAGCCTTGGTCTGCAGACTGAAAGGTCCCAGGTTCGATTCCGGTCAAGGGCATGTACCTGGGTTGCGGGCATATCCCCAGTGGGAGATGTGCAGGAGGCAGCTGATCGATGTTTCTCTCTCATTGATGTTTCTAACTCTCTATCTCTCTCCCTTCCTCTCTGTAAAAAATCAATAAAATATATTTAAAAAAAAAAAAGATAGAAGCCACGGGGATGCAAACTAATGGTAGTTCATTGAGATAAAGTGAACACTCAATCAGCCTAACACTTAATTAGGCTCCACTAACTATGTGAAACTGCTCATTGTAAATCATATGCTATTAAATATCTACCCATAAATGACCACCAACTGAAGGAAAAATATTGGTATAGAATTACATTAAAAAGATAAAATATGGTAAGATTTTATATACTCATTTATTTGGAAGAGGCTTTCAATACTCAAAATATGTTATTTTCAGATAAGTACTTGAAACTGAAGTTTGACCTCCTATTTATTTCATCATTTAGAACTAGAATATGAACATTATAAAAATGAACCACTGAGAATTTTAGTGCAAATTTTATATATTTCAAATATCAAAACATTAAGAGATTTTTATTCCATATCAATGAGATGCATTATCTTTGAATTGTAGAAAAATCATAATTATTTTATTTAAAAGTATGTATTAATTATCAAATAAAAAGGTCATTAATTCTGCCTTACATTTTTATTTAATTTTATTATACTTTTAATAGTGTAAAAATCAAAGTTGCCATATTACAACAAAAATAATTAAATGAACTAATATTTAAAGGTGTAAAAACATTATATCATAGTGGGAACAGTACAAAATTAAAATATTATTGAAACATGCTGACCTTAAAGATAGTTCAGGGTCACCTCATTTTTCAATTTCTCCTCTGTCTGCACTCCCTTCTGCCCCCCCCCGCCCCCCGCCAAAAAACAAAAAAAATGACAACTACTAATTAGTTGCTCTTTCATAGAAATGTCAAGCTCTTCCCTTTCTCTGTGTCTGGGAATGGTATCTTCAATCTTGGAAAAGACCTTTGGTGCTGACTCCTCCACATCATAAACAATGTCAGTCAGAATTCTACACATTAAACAGGATCATATCAATGGAGCAGAATAGAGAACCCACGAATAAACCCATGCATATAGAATAAACTGATTCTTGACAAAGATGCCAAGAAAACACAATGGGGAAAAGACAGTCTTTTCAGGTCATGGCACTGAAAAATGTGGATAGCCACATGCAAAGGAATGAAATTAGACCCATATACCATATGCCATATACACAAAAACCAACTAAAAAATTAAACACTTAAATGTAAGACCTAAAACTCCTAGAAGAAGTCATAGGGGGAAAGCTCCTTGATATTGGTTTTAGTGATGATTTTTTGGATCTAACACCTAAAGCACATGTAACAAAAGCAAAAGTAAACAAATGAAACTACAGCAGTCTTAAAAACTGCTGCACAGCAAAGGACACCATCAACAAAATGAAAGGCAACCTATGGAATGGGAGGAATGATCTGCAAACCACATAGCCAATATGGAATTAATATCCAAAACATATAAAAAATTCTTATAACTCAATAGTGAAATAATCAAATAATCTTTTTTTAAAAAAATAGACAAAAGATCTGAATAGACCTTTTCCCCAAAACATACAAGTGTCCAGCAGGTATATCAAAAGAAGCTCAACATTACTAATGTATAATAATAAAAGCATAATATGCTAATTAGGACGGATGTCCTTCCGGACGACCTTCCAAACAAAGCCGGGGCTTCGAGGGAATCCTGGGTCCTGGGTGCCAGAGGGAAGCCGGTGCTGACAGCCGGGGGGAAAGAAGGTCTACTCTTGCTCGAATTTCATGCATCAGGCCTCTAGTCATCAATAAATGTAAATCAAAATGGCAATATCACCTCAGATGTGTTAGAATGGCTATTATAAAAAAAAAGTCAAAAGATACAAGTATTGGAAAAAATGTGGAGAAAAAGCAATTTTTGTACACTTTGGGGTAGAAACATAAATTGGTACAGCCATTATGGAAAACAGTATGAGGATTCATCAAAGAATTAAAAATAGAACTACCAGCCCTGACCAGTTTGGCTCAGTAAATGGAGCATCAGCCTGCGGACTCAAGGGTCCCAGGTTCGATTCCAGTCAAGGGCATGAACCTTGGTTGCGGGCACATCCCCGGTGGGGAGTGTGCAGGAGACAGCTGATCGATGTTTCTCTCTCATCGATGTTTCTAACTCTCTATCCCTCTCCCTTCCTCTCTGTAAAAAATCAATAAAATATATTTTTAAAAAATGAAAAAATAAAAATAGAACTACCATAGGATCCAGTAATCCCAATCTGGGTATATATTGCAAAGAAATAAAATTATCTCAAAGATATATTGACACTCTCTTGGTCATGCAGCATTATTCACAACAGCCAAAATATGAAAATAACCTAAATGTCCATCAATGGATAGATGGATAAAGAAGATTATGGTTTGTTTACTTATGTATATACAATGGAATACTATTCAGCCTTAACGAAGAAAATCCTTTCATTTGCAACAACATGAATAAACCTAAGAGGCATTGTGCTAAGTGAAATAAACCAAACAGAGAAAGGCAAATATTGTATATCCTCATTTATGTGTTTGTGTGTGTGTGTGGAGGGGGGAGAGGGGGAGACAGGGGTGTCAAATTCATACTGAGAAGAGATTAGAATTGTGGTTGCCAAAGGATAGGAAGAGGTGAAGGTGGGGGAGGGGACTTTGAATAAAAAGGACTAAAGGAAGGAAGGAACAAAGGGAGGAAGGTATGAGGGAGGGAGGGAGGGAGGGAGGAGATTTTCAAGGCCTGCTAGGAATGGGTATGGAGAGTTATACTTTAGTAGATATAGAGTTATAAATTTGCAAGTTTAAATGTTCTAGATATAGATGGTGGTGATGGTTGCACGACAGTATGAATGTACTTAATAGAGCTGGCTAATGTACACCCGTAAATGGTTAATATACGTTTTATGTTATGTATATTTTACCACACAAAAACAAAAAAGATTTCACAAGTATTATCTTCGATGAAAAGCCTGTATTGATTCCTGTATTCTGAGCAAGTCACACCATCCTTTCTCATCCACCCGGAAATCTTGTGCATATTCCTAATAGAGAATGTTTACCACATTAAATTATAATTACTAGTTTAATATTTCTCCATTCTGTGCTTAAGAAATATAAGCTTCTTAGAGAAGCTACTTCCATCTGTCTCTGCATTACAACCTGAGAATGCAGTAAACACTTCTATTTGATTATTAATAACTATTATGGCCCTAACTGGTTTGGCTCAGTGGATAGAGCATCGGCCTGCAGATGCAAGGGTCCCAGGTTCGATTCTGGTCAAGGGCATGTACCATGGTTGCAGGCACGTACCCAGTAGGGCGTGTGCAGGAGGCAGCTGATTGATGTTTCTAACTCTATCTCTCTCCCTTCCTCTCTGTAAAAAATCAAGAAAATATATTTAAAAAAATAAAAAAATAACTATTATGAAAAGTCACTGCTATCTCCTGATATTTGTATCCATGAATTCCTTTTGCTTCCTCATCTTATACTGCCCATTCTTGATGCCCTCAAACATTGCTAGTTGTTTTTTGTTGTTTTTTATGTTCTTGTCCTAAGAACAAGAGTGGTCTTAAGTAAATTACTTAACCTCTCTATCTCAGTTTCCTCACTATTTAAAAAAACAGCAGCAAAAACAATGGCACCTTGCCCTGACCAGTTTGGCTCAGTGGATGGAGCACTGGCCTGCAGACTGAAGGGTCCCAAGTTTGATTCTGGTCATATACCTTGGTTGTGTGCAGGTGGCAGCTGATCGATGTCTCTCTCTCATCAATGTTTCTGGTTTTCTATCCCTCTCCCTTCCTCTCTGTTAAAAAATCAATAAAATATATTTTTAAAAAATGAAATAAAACAAAATAATGGTACCTATCTCCCAGGATTGATAAAAATTAAGTGTGTATAATCTATGCAAAACAGTAGACTTCCTTTTCCTTTTTTCCCTATTTCAATTTGATAACTCAGGACAAGAATATCTATCTTGGAAACACAGACCAAGATACACTGTCTTATGCTGCAGCTGGGCTGATGTGAGCACAGACACTATATAATAAAAGCCTAATATGCTGTGTCTGGTCATCCGTTCAACCAATCAAAGCATAATATGCTAATGATATGCTAAGGCCACTCAACTCGCTATGATGTGCACTGACCACCAGGAGGCAGACCGTCAACTGGTCAACCAGTCACTATGATGTACACTGACCACCAGGGAGCAGATGCTCCAACCAGTAGGTTAGCTTGGTGCTGGCGTCCAGTGGATCGGGACTGAGAGAGATGAGCCAGACACACCCGAGAGCCATCTCGTGGTCCCTCCCTGGCTGGCCAACCTCCCACGTCCCTCCCTGGCCATGATCATGTACCAGTTGGATTCCTCAGCCTGGCCTGCACCCTCTCGCAATCTGGGACCCCTCAGGGGATGTCAGAGAGCCGGTTTTGACCTGATCCCGATCCCACTCAACACAGGAGCTTCCCCCTGGTAGTCAGTGCGCTCCCACAGGGGGAGTGCCGGTCAGCCAGAAGCCAGGCTCATGGCAGTTGGACATCCTCTGAGGGTTCCCTGACTGCGAGAGAGCATAGGCTGGGTTGAGGGATGCTCCCCCCCCCCCAAGTGCACGAATTTTGTGCACTGGGCCTCTGGTATAATCATAATGACACCCAAAAACTACTGGATCTTCTGCCTTTCCCTCTCCCATTGTTTTTCTCCTTCTTTACTTGAGAGGAACATAGGATGTTTCATCATTTTAATGGGAGGCAGGAGGGTTCCGCTTTTTAATATAAACATGAATCACAGTTTCTGGAATTCAAATAATGTTTGTTCAGTAAATGTGGAATGAATGATTAAATGACTTGATCAACAATGTTTAAAGGTATTCCAACAATGTTGAGAAACAGTAATGAAACACAATTGTGCAGCACTTAGCAATTTTCAAAACATTTTGACAAACAATATTCTATTGCAATAACCCTGTAAAATAGAAAGAAACTTCAAGGATTATCAGCAGTTTACCAAGGAGGAAGTTGCTGCTTAATAAGATTGAAGCATTTGCCCAAGGACACAAAAAGACCGATGTCAGCCAACCAACCTAATTAGTCTGGTGCCTAGGAAAAGGGTTTTTACTCCCGTACACTTCTTTATATATTTTCTCATGATTTCAATAAATTAGCAAAATTTGGGTTAACTACTACTTGCCCAAATGATTTTACCTGACAGGTATTCAGGAACCACAACCAAGATTGAGAAAAGTGATTTTTCAATTTGAGGGAATGAGAAAGGGAATATATGACATTCCTGTTTATGGAAAAAGTCAGAGATTAAAGCTACTTGTTAAGTGCTGCATAGCTCACATTATAAAAAAAGGGCTGTTTTTTAAATTACAGTCTCTAGTATTTCAAAGTTTCTCCCTATAGAATTAACCTCCAACATATAGACCTTGACATAGATTTTTACACAAGTAGTGTGTGAAATAATCATAATCAATACTTATTTCCCCATAATATTGTGAAATTCTTAGCAGAATTTTTTTTATAAATTTCAGTCCTGAAGTTATTTCCATTTAGAAATGACAAGGTTTATCCCAAAACACTTGTTAGGAAAGTCAATAAAAATCAATTTTGTATCTTATCATTTCATTGTGTTATAGGGGTTCTAGTATTCATTTTGCCAAAAACTGCTAAGTGACTATGACCAAGTCATTTAATTTTTTTGTCTTCTTTCTCTCAAATCAAACTTATAGAGTTTTGCTAGTAATCTGTGGTTTTTCCATCTACCTCTAAATTCCCATCTTATAACCCATTTACACAAATAAATATAAATATAAGTGATACAAAGAAACCATAGAACTCTTAAAAAATGAAAACATCAGTATTGATATCTTTCCATTATTAAAATATCAAAAAGCCCACAGTTAAAAGTTTTTAAACATATCATTTGGAATATATAAAATTTTATCTATCATACTAGAGGCCCGGTGCATGAAATTTGTGCACGGGGGTGTGTGTGTCCCTCAGCCCAGCCTGCACCCTCTCACAATCTGGGACTTCTGGTTCCCAACTGCTTGCCTGCCTGCCTGCCTGATTGCCCCTAACCGCTTCTGCCTGCCAGCCTGATCACCCCCTAACCATTCCCCTGCAGGCCTGGTCACCCCCAACTGCCCTCCCCTACCAGCCATCTTGTGTCCACATGGGACCGGCCATCTTATGTGTTGGAGTGATGTTCAATTTGCATATTACTCTTTTATTAGATAGGATTTTAATATTAAAACTGAAAAATAATTTGATTCAGAGAGAAAACATTTGCAATAAAAATATGAACTTTTTCCCAATTAGTACTTTTATATTATAGAGAATAAATAACAGAAATAACATTTAAATAAATCATATATTTGGGAATATAGAGGAAAATGTATAATAATACTTGAATGAAGGTAGTTTAACACTCACTCTATGTAAGGTCAACACATAATCTGTGATGTAGTTCAATTAACTCTACTCTTAATTTTTTTCTTTTTCTCTTTCTCAGTTTTATTGAGAAATTGTAATATATGTTACAATTGACAAATTGTAATATATGTTAATGTTACACTGTGATGATTTGATATGTATAGACTGTGAAATGATTCCTCCCATCTAGTTAATTAACATACCCATTACCTCACATATTTATATTTTGGTGTATGTGTGAGAATATCTAAGTTTTATTCTCTCCGTAAAATTCAATGATACAATTCCATGTTATCCAATACAATCACCATGTTATTCATTAGCTCCTCAGACCTAATTCACCTTATAGCTAAAACTGTGTAACCTCTTATCAACCTTCCTATTTCCCCAATCTGGCAACCACTTTTCTTCACTCTGTTTCTGTAAGTTCGACTTTTTTTTAGATTGCATATACACTGACTGGCCAGATTTTTATGACCACCTGACGTTTGTAGGCAAATTAGCCGTACACTGCATCATATGGAATATGGAAGCCAAAAGCCTGTTCAAACACCTTTGCTGTCTGCAGTTACCAAGATAAAACATCTCCAATTTGCACAGGAACACAAGGATTGGACAGTCGAGCACTGGAAAAAAGTCAAATGGTCTAATGAATCACATTTCCAGTTGCATCATGCAGATGGCAGAGTGAGAATTTGGTGGAAACAGCATGAAAGCCTGCACCCCACATGCATGAGTACAACCCTTCAAGTTGGTGGGGGCAGGGTTATGGTTTGGGCATGCTTTCCTGGCATGATTTGGGCCCTTTAATTCGTGTGGAACGTTTGAATAGCACAACATACCTAAGTATCGTTGCTGATCAAGTTCATATTATCATGTTGACCGCATATCCCAATGGAGATGGCTTCTTCCAACAAGACAATGCACCATGCCACGGTGCTCATATTGTGCAGGAGTGGTTTCAAGAACAAGAGGGAGACTTTACCTTGCTTAGGTGGCCCCCACAATCACCAGATCTCAATCCAATTGAGCATTTGTGGGACAAGGTTAAAAGAGTGCTATTCATCAGGCATGGTATCAGATTCCTTGCATCACCTTTCAACACTCGTGGAATCAATGCCAAGAATTGCCCCAGTATTGAAGGCAAAAGGTGGCCCAACAAAGTACTGATGATGTGTGTGTGTGTGTGTGTGTGTGTGTGTGTGTATACTAGAGGCCCAGTGCACAAAAATGTGTGCACTTGGGGGAGAGGTGGGTCCCTCAGCCCAGCCTGTGCCCTCTCGCAGTCTGGGACCCCTCAGGGGATGACCGCCTGCTGCCTTAGTCCCGATCCCCGGGGGATTGGGCCTAAGATGGCAATCAGACATTCCTCTGGCAGCCCGGCAGCCCTCGGGGGATGCCCACTTGCCAGCAGGGAACAGACCTAAGCTGCAGTCGGACATCCTTAGCACTACTGAGGAGGCAGCAGAGGCTCCCACCACCACCGCTGTACTGGCAACCATCAGCCTGGCTTGTGGCTGAACAGAGCTCGTCCCATGTGAGAGCACCCTGACCACCAAGGGGCAGCTACTGCATTGAGCGTCTGCCCCCTGGTGGTCAGTGTGTGTAATAGTGACCAGTCATTCCCAGTCCTTCTGCTGTTAGGGTCAGTTTGCATATTACCCTTTTACTATATAGGATAGAAGCCTGGTGCACGGGTGGGGGCCTGTTTGTTTTCCCTGAATGGTATCCTGGATCAGGGTCCCGCTTGGGTGCCTGGCCAGCCTCGATGAGGGGATGATGGCTGTTTGCAGCTGGTCACACCCCCTTCAGGGTGGGGGTCCCCACTGGGGTGCCTGGTCAGTCTGGGTGAGGGGCTGAGGGCCGTTTTAGGCTGGCAGGTGACTGAAACTCCCAACCTCTCCTTTTTTTCTTTTTTTTTTTTATTCTGGGATTTATTTACCTTCTATGGCTGTCACTGGAACTGAGAGCTGGCTTTAGCTTTGAGGCTCGGCGCCAGCTCGGAGACCTAGGTTGCTGAAAACAGGGATCTGGTTTGTTTGGGTTCTATAATTGTAACACTGTTGTGGTTGCTAGCTCCAGCTCTGACAGCTGAAAGCAGGTTTCTGGGGTTTGTTCACCTTCTATAATTGCAACATTGTTTCTTAGAGTGCAAGCTCAGAGGCCGGCAGCTGCAGGCGGGGAACACTGGCTTCCTCCATCACTGGAGAAAGCAAGCCTCCTGTTTGCTTCAGCTGCCTGGCTGCCAGCCGCCATCTTGGTTGGCAGTTAATTTGCATATCTTGCTGATTAGCCAATGGGAAGGGTAGCGAAGTTACGGTTAATTACCATGTTTCTCTATTATTAGATAGGATCTTCCACGTTTAAAGGCTGTTAAATCACATTGTTGACCCATATCTTCAGAAAAAAATCACTTCTACTGTCTTGGTAAACAACCTGCTTCCCTATTTATAATGGTCTGGCCCTCTAGCAACTTCAGCATGAAATTATAGCTAATTTGCCTACAAAAGTCAGGTGGTCATAATAATCTGGCCACTAAGTGTATAAGTGGTACAATGCAGTATTTTCTTTCTCTGTCTGGCTTATTTCCTTCTTTCTCAAAGCTGAATTGTATTCATTTTGTTTGTGTGTATGTGTGTGTGTATATTCTTTATCTGCTCATCAGTTGACAAACACTTAGGTTGTTTCCACATCTGGACTATCTATATCAGGGGTCCTCAAACTACGGCCCGTGGGCCACATGCAAATACAAATATGTATTTGTTCCTGTTTTGTTTTTTAACTTCAAAATAAGATACGTGCAGTGTACGTAGGAATTTGTTCATAGTTTTTTTTTAAACTGTAGTCCAGCCCTCCAACGGTCTGAGGGACAGTGAACTGGCCCCATTTAAAAAGTTTGAGGACCCCTGATCTATATAATAAAAAGGGAATATGCTAATTTGTCCATTATGGTGTCACAGTCACCACCAGTCTGTGGGCAGGGCCAGGGGCGGGGACTTCCACCCCCAGCACTAACATCACGCTGCGTGCGCACTCCTGCGTGAGTCCCCGTTCAGCACTGGTATGACGCTGCTGGTAGGGGAGAACTGGGCTTGATGGGAGACCTCAGCCCGTGCCCCCTGCCCCAGCTCCGGGCCAGGAGACCTCAGACTGTGCCCCCCGGCCCAGCTCTGGGGCGGGAGACCTCAGACTGTGCCCCCCACCTCAGAGTCAGGCCGGGAGACCTCAGACTGTGCCCCCCGCCCCAGAGCCAGGCCGGGAGACCTCAGACTGTGCCCCCCGCCCCAGAGCTGGGCCAGGAGACCTCAGACTGCACCCCCCGACCCTGAGCCGGGCCGGGAGACCTCAGACTGCACCCCCCAACCCTGAGCCGGGCCGGGAGACCTCAGACTGCACCCCCTGACCCTGAGCCGGGCCAGGAGACCTCAGACTGCTCCTCCCCTCCCCGACAGAGCCAGGCTGGGAGACCTCCGACCACACCTTCTGCCCGGCAGGGATGGACAGGGGACCTCAGACCACGCCCCCCGCCCAGGAGAGCTTGATGGGGTACCTCAGGCCACACCCCCCACCCAGAGGGTCTTGACGGGGGACCTTGGGCCTTGCCCCTCACCCAGCAGGGCTTCACAGAGGACCCCTGCCCCAGCCCCAGGCCGGGAGACCTCAGACTGTGCCCCCAGCCCCAGCGCCAGGCCAGGAGACCTCAGGCCATGCCCCCACCCAGTGGGTCTTGACAGGGGACCTCAGGCCATGCCCCCTGCTCCAGCGCAGGGCTGGGGGACATCAGGCTGTTCCCCTGCCCAGTGGGGCTTGACGGGGACCTCAGGATTCACCACCCGCCCCGGCACCAGGCCGGGGTACCTGAAGCCATGCCCCCCACCCAGAGGGGCTTGACAGGGGTGGGGCTGGCTGGGTCTAGGTCTCACCCAATGGGGGTGGGGCCAGCCGGGTCTGGGTGTCCTGCATTTTCGAAGCTCATGAGGGTGGTGGGTGGGGTCTTGACTCTAGGTCCTGCAGCGTGCCCCAGACTCTGGAAGAAGGGAGATTTTATATACACTTTACTAATTTTCTTTCATCTCTGACAGTTCTATTATAGAGAAAGGGCAAATAGCAATATTAAAATATTTCTCATTAATTCTTTTTTTTTTAAATATATTTTTTATTGATTTTTTACAGAGAGGAAGGGAGAGAGATAGAGAGCTAGAAACATCGATGAGAAAGAAACATCGATCAGCTGCCTCCTGCACATCTCCTACTGGGGATGTGCCCGCAACCCAGGTACATGCCCTTGACCGGAATCGAACCTGGGACCTTTCAGTCCACAGGCCGACGCTCTATCCACTGAGCCAAACCGGTTTCGGCAATTCTCTTTTAATGTGCATGAATTTCATACACTGAGCCACTAGTTGTAAAAAATAATGCAATGAACAATGGAATACAGATATCATTTTTATATCCTGTTTTCATTTCCTTTGTATGTATACCAAGAACTGGGATGGCTGGATCATTGGTTATTCTATTTTCAATTTTTTGAGGAACCTCCATACTGTTTTCCATAGTGGCTGCACCAATGTACATTTCCAAAAAGTGAACTAGGGTTCCCTTTTCTCCACATCCTTGCCAACACTTATCTCATCTTTGATATCCTATATAATAAAAGCCTAATATGCAAATTGTCCCCTCTTCCAGGAGTTTGGCCAGGAGTTCGGCCAGAGGGCAGGGCTGGGAAACAGCCCATGGCCCTTGTCCCAGTAGGCCCCACCCACAATCACCCCCTCCCCCGATCAGGGGCAGGGCTGGTTGGCAGACTGCCCACGGCCCCTCCCCCCAGCCAGCCCAGCACAATCGGCTCTGACTGGGGCGGGCTGGCCAGACCCCACCCGTTCACAAATTCATGCACTGAGCCTCTAGTATATCTATACTAGTGGCCCGGTGCACAAAATTCATGCACATTAAAAGGGGATTAATTAGAGAAAATATTTTAATAATGCTATTTTCCCTTTCTCTATAATAGAAGTGTCAGAGATGAAAGAAAATTAGTAAAATGTATATGAAAATCTTACTCCTGTTAGAGTCTGGGGCACACCACGGGACCCTGAATCAAGTCCCCACCCACCCACATGCACCTCAAAATCGCATGAGACCTGGACCCGGCAAGCCCCCGCATTGGGCTAGATCCAGACCCAGCCGGTCCCACCCTTGTCAAGCCCTGTCAGGCAGGGGGGTGCAGCCTCAGGTCCCTTGGCCCAGTGCTGGGTGGGGGACATGGCCTGAGGTTCCCCATCAAGCCGTGCCAGGCAGGAGGCATGGCCTGAGATCCCCATCAAGCCCTGCTGGGCAGGGGGTGCAGCCTGAGGTCTCCAGGCCTGGCGCCAGGGCAGGGGGTGTGGCCTGAGGTCCCTCGTCAAGCCCTACTGGGCAGGGGGTGTGGCCTGAGGACCCTGTCAAGCACTGCCAGGTGGGGGCATGGCTTGAGATCCCCTGGCCTGGTGCCAGGGTGGAGGGCGTGGCCTGAGGTAACCTGTCAAGCCCCATGGGGCCGGGGGCAGCACAGCCTCAGGTCCCTGCTGATTGCTCGTTAATGCTCGTTACTGGAACTGGGCCTCCGCTGTGGGTGCAGCCATCTTGTGTTATGGAAACCCCCCCACCTCTGCTGTGGGTGCCATCATCTTTGTGGTGGACTGATGGTCAATTTGCATATTACATAGGAATAGGTATATATAGATATATAAATAGGATAGGTAGGCCAGACCCCACCTTTTCACAAATTATATAGGATAGAGGTATATATAGGATAGGTATATATAGATATATAAATATATATGTGTGTATATATACATACAAAATACCGCTATGATTCCATTTACCACATGAGGGCAACCCCATGAGCTAGAATTTTGGGACACCCTTTATAAGCCTTCTTTGGGGAAATGTTTATTCAGTTTCTCTGCCCATTTTTCAAATTGACTTGATTCTTTGCTATTGAATTGTGTAAATTTGTTAAGTATTTTAAATATTTAAAATTTTTAAATTTAAATATTTTAAATTATATTATCAGATATATGATTTGCAAATATTTTTCCTTTTGCATGTGTTTCTTTTCATTTTGTTGATGGTTTTCTTTGCTATACAGAAGCGTTTTAGTTCAATGTAATCCCACTCATTTATATTTGCTTTTGTTTTGGTATACAATCCAAAAAATCATTGCCAATATTTATGTCAAAAAGCTTATCCCCTTTACCTTCTTTTAGGAGTTTTATAGTTACTTTAAATTTAAGTGTTTAATCCATTCTGAGTTGATTTTTACATGGTGTAAATACAGTTCTATTTTCATTCTTTTGCATGTGACTGTCCATTTTCCCCCTCATTTATGAAGAAGCTATGCTTCCATGATTTTCTATATGTAATATATGCCATCTGTAAATAGTGACAATTTTACTTCTTCTTTCCCATTTGGATAACTTTTATTTCTTTTATCTTGCCCAATTGCTCTGGCTAGGACTTCCACTACTACACCGAATAAAAGTGATGACAGTAGGCATTCTAGTCTTGTTTCTGATCTCAGAGAAAAAGCTTTCAGCTTTTCTTTACTGACTATGGTCTTAGCTGTGGTCTTGTCATAAATGGCTTTTATTATGTTGAGGTACATTCCATCTATACCCAGTTTGTTGAGAGTGTTTTCATGAACAGATATTGTTTCTTGTCAAATCCTTTTTCTGCATTTTGAGATGATCGTATGATTTTCATCCTTAATTTTGGTAATGTGAGATTTATCACAGTGAGTGATTTTTGGGTGTTGAACCATCCTTACATCCTAGATAAATCCCACTGATCATGTTGTATGATCCTTTTAATACATTATTGAATTCAGTTTGATAATATTTTGTTGAACATAGCTGTTTTTATGTTCTTTAGGGATATTAGCCTGTAATTTTTTTTTTCATAGTGGCCTTGTCTAAATTTGGTGTCAGAATAATGCTGGCCTCATAAAATGATTTGGAAGTGTCCCTTCGTCTTTAATTTAATAAAGCCATCTGGTCATGAATACTTTTCTTGGTTGCTTCGTTCAGATTTACTATTTTTTCATGATTTAGTCTTGGTTATTTTTGTAATGTTTATATCAAGTATTTCGTGATTTTCCAGTTATCTTCCTGTTACTAATTTCTAGTTTAATGGTTAAAGCACACATTGTATGATGTATATTTTTTAAAATATGCTAAGGTGTGTTTTATGGTTCAGAATTGCATCAATCTTGGTGAATGTTCCACGTGAGCTTGAGAAGAAAGCATTGTTCAATGCAAGATTTATCAAAGTCAATTGCATCCTGTTGACTATGGTTTTGTTGAGTTCAACTATAAACTTAGTGATTTTTCTGCCTGATGAATCTGTCCATTTCTGATAGAGAGGTGTTGAAGTCTCTAACTAAGAAGTATATTCATTTATTTCTGGCAGTTTCATCACTTTTTGCCTTACAAAGTTTGCTCTGTTGTTAGGCATATATACATCTTAAGAATTGTTTTGTTTCTTGGAGAACTGATACCTCTATTAATATGTAACTCCTTCTTATCCTTAGTAACTATCCTTGCTATGAAGTCTGTCCTGTCTGAAATTAATCCAGCTACTCATGTACTTTTGCTTAGTATTAGGATGATGTATTTTTTTCTACTATTTTTTCCATCTTTTAGTTAGTTCATTTAGATTACTGATATTCAATGTGATTGTTGATATAAAAGGATTAATATCTACATTTTTGTTTTTCATTGGTTGCCCTTGTTCCTTATTCCTATTTTTGTCTTCACTCTTTTTCTGCCTTAGTCATTTTAATTAAGCTTTTAATATCAATCTATTGTTTCTCCTTTAATAGCATATGTTATGGGGTTTTTAAGCTTAATTTAGTGGTTCCCCTTAGGTTTCAATATACATTTACAATTAATGGAAGACCATTTACAAATAAATTATACTTCTTTGTAGGTAGAGTGCTTTATAATTATAACAAAAAATCCTACTTCCTCCCCTATCCCTTATAATATTTCTGCTATTCATTATATATAAGCATACATAAGTATACATTGAGAATAGACTGCTGTTATTATTTTGAAAAAAAAAAACACCTGTTAGATTAATTATGTGTAAGAAAAATGTTTTTTTTTAATTTTACCTTCATTTACTCCTTCTTTGCTCTTCTTTACTTTACACAGATCCAAGTTTATGCCTTATAGTATCTTTCTTCTTTCTAAAGAAAGTCTTTTAAAATTTATTAGAAGGAAGGTCCTCTGCCAACATTCCCTCATTTTTTGTTTGAGATTCTTCTCCTCTATAAGAAAATTTCACAGGGTACAGGATTTAGGGTGGTGTTTTTTTTCTCAACACTTTATAATACTTCATTCCATTCTCTTCTTGCTTGCATGGTTCTGAAAAGACAATTATACTAGTAATTGTTATTTTCATTCCTCAGGTATGCTGTTTTTTCATGTTTTTTTTAAGGATTTTTTTCTTCGATTTTCTGCAGTTTAAAAATATGCCTAAGTGTTTTGTTGCTACTGTTGTTGCTATTGTTATTGTTTGGCATTTATCCTGCTTGGTGTTTGAACTTCCTAGGTCTGTGGTTTGATGTCTGACATTTGGGAGCAATTCTTAAAACAATATTGTATCAAATATTCCTTCTGTTCCTTTCCCTTTTTTCCTTCCAGTATTCCCATTATGTGCATGTTGCACCTTTTGTAGATGTTCCACAGGCCTTGGGTATTCCCTTTTTTCTTTCTGTATTTGTTCTCTTAGAGGATTCTATTGATAAATACCCTAGCTCAGAGATTGTTTCTTCATTCATATTCACTTGTTAACGTCCATCAAAGCTATTCTTTATTTGTTACAGTGTTTTTTATCTATAGCTTTTCTTTTTGTTTCATTCTTAGGATTTCCATCTCTCTGCTTACATTTCCCATCTCTTCTTGCATGCTGTCCAGCTAATCTATTACAGCACTTGGCACAGTAATCAAAGTGGTTTTAAATTGTTGTTCTGATCATTTCAACCTCCCTGCCAGGTCTGGTTCTAATGCTTGATCTTCAAATTGTGATTTTTGCCTTCTGGTATACGTTGTGATATTTTTGTTGCTAGCTGGACATAATGTACCAAGCACTGAATCCCTTATGAGTCTCTGCTCCGGGAAGCAGCAACTCCCTGTATTTGTCTGTGTGTCCCCCAACCATGGAGTCAGCAGTATGCCCTCTTTCCTCCCTTCTCTTACAGAAGAGTTGATTTTCCAGTCTGTTCACCTTTTTACTTGTTCTTAGAACCAAGTGGAGAGTTAAAAGATCCTTATATTTGGAACTAAATGGTTTTTTTTTCCTTTTTTATTCCCTGGTCAAATTTTATGATTAATGTCAATCTTTTTTTGCCTGTGAAGCATTAATGAAAAGCTTTAAATAGGCAAGTAGTATCACTAAAAAAACAAGCAATATACTTATTCTGTATTAGAAGTTGAAATAGAGAAATAACCACATCAGCTTGAATATTATGAAAAATTGCAGCCAGTGTGCCTTTTGCTAATTTTAACATAGTGTGGGTAAGGGAGGAATATATGAATGTGCTGCTCACAAAATAACCACTCTTTAGCTATTTATCAGTAAATCATAAATAAATATATTAGCAAATCTTGTTGATAGCTAATGGGTCATCATTAACTTAAGTCTTTTTTATTCTAAAATGTCCTTATAATATATAATTTTTAATAATAAAAATAAAATGTTCTGTTTACTTAATTCACAAAAAATAACTAAAAATAATGCTGGAGTGGTTTTAATAGCTAAAAAAGCTAACTACTAACATCAATCAACCAATATTTATTGAGGGCCTACTACATTCTTAATAGAGTCTTAATAAAAATAAGATGATCTCAATTCATTTAAAAATGTGTTTATAAAGGTAGAACTGGGTTGAACCCAAGTATAAACATTTTCTCAAAAGACCCCCAGATTGCAGCCAGATTTGGAACCTCTGGATTCTCATGATAAAGTACAAACCACTTAGCATGGCATTCAAGGCTCTTGATGTCCTAACCCCTATTTTTCTTCCTGCATTCCTGCCTCATTCCTCCTGATAGTCTACCTCTTCCTATTTACCCTCTCCCCACATCTATCATATGTGATCTTCATGCCCTTATACTTATTCCTCCTCTGTCTGGAATGATTTGTAATCACTGGTCACCTGATGGATAGGTACAAGATTTCAACACTCAGCTCAAGCTTCCCTTCCTATATAAAGTCTCTCTTGAAGCCTGAATGTAGATATGACTACCGCTTCCTTTGTTGGTAACTCTACATATTTCTATCACCACACAACAGTTGTTTAACAGTTGATAAAAATCCTTAATACAGGCCACTAGTCATATATTTAATGAATGTTGTTTATACTATTTCAAAAGTAGAGGTCTATGTTGGATTCCAAAATCCATAACCTACAAGCTTGTGATCTTGAGCAAACTATGACCTAATTTCTTTAGATGTTAAAATGGAATCACTAATATGACCCACTTCCTAGTCAGATGTGAGGATTGAAATAATACACTAATGTCCTTAAACATAATAATTATTTTACGTTACTTGGCTATTGTTGTATAGCCAGGTACCTCTAAATTCTCAAAACCAAACAGGTGCTATTTTTGCTATTTTATAGAAAATTAAAGCAAGGCCAAATATTAAGCCATTTTCTCAAAGACTCTTTCTTAATGAGGCATATGACTGGGATTCAGTCCTAAGCCTACTTGCTTATACAGCTATGAACAGGATGAAAATTAAAGAAATAAAAGGAGATACAAATCAAGCACCTTACTGACAAAACTTTAATAGTAAGCTCTCTCTGTTCTATAAACTATAATTTCCTCTATTGAATCCAAGAAAAAAGCTCCCTTTAACTCATCTTTAATCACTTGTTAGATTTGGAAGAAAAATAAAATTCAAGGCAGCTAGGCTTTTGTCTCTTTATTCTTGGCAATTCAGAGCAACTCTGACATTTTGAACTTTTAATTATTGTTTCTAATATCTCACAACTGAGGTATCAAAATACCTTCTAAGAACTTCCTACCTACTTCTAACTCCCCCTTCTTATTATATCTTTTACTGCATTTATTTGTGAAGAGAAAATATCCTAAATTATGCATGATTCTTTCTTTATTCTACAGCTGTCTGTTTTAATTAGAAAAAAGCCATGAGTAGAAGGCCATGCAGAATGCCTTCATTTTAGACTTTGTGTAATAAAAATCCTATTTTTCTCCTATAGTTTTTCCTGTTTAACTCACTAGTATCCAAAGCCTGAGTTTATTCAAACATTATGAGATATTTTTAAACAGTCATCAGACAGGAGCAGCACAGATCTTCCATAAGATTTTTTTTCTTTCTCTAGAGATTTATTAAGGGACACATTTTTTTAAAATAAAATTTATACAAATTTCTACTTTATGATTAAATTCTCAACCATGTTTTTACCAACAATATTTAGTATAGTTATTCCGTTTCTTTTTGGTGTTGTCAGTTTTGAAGGAAAGTGATAAAGTAGGCTCCTTTTTCATACAACATCCTTGCAAAGAGGCACTTGAAGCTTCAGAAAAATGTTATTAGCTCTCTTAGTCTGGATTAGCTTTTTTAGCCTAGATCTCTTTCACATCCTAAGGAATGATGTACTTATTCAATTCTCTTACCTTCAGGGAGACAACATAGTGTGTTAAGAATGCTTTGGAGCCATAAAGTCTACATCCAAATGCTTACTCTATGTTATAGCCTCCTAGTGCTACCATACAACTGGGTGACTAAGAACAGATATTTAGTGAGGGCTAGAAGTCTGAGATGTCAGCAGGGTTGGTTCCTTCTCATAACTGTGAGGGAGAATCTGGTGGTTTGTCGGAAATCCATGGTGTTCCTTGGCTAGTAAATGCATAACTTGAATATCTGCCTTCATCTTCACTTAGCATTCTCCCTGCCTGCGTGTCCATGTCCAAATTTCCCCTTTTTATCCAGGACACCAGTCATATTGAATTAGTAGCTCAGCCTACTGCAGTATGACCTCATCCTAACCAATTATATCTGTAATGACTCTATTTACAAACACAGGTCATATTCTGAGGTACTGAGCATTCAGACTCAAACATGAATGTTAGGCAGATGCAATTGAACCCATAACACTCTGTAATTAATAACCTTTAACATTGCATCTGAGAATTAGCATGGTTAAGTTACTTAATCTATTTCATGCCCTGATTTCCTCACCTATAAAATGAATATAGTAATGGTAATATTTACTTTAGAAGTTTGTGAGTATTACATAACTGAATACAACACTGAAGTACTTAGGATGATGCCTAGCAAATGCAAGCAGTCAAAAACTCTACAATTTATGCCACTGCATTTGGGCAGCTACTTTGGGAGAATGAGACATAAAAAGTAATTATTTTAAGATGAAAAATTGGCAATCTTAAAATCCAACTCTTTAAAATGTTAATTGCTGGGTATTTTTTTAAAAAATATAAGGCTTAGAAGCATATCAATTGTATTCTATAGTTTAGGAATTACTTTATTTTTATTTATTTTTATTTTTTACATATTTTTATTGATTTCAGAGTGGAAGGGAGAAGGAGAGATAGATAGAAACATCAATGATGATTGATGATAATTGATTGGCTGCCTCCTGCCTGCCCCACACTGGGGATCTAGCCTGCAACCTGGGCATAGGCCCTGACTAGAAATAAAACTGTGACCTCCTGGTTCATAAGTCAACACTCAACCACTGAGCCACGCCAGCTGGGCATAATCATTATATTTTTATTTTATTTTGGGGGGGGGATTTTTGTCTTGGTTGATTAAGCTATTACATATGTGTCCTTATCCTCCCATTGTCCCCCACACCCCTGCTCATGACCTCACCCCCCTAGTGTCTGTGTACATTGGTTATGCTTATATGCCTGCTTACAAGTCCTTTGGTTGATCTCTCTCCCCCTTCCCTCCACCCTCCCCTGCCTTCTCTCTGATTTTTAAAAGCACAATTGTATATGGAAATTAGATCAATATTGGCACAATATTTTGGATTACAAATTTTCTTATAACCAGGCAAAGGTAGTAACCACAATATTGTACAATGTTTTGAATGAACTGAAGTTTGGGACATAGAAAAAGCTATTTTTGTAAAGAAATGATCAGAGTTCAGACCACTTATATCTTTCTTTGCCTTCTATACTGCAAGATAGGAGTTTTAGCATAATAAGGAATATTTTAAATTGTACTTGGGTAAAAGTATATATATATATATATATACACTGAGTGGCCAGATTATTATGACCACCCCATCAGCCCTTCGTTGGGCCACCTTTTGCCTTCAATACTGCAGCAATTCTTCTTGGCATTGACTCCACGAGATGTTGAAAGGTGATGGGAGGAATCTGACACCATGCCTTATAAATAGCACTGTCCAGTTCTGTGAGATTTGATGGATGTGGAACCAGTTGCCTGATGGCTCTTTTAACTTCATCCCACAAATGCTCAATTGGGTTGAGATCTGGTGATTGTGGGGGCCACCTAAGCAAGGTAAAGTTTCCCTCATGTTCTTGAAACCACTCCAGCACAATACGAGCACCGTGGCATGGCGCATTGTCTTGTTGGAAGAAGCAATCTCCATTGGGATACGCCATTAACATGATAGGATGAACTTGATCAGCAATGATACTTAGGTATGTTGTGCTATTCAGACGTTTATAATGGTCTGGCCCTCTAGCAACTTTAGCGTGAAATTATAGCTAATTTGCCTACAAACGTCAGGTGGTCATAATAATCTGGCCACTCCGTGTGTGTGTGTGTGTGTGTGTGTATACACACACACACATGCATACATACATATATATATATATATATGCTATACATGTGGGAGATTGGCTTCATGATACTATTATAACATGCCTCCTAAATTGCTAATACTCTATTGAGGTAGTAGCAAAATGATGCTTAAATCCCCTGGTCTGAACAGGGAAACAATAAAAACCCTAAATAGACAGTCATATTCACTTAGCAACTGAGATTTTAGGGTAGGGGTAAAATTCCAAAGTAAGTTATTTAAATGACTACATTAGATGATCAGTAATCTACACTAATAAAAGACAAACATGCAAATCAACCGTACCTTTGCTATGCCTTAAGCCACACCCACCATCCAATCAGAGTGACTATATGCAAATTAACCCAACCAAGATGGCTGCCGGAAGCCACGGAGCTGAAGCGAGCAGGAGGCTTGGTTGCTCCAGTGATGGAGGAAGTCAAGCTAACCAGCCGGCTCTGAGCTCCACTCAAAGCAACGAAGTTTCAATTATAGAAGGTAAATAAACCCCAGATACCTGCTTTCACCCGGCCATGGCCACAGAGCTGGAGCGAGCAGGAAGCCAAGCTTCCCTGCAGCGGCCAGCTCTGAGTTCCACTCAAAGCAACAAAGTTTCAATTATAGAAGGTAAATAAGTCCCAGAATAAGAAAGAAAAGAAAAAAAGGAGAGGCTGAGAGCTTCCATCTCTTGGGGGCTTGGCCAGCCTGAAAATGGCCATCAGCCCCTCACCCAGGCTGGCCAGGCACCCTAGTGGGGACCCCCACCCTGAAAGGGATGTGACCAGCCTGCAAACACCCATCAGCCCCTCACCCAGGCTGGCCAGGCACCCCAGCAGGACCCCCACCCTGATCCGGGACACACTTCAGGGCAAACCAGCCGGCCCCCACCCATGCACCAGGCCTCTATCCTATATAATAAAAGGATAATATGCAAATTGACCCTAACAGCAGAACTACTGGAAATGACTGGTCACTATGACAAACACTGACCACCAGGGGGCAGGCGCTCAATGCAGGAGCTACCCCCTGGTGGTCAGTGCGCTCCCACAGGCGGAGCTCTGCTCAGCCACAAGCCAGGCTGATGGCTGCCAGTACAGTGGTGGTGGTAGGAGCCTCTCCCACCTCCTCAGCAGCACTAAGGATGTTTGACTGCAGCTTAGGCCTGCTCCCCACTGGCAAGTGGACGTCCCCCGAGGGCTCCCGGGCTGCCAGAGTGATGTCTGACTGCCAGCTTAGGCCCAATTCCCAGGGGAGTGGGTCTAAGCCAGCAGGTGGTCATCCCACAAGGGGTCCCAGACTGTGAGAGGGCACAGGCCAGGCTGAGGGACCCCCCCGAGTGCACAAATTTTTGTGCACCAGGCCTCTAGTAATATATAATAAAAGCCTGTATTCAAATTGTCCCCTCAGGACTTCAACTGCTCATATGAGTGTCCATATGATTATCAACTGATTTCTCAACAGAAACTTTGCAGGCCATAAGGGAGTAGCAAGAAATATTCAGAGATGAAAAGCTAGGACTATAACCAAAATCATTCTACCCTGAAAAAACTGTCATTTAGAATCAAAGGACAGATAAATAGCTTCTCAGACAAGAAAAATATAAAGGTGTTCATCACCACCAAACCAGTAATTTATGAAATGTTAAAAGGTCTTATTTAAGAAGAAAAGCCAAGCTGGCGTGGTTCAGTGTTTGAATGTCAACCTATAAACTGCAAGGTCATAGTTTGATTCCTGGTTAGGGCACATGCCCAGGTTTTGGGCTTGATCCCCAGTAGGGAGTGTGTAGGAGGCAGCCAATCAGTGATTTTTCTCTCTACAGTGATGTTTCTGAAGTGTGCAAGCAGCCTTGATTAATGACAATAATGACAATTTAAGTAACTAATGAGAAGTTGTAGTCTTCAGCCCCTGGCCCTTTTCCATTTGGGCTCCTTTTTATTTTCTTTATTTTTTTAAAAAAAAAATATTTTTATTGATTTCAGAGAGGAAGGAAGAGGGAGAGATAGAAACATCCATGATGAAAGAAAATCATGAATTGGCTGCCTCTTGCAAGTCCCTCACTGGGGATCAAGCCCACAACCTGGGCATGTGCCCTCGACCGGAATTGAACCAGGGACCTTTCAGTTTGCAGGCTGACACTCTATCCACTGAGCCAAACTGGCTAGGGCTATTTTCCATTTTATTTCAATGTAGCATAGCAATTGTCAAATATTAGTGTGTATAAGAATTTCTATACATCTTATTTAAATAACAGTCTGCTCAGCCCTACTACCAATGAGTTGGATGTAGTATTTGAGATAATGTTTAGAACTATTCACTTAATTTTTGTGTGTGTATGTCTATGTGAAATATGCCAGTCAGAGAAAGATAAATACCATATGATTTCACTTATATGTGGATTCATAGATACATAAAACATACTGACAGCTGCCAAAACCCTCTCCCCTCTGGCAGCTGTCAGTATGTTTTATGTATCTATGAATCCACATATAAGTGAAATCATATGGTATTTATCTTTCTCTGACTGGCATATTTCACTTAGCATAATACTCTCCGGGCCTATCCAGGCTGTCACAAAAGGTAAGATTTCCTTCTTTTTCATGGCTGAGTAATATTTCATTATGTAAATGTACCACAGCTTTCTTATCCACTCATCTACTGATGGGAACTTGGCCTGCTTTAAGATCTTGGCTATTGTAAATAACTCTGCAATGAACTGAAATTGGTGTTTCAAATTAGTGTCTTGTTTTCTTCTGATACATTCCTTAGAACTTTTCACTTTAAAGAAGCATTCTATTTAGATACAGATGGCTTGAGGAGACTGACTTAAGACGTCCCCATCTGTATCCATTCTATTTCTTTATAAGCAGTAGGAATTAAAACTAGTTAAAATAAGCAGGAAATAAATTTATAAGAGATGGGATTCTGGGCAGCTCTTGGGATTTAGGCATCAGGAATTAAGCATAAATCTCATTGGGCTGGATTTATTTCAGCCCATTTTTTCCTATAATTGTACTAGAGGTTTGGTGCACAAAAATGGGTGCACTCGCGGGAGGGGGGTCCCTCAGACTGGCTTGTGCCCTCTGGCAATCTGGGACCCCTTGGTGGATGACCACCTGCTGGCTTAGGCCCACTCCCTAGGGGAATAGGCCTAAGCTGGCAGTCAGACATCCCTCTGGCAGCCCAGGAGCCCTCGGGGGATGTCCACTTGCCAGCAGGGAGCAAGCCTAAGCTACGGTAGGACATCCTTAGCACTGCAGAGGAGGCTGGAGAGGCTCCCACCACCACCGCTGTACTGGCAGTTGTCCGCCTGGCTTGTGGCTGAGCAGAGCTCCCTCTGTGAGAGCACACTGACCACCAGGGGGCAGCTCCTGCATTGAGCGCCTGCGCCCTGGTAGTCAGTGTGTGTCACAGTGACCAGTCATTTCCAGTAGTTCTGCTGTTAGGGTCAATTTGCATATTATCCTTTTATTATATAGGATAGAGGCCTGGTGCATGGGTGGGGGCCGGCTGGTTTGCCCTGAAAGGTGTCCCGGATCAGGGTGAGGGTCCCACTGGGGTGCCTGGCCAGTCTGGGTGAGAGGCTGAGGGCTGTTTTCAGACTTGCCACACCCCCTTCAGGGTGGGGGTCCCCGCTTGAGTGCCAGGCCAGAGTAGCCACATGCCCTTCAGGGTGGGGGTCCCCGCTTGAGTGCCAGGCCAGAGTGGCCACACCCCCTTCAGGGAGGGGGTTCCTGTTGGGGTGCCTGGCCAGCCTGGGTGAGTGGCTAATGGTTGTTTTCAGGCTGGCCACAGCCCCTTCAGTGTGGGGGTCTCCATGGGGTGCCTAGCCAGCCTGCGTGAAGGGATGAGAGCCGTTTTCAGGCTGGCCACACCCCCTTCAGGGTGGGGGGTCCTGCTGGGTGCCTGGCCAGCCGGGGTGAGTGGCTGATGGCTGTTTGCAGGCTGGCCAAGCCCCTCAGCAGGGACCTCACCCCATAAGGGTGTGGCCATCCTGGGTGAGGGGCTGATGGCTGTTTTCAGGCTGGCCACGGCCCCCAGCCACCCAAGCTCCCAGTGGAGGCTGGCTGGAAGCAGGTATCTGGGATTTATTTAGCTTCTATAATTGAAACTTTGTTGCCTTGAGCATAGGCCACAGCCAGCCAGGGCAGGCAGGAAGCTTGGCTTCCTCCATTGTCGGGGAAACCAAGCCTCCTGCTTCCTCCAGCTCTGTGACTGCCAGGCGCCATCTTGGTTGGGTTAATTTGCATATAGACGCTCTGATTGGCTGGTGGGCGTGGCTTGGGGCATAGCAGAGATGTGGTCAATTTGCATGTTTTTCTTTTATTAGATTAGATTACTCAGCTAAAAATCTCAATCCTGCAAGAATGAGTTTGATTAGCCTAGATTGGGTCATGAACCCCTGTTCCATAGAAAGAATAGGGCTCCTTTATTGACAACCTTTCTATATCTTGTCACTATGTGGGGTAACTAACTCCTTAAAAAATGCTGTCACTAAAACTGGTAATGGATGGCCAAAAGCCATTATATTTAACTAGAGGCCTGGTGCACAAATTTGTGCATGGGTGTGGTCCCTCTGGGTTGCCTGCGGGGATTGGGCCCCAGCTTGTGCCCCCAGCCTCACAGCCCCAACTGGCAACCTGCCATGGACTGGCACCGCCCCCTCACCTGCTCCACCATCCCACCTACAGGCCGATAGATCAGGGTTAGGCCCTTTGCCTGGCTTTCTCAGCCTCTGGGAACTGGGCAGTGGTCCCACTCCCCACTGCTGGTTGCTATCTGCTGGGCAATCAGGCCCCTGCTCACACCCACCTTGGCCTGGTGCCACCCACTCACCAGTTCCTCTCTCTCCCATCCTCTCTGAAATCAATAAAAGAAGTATATTTAAAAAAAAGAAGTATAAATTTGTTGTTACAGAATCATCATCATAAATTACAGCATAGGGAATATAGTCAGTAATCCTATATAATAAAGAGGTAATATGCAAATTTTCCCTCATGCCTTAACGCCATCAGAAGATAGCTACCCTGCCCAGCCACTACCCTGGCCCCACCCCTGATCAATTGAGGGTGGGGCGGCTAGCCAACCTCCCCACCCCCCACTCTTTCCTGGGGTTGGGGGTACGCCAGGCAGGCTGTAGGCATGGCGTTGGCCAGAGGCAAAGGCTCTGGCTGGCCCTGGCCTAGAGAGTCCAGAAAACCTCAGCAGTGACCAAAGACCAAGACCGAGTGGAAAGGTCCCTGCTGGCACTTATGCCTCAAAGTGCCAGAAGGAGACGGAGCATCTTGAACCTGCAACCCTGGAATCTGTACACCATGTCTTGGGACACACCATGCTGGTGGCACCTATGGGTGAAAGAGGGAGAGAAGGGAGCTGGGGTGCAGAGCTGGGAGGGGCCTAGAGTCTTCGGGAGCAGCCCACCTGCCGAGGTTGCTGTGACCCGTGCACTTGGGCTTAGTCAAAGCTCCTTTCAGCTCTGCCGCTTGCCTTCCAGGTGCTGCCTTCCAGGTGCGGCTAGCCCTGAGCCGGCTGGCATTGCACTCAGAGAAGCAGCTGTCACTGGGCTCCATTAAATAAGAGAAATCCAAGAGCTGAGAGTAAATATCCTCCCAGCGCCTTCCTATGACCCTGCAAGGAGAGCTGGGGATGGGAGTAATGGAAAATGGCTGCTGCTTTGCATTTTACAATGAAAAGAATCCTGCTATGTAGAGAGGAGAGCTGATTCATTTCCAGCAACACTTGGTGTCTTCCCTGACCCAGCCCTGAAGCTTGACAGCACCTAACAAAGGTGTGTCCGCACAACCATGTTGGCCTGGCTCCTGGAACGTTGGGGGCAAGTTTGAGCTGCATTGATTAAAAAAAAAAAAAAAAAAGTAAAGATTCAAAAACACCTTTTGGTACTCAAATGGCACTATAAAATGCAGATTACAGCATCTGATTTTGTCTTCTGTGTTGATTTTGAGGTAGAGCGCAAATAGGTTCATAAGAAAAGCAGAAAAAAACAAGGGGAAAGGAAGAGGATTCTACCGTCCACAGCACTGAACGTTGCTTTTTGGTTTTTTGTTTTGTTATTTTTCCTTCTTTTCTTCAAGCCAGTATATGCCATTTAAACCACTTTATGGCATAAGGTAATGAGCTAATTCTTCATCTGTTAAGAGCAAGCAGCAGTGCCTTTCATATGAGTCACAAACATTTAATCCACTCAAATGGAGCATACTGAGTGGAGAGAATGGTATGTGTCATTATATAAAGAACTTGGCATTATGATGCTATCTGACTAAAGGTCTTATTTTGCAATTTAGAGAACGTAGACAATCAGGCATTGAAAATGAATGTGCATGCTTAAATGCATGACTTCATTTTCGTCTGTAACGACCAAAGGATGGTCAACAGGAAGTGCATTGATGGGTCCTGCGGCGCAGCAGGTCTGGAGTCTCATGGTGTGGCAGGTCTGAGTGAGTCTCTGTGGCACGGGCCAGGGCCGGGGGACCTGAGGTCACACCCCCCACCCCAGGACGTGAGGCTGTGTCCCCCGCTCGGTGGGGCTTGATGGGGTGGGGCCAGACAGGTTTTGATGTTGCCCAATGAGGGTGACAAAGGGCAAATAGCAATATTAAAATATTTCCTCTAATTAATTTCCTTTTAATGTGCACAAATTTCATGCACCGGGACACCAGTATTCTAATAACTAGGCATGGTACTGGATGGCTGCAGGATTTTTTTGGATGATCACGTATGTAATGTCTGGTCACTGGAATGTACAAATACATTTTTAGAAAAAGACTGCTTACACAGTGCTTAACATAGTTTAAAAGTATTAGGATAAATCTGTCAATAAACAGATGATAGAGAAGCAGAAGCATAAAGAGCCTTATAGACTCAAAAATTATATATAAAAAAGAATGTAAGAGTAGATATGATAATATTACTTAAAGTCATGAGTATTAACTTCTAATAAAGTATAGTTGTACAGCCCAGGAAAGAAGTTCTTCTTTATAAAGTTTTTTTCCAAATAATTCTATTATTTTAAAACATATTTTCATTACTTATAAGGGAATAGATTATATTTTTAAAATATCAAGATATTAAATTTATTATCTTTGCATCATATATAATAAAATCCTAATATGCTAAGTGTCCAGTTGTCTGGTCAGTCATTCAACCAATGAAAGTGTAATATGCTAATGATATGCTAAGGCCACTCAACTGCTCACTATGACATGCACTGACCATCAGGGGGCAGACGGTCAACTGGTCAACCAGTCTCTATGACGTGCACTGACCACCAGGGGGCAGCCGACCAGTCACTATGATGTGCACTAACCACCGGGGGCAGATGCTCCAACCCGTAGGTTAGCTTGCTGCTGGGGTCTGGCCAATTGGGACTTAGAGAGGTGGGCCAGACACACCCTAGAGCCCTCCCACAGCCCCTCCCTGGCTGGTCAACCTTCCACGTCCATCCCCGACCCTGAAAGTGCACCGGTGGGGTCCCTCGGCCTGGCCTGTGCCCTCTCACAATCTGTGCTGAGTGACCACCCCCAAGTGCACGATTTTCATGGACCAGGCCTCTAATTTTTAATAATCTAGCTGGTGCTTGAAATTCTC
The DNA here is from genome assembly GCF_964212035.1 of Myotis nattereri. Lineage (NCBI taxonomy): Eukaryota > Metazoa > Chordata > Mammalia > Chiroptera > Vespertilionidae > Myotis > Myotis nattereri. Next base: position 82,600,503 of record NC_138077.1, read on the forward strand.
TTCACATTTAGAAAAGACACTGATCTAACAAGCTTAAGACATGCTTTCATTTTCCTTTGTGGTTACTAATTTGTCCTATTAGCTTTGTCAAGTAATTTAACATCCCTATAAATTCCATTAGTACAGTCAGGGCAGTAATTTATGCATCTTACCTATCTTAGAGATGTGGCATAGAAAAGATAAAGCAGTAGAATTAGACTCATATACACAAGTGAAAAGCATTTTTTCCTTAATTTTTTCCTAGTGTGTCAATCCTCCATTAACTGGAGACACATTTTTATATATGCACTAATGGGAGAGACTGCTGAGAATAAAACATGGTCAAAGTTTTCCTCTTTAAGCATGAAGATGCTATCCATTTATTTTGAACTTAAATTAGAACTGATTTTCCTAATACCTACAGGCTCAAACAGTTCTATTTGAAATACTTAATGCAATATGACCTGAAATATAGCAGAAAAGATAAAATTGTACTCACACTTGAACTTTATAGTTCTTTTAATCATAGCACTGAAATGAAATGCACACTAGTAAAAAAACAAAAAACAAAAAAACAACTACTGAATTTATAGAGCAAATAGCATAGTGTTTCAGATTCTGTGTGTGTGTGCCTGTGTATGTGAGTGCATATAGACATGTAGTAAGTATTAGGTCAGAGGGGAAGTACCTATGAAAAGCTATTAAAAGATATAGGAATACCCAAGTAAGCTATTATTTTTAATTCTTTACAAAATTCAATAATGCATGCTTTATAAATAGTATTTCAAATATATTCCGTTTCCTGTGTATTGCAGTCATAAGTATTTCATACAGAACTTCAATCATCCTATATAATTAAGAGGGAATATGCAAATTGACTGTCACTCCACCACAAAGATGGTGGCGCCCGCAGCGGAGGCGGGGGTTTCTGTAACACAAGATGGCTGCGCCCATAGTGGAGGCCGAATTCCCATAATGAGCCTTAATGAGGAAACAGCAGGGACCTGAGACTGTGGCCCCCACCCACCCCTGTGGGGCTTGACAGGCAACCTCAGGCTGCACCTCCCACCTTGGCGCCAGTCTGGGGGATCTCAGGGCCCCCACCCAGCAGAGCTTGATGGGGTACCTCAGGCCATGCCACCCACCCTGGTGCCAGACTGGGGGACCTCAGGCTGTACCCCCTGCCCTGGCACCAGGCATGGGGACCTCAGGCCCCACCCTCCACCCAGAAGGGCTTAAAAGGGGACCTTAGGCTGCTCCTCTCACCCCAGAGGATCTCAGGCTGAGCCCCCTGCACAACGGGGTTTGATGAGGGACCTAAAGGCTGCTCCCCTCACCCCAGGGAACCTCAGGCCATGCCTCCCACCCAGCAGGGCTTGTCGGGGGACCTGAGGCTGCAACCTCCTCACCCAGCAGGCCTTGCCAGGGGAACTCAAGGTGTACCCCCCACCTGGCAAGGCTTGACAGGTGACCTCAGGCCATGCCCTCCACCTGGCGGGGCTAGACACAAGACCTCAGGCTGCATCCCCCACCTGGTGGGGCTTGACGGGGGACCTCAAGGTGCATCCCCTGCCCCAACCTAAGCCAGGGGACCTGAAGCTGCACCCCCCAACCAGCGGGGCTTGACAAGGGTGGGACCGGCCAGGTCTGGATCTTACCCAAAGTGGGGGGGGGGGGGGCGGCCAGGTCTGGGTGCGATTTTGAGGCGCACATGGGTGGGCAGGGACTTGCCTCTGGGTCCTGTGGTGTGCCCCAGACTCTGACAGGAAGAAGTCTTTCATATACATTTTCATAAAATGTATTTTCATATACATTTTACCAATTTTCTTTCATTTCTGACACTTCTATTATAAAGGGCAAATAGCAATATTAAAATATTTTCTCTAACTAATCCCCTTTTAATGTGCACAAATTTCATGCACCAGGACACTAGTTAAATCAGAATGTTGTTAAGAAAAAGGGAACAATAAGCAGATAAGCAGATACTACCTCTATTTCCCCATGAGTTTGGAAGATAGCTCTTATACTACAACTAGAGGCCCAATGCACAAAATTCATGCAAGAGTAGGCCTTCCTTCCCCCAGTTGCCAGCACTGGCTTCCCTCTGGCATGTGGAACCCAGGCATCCCTCTTGCCACTGGCAGGCACCCAGGACCCAGGCTTCCCTTGCAGCCCTGGCTTCATCTGGAAGGCCATCCAGAAGGACGTCTAGAAGGATGCCTGGTCTAGTTAGCATATCACACTTTTATTATTATAGACTAGAGGCCTGGTGCATGACATTCATGCACTAAAGGGAGGGGTCCCTCAGCCTGGCCTGCATCCTCTCACAGTCCAGGACTCCTCAGGGAATGTCCGCCTGCCAGCTTAGGCCCACTCCTGGGAGTAGGACATCCCCTGAGGGGTCCTTAGCGCTGCTGTGGAAGTGGGAGAGTCTTTCACCACTGCTACTGCACTCACCAGCTGTGAGCCAAGCTTCTGGCTAAGTGGCACTCCCCCTGTGGTAGTGCACTGACCACCAGGGGGCAACTCCTACATTAAGCATCTGCCCCCTGGTGGTCAGTGCATGTCATAGTGACCAGTTGTTCCACCATTCAGTCAATTTGCATATTAGCCTTTTACTGTATAGGATGTACTGATTACTCACTTTTCAGAAGAAGAATGCACATTAATTGCTGAATACCAAATGGTTAAAAATTATCAGTAGTTTCCTATAACAGGAGGGCAAGTAAATGACAAATCCTCTTTTCCTCTGAGTACCTCTAAAGAACATAGACTCTTAATTCAGCTATTTTAGTACCATTTTATTGGGAAGGGAGCATCATACAGTGCTTGAAAGCAGATTACTGACAGGAAATAAACTTCTTGGACTATAAAGAGATGACTGTATTTAATTGTATTACTTCCTGAGGATTAGGCATTGTCCCAAAATACTAACTTTGTTGTCTGAAATAGTAAGGGATTTAGCAAAGTTTCTTCAAAAAGAAACCAAAGATTCTGCACTGAATAATGGAAAAATTCTAGTTCTTCATTTATTCTGTAAAATAATTTTATCTCCATTAATAATGGTGGATTTTGTAATCAAAGAAAACATGATAATTTCAAGAGAAACATCAAAAGTGCTGTATTCAAAGTAATGTCCATAGCTAGCTACACATTTCTCCCATCTTTCAGGTAATTTGTGGACACTGTCCCAGTAGAACTTTTCTTGTTTTGAGGCAAACCATTCAGAGACCCAATTTTCCACTTCTTCGTATGTTCTGAAGTGCTGCTCAGAAAGTGCAAGTGCCATCGATCGGAACAAGTGGTAATCTGAAGGAGCAAGGTCTGGTGAATATGGCAAGTGGGTTAATACTTCCCAGACAAGATCTTTTAATGTGTGTTTAACTGGTTTTGAAGTGTGTGATGGTGCATCACCATGAAGCAAAATTACTTTGCCCTGTCTTCTGGCACATTCTGGTCATTTCACGATCAAAGCGTGATTCAAATTGATTATTTGTTGTCGGTAGCGATCAGTATTAACGGTTTCACCTGGTTTTAGAAGCTCATAATACATCACACCTTCCTGATCGCACCGAATGCAGAGCATTGTCTTCTTTCCTAAGTGATTTGGCCTGGAAGTAGATGTTGATGGTTGACCTGGATCAACCCATGATTTTGTGCATTTGGGATTCTCAAAATAAATCCACTTTTCATCACCAGTCACAATTCGATGCAAAAAAGACTTTCTTCTGTGCCATTGAAGCAACATTTTACTGATGACATTTCAGTTTTCCATTTGTCTTTCGTTCAGTTGATGTGGCACCCATTTTCCTTCCTTAAAAATTTTTCCCATTGCTTGTAAACAATTGGAAATTGTTTGCTGAGCAACGTTTAATATTTCTGCAAGTTGTTTTTGAGTTTGACACACATCTTCATCCAATAATGCTTGCAATTGTTGGTCTTCAAACTTTTTCGGTTGACATGGACATTGTCTTTCAAATCAAAATCATCACTTTTAAAGCATTTAAACCAACGTTCACAAGAATCTTAAGATGAAGCATATTCACCATAAGCTTCCCAAAGTATTCAGCAGCATTTTTCTTCAAAATAAAGTAATGAATTATAACTTCCCACAAATGCTCTTTTTTTGGCACAAAATTCAACATTTTTAAGTATAAAAATATCTATGATGTTAACACCTTCAGCAAATTTGACATATGAAGTTTTGAAGCTTGTTGTCAATACAACAAAACAGCATACATATCAAAACACATATATATCAGCATATGTGTAACTCCATCTATTGAAAAAAATTCACATTATTAACCAGTACACCTAGTAATTGCTTTTTAGAATATTTTACATCTTCAAAAAAATTTTGTTGTCATAGTGTCCTTTGATGCATTTTATATTAATCTAAAGACATAACATATCTAGAAAATAGTTAAATAGGGTATGGAAAGATTCCCTACACATAAAAAACAACAACAAAAAAAACCTAAGAACATAAGCTGGGAAAAAGAGCAAAAGACATTTTTAAGTGTTGAGAAATGATAGCTGAAGAAGGAATCTTCCATTTTCTCAACTAGAGATTTAGCCTTACTTCTTACTCAAATTCTTAACGCCCTTTCAACTACTTTCTAGCTTTTTCTACGCAAGAAGTTTTTCAGAACCAGACAATATGATAAGGTTGTGTATGTATACAGGATTCAATATACAGTCACACCTGCAGTAAAGCTACATGTACCTGCTTTTGTGTGGGCTCCTTTCCAAATAGTAAACATTCCTATGCTTGAGCCTTCTCCCCTTCTCTTCCACCCATACCTAGAGAGGTATCAGTAAGTACCACCAATAAATATAATAGTGTTTACATAATTTAGTTAAGTGATTGGGATGATATAAATTTAAATTGGAAGATAAGAAACCCCACTTCAGAATAAGTTCTATTCATTGGAATTCCACAACTGACCTCTGGCAGGGAGTTTATTTCGGTGCTAGAGGCCCAATGCATGAAATTCGTGTAAGGGGCTCGGCCCTCGCAGCCGCAGCTGCCTCACAGCCCCGCCACCTGCCCAATGCTCTTTCCTGAAGGTTGTCCCAGAAGGTTGTCCCGGAAGGTCATTCCGCCATCCGATCTAATTAGTATGTTAGCTCTTTATTATATAGGATAATATTAGAGTTACTGGGGACATTTTATTTCCTGACTACCTATTCATCAATGTATGCATGAGTCTTCAGAAGTAAATCTTAAGAGGGAGGAAAAATGATGAGTGTAAAAATTTGGAGGCTGAAGTTAATCATGATATCCAAATAGTAATAAACATATTAAAAGACAACTTGGGAAAATATTTGAACTTAACACATGACATATGTAAGCAGTATATAAAGAACTGAGTTATAAAAAAAAGCAAAAATCATAATCTTTCCAACTTAAGAATAGCTAAGGGATATAAATTAAAAATACCCAATTCACAAGAAATGTTCCCTACTTTTGCAATGGAATAGAATTAGGGATAAATGTTAATATCAGAATTTGAAAGCAAGTGCACTGAACTGGACACTTTTGGACTTAGACAATAAATGTATCAGTGACAAATATATTAGGGAGATAATTAGTGGGGTTTTTTTTCCCCCTTCAGTTTTGTAGGCAGCATATAAGCTTCCTAAATCTGGTGCCACATCAGAAGCAGAACTTCCAACCTAGCTAGAGATGCATTTGCAGAACAGGATCCATATCATAATAAGTGCCATGTGTCTGGGTGGGGTGTATATAAAATCATAAGCTTTTACAATTCAAATATCAAACCTCAGAAAACATAATCTGGCAACAACAGATTCTGACAGCCCAGGCAAATCATCTGCTATGGAAGAAAATACTTAAAATACATATATATAGTCTGGCATAGAATTAAAATAATTTTTATGACATAGCAATAAAGAACCATGTTCTAGGTATTACATAATGATTTTAAAAGAAATATATTAATATTCATAATAGGTATTATGTATTTTTTCATAAATTAGAAATAATGCTTGTAATAGGATATTATAATAAGAATAATAATAACAACAAACCTAGATGCAGGTAAAGAGGTAAGCAATCCATTAGGTTTACTGGCAGATATATACTTCTTTCAATTAACCAATCATTTAAAGTACAGTTTATAGAAATATTTGTACTTATTTCAATTATTTTTAAATGCATTTTATACTGGAGGAAGGAAGAGGACCATAAAATGATGGATTTGAAAATAAGAATATCGTTATATTTTAGAAGCTAAATTGATAGTTTGTAGTGCTTTGTGACATATTTAACATACAAATTTAAATGTCAACAGCTAATCATGGATAATCTGCTATTAATTTTCTGTGTTTAAAAACATCAAGTTCTGGCAGCAATTTCTATCTCTCTAAGCTTCTACAAGCACAGTTCTCAAACATAAAATACAAATGATCTATCAAATAGTAATTTAACAATTTTCCCAAGATAAATATTAAAGAATTCCAGCAATTTCAAAGTTATAAAACATGGCTAAGAACAAATATTTAATAGATTTAGGAAAGAGAATAAAACAAACAAGAAATTAACATGTTAGAAGATGACAAGGAACCTACAGAAACATTTTTAATTTTTAAGTTAACATATAACGTAAACCACACAGGTAATGCTAATTTTACTTTCAACTAAAGGTAAAAATCAGTAGACAAAACATATAATCCATTAAAATTCAGATCTTATGCTATTATATTTTTAAAAGCAGCCACCATCATTAAAAATTTTTATAAAATGATAAATTTTTTTAATAAAAAAGCCAAGATATAACACTCATTTAAAAGTTCTATGTTTAATCTAAGACACTATTCACTTAGTTATTTTTATTTATATACAGAATAAGGTTTAACCTTTCAGTGCGGAATAACTAATTAAAAGGAACTTAAAAATTTAGGTCTTTACAAGAGTCATTCATTTTAATTATCCTATTATTTTCATATATTCATTACGATGTATCCTGACAAATGTGAGACTCATTTACATTTCTCATGTGTAACGTATGCTTCCTATATGTTTGTAAAATGTTATATTACTCCCCTTCATTTTATATTTGCTATATTGGTGTTATTTAACTGTCAGATAAATCTCTTCTATTTCATAACATTGTCCTAAGGTCAAGAGTGGCATAGGGCAAGTAGGCAGAGCTTATTTCATTTCTAGCAGTCACACAGAATCATGGACAATATATTGAATGAATATTTATTTTCAGTGTTTCATAGATCACTGAGAACAGTACTTTTATCTTTTCATCTCTGTAAACAATATTTCAAAGATGTGAACTTATCTATGAAACAGCTAAATCCATATTGCTTTGATATATAAATGAATGTTTAATTATTCACTGACATATAAATAGCCTCATTAGTTAAATCTACAGCTCTCAGAAATTCCAGACAGTGACCTGTCTTTGTATTGTCTGTACCCAGCCCAGTGAAAAAAACATAGTAGATATTAATAGATTTCATTTAAAAATTGGATGAATGTACATTTACTATTTTAGAAGCTTGAGAATTCTAGGAAAGTTTATGTAAATAAACCATATATATTAAGAACCAAAGTGTTTATATCTAATGATAAAAATAAAAAAAATGAAAAACAAAGGTAACTACAGCTACATTGCAATAAAATGAGAACTTTATAATAGAACGAGGCTAACAAATGTAATCTGATTCCAAAGTTCAGTAACATTTTTAAGAAAAAAAAAAGCCACTTAGCTTTAACAAGTATATTAAATCTTTAGAATACTAAACTTCAAAATAAATTATTAAATCTTAATTCTGATTTACTGGGTAAATGGGCTCCTGAATGATCTAAAACACAATGCATATGTGTGTGTGTGTGTGTGTGTGTATGTATATATATACACACACACACACACATACATATGTGTGTGTGCGTGTGTGTGTCTATTTCTAGCCATAAAATAGTGAATATTGTAAAGGCCCTTATACATGTATTTTTTTTAAACTACCAAACTGTTATTTTAATAACCTGGGTGAGCTATAGATTTCTAACCTATAAAATGAAGTTATTATACAATAACTCTAAAATAGCAAGTCATACAACATGTACATTTTTCCTTAATATAGTACCATGAAAATAACAGTAAAATTGGAGCACCTTAATTTTTACTTTAAACCATACTAAGAAATATGCTATACCAGTAACAGGCACTTCTGAAATTGTGTGTTTCTTTTTTCTGATTAAAAATTGAGATCTCTTCCTGATTGCTCCCTCATTAAATTGAGCATATAACATAGCCAAGGCAACAGTGAACTTCCTTCTTTAAGTGTTCTAGTATTCTAAAATTTTCCTGGCTATTACTCTAGTGTGTGTGTGTGTGTGTGTGTGTGTGTGTGTGTGTGTGCGCGCGCGCGCGCGTGCTTTTCTTCTCTTTCAGTCATTATACTAATTGTTAACAAGTGGACCAAAGTACAGGTTTTGATTTTAGAAACTGAAAAAAATCTTACGATTTTGTTCAATGTGCTCTACTAGTTTGCTCAGCTATTTCTCGTCACACTGAATAGAAACTACTAATTATTGTCACTTGTATTCACAAGAGAAATATTATCTGAGTAGACTCTAAATCCTGAGGGAGAGATGAAGAAAATTTTCAGTGTTTTCTTTGTAAAAAGTTTGAGCTAATGCCCTAGCTGGTTTGGCTCAGTGGACAGAGCGTCGGCCTGCGGACTGAGGGTCCCAAGGTTCGATTCCAGTCAAGGGCATGTACCTCGGTTGCGGGCACACCCCCAGTAGGATGTGTGCAAGAGGCAGCTGATCGATGTTTCTCTCTCATCAGTGTTTCTAACTCTCTATCCCTCTCCCTTCCTCTCTGTAAAAAATCAATAAAATATATTTTTTTAAGAAAGTTTGAGCTAAAATTCTCATCAGTAGCACTCTTATACCTGCAGAGATTAAGGGATCTAACCAAGAGTACTACTAGACATATATAACAAGAGAGGCTCCTTAACCAAATAGATTCATTTTAAAAATAGTACTGTAATTCAGATTTTTATTTCTATCCTTATTTTTCTTTCATTTTGGTATGTTTATAGCTACCTCATTATATTTAAAACTAAACTTCAGTTGTCTGAGATAAGAATTTTTGAAATAATTTATTTAATTGTCCTATACATAGTTTAATTCACTAATTACACATTTAACTTCTTTATCTTTAGTAATATTACATATCATCTTATAGAAACATAAGAAAACATTCTGCCACTAAAATAAAAATTAAGGTGATATTAAGATATAATTTAACTCAAATTAGGGGGTAATCAATTCAATTAGTATTAATTCTGACTTGGAATACAGACTAATGTAATGCCTATTTATTTTCTGGTACACACAATATTCCACTTTATTAACTTGTGTCAAATATACGTTTTATAATCAATATAGGTAGGCAAATTTCCATACATTTTTTTAAAATAGTGGGTAAGTACTTTTCTTTATCCTGTATATTGTTTGCTCTGTACTATTTAATAACATGTTTTTCCTTGCAATGCTCTTGTATACAAAATGTAAGTATCATAATATAGTACAGTCAACCTGAAAGAGTAATCACTCTACTGTTATCAGTAAATTAATTAAATAAATGAATAAATTATGTATATAAACATTTACATATAGTACTTATTTTTATCAGTTCCAGATAGCCAGAGATACTTAAAATTACAAGAGCAAAAGAAATAACTGATTAGCAATTTTTACCTCCTAAACATGGAGTTTCTAAGGAGATATTATTTTGTATCTCCTATGATCAAAAAGTAAGCATGAAAACAGACACTCAGACCAATGAAACAGAATTGAGAGCCAGAAATAAAACCATGTGTATATGGGCAAATAATTTTTGACAAAGAAGCCAAAAACATACGGTGGAGAAAAGAAAGTCTCTTCAATAAATGGTGCTGGAAACATTCCAAAGCCATATGCAAAAGAATGAAACTATAATAAATCAGATAGAAGTAAATATAGGTTCTAAACTTATGGACCTTGGGCTTGGAGATTTTATGAATCTGGCCCCAAAGGAAAAGGAAGTAAAGGTAAAAATAAATGAATGGGACTATATCAAACTAAAAAGCTTTGCACAGCAAAAGAAACTGACAACAAAACCAATTGAATGGGAAAAGATATTTGCGAACAACAGCTCCAACAGGGGGTTAATATAAAAAACATAAAGAACTCATGCAACTCAACACCAAACAAACAATCCAGTTAAAAAATGGGCAGAGGACCTGAACAGATACGTCTCCCAAGAAGACATATGGCCCTAACCGGTTTGGTTCAGTGGATAGAATGTCGGCCTGTGGACTCAAGGGTCCCAGGTTCGATTCCAGTCAAGGGCATGTACCTTGGTTGCAGGCACATCCCCAGTAGGGAGTGTGCAGGAGGCAGCTGATCGATGTTTCTCTCTCATCGATGTTTCTAACTATCCCTCTCCCCTCCTCTATAAAAAATCAATAAAATATATTTAAAAAAGGAAGAAGACATATGAATCGCCAACAGAAATATAAAAAGATGTTCAACTTCACTAGCAATTAAGGAAATGCAAATCAAAACTACAATGATAGAATGGCTATTTTCAACAAGACAAGTAATAACACCTGTTGAAAAACTTGTGGCAAAAAAGAAACCCTCTTCAATAAATGACGCTGGTGGGAACGTAAACTGGTACATCCACTATGGAAAACAGTATGAAAGTTCCTCAAAAAATTAAGAATAGGATTATCATATGACACAGCAACCCATCTTCCAGGTATCTACACGAAAAATTTGAAAACATTTATTCACAAAGATATATGTTCAATGAAGCATTATTCAGGGTGACCGGGATATGGAACAACTGAAGCAACCTTTCTTTGATAGATGATTAGATAAAGAAGATGTGGTACATATATACAACAGAATACTACTCAATCATAAGAAAAGATGAAATACTGCCATTTGCAACAAGATGGATGAACCTTGAGAATATCATGCTAAGCAAAGTAAGTCAGACAGAAAAATCTAAGGATCATATTATTTTACTCATATGTGGGATATAAAACTGAAAACAACACATGAAAAAACATGAAAAAAGAAACAAAAAAACTAATAGATACAGACAGCAGTATTGTGGTTACCAGAGAGAAGGGGTGTGGGGAGTAGTAAAGTATAAAGGGGTCAAATATATGGTGATGGAAATTGATTTGACTTCTGATGGTGGGCACACAATGCAATATGCAGATCATTTATCAGAGAAATGTACACTTTAAACCTAAGGATGTAATTCTTTCAACCAATCTCACCTCAATAAATTTAAAGGGAAAAATAACTCTAGAAAAAAGTAAGCATGACTTTAACATCTAAAGTTATGAAATGATATATGAGAAAAAGCAATGAGTTTTCAATCATATCCACCAAGTGCAGGTCATGAAACAGGCCAATGACCAGAGAACGCAACAATATCCTAGGAAAGTAGCTGAATATATCTTTCAGGACATGCACTGAAAATACACACTTTCATCACAATTCTCACTCCAAAGATCAATGAAAATGTACATCTGCCAGTATTTGAAACTGGAAACTTGCACTTTAATTACTGATTTTAATGATTAACACACATTAAATAAACCAGAATAAGCCAGTCTAATGTTCTTTAAACAAAAGCTCACTCCACATGTCAGTCCACAGATTGCCATTACATATGTGAAACATTTATTTTCTACACATGAATGTTTTTAAAATGCATATTTATGCTTTATATTCATGTAATTAAATGGAATGTATAACTGTCTACAAAATTAACATTAGAAAATTAAATCTTACATAAGACAAACATGTAAATTGACCATCCCTCCACTATGCTCATCAGCCAATCAGGAGAGTATGCAAATTAACCCAACAAAGATGGCGGTCAATTTGCATAGATAGGTGCCCAGTGGCCTGGGTCCCAGGAACATCATCGGCACCCAGGTCATTCCGAGGTAGGCCCCGTGTGCGCCCTGAGCAGCATATGAAGGGCCTGAGCCAGGGGGCTCCTGGGCAGGGGCAGAGCCGGCCATTGGAGCTGTGGGGGTCCCCTACCTAGGCCTAAAGCCTCGGCCAGAGGCGTTAGGCCTGGGCAGGGATGGAGCCGGCAATCGGGGGGAGATGGGGGTCCCCTGCCCAGGCCTGACGTCTGGGCCAGAAGTGTCAGGCCTGGGTGGGGGGCAGAGCCGGCAATAGGGGTCCCCTGCCCAGGCCTGATGCCCCTAGCCAAGGCGTCAGGCCTGGGCGAGGGGCTGACCTGGTGAATCGAGGGTGACGGGGTCGACACCTCTGGCCAAGGCATCAGGCCTGGGCGGGGGGGCGGAGCTGGCGATCGGAGAGGTCTGGGGGTCCCCTGCCCAGGCCTGATGCCTGGGCCAGGGGCATCGGGCCTGGGCAAGGGGGCGGAGATGGTGATCGGAGGGAGATGGGGGTCCCCTGCCCAGGCCTGACGCCTTGGCTAGAGGCATCAGGCCTGGGCGGGGGGCAGAGCCGGTGATCGGAGGGTGATGGTGGTTGATGCCTCTGGCTGAGGCATCAGGCCTAGGTGAGGGGCAGAGCCGGCGATCGGTGTGAACTACAGAGGAAACACCTTTTCTGACTGCTCACTGGCTAAGCTCCCTGTATGCCACTGGTAATATTCTTAGTAACTTGGGTAATAAGAATCCAAATAGGTGATCTAGGGTTTTTTACCACACTCCTGGCAAAAAAACGAAGGTCCGCTGCTGGAGGGCTAAGAAATGTCATATCCTGCCCTAGCCGGTTTGGCTCAGTGGATAATGCCTCGGTCTGCAGATGGCAAGGTCTGAGTTCAATTCTGACCAAGGGCATGTACCTAGGATGCAGGCTCCTCCCTGGCCGGGGCCCAGGTCAGGGCTCGTGCAGGAGGCAACCAATCAAAGTGTTCCTCTTACTTTGATGTTTCTCTCTGCCTTTCCCTTTCTCTTCCATATTCTCTAAAAATCAATGGAAACATATCCTCAGGTGAGGATAAAAAAAATAATAAAGAAATGTCATATCCTATGAAAAACACATCTTGAAAATGCCTAAAGAAAGTTGTCATTTTTTCATGATGAAGGGACTGGAGTCTGTGTTGATGAAAAAACCTTGGTGGCTGCAGTGACCGGCAGTGGCTGCAACCATGGGGTGATGGGGCTGGTGCCTTCCCCTGATTAGCCCGGTCACCTCCCACAAAGGGAGGCCAGACTGCGGCTTAGGCCTGCTCCCCAAGGGGAGCAGGGAGCGGGTCTAAGCCGTCACTAGGACATCCCCTGAGGGCTCCCAGTATGTGAGAGGGTGCAGGCCAGGCTGAGGGACCCCACCCCCCAGTGCACGAATTTTGTGCACCGGGCCCCTAGTTTTATAAATAAAACATAAAAAGATTGATAGTTTCTTTACTCCTTTCTCCCACATAATCTAACTTATTATACAATTGTTCATCTTATAAAAAGTCAAGTAATTAAAAAGTAAACATCAGTCACTCAAAGATATATAACATCAACAGAGCAGGCTGGGTTTCTAAAGAACAAAGATTATGTGATAATCGTCACTACAGCTTAAGAACTTAGCGAACACAAGGAAGATGCTTAATATGTGATTATTAGAGGCCTGATGCATGAAATTCATGCACTGCATTGGGGGAGTCCCTCAGCCTGGCCTGCGCCTTCTTGTAGTGCAGGACCTCTCAGGGTATGTCCTCCTGCCGGCATGGGGCCTAAGGCAGCAGACAGACATCCCTCTTGCAGTCCGGGACCCCTCACTCCTTACTGCCCGCCTGCAGCGGAGATGGGAGAGGCTCCCACCACCACCGCTGTGCTTGCCAGCCATGAGCCTGGCTTCTGGGAGAGCGGTGCTCCCCCTGTGGGAGCACACTGACAACCAGGGAAAAGCTCCTGCATTGAGCATTTGCCCCCTGGTGGTCAGTGTGCATCATAGCAACCAGTTGTTCTCAAGTTAGGTCAATTTGCATATTAGGGTTTTCTTATATGGGATTGAGGGACTTATTTTAATTCTGAGATAAAACATAATGAAATGACATATATTACTTTCAAATAAATGGTACATAAATACTTTATATTATAAGGGTTGATCACCAGTACTGTTATATATTATCATATTTAACAAATGTGTTAAGTTTTTCTCATTGATTCTGGAAGGAGCTTGGAAACCCTTCACTGGATCATGTATTTTGGGTGGGAAGGAAAGTTTTCCTTGAACCCTTACATATAGTTAGTACACTTTCTATCAAATAGTAGGCCTTCAATAAATACTGTTAAAAGAATGAATGGTTTCATTCAGTTTTAGAATATTTATTATTGAAAACTAAAACTGTATATAACAAATCATAATGTTAGCAAAGGAAATAACTATAAAAGTAGTATTTTCCAGAATTTTCTAAGCACTAAACTGTAAGATTTTTTTCTATGCTTGAATATAGATTTAAAAATATTTGAAATGTTTAAATGAAGCATCTCCACAGTATGAATTTTCTAAATACACACTAAGTATATATGACTGTTAAGTTAGGACTTTATGCTTCTATATATTTAATAATTGTATTCCTATATTACTATTACAGGCGACCCAAAGTAATAGATAATTAACTGGTTAGGGAAATTTTTAAAATTATATGTAATTTACTGTTATTTAGTGGAAAACCTAATGATTTCTTCCGTTTTCTTGTTACCAAAACTATAATATATCCCATAATCTCATTTCTGGGTCTCTTACATGCTTTCTGAACCTTTATTTGTTTCTCTTCATTGAAACAAATGCAGAGAGAAAAGACTAATGTAAACTATCTAAAAACACACCTATTTTATATATAGTATTACCTAGATTTGTTTTTAATAACACTAATCTGACCATAATAAAGATGAATAAAGGCAAATTTCCAAATATTGCTCTTAGTTAGCAAAAAATTAGACTCTGTTGGATTATATTGCTTTGTGAAGATGTACCTACCCACCTGTATCATTATCCATTTTGAAAAAACTCTAACATATATGGAAAGTTATCAAGTCAGAAATGCATTAAAAATTGCATTTTTAATCTAATGAGTGTACATTATGTACAACAGTTTGAAATAGCAAAACTGTACTATGAAGATTATATTTTAAGTCACAGTCTGAGCTGAATAAAGTGGAAAATGGAAAACTCATCCCATCCTTCCTATGCCCTATCTATTACCAATAATCATATAGTAAGGTAATTTTCATGGGGAACAATGGTAACTTTATTTTTGGCCTCATAAGAAAAAATGACTTACATGTTGAATATCTACATTTGTTTCTTTGTAAGGATAATACGGTTTCATAAATTACACCTCCAAAATATATCTTAAAGCCATCTTCTCTACATTTCCACTAATCAAGGCCAAGCCACCATAACCTCACTCCTGGACAATCTCAACAGACTCCTAATTCTACTCTTGCCATCTTCCAATCTCTTTGCTTACCAACCATAATGCTCTTAAAATGAAAATTGCTTAAAATATCTCAAAAGTCTCTCTTTTTACCTAGAATAATATTAAAACACAACTCCATACCATGGTTTCTTTCCTTATCTGTGGGATCTGGTTAACTACCTTTCACAACTGATATGTTTCTCTCTTCCTTCCTCAGCGAGCTCCAGTCACACTGGACTGGAGTCCTTCAAATGTATCAAGCTCAATTCCCTTCAAGGTCACTATCCAGGCAGTTCCCTCTACCTGGATGGAATACACTTCTTCCCACTTTGTACAATTAGCTCTTTCTCTTCCCTAAGAATGTGGCTTAAATGTCACTGCTTCAGGTCTTTCCAACCATCATATTTAAAATGTAAGTTTTCTCCTGTTATTCTCTACTTCAAAGCCATTGCTGTTTCCTCCATAGAGTATCTAAGAACTTTTTTCATTTTATTTTACCTAACTTTTATTTATCAGTATTCCTTACTAGAAATAAATACCATGAGTTCATGGGCAATGTTTGCCTTACTTATCCTTTTTCCTCCATCATCCAGTTATTAAATTCTAGAAAACAATACTGAATAAAATAAGGCAAATGTAGAAGTAATATATAATTCCCCTTTTTAAAGAAATAATGTTGGTTTAATGAAATTGCAATTTGATCAGAATCCTGACATAATCATATGTTGCATACTTTAAATAATATAATTTTTATTAAAGAATACTGTAGATTAGTATAAACATCTCTGTAAACTGACAATGCACACTGTATAAACCCAGTCCATTTTGATCACTTAACTATATGTATTGATCTCCACTGTATTTATACTCTCAAAAAATGTTGAGACAAGAACACAATGAAAAACGTCTATTACTATAGGGGTTTGGTTGATGTACACTGTGAAACAGTATCTATTCTTGGGACAAATGGAGTATATAGTTAGTAGTACTCACTGTGTGAAGAGAGAAAGAGAAAGAATAAGAGTGTACAGTGTGAAACAGTATCTATTCTTGGGACAAATGGAGTATATAGTTAGTAGTACTCAGTGTGTGAAGAGAGAAAGAGAAAGAATAAGAGCATGATTGAGATATGATTCCTGTGTTAGGGAAAGAGGATTGGTAGGAGGAAATACAAGAAATTTATGATTCCTTTTGTGCTTAAGTAGTTTATACTTGCAATGATTAGTGAAGAAATAAACATTTCTAGTCTAATATTTTTCTTAATGTTTAACTTTTTAACATGTAACACAAAATTCTTTATAGATGAAGTTTGAAAACATAAAAACAGTAAAATATGTAATTTAAACATTAATTTTGTTTTAAACTATTAGATATACATTTTCCCTCCTAGGAAAATCCAAATAAATATGTTCTACTGAGGTTACTTCGAGCTTGAAGAAGAGATCCTTAAAGGACAGTGTATAATTTTTTTTGCAAGAAAAAGATTTTAGATTTAGTCTTATACCCAACCCAGAGGAAACAACACTTAGATGATCAATGAATATTAATGACATTTTCTCTTTCTACTTCAAATAGTAATCATAACAACTAATTACACAATTAATTATTTCAATTTGTAAACGTATAACAAAATTATATTCCAAGTTATTTTTAACCACATGAAGGCATGTGATTAAAATCTCCTGTACCTTTACAGCTATGAAGTTTATTCCTATAAGTGAATTTTAAAAGTGAAATTCTTTTAGAAGTATTCTTTGTAAATCATGTAGTTTTCCTTACTTAACAAATTTTTAATGTTTTCAGTAAAGGTCACTCTTGAACTTTCTAAAAAATTTCAACTCCTTCCTTTCTATTACTATAAGAACAATATTTAGTTTTATAACTTGTGAACAATACTTACGGCAGTTAACTAATTTTAGGCTACAAATTTTTATCAAGCAGGCATTTTTCTGCTTAGGCATGTTCACCTGTATTTATATACAACTTAGTGAATTTTACACTCAATTCATCCAAAGTAATAAATTCAATGAAACTAACAAATCAGACTACTGTTTTGCTTGTTTCATTTGGCACTTAATTCCCAGAAGGAAAAATGATAAATTCACACAATCTTGGTAGTAAAAGAAGCTCACTAGATTCTTATATCCAAATCATATTTTGATTTAATGAATTACTTGAGTATCTGATTGATGATGAGCCACACCCTGAGAGATGCATCAACTCTTTCAGGCTATACAGTACTATTTGCTAAGGTAGAGTAATCTTTGAATAAATGGACCCCTGGTGGCTACTAAGCACTTTAATTGATATACATGGTTACTTATGTATGAAACAAAACTGTATTTTATATTCACCTAAGCGTTAGTACAGAGATAAAAGTTTATATATATTGCGAAGACAAAATGTGTTATTTTAAAATAAAATTGCCAACACCTAATAAACATTGAGGTCTTAAATGCAGGGAAAATTATTAGAGTAAGAGAAATATGAACACAAATCATGTTTTCACTTACTAAACAGATGAGCAATCTAGGAAGCAACTCTACTTTCTGATCAATTCAAGGAGGTTGGGTAATAGGAAGACAGAGTCAAATTGATTTATTTCATCTTTATAGTGCACAGCTTCACAGCCAGTTAAAAGACAAGAGAAAAGATTGCTTCCTATAGTCAAGTTACTCTTAGCACCATGTTAAGCACCATGTTAAAAATGAGGTAGTTCACTTTTTTGTCATTATCATTATTTTACCCAGTCTAAGTATGGAAAACTAGGAGGAGGGGAAGAAGGTGAATCCATTCATTTTAATCATGAAGAATTTTATATAATTTGGTAAAAGTAGATAAGTAATATTTTTAAAAAACTTACTTCGTTAACATCCTTAAGTAAAAGGCCAAGTAACATAAAAATAAAATTCTACCCTTCATAAACTAACAAATTTTAAAAATAAAACATGAATTCCATTAGCTCTTAAAATGAAAAGTTACTAGGAAAATGAACACATTTTCTTGAAATTAACTATTAATCATATTACTGATATTTATTAGGTATATTACATATCTAATTTATATTTCACATTAATCTTTATATATTTTATACATATTATGATTCTGCAATACCCCATGTTTTCAAGGTTCAAAAATTGGAAAGTTGTACTTTGATTCATGTTATCTATGAAACTACAAATTAAAAAAATATGCCCAAAATGTCCACAAGAATAAAATTTTGAAGTTTGAAATTTTATTAACTATTAGTGTGATCAATTCAGTATTTGAAAGTTATTTAAAGGTATTATAAGGCATAATTTCTAATCACTGTGACTTAGGTTGTAAAAAGCATTTTATAAGTAACCATCTAATGAAAAAATCTAAGCACACTTTCTCCTGAGTCTTCTTTTGAAGATTCTAAATTTTACCCAACTTGGCCTTAAGCTACTATTTTACCCAAATGTAACCTTATGCATAGCCTGTTTTTAGCACATGAACAGAAATTCAAATTAAGAGTTTCACTAAACTATCTTTAATGATCCTATTTAATAGATAGGTAAACTGAGTAATATTCATTCACTATCATTAAGTTAAGCTAATTGATAAAAAAACACCCATAAGTTATACATATTTGGTAAATATTGTAGGTAAAATGTCTTTTAAAAGTATATGAAAGTCATCAAAATAGATATAAAAAAATTACGGCAAGAGGTTAACAAGTAACTCTTCTATGCCCTTAACATGAATATCTGAAAGATTATACTTTAATACTTGACATATTTTGGTAGAATGGCACATTAGTCATTTGTAGATTCAGAATGTGTTTTACTAGTATTTTGTATCCTTGAGGCTGAGGGTGGTCAATGATGTCTCTTAGGCACTTAATGAATAAACACATGTTGACTGAGGGAAACTACTGCATGGAAATAACTTTTAAATACTTCTAATAAACTTGACTCTCAAAGTATATATCTCTTTTAGTAGCCCTAGATACTAACATAGGGTATAATACTTAAAAATTATTTTTCTCTCCTTAAAATGTAAAAAGACCAAGTAAATAATTGTTATTTTTAACAATCTATTTTCACACAGGTTGATTCAGTTAACTACCCCTTTGATATTTAATGCCAATACCCCTTAAAAACAATTGAGGGATATATGTGAAGAATAGGAGAATATGGAACTATAGGGGGCACTTAGGTGATACATCTTCAAAGACATGATAGTGCTGTATGATTTCCAAATTTACACAGGCACTTGCGATTGCACTGGCAGGTAAAAAAACAAACACACATTGCAAAAATAGAAATGTTAAGGAAAACGTGCCAAAAATACAAATTGTATAAATGAAAACAATTGAATATTGATTCTGAATATTCCTAAATAAAAGTAAATGGTCATATATGTTATGGCAAAAAGAAAGCTGTGGTATTTTACTTGCCTTCTCTCTTAACCTTCTCACCCTCACAAAAATGTGCACACTCTATGTCATCTGAGCTCCATTTTTATATCTGCAGATTATTCCAAGGCCTTATATGTTCAATAATAACTATACTGAAATTTTATAACTGAAGTCTTTAGACAAGTGTGACATAACAGGTGACATATTGGTGGTCATCACATTGCCAATGAGAGCATCCAGCCAGGTACATGCTGGAAAACTTTTACGGTTGTTCACTGCTTAGTCTAAGAGGGTTTAGATTATGCAGGTGATATTTTTATAGATCTTTAAAAATCATAGCAGATCCAAGATACGTCTCATAAGAATAGTTTGAACAGAAAAGAAAAAAATCAAAAATTCTAATTACCTCTCATTCTGTAAACCTGACTTTCACTCTTCACACACTATTCACACCTTTATTTTACCACTTTACCTACTAAAACAGTCTTCCTCCAAAAAAAAAAAAAAAAAATCTACCAGAGACTGGATTTCAGAAATAGGATATTCACAACTTGGATATTCACACTTAACGCTTCTCTCCCTCTACCCGCTTTGCGCACAAGAAAAAAGAAACCACAAACACACTGACCCAGGAATGGTTTCAAGCAAGTCCACTACGCTCGGTCTGGATGGGACAGGGGGCCGGCTGCGGAGAGGCGAGGGCAGCAGAGTGACGGGGGGGAAAAAGGCAAGTATCTGGTCCCAGGGCAGAGCGAAAGCAATTTGCTTTCCTGAAGGCATGTGAGACCCTACACTTGACCAGCTCGGGGCGGCCGGCCACCAAGACCAGAAGTCTCCATTAAGCTCGTGCCAGGAAGGCTGGCCTCCTGTGGAGCGGTCCTCGGCTGCTGCTGAGGCTCACGCATCCCCGTAAAGACAAGTGGAAGCAGTAGGGACCGAAGTCGGGCAGGTCGCGGTCCCAGGCCATGTGGACAGGGCGCTCTGGAGAGCACATCCTGGACCCTTCTGGGAGCGAGCCTGGGGAAACTATACCGGGACGAAGTTACCTGCAGGAGGCGACCAGTGCACCGGTGCCCAGAGCACCCACCTCCTCCGGCCCCTCCCGCTCCTCCGCCCCCGTCCCTTACCTTGGTTGTTGGAGACGTGGCTGCAGTCTCCCGGCCAAACTGTCAGCAGAGGCAAGAAGAAACCTAATTGCCAAAGAAATTCTCGGACTTCGCAGCCCCCCATGGCTCTCCCAGGCTCTCCTCTCCTCCCCCTGAAAGAGAAGTGGCAGGCGCGCAGCCAGGTGTTCCGTGTAGGGTAGGGGACCTGGTCCACGTCTTCCTCCTCCTCCTCTTCCTCCTCCACCCTGCCCGCAGGGGGTGTCCCGGGGCGCCCCCCGCGCGAGGCCCCGAGCGCAGGGCACGAAGGTCCAGGCTGTCCAGGTGCCGGCGCCGCTGCTCCGGAGGAGGACGCTGCCTGCGGCGCCAGGGAGCTCCCGGCGGCGGTGGGCGAGCGGAATTGCATCCACCACCGCGTCCCGCTCGCGCGAGGACTATTCACTTGGGCCTGGGAGAGCGCGCGCGCAGGAGCGAGCTCGGGCTGTGGTTTGGGGGAGGGAAGCGAGGGGCGGGGGAGGGCGCCTCCGGGCGGGGAAGGGGGAGGGACGACCAGGTGCGGCGGCCCGAGCCTCTCCGGACTCGAGTGGGCACTTGCGGAGCCCAAGGCGGGGGAGGCGCCGACGGCGCGGGGGCCGCGGGAACTTTCCTCCGGCCTGTGCGGGGCGAGCGGCGCGAATGGCGTGGGGCCGCGAGTGGTCCGAGGCGGCTACGAACTGCGCCTCAGCCCCTCGCTGGGGTGGCGACGGCAGCCGCGGGCACTTCCAATTCGGCCGCGTCTGCGCTGCGCTTCGGCCCGGGCAGCCGCTTCCCCGGCGTGGCTGAGGCCGCACTTAGTCCCCCAAGCACTTTGCTCCCCATTTCGCGGCGGCGGCGCCCAGCGTTTTAGGCTCGTCGGCCCCGGACACCGCCTCCCCAGACTTCACGTCTCCGCCGCTGGAGGGGGAGCGCTGTGGGCAGGCGCTCTCGGTCCGCGGCGAGCCTGATGGTAGCGGACCAGCCGGACCGCTCCCCCGCGCGCCTCGTCCAAACTTGCCCACCAGAGCGAGCGCCTCAGCCGTGGGGCCTCCTCGGCGGCTGGAGTCCGGGGAAAGCAGCGGGAGGGAGCCGGCAGCGGAGAGCCGCACGGGCTGGACGTGACCCGGTGCCTGGCCCGGCTTCACCGAGGTCTTCGCGTCGCCTGTGGTGGCGACTTCGCGCTAGAGGTCAAGATCATGGGAGCATTGTCGCCGCCGCGGGCGCTGGGATGCTGGTGCCCGGGGCGCCCGCGGCGTGGCAGCGTCGGCTCGCGCGCCCCGAGGAGCGCAGGCTGAGCGGCGCGTGGCCACGTCCCCGGCGGCGCCGAGAGCGTGGAGAGCGTGGCGGATGGACCGCTCCGGCGCGTGAGCCGCCCTCTCGCGGTCCCGCTCCCTCGCCGCGCTCGCAGGGGTCGGTCAGGAGCCGCGCACGGGCTGTTGCGGGGACCCGCGCGGCGCTTGTGCCGGGGCCGGGCAGCACGCAGGGCCGACAGCGAGGGGCGCTCGGCGTCCGTGGCCCTCGCGCTCTCGCCCCGGAGCGGCGGGCACAGAGGGCAGGGCCGAGCCCGGAGCGCAGCGGAGCTCCGCCAGCTCGGCGCTCTGCCGGCCCAGCAGCGCGGCTCGCGTGCTGCCAGTTCGGCGCTAGAGGGGGTTCGTCGCCAACAAAAACGCCTCCGCTGCTCGCTGGCGGAGATCGCTCTCTCAGGATGCACCCCTGGACAGGAGGAATGTTCTCAGGCTAAACATCAGGCGTGAACAATGCGCGGAGGAGCCTGTATTGCCACTGTGGGGAATTCTCCAAATGCTGCATTCGCTGTTATTATCATCCTTATTTTCTTTCTTGAAGGGACTTAGGCCCTCCTCAAAGCTCATAAGAATGTTTT
Source organism: Myotis nattereri (assembly GCF_964212035.1). NCBI lineage: Eukaryota > Metazoa > Chordata > Mammalia > Chiroptera > Vespertilionidae > Myotis > Myotis nattereri. The sequence continues at coordinate 82,623,318 of NC_138077.1, forward strand.
TTGTTGTGTTTTTTTTTGGGGGGGGGGGGGAATGTGTATGACAAGGAGAAAAATGAACCGAGAAGGGAAAATAGCGGTATTACAAAGGGGAGAGGAAATATTCAAAGTGGGCAGAGGGCACGGGAGGGAAACGGCAAAGTGGCAGGAGTTGGGGGAGTGGTAGATGAAGGAGTCAGGAGTCAACCTTCCACGCTTAGACGTTTCTGGAAAAGAAGGGACCCTCCCCTTCAATGTTTTTCAGCCTTGGGTGTTTGTGTCCCCTACTGCAGTTGAAGAGGTTTCAGGTTTTGCATTACAGTCAATTGGAGGTAAAGATGTGCAAAAGATGCACTATGTCTAATTCAGCTGCGTGGAGAGAAATGTGAAATGCAAGTGATTCTGAGAATGTGAGGGAGGTTTCTGATTGGTGACTGTACTTTCTCATTAGGAATGCAAATAGTCCTCTCTAAAACTGTCCACACTAATTTAAATGTATGCAAATCACTTCTGAAAAGATAACCAAGTATGGGATTTATAGATTGGTACTTAAACAGGTAAAATCTGACTTTGTGTCTGACTTTACCACTCTTACTGATATTGACTGACCACATGCGCATTTGCAAACTGAATTTCTAATTAACAAACTAAAATTAAAGGGCTATAATATAAATCGTTATGTCTAAATAATTAATGTTCTTGGAAGTGTTTAATGACTCATTATACTGATGTTTTAATCCAAAATATTCTTTTTATGTGCTTTACTGTCAAAGAATATATTCCATCACATTTTATAATTAAATTTGAAAATTTAAATGTTTACTTACAATGAATAGTCTTATAGACTTAAGTAAACAAGTCACTAAGAGAAAAATTGTGTCCAAAGAAGTCTTTCCTTATAAATGCCTAAAATATACTGTATGCTGTTAAAGGAATGTATAATATTATTATCGTAGAAGTGTAAGCCATGTTAATCTATTTCTAAACTTCTGGTTTTTAAATTAACTAGACTTGCAAGGAGGTTTTTTAAGGAAGGAAGGAAGGAAGAAGGAAGGAAGGAAGGAAGGAAGGAAGGAAGGAAGGAAGGAAGGAAGGAAGGAAGGAAGGAAGGAAATGAAAGGAGGGAGGGAGGGAGGGAGGGAGGGAAGAAAGGAGGGAAGGAGGAAAAAGACTTACAAAAGCTAAAGTTAATTTCTAGGAATCACACTTAATTACAAATCATGATACAATATGTGAAACTTAAACTATTATTTACTTCAGAGTAACAAAAACAGTTTGATTAAACTGGATTTCTATCCTCACCCCTACCTACAATTCACCTACATTCACAATGTTTGTTTGTTTAAATAAATCAGAGCCCATTATGGTATAATATACTACTTTTACCTGGCCAAATAGTTGATTGTCACATTCTGGTTTGGAGTGACAAACCAGAAAAAAATAGTTACAACATTTTTTTCTCAATAGTAAGATAAACACACTTAATATGTTACAGCGGTTCTCAACCTGTGGGTCGCAAACAATGAAAATACATCCTGCATATCAGATATTTACATTGCGATTCATAACAGTAGCAAAGTTACAGTTATGAAGTAGCAGCGAAAATAATTTTATGGTTGGGGGTCACCACAACATGAGGAACTGTATTAAAGTGTCGCGGCATTAGGAAGGTTGAGAACCACTGGCACTCTAGAAGATAATGTCCTCATGTAAAAACTTAAAAAAGATTAACTGAAATATAATTATCATGACCTTTGACTATAAGGAAATTCCATGGGTTTGACATAACTATTAATTTCAAACATGATTATAAAAATAATTACCATAACCATTTGTCAATTTGTGTTAGTGATTATATACATGTAAGTTTATATACACACATATAAACAATGTTCATATGTGTATTCATTCTAAAATATTTGTTGAATTCTTTCTATATGCTAGGTTCTCTTCATTCAGAGAAGAGTTAATGGTTATATGAGTAAAAATAATTTGTTTTTAAAAGCTAACTTTTAAAATGTCATCATGTATGTCTTATGTGTGCTAGAAGCAATTGCACTTAACAGAAATGTACTACTTTTTATTTTTTTAATGTTGACATGTGACAGTTTAAAAATTATAAGCCACTCAAAGCAATATTCATTTAGATTTATCTGCACTTGTCTGTTTAAATCATACCAATATTCAGAAAAACATTCATGTCGCATTTTCAATACCATATTGTTCACAATTATTTCATAGTCTCTCAGATCATTGGTTTGGATTCAGGTAAGAATGATTAGATTTTTATTAAATAGAATATATGACACTAAAATTAGTCTTAGCTTTCATTAACAGTGGAAATAATAGTATTCACAAATACTATTTGTTTTTTAAAATGATGACTTAACTTGCATTAAGTCCTTTGAGACAAAAAAGAATTATAATGTTTAGTAGTCAGCATCTTTCGAAGCTTGAGAAAGTCTTAAGTATTTTATTCTGATAGAAGAGTAAGTTATTCCATTTATATCTGTAATTTTTATTGTCTAAAAAGTCAAGGTAGAAGCAACATAAAAAGAGTGTTGATCCTGTAGTGTGTCAAAACATCAGGTCTTCAAATATTAGTTTAGTAATTTGAATAGGTACAATGTCTAGGTCTTTTTTGTTAATATAAAATTGAGAGATATGCTATAAACAATACTATAATTGCCATGTCATTAACTTTAAAATATAAATTAATTAAAAGATTGAATTGTATGCTTTAGCATGGAACAGCTAAAGTAAAAAAAAAAAACAAAAAAACACAAGGTGAAATATAGTAAATTTGAGGCCCTTTGTTTTAAGAAAATAATGTAAGCAGGGGAAAAATACACATATTTACGTTAGAATTTTTTTCTTTGATATTAGGGTATAGTTAATATTTTTATTAAATAAGAAATTCAGAGTAGTGCTGGGTATTTTACCTTATTGTTAGCATATCAAATCTTAAAAATCTCAGAAAAAATGTTAACTTGAGACTACATAAAATGAACTACAGTGTGTTCTGCTGTAATACCTCATTTTGTTCTTGTGTAGTATGGTATTTTATGGTAAAAGAAAAAAATATATATATATATTATTTACAGAAATAATATATATGTGTGAGTGTGTAGGCTTGTAATCCAATGAAAACATCCTTTCTAGTATTTTTCTAATTCAGTAACCATTTACCAAGTGAGATTTTCATGTGTATTTGTGCTGAGCATTATGGGCAAGGTTCAAAGATTATTATATTTAGTTCCTAACCATCAAGAGTTTATGTTATTGGAGGGCAAAGACATATGATTTATTCCAACACAAATCATTCTATAATATCCCCTAATGAAGTCCCAAATTATTACAGTTATAAAAAAGTAGAGGAATCTTACCCTTTCCCTCTTAGACATGGATATCTATAGTTACTACTTTTGCTTGAGTTAAACTTACTCTTAGTTTGGGTTGATTCATCCTCTGAAAGCTAGTGCATTAACTTTTACTAACATCAAATACAATATTAAAGGTTATGCACAATGGCCAAACAATTCAACTAGATTAAACGGACTTGGATTTTTTAAATGAAATTTAATACTCTGTGTGTCATCAGTATCCACAAAAGATAATTTTAGCTAAATTATGTAGAGGTTTTTTTAAATGATATATTTTATTTAATTTTAATTTTACTACTAACATACTATTCAGTGTATCTTTTATGTCCCCGAATGATCAGTTCTGTCAAAATAATTTTGTTTTCATCCCTTTATAATAAATATCAAGCACATATTCTAAAATTCAAACAGTAAACAGCTAATGATAGACATAAAACTACCTTAAAAAAAACTTTTCCTAAATGAAATTATGCCTGATTATTTCCATCATAACAAATAAGGTAACACCATAACAATACTGCTATTAATTTCTATTCAAGTCTCAAATTAGTCAATCAAAATAGAGTTAGTATTTTGTCTTGTATTATACGTGCATTCAGACCCCTTATGCTGTGCTTCAGTAAAAATGGGTTTTGTGATAAAAATACTTGGATATGTCAAGTAGTTAAATGTTTAATGTATTAATAATATCCATATTAGTAACACTTGTCCACAAAATATTTTATTGTTAATACAAATAATGCAAAATATCTTCTTTTACTACAACAAATTAAAGATAGATTATAAAGTGTCAGAGGAAAAGAAGTGATTCCTTAATGCATCTCTTAACCTGGATTTTGTGGGTAAAGTGTTTTATAAAAATATTTTTTAATATTTCAGTTTAGTTTGAAATCAAGAACCATGTTTGCATGTCTTAAGTTCTGTATTTTTTGTGTATATTAAACTTGATAAAAATAAAAGAACAAATCTTGAGTGACATCTCATTATATTTCCAAGTGACCTATAACAACCTTATAAAAACTTAATATACCTAACATTTACCTTTTATGTCAGGGGTTCTATATCATTTTAATCATGGTGTATTTCTTAACTAAGGCTATTAAAATGTTTTCATGGAACATAAACGTAATTATTAGGTGATTAAAAATTATATATAACTAAGTATACCAATCATTTAAAAATTAGCATGTGGTTTTTCACATTCTTGACCAACTTTGATTCACATATCCAATCTTCCCAAGGACCTTGAAAACTTTTTAAAGGTCAGAGAATGTTTCTTTTACATCTCTACAAAAAATATGTGCTAAATAATTGTGTTTAAATACTAATTATATTTATCTTTTTGGTCAAATTTACCATTTTTATTTACCATCTTTATTAACGTTTCATAAATAATGTTTTTTTTCATAAATGATGTTTTAATACTTGCACATTTAAACTGTAAAATAGTACCTTCTTGTCCCTTTTCTGTTTATTAAAAATGAATAAATAGTCATTATAACTGTAAGATTTTTATATGTGAAAAATACCTATTTTATACCTATTCTGAGTTGTTATGAAAATGCGTTTTTTTATTGCTCAGGGAACTATATCCCACTATACACTTCTTTTGTGAGACTCCTCTAGTATTTCAGTGATAAATTCCACTTATGGTCCATAGTGTTAGAAGTATACTTACATTCATAGTATTTGGAATTCAATTGTAATATCTTTGATATTTTTACAGGTGAAAATAAAATTTTCTAAATTAGTGAAAAATGCAAATAAATACCAGGTTGACTTAGATTAGTACTAATATAGTCAACTACAATTCTTGATTTATCGCTCTTGACTTATTTTGCATCAAGGATTAAAATATATAAGAAATGTAAAGTGTTTATATGTATATATATATATATATATATATATATATATATAATGTTTCATGCTTGGTTTAGAGTATTTTTATTCAATGGGAAAAAAATAAAATGTCTAGTCCATTGAGAATATCAACAACTTTCAAATAAAATAGTAAGGTTATTTGTGATTTATCCAAAACAAATGCTAAATATTAATGCTACTAGAACTAATGTCTAATTTCACTTAATACAATGTTAGGGATTTCTATGTCTGTGCTTCCCAATACAGTAGCGCATCCACATGTGACTTTTATGTATTTGAATGCTTCTAGTATGACCAAAAAACTGAATTTTCAGTTTCCATTATTTTTAATAAATTGAAAATTAAGTAGTCATATGTGGCAGTGGCTACCACAATGGATGGTATGATATTTTATATATGTATATATAGTTTTATTTTCCATACTTCCACAATGATAACTGGGGAAAATAAAAATGGATTTGAAAACCATGTAAACATCCAGTGCACACAGAACAAATCTGTACAAAATGAGCTTATACTTGCTATAGAAATTCTGTCACGCACAAGTAATGTTTATCATGAAGGTGAAGCTCACTTTGAACAATAACTCTGCTACTCCATGATTTTTACACTGTCTTCAAAGCTGGTCTGATATGATGTGCTTTTTGCATATTACATTGGGTTGGTTAGAAGACATTAACAGTAGTCGCTGATAGAAACTCATAATATTATTAAAAACTAGAGGCCCAATGCACTAGAGACCGGTAGCTATGATGCACACTGACCACCAGGGAGCATATGCTCAATGCAGGAGATGCCATGACACGCACTGGCCATCCTATATAATAAAAGACTAATTTTAAAAAAGCCTAATATGCAAAGTGTACCTTCAGGCGGTTTTTCAACCAGGAGTTCAACCAGGAGACCAGGAGTTCGACTGCTCACTATGATGTGCACTGACCACCAGGAGGTGGTGCGGAACATGGCGGGCGTCGGCGATGCGGAGCTGGCAGTGGATGGCAGTGGAGGCGCTGCTGACCCTGATGGGCCCTGATGAGAGCGGGACCACAGCGGGATGATGGAGCAGGTAAGTGGATGGCGCCAGGCAAAGGCGGGTGCAAGCAGGGGCCCAATTGTCCCGCGGATCACCCCACAGACGGTGACCAGCTGCAGCAGTGGGGGCCTGGCCCTGACCGATCATCCCGCAGGCGGGATGGTGGAACAGGTGAGGAGGCAGCACCAGGCCAAGGCGGGGTGCCAAGTGGGACTGCGGGGCTGTGAGGCTGGGGCATGAGCTGGAACTGCAAGGCTGGGAGCACAAGCTGGGGCCCAATCTCTGCAGGCCACCCCAAAGGACCCCACCCGTGCACAAATTCGTGCTCGTCTGAGTGTCCACCTGTAGCCTGAAGGGTCCCGGGTTTGATTCTGGTCAAGGGCACATAACAGATTGTGGGCTTGGTGCCCAGTAAGGGGCATACAGGAGGCAGCCAGTCAATGATTCCCTCTCATCATTAATGTTTCTATCTCTCCCTCTACCTTCCTCTCTGAAATCAATAAAAAAATTAAAAATAAAAATAAATGGCACAACAGACGTGGCACTGACAAACCAACACTCAACTGCCTGCAAGTGGGACTCAGGCCCACCACCACCCCAGAGTGACAGCTCACCAAATTGCAGCCAACACTGCCAAGACCCCATGGCACAAAATGTAGCCCACAGCCCAGCCCAGCCCAGAAACGGTAGCTGTGGGCACCGGGTAATGATGTCATGTAGCAGCGCCCGGCTTACTCTCCCTAGCAACTAGCCTCCTCGGAGTTTCTTCAGCAAAGGAACATGACTTGCTTTATAGCCAGGTGCAAACATTTTACACTTTAACCAAATGTTTGTGAAGCATTTTCACAGGCCTCATCTCATTTGGTCCAAACAGAAGTCCTGGAGTAGGTAGATAGGAGACTCGGAAGAATCCTATTTTCATCAGCCAGAAAACAGAGATTTAGAAAGTATAGAAACTTGACCCAACTGAAAAGAAGTAAGAAATGGTGGAGCTTGAAAATGACTTCAGGTTTTCTTACTGTGCAAAATATAGTAAAACACTGTTGCAGATAAATATTTTACCCTTTTCCCTCCATACATGATCTGCAATAAAAATCTGCTTCGTGTTGATATTTACTGCTGTGTTGCTGACAATTACCTGAAAGAGAAGTTGGGGTGCTTCACTGAGCTAGAAAAAGTTTAGCTACGTCAGAAAGCAGGTCTAATTAAGCAAGTTTATCTATATACTAGAGGCCCAATACACGATATTCATGCAAGTGGCTCCGCCCTCACAGCCGTGGCTTCATCCGGAAGGATGTCTGGTCTAATTAGCATATTATGCTTTTATTATCCTAAGACAAAAAGGGTAATTAACCATACCTCCACTATGCTTCCCATTGGCTAACCTGCGAGATATGCAAATTAACTGCCAACCAAGATGGCGGCCAGCAGCCACGCAGCTGAAGCGAGCAGGAGATTTGTTTGCTCCAGTGATGGAGAAAGCCAAGGTTCCCCGCCTGCCGTGGCCTGCTCTAAGCTCCGAAAGCAACAGCTCCAAAAGCAACAAAGTTTCAATTATAGAAGCTAAACAAACCCCAGATACCTGCTTTCAGCCAGCCTTGGCCTCAGAGCTGGGAGTGCCAGTGACAGCAACAGAGTTTCAATTACAGAAGGTAAATAAATACCAGAATAAAAAAAAAAAGAAAAAAAGGAGAGGCTGGAGCTTCAGTCTCTGGTCAGCCTGAAAACGGCCCTCAGCCCCTCATCCAGGCTGGCCAGGCACCCCAGTGGGGACCCCCACCCTGAAGGAGGTGTGACGAGCTGCAAACAGCCATCAGCCCCTCACCCAGGCTGGCCAGGCACCCCAGCAGGACCCCCACCCTGATCTGGGACATACTTCAGGGCAAACCAGCTGGCCCCCACCCATGCACCAGGCCTCTATCCTATATAGTAAAAGGGTAATATGCAAACTGACCCTAACAGCAGAAAGACTGGGAATGACTGGTCATTATGACACACACTGACCACCAAGGGGCAGGCACTTAATGCAGGAGCTGCCCTCTGGTGGTCAGTGCACTCCCACATGGGGGAGATCTGCTCAGCCACAAAGCCAGGCTGATGGCTGCCAGTACAGTGGTGGTGGTGGGAGCCTCTCCTGCCTCCTCAGCAGCGCTAAGGATGTCTGACTGCAGCTTAGGCCTGCTCCCTGCTGGCAAGTAGACATCCCCCGAGGGCTTCCGGGCTGCCAGAGGGCTATCTGATTGCCATCTTAGGCCCAATCCCTCGGGGAGCAGGCTTAAGCCAGCAGGTGGTCATCCCCCAAGGATCCCAGACTGCGAGAGGGCACAGGCTGGGCTGAGGATCACACCCCCCGCCCCGCCCCGCCAGAGTGCACAAATTTTTGTGCACCAGGCCTCTAGTTATAGATATAAAAGGCTAAGTTGACATGTGCATGTGTGATACATATAAAGCTCTCACTGACATCAGTCACACATGTTTGTTTTAATCTGTCATTGTCAATCGTGAGTTTGGTCGACACTTTTATTATAGAGATAGGGTGAATAGCAATATTAAAATATTTCTTCTAATTAATTTCCTTTCAATGTGCACAAATCCATGCACGAGGCCACTATTGTTGAATAAAAGTGGTGAAAGTGGAAAACCTTGTTTTTTTCCTATTCTTAGGGGAAATAGTTTTAATTTTTTCCCATTGAGTATGATATTGACTGAAGATTTGTCATAGGTGGCTTTTATTATGTTGAAGTATGATCCCTCTATTCCCACTTTGCTGAGAGTTTTTATCAAAAAAGGGTGTTGGATTTTGTGGATTGCTTTTTCAGCACCTATTGATATGATCATGTGCTTTTTGTCTTTCAGTTTTATTATGTGTTGTATCACATTTGCTGATTTGAAAATATTGTACCAGCCTTCCATCCCTGGAATAAATCCTACTTGTTCATGGTGTATGATATTTTAATATATTGCTGGATCCAATTTCCTAATAATTTGTTGAGGATTTTTTCATCTATGTTCATCAGGGATATTGGCTTGTAATTCTCTTTCTTTGTAGTGTCTTTATCTGGTTTTGGAATTAGGATAATGCTGCCTTGTAAAAAGAGCCTGGAAGTGTTCTTTCCTCTTGTATTTTTTCAAATAGTTTGAGGATAGATGTTTGTTCTTTGAATATTTGATAAAACACCCCTGTAAAGCCATCTGGACCAGAAATATTTTTTGGAGGGGAGGTTTTTTTTTCTTTATTGCTGCTTCAATTTCATCACTTGTCATTAGCCTAAGCACCTTTTATGCTTCTTCATGATTGAATTTTGGAAGATTGTATGTTTATAAGTCCATTTTACCCATTCCACCCAATTTTTTGGCAAATAATTGTTCTTAGTATTTTATTACAATCTTTTGCATTTCTCTCATGTAAGTTGTTACCTCCCCTCTTTCATCTCTGATTATATTTATTTATGACCTCTCTCTTTGTTTCCTGATGAACCTGGCTAAAGCTTCACCAATGTTGTTTACCTTTTCACAGAACCAGCTTTTGGTTTCATTGATCTTTTGTATTTTCTTTAATTATTATTATTTTAGTCTCTATGTCATTTATTTCCACTCTGATTTTTATTTCCTTTCTTCTACTTACTCTGGGATTTTCTTGTTGTTCTTGTTATAATCATTTAAGTTGTAGAGTTAGACAGTTTATTAGAAAATTTTCTCATTTCTAGAGGTAGGCCTGTAGTGCTATGAACTTCCCTCTCAGGGCTGCTTTCCCTATGTCCAATAGATTTTGGGTTATGTGTGTCCATTTCATTTGTTTCCAGGAAGTTTTTTATTTCTTCCTTGATATCATTGGTAACCCATTCATTATTTAATAGCATGCTATTTAGCCTCCATGTGTTTGAATGTTTTAGGGTGTTTTTACTGTAGTTGATTTCTATTTTCTGAGAAGATGTTTGATATGATTTCAATTGTCTTGAACTTGTAGAGACTTGCTTTGTGTCCTAACATGTGATCTGTCTTTGAGAATGTCCCATGTGTACTTGAGAAGAATGTATATTCTGCAGCTTTGGGATAAAATGTTTTGTAAATATCAATTAAATCCATTTGATATAGTGTGTCATTTAGGGTCACTGTTTACTTGTTGATTTTTTGTCTAGGAGATCTATCCAGTTATATTATTGGGGGTTAAAGTCCCCTACTATGATTGTAGTTCGGTCTATCTTTCCTTTAAAGTCCTCCAAAAGCTTTTTTTAATATATTTGAATGCTCCTGTATTGAGTACATATATGTTTACGAGGGTTATATCCGCTTGTACAGATCCCTTTAGTATTATAAAGTGGCCTTCATTGTCTCTTCTTGTGGCATTCATTTAGAAGTCTGTTTCATCAAATATGAGTATTACTACCCCAGCTTTTTCATTATATTTGCATGGAAATTTTTTTCCCATCCCTTCACTTTAATACTGTGTGTGTCTTTTGTTCTGAGGGGGCTCTCTCATAGAAAGCATATATCTCTTTTAGCCTTTTTTTTTTCCTGTGAAGCTCATTATTTTACCTTCAATTTTGAATACTAGCCTTACTGGATAGTATAGTCTTGGATTCCATTCCTTGCTTTTTCTTACTTTATATACTTCATGTCATTCCCTTCTGGCCTGAAATGTTGCTATTGAGAAATTAGCTGACAGTCTAATGCAGGGGTCCTCAAACTATGGCCTGCAGGCCACATGCAAATACAAATATTCCATTTGCTCCTGTTTTGTTTTTTTACTTCAAAATAAGATATGTGCAGTGTGCATAGGAATTTGTTCATAGTTTGTTTGTTGTTTTTTTTTAAACTATAGTCCGGCCCTCCAATGGTCTGAGGTACAGTGAATTGGCCCCCTGTTTAAAAAGTTTGGGGACCCCTTGCTTAATGGGAGCTTCCTTGTAATTAACATTCTGTCTATATCTTGAAGCCTTTAAGATTCTTTCTTTGTCTTTAACATTTCCCATTTTAATTATGATATATCTAGGTGTGCGTCTTTTGGGGTTCATCTTGATTGGAACTCTTTGTGCTCCTGAACTTTTGAGTGAGTTTTTCCTTCACCAGGTTAGGGAAGTTTTCTGTCATTATTTCTTCAAACAGGTTCTCTATTCCTTGCTCAGATTCTTCTCCTTCTAGCGCCCCTATTATTCAGATGTTGTTATGATTCATGTTGTCCCAAAGCTCTCTTACCCTCTCCTCCTACTTTATAGTTTTTTCCAATTGCAGTTCTGAATGTATGTTTTTTTCTACCTTGTCTTCTAATTTTCTGAGTCAGTCCTCCACTTCTTCTTGTCTCCTGTTGATTCTTTCAAGGTTATTTTTTTAATATATTTTATTGATTTTTTTACAGAGAGGAAGGGAGAGGTATAGAGAGTTAGAAACATCGATGAGAGAGAAACATCGATCAGCTGCCTCCTGCACACTCCCTACTGGGGATGTGCCTGCAACCAAGGTACATACCCTTAACCAGAATCAAACCAGGGACCCTTGAGTCCGCAGGCTGATGCTCCATCCACTGAGCCAAACCAGTTAGGGCAAGGTTATTTTTTATTTCAGCTATATCATTCTTCATTTCTTCTTGATTGTTATTCATTGTTTCTACATCTAGCCCTGGTAGGAGGTGCAAGAAGGTCTGCCTATTCGTTCGCCATCTTCTCTCTCTGCAAAGATAGAATTTTGAATTTCACATTCAAGTTTGCATCCTCTGCAAAGACAGCTGCACTCCTTGCTTCATTAAATTGCTTATTTGGATCATCCCTCAATCTAATCATTTCTCCACCGCAATTTACTATGGTCCAGGTTCCAAGACATTAGAGCTAGATTTCAGCTAGCATCTCTGCCAAGACATCTAGGCATGCCCACCACTTCCCAATAGCAGTTTTGAGGAAATGCCTTTTCCAAGATTCTTCTATTTAGATGCTACTGTTTGCCTTTGTTTTGTTTTCTTTTCAGACTTTTTTAAAGCACTATCATGATCCCATTTTTATGATAGTAGATTTTTAAAATGTGAGGGTTCACAGGAAAAATGGATAATCTGTTCACCACTGTTTGATTTGTTTCATCCTAAAGTTTGTCACTTCATGGTATATTTCTATAACTTTAATTGTCACTCTTGAGTATCAAAGTAAAAAAAAAAAAAGAAAAAAAGAAAAGAAAAAATGAAAGAAAAAAATCCAATAAAAATGTCATCTCTTAAACAAATCTTGTAATATGGTAAAGTGAAAAGTATTAACTTTTATATTACTTAGCAAGCAGTTATATAGTATTTACTATGTGCCAGACCATTCCAAGTACAAATATTAATTTCAGATAATAATTACAAATTCTAATTACAGATAGCAATTTAATTAATCCTCAATACTCTGAAGTAGCTGCTATTATTATACTGATTATATAGATCAGAAAGCTGAAACACAAAAGTTGCCCACAGTAACCCAGCCATTAAGTGATAAAACAGGAGCCAAAACCCAGGTAGTCTGGGCCCAAAAGCTGTGCCATTAGTTGCTATGCTGCCTCTCTTGTAACCATTGAAAATTGAGCCAAATATACACAAGTATGCTCATATATAGTTTGCATATGCTATCTGTGTAACTATTTAGGTAAAATTTATCTAATTCTATGAAATTAAGCTCAAGTCATAGAATATTTAAAGTGAATCTTCTTCCCAACTGTGACTCAATTTCCAAATGAGCTCATGCTTTGTTCTCATGGCCCAACACTTACACATGTGTGACTCCTGCAGGATACTTTTTCACTTTTTTCTTACAATATTTCTCTTAAATAGCACCTCTTTCCTAATGCTACCAATTCATATTTATTCAGCTATTATATTTGGCGTTGCATGTGGAACATCTTTTGAAGTCACTGAGTATTAAAGTGATGAGTAAAACAGACAAAAGCATGCTCACATAGAACTTACATTTTTTAAAGTTAATATGTAATAAGGACCCATCATGTGTCTAACACTGCTTCTAAATACATTTACAAGCTAGGTCATGCCAGAAGCCAATTCCAGCATATCAGCAAGGGCTGAATCATCTGGAGTGACAAAAGGGATGATTGCTTGCTGCCAGACAGCTCAGGGCATCTTAATCTACATGTTATTGCCTCCCCCTGGCCAAACACCTGAACAGCCAGAGGTAATTTCCCAACCTGACAATGGATTCTGTAAGAAACCCTACCCTTTGATGTGTATATCTACCTCACCTTAGGACAAATTGTGTTAATAAAAAGCAAGGGGTCCTGAGACGAGGAGAACTTAGTTCCTTAAGCTAAGTCTTCTCTGACTCCTTATAATGCCTTCAAAATTATGTTTCGTCTAAGGACTCTTGATTAATTTATGCACAGCGCTTCTCCAGATTGCCGAACCCTTCTAGATGCCAGATCAAGACCACTGGTGTTAAAGTCACTAAATATTCGTGGCCCTATGAGGTAGGTACTCTTTTGTACTCATTTTTACAAATGATGACACCAAAACATGCTAAGAAGGGGCACGACAATGATTCTTACATTTTAAAAAGTGCTCTGTCTGCTCTTTGTAATGTAGGCAATATTATAATCAGGGAGAAGAAATATGGCTTCAGAGGGGGTAATTCTGCAGTGAGAAAATAGTGGGTTTTCTTAGGGTGGTGATGGGAAGAAGTGGATGGATTGTCCATACATATTGAAGGTAGAAAGTATAAGACCTCCTAATAATTTGGATATTGTTAATGACTAGAAATGGCTCAAGTGCCTAACTATACAGATAAAAAAGTTTACATTAAAAAAAATAAGCCTATTAAACCATAAATTGAGCTATTGAAGAAGACTTTGAAACAATGTTTCTAGCTTCTGAATCACAGTATATATTTTCAGAAGGGGAAGTCATTCTCTGCATTCTTAAATCATACCTAGATTCTGCCCCAATTCTTAAGAAAATCAGCTTAGATCATTCTGAATATTTAAATTAAAAATACATTTGTTTATTATTCTATAAACTATACATAGGAGCATAATAAAGATAATTTAAGAATTAGTTTAGAGGCTAGCCTTTATTTTTATAAAAGTTAGAAAATTAAATTGAATTAAATCAGTTATATGTTGTGTAAGAGTTATCAAAACATTCACTATCTATATTATCATGTTTGTTGTGCCTCAGCATCAACTCTCTTACTGAAATAATTAATCTTGCCAAAGTCAGATAGGAGTTTATCATGTATTTATCAACTAAGCATAAACTAATTAATCTAAATTTAGTGAATTTAAGACTACCAAAAATGAGGGACTCAAATCCTCATTGAAAAATTTCCTAGATCTTCAGCCAGAGAGAATAGGATTATTTGAAATTCTTTGTGTAAGTGTAAAGACTTTTTCACAAATGTACTGTATGTGATTGAGAAGCTTTTTTTAAAAAAAAGAAAACTCAAGGATGAAGTAGCTATGAGTATTTTACCTTCTTGGCACTATGAAAATGGTAACATGTTCATGCCAGAAATCTAAAGAATATTTGAATCAATTGATATGTTTTTTAAGTTATTCTTTTAAATTTTAAAAGTGATATAACAATGATAGAATATGTGGAAAATTGAAAAGAAAATAGCACCCTTTTATTGTACTGTAACACAATTACTATTACTGCTTTAGCATGTTTTCAGGTATCTTAACCTTCCTTCCTCCCAAAAATATACTCTGACAGAGTTGAAACTATATCATGCATTCAAATTTATGTTGCATTTCAACTTCTCCACTAGTTGCTTGATTTTGAAGGACTTAAAATTTATTTATATATAGATTTTCTTATGATATGAATTAAATAATAGGATATAAAAATAACTAAGAAAGAAAGGCATTGTTATGTAGGAGACACAGCGGCTCTCAACCTGTGGGTTGTGAACAATGAAAATACATCCTGCATATCAGATACTTACATTACGATTCATAACAGTAGCAAAATTACCGTTATGAAGTAGCAACGAAAATAATTTTATGGTTGGGGGTCACCACAACATGAGGAACTGTATTAAAGGGTTGCGGCATTAGGAAGGCTGAGAACTACTGGATTATGCAAATATTGTAAGCCAAATAGGATTTTAGTAGGTCTGGTGATTTTCAAAAAACCTATTCAATTTTATCAGCATATATAATAACATTGATGCAGAATTCCAGAGTGATGAAATTAGTTTTTTGTTTTTTATAAAATGTCCTGTAATATTACCTGGTTGGGAAAAAGCAATGCTTTTTCTAAAGACAGGGTCTTACTATGCTAGTATGACAGGAAAAGAGGATAATTCCCTGCATTGTAAATTATAGGGAAAAGTGCAAAATAATTTAAGCAAATCTATTCTTTCACTCGGTCTTAAATATTTCCTTTGTGCACATCCTTCCTTTCAGATAACAGCTAATCTGATAATCCACTTTTTATCTATATTTGCCTTTCAAGAAACAAAATGTAAAATAATTTTTTTATGATATGTGAATATGGAAGCAATTGGAGCCAGGCCATTCTATTTCATCGATGGCCTACAATTCAACAATAACAATGCCACCAATATACATTTGAGAATATGAAGCCTGGAGAATAAACTACGCAGCATTACACAAGTAATAAATATTTAGTATTTGCTCATACTCTTTGTGTTCAACCTGCTTTTTGGATGATAAATATTTTCTGAATAATTGTGTCTATCATTACTTAATTATTTTGTTTTAAATGAAATGTAGAAGTTCTGAAAATTTATAATTAGCAATTTTGTGAGAGTAATAAATTGTGTTGATTATTTATTTTTGTCACATTAAGAGTAATATAGCCACATGGAAATACAAATCTAAACTCCCCAGTTGTGTATAAAATAAAAAAAATCCCTAAAAATTTTTAACACCAACACCTAATTATTAGAATTAACCCATCTTAAGCATTTCTGTTATTGTTCCTAGTATTTATTTTTATTACTCTATATTATTGTTGTTCAATAAATATTTCCATGATGAGAAATATGTTTATTATGCATTTTTTTCCATTGGGTAGCCACTATGTGACTATTGAGCACTTGAAATATGGCTGGTGTACCATGTATATGTATTTTAATTTCATTTAATTTTAACTAATTTAAATTTCTATATACCCACATGTGGCTTAGTGGCTATTGTATTGGATACTGCAGTACTATAAAAATGTTTGCACTTTTATTTGATTTATCAAAGTTAAACAGTATCTTCTCTCTCTTCATGATGGAAATGTAGAATCAAACTTACCTGCACCAACTTCTTTACTATATTCTTCTGTCTCTATATGCTATTAAATTCTCTAATTTTCCACTGAGCTTTCATTTTTATTTATTTGAAGTATTACGTGACTCCCATACTTTAAGGTTTGAAATGAACAGACTGTATTCTTTTGTATTTATCTCTCTCTTTATCCTAAACTTATCAAATACAACATTATTATTTTTGTTTTACAAAATTGAGACCATTATCATTATTGCTTTATAACCCAAAATTTAATTAAAACAAACATCCTGTTCAGTACTATGAATAAGTCTTTCATATTTTGTGCATGGGTTACACCTATAAGCTGAGTTAATTGTAATATACAAATATTTGCTGAGACATTACTAGGTTATTGCCCTGCCCAGCATACTCAGTGGTTCTCAACTCAGAGGGTCATGGGTTTGATTCTGGTCAAGGGCATGTACCTGGGTTGTAGGTTCCCCACCCCAATTGGGCCATGTGTGGGAGAAAATCAATTGATGTGGCTCTCTTACATCTATGTTTCTCTCTCCTCTCCCTTTCTCCCCCTCTATTCCACTCTCTCTAAAATCAATGGAAAAAATATCCTCCAGTGAGAATTAACAAAGATAAAAATTTTAAAAATTACTAGATTATTTTTTGTTGATAAAAATGTCTTTAAATTATCAGTAAGAATTTTACAGCACTGATTTATTTCTAGTATAAAAAAGAATTGTTAAACCAGACTTTTTGAAATATTTGAATCTTATATTTTAATATTTAAATTGTATCATAATATTTCATTTGACCTAAAATAATTTTTTCTGTAGTACATCATCAATTTATTTCTTTTTTTTAAAAAAATATATTTTATTGATTTTTCACAGAGAGGAAGGGAGAGAGATAGAAAGTTAGAAACATCAATGAGAGAGAAACATCGATCAGCTGCCTCCTGCACATCTCCCACTGGGGATGTGCCCGCAACCCAGGTATATGCCCTTGACCGGAATCGAACCTGGGACCCTTCAGTCCGCAGGCCGATGCTCTATCCACTGAGCCAAACCGGTTTCGGCCAATTTATTTCTTTAAAAATAGCACATGGGATATAAATGCAGACCTCTTCTTTTTAAACAAAATTATTATACTCTATTTTTGGTATCCTATTATATAGATTTTTAACCTTCTGTTTTGATTTTTTTATGTCTATTGATTTTCCTTTCATATTTACCAATCCTTTTTTATTTACTCAAATTAAAGATAACTTGTTGGTTCTATTATTATTTTAAAAATTAATACTTTTAATTTTTAAAACATTTTCTATGATTATTTCATTTCAATCACACTTAGTTTCTGTTGTTTTGTTTTACACAGCATTATCTTCCTTATATCAGAGTTACTTATAAGTCAAACATTTTTGGTTTAGAATGACAGAAACCTGTTTACAACTGTCTTAACCAGAAAAAGAGAATGAGACTCGTTGGCATTACTTGGATCACATGGAGAGATTTTTAACAAATCACCATTACCAGCAGGTACAGAATTGCCATTGTTCACATTTCTACCCCTAATACCAAGGGACAGATAGGTTAATCACTATGAGAACTACACCCATTGAAAGTAGTAGAGGGTGATTCTCAAAGAAGTAGAAAATAGACACTGTGCAGGCAAGAAAAGTTCATTAGAAGGATAACTATTATACTACACTACTTTAAAATATCTCCATTCTCCAATGTCAGCTGTTTTGTTTATTTATTTAACCTATTATTTTTGGAAGGAGTATGTGGAAGTAAAGATTAATTTTCTACAAAGACTGGTTAGCTTCACTTTCCATTCATATTTCTAAATGAATGACTGGACTAAATAAAATTAACCAATGTGTATGTACTGTTATATCATAATTCTCTGTGCAGATCAGGGCTCTCTACTGCATTGGAAGGGTGACTAAAAGGCTGCCTACCTAAGAGTCAGTCAAGCTACTTAAGCTCCAATCTATCCTCATGCCAGAATAATGAATTCTTTACTGGTATTCTGAGGGAAACAAGACCAATTTTTAGAATCCTTGCCCTCTCCAGAAATGCAGTTCTATTTCTTTAAAGGCCCTTCAGTTTGTCCAGGGCCATATACTGTTGCTGTTTACTCTGAGGGTATGGTATAAAGCCTGTATTTGGAGCCCCACAGGAAGAATACCTTTCACCTCTGTTCCAGAATTCTATGGTTGCTTCATACTGGGTGTAACAAATGTTAAAGTTAATATTTTGATGGTGAGCAGATACCCAAATACAGCAAAATTATTATGTGCATTTACAATGAAACTTAACATGAATCCATTCTCTGTCCCTAGACCCATCTTCTATTAAAAGGATTAGAGTTCAGAAAGGAAAGATTCTGAAGAAACTTCTATAAAAACAACTTGCTGCAAAAATAAAATGTTGGTACAACTTGAGAGAGATCCATCAGACCACTTCAAGCTCAAAATATATTGATGCATGTGGAAGACTAGAGGGCTGGCACATATTTCAGAACGCTAATATTCCAGTTTTGTTGTTGTTTCTATTTTGTTGCCTCCTGAACCTTAGTGGCATACAAAATCATTTTATTATACTAATAGACTCAGTGGGGCACAGCAGGGAGCAGGGCTCATTTTTTATTCACAAGGCATTTCTAAGGCCTCAGCACAGAAGACTCAAAGGCTGTGAGTAACTCAAGGCATCTTCCCTCATATACCTGGCAGTTGCTGCTGGCTGGTACCTTAGCTCAGACTTTCAATCAGCATCTAATACTTGGTCCCTCCATGTGGGTCAGACTTCTTCAGAGAGCATAGCCCCACATCTGAATAGGAGGAATACGAACATCACATTGTAAGACGAGCTTGTGTGAAGGAAAATCTTATAGACATTTTGGAAAATACAACCTTTCATGCCTCAGAAATTTAAGTAGTCTGTGAAAATAAGACAGATATGGCTGCAATGGGAGCAGCCTGAACTTCAATTTGTTGGACAAGGAAAAAATAGGACATATGAAAATGAATATTCCATCAGGTCATTTTGGATTCAGTCCATAAGTTCTTTAAAAGATAAATTCCAGCAACAAAAATCAGAAGGTATGTCATCAGGGAAATGCAAATTAAAACAACATGCTATGCTACTACACACTTACCATAATTGCCAAAATCTAGAACACCAAATTCTGGCGAGGCTATGGCACAACAGGAACTCTCATTCATTGCAGTGGGGATGCAAAATGGTACCACTGGTTTGGAAGATGGTTTGACGGTTTCTTACAAAACTAAATATGCTCTTACCATATAATCCAGCAATCATGCGCCTTGGTATTTACTCAAAAGAGTTGTAAACTTATGTGTGCACAGAAACCTGCACACAGATGTTTGGAGCAGCTTTATTCATATTTGCCCAAACTAGGAAGAAACCAAGATTTCCTTAAGTAGATTAGTGGACAAACTGTGTTACATCCAGTCAATGGATTATTATTCAACACAAAAAGGAAATTAAGTAGTAAGACATAAGATTTCACTCATAGGTGGGATGGAAAACAGAGAGCAACAAATGAACCAACAAGATAAACAAAAATCTCATAGACACAGACAAAAGTATGATGGTTACCAGAGGGAAGAGGAATAGAGTAAGGTAGAAGAGTAAGGTAGAAGAGTAAAGGGGTTCAAATATATGGTGATGGAAAGTGACTTGACTTTGGATGTTGAACACACAATGCACAGATGATGTTTATAGAATTGTACACTTGAAACCTATATAATCTTATTAAACAACTAGAGGCCCAGTGCATGGATTTGTGCACCGGTGGGGTCCCTTGGCCTGGCCTGCAGAGATTGGGCTGAAACTGGCTCTGTGAAATCCCCCGAGGGGTCCCAGATTGCAAGACAGTGCAGGCTAGGCTGAGAGACCCCACCAGTGCATGGATCCGTGCACTGGGCCTCTAGTATGTATATAAGATGGTTGGTTAACCTTTCCCCCCCCCCCCCCCCCATCCCCACTTCCCTCTGAGATTCATCAGTCTGTTCCATGTTTCCCTGCCTGTGTGCTGAGTATCTGCCTCCTGGTGGTCAGTGTGCGTCACAGCTACCGGTCGAACAGTCAAACGGTCAAGTAGTTGCTTAGGGTTTTATATATATAGATGTCACCCCAATAAATTTAATAAAACTTTTTAAAAAGGAGAAAAAAGACATGGGTGAAGCTTATATGCATATTACTAAGTAAAAGAAGCCAATCTAAAATGAGTGCATGATTTCAAATATATAACCTTCTGGAAAAGGCAAAACTATGGAGATAATAAAAATATCAGTGGTTGTTAAGGATTTGGAAGCAGGGAGGAATAAATAGGTGAACACAGTGGATTTGGGGGCAGTGAAAATACTCTGTATGATGCTGTAATGATGTATACATGCCATTAAAACTTTGTCCAAACTTATAGAATGTACAACACCGAGAGTGGTCCCTAATGTGAATGATGGACTTTGGAGGATAATGATGTATTAATGTAGGTCCATCAATTGTAACAGAAGTACACTTTGGTGGGAAATATTGATAATGTGGGAGGCTATGCATGTTTTGGGGGCAGGAGTATATGGGAAATTTCTGTACCTTCCCATGAACTTTATTGTAAACTTAATACTCTAAAAAATAGATTTTTTAAAATAAAACAGGAGATAAACAATAGATTTATAGAGAATATGGAATAAGTTATAAGAATTCAATTGGAATAGAGATGCATCTTCTCAGCTCAAAGGAATTCTATGAGAAATATCATCAGAGATGAAAATATCTGAAAAATTTGCACAAAGTCAGTGTTAAGCCCTTGCCAGAAGCAGAAAAAGAGAAGCCACCCAAACCAAGTAAAATTTTTTGTGTCCTCTTAAATATTTTTCCTCTCCTTATAGACCACACCGTAGCTAGAGTGAAAGCCTTGAATATGAAGAAATAGTAGAGACCAACCGTATCACTGGCACTAAAACAGGTATCCTCCTTCAGGGTTTAATGTAGGAATAGAGTTAGAGGAGGAGAAAAATATTTTAAGAAATCATAGTCTTGAATTAATTCATATATAATTAGTATATTAGTATTTTGATGGATATTCTGCATTCTGAATTGAGTCTATGATTACGAGGTTAAGTGACTATTCATTGCCTAAAACAGAATACTCATGGGGTATGTCCAAATTTGTATCTGCTACTGGGGAAGAGCCCCTTCCCTACTGAAAAAAAAAGTAAAGTGAAAGGAGGAAATCCAAATGGATTTTCATTTAGGTGATATCATTTGAATCATATGTTTAATAGACCAGTTTTATCTGGCTTACTGTGTTCCTGTCCTTCTATCAGTCTTCCAGAAATCCATCTATATTTCTATTCTGTTGATGGCCGACTTCTACTACTGCTGTGAAATTGCTTCTATTCTTTACTACTTGCAAGGACAGAAAACATACATCCTCAGATGAACCTCAATCCCAGACAAAGAAATGCCCAGCGTCAGCCTAGTAGAGAACACGGAGCAACAGACTTGCCAAGCATTTTTGTTCCAAGTTGTTACAACTTCTTTTTCAGAAATGGAGTTTCTTCTTTCATCGTGCTGATTTTCTGTTGAAATCCTTACCTCACCATATCCTTCCAGATTAGGTAAAGTCTTGTAAAACAATAGCAAGATTTAAGATAACTGGTTTTCAATGCATCATTTTATGCCAGAACGGATTTAGGAAATATGGAATGAACCTTGATAGGCCTCTGACACTTCTAACTGAGGTTATACGACCTATGCACTGTTGTTCAGAGTTCCAAGTACACAGGCGTGACATTACCCTGCTGAAGAACTGGAACGGTATTTCTCAGGCGGTAAGTTGGCAACAACAGAAGTATCAGAAGCCTATCCAAAGCAATCTAAAAGTTATCACTTCTGAGGATTTACACACCTGGTTTGCAAAATGAAACTTCCTGACTGCTGAAGTGAGTAGTTTGGCATTTATTTGTAAGACTGCTTTGAATTTAATAGAAAGGGAAAAAAATCTCTGTCAATATTAGACAAATAAAATAAGATAAAATATTTACTAAGTAATTCCATAAATTAGTAGTAATTGCAGTGTTAATTTACATTTTAAGGGTAGATAAATTTGTTGATAATTAACAAGAGGGAAGGTATTAGCATAAACAAGTGAGAATATTTGTGGATGTGTGAGACGGTAAGATGTTGATAATACTCCTGAAGGAGAAGTCTAATAAGATTGCTTATCAAAAAACATTTTCTTATAGGGAGACTTATGCTGCTCTTAATAATAACTGATATGACCCTTGGACCCAAATAATGTAACCATAAGATATTGTGATTTTCCACCAATATTTGAAAGATAAAAACATTAATATAAATGGCAGATCTTTAAGATAGCTAGGAAAAGAATGTATTGATATGACCAGAAGTATTACTGCCTGCTGGGGAGTTGTGTAAAATATGATGGAATTGTTCTTAATATACTAATGCAACTAAAGCTCTCTGTGAAACACAATACAATTGTACTTTATGTTATTTCTAGGTTTATAGAGGAAGTATTCAACTAAAATTAGCAGAATAAATAAAAAGCATATGTACAAAATGGATGTTCATCTGTTTGTTTTTAATGTCTGTGTGTCTAAAATTGTATGGTTAACATATGTTTTTTATTCATGGTTTTATTCTACTAATATTTATCTTGAAAATCTTGTAACTGAAAATAACTGGTCAGTAGTGAAAATGCAAAGGCAGTTAAGAAAAATATAACGACAAAGAAAAAAGTTAATGATTGAATTTTGTTTCATTTCTATTGTATAAAGAAAGCAATATTGAGGTTCTTTAAAGGAAAATTAAGCAGCACATAATAATTTATTCTTAAAATTTTAACTGTAAATTTATATTTACTGGGTGTTTTTAGAGCAAAACTTGTGGGTGATGATGAATCTAAATCACAAATTTACACACTTCAACAGATCCAAAATTACTTGTTGAAGAATGTTTTAGTGAGATGTATCCCCTGTAACCATTCCATACAGTCAGGAGATGAGTTTTTATCTCTGCAAAAATACTGGGGAAACTTCTTTTGGTACATAATATCTAAAGATGTTACTTCTTCACATCCAAAGGCAGAGTTAATTCCCCATCCCCTTGAATCTAAACTGGTTATGGTAACTGTTTAAACTATTAGAATCCAGTGGAAGTGATATCTGGGATATCTGAGGCTAGGACAGGGGTGGGCAACCCCTGGCACGCGTGCCAAACATGGCACGCCAGTAACTTTTGCTGGCACGCGAAACCCTCTCTTAAAAGCTCCCATTTACAATTTTTTTCTTAATATTGACTTATTTTTCAGATAAATTCAGTGTAGGTGCATCTTAGATAAATAAATAATTTTACATAACAAGTTATCTTAAAGACCATAGACATGGATTGACGAGAGAGGGGAAGAGCAATTTCTATGCCTCTGCCTTAACTCTCCCTGCCTTCCTAGATCCGACCAGTGTTTTGGTTTCATCCACATACACTTGTGAATCTTTGTTCTCAGTGATGAATTTTGTTAAGTCTCGTAATAGGAGTAGCCTGACGGATAAAAGTAGTAGCTCGTGCATATCTCTGAAGGTCACGAACTATAAACCTGATGTAAAATCTCTGTCATCAGTGATGCAGCAGCAAAAGTCCCACTGATAATATCAAACGGAGTCATAAAGTTTTCTGTCGGACTATCAGTGTACATGTATACATTAAAAAATAAATGTATTTTTCATCATCGTATACTGTGTTTTTGTCACTTGAATGAATTTTATTATTTCTTCAAGGTTCTTCACATATGTACACTGTAAGAGATATCAAGTAGGCGTAACATGTTCTCCAAAAATTAGGGTTGGCACGCAGAAGAATTTTGAGTCAGAGATTTTGCTGGTTTTGGCGCGCACTCATAAAAAGGTTGCCCACCCCTGGGCTAGGTCATAAGAAATACTTCCGGCCCTAACCAGTTTGGCTCAGTGGATAGAGCATCGGCCTGTGGACTGAAGGGTCCCAGGTTCGATTCCGGTCAAGGGCATGTACCTTGGTTGCGGGCACATCCCCACTAGGGAGTGTGCAGGAGGCAGCTGATCAATGTTTCTCTCTCATCAATGTTTCTAACTCTCTATTCCTCTCCCTTCCTCTCTGCAAAAAATCAATAATATATATTAAAAAAGAAAAAGAAAGAAATGCTTCCGTTTCTGCCTGGGCCTCTTGGAATGCTTGGGATCCTGCCTCAGGGGACGCGGCCTCCCGCGCTACAGGAAACCCACGCCCCATGGAGAGATCACTGCAGGTGCACTCCAGCGTACTCCCAGGCACAGTGAGCATCACTGCCAGTCACGTGCATGAGCCGTTGTGGTTGTTCAGCCAGTTGATCTGCCAGAAGATTCCAGCCCCACCTGCAAGAAAGACCCTGAGAAAAAATTGCCAGCTGAGTCCAATTGGCCCATAGAACCATAGAGAGTAATGGGCAGTAACCATAGTTAAAATTGTTGTTTCAACAAATTTAAAGGTAATCATAAATTGTTTTAGATTACGAATTTTTTGTCAGTTTGTTATGCAGCAATGGAAAACTGAAACAATTCTCAATGAGCATAATTTTTGTATCCAAGGCATGATATTTTTTTCTCCAAGCACTAGCAAACATAAAATTGAGGTTGGGTTTTGGTCAAACAAACATTACATACATGGCAGGTTTAACCTTATCAATTGTAAGCTATTTTCCAAGTAAAACTAAATATATTCATTAATAAATTATTTCCCCTCCTGAGTCAAGAACCCACACTGGGCTAGATATTAGTAACATTGCTAGTGTAGAGGTCTGAGCTGTTAGCATTTAGTTCTTTTTTTTTTTAATAATTTTATTGATTTTTTACAGAGAGGAAGGGACAGCGATAGAGAGTTAGAAACATCGATGAGAGAGAAGCATCGATCAGCTGCCTCCTGCACACCCCCCACTGGGGATGTGCCCGCAACCAAGGTACATGCCCCTGACCGGAATCGAACCTGGGACCCTTCAGTCCCTAGGCCGACGCTCTATCCAGTAAGCCAAACCAGCCAGGGCTAGCATTTAGTTCTTAAAACACCCATCTATTTTAGGAAAAGTAGTAAAAGGGTCGAGTGATTCTCATTGTTTTTCAAGTGTCTAGACAAATAAACTTGTTCACATTTACAACTTAAAATACACTTATGCCACTGTCCCTGAAGAAAGACACATGATCTGCATTATAAACATTTTATTTGAGTTCAAGGCTATATTTATTTATCAGAAAAATGACCAAGAGTATATTTTCACCTTATGGTGAAGTTTTGACTATTGTAGTCTTTTAAATTTTAAATTTTATACCTAAATTTTGAGAAAACTAAATTTTTCAACTCTTCAAATTTCTTACCTTCTTCATATCTTCTTCCACCAGAAAATTAAGAATAGGGGTCAATTGGCCACAGCTTTGTCACCATCTATTTCTATTTCATTTTTTTTGAAAGATAACATAACTAAAACAAAATACTAGGGTTTATGTCACCTGGTTTCTAATCTAAATTCTTCAAGTAACTAGATATGTAATCTTGGTTAGATTACTTACAATCTTGAAGCCTAAATTAATCCCTTTGAAACTTTAGGAAATTAAAATAGATTATCTTTCTAACCCTTGCTGCTATAAAATTGCACAATTCAAAACCATGTGTTAAACAAGGCACTTAAAAGTAAACATCAAAAGCTAATTTGGAAAAGATTTTTTAAAAAATGCACCAGGCATTTAGTATAACTTACTGTGATGAACTAAAGTAAAAATGAAAAGGCAAATTACTTTAGGCTATATAGTTCTCATAATACAATAAAAGAAAGCATAAAATTTTTCTTTGGATATAAATATACTTTTCTTCATTGACTTCTAGGAGGAATAAACATGATTTCCATGTATAAGGGATATTGGATAACATAATTGAAACTGTATTCAGTTGCTGTATTAAATGAACCATCATCTCTGTACTTTCATAGCACCATGGATATATTGCGACCTATGCATATAGCAACTTGTATATTTATACATTTTTATAATTTGTGTGTCCATTTCTATAAGCTAAAATTTCTTAGGAGCATCTGACCTTGACTTTTTATTCCCAACCTCTACCCAGTGTATGGGGCATTCAATACCCTGTTGATAAGGTTTTTTTGGTAGAATAAAGAGGTACAGAATGAATTTTTGAATGAATATTCCTTGTATAAATCAAATAAAAGCTACCAAAGCCATATGATTAAGTTATAATTTAAGAAAGGTATGTCTGCACAACTCTGGTAATATAGTCAATGAAGCAGCTTTGTGTTGACCTAAGAATATATTTAAAAGATCTTAGCACAATACAAAGAAGAAACAAGTGATTCTTAAAGAATATTTTCTCAATAATGAATATTTCATGTGAGTTTATAAGTACCAATTTTCGCTTGGTCTAATATAATTGACAGTAGTAGTTGGAGTGCCATATTTTACAGTGTTGACTACAAATATGACTCAAAATAAGATTTGGGTGGTAGAGTTAACATCTTACCATATCAATTGAAGAGTTTGACATATTATCTGTAAAATGAAGACCTGCCCTATTCTTTATAAAGTTAGTTCAGGAGGGTTTTTGAGGAAGAGTGTTTTCCCAGTAAGCAATTTAAACATCCCAAGCACTTAAATAAATAGTAGATTAAGATAAGTTTGGATTAGAAGCAGAAAATTAAGAGTAGGGATCAATTGGCCACAGCTTTGTAGACCGACTTCTGTAGAAAACCTGATTATGATAAGATATACAAAAATATAAGCTGTAACCTTTCCTCTCTAATTCTCCCACCTCTAGTCACTGAAAAGGCTGATACACATGTGAAATTATTCAATATTTTAAGTGTAAGAATGTTAACAAAACAAATTTAACTATGATATCTATGATGCTACATAAATATTTCAATAGTGCTTAACCAATTCTCTCAGTTGCTTTGAAAGGAGAAATATTATACAGCAATGCGATTTTCCAATTCTAGATCTCCTATGGAAGTGGCATTGGTGGAGGAATTCTGACATTGTTTCAGTTTCTGTAAATTATTTTAGATAATGGATTCTTGGGGTACGGATATAAAATTTAGAAGCTGCCAAATTGGTTCTAGACATCTGTTGGCTTTTTGTGCTCATTAGTGAAGTTAACAACCCTCTTCTATGTAATGGGTACAGAATACATAAGCAGGCAGACTTGTCAGCAGGTTTTTTCAGGTTTGGGAAGAGTATGTTCATACTAGAGGCCTGATGCACAAAATTCTTGCGAGGGGCTTGGCCCTCGCAGCCCCACCCACCTCCTCCAGCCCTTGCAGCTCCGGCTTCATTTGGAAGGTGGTCCAGAAGGTCATCCAGATGGTTGTTCTGCTTTTCAGTCTAATTAGCATATTAGCTCTTTATTATATAGGACTAGTAGCCCAGTGCACGAAATTCATGCACATTAAAAGGGAATTAATTAGTGGGAATATTTTAATATTGCTATTTGCCCTTTCTCTATAATAGAAGTGTGAGAGATGAAATGAAATTAGTAACATGTATTTGAAAATAATATATAAATTTATTAATAAATAAACAGTAACAAAAGGATATAACAACAACAGAGGCATGATGTAAAAACAACAAAAACATGATATGAAAACAACAAAAACATGGTATAAAAACAACAAAAACATGATATAAAAACAACAGTGATGCAAACAATGACTGATAAAGTGATTAAACTTATTCTAATATCTCCCTGTACCCCACATTAAGAGTAAAAACACTTTCAGAGTGCTTGACTAATTACCCTTGTGCTGAAGTATTTAGGACTTTAACTTTAACGTCACATGCATTTCTAACTCAAGAGAAACAACATATAACTGACCATGTGCGAAAACGGGTTCAGGTAGGAATATGCCTACTCTGTCTAAAGTTTGTCCTTGTGATTTATTAATAGTCATCAAAAATGCTGGCATCACAGGAAACTGTCGTTGAATCAATTTAAATGGGAGGCCAGTGTCAGATGGGGACAAATCAATTCTTGGCATCAGAACAACCTCTCCCTCTGCAGATCCTGTTAATACTTCAGCTTCGATAATGTTAGGTAGTAATCTTTTGATAATAAATCCGGTACCATTACAAAGACCCCATCTACTATTAAGATTTCTCAATAGCAGGATGATTGCGCCCACTTTCAATTTTAACTTATGACATGGCATTCCCAAAGGAGTAATACTATTAAGAAATTCGATGGGAAAATTTTCCTTTTCAGCATCATCTGTGGAATCAATGGCATCATCACTCCAATATATATAAAAATCTCCATCAAGTATATCCAAAATTTCTTCATTTACTTTTTGAATGTGCTCATTTTTTGGACAAAGAATTGCATGTTTAGATATATTTTAATATTATCTATAAATATAGGATTTCCAAAGGTAACTTCAATAATAGATCCATTACAAATCATTTCACAGGGGATTTCAATAATATCCATTCCTAAATGAAAACTGCTATCAAGTTTGCCATCTCCAAGTTTTACTCACCATTCACTATAAGCAGAATCCTCTGATCTCATATTTGTTGTAAGAGACAACTTTCTAAAACATCCCCAAACATAGCAGTACTTTAAACTCATTTGTACTATGGCCGATCCCATAGCATGCAGTACAATACTGAGACATTGTCGAAAATCCCCTCCAAGAAGAAGAACATTCCCACCAAATACAACATTCAAATTTCTCTTAGTAATCTGTCCATGGTGTTTATAGCATGACTGGATGCCATGGTGCATTCATCAATAATGAGAAGTTGGGCCTTTTTAATAGTTTTAGCAACTTCACTGTTTATATCGAGTCTAGAAATTGAAGTTTCATTTAGTAGAATGGGTAATTTATATTGGGAATGAAAGGCGCTTCCACCGAGAAGTAAATTTGCAGCAATTCCTGTAGACACTGTGGGTAAAACAGTACTACCACGACCTCTAATATAATGTATTAAAACTTTATAAAGATATGCCTCCACGCTTCGAGGGCTGGTTCCTGCCTCAAACCTCTCCTTTACTGGCAACAGCTTGGGAGGGTGCAGCTGTAGCTAAGAGGACCCAGGACTCAGTGTGGCCAGGGTCCAATGTGGGTTCTTGCCTGAAACATCGCCGCCCTCACAGGAAATAGCTCAGGGAGGGTGCAGCAGTTTCCAAGATGACCCCTGCAGGACTGACTTCCTTCCGGTTGGTCGAGCCTTGGTCTTGATGTTACATCCAGGGTTTTTATTATATAGGATTATTTAAAACAAATATTTCAGAAATTGAATTTTAAAAACATAAGTCTGTATAATTGTCCTGATTTCCCAAAGGTTGATTATAAGATTAGATTTACACATAGAAAAGTTCATATTATGAAACCTTAGTTATTGTAGACAGAGCTTGCAAAGGCATGAATAAAGTTTAGATGGTCAGATATTTTACTCTGGGTTTATCATTGTGCTACATCCCAGGAAAGGAGTTTAAGTTGTTGACAACTAAGGTAAAATAAATAAATCCCTCCTGATTGTAAAATGCAATATTTTTGCTTTTGAGTTTTTAGGGTGTGTGGTCCCACAGTGATTCCTTATTAATATTACAGAAACAGGACAGTCTTAATTCATAAAGATCATGATTTACAATATTGGTTCTTAGAGTGGAGAAAAACATGGTGCATTTGAAAAAGGGTTAATTGAATGACACCCAAAAAATTAAGAAAATGATGATAATTCATGAAGATGATATTTGGATCAGTAGTGAGCATCAACAGATTGAGATACCAGAGGGAGAAGTTTTTTAATAAATGCCAATGAATTAGAAAAGTGAATACTGCCAATAATGTTAGTTCTTCAATTTTCATTGTCTGGGTAAACAAGTGAAAGTTGAACAGAATGGAGTCTGGATAGTTAAACAATATTTTCAATAAAATTCAAAGTACTCAAGACTAAAGTTAAGCTCTATCAAATTGTTCAGTTAGTTCCCCCTCCCCAAAGATGATCTGAGTTCATTCTAGTGTTATCTTGTTTACCTTTATAAAACTAGAGGCCCAGTGCACAAAATTCATGCACTCAGGGCAGACGGTCCCCCAGGCTGGCCTGTGCCTTCTCACAGTGTGGGAGCCCCACGATCGATCGCCCCAAAGAGGTTGGCCCCACCCACCCATCCAGGGCTCCTCGAGGGATTGCCCCAAAAAGGTCGGCCAGAGCTGGGGGTCCCGCCTCTGTGCTGTATGGAGCTGTGGGACCCACAGCCCTCGCGGCCAGCCCTTGCTGCATGGAGCAGCAGGCCCCGCCTACATGCCGCACATGCGGTGTCAAGCCCCCTGGTGAGCGCTCGTTGAGGCATGAGGGCGTCATGGTGTGAGGGCGTGACGACCACATAGGCTTTTATTAGTATGGATATAAAATAATCTCAGATTTCATCCTCAACTATATCTCAATATTTCAGATATTTCTTTATTTGATGAGTGGATTAAAAACTGTGATATATCTACACAATGAAATACTATGCTATGGTAAAAAAGAAGGAATTCTTACCATTTGCAACTTCATGGATGGAACTTGAGAACATTATGTTAAATGAAATAAGCCAGTCAGAGAAAGATAAATATCACATGATCTCACTCATTTATGGAATATAATGAACAACATAAACTGATGAACAAAAACAGATCCAGAGACAGAGAAGCATCAATCAGATCACCAAACCTCAGAGGGAAGGTAGGGGAGGGTGGGGGTAAGGGGAAGAGATCAACCAAAGGACTTGTATGCATGCATATAAGCATAACCAATGGACACAGACAACAGGGGGGTGAGGGCATGAGTGGGAAGGGGGGCAATGGGGCGATAAGGACTCATATGGAATACCTTAATCATAAAGAAAAAAATTTTAAAAAAAGAAAGTGTAAGTTAAGCAGAGTAATTTCCAAATGATTTCTAGAATTCTTGTCAGGGCCTGGCTGTTAAAGGTGGCTATGAAAAAAAAAAAAAAATAAAGGCTATGATATCTGTTATTCTAAGTTAGCAAATATGCATCTTATTACACATGCTTGGATGCAAGAGGTATAACATTTTTTATAACTCCATTTTAATTTCAGGATTTTTTTTTAAAAAGAAATATCATCTCATTACTTATTTAATAGATCTTCACATTCTTTTCTCAAAGTTATGGCTCTATTTGTAAAAAGATTTTGTTGTTGGTGATGGTAGTGTTTGGGACATCGGATCTGTGTTGGGGTTAGGGACATCAAGTATCAGTGTTGCTGTTCACATCATCCTCTTCTGATGAAATTTTCCCCTTGTATTTTCCTCAATTATATACCCATTCTGGTTTCAGCTAATCCATTTCTTTTTGTCTTCTTAAAGGACCTATGTGTATGGCAGCTCTCTGAACTATGTCCATATTACTTCTGGGTGCATGGAACTCATTCTGCTCTTCAGATCCATTCTGAGACATGAAAAACTCTATGAAGATGGTTAAGGTAACATTACATATCTCGCTTCTTTCAGGAGAGTCCTTCTAACATTCTAGTTCTCTACCTAGACTGCAGACATGATAGCTTTGTATAGCTTGTGCACTGCCCAGCTAAGAGAGTTGGTGGAAGCTGAAATCCTGGGCAGTCTACTTGTCTAAGCTTTTTTCCCTGGTACAGGGAAGAGGGTACCTCTTATTATACAGAAAGGCATCAGGTTTTTCTCAAACTATGGCTCTTTCAACTTAGCATGAATATGACATGCAGTAGCAATGTCCCTGGATACAGGTTTCCTTTGCCTTTTCAGCTACCAAGACAATCTGGGGGAGTTTACACTTCCCATCCACTAATCTCTATTACTAAGCCTAGAAAGCTGTGCAAAAACTTGTCTCTTTTCAAGACCCCACTTGCCTTTAGAAGCTTGTTAGTTTCCTCTGATCTTTTCCATCACATTCTAAAGGAATATTTTTTTTTCTTAAGAGTGAGAGAAATAAGAAATATAATATGTCTTACTCCTACTATTCATTATGTAGTGGCTCAAGACTCAATGTAGGACCTCAGTGAATACGTTTTCTCCCTGAGATTAAGAAACACAAAGCTAAAAATAGACTCATTTACTCATTTCTATTTTAATGTCATATTCATTCCCAAAACAGTGAGCAGAGCATGAATAGTTTGAATGGATGAGGGGTAAAACAAGGAAATTTGCAACTTTCTCAAGCATGTAAGATGTATTTGTTATTATGAAATAAAATATATTCTGAATTTCTGGTTATTTTGGAGAATTAAAGGCTATCCCTGGGTTGGTTTTTCTAGGTAGATATGCATCCTGATTTTTATTTCAAAGAACAGGATCTATGGCTTGTATTTTCTCCTTTTAGTATATATGCAGGTTAACAAATATTGGTAATTAACACATTTAGTGACTTCTAAGTTTTTTAAGGCATGAATATATAATCATCTATTTAACTCCTTGCTTTTTAAAGGAAATTTGGATAATATTTGCTTAACTTTTATTTACCAATAACCTTGTGGTGAACATCCATATATATCAGGTCTTCGTACCCTAAACATTTTTAAGAAAACTAGAGGCCCGGTGCATGAAATTCGTGCATGGGTAGGGTCTCTAGGCCTGGCTGGTGATCAGGGCCAATCTATGGGGTGACCGGCAGGGTGATCAGGGGGCCCCTGCTGGCACCTTCCTTGGCTGGCCTAGGGCCTGCGAGCTGGGAGCAGCTTCTGTATTGACCATCTGGCCCCTGGTGGTCAGTGCACAACACAGCGATTGGTCGACTGGTCAACTGTCTGCCCCCTGGTGGTCAGTGCACGCCATAGTGAGCGGTTGAACAGCCTTAGTATATCATTAGCATATTATGCTTTAATTGGTTGAAAAGGCAACTGGATAACCAGACAATTAGCATATTAGGCTTTTATTATATAGGATTAGTTGAGTGGTACTATTCTTAAGCCTTCCATATTGAAAATATATTCAAGTTGCTCCAAATATATATATGTCACAGTTGGGGTCAAAATTTAAAATTATATGTATATAATTTTCCCCTTTAACTTCAATAAAGACAATATATATCTACCTGTTAACTAACTATCTATCTGTCCATCTATCATCTATCAAGAGTTGTGCCCTTTTCAACTCAATAAATCTAGTTCCTTAGCACTATTTTGAAGAAAATGTTAGGCTGGAGAAATTTTTTTCTGAATCTCATTTAAAAAATTGGACTATAATGCTCTTTAGTTACATAATTTAAAATATATCAAGGCCTACTGCATGGGAGAACACAGTTGCCAATATGACATCTGATAAGGGTTTAACCTCTAAAATTTATAGTGAACTCATACAACTTAACAAAAGGAAGATAAATTAATCCAATCAAAAATGGACAAAGGACCTAAATAGATACTTTTCCAAAGTAGACATACAGAAGGCCAAGAGACATATGAAAAAATTCCCACAGTGGCTGCACCAGTCTATATTCCCACCAGTAGTGTATGAAGGTTTCCTTTTCTCCACAACCTTGCCAACACTTGTTTGTTGATTCGTTGATGATAGCCATTCTGACAAGTGTGAGATGGTACCGCATGGTCATTTTGATTTGCATCTCTGGGATAATTAGTGACTTTGAGCATGTTTTCATATGTCTCTTGGCCTTCCATGTGTCCACATTGGAAAAGTGTCTATTTAGGTCCTTTGCCCATTTTTTAATTGGATTGTTTGTCTTCCTTTTGTTAAGTTGTATGAGTTCCCTGTACATATGGAAATTTTCCCCTTATTGGATGTATCATTGGCAAATGTGTTCTCCCATGCAGTTGGCTCTCTTGTCCTGTTGTTGATAGCTTCTTTTGCTGTGCAGAAGCTTTTTATTTTGATGTAGTCTCATTTGTTTATCTCCGCTTTTGTTTCCTTTGTCCTCAGAGATGTATAGGTAAATATATTACTATGAGAGATGTCTGAGATTTTGCTATCTATAGTTTCTTCTAAGATTTTTATGGGTTGCATGTTTTAAATTTAAGTCTTTTATCCATTTCAAGCTTATTCTTGGGAATGGTGTAAGTTGGTGATATAGTTTCATATTTTTGCATTTACCTGTCCAATTTTCCCAACACCATTTATTTTATTTTATTTTTTAAATATATTTTATTGATTTTTTACAGAGAGGAAGAGAGAGAGATAGTTAGAAACATCGATGAGAGAGAAACATCGATTAGGTGCCTCCTGCACATCTCCTACTGGGGATGTGCCCACAACCCAGGTACATGCCCTTGACCGGAATCGAACCTGGGACCCTTGAGTCCGCAGGCTGACGCTCTAGCCACTGAGCCAAACCGATTTCGGCCCCAACACCATTTATTGAAGAGTCTGTCCTTACTCCATTGCATGCTCTTGCCTTTTTTTAAAAAAATATATTTTATTGATTTTTTACAGAGAGGAAGGGAGAGAGATAGAGAGTTAGAAACATC
The DNA here is from genome assembly GCF_964212035.1 of Myotis nattereri. Classification (NCBI taxonomy): domain Eukaryota; kingdom Metazoa; phylum Chordata; class Mammalia; order Chiroptera; family Vespertilionidae; genus Myotis; species Myotis nattereri. The sequence goes on from NC_138077.1 coordinate 82,658,313, forward strand.
GATGAGAGAGAAACATCTATCAGCTGCCTCCTGCACACCTCCCACTGGGGATGTGCCCGCAACCCAGGTACATGCCCTTGACCTGAATCGAACCTGGGACGACCCTTCAGTCTGCAGGCCGACCCTCTATCCACTGAGCCAAACCGGTTTCGGCTACCTTCTTGGTTAAATATTAATTGAACATAATGGCTTGAGTCAGTTTCTGGGCTCTCTGTTCTGTTCCATTGATCTATATGTCTGTTCTTGTGCTGGTACAAGGCTGTTTTAGTACAGTGGCTTTGTAGTATAATTTGATAACTAGTATTGTGATTTCTCCTACTTTGTCCTTCTTTCTCAAGATTTTGCAGCATTCAAGGTCTTTTTTGATCCCATGTAAATTTTTGGAGTGTTTGTTCTAGATCTGTAGTTGGTATTTTAATAGGGTTGTATTATATCTTTAGCTTGCTTTGGGTCGTATGGACTTTTTAATGATATTGATTCTACTATTACATGAACATGGTATATTCTTCCATTTGTTTATATCTTCCTCAACCTCTTTTTTTTTTTAATATATTTTATTGATTTTTCTACAGAGAGGAAGGGAGAGGAATAGAGAGTTAGAAGCATCGATGAGTGAGAAACATTGACCAGCTGCCTCCTGCACACCCCCTACTGGGGATGTGCCCGCAACCAAGGTACATGCCCTTGACCGGAATCGAACCTGGGACCCTTGAGTCCACAGGCCAACGCTCTATCCACTGAGCCAAACCAGTTAGGGCTCAACCTCTTTTTTAAACATCCTGTAGATTTCTGAGTACAGATCCTTTAACTCCTTGGTTAAGTTTATTTCTAATTATTTTAATTTTTTTGTTGCAATGGTAAATGGGGTTGTTTTTTAGTTCCTCTTATTGAGAGGTCATTATTTGTGTATAAAAATGCCATCGGTTTCTGGGTGTTAATTTTATATCCTGCTATGATGTCAAATTCATTTATTAAATCGAGTCATTTTTTATTGAGTCTTTAGGGATCTCTATGTACAATATCATGTCATCTGTGAATAATGACAGTTTTACTTCCTCCTTTCCAATTTTGATGCCTTTTATTTTTTCTTCTTGTTTGATCACTGTGGCTAGGTTGTTTTGATGACCATAGCTCGGTAGTATCATTTGAAGTCAGGTAGTATGATAGCTCCATCTTAGCTCTTTTATTCTCAGGATTGCTTTTGCTATTCGGGATCTTTTGTGGATTCATACAAATCTGATAGCTTCTCATTCTATTTCTTTAAAAAATGACACTAGGATTCTGATGAAGATTGCATTAAATTTGTATATTGCTTTGGGTAATATGGCAATTTTAATTATGTTCATTCCTCTAATTCATGAACATGGATATTTTTCAATTCTGTTGTGTCTTTTTTAATCTCTAATAATAATGCTTTGTAATTTTCATTATATAGGTTTTACATGTTCTTTGCTACGTTTATTCTAGGTATTTTATTATTTTTGTTGCAATTGCAAAAGGACTTGTTTTTTCATTTCTTTTTCTGACGTTTTGTTATTAGTATACAGGAAGGCAATGGATTTTTGCACCTCAATTTTGTGTCCTGCAAGTTGACTGTATTTGTTTATGGTTTCTAATGGTTTTTTGTCAAGTCTTTGCAGGGGTCCTCAAACTACGGCCCGTGGGCCACATGCAAATACAAATATTGTATTTGTTCCCATTTTGGTTTTTTTACTTCAAAATAAGATATGTGCAGTGTGCATAGGAATTTGTTCATAGTTTTTTTTTTTTAAACTGTAGTACGGCCCTCCAACGGTCTGAAGGACAGTGAACTGGCCCCCGGTTTAAAAAGTTTGAGGACCCCTTATTAGGGTTTTCTATATACATAATCATGCCATCTGCAAAAAGTGACAATTTGACGTTTTCCTTCCTTATTTAAATGCCTTCTATATCTTTCTTTTGCCTTATTGCTCTGGCTAGGACTGCCACCACTATGTTAAATAAGTGTGGTGAGAGGGAACATTTTGACTTGTTCCTGATCTTAGAGGAAAAGCTTTCAGTTATTCAAAACTGGGTATGATATTAACTAAGGATTTATCATATATAGCCTTTATGATGTTGAGGTACTTTCTTTCTATTCCTATATTATTGAATGTTTTCATTGTAAATGGATCTTGTATCTTATCAAATACTTTTTATGCATCTATTGATAAGGTCATATGATTTTTATCCTTTCTTTTGTTAATGTGGTGTATTACATTGAATGATTTGGGTATGTTGAACCATCCTTGTGTCCATGGAATGATCCCCACTTGATCATGATTATTATTTTTTAGATGTACTTTTGTATTTGATTTGCTAGTATTTTATTTAGGATTTTTGTACATGTTTTCATCAGAGATATTGATCTGTAGTTTTCTTTTTTGTGTGTTATCTTTGCCAGGTTTGGTATCAGGGTTATATTGGCCTCACAGAATGTGTTAGAACCATGGTTGGCAAACTGCGGCTCACGAGCCACATGCGGCTCTTTGGCCCCTTGAGTGTGGCTCTTCCTAAGCCTTAGGAGTACCCTAATTAAGTTAATAACAATGTACCTACCTATATAGTTTAAGTTTAAAAAATTTGGCTCTCAAAATAAATTTCAATCGTTGTACTGTTGATATTTGGCTCTGTTGACTAATGAGCTTGCTGACCACTGTGTTAGAAGTATTGCCTCTTGTTCAAATTTTGGAAGAGTTTTAGAAGGATAGGTTTTTAATCTTCATTCAATACTTGGTAGACTTCACTGATGAAGCCATCTGGTCCTGAACTATTTTGGGGGGAGGTTTTGATGGTTGTTTCAATTTCCCCACTACTGAAAGGTCAATTTAGATTTTCTAATTCTTTGTGATTTAATTTAGGAAGGTTATATAATTCTAGGAATTTATCCATTTCTTCTAGATTATTTAATTTGGTGGCATGTAGTCTTTCATAATATTCTAGTATGATATTTTGTATATATATGATGTCTGTGGTGACTTCTCCTCTCTCATTTCTTATTTTGTTTATATGGGTCTTTTCCCTTTTTTTCCTTAGTGAGTCTAGCCAGGGGTATGTAAATTTTATTAATCATTTCAAAGAATCAGTTCTTTGTTTTATTGATTTTTTTATAGAGTCTTTTTGTTCTCTATTTTATTCAACTCTGCTCTAATATTTATTATTTTCTTTCTTCTGCTGACTTTGGGTTGCTTTTGTACTTTAAGATGCAATGTTAGGTTTTTTATTTGGAATTTATCTTGTTCTATTGAGAGAGGCCTATAAGGATATAAACTTCCCTCTTATTACTGCTTTTGCTGCCTTCCAGAAGTTTTGATATGTTGAATTGTCATTTTCATTTGTCTCTATATATCTTTTGGTCTTATCTTTTATTTCTACTTTGACCCAGTCATTTTTTAGTAGTTTGTTGTCTAATCTCCACATATTTGAGGGCTCATTTATTTCCTTTTTGCAGTTGATTTCTAATTTCAAGCATCGTGGTCAAAGAATATGCTTTATAATTCCAATCTTCTTGAATTTGTTGATGCTAATTTTGTGATCCAACATATGGTCTATCCTTGAGAAAGTTCCATGTTCTCTGGAGAAGAATGTATAATCTGATGTTCTGGGATGAAAGGTTCTGTAAATGTCAATTATGTTCATTTGGTCTAGCATTTCATTTAAGGCCAATATTTATTGATTTTCTGTTTGCTTGATCTGTGTAGAGCTGCCAATGGATTAGGAAGTATTGCAGTTTTAACATATTAAGTCTTCTGATCCATGAACATGAAATATCTGTCCCTCTTATTTTACTTAAGATAATACTGTCTTGGTGTACCCATATGTTTGCAAATGGAAATATTTCATTATTTTGATGACTAAAGGTGAAAGAAGCAACCTGATAACCTGATTTTGTCTTATACCATGTCTAAAATGGCCATCTGGACGGTTTGGGAGATGACTGCTGATAAATGTTGGAGTTGTAATGCTTCAAGTCCAGGGGAGAAGGTAGGAATTATCTGAAAACAGCCGCCAGAGAAGATGCCACATCAAGGACAGTTCAGGGAAAAGATCCCAAACAATATGGGACCTCTATGCCCTACATTCTCCATGACCATGAAAATGCCCTCAAGGGGAAAGGTAAGTTTTATACATCTATCACATCCAAAGACAATCTACATGAGACCTATTCCAGTCAAATGAGAATGTGAATAGCAGCTTTCTTTTTTTTAGATTTAATTTCTAGACTAGAGAAAGAACTAGCACTGCAAGGGTAGATTTAATTAGGTAATAATATGGGAGCGCACTGACCACCAGGTGGAAGCTTCTGCGTTGATCATATGCTCCCTGGTGGTCAGTGCACATCACAGCAACCGGTCATTCTGCCATTCGGTTGATTTGCATATTACACTTTTATTATATAGGATGTTTCTTTGTGATGTCTTTTTAGACTAAAATTAAAGATTATGGTAAGAAATATTCCATTATGTAAATTTTATAAATCTTATTTTCTATCCTGACATGGACTGATATTGCCTATTATAAAGTATGCCTTACATAATTTCAACAGAAATCAGAGTGTGGATAATTGTCATAATTACAATAGCTAGATGGTCAAATTTAAAACTATTTTAAAATGAAGCAAGATAAGATACTTACCTTTACTAAGATATTATCCGTTAAAAAAGAAAAATGTTGGAGATAGCGAGAGCCAATTTAATTACATCAGAATTCTAGATAAAAACCTCTTTTTGACCTATTCACCTTCTTACAGTTTAGTATTGCCCTTCTACTTGTCAGTTTAGAAAGAGCTGTCAGATTTTTCTGGTTATGTGTCAGTCTTCCTCTTCATTTTAAATAGCTTTATTTTAAGTAGAAGCGTGTAGTAAAAAAAATGCCTTAGATAAACTTGTGTTTGAACTCCTTGCTTTGTTACTAATTACATGCATGTTATAACTTTCTGAACTTTATTTTATTTTTCTTAAGTATAAATGATATTTATTTGTCAAATCAAATGAACTAATGGATAAAACATCTAGCACAGATTAGCTGGCAAGAATTATATTCCCTCATTTCATATCAAACTGTCCCTTTTGAGTTGGAAAATGTGATCTATTTATTTATTAACTTTAAAAATAATTCAACACTAACAATAAATATATATTATATATTAGAATGAACAAATATTGCAACAAATAGGTGACTGATAATACTGTCATTCTAAATATCAATTTTATTAATAAGTATTAATGTCCTAATATATCTCTAAACACTAAGAAACTGGTAACATTATTTATATTACAAATTTCACATCAGATGCCACTAGAGGGACTTGTATTATCAGAAGTGTCTTTCAGAATCATCAGTAAGATTTCCAAGAGTAAAGTGTATTAAAGTAAAAATTCCAGGTAATGATTTTTAGATTTAGAATTTCAGCATTTTTTGAAGAATAAAAATGATTGTTTTGCATCGATTCATCTCACTTCTAAAGACTACTTCACAATAATTGATATTTTGTTTACTATTAAGAATACTATATTTTGCACTTAACTTTAAGTTATTAAAAGTTATGTATTAAGAAACAATCTTTCAGTAATTTGTATTGTATAAGACCTTTTGTTTAAAAGGAAGTCTAAGATTTTTTTAGGGAGCTTTGCCTTATTTTGTCATTTTGAAAGCACTATATTGTCAAAATAAACTCTTCAAGGCTCCCTATTATGCAGCTCATTGATGCAACAGCTTCTGGGCAGAGCTTGGAATAGACAAGGTTGGAGAGTGAATCTACAGGGACAAAAGGAATATATTCAGCAAAGGAATAAAGACTAAGCTGCTGTAAAAAACAATATTTTGAATTTCAAGTATAAATGTAATAACTTTCTATGGGAGTTTATAGAAAAAGTGATTGTGTATTTGGAAGATTCAGGAAAGCATGCAGAAAGAACATGGCATTACATGAGAGATAACTGAATGGCAAAGCATATGTTATTGAAAATAAAATGAAGTGATACAAAGAAGATTGCTTGGCTAAAAAGATATTTTAAAATGCAAAAATAGTTGGGTTTATTTATATATTTTCTGCAAAACAAAGTTTTGTATGTGTGTGGTGTGTTTTACCTTTTCAATGTAGTCAAAAAGGGAAAAAAATAAAATAACCTTACTATTTTGTGCCTAATTTTTTCAATATTTTTTCCAGCTTATATTTTTGAGTAGCCAGTTAAATAGAGAAAGGACATTAAAATAAAGAGATAGGAAGGAGGGGACAGGAATGGAGAATGGAGACAAAATAATAAGTGCATTAAAAAAAGCACTAAAGAGAAGCCTTGCATGGGCCAATGGTGATAATGAAGCATATGTTGCCTCTACTCCCTGTACTTGGACACAGTGGAGTAAATTTCAGGACATCTAGGACCAAGAAAAGTCCTATAAGCTGCAGGAGTGGAGGGTGGATATATCATGTACAAAAGAATAAATCACAGATTAACATCGCACTTTGTATCAGATACACCAGATTCAGGAAGACAAGGGAGCTGCATAGTTAGAAGTCTGAAGGGAAATAATTGCAACCTTGGATTCTGTACTGAGCCAAACTGTTATTCAAGTGTAAAAGTGAAATAAAATAATTTTCTGACAGGAGAAAAAAAGGATCAGGACCCACCTGGATATCATTTTATTTTCTTTTTAAACTTTGTTTTAATTTTAAAATAGTTTAAAATGTCAAATGGCACTAAAGGCTAACAATAAAAGCAGCAGTAAAAACAAACAATAATTTTCTGGTTACTCTCCCCTACATGTCCCATTATCAAGAGGCACACACTCTCCACTTTAAGGAGTTTCTCATGATATTTACCTCCCTATATTTATACTGTGAAGAAACGATAACGTTTGTTTTCAATCTAATATCTTAATGCATGCAACTTACATAAAGTAAATTGCAGCATGCATACTATTTTATGTTATCTTTCATTTTTATGTTATATGTATCTCGATTTATTTTTCTTTTTAAAAACTTTATCTCCCCTGACCTCCTTCACCTACTCCAAGCAAAGCCCACCCACCAGTTAATCCCACCCTGTCCCTTGACCAAGCTGTAACCAAAGCTAAGAACGAAGTGTTTGCTCTTTTCTTCTCTTTTTTTGACTGAGGTAACTTTATGCAAATATATTTATGTGTAGGTATATATGAACAATATACATCTACATGGAATATGATTTGTCATGTTTTGATTTTAAAAAGCACACACACACAGTACGATCTATATCCTATATAATAAAAGCCCAGCAACCATTATGGCGTAATGACCAGAACGAACCAACGACCAGACCACCAGCCGGTAGCTATGACGAGCACTAACCCAGACCTTGCTGTTGGCGCCCTGACAGTCTGTTCACCTTCACCCCGGACCCTGACAGCAGGGAGGTGGGAGCCCCATTCCTCCTGGAATCAGTGGCTCCTTGACAGCCCCGAATCCTATTCACCTGAACCCCAGATCCTGACAGCATTGAGGAGGGAGCTGGATACCCGCATCTGACCCTGACAGGAGGGAGGTGAGAGTCCCATTCCTTGTGGAATGGGCCGTTGGTCAGCTTGCTCTCCATACCCTGACCACCCAGAATCCCGTTAACCCACACCTGGGACCCTGACAGCAGGGAGGTGGGAGCCCCATTTCTCACAAAATAGGCTGTTGGTCAGTGCCCTGACAGCCCAGAATCCCATTCATCCACACCCAGGACCCTGACAGCAGGGTGGAGGGAATATGTCTAAAGACCAACTATTGGCACAAAGTACCTCTGAAGCTGAAAGAAGCCGGCATTGGCAACAGAATGTATTTGAAGACCAACAATTAATACATTGTACCTCTGCAGCTGAAAGAAAGTAACGTTATCAACAGAAAATGTCTGAAGACCAACGATTGGCACAACGTACCTCTGAAGCCAAAACAAAACATTGTCATCATCGACAGAATGTATCTGAAGAGCAACTATTGGCCCAAAGTACCTATGAAGCCAAAAGAAGCCGGCGTCATCGACAGAATATGTCTGAAGAACAGTCATCAACAAGTACTATCAATACTGGTAGGAACTGCCTTCACAAAGAAAATGGAGCAAATGAGGATGCAAATATCAAACGTAGTTTGGTGGAATGACTATTACATGTCAATTTTGCCTGTCACTAAATTTCTCTGATGAAAAAACCATCTGATGGAAAATTTACTCAATGTTGCAGAAAAGGTAAAGTTTGTCCAAATGATGTGCATTTTCCAGAATACCCGGCATATTTTTAAAAAAATTAATGATAAATGAAGATTCTGACAGTAAAAATTTCATGGAAAATATTCATTCAATAAATAGTGCTTTTGCTTCAATGGGTGAAAATATTGCATCACCATCAGGATATGGGCCATACTGTTTTAGAATACACGGACAAATTTATCACTGTACTGGAACTGTACATCCTTTGGATGGTGTTTCTCAGAAGTTTGCTCAACTCTATACTTTAGATTTAGCTGAAACAACGAGTAAAAGATTAGCAATGCCAGAAAACCACGGTTGCTCAGAAAGACTCATGATCAACATCAATAACCTCATGCATGAAATAAATAAATTAACACAATTATACAAGATGCTACATTAGGTAGAAAAGGAAGTCCAATGTGAAGCATCAGTGAAAGGTATTGCTCCCACGGAAGTAACAATGCCGATTAAATATGATCATAATAGTGATCCAGATAGATATAATTATCCCGCGTAACTGAAGTTGCCATCATATTCAGAAATGAAGATGGAGAACCTCCTTTTGAAAGGGACTTGCTCATTCATTGTAAACCAGATCCCAATAATCTGAATGCCACTAAAATGAAACAAATCAGTATCCTGTTTCCTACATTAGATGCAATGACATACCTATTCTTTTTCCACATGGTGAAAAAGGCTGGAGAACAGATATTGATTAAGACTAAGAGACAACAGTGTAATCGACAATAATACTAGACAAAGTGTAAAGACACGAGTCACAGAATTGCAGTATTATGGATTTCATCTCTCTGTCCAGGACACATTCAATGCCATTTTAAATGCAGGAATATTAACTAAACAGTATATTGTCTATTCATATTCAAAAATGGAAGCCAATGAGATAAATTTCATTAAAGCAAACCAATCTAAGTTGAGAGTTGAAAAATATAGTGGTTTGTATGATTATCTTACTTCTAGATATGCAAATGACAATGTGCCGATTGGTAAAATGATAATACTTCCATCATCTCTTGAGGGTAGTCCCAGAAATATGCAGCAGTGATATCAGGATGCTATGGCAATTGTAACGAAGTTTGGCAAACCCGATTTATTCATAACCATGACATGCAACACCAAATGGGCAGATATTACAAACAATTTACAATGCTAGCAAAAAGTTGAAAACAGACCTGATTTGGTAGCCAGGGTTTTTAATATTAAGCTGAATGCTCTTTTAAATGATATATGTAAATTCAATTTATTTGGCAAAGTTATAGCTCAAATTCATGTCATTGAATTTCAGAAATGTGGACTGCCTCATGCTCACATAATATTGATATTAGATAGTGAATCCAAATTACAAACAGAGGATGACATTGACCATATAGTTAAGGCAGAAATTCCAGATAAAGACCAGTGTCCTCGACTTTTTCAAATTATAAAATCAAATATGGTACATGGACCATGTGGAATACAAAATCCAAATAGCCCATGTATGGAAAATGGAAAATGTTCAAAGGGATATCCAAAAGAATTTCAAAATGTGACTATTGGAAATATTGATGAATATCCTAAATACAAATGAAGATCTGATAGCACGAAGTCTATTGGAAATAAAGTTGTCAATAACACTTGGATTGTCTCTTATAACCCGTATTTGTGCCTTAAATATAGCTGTCATATAAACGTTGAAGTGTGCACATTGATTAAGGGTGTCAAATATTTATTTAAATCCTATCTAATAAAAGAGAAACATGGTAATTGGCGTACGACCGCTACCCTTCCCATTGGCTAATAGCAAGATATGCAAATTAACTGCCAGCCAAGATGGCGGCCGGCAGCCAGGCAGCTTGAAACTAGCATGAGGCTTGCTTGCTTCAGTGACGGAGGAAACCAATGTTCCCCGCCTGCTTTGCCAGACTCTGAGCCTGCAGTTTAAGAAAAATTGTAATGAATATAGAAGCTAAAAAAAAACCCCAGAAACCTGCTTTCAGCGAATCCGGGATCTCAGAGCTGGAGTTCATACAGAGTTTCGATTATAGAACCGAAACAAACCAGATACCTTCTTTCAGCAACAGAAGCCTCAGAGCTGGAGCCAGAGCTAAAGCTGGCCCAGAATAAAAAAAGAAAAGAAAAAAAGGAGCAGTTGGGAGCTTCAGTCCCAGCCTGAAAACAGCCCTCAGCCCCTCACCCAGACTGGCCAGGCACCCCAGTGGGGACCCCCACCCTCAAGGGTGTGTGACCAGCTACAAACAGCCCTCAGCCCCTCACCCAGGCTGGCCAGGCACCCCAGTGGGGACCCCCACCCTGAAGGGTGTGTGACCAGCTGCAAACAGCCATCATCCCCTCACCCAGGCTGGCCAGGCACCCCAGTGGGGACCCCCACCCTGAAGGGTGTGTGACCAGTGGCAAACAGCCATCATCCCCTCACCCAGGCTGGCCAGGCACCCCAGTGGGGACCCCCATCCTGATCCAGGACATCCTTCAGGGCAAACCAGCCGGCACCCACCTGTGCACCAGGCCTCTATCCTATATAGTAAAAGGGTAATATGCCTCCCGGCACCGGGATCAGTGTGACAGGGGGCAGCGCCCCAACCTCTGTGTGTGAGAGGGGGCGGGCCACAACCTCCCTATCCGCCCTGCTCTGTTCGTGACAGGGGAAGGCGCCCCAACCCCCTGATCAGCCCTGCTCTGTGCCTGATAGGGGGGAGCTCCCCAACCCCCTGATCGCCCTTTGGCTCTGTGTGTGACAGGGTGCAGCGCCCCAACCCTCCCCCCCCCCCAACAGGCCCTCCTCTGTGTGTGACAGGGTGGAGCCATAATCTCCCCATTGGCCAAGCCCTGAGTGTGCGAGTGGTGGTGCCCCAACCCCCTGATCGGCCCTGCTCTGTGGGTGATAGAGGGCGGCGCCCCAACCCCCTGATCCACCCTATCCTGAGTGTGACAGGGGGTGGTGCCCCAACTCCCCTATCGGCCCTACTCTGTGAGTGACAGGGGGGAGCTCCTCAACCCCTTGATTGACCCTGCTCTGTGCTTGCCAGGGTACGGAGCCCGAACCCCCCTGATGGGCCCTGCTCTGTGTGTGACAGAGGGTGGCACCGCAACCTCCCCATCGACCCTGCCTGAGTGTTACAGGGCGGTGCCCCAACCCCCCAATCGGCCCTACCCTGAGCGTGTCTGAGGGTGGCATCGCAACCTCCCAATCCGCCCTGCTCTGTGCATGACAGGGGAAGGTGCCCCAACTCCCTAATCGGCCCTGCTCTGAGCCCGACCAGGGGCTGCACCTAGGGATTGGGCCTGCTCTCTGCCACCCAGGAGCAGGCCTAAGCCAGCAGGTCGTTATCTCCTGAGGGGTCCCAGACTGCGAGAGGGCACAGGCCGGGCTGAGGGACTCCCCTCCCCCCCGAGTGCACAAATTTTTGTGCACCCGGCCTCTAGTACATCTATAAAGGGCATGATTGTGTAAATATTCAAATTTCTGAAAAAAATATTATCAATCATGAAAAAGTATAGGACTTCATTGACTCCAGGTGTGTGAGTGCTCCTGAGCTCTTTGGAGACTTTTTGGAATGCGAATGCATGACCAATCTCATGCAATCACAAGATTAGCTATTCATTTGCCAAATGATCAGAAGTTGTATTTTCATACCGATGATTTTGCTGAAGTTATACATAGGGCTAAAAGGCATAACTTAACATTGACGGCTTGGTTTTTATTGAATAGAGAAGATTCCAATGCGCATACTTATTATTATTGGGATATTCCACAACATTATGTGTTTAATAATTCTTTGTGGAGAAAACACCAAAAGGATGGGAATACCTGGTGAAATGTTAGGTAAACTGTTCACTGTTAGCTTTAGAGAACCAGAACGATATTTCCTTAGACTTTTGCTTCTGCATGTAAAAGCTGCAATAAGTTTTCCTGATCTGCGAACTGTAGGAGGTGTAATTTATGATACATTTCCTGAAGCTGCTAAACATAGAGGATTATTAATCGACAACACTATCTGGAAAGATACGATTGATGATGCAATCATCCTTAACATGCCCAAACAACTATAGCAACTTTTTGCATATCTATGCATGTTTGGATGTCCTTCTGATGCAGACAAATTATGGAATGAGAATAAATTTCATTTTATTGAAGATTTTTGTTGGAAATTGCACTGAAGAGAAGGTGCCTGTGTGAACTGTGAAATGCATTCCCTTAATGAAATTCAAGAGGTATGCACATTGCATGGAATTAAATGTTCTCATTTCAAACTTCCAGACTATCCTTTATTAACAAATACAAATACATGTGATGAATTGTACAAGCGACAACAGGCAGAGGTTTTGGTAAATTCTCTCAACAATGAACAGTTGGCAGCCTTTCAGACTATATCTTCCACCATTAAAGATCAAACTACACACCCCAAATGCTTTTTTTGGGTGGTCCAGGTGGTAGTGGAAAAGCATATCTTTATAAAGTTTTAATACACTATATTAGAGGTCGTGGTGGTACTGTTTTACCTACAGCGTCTATAGGAATTGCTGCTAATTTACTTCTCAGTGGAAGAACCTTTCATTCCCAATATAAATTACCAATTCCATTAAATGAAACTTCAATTTCTAGACTCAATATAAAGAGCAAAGTTGTGCCAAAACCGGTTTGGCTCAGTGGATGGAGCGTCGGCTTGCGGACTGAAGGGTCCCAGGTTCGATTCTGGTCAAGGGCATGTACCTGGGTTGAGGGCACATCCCCAGTGGGGGATGTGCAGGAGGCAGCTGATCGATGTTTCTCTCTCATTGATGTTTCTAGCTCTCTGTCTCTCTCCCTTCCTCTCTGTGGAAAAATCAATAAAATATATTTAAAAAAAAAAAAGAGTAAAGTTGCTAAAACCATTAAAAAGGCCCAAGTTCTCACAATTGATGAATGCACCATGGCATCCAGTCATGCTATAAATGTCATAGATTGATTATTAAGAGAAATTATGAATTTGAGTGTTGCATTTGGTGAGAAAGTTCTTCTTGGAGGGGATTTTCGACAATGTCTTAGTGTTGTGCCACATGCTATGCGATCAGCCATAGTACAAATGATTTTAAAGTACTGTAGTGTTTGGGGATGTTTCAGAAAGTTGTCTCTTAAAACAAATATGAGATCAGAGGATTCTGCTTGTAGTGAATGGTGAGTAAAACTTGGAGATGGCAAACTTGATAGCTGTTTTCATTTCGGAATGGATATTATTGAAATTCCCCATGAAATGATTTGTATTGGGTCTGTTATTGAAGCTAACTTTGGAAACAGTATATCTATAGATAATATTAAAAATATATCTAGATGTGCAATTCTTTGTCCTAAAAATGAGCATGTACATAAATTAAATGAAGAAATTTTGAATATTCTTGATGGAGATTTTCACACCTATTTGAGTGATGATTCCATCAATTCAACGGATGATGCCAAAAAGGAAAATTTTCCCATCAAATTTCTTAATAGTATTATACCTTCGGAAATGCCATGTCATAAATTAAAATTGAAAGTATGTGCAATCATGCTACTGAGAAATCTTAATAGTAAATAGGGTCTTTGTAAAAGTACTAGATTTATTATCCAAAGATTGTGACCTAACATAATCAAAGCTGAAGTATTAACAGGATTTGCGGAAGGAGAGGTTGTTCTGATTCCAAGAATTGATTTGTCCCTGTCTGACACTGGCCTCCCATTTAAATTAATTCAAAGACAGTTTCCCGTGATGTCAGCATTTGTGATGACAATAAATCACAGGACAAACTCTAGACAGAGTAGGAATATTTCTACCTGAACCTGTTTTCAGACATGGTCAGTTATATGTTGGTTTTTCTAGAGTTCCAAGAGCATGTGATGTTAAAGTTGAAGTAGTAAACACTTTATCACAAGGGAAACTAGTCAAGCACTCTGAAAGTGTTTTTACTCTTAATGTGGTGTACAGGGACATATTAGAATAATTTTAATCAATTTATCAGTCATTGTTTGTATCAATGTTATTTTTATATCATGTTTTTGTTGTTTTTATATCATGTTTTTATTGTTTTTTTGTATCATATCTTTGTTGTTATATCATGTTGTTACTGTTTATTTATTAATAAATTTATATGTTATTTTCATATACATTTTACTACTTTTCTTTAATATCTGACACTACTATTATAGAGAAAGGGTGAATAGCGATATTAAAAAAAAAAATTCTTCTAATTAATTCCCTTTCAATGTGTATGAATTTGTGCACCAGTCCACTAGTCTATACTAATAAAAGGGTAATATGCAAATTGGTCGGGACGCCTTCACAGTAATGACTGGCTGGGTGTGTGGGAACTTGCTGTTGGGGATGGGGGCGGGGACTTGCAGTGTTGGGGCAAGCCCTGGGCAAGCGGCAGTGGGGACGGGGTGGGGGAGGTGGACCTGGTGCAGGGCGGCCTGTGCTCCCTACATGGTGGCAACAGCAGTTGTGAGTGCTCCCAATGGCAGCTGCAGCTTTCTCAGGGCCGGCCCTGGGCAAGCGGCAGCGGGGATGGGGGCGGGGAAGGCAGGCCTGGCCGAGGGCGGCCTGGACTCCCGCATGCCAGTGGCGTCTGTGAGCGCTCACGATGGCCACTGCTGCTTTCCCAGAAGGACCACTGGTTCCTTCTGCCAAGTGGCAGCAGAGCCACTCTGCCGGGAAACCTCCACACTGACAGCGAAGGCAGGTGAGTCAGGGACAGCCCAGAAGCAAACACAGGTGAGAGAAAGTCCGAGCTCCATAGCTAACAGCTCCCGTCCCAGCCACGCCCCACCTTGGCCTCTGGCACGGTGGGTCAGGATTTCTGAGAAAGGCAGCTCTGGACAAAGCCACAAGGCTGGGGCTGCGAGGCCAGGGCTCAAGGCAGCTGCGAGGTCCTTCCTGACAAAGCTGGCCAGCCAGGGCGAAGCTGCCCCGCGGATGTTTATTCGCCACCTGCAGTTGTTTGACGATACACATAGGTGTTATTTTTAAATGGAATGTAGTGCTGGCTGCCTGGGAGAATGATGGGAGCTTGGAGCCGCCCCTCTAGCTGGGGGACGCGGCGGGGCCCACACCGCATCCTGAGGGTGCTGTTTGCTGGCCATCCAGGCTGTCCCCACTGCGGGCTTCCGGCTCAGTCTGAAGGCTGGGCCAGGAAGCTGGACAGTAAGTTTCATGCTGTCCAAGCCTTGGTGTAGATTACGAGTTCCCGCCAGGGAACATTGTCTTCTCTAAGCCCTGGCTCCACTCCTTCATTCACATTCCAGAAACAAAGCCACCTGCTTCTCGTTGACCTAGAAGCCATGCCAGGCCAGACTGCATGGCCAATGGTTCCAGAGACGACTTCACATGCCCACATACTCACCAGCACACAACACCCTGGCCGCAGGTGGCCTCTCGTCACCCTGCACGGTTTGTGCCCTCACTCTCTGGCTCTGAATGTCCCCAGTCCATATGTGCCTGTTTTCTCTCCGGCTTACAGTTCTGTCCATGTACAAATGTGCTTCTGTTACCTCGGCTTATCTTCAAAAGCGGAAGGCTGGAAAAGCGGCATCTGACTGCTCTTTGGGGTTGCTCCTCTGTGTGAGGCTCCACTCCTCTCGTTGTAGGCCTGTCCGCTGAAAAGCCTGGAGTTTGCATTTGGTTTATAGCCTGGTGGTGCGGACCCTGATGCAAAACAACTGGCAGCTTCAAGTGCCCATGCGGTGGGGGTGGGGGTAGGGAGAGCGATATTACCTGGAATCTGTTGTTCAGCTCTGAGGATAATAGGGAGGCCTGGGCTTTGCACCATGATACCGCATAAAATCCAAAGAACTCTCAGTGGATTCATTTCCAATACTTTAATACACTGTAAAATAAATCCACTCTTTTCTTCTCTAAATCTAAACAATCTCTTGTCATTAAAGTGGAGACGTAGAAATAATGTGTTTACACTGGCTGGGCTCTTGGCCATTAGATTTTCACTAAAAACATGTTGTGTCCATTTTCAGAATGCAAATCCCAAGGGCGTTCCAAAAACATGAAAGAGTTCAAGGTTCAGTTCAAGGTTGACCCTCTTGGTAAGGAATGGGGGTATAGGCATAATACAGGCATTTCTCTCCAAGAGCTTACAGTCTTAGTTGGAGGGAATAAGACATGCAGTGTTAAAAAGTTCAGTATTTCAAGAGTTAAAACCAGTACAAGAAAAATACAAGAGGACATATGGTATTAGGCAAGTTTCAAATGAATGGAGGTTCAATACTTCAAATGGCAGTGGCTATAAATGTTCAACTTGGTAAATGTGCATCTTACCCAAAGAACCTTTGAAAACTCAGAGGTTGAATCTTAGTAATTGTACTCTTTTTTTTTAAAATTAAATCTTCATTGTTCAGATTATTACAGTTGTTCCTCTTTTCCCCCCCCCCATAGCTCCCCTCCTCCCAGTTCCCACCCCACCCTCTGCCCTCACTCCCCACCCACTGTCCTCATTCATAGGTGCACGATGTTTGTCCAGTCTCTTCCCGCATCCCCCACACCCTTTCCCCCGCCAAGAATAGTCACTCCACTCCCTTTCTATCTCCCTGATTCTATTATAGTCACCAGTTTATTCTGTTCATCAGATTATTTATTCACTTGATTTTTAGATTCATTTGTTGATAGATGTGTATTTGTTGTTCATAATTTGTATCTTTACCTTTTTCTTCTTCCTCTTCTTAAAGGATACCTTTCAGCATTTCATATAATACTGGTTTGGTGGTGATGAACTCCTTTAGCTTTTTCTTCTCTGTGAAGCTCTTTATCTGACCTTCAATTCTGAATGATAGCTTTGCTGGATAAAGTAATCTTGGTTGTAGGTTCTTGGTATTCATCACTTTGAATGTTTCTTGCCACTCCCTTCTGGCCTGCAAAGTTTCTGTTGAGAAATCAGCTGACAGTCATATGGGTACTCTCTTGTAGGTAACTGACTGTCTTTCTCTTGCTGCTTTTAAGATTCTTCCTTTGTCTTTTGCTCTTGGCATTTTAATTATGATGTGTCTTGGTGTGGTCCTCTTTGGATTCCTTTTGTTTGGGGTTCTCTGCGCTTCCTGGACTTGGAAGTCTATTTCTTTCACCAGGTAGGGGAAGTTTTCTGTCATTATTTCTTCTAATAGGTTTTCAATATCTTGCTCTCTCTCTTCTTCTGGCACCCCTATAATTCAGATGTTGGTACACTTGAAGCTGTCCCAGAGGCTCCTTACGCTATCTTCATATTTTTGGATTCTTTTTTCATTTTGCTTTTCTGGTTGGGTGTTTTTTGCTTCTTCGTATTTCAAATCTTTGACTTGATTCTTGCGATCCTCTAGTCTGCTGTTGGAACTCTGCATAATATCCTTTATTTCAGTCAGTGTATGCTTAATTTCTAGTTGGTCATTTTTCATAACCTCGAGGGTCTCACTAGATTTCTTGAGGGTCTCACTACATTTATTGACGGTCTCACCAGACTTTTTGAGGGTCTTACTAAATTTATCTGCGGTTTCTAGAAAGTTCTTGAAAAACCTTATAACCGTGGTTTTGAACTCTATATCCAGTTGTTTGCTTTCCTCCATTTCTGTCATTTGTGTCCTGTTTCTTTGTCTCCACATTTTTTATGCTTCCCTGTGTTGGTAGAGTGGCTTTGTGTGCTAGGTGTCCTATAGGGCCCAGTGGCTCAGCCTCCCCAATTTCCTGAGGTAGACACTCTCGGTGCACCCCTTTGTGAGCTTTGTGCAAAGTCTTGTCATAGTTAAGCCTTGATTGTTGTAGGTATCACTGGGAGGAATTGACCTCCAGGCCAATTGGCTGTGAGAATCAGCTGTGTCTGCAGTGGGAGAACTTCTGTGCTGAAGACACCCTTCTGGGGCAAGACTTGCTTCAGTGGGGCTTTGGTGCTCACTGAGTCTGCCCCTGAGTGTGTCTCTTATGGATCTGAGGAGTTGTAATCTGGCTTTTGGATCTAAGGAGGAGCTAATTTAGCCTCTTCCTGAGGCTACCCAGCAGGAGCTACGAAGAGATCTGCAGATTCCCCTTCCTTGTTTGGGGTTTGGAGGTGCCCAGATGAGGCCAGCTGTGAAGCAATGCAAACTGCTGTGGGGCCTTAGGCCTTCTCTTGGAGGTTCTGGTTCTGTCTGGCCCAGCTACAGTTTGTTAGGTAATTTTCAGATTGCAAAGGGCCAGGGCATTCATATGCAAAAGCCTCTGCTCCAGCTTGGGTGGGGTGGGGTCTCAGGGGATCAACAGGGCGGAGCAAGCAGCTGTGGATGATCCTAGGCCTGCCCTAAGAGGCCCTGTGTCTCAGTGTCCCGCAGTAATCGCTGCAAACACCTCTGAGAGGAAGCCGCCCTCGAGTTCTGAGTTCTGCCCCCTGCCAGACAGTCCAGTTTCTCTCCGTATGAGTCGGGGTCCCCAGAGACTTCCCAGAACTGGAGTTCAGAACAGTCGGGGGTTTGAGACTCCCTCCCGATTCAAAAAGACAGCTGTGTCCTCAGTTGCCAGCCCTCCGTACCTGTGCACTTTACTTCCGCACCTCCTCTGAGTCTCAGTGTGCTTTTCTCTTTCCTTCTAGTTGCAGAATTTCCACTCAGCCAGCCTTCCTGTGGTTCTGGATGATGTCCGTTTTGTCTTTTAGTTGTATTTTTGAAGTTGGTGTGGGAGGCAGCAATTTCCGGTGTTTACCTATGCCACCATCTTGGTTTCTCAGCCTAATTGTTCTCTTTTATCCTAAAATTACTTTGATTTTAAAGGCCTCCTTGGTCCTTTTCCAAACCCCTAAACATTTACCATTTCCCAGCCCCCTCCCCCCAAGTTTTTAGTATATGAAAGCTGAGTAAGTTAAGGTTATTGGTCAAGAAGTGATGCCATCATGACCTTTGAGGTAGAATTTTTGGTCAAACTCCCCCACTTTCTTTTTATACCCCATTTATTTCTACAAATTAAGGTGGTAATTGTCCACTCTGTTTTATAAATTCAGTTACTGGAGGAACACATTTTTTTTTAATATTTCACCTAAACAAGCCGAGTAGATTCCAGAGCCCAAATACTAGGGACTGAGCATGCTGTTTGTCAGCAAAGTGTTCATTTAACCTCTTGGATTGGCTTTTATGTCTGTCTCAGCAATGAAGACAGGAAACGCAAATGCTATATACACCTCCAGACAAATATAGTGTCAGACAAAAGTAGACATACAATTGTTTATATGTAAAGTAAAACAGTAATTAATCTATATATGTACAAAAGGCTAAAATGCAAAGTGTCCCCTCAGGAGTTCGACCAGGAAACTGGGAACTTTGGTCGCTCGCTATGACATGTGCTGACCACCCAGGGGTGGCACAGAACAAAGGAAGGCTCCAGCTGTCAGCCAGAAGGCCCAAATCAGCCCTGATCGCTGGCCAGGCCTAGGGACCCTACCTGTGCACAAATTTTGTGCACCAGGCCTCTAGTATATATAATAGCCTAAGCGACCTTTATGGTGGAACAACCTGAATGACCAGTAGCTATCATGCGCACTGACCACCAGGGGGCAGATGCTCAGTGCAGGAACTGCCCCCTGGTGGTCAGTGTGCTCCCATGGAGGGAGCACCGCTCAGCCAGAAGCCAGGCTCATGGCTGGTGAGCACAGCTGCAGCAGTGGGAGCCTCTCCTGACTCCATGGCAGCACTATTGAGTGACAGCAGCAGGCACAGTGGGCCGGGATGAGTATGAGTGGTGTGGCACTCGGCCCCAGTTTGGGTTCCTCCCTGGCTGCCAGCCACTTGGTGCACTGCTACACCCCCCAAGAGATCCTGCACTGTGAGACAGTGCAGGCTAGGCTGAGGGACCCTTCCCCAGTGTGCAAATTTCATGCACGGGGCCTCTAGTTATATTATATACTTTAATCTGTATATCTCTATTTTTACTCAGCAACAACTACTGTAATCATTTAGTTCAACTGTGATTCTTACTCTTTTTAATGAATTCATAATATTACATGTCTGAAGTGCACCATTATTTACTTAGTCATTATCTTACTGAAAGACATTTACTTTTTAATTTTTATTACTATGAAAAAGGCTACCGTGTACCTTTATACATATATCCTAAGTACCACTGCTTTTATATGTATAAGATATAGTATCTGGATTGCATTGTCATTAAATTTTTGGTAAACAGTGTACTTATATGTTGCTTATGTTTTTATTACTCATATCTTCAGTAAATCAAGTGTCAGTTTGACATGATTAGTGTCAGCATATATTTAATTTTTTTTTAATTTTTGATGAAATGAAGCTACTGATACATTGCCTACAATTATAATATTCAAATTTTTGTGATTAACTGCTTGGGGCAGTCAAAATTCTCCCTTAATAATAACAATCTGAGTAACATAAAACCATTTCTAAATGGTTTGAAGAGAAAATTAATTTATTGTAGTATCTTGGCAATTCAGTATATAGTATCTCCAGTATAGTTTAGAGCTTTTCAGATTGAAAATTGCACACATCTCATCGACAAACTGCTGACAGGTATAAGTTCAGTACAGCTAAGAACAGATGCAGAAGAAAAAGAACAATATTCTGATGATACTGAATAAAAGAACTTACTATTGGGACTTCATCCACTTTAGACTGAATCTATAATATCTCTCCCATCCTCCCCCAGAGCAGAATAGCCTCCTCTTTGGAATCAAACCCTCCTACAGGTGGAAGCAAGTAAGGCTGGTAAGTTCTGCTTCCTAAGTGGAGATTTGAGATATGTAATGTATTGTTATATTAATTTTTCTACTGAAATTTGAATCATTGCCTAGATGAACATGTTAAACTTTAGAAACCAGTGTAATCAATTAATTACATTATACCTTCCTATTGAATAGTGAAATTGGAGTTACATACATAGAATATAAAAAACAAACAATGGAACCAGTTTGTGTGGAGAGTTTGGACAGGTTCAAGCCTCAGACTGATGAGAGGGCATGGTCTTCTTGTGGCAAAGCCAAATACAAGTCCCAGCTTGGAGGGAAAAGCCCTCCCAGCACAATTATAGCCAAAGGCTATGGTTGTATGTAAGCTTGACTTTATAGTCCAACCTTATTGTCCTAGGCAGCTGATGAATGTGGACTGTGGGAGGTGCAGCAAGTGCTGCCAAAACAAAGCCGGATAGAGTTCGAGAAAATTGCAACAACAGGAAAGAAGTAGATTTGAAACTCGCAAGAACATTGTAAACATCTTGACCACTCCTTTGTTTTGCTTTGTGTGATCTGACTATAAAATAAAGATTCGGCTTACAGGCTGTGTCACTGTGTCCTCATCCAGGTGCAGTGATCCACCTGGCCCCAACTATATTCTCTTGTCTGTTTTCTTTAGTCCTTCACCACCCCTCCTCAGGTTCACCACTGGCCATGCTGGATGCAGTTCAGTTTGTGAGGAAGAAGAGGAAGAATAAGGAAGAGGAGGAGAAGGGGTGGGAAAGGAAATAAGACAAATCAGAAGGTCATGGTGAAATTCACCAACAGATTGTATGCCAAGTTATTTAACTGATAATACTTACTTTCAACTCATGATATCAGCATTGTGTCAAGAAAGCCAAAATTAGTTTCTATTAAATCATCTGCATTGCTTCTTAGCCAATCTTAGTAATTATATATTTTTAAATATATTATTTGTTCATTTGTAATTCAATACAAAAATGTTGAAAAATCTCATTCCTCAGATATTAATGCATAGCAAGTTCAATAAACTAACAATTGGTATAGAAACATATAGCTCTCAGTGATAAAATGCATTTATTGGAATATATTTTTCAAAGGTCTGTCCTTTGAAATTGTACTTTTATAAACATTCATGATCTGAGTGTAATCATGATCATATACCACATTTTTATATACTTTAACTTGTGCAGGACTAATAATACTAAACTTGGTCATAATATAGAGTTTAAAAAATCTTAACATGAATTAAGTTAGTTATAACAAAAATATATTTCAACCCACATAAGACTAACTCTATTAACTTTAAGGAAAACTAGAAGAATATTAACTTGAGTTAATATAGGTTCCTACATTTAAAATATGAAAACTTTATATTATTCCAAGTGACTATAAAATAATAACTACAATAAAATGCACTAGCACAACAAAACTCACAGAAGGAAAGTTATATACTAACAGTTTCCTTATGAACATCCTGCAGGACTCGGCAGTTCCAATTCCCTATGAACATGAAATGGCCTAACTGCAGGAATTTGACCAACACTAACCAGTTCCAGAATGCTGACAGTAAAGTTCTATATTGTCACTACCAAGAAGGTGGCCTGCATGTCTGCAGTTTCTCTGCATATCCACAATGTGTCCTTTCCATTCCTTGTACCCTGTAAGAATCACTGGCTTGATGAAGATATTAAGATGTTTTTGGTTTTTTTTAGGATGGGAGTCTGCCATCTCCTCAGGTAGCTGGCACTTGAATAAATCACTTTTCTTCACATCAGCACCTATCTCATAAGTTTGGCTTTCTCTGTAGCAGGCAACCAAACACACATTTGGTTTCATGAGGAATGGATCTATATTAAGTACTTAACATATGATAGAACTTATATACTTAACAACTTATTTTTCTATTTAATACCTAAGAATAAATTCAGTTGTTTGTGCATTTCCTTAGGTTACTAGGTATTTGAAACTTCATTGCAATGATGTGAAAATATATCCAATTAAAATAATAAGTGAACATATGTAAACCCATAGAACAATGATTGACAGATAGAGTTGTGATTTGTCCAAATGCCTTATGCTGTTTCTTGTGAATCTTAGAGATTCTCTATCAAACATAGAAATAACATCAGAAACTCAGCATTCACTGATTAAATGACTTTTAAAAAAATTATAGTCAAATATTTATCTTGTTTTCTTGTCCTATTGCAACTTTTTTATAAAAATATGTTTTTCTTGATTTCAGAGAAATGGAGAAAGAGGGAGAGAGCCAGAAACATCAATGATGAGAGAGAATCATTGACCGGCTGCTTTCTGCACACCCCACACTGGAGATCGAGCCAACAACACAGGCATGTGCCCTGACCAGGAATTGAACTATGACCTCCTGGTTCATAGGTCAATGCTCAACCACTGAGCCACACCAGCCCAGCCTATTGCAACTATTGTATCAATGTAATGAAGTTATTAATCGTGTGGTAGTCTAAACGGTGGCCTCCAAAAATGTCAAATTGGGGTTCTTTGAATATGTAAAAACATATGGCAAAAGGAACTTTCCAAATGTAATTAAGTTAAACATAATGTGGAGAGTGTTCTGGATTATTTGGGTGGGTTCAGTATGATCATAAGGATAGTTATAAGAAGAAAACAGAAGTACAACAGACAGAATAAAGGAAAATGATGTTTAAATCAGATTGGTGTGATGCACTTTCAGGATGTAGGAAGGGGTCATAAGCCAAGGGATTCAGGTAACCTTTAGAAGCTGGAAGACGCAAAGAAATGCATTCTCTCCTGAATGCTCTAGAGCAGGGGTGGGGAACCTTTTTTTCTGCCAAGGGCCATTTGGATATTTGTAACATCATTATCCAACCATACAAGATTATCAACTTAAAAATTATCCTGCTATATTTGGTCAAACATTTAATCAACTCTCCCCTAATGTCTTGGCAGGGCCAAACCAAATGATTTTGCAGGCCGGACATTCCCCACCCTTCCTCTAGAGCAGTGGTTCTCAACCTTCCTAATGCTGTGACCCTTTAATACAGTTCCTCATGTTTTGGTGACCCTTAACCATAAAATTATTGTCGTTGCTACTTCATAACTGTAATTTTGCTACTGTTATGAATCGTAATGTAAATATCTGATATGCAGGATGTATTTTCATTGTTACAAATTGAACATAATTAAAGCATAGTGATTAGTCACAAAAACAATATGTAATTATAGATGTGTTTTCCGATGGTCTTAGGCGACCCCTGTGAAAGGGTCGTTCGACCCCCAAAGGGGTCGCGACCCACAGGTTGAAAACCCGCTGCTCTAGAGGGAATGTAGCGCTAATGATACCTTAAGTTTCATCTTCTGATCTCCAAAATTGTAACGCCAAATGTCTATCTTGTTTTTAGTCACCAGCTTTGTGTTTCTTGTCATTTCAGCAATAGAAAACTAATACAATAGCCTTTGAAGTATGTGTGGGAACCCTAACCTAGTATTCTGGTTGTTCAAGGCCAATCTGAGAAGGACAGAGCAATCTTACTGTATGCGTAGGTATTCCTTTCTATAACCCAAATATTGATGTCACTATCTGGCAAGAGGCCTCTTTTGTCTAAGTTGGTATAAAGATGTGTTACTGACCAGCCAGTGAGAAGCTGCTGTTATGAAAGGCTGGCTCCTATGTTTGTATGGCTTCTATGGCTCCCGTGTTTGCAACTGTATTAGCAAGGGCTGCTTTGCGTGGCTACTTTATGAGGCTACTTTGAAGAACTGTTTGTTTGATGGTTCCTTGGTAGCAATGGCTACATGGTCTATAATAAAGACTCCCCTATAAGCCTATGACTTTTCCTGTCTTCTTTGTCTACTACCTGGCATCCTTGGAGGTCCAGCTCCTGGCAGAGTACCTGCACACCCCACAGTATGTTTCCTTTATGTCTCTATTTTTTTCTCTAGGTCTTTTGTATTCAGTGTCACATGAAAGCCAGTATAGCTATAATTAAGCATAGTATTGGTATTTGATATTATTAAACAAAATAAAAATTAATTAATATTTCCACAATACAATTAACAGGCTGCTTTTCTCAAATAATATATCATCTGAAATATTATGCAACTATTAAATAAAATAATTTAGATTTTTCTCTATTGATGTGATTAGACTTAAAGTTACAGTTTATCTAACTATTATTCTGTATCTTTTTTTTAACTACTGAAAGCATTGCGATGAAGCTATTTGTAAAACAATACATTGATCTTATTTGAAAATATTTAATTGCTTTTATACTATCTTTTATTGCATGCTAATGATTTCTATTACTTGGTCAATTTTAATAATTTGCACATTATATGTAAATAATTCATGTCACCTGGATTTCAATTTATCATTTTTCTTGTGAATTTATATATTAGTCTCTCATAATATTATATTAGTAATTTTAAAAACCTATACTTCATTATCCTTTTTCCCCATTTCATTACTTTAGGCATTAATCTTTTTATTGTTTTTACTTTTCTCCACATATACTTTTTTTCTTTGTTGATTAAGGTATTACATATGTGTCCTTATTTCCCCATTGCCCCCACCACCTCCCCACTCATGCCCTCACCCCTCTAGGATCTGTGTCCATTGGTTATGCTTATATGCATGCATATAAGTCCTTTGGTTTATCTCTCCCCCACTCCCCCACCTTTCTCTGCCTTCCCTCTGAGGTTTGACAGTCTGATCAATGCATTTTCTCTTCCTACTTTTGGTTTAACTTCTCTTTCTTTTTCATTTATCTTATTGTATTGTCTCAAGGACTTCTAGTCATTAAATTCATGTTCCAAGCATAAATGAGGGGGAAGAGAGAAGGTAAAATAGGCATACATTTCAACACAATCAGCAACCATTTGGTATCCATCCAGCATCATGCCAAAATCTCCACATATATCAATTGCCTAACACGTGGTCACCTGCCTTTTCCTTGTGCAAGGCATGGCAGAAAATGTCTTGTTCTATTTGGATAAGTTGTTTCTATGAATAAAATTAAATTTTCAGTATTAGGAAGAAAAATAAAATGAGTACTAGGTAATTACTAACAGTTCCTGTTGCATATTGTTCTTCTAGATTGACAATTAGAAGGTTTTAATTCCTTTTCCATTTCTTATAGCTTCAGGGTCCTGGATTTTGTTGAAATCAAGTCTTAGGGTTTACCTCACAATTTATCTCATTTCTTTTATGATCCCTTACTTCACTGCAGTATTATAATTCCTCAATCATAATGACATTTTCCATTTAGAGTAATTATGCAAATTGTAAGTCATTACTTACCACTCTTTCTCCAATATAATCCTCATTTTTTACAATATCTTAGTTCTCATTTAATTGTCATTTGGTTATTGTATTTTCATAATTATTTTCCTCAGAATACATGGGTGATATATACTCCGAATCCATTTATATCTGAAAATGTCATTCCTTTTCACTGACAGGTGAATAGTATCTTGAATCTAACTCCTTTGGTCTCAGAAGATTATATTTCTTTGACTGATAAGTTTTAATATTATAAATGTGTCAGATGTAAGTCAGATTCTCTTTCCTTTAAAAGTTACTTGCTTTTATAGAAGTTTATAATATTTTATATTTACTGTTGAAATTCAACATTTTCACTGGGATATATCTAGTAAATGATCTTTTTTATTAATCTTCCCTAAGATCTAGAGAGACTTTTCAGTCTTCAGGCACAAATCTTTCTTCAAATAAAAGTAAATTTCTTGATTTATTTAAATAATACCTCTCCTGTATAACTTCCTCTTTTTTTAAATTGCAGGACTCCTTTTATACACATGAAAATTCTCTTATCTATGTCCTCACTAACTCATTTTTCACTAGTCATATTGATTATTTATGCTCTTTCTACATATTTTATATTTCTCTCATAGATCTTTTTAGTTGATTTAACTTCCTACCATAACAATTTTAAGTGAAAGGCTAAAAAGCTTAAATATTGAAAAATTTAAATTGAAAATCTATTTTTATTGTTTTTTCACAAATTGTTTTATATGTGATGTCCTTGACAGATCTTATTACTGTATTTGTCTCTTCTAACATTTTGATTAGTTCCAATCCATGAGAAATGCTCTTCTTTTTATTTTCTTGCTGTTTTCTTTGCTTGCTCATGTTTTCAAGTACAGTGATATCACAGGCAATAGTCATCCCTGCCAGCATACATCAACCGCCACAGGACTTGGGAACAAGGCAGCTCTCCAGCGCAGCTATATTCATGATCGTCCCAATCTTTAAGCACCTCATTCAGGATCATTGCAGAGCAGAGGCAACCTTTCCCTTAAGACACAGAATATTGGTGCCTGATCTAGATCACATGGTCAAACTAAACTGCTCTGTATTTGAGGGTTATCTTGACCTCTGACGCACATCCATTCACTCTATTTCTAGTAAGAAACTGTATTTCTTGTTTGATTATTTGTTTGTTTGTTTTTTATAAAAAGAAAATAACTTTTCAATCTAAGTAGTTTGGAAGAGAGAGGCTCCACACCAACCTTCAGGGGAGGGAGGGTGTGTGACTGAAACCATAGTCATCAGTACTTTCTATTCTTGGTAGCTCTATTGATTGGCTCAAAGAATGGTCACACAGCTGAGTACAGTCTGTTTAGGCATAAGGCATTTATTAAATGAGAAATATTTTCTCCGTTGGGTTTATATTTGAAAGGAAAGATCTAGAATGGCTGGCAGTTTTCTTAACACCATACATAGCCTTCCTTATAAGTAAATACAGATGAAAAAATGTTGAGAAATGGGCACACTTTGTTTGTGTACCTGAGAAATAGATTGCCGAAAGCCTGTGTTACATCTGAAGTTCTCAATTATGTGAGACTATAAATATTTCTTTGTTGGAGGAGGTCATGGGAAAAACCTGTGGTTGACCTGCAAGCTGGATCTGGGCAGTCAGGGGCTGCTCACTCCTCTGCTGCCCTCGCAATGTTCAATCTGCCCTCCATCCCCACCACCAGAGCCATTTTAAAGGCAGCAGCCCTGAGGGAGTAAAGTGTTGTGGAGACCATCTGGATGGTATACATTACTGAACTCAGGCAAGGCCTTCAATAAGCTTTTAAGATTCTTGAGGGCAGTGCAGAGATCTACTTGTTTTGCAGATGCCCAAGGCAAGCCTCATATGTTACGTTCCTTTGCTCATGGAAATTGCCATTTACCAATCTAAAGTGATCTGCCTTTTTCTTTGGTTTCTCCTTGCTCTCCATGTACTGGATCCAGTTTGTGAATCAACACTCTTCGGCTAAGGAGTTTAAAAAATAATCTTTGAAAAGTCATAAATTATGAATTTTTACAATCTTAAATTTCTGTGACTCAAACCAAAGTCAAGAAATAAAACATTACCATTATCTTAGAAGCTCCTCTTATACTTCTTTTTAGTCAATCAGTAACACCTAAGGATAACTACTGTTCTACAGTCTAATAGTATAAATGAAGTTTGCCATTTTTAAATTTTATATGAATGAAATATGCATGATTTTTTTATTTGGATTTTTTGGCTCGGTATCTTATTTGTGAAATATTTTAATATTCTCATGTGTACTTATAGTTTGTTTATTTGTATTGATATTCTGGATTCTATTGTGTGAATACACCACAACTTATTGTTTTTCTGCTGATAAGCATTTGGGTAGTTTCTGTTGGAAGCTATTACTTATAGTAATTCTCTGAGCATATTGGAACTTGTTTTTCAGTGAACATGTGTATGCATTTCTGTTGGGTGCAAACCTAGGCATGTAATTACCAAGTCAAAGAAGAGACTTGCTTTAGTAGATGCTGACAATTTTTCATAATGGTTCTAACAATTCACACTCCTATCAGGAATACATGAGAGTTCTATTTCTTTCACAGTTTTGCTAACACTGGTGTTTTCATTAAAGGCTTTTTTAAAAATTTTTTTAATTTAGTTTAAATATAATTTTATTGATTTCAGAGAGGAAGGGAGAGGGAGAAAGTGATAGAAACATCAATGATGAGAGAGAATCATTGATTAGATGCCTTCTGCACACCCTACACTGGGGATTGAGCCCACAACCAGGGCATGTGCCCTGACTGGGAATCGAACTGTGATCTTCTGGTTCATAAGTTGCTGCTCAACCACTGAGCCATGCTGGCAGGGCTCCTTAAGGACTTTTTAAATGTTAAATTTTCTCTTGCATATATATGTGTGTGTGTGTGTGCATGTGCGTGTGTGTGTAGTTATTTATTAAAACTCTTCTTGTTTCATTAGCTTTCTTGTTCTGACTATTGTTTTATGTTACAGAGGAAATTGTGAGGAAAGATTGTTTTAATTCATGTCAGTTTCAAAAGCCTCCATCTTCCTGGGAAATTTCAGGTATTCCATTCCTTTCAATATAATAATAAATATTATGTGTTATATATCCTCCTGTCACTTCTAAGTATCAATAATATCTATATGTAAAGTCAACATTCCTAATTTTGCTTTCTTTCTTAACCCAAAAGAATTAATCTAGATTTGGAAACACATGTCAGTTGATTAAAGAAGGTTGTTTCATAAGTCAAATATTGGCCCTGTTTTAGGGATAAATTGAGACCATGCATTAATTCTATTTTAGAAAATAAACAACAAAAAATAATTGTGTTATAGTTGCCTCTTCCAGAAAATTGTGATACTAAAAATATTTTTTTTCTTTGAGTGTGGATATTTAAAAGAAAATTAAAAACATTTTTCTAGAATAATTTTTATTCTTTGAATTTAAATGACATTATAGATGTTGCAACTGTTATAAATGTGTAGTTTCATTATTGTTGAATATGTAAATTCACAAGTAGATTTTAAATGTGTTGCCTATAATTGAGTGTAGTCTCACTTTCCTTTTTTCCTCAACTTTTGCGCTGTTCTCACCTTTTCACTTAAAGGAAGAACTTTACAGTCTCTCTTTGGCATATTTGATTGCCAGAATTGCTACTTTTGCATTTTGGGGCCATTATTAAGTAAAATAAAGTTTCCTTGAAAACAAACACTATGATACTGGGACAGTCAATCTGATAGCTGAGATAGTTACTAAGAAACTAATGGACCGTGGGGCCATGTGTCATGGTAATGGTATATAATGGTAGTTGGTAGTTGGCTAGCAAATGGATTGTTTGCCCCAATCATACTTGTATAAATTACATTACATTTGTGAAAATTAAAAATAATTTTTGAGGAAAAATGTGCAGAATAATGCATTGGAACATGTTATAATTTTAAACATTCTATCTTTTAGTGATGCTATGAGTGAATTCAGAATAAAAACATAGGTAGGCTTCTAAGATTGAAGAGTCAGAACCTGGTTGAAAATTTTCAGGATTACAGCACTTATTGACCAGTAGCAAATTTTCCCAACCTGAAAATTTCATTGAGTATTCAAGACATTTTAATAATGTTTTATAGTTATTAGAGCAGTACTGCAAATAAAAATGTTCTAAGGAATAAAAGTCTCTCACTGATATATTGATAAGTCCTTCCATGTGCTTGTATTGCTCAGAGTTCTTTGTTGAGAACTAAGAAAACCAATTCTGCATGAATTAAACAAAAAAAAAATAAATTTATTGAAGGGATAGTAAGTAGCTCAAAGAATCAATAAAGAGGTAAAAATAATTAGGCTCAGAAAATTACTAGGATCTGGAATCTAGTTTGAACAAAATAGCCAAAGAATACTTTGGATGCCTGGCTAGGCGATCAATATTGTTGAACTCTCAACTCCACTCTAGCCAGATTCCTTCCATGGTCACCAAATTATGTTATTCTTCAACTATTACTTTTATCTTGTACATTATTTATTCAATATGTAAATTCCTAGGAGGTTTATCTAAGTGGCCTAGTCATGTTTGGCTGTCACAAGTGGGAATACTGAATATGTTGCTAAATAAATTTATAGAGCTTTCAGATCTTTTCAACACAGAGGCTGAGATAAAGGCAAGTGACAGATTTCAGATATATCAGACAAGAGAATTTTACCACCCAAATAATTCCAAATAGTTGGCATTATGTTCTGAATGATACCTCATTATATACATCTGGAATTGCCTTCTTGATGTTAAATGCCATTTGTGTTGGTGGTATACAGCAGCTGGTTATCTTCATGAGATCTGACATTGTGAATAGATCACTTATCTGAATGTTGAGACAAAAAATGACAATGTGTTATATGAAAGTTTAGATGAATATAAATTACAAGAGGCCTGTTGCATGAAGAGATTCGTGCAATAGGCCTTCCCTTCTCCTGGCTGTGGGCACCGGTTTTCCTCCGGCACCTGGGACCCAGGCCTTCGCTCTGGCCGGAGCCGCCTTCGTCCTCCGTCTTTGCTGCTCTGGCTTGCCTTCAGTCTTCGCTCCACCACTTGGAGCCTATGTATGCAAATTAACCACCGTCTTTGTTGGTGGTTAATTTGCATATCGCACTGATTAGCCAATGGGAGGCATAGTGAAGTTATGGTCAATTACCCTGTTTGTCTATTATTAGATAAGATAAGTGAACATACCTGGTTGATATCACTACTTTATTATATTTCTATTTTTGTAGACTTAATTGATTTTGCCTTGATAACTAATAATACTATTGTGGGGCTCAGATTAATCTTGAGTTAATATTAAATTATAAATAGTTACTCATATAATTCTTCTGATAAGAGGACTATTGTAGTAATGATATACAGCTATGTAAATATTAATGAAATTTTTATAAAGATATTCACTTACACAAAAGTTGCCATGATATTTAAAGCTTGTCTATTTAGAAATATATAACATGTATTCTGTAACCTAATTAGTAAGGATAAGTATTCCACAACCCTGTGCCATAATGGGCCCAGATCAAACACACAGAGCAATAATTCCATCAGCACAGGTGGTACACAAAGCTGCTGGTCGGGCCCTGGGCTATCACATATGGTTGTGTAATTTGTGAAGAGCTCAAAGGTACCTGGCTGAGGGAACTAACAAAAGCTGACAACCTATTGTTTGCCACACCATGTCCCTCTGTTGAACATAATCTGCTCAAAGGCAGGAGGTATTGAAGGCATTCAGGATGCTATATGTTCCAGTGGTGAATTCATAACTTGGGTCCCTTCTTAAGATGTGCAATAATTTCATGTGGGTTGTGGTTCAACAAATCGAAGTTGGCATTTCTTCCCTCTTTGCCAAGCTTTGAGTTTGATAGAAAATCCAAGATTAAAATGTTATCCTAAGTGAATCTTTAACATTTAGCAAAAGAGTTCTCCTCAAATTGATCCTTCCCAAATGAGACATTGATAAAATATTGATTTATGTAAATGAAAACATTTATGTGATCCAGAGAGTTTTTTTAAAATCTTTATTGTTCAAAATATTACATAAGCCCCCTGTTTTCCTTCTTTGGCCTCCCCCCCGAACCCACCCTCCCTGCTGGCCTAGTGCACTATTCTCTGTGTCCATGGGCTATGCGTATATGCAGAGAAGTTATTTTGTTAATCTCTTCCTATATCCCCCTCCTCCCTTTCCTCTGAAACTTGTCAGTTTGTTCCATGGTTCCATGTCTCGGGCTCAATTTTGTTTGTCAGTTTATTTTGTTCATGATATTACATACTAGAGGCCCTATGCATGAAATTCATGCAAAGGGCTCGGCCCTCACAGCCCCGGCTACCTTAGCTGCCCTCACATCCCCGGTTTCGTCCAGAAGGTAGTCCGGATGGTCGTTATGCTGTTTCGTCTAATTAACATATTAGCTCTTTATTATAGAGGATAGTAGAGGCCCAATGCATGAAATTTGTGTGTGGGGGGAGGGTCCCTCAGCCCAGCCTGCACCCTCTCCAATCCGGGACCCCTCCAGGGATGTCCGACTGCCGGTTTAGGCCGGATAGGAATCGGGCCTAAACCGGCACTTGGACATCCCACTTGCAATTTGGGACCACTGGATCCTAACTGCTCACCTGCCTGCCTGCCTGATCACCCCTAACCATCTCTGCCTCCCAGCCTGATCGTCCCTAACCACTCTCCCCTGCCAACCTGATCGCCCCTAACCGCTCTCCCCTGCTGGCCTGATCGCCCCTAACCATCCTCCCCTGCCTGCCTGATTGTCCCTAACCACCTTTGCCTTGGCCCACCATTGTGGCTTTGTCTGGAAGAATGTCCGGAAGATGTCCAGTCTATCCAATCTAATTAGCATATTACCCTTTTATTAGCATAGATAAGTGAGATCATGTGATACTTGTCTTTCTCTGGTTGGCTTATTTTGCTTAGCATAATAACCTCCAGGTCTATTCATGCTGTCTCAAAAGGTAAAAGATCCTTCTTTTATACAGCTGCATAATATTCCATTGTGTAAATAAACCACAGCTTTTTTATGCATTCATCTACTGATGGGCAATTGGACTATTTCCAGATCTTAGCTATTGTAAATGATGGTGCTATGAAAATAGTGGTACATGTATTCTTTCTGATTGGTGTTTTAGGATTTTTAGGATATGTTTCAATAAGTGGGATCACTGGGTCAAATGACACTTCCATTTTGAGGTTTTTCATTTATCTTCTCTTCTCTGCTCCAGAACATTGGGACTGATTTTCCCCCTTTCATGGATTTCTTTTTTTTTTTTTTTAAATATATTTTATTGATTTTTTACAGAGAGAAAGGGAGAGAGATAGAGAGTTAGAAACATCGATGAGAGAGAAACATCGATCAGCTGCCTCCTGCACATCTCCTACTGGGGATGTGCCCGCAACCCAGGTACATGTCCTTGACCGGAATCGAACCTGGGACCTCTCAGTCCGCAGGCCGACGTTCTATCCACTGAGCCAAACCGGTTTTGGCATCTTTCATGGATTTCTTAAAAGCAACATAACAATTCAAAAGCTGTCAAACAATAGAAAAATGTTGTTTTTTAATGAAAAGAATTTTGAGCAGGAATAACTTTACATATTAGTAAGTATATAGTCTCAGTTTTTGTTGGCCTTTGAGGACCCGAAGTATAGAGTGTTTTCTTCTTTTAGGATTGCTTTACAGCTTTCTGTGATCTGATATCTGGCCTCTATAGTAGAATCAAGATATGAATGGTTCTCTAATTGTAAATTGAAACCCAAATCTATAATCTCAGATCCTGCTGATTCCAAATCTCTTTTTGAAAACAGAAAGGCTGCCACTCAGATGATTTTCTAAATGAGTTATATTTCCTCCTCCACTTGTTAGTAGGCAAGGAGGGGAGCAGTGGTGAAATCATCTGTTGCCTGACTTTTGTGAAGGGAAAATATTGATATGACACAGAATTTTGGGAGATGAGTAAAGATTATGAGGAAATACTACTTAAAGAATTACGAATTATATTTTCTGCTGAGACATCTGATAAATGTTGGTTTGTTATTTTTGTCACCTGTGAACTGGGCATCTTTTTTTTTCTTATTATGGTAATGAGCAGGGTAAGTGCCATGCAATGATGCTCTGTGTATGTTGGGGAATACTTTCAAGCATTTGGAAGATTAGTTAGAACACTTCAACAAGAAACAAACTTGTGAAAAAAAACTTTCTCCTCGTATGTTGTACCAGCAATTATGCTAATAAATGTCTCTTAATTTTAGCAGTAACATGAGGTAAAGAAGTAAATTTGGAATTCAAAATGTCTAACTCAGAGTGAAGCATACATGGAGGTGTTACAAACAAATACAAATACTTGTATTTGGGGACACAGCCTTCTCTTAGAGCAAATTGTGAAATGAATATCTCTAAGTGAAAATGTTTATCTTAGCTCATGAAACTGTCAGATTTTTAAAATTATAGTGCATACATTAAACTGACTGGGAGAATTCAAAGAATTCATGATCAAAGATTTTGACCTCTTAGAATTTACCATCTAAATCAGACTATTAAGATAGATAGTAGAAGCAGATGCAGGAATAATTCAAGATATAGATAAAATGTTAGCATATTTGCAGAAACATTTTCTATTTATATAATAGCTGGTGCTTCATATTGACCATTTTTACTATATATTATTAGCATATTTATATAAAAGTGTAAGCACTTGATGAATGCCTACTCATTTTTTCCAAATCAAATCTAGAATATATATATGCTATGCAAGCTTGTTTTTGTTTTTGTTTGAATTTTTAATATCAAAAGTTTTTAAAACAAAGATTACATTTCTTTTTTCAGGAAAGGTCAAAAGCAAATGGTTAAATTGTAAAGAGTTCCTGATAAAAGATTCAGGGTGTATTTCTTGACCTGACCTGCGGTTCTTCGCAACCCTCATTTTCTCCTGACAAATTAATCCATACTTTTTGTCTTTATTTTCTTCTCATCTCTCTAGCAATATATCATATCCAATCTTGAAAGCAAATACCACAAATATGAGCTATTACCAAGAATATTAATGTCACAGGCATCACAGAGGAATGCAGTGTCCCTATTTATAGAATGTGGGTCCTCGATTTTTATTCAACCTCTTTCTTACTTCCTCATGTCATTATCACACATATTGTTACAAAAATGAAATTGGTTTAAATAAATATCAGGACAAATAGGAGTGGAAAGAGAAAGAAGCAGGATAGTATGGCTACAGAATAAAAATATGTGAAAGGTTTCCTCTGTCTCTGAGGCAATGAAGATGAGTGAACATTTTCAAAGACTTAATCATTATTTTTGTCATGTTGTCATGTTGTCTCCTCTTTCCTTTATATGGACTCAAACCACTGCCCCTCCTGCTTTTTGATATAATATAGCAGTTGATAGAGAAAATAAGAGGGAATCACACATATTTAGGCACTAAATTGAATAAACTGAAAGTGGGACCAGAGCACTCTTTACTTGACCTTATATTTCCCCTGTCTCTGAAATTAAACCTCGGTTGTTTAAGACTCTTACTTGAAATCAGATGAAAGAAAAAAAATTCCTGCAGATAGCAACATTTAATCAATTCCAAAAGTTCACTCTGCTCCCATTTATTTTCTATAAAAAATAACCAGATGTTATTTTTTAAAAGCTTTGACTTTTACATAAATAATTACATACTTTCAGAATAAATTGGAAAAAATATAGAAAAATCAGATTCTGTGTTTAAATATTAAAATTCTGGTTTATATCCAACATCCAAAGGATGTTGAAAAATTAATGAAGGTAACATTGGATATCGCCAGGTTGGACTAATCTGTTCATATTTTAGCAAATTAAATCCTCTTAACTAAAGGATTTTGTATAATTTAGAAATGTTTGCAGTTAAAATGATTCTTTTCATGTATATACGTACATAAAAGGGCTTATAAGCTGTTGTGTGCTGGCTCCCCAAATATCACCAACATAATATATCTATAAGACAGATTTGAGTTATCGCTTACCATGGTAAGGGAGAAGACCATCTCAACATGAGCTTTGCAAATGTCTCATGGGGGAGGAGGAGTAGCAAGATTAAATTTTATTCATTACTACAGTGCATAAAATTTGGGCACAGGTAGAGTCCCTAGGCCTGGCCTGCGATTAGAGCCGATCAGGTTCCCTGCCTCCCTGCTTGCCTGCCTCCCTGCCTCCCTGCCTCCCTGCCTCCTCCTTCCCTCGCTCCCTAAGTGCCCCACCGCAGTTGCTGGTCACCTGCCATGTTCTGTGCCGCCCTCTGGTGGTCAGCGCATGTCATAGAGACTGATCAAGCTCCCGGTCTCCTGGTCGAACTCCTGAGGAGACATTTTACATATCAGCCTTTTATATATATAGATTTGCAACTTGATTTAATGGGGGTATTTTAATTTGGAGGATTAAGGAAGGTTGATTAAGCTTGGGTAATGTAAGAAATAAGGTGAGCCCCCAAATTCAGGGTCCTGGTAGAATACGAAGCATACTCGTGAGCCAGGCTGAAAGGCAAATATCCTTACTCCTGAAGGAGGGTGTGCAGCACATGCTCTGGCAGAACACAACACTGAGCAGGCAATCTGCTTGGCTTTTTAATCCTGACACACACGACCTGTCCCTCACTCTTGATTGGAACTCAGGTGCATAGTCTTTCTTGATTGACTAATTTGAAGGGAGGGGTTGGCTTTTGCCATTTTAAGATGGCAGCCCCCAGGGGAGCTGCGAGTCATGTGGCTAAAATGGTGGCTGCCAAGTCACGCAGTCCAAAATGGTGGCCTAAGCTGTTCTTTGATGGAAAAGTTGACTTGTTTATTCTCACAATTCCTCCATTTTCTTTTCCTTTTTTAAAAAAATGCATTTTATTGATTTTTTATAGAGAAGAAGGGAGAGGGATAGAGAGTTAGAAACATTGGATGTGCCCACAACCAAGGTTCATGCCCTTGACTGGAATCGAACCTGGGACCCTTCGTTCCACAGGTCGATGCTCTATCCACTGAGCCAAACTGGTTAGGGCCCCATTTTCTTTATTTAAACTCCTTTCTTCAAACTCGGCTAACATCCACCAGCTTTCATGCTCTGCAGTGTCTAGGAGAAGACTATTTTGCTGTTTGGTCAACACGGTTTCAATTAACCTTTGGATGATACATGTAACATCCCCTCACTGTAACTTCTAATCAAAGTGGTGACTATGGACACTATCACTTCCTTCCACTTTCAAACCATTGTTCTAGTGAATGGGAGAAAGGACCCTCAGTTACAGGGTTCTCACTCACTCATCAGCTAGAGTTGTTAGTCCCTATGGGGCCTCAGTGATGGTCCATGTGGCTGTGTTTTCAGGGATGAACGTACAGCACTGACCCCCAACATTACACAAACTCCTCCTTTTTCTGCCAGAATCGTATCCAAGGCCAACTTGTTCTCCCAGGTCATCCTGCTGCTGGTATCTAGCTGTTCAGCTATCCCATTAGCTGCGTCTTGAATATAGTTAACAAGCCTATTCTGGTTATAGTAAATGTAATTAATCCAACCACATTCTTGTTATATCTATTTATTATATCTTAACAACTTTGAGATTTTAAAGCCAATTATTACTTAAAGCATTTTTTTGACCAATTTTGTAAAAGGGATAACTCGATGTGAGAGTACTATTTTATTTTTCTTTATAAAAACTGGAGTGCCCCTGCTTCTCTGCTAGAGGGTACTTCTACATGTCTGTTCCTCCCAGTGTTATGGGGTAAAACAGAACATTTGAGACTAGTTACGGTTATGGGAAATATTAATTATGCTGTTAACCATGATTGCCCTTTCTGTTCAAAAAAAGGACATTCCACTCTGGCTGGGATTGTATGCCCCTGGGACCTGGGAGTCACCCTTGGAATGCGGTCCATCCTCATTCACCAACTGCTCATTATCATGGAAGCATTAACCTGTTGCCTAAACCAGCCTGTATAGCTTACTTCCTAATACTCATAAACCAGGGAAGAGCAAACTAAAGTCCCTAAAATATAGAAATCCAACATTAAATTACAGATACAGAGACAGAAATCTCAGTAGCTAAGAGTTTCTACTGGCTAACACCCTGAGAAGGAGAGCAGGGAGAGTCCCCAATATTAAAAATTCTTGGCAACTGCTGGGACTTTCCTACAGACTCTGTCATGTGTTCAACCTCATCACACATAACTGGGCCTTCCCAAAATGGGACTTGCCCCATCTTTAAACTAATTAAACAAGCAACAAAGAGACATAAAACATCAACAGAAACACTCAGGCGTGCACAACACACTAAAAATTGCCCTGCCTTAAAAAACACACCAGAGCAATGTCTTCTGTCCCTGGTTTGGGAACTGCCTCTCCTGAGGATGTCAGCATTCTCCCAATGGACTATTTCAGGAGAATGTATTCTCTAGGCCTAGAATTTCTGTTTCCCATTCTCAGCAGGTCCTGTTTGACCATAGTGGAGGTTTCTTGTACTCCCAGAGATCTGCTTCATCCCTCTCTGGCCACTTCCCTCACAGGAGAACGGAACCACAGATCAGAACTCCACACTCGCTTTATGTCCAAGACACATCCCAGTCACATATGCCTGACTTCTGAGGATACCCAATCACCAAAGTAGTACTCAGTTCATTTCCCACCTTAGCTCATGGATGAGGTTACTTGATTGCCACAGGTCTTGCTTGGGATCTTCCTGCATTGCTAGCTCACTCTCGATCCTAAGCTTGTAGTTGGCCCAGAGGTGATGGCTGTCCCTCTTCACTGAGTCCACCGCAACTTGGCAGCAGGGCACACCTCCTCAGGAGAGGGGTCCAATTTCCCCCTGTGATGACAAACAGTATCCTGGATGAGCCCCCAAATTGTAAGAAATAAGGCGAGCCCCCAAATTCAGGGGTCCTGGTAGAACACAAAGCATACTCAGGAGCCAGGCAGCAAGGCAAATATCTTTACTCCTGCAGGAGGGTGAGCAAGCACATGGTCTGGGAGCACAAGACACTGAGCAGGTGGTTGGCTCAGTTTTTTAATCCTGAAGCACGTGATCTGTCCCTCACTCTTGATTGGAGTCAGGTGCACATTCTTTCTTGATTGGCTAATTCAAAGGGAGGGGTTGGCCTTTGCCATTTCAAGATGGCAGCCCCCAGTGGAGCTGCAAGTCATGTGGCCAAAATGATGGCTGCCAAGTCACGCAGTCGAAACTGGTGGCTGCCTAAACTGCTCTTTGACAGAAAAGATGACTTGTTTATTCTCACAGGTAAGAATCAGGACTTAACACTCTAAGATTGGTAGAAATAGTAGAGCAAGGATTTGGGGGCTAAGAATTCAAAGACTCATAGGATATGACCTGTTAATTCTTTATATTGAAAAGTTGATGAGTTTTTCATGAAGTTCCTCTAATAAGTAATACATTTATATACTTGGGTAAGAGTCTTCTGGAATAGTAAAGTTATGCTAATGGAAGGAATAGAATACTAACATCATGTTAATTTAGAAAATAACCTTTGGGAGAGAGTAGGTAGTTTCATCCTCAAGCTATTATTGTACCCATCATTTCTTCACTGTTTCACTATTTTCCTAATATGCCTGAATTATTCTTATTGTTATAGTTGAAACTGACATGAACTCACATTTTACAGGGCCTGAGGCCTATATAATTTTGCCAGCTCTCTTTTGGAAAAAGAATACAAAATTATGGAAAATAAAAAATTCACATGGCTTTGAAAGTTGCCTTTACCAGTAATATTTATACTGTGAAACCAAAATGTGGGGTATTGAGTCCAAGTTCATTTTCTCACCAAATCAAAGAACAAAGTCGTGGACAAAATGCATTAGTAGAACTGGTTCATTGAGAGCATCCATGCTATTTAGTCTATTAGTCCACGTGTAGAGTACAACATGGTCAGAAGCCCTGTGAGTGCAGGCATGTGCTCCCCTGCACAGGAATGTCAGGAGCCCATTGTGTGTGGGGAGAAGGGGGAGGGAGAGAGGATGTGTGCATCTTTTAATTTAGGGGGTGGATACAGCCTTGCTAGCTCCTAATCGGTCTTTTAAAAAAATTCTGCCTTAATAACATTTTTGGGATTGGTTATATGGCTCAGTGTCTTGTGACTGGTTATCTGAAAGCTGCCGGTCTTGGAAACATTCATACATTTTAAAGTTTGTCTCCTGCATCTTCCCTTACTTCCCCACCCAGTTGGGGTGCCTTAGTAACTCCACCTAGTTGGGTTCCCCAGTTTTATTCCCCCTCCCATGGTCCCAGTCCCTGTCTACCTAGCTTCCCTCTGTCTCCTCACTTGGAGTGATACTTTTACTCCATTATTGTCAGGGTAAACCCATTTCTGTAGAATCATATTACAAAACAGTTATATGTCGCACTGGGTTGCAACTTTATAGACATAGGGTGAAAAATTCTACTGGGAAGAATGAAGTATTTAGAAACAGGACCTGTAGCAGCCTTGGTGAAAATTAATTCAAGATAGTACAAAGATGTAGAAAAATTATGGTAAAGCTTGACTATTAGTGCTATAGTCAGAACTCAAAAAGGATGGGAACCAGTTGACAATCAAGTGGCCAGACTTATAGGTCAGGCTGGGCCAGCACTCAAGATAAGAAAATCTCAAAAAAGGTGAAGAAAATAAGTTTATTATTTGGGCAAGCACTGTGAGCTGCAGAGATTGAGCAAAGGGAATTAGAAATTCCTTCTAAGACAATCTAATCTCTTTGTGTTCTTCATACACCATTGAGAAGAAGATCTTGATCCTAATGTTAGGCCAACCTCTAGTCTTGATGCCATTATGCTTCATGACAAATAATGAACCAAGTTTATATCCTTCGACTTTAATTGGTATTTTCAAAATGTTAGTCTTTTTCATATCACCTTTACAATTTAACTATGTACAAGTATTTCATGTCAGACTGTTTAGTTTTGACTACATCAACTATTTTAGACACAAATATATTTTTTAAAATTTTGTATTATTATTTTTAAAAACATCATCATCTATTATAATTATGCAAAATAAATTTAAATCAAAAAAAGGTTCTAATAATAACAAAGCTTGCTTTGTCTTCTATAAAAGTATAAGTAAGGTGTACAAGACATAATAGGCATATTGACACCTTTGATTTGATCAGAAGATTGATAGATGCTTGAATAATGTTTGTCTTTGTGTTTCAGTTTTCTATTAAATGCATTGCAATATTAGGCAAATGTCCTTCTTTGAAGAAAACACTTAACTCTCATTATCAAGAAATATTGATATGATAAAATTTTAATCTCTCCACAAAATGGTGTATTTCCTTTCATGTTTGTAGCCCGAATGGCAACTAGAGACATGATAATTAAATATAGACTAATAAAATAAGCAGCATCAAATTAAAGACATTAATTCAGACATTACTCTTCATTAATGCATTTCTCTGAATATATATCTTTGTCAGATAGAGGGTAAGAAAAATATGATAATATAGTCCTAATCCTGCTGTTACATAACTGACAGTCAAGAAATACTTATTGTGCATCTATTATGTTGCAAGTATTATTCTGGCATTAGAAATATAGCAAAGAATAGAATTTCTGCCCTCTATATAACATTGGAAAAATTACACTCACTACATAAGTTGACCACAAAATATATTAATCAAATACATTATATAATATAATGCATATAAATATACATATAAATATAATTATATAACTATGTACATAATAAATAAAAATGTCAATATAAATGCAGTGATGGATGCCACCCCTGATACTATGTAATATTATCACCAAATATTGCTATTGTGAAGATTAATATCTACCCCAGACATTTTTGTAGAATCAACAATATTTTGAACACTGTCTCTTATTAACCCAACATCTAATAATATGATGTGCCAGTTGACACCATTTGCAAAATGTTTTTGCTTGTGTGGGGCTAGGAATATTTGCCAACCTTTACTATGATTACTCATCTGGAAAGACAAGAAGTGATTAGATCCATATTTTATTTTTTTTAGTTAAAAGTTTTAATATAGTTTCCAAATACATTTCATTAGACAATCTTACACAAACACTCCAAAACAAACAGGCATTATCTGGTTTTACTTGCCACTAGTTGGCTAAAATGTAAAGCAGAGAAGTGTGACTAGATCTGCTGGGGGTGAGGTGGGTTGTGTTCCAATGGCTCAAGCATGGGCTGCATATGGTCCACCCAAGGTGTGGGGTGTACAGCTTTGGAGACCAGGCTATCTCCCTGCCTATGAGGGTAGGTAGGGCTGGGGAATTTCTTCTGAAATATCAGAGCCCTGTGCTCAGGGACCTTCTTTACAGGCATGTAGTGCCCAGCTAGGCTCTTGGCCATACTCTGGGGTGGGGTGGGCATGAGGCCTGCTCCAGAGAATATTGCCAGTGTTGGTGTGGTGGCCTATTGTCTGAAACCAGTTTTCTGCCCTCTTCAAAGGCCGTGCTAGGGACCCCCTCTGTCTATTGTGGAGCCCTGACCCTGGATGGTCTTGGGGGTGAGTGACATCCAGGGCTGAGCAAAAAATGGCCAACAGCAGGAAGCATGTGTGTGCCCAGGTGCCTGATGATGCGTGACCTACGTGAAAGGGACAAGGAGGAGGGTTAGGGGAATGGGAACCTTCATAGGTCCAGTGGCCCTTTTCTGGATAAGTCTCTTCAGGCATCAGGCCTACCTCTCAACACCCCTTGATAGCCTGAAGATAACAAGTGGGGGCTGCCTCCAGCAGTCCTCAGAGCACCCTAGCTCACCATTAAGATCTCAGCACACAAGCTGTGACCATAGGAAGAATGAGAGCACAGGGGCGCCTTAATCTAAAGAACCAAAACCAAACTTTTTTTGGGGGGGGAGGGCAATCTAAAAATATATACCCTGAATCAGACCATGGGAAATGGGAGATAAAGGTAGTAGCAGGACATCCAGCAGGCCCAGTGTTTAAGCTCAAGGGGACAGACCTGGTAGCCTGGGCAGATGGAGGAACCCATGGCCTGGCAGCAGCATGAGAGGGGTGAAGAAACCGGGCGTGCCAGTCCCAGTGAGAAGCTGTGATGTCTTAATGTGCCATTTCAATTCAAAGACCCTCAGTCGGCTTCTGAATGGACAGTGCGTATTCAGTCTGGCCAACCCAACGGGGAGTGTAGTTCCCCAAGCTCTCGCCTCCACACTGCCAGTGAGGGGCGGGCAGATGGGTGGACAGATGACAAAGCAGCAGGCTCCTGAGCAGCCAGCTCCCAGCGCTATGTGCTCCTGGCCTTCTGTCTTCCTGTCCCCTTCATAGTCAGTGCAGCCTCCTATGGCCCCCTTAGGAGCCAACGTCACCGTGGTCACTGTCATCCCCATTGAATGGGGCTGTACCAGGCTTGGGGCAGGTGTTCTGGCTGCACTGGGCCACATAAATAGCCCGCCTGTGTCCATAGAGCTGGCTGAAATCAGAAAGTCCACACCCTGGTCCTCCCTATGCATGGCCATGCAGCAAATGCTCTTCTCACTGGCCTTGTCAATCTGCATCTGGGCCCGTAGCTTGGTGTTGATGATCAGCCGCAGGTTCTCCTCACTAAGGCGGATGAGTGTAATGTCCAGTCATCCGTTGATGCCACGTCGTTGGGTCTGAGCAGTCCTTGGCCAAAGACAAACGGCTTACATTGGATTTGTAATGTGTCGCTCTCCGTCTCCTCCTGGTGATCATTTC
Organism: Myotis nattereri; assembly: GCF_964212035.1. NCBI lineage: Eukaryota > Metazoa > Chordata > Mammalia > Chiroptera > Vespertilionidae > Myotis > Myotis nattereri. The sequence goes on from NC_138077.1 coordinate 82,702,250, forward strand.
CACTTTTTACAGCAACACTTGTTTTACATTGCCTTGGTGTAGGCAGCTGCTGATTAGTCCAGGACTCTTTCTCGGGGGGCCTCCTGGGAGTGGCACTGAATCCCTGACTCGCACCCGAGTTTTCTCTGGTGGTATCCGAAGTGACCTCATTTAATTTAGTGGGGCCAACGTGCTCGCTCACCTTCTGGCCAAATACAAATGCGTTGCAGGTGGCCTCAGCTCTATTGGTTTAGTTTTCTAAACTGGAGCTGATAGGAAACAGCTGGTCGCGGTTCGGTTTCTGAACTGGGGTGTTCGGCATTTCCTCTGTGGGCTGCTTCAGTGTTGTTATTTATTAACTTCATCCTTCAAGTTCTGCCTAAACACAGACTCTTGCTGTGAAACTTGCTCTTTTTCTCCCAGTTGTCCTCCTCAGAAGTATTGCTAGACTCGTTGCTGGGGATCTCCCTCTTCAGGTGCTGGCACCTTGTCTCTTGGTCTCCGTTTGGGGGGACTGGGAGCCCGGGAGGGGTGGTCCCTGCAGCGGCTGGACGCCGAGCCCGCCGGTGCTGCTGCTGGGAGGCCCTGAGAGGGCCTCTTCCGTGGGGCTGTAGCCCTGCCCTGGAAGCCGGCCCTGCTGTGGCTGCTTGGCTTCTGGCTTGCAGACCTGCGCGGGGTGCCTGGCCATGGATCAGTGTTGGCGGCCTTAAGGGGAACCCACTAATCCTTTCCCCTGGTTCTGAGTCAAAATTGCCTGCAGATGGCTGCAGGAGGTTGATTTTGATACTAACTGTGGAGGTGGGAATTGGGTTAAAGAGGACCTCCTTTCTTGCTTGACAGGAGGGCAGTGTTTCCACCTTCCCTGCTGGAGCTGCCAGTGGGCCTCTTCATTTGCCAGGTGCAGCATTGTGCTTCCTCAGGCCTCCATAAGCCCCCCCCCCCCCGCCCCCTGACCTCCATAAGGCTCCCCGCCCCGCCTCCCACAAGCCCCCCCTCCTCCTAGCCTCCCACAACCCCCACCCCCACCCCCACCCCCCTCTGGCCCCCTCTCGCCTGCTTTCTGGGAGAAACTCCTGTGCATGTGTGCACTTTCCAAGCCAATTTTGAGCCCTGAGGTTCACATTTTAATATACTCAAAGCTGATCTTGATATTTTCTACTTCCATCTTCCTTTATCACTCAAGATTCCCTGGAATGTAAGCCCTTAAAGGTAGGAACTCTTACTTATATTTTTACTAGAGACCCAGTGCATGAAATTTGTGCATGGGTGGGGTCCCTGGGGGTGGCCTGTGGAGATCGGGCCCTAGCTCACGCCCCAGTCTCGCAGCCCCGAAGCCCCGCCTAGCACCCTACCTTGGCCTGGCACTGCCGGATCACCTTGTCCCCTTGCTGCCATTGCTGGTCACTGTCTGCGTCTGTGGGGTGATGGGAGGGAGGGGGTGAGCCATGCTCACACCTGCCTTGGCCTGGTGCTGCCTGTTCACCTGCTCCACCATCCTGCTGTGGTCCTGCTGTCGGGGCCCATCGGGGCTGGCAGCACCTCCACTGCTGACCACTGCCACCCGTCGCCGACACCCACCAAGTTCTGCACCACCCCCTGGTGGTCAGCACATGTCATAGAGAGCGGTCAAACTCCCGGTTGGTCGAACTCCCAGTCAATGACCGCCCGAAGGGACAAATTGCATATTAGACTTGTATTATATAGGATTACCAATATATAGAAAATAAACTCTTACCACATTGTAGGCCATTAATAATTGTCTTTGAATAGTGGATTGAAGGAAGGATAAAGGGCCATATCATGTGAGTGAAATGAAAACTTCACTATAGACAAATAAACTATTTCAGCCTTATTAAACTCCTAATATCCAGGAATGTTAGGAACCAATGGTTTTTCAGATTCAATGTCCACTTCAGAACCCCCGAATTCATGGAGGCACTGTCTTTAAAAATCAGATACTTCACCACTCAAGGCCAGAGTGTTTCCAGAGCACTTGGTAATCAAGCATAGTTTTATTTATAGGTTATATTTTATAATATGAAGAGAAAGAAAGATCAAGAGTATGAATCTTAGGTCTCTACAAGAGAACTGATAAGGAAAAATCTATGCTCTGCGACTTCTAACACTATCTCAGTCTTGTTGCTTTATATTCACGGTTTGGTCAGAAGATTTACTTATGTATCTCATGATTACATTAGCTGAGAATTCTTCATTCCAGTGAGTTACTTGGTTCTAAATTTTGCTTGTGCCCCTGTGACTGTGTTACTGAGATATATAACTCCTCAGTGTGATCTTAGCTTGAAAGTGATGCAATTGCTTATTCTTGCCTCTTATGTCATTCCCAGTTCCTTCTTTGCCAACTCCATATCCTAATGCCTGTCTTTGCTAATCTTCAACACTTTCATGTGGATACTCCTCACCCATACGCAGTTAGGCAATGTCTCCTAAGGGTTTGCAGTTGAAGATTGCTGCACAGCAGAGGATAAGTTCTTCTGGGCATGCTAGGAGGTCTAATTACTTCTTGTGGCAAACCTTTGTTGCTAAGTATCAATTAGTGTGGTTTTTACCTTGATTCTAATATCCTTGATGTTTTGCTGGAGATGGAATAGAATGATATTTGAGGTTAACAGTTGACTTCAGGATGTGTTTGCTGTCTAATCCCATCCTCAGAGACACCCTTTGTAGATTTGCTGACATTTACAACCTTTGAATGCTGGTAATGTCAGTTAAAGAATTTAACCTTAGCTCCTGACTACTGAGAATTTTCCTGTAAATCATACCCACAAATTTTTACTATCTGCCTCAAAACAAACAAAAATTTTCTTTTTTTATAGAAAAAAAATAAAAAGCACGTAGAGGATGTGTAATTTGGGTGAATGATGTCTTATCTCTTCTATTAAAACTTTTTTTTTTGCTAAATTTTTTCCAGCTTTTATAAATTCTCAGCATATACATAACATTATATATGTTTATATATAAGACATGTTTATATTTAATATATATGGCATATATCAGATATAAATATTTATATATTTATATATGTGTCTCTACAAATCTGAATATAATGTGTATTTCATTTTCTTCAGCTATTTATTCTTTTCTTCATGAATGGAAAATGGATAGAAGAAATGTACATAATTGTGGTTGTATATAAAGTGAACCTAATATTTATATACAATTTGGGGAATTCCTTAGTATTTAGATGAGAGAACCCAAGTGGCAGAACATGAAGTGATTAGAAAGGTAAAGAAGGATTCTGAATTAAAGGAATAGGTATGAAGTCTATGGACCAAAAGTGCAATATGATATAATGGGATTATATATTGTGCCAAGTTCAGTAATTAGTGGCTAATGACAAAAATAATGGATATGAACTGACAGATTCACCAACAATAGTTTTATGGAGATAAGTCAGAAGTACTGTGTGGCTAATATTTATTGGGAGACTAATGAGCTCAAGGTTTCAATAGTATGCTGCTCTCTATAAAGTTATTTGTTCTGTACTGAACTCTCTTACTGATGGAAGCATCTGATATAGAGGCTAAGCTGTAGTGGGAACTCCAGAATGTGTATAAGATCAGATTACGTGTCCATATGATTGAGGCAAGTAAGGCACTGGTCTTGAATCTGTATTTATATGATAAGCATGCTATTTTTACTTATATTCTACATTTGTTTTTGTACTGGTATGTGTTTGGATATTCTTTTGAGGCCAATGGCAAAAGCTAAGTATTTTGTAAGTAGCCTTCTTTTATTTAAGAACTTTAAATTTTATTTTTCAATTACAGTTTACATTTCATATTATTTTGTATTAGTTTCAGGTGTACAGCCATACTTTACAAAGTGTTCTCCTCAATATTTCCAGTATCTACTTGGCACCATAGATAGTTTTTACAATATTATTGACTATATTCCCTATGTTGTACTTTACATCCCCATGACAATTTTGTAACTACCAATTTGTATTTCTTATTCCCCTCACAATTTTTACACAATCCTCCAAACCCCCACCCCTCTTGTCTGGCAACCATCAGTCTGTTATCTGTGTCTATGAGTCTGTTCCAATTTCGTTCATTTATTTGTAAGTTAGCCTTTTGTTGTTAACCCTGCTGAGTCACCTGCCAGTCAATGAGGGAATCTTCCTGCCAACTGCATTTACCAACCAGCCTAGTTCTGGCTGCAGTAAATGCAAACAGTCCTAGCTTTGTAAATAATAATGCACATCATGATCAGTGACCAATCATGTCACTTCTTTCAAGGTCTCATTGTCACCGTGTATTTGTTATTCGGTCACACATGGAAAGCAAAGCTATAGTAATGTTGCTTCTTTGTTTCCCCTGATAAACGCAGGTAACATTTTATAAAGATGGATAATTAAAACAGGGAATTGGCCCTAACCGGTTTTGCTCAGTGGATAGAGCGTTGGCCTGCGGACTGAAGGGTCCCAGGTTCAATTCCGGTCAAGGGCATGTACCTTGGTTGTGGGCACATCCCCAGGAGGGGGTGTGCAGGAGGCAGTTGATTGATGTTTCTAACTCTATCCTTTTCCCTTCCTCTCTGTAAAAAATCAATAAAATATATTTTTAAAAAATAAAAAAATAAAACAGGGAATTGGCCAACAGAGTTAAAAGTGTAGCAAGGAAACAAAAAGTGATAATGCTGGAAATAAAATTGGAATCTGAGGTAAATAGAATTCTAGAATAACAAGAGATTCTAGAAGAACTTAATACAGGCCAATTTATCCATGTACATGAGAAAAGTGGTTGTGATAAAATGGAGGAAGGTATCTCAGAGGCAGTGACACTGGCAAAAATCTTCACATTAAAGAAACTTTGGATATATTTCATGACTTTTTAAAAATTTATATATATATGCATTTTAATATGTATAGTATATATCAGCTATAAATATTTATATATTTATCTATACAAATATGAATATAATATATATTTCATTTTCTTAAGTTATTTGTTGTTTTCTTTATGGATGGAAATGGATAGAAGAAATGCACATAATTGTGGTTGTATAGAAGGTGAACCTAGTATTTACATACTATATATATATGTATACACACTCATATATTGTTGTTGATAGTATTATAGATAACTTCCATTCCTGCCCTTTATCCCCTCCCTCCCAGTCTTCCCCAGCTTATTGTCTGTGTCCATGGACTATGCATATGAAATGGAAAGGATAAAATGAAAGCTGGTCAAAACTTGGAAGGGAGTGTTGAAGCAGGAAAGCAAGCACAGGAAACAGAGGCCCTGGGCTCTCCCCTTCCCTCCCCTTCTATGCTAGAACACTACTAGTACAGACAGCCAGAACTTGAGGCTAGACACTTGTCTCCCATTGCTCCCCTCCCAATTTCCTGGGGTAAAAAATAGTTGAGACAAACAAAAACCCGTCTCTGCCAGAGTTGGCCGCCATGTTGCCCTACATCACAGCTTTGAATTCACTCTGCCCTCCAAATCACTATACAGTTTCAAGAAAACCAAAGAAAGAGCCACCATCCAGAGAGGAGGGAATGAAATAAGTTTCGCTACCCACCACCACACCGACCACCACAACCTAAACATCAGAGACCAGGAACCACCTCCATTCCCTCCACCTGCCCATTGCTGATAAGAACTCCTTCCAGACCCTTTAGGGGCGACTTGCTCTCTGAGTTTGCCCTCACTTTCTTCTTGAGTGTGTACTTTTGCTTTTATAGAGCTGCTGTTTTGCTGAATCTCTCTTCCTAGAACTTGAATTTTTTCTTGTGTGGTGACAAGAACCTGGACACAGACACAGGGTTGAGGCCTCCCTTGGCCTCCCCATGAGTCCTCTAATCTCAGTATGACTAGGCATAGGAAATATACTCATTCCATACAGCATGATAAGAAGGCAAGCACTAGTGAAACTACTCCTGACATGTTTTTTTGCAAAGAGACAAATCACTTTAATGCTTAATGTTTCTAATGTTTTAAATTATAGTGTACAAAATAATACTGGTTTTATATTTTTTATGTCTTTATACATTTACTAGGGGCCCAGTGCACAAAATTCGTGCACTGGGTTGGGGGGGGAGGGATGTCCCTCAGCCTGGCCTGCACCCTCTCCAATCTGGGACCCCTTGGGGGATGTCCGAATACTGATTTAGGCCTGATCACATCCCTCTTGCAATCTAGAACCTCTGGCTCATAACCACTCACCTGCCTGCCTGGCTGATTGCCCCTAACCACTCTGCCTGCCAGCCTGATCAACCCCAACTGCTCCCCTTTCCAGCCTGATCACCCCTAACTGCCTGCCCCTGCCGGATTGATTGCTCCCAACTGCCCCCCTCCCCTCTGCCGCCGGCCTGCTCACCCCCAACTGCCCTCTCCTGCCTTTGCCTTGGCCCCACCACCATGGCTTTGTCCGGAAGGACGTCTGGAAGGTCTCCCAGAAGGTCACCCAGTCTAATTAGCATATTATCCTTATATTAGTATAGATACTTGAGAGTGAGAGAGTTTTTAATATTTTCACAAATATTTTAAAAGGTTATGGAATTGTGTATTATAGATTTTTTCCATTTTAGTAAGATTACTTTGTACAGTTTAGCTAATATAGTCATTTTTATGGCACTGCACCATTACATAAAGAGATTGCCTATATTTTAATATTTATACATATTGTCTAATATGAGATTCACAGTGTATTACAAATTAAGGCATTTGCTTCCAAATAAAATATTAATAGCATTAATGAGTTAGAGATTGACAGATAAATATCTAGAAGAAAAGCTACCAGAAATATTCCTATGTATTACAAGTAGTGAAAAAAATTACTATGCTTACCTTGGAGAATATATTAAACAAAACATAATTATTTTTCTCTCCCTTTTTTCTAACATAATTTTGCTAAATAATTTACTTTTATGCACAATTTGAAAACACTGATGGTTTCATAAACTAGGGCAGCAAATGCATGCACTTAATAATATTTTTTCATTTGTACTATAATACAGACTCAACTGGCAAAATATCATTGGGGGATAAATATAAAGGATAGAAACTTTTTGTTGCCCTCTAAAAATGATCCTATTCTACCACTTTTACTACTACTACTACTATTCTTTATGCCTTTGGTGTAGCTGTTTTCTCTCTTTATGAATTGGTGTATAATTCTATTTTTGTTTCTGAATATCAGGGGTGGGGGACCTTTTTTCTGTCAAAGGCTATTTGGATATTTATAATATCATTAGTGGGCCACACAAAATTAGCAACTTAAAAATTAGCCTGCTATATTTAATTACCTCACCTATAATGCCTTGGAAGGGCCAGACCAAATCATTTCTCGGGCCTTATATGGCCCCCAGACTGGACGTACCCCACCCCTGCTGTATATGATTCTGGTAGGAATATCAAAACAATTCACCTAAAAAATAATCAAGAACAGGGGATTGTCAAGGGCGGGAAGAAAAAAAGAAAAGAAAAGGAGACATATGTAATACTCTTTGTAATACTTTAAGCAATAAAACAATTTTTTTTAAAAAAAGAACATACACCTGATTTTGTTCATTCTTTTTCTAAATTTCAGTTTGGATAGCCAATGAAGCAAGGGCTTCCTGATTCTAAACCTTCCCTGCTATGAAACCCAGAGCCTCTTTCTGTATGGTAGAAAGGGACTGAGATGAGGATAATGATTCTCTATGCAACTAAAGCAGCCTCTCATCATTACTCCTGACCACAGCCATAGTATTACAAAGCATTTGAGCAATAGCAGGAGATCTTCAGAGAGACTTCCCATGTTTCTTGGGTCATAGTAGGCTTTGTCAGAAGCCATGTTGAAACTTTAATGTATTTATGAATTCATTAAAAGAGAAGTTGAATATCCATGCATATACTCATTAGAATTTGATTAAGTCCCATGGTTGTACAGAATCTTTGATTCTTATTCCATGTTCTTAGGTGTTCATGAAATATCACCTTATTTTCTTAGTAACTTATTAAGAAAATCCTATCTAGTCATATCCTACTGGAATAGGGCTATCACATAAGGTACAGAACACCTTCTTAAATTTGAATTTCATATAAACAAAAAAATTTAGTATAAATATGTCTTATGGATTATTTGGAGCATACTTATATTAAGGCTTCAGATTTCTTTTTATCAAGACCTAGACTATTGGAGTAAAACAGATTCATACATTTTGTCATCAACTTATTCTGATCAACTTGCTCATTTGAAAACATAAACATACAAACTGTAGTGATTTGAGATGAACTAAATATATGGTATTTCTCTGTCTCTGTCTGTCTGTACATCACATATAATGTTGTATAAATAAAAGCAAAAAGTATAAATTTTATAACAATGAACATTTTTTGTTATTTTAATCTTATTAACATTTTAAAGCATTTTCCAATATAGTTAATTATTATTACCAAAACTCTACTTTCAAAAAGATTTGAAATAGATTTTTATCATTCCATGTCCACAGAATGGGAGTTAAGTTATTACAGGCCACCAAAGCCATAGTGCAAAATTGTGTCTTTTTCTTTATCTCTAACTCTACAGTTCCTCAAGTCTTGTCCCATCTGAAGTAAAGATTCCACTTAGCTCTCAAAAAAGTCTAAGTGAGAATGAGGAAAACTCAAGTTTCACTTATTTATGTCTCATCATCTTGAAGAACATTTGGGTATTTAAAAAGATGGCAGATATATTTAATAAAAGCACCCAGATCTTGGTTTTAAACAACATTCTTTAATAAAAGCAGCCAAAGATTTTTTTAAGGACTAATTGATTCTAAGACTGGAACAAGAAAAATATAATAGGAACTTGGAGTATCTTGGCCAGAAAGTATGGAAGTGCTTAACAAAAGATAGACATCTGTTCATAGAACAAAGTAACCAACCACAGTAACCAAGCAGTTCCTAATAATCAAAGGAAGAACAATTTGAGCAAAAAATGTTAGCATTATTCTGCAGTAAAGGAAAAGATAAGGTAGGTATATAGATAAAATATTCATATAGAAAATTGGCCTAATATATATGATATAAGCAGGGAAACAAGAAGTTATTTCAAACTCTTGAAATGTATTACCTAAAATGTAAACATATCACAATTATCTTAATCTTTTAACAATCTAGGTAGTAGGCTAAAGGATAAAATCATAAGTTCTGTATGTTAATCATATTAGAAGCTGTAAGATAAAGGGGTGTAAAGATGGGGAGATAAGACCAGGGTAGCCGTGATAAGAAGGAAGTGACATTTTTGAGTGCTTTTGTATAGCTCTGGTTCTTAAAACTACAGTAATGTGTTTCATAACTCTCTTCTCCACCACTCAAATAAACAAACAGTTACAATCCATCTGAATGTTGGGGAAACAAAAGCAGTATATATGTACACTAAAAATAAAGCCTAACTAAATTAAACATTTAAAACAATATTGTAGTGGTTGGAAAGAAAATAAATAGCCTTACTAAGTTTAGAGAACAGTATTTTAATTGGAAGCATAAATATAATGCGAACCATACATAAATGTTGTACTAAATATGTTTTTCACAAATAGATGGATATATAGGTAGGTAGATGGAAAAAGAAATATAGATGTATGCTATGCATGGATTAGTATATATGCATACATTTCCTGGCTGAGGCCATTGAGAAGGCATAGAAGCAATGCCATTCTAATAACAATAATTTTACCTAGTGTAAGGATCTTGGTTTTAAGCACCATTCTTTAATATAAGGAACCACAGATTCTTTAAGAACTAAATAATTTCAGGGCTTGGGTAAGAAAAAATATAATAGGAATATTATATAATAGTATGTTGGCCAAAAAGTATGGAAGTGCTTACTAAAAGATTGGCATCTATTGGCAGAACACAGTAGCCAACTACAAGGAGTTCCTAATAATCAAAATGGAACAGTTTGAGCAATAAAATAAATAATGATGTCATTTGATTTTAACCCATGAAATACAATGAATATATGAGTATGCTTATAAAATATAATGAGTATATATTATTTATAATGATATCAATCAATAAATAAGTGGACTGGATATCTTAGCCATCCAATTACGTTTTCTTTTTTTTCATGTAGGGGAGAATCTTTGTTGTTATATCCAATGGCCACCTCTGAATGGAATAGTGAAAGTGTCTTAGAATAACATGGTATACAGTGTGGAATTTTTGATGTCTAAAATGTGACTGAAATATCTAGTTATATATTCTTTAATATGGACTATTACTTGAATATATACAAACACACATACTATATAGGTAACTCGAGAACAAAATTATATCAAAGAGATATATGACACTAGTATTTGCAGAAGTATACAGTGTAATTCTATAAATCATGCATAATGCATGATTTCAATATTGCTTTGCTAACGGAAGCTATGTAATTCAGGCCACTGCCACTATATGGGGAGGACATATATGGGTATATAGATCAAGTATCAAGCGTTATCCAAAGTTTTTCTTAATGAAACCTAAGCTACTATCAATAGTTTTCTTTAACAAAAAGAAATTCAAGTTTATATTAAGCTTTAGGAAATATTACCACTTAAAACCAAAAATTAAGAAAATAAATACTTTTAAAAATCAATATAACTTTTAAATTTCAGTCTGTAATACAAATAGAGATTCAGAAAATAGCCATTTCTTATCAAAAATGGTTTTCTTTTTGTACTCATAAAAACCCTTGCCAGTTTATTTCCTTATTTTATAAAAATAGACAACAAAATAGAAGATGAAGAAAAAAGTACCTATCTTTCTAATATTAATGATGTTTTTTGCAGGTGGTTTAAAAAAGTTATTGCTAAATCCCAATAAATATGTTTCTGCCTAAACTTTTAAAACAAAAATTCAGTGTACTATTGTCACCCTAATAAAAATTTGAATAGTGAAAAAAATCAATATAACTTTTATATTCATCTGCTTTTGCCATTGGCATCACAGCCAGGTCAAAAGCATATACATTTTAAACCATTCTTCAGAGTCAAAAGAAATTGTGGTAAACACTCAAACAGCTCTGTCAGCCACATCTGTGTTAATGTGACCCAGCCACCCAAGTTACAACAGAATTTCTGCCACACCTCCTTCATTCTCTTTCTTGGTAATTTGAATTTTTCAATAGAGTAAACGAAAGGAGATGTTGAAGCTTGGTTTGTGCAATATTTGTTTGCATTGGTGAGCTAACTCTGTCATCTCTTAATACTAGTAAATTCCTTTGTTTCAATGAACTGTAACCAAATTAAATGAAGATTTTTCTGTGTTTTCTGCTGCATAGGAAATCCTAGCTCTCTGTGTGATGTGCGTTTTCTACCTCCAATGTACTCTCAGATCCCATCCCTAAGAGGGAAAGCTCTCTGAACAAGGGTCCAACTATGATTACATTCTGCTGCATTTCTTCATCATAAAGAGTGTTACTGTTGTTCTCTCTTTGCCCCTTGCTTTGCTTTTTGATGTCTTTATTTTATCAATTTTACATTATTTTTTAAAAAAAATAGAGATTGAAGTTTTGTTGAAAAGTATAGAAGAATAGATATTTTCAACTTTCAGAATAATAGTTTCATGCCATCAAATAAATGTTTTTCATCTTAAGCTATAAATCTTCAAGTGTAAGTGAACACATGAAGAAATAGAAATAAACCCAAATAAACGTATTTGCCTTACGTGGGCAAATATTTTTTAAAAAGGAAATAAAATACCTGGCACTTAAATGGGACTAATTTAAATATCGTTATTATAAGAAAACAATAGGGGAAATATTTTGTGATTTCTTTTTGGTAAAAACATCTTTTGTAATTCATACATAATTTTTTTTTCAATTATGGGACCACTTAAGGTCAGTCAGTATATATGAAAAGGAGTGTGATGTGGAAAGATTCCAAAGCCTTATTCCAAAGCCTTATTCCAAGATTCCAAAACACTAATTAGCTACCTCATGCCATCTTTGATAAAAACAGGACTTCCTTTTTCAGTGTCTAATGTTTCACATATAAAATATATCAATATTTCAATTAGCCACTAATTGGCATAAATGATGAGAATAATCACTATATTTATTTGAGTTGGTCATTGTACGTCTGTGTTCTTAGTTTGTATAAATTGTTAAAAAAAAAACATAGCCGAAACCGGTTTGGCTCAGTGGATAGAGCGTCGGCCTGCGGACTGAAGGGTCCCGGGTTCGATTCCGGTCAAGGGCATGTACCTGGGTTGCGGGCACTTCCCCATTGGGGGATGTGCAGGAGGCAGCTGATCGATGTTTCTCTCTCATCGATGTTTCTGACTCTCTGTCCCTCTCCCTTCCTCTCTGTGAAAAATCAATAAAATATATTTTTTTTAAAAAGAAAATATTTCTTATATTGTTAAGTATTTTGTAATATTTTAATAGTATCTGTTAAACCCACTTATCTTATATTTAAGATATTACTACTACAGAAACCATAATAAGATTTGCCAAACTCACTATAAAACTAACATTTGTGATCTAGATCCTGAGAGCAAATAAAACTGCAAGATATTCAAAATTTCTATGCAAATACTATTGGGTATGAAATGTAAACATGGGTTATTATTGTTAAATTTCTTTCAATGTTATATTGGAATTCAGTGAGTCAAACAGAAGACGCCACAGTCAGAGGGCTGGACTCGGAGTCTTTATTGCAAACGACGGTGGCCGTGAGAGGACTAATGTCTCTCCAAAACCTTGTGGCCACGAATGAACTTAGGGGTTAGCTTATAAAGGCAAAAACAAAAACAAAAAACAAACAAACAAAAAAAACCCACCCAAAAACAAACAAATAAAAAGCCTATGTGCTGGGATGGGGGCAGTGTGCTTAGCAGATATCCTGCAGAAAGCTTGCAGCCTTGAGCACAGCTCAGATAACCAGAAGACACCTGGCATGGGAGGAACCAAGGACGGACCAGACCCCCACGCCGGCAGAGCAGCTTGCAGGACCAGATAATTAAGAGAGGGCAGTAACCACTAGACTATAGGCTGATAAGAATGTACATTAGGTTACTGGCACAGATTCAGAAAGCTAGCTCCTCCCCCAAAATGTCTTATTTCCCCCATGATTCGAGCAAGAGCAAGCATGCTTACAGAAGCTAGAAATAGCAGTTACTTCTATCAGGGAAGCTATCTGGTTTAGTTACTTCCTGGAGTTAACAGAACAAAGGACCAGCAGTGTTTATTTTTTTTAAAATATATTTTATTGATTTTTTACAGAGAGGAAGGGAGAGGGATAGAAAGTTAGAAACATCGATGAGAGAGAAACATCGATCAGCTGTCTCCTGCACACCCTGCACTGAGGATATGCCCACAGCCAAGGTACATGCCCTTGACCGGAATCGAACTTGGGACCCTTCAGTCCACAGGCCGATGCTCTATCCACTGAGCCAAACCGGTTAGGGCGGACCATCTGTGTTTAATGGAAAATTTTAAATGGCGGTTCTTACAAAGTGAAGGTTATGAGAACAAGATGGAGTGCCTATGGTTGAGATGGAGGGCGAGGGACAGGATGGAGTCAGTCCTTTCAGGCCCATTGTTCACAATTGCACAGAATTAAAAACATAAAACCAATATAGGGATCAGTTCATAATTATTTCATAGTGTTGCTACAAATGCAGTGCTTGTTCTCATAAAATAAAATAATATACATTCTCAGTTACTGTAACAAGAGCAGGTAAAGAAGTATTGGGAAGAATATTTTATATTTAGGAAAACCATACTCTCTTGCAAAGTGTTCAGATGATTCAGATGATATGAAGTTGTGTATGTTTTTAATGAGTAAAAGCATTTCTTAGAAAAACTGTCTTTCTCAAATTGATCTTACTAGTACTGTCTGCCAAGCTTCTCAACTGCCTAAGGTTATAAAAATTGTATTTATAAATTGCACTAGGTAAATATTTATGGCTTTGTATTTTAGCTATGTGAGTTTCATAAAATGTCACTAAAATGCCCCTTACTGGAATATTTTGATAAATACTTAGCAGATGCTTCCACAGCCACCAGCCCTAGAGAACTGTTGTAGAGGTAGTTACAGGTATGTTCTGCTCTCTATCTTTCAGGTTGCTGCTATCAATATTGGTGCTTTCGTTGTGGTGAAACTCATACCACAGTGCTCCAAGATGAAAAGTCTCACTCCTGCTCATTGTCAATTATTCTGTAGACAAGTTGTTTTCCTTTCATGATAAGTGTAAAATGGGTATTGTAACTACTCATTTCCTTTTCTCCAGTTACAAGCTCTCTGGGGTCAGTCCAGGATTGCGACCACTTCTATTTTTCCTGTGAATAAATTGAAATTCCCAGGGATGTCTTCATTCCAATCACAGTTATTTCTTACTTCTTTTCTCTTTATGTCTTCATCAATCAGGGATACAGTTCAATCTGTATCCATGTTGAGTTACTATAGTCTTGCTCTGCAATAAAACCTTTGCAGATTAAAAAAAATAAGTTTTCTCCTTACTATATATAGAATTTGTGGACAATGACGTAGAGTTGAGTAGTGCTTGAACTGAAGATGTATACTATCTCTTAATATGAAGAGAGAGAGAAAGATAGAGAGAGAGAGAGAATGTGTATATATCCAGAAATATTTGGGGCATTATAAGTGAGTTGAAATGTAAGATAGTTTTTTCATATCTTTCCTCTGTTTGCTCCCCTTCACTCTCATGTGAGTTGACCCTTTGTGAAGAGACTTCAGGGAAAAAGGAGAATTTTTAATTATGTCCTAATCTCTGATCTTTAAAGAAAGTATGAGTAAAATCTCCGTCTCTTGAACTTTTGGGAGTTTTAGGGACCTTTCTGGAAACAAAGGAATGATTGAAGCCATTTGTGCATGGAAGGGTTGATTTCTGGCACTTTCCCTCATGTTCTTGATTAGCTCTCACCTTGGATTCATTTTCTAAGTGATCAGAAATATGTTCTTCTTCCTGTCTTAGAATGCCTCTAGGTCCTTGTTTGATATCTACCAAGTGGACTGAAGGGTGGAGGGACAGACTTTTTCCAATAATTGTATGAACAGAAAAATATTTTAGAGAATCAATGATCTGCTTAGGTCATCACTATATTTCAAGTACATACAACTGTGCCAGGTTATAATAGGCACTGAAAATTAATGAATGATGAATTAATTGAATCAGACCTAAGAGAAAGAATGACATGATTCAACTATTCATTGGTATCTTGTGGTGGTAACTTAGTATTATACTCCATTAAAGAGACATAAAGCGGGTAGAGTCCAAAAGCCATGAGAGCTACACTACTGTGAAATTTTAAGCACTAGTTATAAAATATTTTCTCTGGCACCTCCTTAGCTCCCGTCTCCTACTTACCAATCTCCCCTCTGCTGATAAATGTTACGTTGCGGTCTGTTATCACTCAACACTAGAGTAGTTTCATATTCATCTTCTTGAGCAGTTTTTTCTTTCTCTCTCATCCATTTCACTTACTTCTCTAGCTCGTTTATTTTTCAATAATCTACCTGTCCTCTATTTATAGCTAGAAAGGCACCATATAATAGGAGTGAAAAGAAGATATTCTGGAGCCTAATTGCCACTGGTTCAATTCCTTGCTCTGCCATTTATTAGCTGTTTGGAGTTTGGTAATATCTTTGTGCCACAGTTTTCTGAATAAAATGAAGATAAGAATAGTATGTATGTCATGTAATAATTAAATAGGCATAATTTCTTTAGAATAGGGTTTAAAATTGTAAGTCATAATGCTGGATACATCTATTTTCAGTTACCTGATAACATTCATTGTAAATTAAATTTCTAATTTAATTTCAGAGATTTGGTAATATTGCTGGAAACTACATACTGCTTTAATGTTTCTCAGAAATGCTAATGGTAGCCATAATAACCTATATCATAAAAGGCCTGTGGTTGTCACACAGTAATGTGGAACGACCAAGACTGGACTCACCAGGAGGTGTGCACATGTGGGCGGGGCATGTGTGGGTGGCTGGAGCAAAGCAGCCCCAGTTCATAGTGCCAGAGGGAATCTGGTGCCAGCAGCCAGGGAAGGAAGGCCTACTCTTGCACAAATCTTCGTGCATCGGGCCTCTAGTATTAAATAAAAGTATTAGACCTTGTGTAAAGTTTTTTACATTGTATAGTTTTCCATTTTATCCTCAAAAAGACCTTATGTATTTGATACTATTATTTGTATTTTAGTAAAGAAACTGATGCTCATATAACTAAGTTCAGGATGTATCTGAAATTTAAGCTCAGATCTGTCTTACTAAAACAAATATACACAAGCATGCTACTATATGCCTAATGTAATATATCTTTATGATAAACTAGAAACCCAGTGCACGAATTTGTGAACGGGTGGGGTCCGGCCGGCCCAGCCCCAATCAGGGTGGATCAGGGCCGGGTTTGTTGGGAGGAGGAGACAGCAGGAGGTTGGCCGGCTGGCCCGCCCCGATGGGGGCCCAATCAGGGCAAGCCTGTCTGGGGGGAGGTGCTGCGGGTGATTGGCCAGTGGGCTCCACCCCAGATTGGGATGCGGGGGCCGATTGCGGGTCAGCAGCCTGGGAGGGCCCGTGGAGGCTGGCTGGCCAGCCCCACCCTTGAGTGGTGTGTGGGGGGCCGATCAGGGGTGGGACTGCAGGCTGATTGGGGTGGGAGGGGCTGATTGGGGATGGGGTCAGCTGTGGGGAGGGGCTGCGGGTGGTGGGCCAGCTATTGGGGCAGGGGGGTTGATCAGGGGCAGGGCCGGTCAGGGGGAGGGACTGAGGGTCAATCGGGGTGGGGTGGGCTGACCAGGGGGCGGGGCAGCCAGGGGGGATGCTGTGGGAGGTTGGCCAGCCAGCCCCACCCCCTAATCAGGCCTGTTCACTGGCCACAGTGGGCATCATAGCAACCGGTTGTTCTGGTCATTATGGCTTTCTGGTCTCTGGCTTTTTATATATATAGATAATGGGTAACAATGTTAGGAATATTACAAAGATCATTTCCACATTGCAAGGTAGATTAGAAATTGTAAGTTTTTCTAACTTTAAAATTGTCATAACTCAATTCTCATAAGAGGTTTATGTAAACTGTAGAATAATATGTTTTAAAAACATAAACACATACAATACATTATATAGAATAAGTTGGATTAAGATATGGTACTCCTTTATCATCTGATGCCATAGCTATGATCAAACTCCATTGTATTAATACTCAGTATTTCTATGTCAATATTTATATGTCTATCTCTCATCTATGTATATCTTGCATCCCTACTTACTATAGTTGAGTATTAGTATAATTTATAGATGAATATATTACAAACCACTTTGTCTCATTCATGAGATTTTTCTATTTTTCTTCAGTATTCTGCTTGCGAAAGATAATCAGAAGTGTGCATCTAGAGAAGTTTTCTTCCCTAAAGTGTGTGCTATAAATAACATCCACATAAATCTCAATAACTTTTTAGATTCACAAAGAACCTTATCATATTTAAGACTTTGAGAAGCACTGAAAAATTCTATCTGTATTTTAAACACTTTTTGACCATAAGACTGTTTCAGCATTTCATGATCTATAAACCATGGGACCCTTAGAGAATTTTTGTTCAGATATTTGTTACCAGGTGTATATTGTCATCATGAATTCACTTGAATATTACTGACTTGTTAAGTACCTGAAGTCAGTTAAAATTATAATTTTGAGCCTGGCCAGTGTGGCTCAGAGGTTGAGTGTCAACCTATGAACCAGGAGGTCATGGTTTGATCCCCAGGGTACATGCAAGGGTTGCGGGGTCAGTCCCCAGTAGGGACTGTGTAGGAGGCAGCTGATCAATGATTCTCTCTCATCCTTGATTTTTTTTCTCTTTATCTTTCTTCCTCTACCTTCCTCTCTGAAATCAATAAAAATATTTTTTAAAAGAATTATAATTTTGAGTTTTGATAATGAAATTAAAATTTTAGTTTTATTTTTGTTATTTGGTGTATTATTAAAGTACAGGTAGAAGTGATGCTAATACAAAAGCATAAATTATTGATGTTTTGTCTACTGTGTTTCCAAGTTATAAAGAGCATAGAAGCATTTTCAGATAAAATTGTTTTCTTGAAACTTAGATTATGAAAGATATTATGTATTAAAAATTTTTAGAATTCTTAATTTTAGTAGATAATGCTGTTTCCCAGGTACCTATTTTCTTTTAGTTCAGAGATAATTTATAATTTCACCAGAATTTGTTTTTATCACAATTTTCTGAGGATACTAAGCCTCTCTTGTTGAAGACCTTATAGTAAACTCAGCTAGGGCATTATCTTGGCAGGAAAAACACATATTTTTCTTGAATTATACCACCCTTTGTGTTCATTTGACCAATAAGTTGGGTCAGACCTCAACATGCTTCAGGATTTTGACCCAGGAGGACAAGGCTTAACCTCCAGATTATTTCAAATATGTTCATACTTTGTTCTGTGACTTTAAATACCATCTATAAGCATATTATTTCCAATTTTTTGTTTAATTCTGGGCATTTTTCCTCAGACCTAACTGTTTACTCATCATCTCTACTTAGATATACATCATTTTCCCCATTCTTTACTCCATCCTTTATCCATGCCCTTTGTCATAAGATTCCGGCCCTCCCACATGAAGCAGCATATATTTTATACCTTACTAATTTGGTATAGCCATATGACTTATTTGTCCAATGGTGTGTTAGTGGACATAGTTCAAACGGGGGATTGAAAGATGAATGGACCAGTCCATAGCATGTCAAAAACTAGCAAAATAATTGGGTAGAAAAAAAGCCCGCTCCTCATTATCCCTTTATGAACTGGGGGCTTGAGCAGGAAGGGAGGGTGGTCTTTGAAAAGGGAGTCCATCATTGTCCTAGGTTGTGGCACCTGAATAAACCTTTTTCCTTTTGCACCAGCACCTATCTCATGAGTTTGGCTTGCATTGTGCAGCAGTTGAACACGCATTTTGGTTACAGTAATTCCTGTTAAATTTTTCAAGAGGTGTAAATGACTGTGGGAGAGATTATTAGAACACTGAAATTTTTCACTATTAGATTTAGAGGCAACATGAGATTTAGCTTTGGTTAGGTTATCAATGAATGCACTTGATACTTAATTGATACCAAATTCTGAAAAAAATATGTTAGTCAACTTTATCTAAAATTATGTGATGTGACAGATAGCCACTGGAATTTGTGGC
Organism: Myotis nattereri; assembly: GCF_964212035.1. Classification (NCBI taxonomy): domain Eukaryota; kingdom Metazoa; phylum Chordata; class Mammalia; order Chiroptera; family Vespertilionidae; genus Myotis; species Myotis nattereri. Next base: position 82,721,380 of record NC_138077.1, read on the forward strand.
TATCTGTCACATCACATAAAGAATCTTCAAGGTGGATGTTTATTTAATCCCTTGGATTACAGAACATACAAAAGTAAGCCCGACTCTTTGCCTTGAGGAGACACAAACTTCCAAACGCTGATTTATGCCTAGATTGCCCCATGATATCAGCCTGAGTCTGAGATTTCAAATTTCACCCTGCTTGGTTTCTTCCACTTCCTTATCCTACTTTCTACACTGTCTTGCCAGTTTCTTCTTGATACTTGAAATCTTGACTCACAGTTTGCTCTGTGCAAACAAGATCCAAGAAACACCACTTTAATTTTTCAGAGGGGATGACCACACCAACTTTTATTTGAGCTATACCTCTAGTTGCATTTACTGAATTTATTTAGTTCCCATTATTTATATTACATTAAATCTTTTATGGGAGTTGGAAAACAGTTTTAATTTTCAATCTGCTAAATTCCAGATTTGGGGGGCTTTCTATATTCTCTCTTAATTTTGTTTGCAAACTGGCCATTTCCCCCATAAGCTAATATACTTTTTCCTTTAATTTATCAAAGGCAACTAGCAGGAGCCAGCTCATGATTTCAACATTCTTCCTGATAACCCTCTTTCCCAAGGTCACAAGATCAGTAGGTATATTTCCTTTTTCCAATTCATTTCAGCTGATAGTTTTTACAAATGTTTGGCCATTACATAACACAAGTCTCTATTTTTCCAATCTCTTTTAAACAATTATTAATCTACATTTTCAGTTTTCTATAACTATTACTCCCCCCTCCACCAAACACACACACACTGGCCCCAAAGACAATGCTACAAATTTAAACATTTAATATGACAGCACTGTACCAATTTTGTCACTGTCATCTACATTCTTAACAATGCTTTGTAAGAAAGCACTCCTTAACTCAGTGGCATACAATAAAAACAACAACAACTTTATTTCTTGCTCACATCCAGGGATTTGGCTAGGGTAAGGCAGATGTAAGCTAGGCTCACTGGGTTGTCCCCAACCATTGGTTTCTATCTTGGTTATTCTGTTACCAGTGGACCTCTGGGGTATGATCTCAGAAGCGCTAGAAAGCAAGCTCAAATAGATGCACACCTTTCAATCCCCCGTTTGAACTATGTCCACTAACACACCATTGGACAAATAAGTCATATGGCTATACCAAATTAGTAAGGTATAAAATATATGCTGCTTCATGTGGGAGGGCCAGAATCTTATGACAAAGGCCATGGATAAAGGATGGAGTAAAGAAAGGGAAAAATGATTTAGTCTACTGTAGCAGACTATATTGCTAAAGTATCTTCGAGGTAGATGTTTATTTAATCCCTTGGGTTACAGAAAATTTTTAATAAGAGTATTGTTAAATTGATCCAGTTCCAAGAAAGGCAGTATGGCTATGCCTGTCTCAGGTATGGACATGTAGAACAAGAGCTATTCTCCCCAAAAGCAAAACTGGAAGCTGCCAGACTTACTGACCAAAGAACTCATTACACTTCCAGGGCAGAGTTTAGTTATATGTGCTCTGGCTACTGAATCCTAAATATATCCCATTCAATCTTTCTCATTTCCAAAGATGAGCCAGTAGTCATGTAATTAGTACCATAAAATAATGCAATTGTTGTAGGAAGGTAAATTTTCATTTAACCGTGTATCACTTGGCCATAAAGAGGTGCATGAAGGGGCCCTGACATATCCCTAAGGATTTTGGACTTGAGCATACAGACAGAGGTATTTCAAACTTTGTATTGTCCCCTTTGGGGGCAGAAAATGGACTGGTTTTATAATAGCTCAAGCATTTCTAAAGCTAACATATCTTCCTATGTATTCTGTATATCTCACACCTTTATAGGTTTCTCAGGTATGTATAGATGCTGTGTAGACCAACATTCTACCTTACCCTAATCAATTATCTAAGTGAATGGGAGAGTTAACCTCACCTTCAATCCAGAGTTGGGTTCTTATTGGTCTAAGTCAGTTAGGCTAATACCTGTCACCTTGCCATAATGCTAAATTCAGACTAGGCATTATCACAGAGAATCTAAGGTGGATCTGCCTAAAACCTGACCTATACCTGTTTTTGTTTGTTTGTTTGTTTTGTTAGAAAAACCAGTAAACATCCATTATTTTTTAAAGTATTTATTTTCAAAACAACTAAAAGCATCTAAAAGTAATAAAATTAACTAAATACTTATGTTTTCATGAATTATAAAATAAAATTATATCTGTGAATTGTAGCAACAGTAACAAGAACAGGAAAAATTAACCTGTATTGAATAATTACACAAAATATAGAAAGAAAGTTCAACTCTGTTTTAAAATCATGGATTGGCTAGAATCTCAAGTGGAAAGTGACTGCATAGATATGACCCTTTGTGTTCTGAGAGGTATAGCCTCTGAGTGAATTCTGATGAAATATTGATATGAAATGAGGAAGTGAATAGCAAATTCAGTCAGCACAGCAGGAACCTGGAATTGAGAGACATAAGGAAATGTCAGGGAAGGTTTGGAGAGACTTCATATTTCCATTAAACATAGGCCAGACTCCTACTGGATCACCAATCAAGGCCAAATGGCAGTTGGCTACAGAAGTACATTGTTGAGTGTAATTTGTTATAGAAAAGGTTGTCTAAACTCGATGGGATGACTAGGAAATAGTCTTTGTGATATTGTTTGATATAAGACTAGTTATTCCATCCTTAAAGCAGTATATTATTTTCCTCACTATTAGTTGGTAGTGTTTCAAATCTGAAAAGTCAACTCTTTAAATGTATATCATGCACTATATATTCTCTAGAAGACATTTCTGCTTCAAACTTCTCTATTGATAATACATTTTCTAGTTCACAATCATTAATACAGAAATGAAATGTAATACTTATAGGTTATACAATATCCTTAGAAAAAATAGATAATTGAAAGCATTATTTATTTAAAAAGTTTATATACTATCTAGATTTTTTCACTTTATTAGATTTTTCTAGTTGTTGAGTGATTTACATAAAGGGAAAAATGAAATAATTTAAATAAATTAAGTCTAGCCACAGATCTCTTTAAGTTAACTAATTTTAGCATATCAGAAGCTGTGGCTATTTTGTGGTATAAGACTTCTTAGGTTTGTAAGACTGTGATCTAAAGTGCAATTTTTCAGTCTTGTCACTTAATCTATGGGTGTATGTTACTCCAGGGACCAATCAGTATTCTGTTGCTTAATCATAGTGCTAAATGTGATGTTAAATTGTTTTCATGCTACACAATCCTGTAAACTGATTTTAAATAGTCTTCTATCATGCCAGAATTCATAGGAAGCTGATAGACTAATGAGATTACTAATTTTTCAATGTGAAGGAAAATATCTTAGTAATATTACTAAGATATAACAATAAATATTTTATGTTTATCTAAATAAGATCATTCTACAAATCTGTGCTTTTTCCCCTTTAAGAAAAGCTTTGTTGAATTTCTGACATGATAATTAATAAGAATAATAGCTATTATTTAATGTCTTAGATTCAAAATCACAGGCCACAGATTTCAGGTATGTAACAATGTGACAATGCTTTTATGGAAAATGTCTACTTTGGTCATTTCCAGTTAAATTTGGTCACATATTTCAGATTTATACTGTGTCTGATCAGTATATTTTCCTTTGGTATCTTCTATATTTTTTTCCTGGCTATATTAGCTAAAGGTTTATCAATTTTATTTGTCTTTTCAAAGAATTAGCTTTGGTTTTTCTTTATTTTTTTTTCTTGGTTTCAATTTCATTGATTTCTGCCCATTAATTGTTTTTATTTTATTTTTGTTGTTGTGTGTGTGTGATTCCTTTAGGCTTACGTTGCTTTCCTTTCTCTAGTTTCCTAAGGCAGAAATTATGGTTATTTATTTTATCTTTTTCTTCATTTCTAATATATGCATTTAATGTTATAAATTTCCCTATAAGCTCTGCTCTCTCCACATTCTATGAATTATATTTTTTTTATTTTCAATTAATTAAAATGTTTTAAATTTCTCATGAGATTTCTTTAATCAATGTTATTTAGCATTGCTTTGTTTATCTCCAAATATTTGGGGGAATTTTAGCTATCTTTCTGTTATTGATTTCTACTTTAATTCCACTGTGGCCTGAAAAGCACACTTTGTATGATTTCATCTTTTTTAGTTTGTGAGAAAAGGCCCCAAATGCGCTCTATAGGAGTGAATGTTCTATATGAACTTGAGAGTAACATTTAATCAGCTGTTTTTGAATGCAACAGTCTACAGAAGTTAGTTTGTCAGTGGTCTGCAAACTACAGCTCACGAGCCACATGTGGTTCTTTGGCCCCTTGAGTGTGGCTCTTCCACAAAATACCGACTTCTGCGCATGGGCCACGAAGTTTCAATCGCATTGAACGTGTGCGCCCGCACGTGGTATTTTGTGGAAGAGCCACACTTAGAGGGCCAAAGAGCCGCATGTGGCTCACGAGCCACAGTTTGCCGACCACTGATCTAGTTGGTAGATCTATCAATTACTAGAGGAGGGGAGTTTAAGTTTTTAACAATGGATTTACCTATTCCTCTTCGTGGTTTTTGCCTCACATAGTTTTGCACTCTGTTGTTAGGCTGTTTTTTTCTTTTTTGGTCTGCTTTTTTTTTTTTCATTTCTTACAGGAAGGTCTACTGGTGATGAATTGTCTAGTTTTATTTGTCTGAGAAAGTATTGTTTTACACTCTTTTCTTTTGAATGATACTATCACTGCATAAAGAATTCTAAGTTGGTGTGGTGTTTTTTTTCTTTCAACAATTTAAATATTTCACTTCAGTATCTTCTTGCTTGGGTGGTTTCTAATAAGAAGTGGATGTAATTCTTATTCCTCTAGAGGTAAGATTTTCCACGCCCCCTCTGGTTGCTTAAAATATTTTTTATTATCTTTGGTTTTCTAAAGTTCAAATAAAACGTTATTTTTAGAATTTTGCTATATATCCTGTTTGGTGTTCTCTGAACTTCAAAGAACTTCTTGTTTTGTGGTTTGGTGTTTACAATTAATTTTGTAAAATGTTCCTTCATTATTGTCTCAAATATTTATTTCATCTCTATTGTCTCTTTTCCTTCTGGTATTACAATAACATGTAGTTACATATTGGAAATTGTTCCACAATTATTAGATTTTTAAAAATTATTTTCTTCCTTTACATTTCAGTTCATGAAGTTTCTATTCACCCATCTTAAAGCTCTTTGATACTTCCCTGGTGAGCTCATCAAAAGAATTCACAAGGTTTTTGATTTCTAGTATGTCTTCTGATTCTTACTTTGGGCTTCCTTTCTTTAGCTTATATTACCCATATGTTCTTGCAAGTTGTCTACTTTTTCCACTATATCCCTTAGCCTGCTAATCATGGTTATTTAAACTCCAGATTTTATAGATCCAATATCTACATTTTGTCTATATCTAATTTTGATTCTTGCTTTGTTTAGATTGTATCTCTCCCCACACCCCATCTTAGTAGTAGTTTGTGTGTGTGTGTGTTTTGTTTTGTTTTTTTGCTGAAAGTCAAGCATAATATATCAGGTAATAGGAACTGAGGAAATAGGCTTTTTTTTTTTTTTAAGAAGAAACCAAGGTAAGTTCATTTTTTTAAACTTATCTTTATTGTTGAAAGTATTACAAATGTCCCCTTTGTTGTTTTCCTCATTGACCCCCTCTACACTGCACCCGCGCCTCCTAGGCCTTCACCACACTATTGCCTGTGTCCAAGGGCTATGCATATAAGCAGACAAGTTCCAGGGTTAATTTCTCCCCCTTCCCCCCCCCCCCCCCCGCCCCCGGACATTTATCACTCTTCCATGCTTCTATGATTTTAGTGTGCAGTTTTATGTTATCTTACTAGATGTTGGGTTGTGTTTAGTCTGCTTTAGCTTTAGGCTTCAGATCCTCTAGTGCCCTTGTTTTTTGTTTTATTTTGTTGTTTAAGTTGTCCCTGTGGGTTTTGAGTGTCCCTAAACACTCCTTCTTTGACAGAGTCTGGGCTTTGCGGCTCTTTAAACTACATTCCAATGTTATACTAAACCCTATTGTGAGAGGAGTAGGAACATCCCATACTCATTCTCTTAGTGCTGTGGTTCTCAACCTTTGGGTCGCTACCCCTTTGGCAGTCGAATGACCCTTTCGCCATGGTCGCCTAAGACCATCCTGCATATCAGATGTTTACATTACGATTCATAACAGTAGCAACATTACAGTTATGAAGTAGCAACGAAAATAATTTTATGTTGGGTCACAACATGAGGAACTGTATTAAAGGGCCAGAAGGTTGAGAACCACTATCTTAGCGGGTCCGTATCTTTGGTTTGTGATCTCACAAGTGTTTTTCTGCTTTTTCCTTTTCTCCCTTAGGTGAGACAGAAAAGTAGAGCAGCTGTAGTTGGATAAAGCTTTTCTCTTGCTAGGTAAAAGTTTTTCTTAAAGTTAGAAAGAATACTCTGGGCATATATCAAAACGGTTTTCTTTCCCCATCCTTGCCAGAAACATGAGTATTTTTTTTTTGTCTCTTCATCATGAGAACCTGGTTGGCTACCTGTGCATTAAAACTATGAAAAGGTTGGGGAATCATCAGACTATGAAACCCAGAAATTTCTCATTCTCACACTAGTCTACACTTTGCCTGTAGCACTTAGTCAATATTAACTAAGTGTTTCTACCAATTTATAATTCTAGTGGCTTCTGACCATGGTAAACTGAAGCAGATATGAGTCTGTATTTGCCTTTCTTTACAGACTTTGGATTGGGCTTTATCTTGTGACCTCAACAGTCAGATAAGTTTAATTAAAGACACTGATTTTCAGCTTTTGCTTGCTGTAAGAGAGGAGTGACAAATTCCAAGGTCTTTACTTGTCAAAGCCAAAACCAGAAGTCAGAGCTATTGATTTTTTTGGGGAAAAAAGAGCAAAAACAAAAATATTCTGCTGAGACATGTAGCCTGATATTATAATTTAATATTACTCTAAAATAGAATTCTTCCTTCAAAGAGACCACAGAACAAAAGTGCAGCTGGGTCTGTGGAAACCTAATGCCTAGTCTGAAGAAACATTTGGACATAGGTGTTTCAAAAGCAATTATGAAAAAAATACCTATACAGTGCATCATCCAAAGTTTACATATACTTTTAGATTGAATTTAAAATGATGCTTAGTATTTTTTTTAAAATTGTTACAATGCCTACATGTAACTGAATCATTCATTGATCAAGTTATTATTGTTTTTGTTAATAAACATATCAAAATGCCAAACTCATTCATACATGTATTTATTTAAAATATATTTTTATTGATTTCAGAGAGGAAGGGAGGGAGAAAGAGGGAGAAACATCAATGATGAGAGAGACTTATTGATTGGCTTCTTCCTGCACGCCCCAAACTGGAGATCAAGCCCACAACCCGGGTATGTGACTTGACCGGGAATGGAACCATGACCTCCTGGTTCATAGGTCGACACTCAGCCACTAAGCCACACTGGCTGGGTCATTTTTATATTTTAAATGAAAATAGTGATGAAGCCCTAGCCGGTTTGGCTCATTGGATAGAGCTTTGGCCTACAGACTAAAAGGTCCCAGGTTCAACTCCGGGCAAGGGCACATGCCTGGGTTGCGGCTTGATCCCCTGTGTGGGGCATGCAGGTGGCAGCCAATGATTCTCTCTCATCATTGATGTTTCCATCTCTCTCTCCTTCTCCCTTCCTGAAATCAATAAAAATATATTTATTAAAAAAGAAAATAGTGATTAAGACATAATGTAAACTTAATTTAAAATTCAACATTGAATTATTCATAGTATAAAATAATTTTTTTATTAATATTATACAGATGCCTACGTATAATCATATTGTTATGCTTATTCATTCAATTAGTTAAAATCCTTTAACAAAGCATCTTTTTAGAGTTTATTTTTTCTTTTAATTATAAAATCATCAATTTATTAATTTTCACATTGTTATCTTTGAAAATCATTATGCTTTATATTTCATAGCATGTAGGGTATTTTTAACATGAGATATCTGAAAAATTAGACTTGGTAAAGTTGGTAGAAAAGTAGTTAAAATAAATTGAATTTAAGTTACTTAGCAAGTCATTTGAAACTATACCTCTTAAAGATTTAATGTTTCAGACCTACCATTAGATAACACTTCCAAATTATAAAATAGATCATTGTTTATCAGAGAAAGAATTCAGCTGGTGTATTTTCATTGCATAACTGATATGTCCAAGTTACCTGGTTGCCCAAAGTTAATTACTGGTGTAAGATAGATGGGTCCACATAGTGTTTTTCTGGCCTAAATTGCACAGTGTTTGTTTTTATGCTTATGAATGGCTATACAGTAGATTGAAATTCTCATAGTGCTTTTATGTAAGCCCTCTTCAAACAGAGTTTCTTTTATTGTTGCACAAATATAGTCAATGATATTCACTGCAGTGTTGCTATATTAAGGTCTTGAAAATTTCTTTTTAAAAATATTTTTATTGATTTCAGAGAGGAAGGGAGAGGGGCAGAGAGAAATAGAAACACCAATGATGAGAGATAATCATTGATTGGCTGCCTCCTGTATGCCCCACACTGGGGATTGAACCTGAAACCCGGGCATGTGCCCTGATAGGAATCAAAACGTGACCTCCTGGTTCATAGGTCAATGCTCAACCACTGAGCCATGCTGGCTGGGTGAAAGTTTCTTTTCAAAGTTAAGATAGATCATAATAGTGAGCATAGCATAAAGGTATATTTTGTTTATAATATTCATTGAATGAAATCTAAACTAAGAGAATGGCTATTGTAACCATTTTTTAAAAAATAAGGCATAGATGTCTAGTTTATTATAACATTAAAGGAATCTAGTTTGATTGAAGAAAAAAAGTCTTCACAGGAGATTTGTTATACTTCTCTGTTTTAAGTATAAAGCTAAAGGAGACAGAGATAAAACAAGAGAAAGTTATATCTAACACATATATGATGTATATTTATAGTCATTTTGCAATATAATATGACTATGAATATCACACAAAGTAAGCTGGTATATAACTGTGATTTCAAGAGTTTGGCAGTAGTCTATGGATTATAGTATTCTATTAGGCTTACAGTTTCAGTATCAGTTCAAGAAAGCACAAATGAAAGAATGCTCATATAGTCCAACATCATAGATCATGTTAGATGCTGAATAATGAGGGTCTCTTTTACACACACACACACACGGTTATTTATATAAGTACTAGAGGCCTGTTGCATGAAGAGATTCGTGCAATAGGCCTTCCCTTCCCCTGGCTGCCGGCACTGGTTTTCCTCCGGCACCTGAGACCCAGGCCTTTGCTCCGGCTGGAGCCACCTTCAAGCCTTCGCTGCTCCAGCCAGAATCGCCTTCAGTCTTCGCTCCACCGCTTCGCGCCTACCTATTCAAATTAATCGCCATCTTTGTTGGTGGTTAATTTGCATATTTCACTGATTAGCCAATGGGAGGCATAGTGAAGATATGGTCAATTACCATGTTTGTCTATTATTAGACTAGAGGCCCGGTGCACAAAATTTGTGCACTCGGGGGGGAGGGAGGGGGTCCCTCAGCCCAGCCTGTGCCCTCTCGCAGTCTGGGACCCCTCGGGAGATAACGACCTGCTGGCTTAGGCCTGCTCCTGGGTGGCAGAGGGCAGGCCCAATCTCTAGGTGCAGCCCCTGGTCGGGCTCAGAGCAGGGCCCATTGGGGAGTTGGGGTGCCGCCCCCTGTCATGCACAGAGCAGGGTGGATCGGGAGGTTGTGATGCCACCCTCAGTCATGCTCAGGGTAGGGCCAATTGGGGGGTTGGGGCACCATCCCCTGTCACACTCAAGGCAGGGTCGATGGGGAGGTTGCGGTGCCACCCTGTCACACACAGAGCAGGGCCTGTGGGGGGTGGGTGGGTTGGGGAGCTCCCCCCTATCAGGCACAGAGCAGGGCTGCTCAGGGGGTTCGGGCCCCGCCCCCTGTCACACTGATCCCGGTGCTGGGAGGCATATTACCCTTTTACTATATAGGGTAGAGGCCCGGTGCATGAGTGGGGTGGCTGGTTTGCCCTGAAGGGTGTCCTGGATCAGGGTGTGGGTCCCCACTGGGGTGCCTGGCCAGTCTGGGTGAGGGGCTGAGGGCTGTTTTCAGGCTGGGAGTGACTGAAGTTCCCAACTGCTCCTTTTTTTCTTTCTTTTTTATTCTGGGCCAGCTTTACCTTGAGGCTTGGCTCCAGCTCTTAGGGCTCAGCTGAAAGTAGGTTTCTGGCCTTTGCTTACAATGTTGTGAATCTGCTGGCTGAAGTCCGGTGGTATTTGTTACAATGTTTCTTAAACTGCCCGCTCAGAGGCCTGCAGCCGCAGGCGGGGAACGTTGGTTTCCTCCAACGATCCTCCGTCACTGAGGCAAGCAAGCCTCATGTTAGTTTCAAGCTTCCTGGCTGCCTGCCGCCATCTTGGCTGACAGTTAATTTGCATATCTCGCTGATTAGCCAATGAATAGGGTAGCGGTTGTACACCAATTACCATGTTTCTCTTTTATTAGTGTAGATAGGTTGTATAAGGAACTCTATAAACTTACCATTAAATTCATGTTATACTTATTAGTTGAATTATAGAGTTTATTCAACAAATATTTATTGAATGTTAACTATATTCTAGGTCAGTGATGACAAACCTTTTGAGCTCAGCATGTCAGCATTTTGAAAAACTCTAACTTAACTCAGGTGCCATGTCACATATAGAAATTATTTTTGTATTTGCAACCATAGTAAAACAAAGACTTATATTTTTGATATTTATTTTATATATTTAAATGCCATTTAACAAAGAAAAACCAACCAAAAAAATGAGTTCGCGTGTCACCTCTGACACGCATGTCATAGGTTCACCATCACTGTCATAGGCTATCTTCATTGTGCTTATATTTTAGTGGGGGATGAGTGAATATTTGAGGAAACAAAAGTACAAAGGTTTATTTCAATGCTTTAAGGCAGGAGTGGGGAAAGTCTGGCCCAAAGGCTTTATAAGGCCTAAGAAGTCATTTGGTCTGGCCCAGCCAAGGCATTAGGGGTGAATTAATTAAATGTTTGACCAAATATAGCAGGCTATTTTTAATTTTATAATTTTTTTTGGCCCACGAATGATGTTATACATATCCAAATGGCCCGTGGCAGAAAAACGGTTCCCCACTCCTCCTTTAAGGGAAATAGAAAGGATAATGTATTGAAGAGTTGAGTTTCTGCTAATTTCTTATTTTCTCCCTGTTAAAGAAAAAGGAAACATGATATACCCGGGGTAAAGGCTGGATATTTTTGCATCAGTTCATGATCTCCCTCTCTGTTTGTATTTCCTCTAATTTGGCGTGCTTTCATCTTTGTGCAACAGAATAGTGTAGGTAATGATGACTTGTTTCAGTTCACAGGATTCGCCCAACGTAGAAAGAAGTAGTTGTGCAAATGTAGCTACTTGTGGTCTAAGTTTGAGAGGGATTTTTCTTTTTTTTCTCTCATGTGCTTTCCTTTTCCTTACACTGTTTTTACTTTCACTTACATAACTTTGCCATTTATGTAGTAAGGGGTGTGAGCCTGAAAGGAAAAGACAGGTAATATTGGTCATATCTAAACTTTGCAAATGATGTTCCACACATATTCTAAAAAAGAGTGGCAGTGACTTGGGGAAAAGAATATTACCACTAGTCAATGATATGTTTCTATATCATATCCCCTTGGAAATTTCTAAGTGATGGAGGACAGAGGTGTCATTTGGACCTCACCTAATAATTGGGCTTGTTGCCAGGGAACCAACCATGGGACTATGTGTTGGAACTTTTAGTTTCCACTCCCTGATTTTCAGGAAGGGAAGAGGCGCTGGAGGTGGAATCAACCACCAATCGCCACTAATTTAATTAGCCATGCCAATGTAATGAAGCCTACATAAAAACCCAAAAGGAGAAGGTTTGGAGACCTTCCAGTTGGTGAACATATGGAAGTACTAGGAGAGTGGCTCACTAGGAGAGATCATGAGAGCTCTGAGCCCCTTTTCCATACTTTGCACTATGCATATTTTACATCTAGCTGTTCTTTTGACAAACTGGTAATCCAGCAAGTAAAATGTTTCTCTGAGTTCTGGGAGCTGCTCTAGCAAATTAATTGAACCTCCAGTCTAGAGTTGGTAGGTAACAAGCACAGGTGGTAACCTGAACTTACGATGGGCATCTGAAGTGTGTGTGTGTGTGTGGGGGGGGGGGGGGGGTAGTGGTGGGAGCAGTCCTGCAGGATTAAACCCTTAACCTGTGGGATTTGATGTTATCTCCAGGTAGTGTCTGAATTTGTGTTGAATTGTAGGATACTCAGCTGGTGTCTGAGAACCTCTAGACATTGGAATTGAGTGCAGCACCTTAATACCCTAAGTATATTTAGTTCTCAGAATATTCTAGGAAGAGAAAACACATACACACACACACACACACACACAGACCACTATAATTGGAACACAGAATCTAGAATATTAAAAAAAGGAAAGTACTTTAAAGTTTATTTGTATAGTTCCTCTCACTCTAATTTTAAAATTATTACAAGTGAGGCTTAAAGGGATTAACATGAAAGGATTACCCAGGGCTGGCTGCCTGACCCTCAGCCTATTGCTCTTTCCACCAGAACAGGTGCTTATTGCATTTGATTTTTTTCCTTCTCAAACTCTATATGTGTGTGGCTTGTATCTTGTTTACTCCATTTCCACATTACTTTGTTTCTTTTATCCACAATTTATTATTACATTCTTCAGAAAGAAAATTCAGGATAGTCCAGTAATTCTTGGGCAACTGCACTCAGACTAATTAGATACAAGGGAAAAGAAAGTCATTTCTGTAATCATCTCTAGAGAGTAGACATGATGATGGTTAAAACTGAATGACAACTATAATTATACTACATCCTTTCCATGTCTTACTGCTATAAAAGTGTGTATAGACATGTTAGTAAGAATATATGAATGCAAGAGCCTGGCTCTAGGTAACAGATTTACATTTAAAAAATCTTATAAGTGAAAAAATATCAAAGAATTCTGTTGTTATTTTCTACTTCATTCATAATTCTATTCATAATGCTAAAAATTCATTACATTACAATGACTTATCATAAATCATTAGATATTCCCTTTCCTACTATTTTCATAACTACGTTTTTTCTTTTTCTTGCTTCATTTATCTACACGACTATACCAATATTTAAAGTTAGTTCTCAAAACTAATAGCATTGTTTCATTGCAAGCGCCCTTTCACTCCAGGGTAATTTTAAACAATAATACACACTATAGCTCAGTTCATCTAAATGAGATATGTTGCTATGATGGAGGTAGTCAATTATCTTTCCAGAAATTTAAACACATTTCTCAAAGATTATATAAAAGCCTCCTGAATCTATTATGAAGACCTGAGCATTTCTTATGCTTATGCAACTTCAGAATGAATGATTTAGTCATATTTATATACTTCTATGTGACAGTAAAACAACTATGCCCAGAATTTGAATACATTTAAAGCAACATAAAGCCTATGGCTATGTAAGTTTTATGTTGTTACTGTCGTGCAAAAACTGAAGTACATTTTTGTAGAAACATTCAAACTGATAAAAGACTGAATAATCATCTGGTTTAATGGCTTCCAATCATTTCCTGACTTAGACGCCTATTAAGAAAGTGGATATCCAATTTGTTTATGACCTCTTGTCACCTGTAGACAGCTAAAGATTGAATGTACTTTAGGGGTTACCTAATGCAAGAATATTCTTTATATATCTTAGAAAGAACCATTTACGGGTTGCGGACACATCCGCAGTAGAAAGAACCATTTACCTGCTGCTTTAAAAAAGGTTCAGGGACAGAGAACTCTTTTTTAGTGTGGTCTATTCCTTTGTTCTAGTTGGTTAAAAGTTCTTCATATCTTATTTCTCTGTAAGTTCAAGCTAAGCTTAGGCCAGAGTAATAATGGTAATATTCAGTTGGTTGAAAGAGAGAATGTTTCATTTCTTTTAAAAAAAGTTAGACCGAGTGAAAGCTATTGTTTTAGGTTTAGTTAAAGCTGAAATACATTTTACATAAATATCAAAATGGTTATAAAGGCCTATTCATAACTTCTTAAATTTCTGAAATATTGGCATGTTTATGCATATCTATACCCAGTTAGAAGTAAGCTTTGTTAAGCTAAAATTCATATTTTAATAAAAATAAGGTTTCCATTATCAAATAAGTTTGAAAAACAGATACTTTTGCTAATGCACCTTATACCCAAAATTTATAAGGCACATCCTATGTAATAAAAGCCTAATATACTAAGTGTCTGGTCGTCCGGTCATCTGTTCAACCAATCAAAGCATAATATGCTAATGAATGCTAAGGCCGCTCAAACGCTCGCTATGACATGCACTGACCACCAGGGGGCAGACGCTCTGACCAGTACATTAGCTTGCTGGTGGAGTGTGGCCAATTGGGACTGAGCGAGACAGCCCAGACATACCCTGCAGCCCTTCCATGGACCCTCCCTGACTGGTCAAACTCCTGCACCCCTCCTCAGCCCCAACCATGCACCAGTGGGGTCCCTCAGCCTGGCCTGCACCCTCTCGCAATCTGGTATCCCTTGGGGGATGTTGGATAGCCGGTTTCAGCCTGATCTCGCAAGCCAGGCTGAGGGACCCCACTGGTGCACAAATTCGTGCACTGGGCCTCTAGTTAGCGTATAAAAGACTTTGAGAATTCATATGGACATGAAGCCTATCTAAATTAATTTAACCCAAGTTTCATAAATGTATGTGACCAAAAACCTTTTCAAAATATAAATAATTATTAGCAGCTGGAGTAGCACTCAGTACTATTTGAAAAATGCTGCTTTAAGCATCAACACTAACTTGGTTCCTTGGTCTGTCCACTCTAGACACCAGTTCTAATCGATTAGTTAAGATCTCTTCTAAATAGACTATAAAGAGAGCTTGCTTAAATTAAAAATTTGTAATGATTTCTTTGTAAAACTTAGTTGAGCCCTAGCCAGTTTGGCTCAGTGGATAGTGTCAGCCTGTGGACTGAAGGGTCCCAGGTTCAATTCTGGTCAAGGGCACATATCTTGATTGCAAGGTATGTGGCCTAGGTTCATGTGGGAGAAAACCAGTTGATGTGTCTTTCTCACATCAATGGATGTTTCTCTCTCTGTCTCTACCCCCACCCCTTCCAATCTCAAAAAAAATCAATAGAAAAATATCCTCAGGTGAGGATTAACAACCACAAAAAAATAGTTGAGAATGATTGGTTCTGCATAGTAGATGGAGAAGGGTATATAAATATATATATATTTGTCTGTTTTGTATAGGAATGTAAAGAACAGCCTAGGGAATATAGTCAATAATATTGTAATAATGATGTATGGTGGCAGGTGGGTACTAGACTTATGTTCCATTCAGTTTATTTTAAATTTTTCATAGTATCTATATTATTTGGCCAGTAATGTATACACCAGGGTCCAAAGCAGGGTTTTGCTGTCACTTCTGATTTTCTTAATCTATCCAGTTAGATAAAAATAGCCCTCAATTTGAAAGTGTAATAATCTGTATTCCATTTATCAAATATTCTTTTTCTCTTTACTTTTGTGAATTCCCTCATTCTCCGGTCCTCTTTGGCTTATAAACTCCTTTATTGTTTTAAATTACACAATGATAGGGTTTTGTTTTCCACACAATTTATAATTTGATAGCAAACATCTGCTTTTTGACAATTGTGCCTCCTCATACTAAAGTTTTTATTCTTTTAGTTTATATTAAAAGCATGGTAATTACTTTTTAAATTAAAGTATAGATTACTTATAATCCAGAAAATATGCTCATTATTTTTCTCAATAATACAATTTTCAAACCTGTTTTAGCCCCTTGTTATTCTTTCTTAACACATTTCCTTTTGTCCTACCTAGAGAATGCTAAGATCACAGATTTGGTGTTTGTAATTCATATGGATCTCTTTGTACTTACCTATATATGTTTGGATCCCTAAGCAATCTGCAAAATTGATTATTTTTATATAAATAAGATTTAATGAGTGCATTTTTCTTCAACCTGCTGTTAGCATAATATGTGAAATTTATTCATGTTAGTAAATATAACTCCAATTAATTTTCTTTTATATGATATAGTATTAAATTGTCTGTATGTGTCAAAATGTATTTAACTGTATTCCTCTTGATAAACAGTAATTTTTATTAAGTCTTACTTTTTATTCATTTATATATAGTTTTGCTATTTAGAAACAATGTGGATCTAATACTCTTGTGCATTATCTCCTTGTGTGCAAGTGTTTATAGAGTGAAATTTAGGGATTATAAGGTATGTATTTAAATTTACAACATATGGTAAAACTGGCAACATTATTGTTAAATTATTCTCTATGTGATTGTATTTTATATACCAAATCTATATTTGCCTCAGAAAGGGTTCATTGTAGTCCTCTAAGTCACTCCTTCTCCACTTGGGCATATCTAGGAAAATGAATGGTCTCAACCAGACTACAAAAACTGAAATAATTCATCATGATCAGATCTGCCCTTCAAGAAAAGTTAAGGGAAGTCCTTCAGACAAGAAGGAAAATGACACAGATGGAAAAAATAGATTTTATTCTAAGGGATATAGGGATACTGACTAAAATGAAGCATGAGATGAGTTCCTGTGGTTGTTCTGGGATGCACCAACCCCCTAAAGGATTTTTAAAAGATATTTGGTTTATTCTTTGTGCTATGAAACCCTGTGGGTTCTGACAAATGCATAATGTCATGTATCCACAATTTCAGTATCATACAGAGTACTTCCACCAAACTAAAAAATATCCTTTCACTACTACCACCTTGTACCCCTCACTGTGATCATTTTATTCTCTCCATAATTTTTTTCCAGAATATCATATAAATGGAATCAAACTGTATGTAGCCTTTGAAGACTGGTATCTTTCTGTAGCAATATGAATTTAAGAATCATTAATGATGTTGTAGGAATTGATAATTCCTTTCTACTGATGAATAGTAGTCTGCTGTATGAATATACCAATTTTTTTGAAGGGACATCTGGTGGCTTACAGATTTTGGTGACTATAAGTAAAGCTGCATTCACATGCAGGTTTTATTGTGTACCTAAGCTTTCAATCTGTTATGTAATTACCTAGGAGTGCAATTGTGGGATCATCTGATAAGATTATGTCTCGGTTTATAACTCTGTCAAACTGTCTTCCACAGTGGCTGAGGACCACCTGCATTTCACCAACAATGAATGACACTGTTACTTTCAGTTCTCACCAGCAATTGTTTTTACCTGTTTTGGGGTTTTAGCCATTCTGATGGGTTTAAAGTGGTATGTGATTTTAACTTCCCTAATGAAAAATCATGTTGAGTATCTTTTCATATACTTTGAATTAAGTCCATTTTAGCTTCAGGCTGAAGAGAAATTTCTCTTTACCTAGAAGAACTTGAATCACTTGCAATAAGAGTTTATCAGTGATAACTTCTTTTGATTATAGGGCAGGGCACACTTCTATTTACTAAATGTCTATTCTGCTTATTATTCCGCAATGACCGTTTGATGCTCCCAAGGTGCACTACCTCGTCGTCCCCAGCTCCAGATATCTCATATGCTGATGTTCCCTTTTGTCTCTGAACCTCTCCTGCATGTGGGGTCTCTGGCTGTCTTGTGTGGGTGGTGTTCCCATACATATGTATGTATTAAATCTGGTTGTTTTCTCTTGTTAATCTGCCTCACGTCTGTTTGATTATTAGGCCAGCCAGGAGAATCTTGAAAGTAGAAGGAAGTTTGTTTTTCCCCCACAAAAGCATATGATAGGTTAAAATATATATGACGATTCTTGTGGCCTAAGCACTATTGTTTCATCCCATATTTCATTAGTCAAATCAAGTCAAATGGTCAGATCCATAGCCAAGGAATGGAGGGTATGTACTGCCTAAGATGAGGCCATAGCCAGTGTGTTCACGAAGAAGAAGTGAGAATCAGGGCAAGAAAGTGCCATATACCTTTACACTTCCTTTGCATATGCTGTTCTCTCTGCCTTAATAATCTTCTGCCACTACTTTTGTAATCTGGTAAACATTTGATCATTATTCAACATGCAGTTAAATACCATCATTTGTAAAGTTTTTCTCTTTTTAAACAGGCAGATTAAATTTCCCCTTTTTCTTTGCTGACATAATTCTTTTTACATGTTTCCTTCTATAGTTGTTTCATTAAATCATTAAAGTGCAGAAAAGCTTGTGTTCCATTTACCTGAATCCTCCACTGAGCTCAAGCAGAGGATTCTTTAGATTACTGGAAGGATGTATTTCCTTTGCTGAACCCATGGTATGTATTCCCCCAAACTGTTGAAAGATTAGATAAATTTAACTATAAATGGCTGGACAATACCTATGGTCATATCTCTGATGTATTAAAAATTATTATGGATAAGAAGATTACAGGAAAAATAGAGGGGAGCTATTTTGTGTTCTTTCTATAAGACCCAAATTAGTTGTATTGTCGCCTATGACTTTTAAGAATATAGAGTGTCTATAAGTCTGTTTTCAAATTGATACACCAATCTTTGAGAAGAGGACACATTGCACAAATGCAAAAAGAGAGGTTTTATAATTGTGGAAGCTCCTCATAGATAGATAGGATACTGGACAGTAAGACATTAAAACACAGGAGAGAGATGACTGCTGAAGTTCATGTTGAAAGTACACCCTTGCCGAAACCGGTTTGGCTCAGTGGATAGAGTGTTGGCCTGCGGACTCAAGGGTCCCAGGTTCGATTCCGGTCAAGGGCATGTACCTGGGTTGCGGGCACATCCCCAGTGGGGGATGTGCAGGAGGCAGCTGATCGATGTTTCTCTCTCATCGATGTTTCTAGCTTTCTATCTCTCTCCCTTCCTCTCTGTAAAAAATCAATAAAATATATTAAAAAAAAAAAGAAAGTACACCCTTATCTTCATTACTCAACAAGATAATTTTAGCTCTTCTTACTTATCTTAATCTTTATTTGACCATCAAAATAAGTCAGGAAACAAAATCAGAGAAAAGATCTGAAATTTTAAAAAGTTATCAATTTTATTTCAATTTGTTAAAATAGAGAACTGCATCTAGATGCTGTCCTTTGGAAAAATGATTACATCTATGATAAGGAATGAAACTCAGATGTGTGGTGTGCTGCAATTACATTTATCACTGAAATCATCAACTAGCCTGTATCTAAGGTGAATAGCTTAATTTCATGAGTAAAAACAAAAAATGAAAAGCAAATTACTAAATTAGTATACTATATAGATACATATGTTGGTTTTTACTTTTGGTTTCGACATAATTCAGTTTCATGCCTTAAGAACGCTACACTCAAATGAAAGCGATTTAAAAAGAATAACCAAGCATCCAGTGATCCTTATTAGCAATAATAGTATTGAAGAGTATACGAGGTATTTTAAGTGTATTCAGTATTTTTACATTATTTTGTTCTAGTACTTTTCCTAATAAGATAACCCTTTTTTATATTTTCAAGTTTTAAGTAATAAACATAAAAACATTGGCATCACATGAGTTTTATTACTTGAATATTGAATCAATAGTTAAATAGATTTCAGTCAGGCTACAAATCTAACAGTAAGTAAAATCAATAAAAACCACTCAGTTACTGGAATTATGGTTCTAACTGATTTATAATGGTGCACAAGTGATTAGTTGCTATTGTAAAGTATTAAATTTACTCATTAGAAGATGAATATATTATAATTAGTTTTTTATTTAGTTAAACATTCATACATTATACAAATGAGTCCTATTATGATCTTTCTCTCTTCCCCAAACTCATGTTCTATTCTTAATCTTCAACGTATTGTTTCTTACAAAAATTTCAGAATAAACAGGACCAAATAATTTTTCCATCATAACACCCCCAAACTCCCATTTCCTAAGGCAAAATAAAGGATTAAAACAAACCAGAAGCATCTCAGTAAACATAATTCTATGGTTAGACATTTGCTATAATAGTTACTTTTATGATCACCACCATGCTTCCATAGGCAAGACTATTTAATTCAGCAAGAATTCAGGGAAGAGTCTAAGATTTTTCACATTTAAATGTAAATGAAAAACAAAACAGACGCGTGGCAAATAAGGTCATTACATTGATCAGCTTTCTTGAAGTTTTCCTGAACCTCATAGGCAATTACTTTCTTATAAAATAAAAGACATTGCTTTGAAGGAACTATGTAGTATATATATATATATATCCTATCTAATAAAAGAGAAACATGGTAATTAACTGTAGCTTCGACATGCTTCCCATTGGCTAATCAGCGAGATATGCGAATTAACTGCCAACCAAGATGGTGGCCGGCAGCCAGGCAGGTGAAGCAAACAGGGAGGCTTGCTTGCTCCAGTGACGGAGGAAGCCAGGTTCTCCGCCTGCCGCTGCTGGGCTCTGAGCTGCTCTCTAAGAAATTATGTTGTAAATATAGAAACTAAACAAAACCCAGAAACCTGCTTTCAGTCAGCTGGGATCTCAGAGCTGGAGTCGCAACAAAGTTTCAAATGCAGAAGGTAAACAAAGCCCAGAAACCTTCTTTCAGCAGCCGAGGTCTCAGAGCTGGAGCCGAGCCTCAGAACTAAAGCCGGCTCTCAGCTCCAGTGACAGCCATAGAAGGTAAATAAATCCCAGAATAAAAAAGAAAAAAGAAATAAAAGAGAGGTTGGGATCTTCAGTCACCCGCCAGCCTAAAAACGGCCCTCAGCCCCTCACCCAGACTGGACAGGCACCCCAGTGGGAACCCCCACACTGAAGGGGCTGTAACCAGCTGCAAACAGCCAGCATCCCCTCATCCAGGCTGGCCAGGCACCCCAGTGGGGACCCCCACCCTGAAGTGGGTGTGACCAGCTGCAAACAGCCATCATCCCCTCATCCAGGCTGGCCAGGCACCCACGCGGGACTCCCACGCTGATCCAGGACACCCTTCAGGGCAAACCACCTGGCCCCCACCCGTGCACCAGGCCTCTATCCTATATAGTAAAAGGGTTATAGGCCTCCCAGCACCGGGATCAGCAGAGCTGCAAGGCCTCCTGAACCTGGGATCAGCGAAGCCGTGAGGCCTCCTAGCACCGGGATCAGCAGAGCTGCAAGGCCTCCCGGCACCGGCACCGGGATCAGTGGAGCAGCGAGGCCTCACTGCCCCTGTGTCAAGCGGAGCCGCGAGGCCTCCCAGCACCAGGATCAGTGGAACCACGAGGCCTCCTGGCCCATGGAGCAGCATGACAGGGGTCAGAGCCCAAACCCCCTGATCGCCCTGTGGCTCTGTGTGTGACAGCGGGTTGGGTCATAACCTCCCTATCCGCCCTGCTCTGTTCGTGACAGGGGAAGGCGCCCCAACCCCCTGATCGGCCCTCCTCTGTGCCTGATAGTGGGGAGCTCCCCAACCCCCTGATCGGCCCTGCGGCTCTGTGCATGACAGGGTGCAGCGCCCCAACCTCCCCATGGGACCTGCTCTGTGTGTGACGGGGTGGAGCCGCAACCTCCCCATCAGTCCTTCCTTGAGTGTGACAGGGGGTGGTGCCCCAACACCCCAATCAGCCCTACCCTGAGTGTGACTTAGGGTGGCATCACAACCTCCCGATCGCCCTGCTCTGTGCATGACAGGGGGCGACGCCCCAAGTCCCCAATCGGCCCTGCTCTGAGCCCAACCAGGGGCTGCAGGGCAGGCACCTAGGGATTGGGCCTGCCCTCTGCCACCCGGGAGCGGGCCTAAGCCAGCAGGTCGTTATCTCCCGAGGGGTCCCAGACTGTGAGAGGACACAAGTGGGGCTGAGGGACATGTCCCCCCTGCAGTGCAGAAATTTTTGTGCACTGGGCCTCTAGTATCTATCTATCTATCTATCTATCTATCTATCTATCTATCTATCTATCTATTACTTCAAATATATTATAGTTGAATGGCTTGAGAAGAAAATGTCCTTGTAGTAGAAAAAACAATACTGCCTATTTCTTCCTCATGTGTATGATTTCTGAAGTGATACTTGCTACCCTGTGTAGATCATTTTTATTTTACTTTTTTTTTTTTTTAACCCTCATCCAAGGATATTTTTTCATTGATTTTTAGAGAGTGTAAGAGAGAGGGAAAGACAGAGAGAAATATCGATGTGAGAGAAACACATGGATTGGTTGCCTCCTGCATGCACCCTGACCAGGGCCTGGGCCAGGGAGGAGCCTGCAATCGAGGTATATGCCCTTGACTGGAATTGAACCCAGGACCTTTAGGTCTGCAGGCCAAGGCTCTAGCCACTGAGCAAACTGGCTAGGGCTATTTTACTTTCATATATCTACGAGTGGCCTGGTGCATGTATTTGTGCACATTGAAAGGAAATTAATTAGAAGAAATATTTTAATATTGCTATTCGCCCTTTCTCTATAATAGAAGTGTCAACCAAATTCACGATTGACAATGACAGATCAAAACACATGCATGCAATTGGTGCCAGCAAGAGCTTTACGTGTATGGTGCATGTGCATATCAATGTAGCCTTTTATAGATATAGAATAAACTTGCTTAATTAGACCTGCTTTCTGATTTAGCTAAACTTTTTCCAGCTCAGTGAAGCACCCCAACTTCTCTTTCAGGTAATTGTCAGCAACATAGCAGTAAATATCAACAGAAAGCAATTATTGTAGATCATGCAGGGAGAACAAAGGATAAAGTATTTAACTGCTGCAGTGTTTGACTGTATTCTGTGCAGTGAGAAAACCTGGTCATTTTCAAGGTCCACCATTTCTTACTTCTTTTAAGTTGGTTCAAGTTTTTAAACTTTCTAAATCTCCACTTTCCGACTAATGAAAAGAAAATAGGATTCCATTAAGTCTCCTATCTACCTACTCGAGGACTTCTATGAGGATCAAATGAGATGAGGCATGGGAAAATGCTTCACAGACATTTGGTTGTAGTGTGAAATGTTTGCACCTGGCTATAAAGCAAGTCATGTTCCTGGGCTGAAGAAACTACAATGAAGCTAGTCCTCACTAGGGAGAGGAAACTGGGCATTGCTACGTGGCGTCATTACCCAGCACCCACAGCGACCATTTCTGGGCTGGGCTGGGCTGTGGGCCGCATTTTGAACCATGGGGTCTTGGCAGCCAGACAGCTGAAGTGAATAGGAGGCTTGCTTGCTCCAGTGATGAAGGAAGCCAAGGTTCCCCACCTGCCGCTGCTGGCCTCTGAGCTGCAACTCTAAGAAACAATGTTGCAAATATAGAAGCTAGACATTCCCCAGACACCTGCTTTCAGCCAGCCGGGCTTCAGCCAGCAGGATCGCAACAGTGTTACAATTATAGAACCCAAACAAACCCAGATCCCTGCTTTAGCAGCTGAGGTCTCAGAGCTAGAGCTGAGCCTCAGAGCTAAAGGCGGCTCTCAGCTCCAGTGACAGCCATAGAAGGTAAATAAATCCCAGAATAAAAAAAAGAAAAAGAAAAAGAGGGGAGGTTGGGAGCCTCAGTTGCCCGCCAGCCTGAAAACAGCCATCATCCTCTCACCCAGTCTGGCCAGGCACCCCAGTGGGCACCCCCACCCTGAAGCAGCAAGATGGCAGCTAATTTGCATACTAAAGGCAGGCGACAGTGGACAAGGCTGTCCTCAGACTGGGACCATCTGTGATCCTGCCGGGTGGGGGGCAGTGCTTGAGGCTGTTCACAGGACCAAGACATGGATCTGTGAGCCTGCCAGGCGGGGGGCAGTGCTTGAGACTGTCCGCGGTCCCGGGACCCGGATCTGTGACCCTTCCCGGAGGGGCGGCAGCTCGCACAGGGGCGGATTGGCCAGGGTTGGGCAGGGCAGGACACCTGGTTTCCGCCCAGCCCCAGTCACTCTGGGCAGGTGAGCAGCGCAGAGAGCCTCTGGGCAGGGGAGGCAGGCCGGCGGAGGGTGGCCTGTACTCCCCACATGGCAGTGGTGACAGCTGTGAGCGCGCCAAGAGAAGCCTGCAGGCTGAGCTGAAGTAGCGCCTGCAGGCCATCAGCGCCCAGGAGTGGCTGCGCAAGATCCGCCTCCTGGCCCAGAAGGTGCAGGATCGCAGGGACAGCCACCGTGGTGGGCCAGACTGACGTCCTCCTGGCCGCACCACGGGGGTTTGCAGATCTGCAAAGCCAGAGGCCTCTGGTGTGCACATCCACCCCTGGCGTGTGAACATCCCCCAGCACACTGTCACCCTCCCACGCCTGCAACAGTTGCAAACCAAGGCGTGCACAAGTTCCCCCCGCCTCTCCACCGCACTTCCATCAAGCCAGCATGCCTAACACCCCCACAGGATGTGCACACATCCCCTCTGATGTGCTCCCATCCTTTGGAGAGAGTCTGGGTGTTCTGGGTGCTGAGGGTGGGCGCCTGTGAGATGACAGTGAGAGGGCGGAGTGGTGATGCCCTGTTCCCACGGAGGCCAGTGCAGCTACAAGATCACCTCTGGGGGGTTAATGCAGGTGCTGAGGCAGGAGCAGGTGCAGACAGACACACCTGGTGGGCATGGGCGGCCCTCACTGAGGTGCCTTCGCTCAGCGTTCAAGATCAAGAACCCAGAGGCGGAGAGGAATTTTGTCCTCTCAGTGAAACAGTGGGATAGTCAGGGCGACTATAGAGAAGGAATGTGCACTTTGGGTGCCAGCACCCATGAACGAAGGCTGCCCTGACTGAGCCTCGCTTGCTTGGGGCCTAGTGCACTCCTGCAGGGCAGCGGGTGACAGGACGTGCTTTTCCGAATTAATGAGAGAAAACGTTGATTCTCCTGCTGCCCACGAAGGTGGAAAGTGAAGTGGGGAGACATGTGGGGAGTGAGCGAGGTTCCCTGTCTTGGGGTTCCAAATCTGCTGTTGGTTTCTTTCACCACTGACTAGAGATATACAGGGTTCCCCCCCAAAATGTATACACACTTTCAATATCTACTAATTCCAATGGTTTTAAGCATAAGAAAGAAACAACAATGGAGCTGTTATCTGTTAAAAGTGTGGGCACAAACAGGTAATTGGACATTCCCTGAGGGGTCTCAGATTGGAGAGGGTGAAGGCCAGACTGAAGGGCCCCTTTCCTCCCCTACCCCAGTGCATGAATTTCGTGCACCAGGCTACTGGTATATATATATCCTATGGTAATAGCAAGTCATTATTTTAGATAATATCACCCTGACCAGTTTGGCTCAGTGGATAGAGCGTCGGCCTGTGGACTGAAAGGTCCCAGGTTGGATTCCAGGCAAGGGCATGTACCTTGGTTGTGGGCACATACCCAGTAGGGAGTGTGCAGAAGGCAGCTGATCGATGTTGCTCTCTCATCGATGTTTCTAACTCTATCCCTTTCCCTTCCTCTCTGTAAAAAATCAATGCAATATATTTTTAAAAAAGATAATATCAAAGCATTATCAATATAAAGTATATTCATTCAAAATACTGTTTCTTTGTATTTTTAAAATACAGAACGCTTCATCAATTTGCATGTTATCCTTGTTCAGGGGCCATGCTCATCTCTGTATACTTCCGATTTCAGTACATGTGCTGCAAAATGAGCACAAAAATACTGTTTATTTTTCTCACTAGTTTTATTCAAAAATCACTGGATAAATGCTTCTCGTCTAGAGAAATTGATCAACATGAATACAAGCACAACTTCTTAGAAGCCCCTGACATATTTTATAACTGCTTTGGTAATAATAAAATTCTCAAAAAATCCTAAAACACTTGATTTAGAGCATACTGGTCTAGTGTTTATTCAAATGTCACTAATGTATTTTCTTTGCCTGTAGTGATGTACAAATTGCATCTTTTTAAAATGAATAATAACTTTTTTCAATACAAAAAAATGTCCTTCTTCATTCCTGCCAGTTGTTTGGATTAAGCTGGGTTTATGGAGCAAAGCAAAGAATGAACTAGCATATTTGGTCCAGATGCTTAGTTCAAGCTTCTAAAGTATCTTCCTTTAAATTATTTTAAAAACATTTTATATTTGTTAGGACATTCATTTCTTGTTTACTTTAAAGATTTTTTCTATTTTTC
This sequence comes from Myotis nattereri, assembly GCF_964212035.1. Taxonomy (NCBI): domain Eukaryota; kingdom Metazoa; phylum Chordata; class Mammalia; order Chiroptera; family Vespertilionidae; genus Myotis; species Myotis nattereri. Next base: position 82,747,448 of record NC_138077.1, read on the forward strand.
AAACAGTTGTTATACAATATATTTTCACATGTTTTTATTGATTTTAGAGAGAGAAAGGAAAGGAAAGGGATAGAGTGACAAAAACATCAATGAGAGAGAAATATCGATTGTCTGCCTCCTGCACACCTCCTACTGGGGATCAAACCTTCAACCTGGGCATGTGCCCCAACCAGGAATTGAACTGGGGACCTCTTGGTTCCTGGGTCAACACTCAAGCACTGAGCCACACTGGCTGGGCTGATATACAATATTATATTAATTTCAGGTGCACAACCCAGTGATTAGACATTATATAACTTAGTAAACTTCTATGACTTAGTAAGGTGTTCACCCCAGCAAATCTAATACCCATCTGACATAGTTATTACAATATTATTGACTATATTTCCTATTTTGTACTTTATATCCCGATGACTATTCTGTAACTGTACTGGTAGTTGGATAGGCATGAGGAGAGTAGGAGGATATGCCCGGGGCGAAGGAGAGAGCCCTGGGTGCCTAGGTACAGGCCAAACGACAAGCCCTTACAGGACCACTCCCCTAAGCATTACACATCTAGGCCTTAGCTATGTTTCAGCTCCATGTCCAGAGAAGCAGCAAAATCAGACGGAACAATGCCATGGCTAACATCAGGACCAGCTGCATTGACTAATGACCCCCTGTCCTGGTGCCAGCCAATCAGTGGAGACCAAGACCCTTAGGGGTCACATCTGGAAAGCAGATGAATATTCTATTTAGACCCCCGCCCCGGAGATTTCCATATAAAAGCCTAATTGATAGGGAACCTAGCATTCATTCTCTCTCTCTCTCTCTCTCTCTCTCTCTCTCTCTCTCTCCATTTTCTGGAGCACACCTGTGCCTTTCCTCCCACTTTTGTGTCTCTCTCCCTCCTAAGCTCCAAGGGCCCTTCTTTCACCTCTGTAACTTGTTTCCTGAGCCCATTTCTCGTATAGCTCAATTCTTTTACCTCTGTGACTTTCTAAATAAAATTTCTTTTATAGTTTGAGTCTTGCCTCTGAATTCTTTCTTAGCCAGAACTCAAGTACAGAGGCTGCTAAACCAAGGTCTAACACCTGGAGCCCGCTGCCAACATAACTACTAATTTGAACTACTTAATTCCTGCACTTTTTTCACCCATTCCCCCAGCCCTCCTCCCATCTGGAAAACCATGAAAATATTCTCTGTTTCTATGAGCCTGTTTCTGTTCTGATTGCTTTTTTTTTAGATTTCACAATCTTTTCAAAAGGTGTGAAATTACATATGAATCTAAGAACAATTTTGTTTGTTAGAAATATTAATTTTGTTTTATAGGTGAGGAAATTGGAATTCAAAGATGGTAATTGATAAAACTCATCTAGCTATTATGAGGTGCAGAGTTGAATTTGAACGTTTAACTCTTAGCCCTGTGATCTTTTGAAGGTGAGAATAAATTATTTGTAAATGTTTTCAAGATTTTATTCTTATCTAACTTCCGGGTTTTTTCCTATGATATATTTATTAGTTGGTCCCTTTTTATTTATCCTATGTGGAATTTGTTGAGCTTCCTAGATGTATAAGTTTTCACCAAATCTGGGGATTTTTCAGTCATGATTTCTTCCAGTTTTTGTTTGTTTGTTTGTTTGTTTTTCCCTGCCCCTGCTCTGGCCTCTCCTTCTGGTGGTCCCATTACGTGCATACGTGTATGTTAATGTTCTTTATTATTACTTTCAAGTCTTTTTCTTATAAATCTGATACATCTGGACTTCCTTATATGCCTTTCTATTTGTTAGTGACTCACTAAATTATTTTGGTGAAATCTATCCCAGCCCCCAACCCCCAGTCGCCACCACACACCATGTTTAGCCACTGATGTAGGGATGGGTATGCCAACAGTCACCATGGAAAGAAAGCTGCATTGGGAAGAATTTGTTTTTGTTTTTGTTTTTGTTTTTTTTGCTGGCTAGTCTTAGATTTCAAACTCTACTAATTGCCAGCTGATTGCTATATTGTTTTCAACAATGCCCTGGGGCATAAATTGCTCCACATACTAATCCAATAAAAGTCTAGGTTCTTTGAAGGGATAGCTTTTGAGGTCAATGCTTGATTTTTTGTTCTGACCCCAAAAGGGTTCTTCCCATCTGTCTTATTTCCTGAAATACATTCTGAAACCTGGCCCACCTACAGTTTAGCCCATTTCTTGAATCTCCTACCAATTGCTTTTCACTATAAGTCACTGCCATTATCCTTAAGAGTACCTTTAGGCTTTAACTTCTTCACTCTCTGTTTCAAACAAAGTCAGTTCCTTTGGAAGAGATTAGGAGTTTTTATGTTTTTTGCTCTGTTTCTCCCTTCAAGGGTAGTCTTGAGCCAGATCTCCGTAGCTAGAAATGGGGACAACGGGGAAACTTCTCTCTGAGTGACACCCCTGCTCTGGGAGCTGAGCAAGCAGAGCCCTAAGTCCTCTCTTGGCTTAACAACAACTTTAGAAGCCAGGACCAGGGTGATTAGGGCTCCAGTATTCTCAGCAGGTCCACACACAAAGTAGAACTTCTGTTCCACAAGTGTCCCACTTTGCAGCTGTGCCACCCGACAAAGGAGTCTGTTTGCCTGCAGACATCAAAACCCAATAAGATATGAATAGGAGTTTGCAAGAAAGAAAGTAAGGGTTTATTTTTAGAAGGTGGCCCATTCCTGGAAACAAGTGATCTAATGTCAAAGACATGGCTCTGTGATGGCTTTCAGGGCATGGCTATATGTGGGAAAATTATTAATCATGGCGACTAAGAAAGTTAGGGTTGCGGTTGTGGCCTCTACCGATTGGCCGGTGCTAAGGTAGCGGATAGTTGGTCAGTGCCATTTATCCTGATGCCAGCCATAGCGTAGCTTCATCTGGTTTCAGCATTTTTCTGGGCCTGGAGCTGAAACACAACTGAGGACTACATGTTCTCTTTAGTTTGATAGAAACCCTGTCTGTCGTCAACAGACCCAAGGCTTTGTTCTTTGGTCCTGATCAGAACCTCATTGTCCTTAGAGCTTGAAGATCAAGGGAGTGGTCATGCTATAGAGAAGGAGGCAGGTCAGCGAGGGAGCTGGATGAGGCCAGTTTGAATCAAAAGGAAAGAAAGGAGAAAAGGTCATAGTAAAGAAATGAAGTTTCTGTGTGGTTACAGCTGCACTCCCCCCAGGACTTAGCTGCAGTAACAGATAGCGGAAGGAAGATGAGAAATACTAATATTCTGCTTCGCTATGGAAGAAAGTCTGCCATCTGGGTGTCAGGGATAGAGGGATCTCTGTGCTCTTGGCTGCAGCAGTCTCGAGTGTTGTCTCCACCTCACAGGGCTTGGAGGAGGGTGACAGGGCTCTTGGTTCAAATACCACAAAGTCATTTCTTTCTTAACAGATGGTTATAGCTGTTTTGAATAGATATTTCTTTAAAAAAAATTTTTTATCACCCTTAGATCAGGGCCTGCAAGTTTTCACCAGTTTCACTCAGGTCAATAGCACTCCTATACTGACAAGCTTAAAATTAATTTTCTTGACAATATTTTTTTAAAAAATATATTTTATTGATTTTTTTACAGAGAGGAAGGGAGACAGATAGAGAGTTAGAAACATCGATGAGAGAGAAACACCGATCAGCTGCCTCCTGCACACTCCCGACCAGGGATGTGCCCGCAACCAAGGTACATGCCCTTGACCGGAATCGAACCTGGGACCCTTGAGTCCGCAGGCCAACACTCTATCCACTGAGCCAAACTGGTTAGGGCTCTTTACAATAATTTTGATGCTTATTTATAGATAGAACTAAAGTGAAATGAGAATTACTAATTTGATAAAGTTTAAAAAACAGCACTGAGTCAGTTTTTCTTATAGTTCTGGTGTGAATGATGTAATTTGTTAACTTAGATATGTTTCTATGCCTTCAGGGCAATTGAAAATATAAATAGAGTTTGAATCTCTGATTATAAATATAAGTATGCAAATTTCAGACTATTTGTGGAAATTTAAATCTCCTGTAATTTTTTTTTTACATAAAATGATGACTAAATTAGCACAATTAAATTTAGATAAGATGAATTATTCTAACTTACATTAGATGTAAAGAACAGTTTTCTCATGTATAAATTTGATATTTTTATTTTTTCTTTAAACTTATGCTAATTTTTAATCTTTAACAATGATAACTACAATACTAAAAAGCAATCACCAGAATAAATTATTTTAAGATCAGATTAAGATTTTGGGAAAACATATTCTTATATCTATTTTGTTAAATGTTCAAAAGAAGCTACTTTTTTTTACTAAATAAAAGCAACAAAAACCCAGAGTAATTTTTAAAAAAAATTATTCAACAGAACAGTAGGATCTGATTTTCTTAAAAATTTCTAGTTACAAATTTGTATTTCTAAATCAATGTCTCAGCCATGTTTTAGACTCCTAACATAACATATTATAAGCAATTCTGTTGTAAGAGTACAATGTAAAAATTTTTCTATAAATTAGTTTTTCAATCTACTTTTTATTTGAAAAACTACTGGAAATATTGAGTAAGAAATTAATTATACAAATAAATAATAAGGGTATAGATTTTTGTTTATAAAGACATTTGTTTATATAATCTTACTTAAGTTTACCAACAGGTAACTGAGTGTTATTATTATGACATATTATTTATTTATTTATTTAGCCTCCATGAAATGCTTTCTATCATTCATACAACTAGTATGTAATTGAGGAAGTTTTTTGGAAGCAGGTAGTATGCCAGACTCCCGGGGAAAAAATATTTTAGAATAATATATTCTTTTCCATAAAAGGAGCTAGTAATTGGAAGGGAAACACACAAGTGTCAAATAGTCTTTTAATATTTTAACATCCGAACATAAAGATTCTCTGTTTGTGGGAACCTAGCACTTTGAAACTAAGTGATATACATAGAATTTAAACACATATTTTCCACTTCAGTTCTAAACTCATTGTTACTATCAAGTCAAAGGTATGTCAGCACGAACCAAATATTTATGATATCTAATAAAGGAATTTATTTACAACTTCTCTAATATTAAAGTTCTGCTTTTCTACCAGAGTCAATAAAAACATTTTAAAAATTCCATTTTAAACCTAGTATAAGTACTATATTGTCCACACTTTTTGAGACTGTATTATATTAAGTTCTGTTTGTTTGATAGAATCACCTCCTAGTTTTTAATTTTAAGAAAAAACTAAACTAAATCATTTGTTTGAGAATCTAAAAGCGAGATTGTCTTTATATCAAGTCCACATCTAATGGAATTAATATATAAGTACACTAAATACTATATAAAATACATAAATTAAAAAGCATACTTCAAACAATTACTTTTTGAATGTCTACTATGTGCAAGGTACTAATCTAAAATGCCTTCTTTTATTAATTGTCACTCTCATTCCATATATTTTGGAAAAATTTAGTAACTCCATACTGTAGTTTGCTCCTATGAAATCTCTTATAATCACAGAAGCAGGTCCTCTTCTGTTCAATGAGATGCTGAGTTGCTTTTCAGAGACAACAGACCAAGACCACCACAAGTCACACAGCCTGGACATGTGCAGAGATCTTTGGCCTCCTACTGCTCCTGGAACCAAAGTGTAGTGTTCTACTGTATACCCGACCCTCTGTGTGTGCACAAGTGCGCGCGCACACACACACACACACACACACACACACACACACGAAACCAAAGGAGCAAGATATAACTGAAACTCCAAAACTGGTACTCTTTCAAAAGCCAAGGGTCCATTGTCTAGGAAGATCCGCTATTGACGCCCCTTTACCACAAATGCCCAGGTTCCAAGGTCCTCCAACTAAAACTTGCTCAGGCGCACTTTGGCATACCTGTTTCTCCTAGCGCCTTAAAGACCCTTGGCCTTGCCCAGGAAGCAAGATGGATTTGAGGATTATGTCTCCCATTTTCTCCATTGACACCTTTTCAATCTACAAATCTTTCCTCATTTCAAATCCAGACGTTTTGAGTTTTGAACTGTCAAGCACAAGGACTTTGATGTGGTAACACTCTGAGTTCAGGCAGAATGTGATCTCTAATCCTAATTTCCTCCTTTGCAACATCAGCCTGTGCCTCAAGGATAGTGATCTCCTGGGATCTAATGTAGGCTCACTCTTGGAAGAAAATAATGAATTAAAATGAGATTTTTCTCTTTGCCTCAAGAAAGATAAAATACTAGCTAATATTTAAATGGCTGTTTCCATGTCCACACATTGTTCTATTAGTTTCACATATTAATTTGTTTAATGAACACAACCAGCCCTGTGCTGTTGGTCAGAATGATTCCCACTTAAAAGGAGCTGTTCTGTAACTTCCCCAAAGCCACACAACTAGTAAGTCATGAAGCCCAGTCAGTCCAGCTCCAGAGTCTCTGCTTTTACTTCTGAACTGCACAGCCTATGACCTAGGACACAGACATATCTGATACTGAAAGCCTGCCTTGCTTATCACTTTGGAAGCCAGGATGATCTTTTCGTGACTAAACTTCCCATTTGTTTTTGCTAGTTACTTAAATAAGGAGGGGAGTAGAGCTCTTCTCATTTTACCAAGTGCAGCCTGAGTCATCATATATAATTTCTAAACAAGGAGGTAAAAGTTCTTAGACTGTTCTCATGGAAATGATAATTTATCTGAACTTTGTCAGTATAGCCATTTGGATTTTGGACAGTTTTTATTATTCAACTAGTAGGCCCGTGCACGAATCCGTGTGCCAGTAGGTCACTGCCACCCTCCTGTAGCTCCCCACTTCATAGCTTGTTGCCCTGCCCTCTCTTGTAGCTCTCTGCCTCCCACTTTCTTGCTGCCCTGCCCCGTCCTGTAGCTCTCTGCTGTTGCTTGTAGCCAATAGGTCGCTGCCACCCTCCTGTAGCTCCCCTGCCCTCTTTCCCTCTCCCCCCCTCATAGCTTGCTGCCCTGCCCCCTCCTGTAGCTCTCAGCAGCCCACTTTTACCTCGCTGGCCCACCCTCCTGCTGATCCATGATTGGTCGTGATGCACTTGGTCATTACGCCTCAGGGCGTAATGGCTAATTAGCATATTCCTCTCTTATTATATAGAATGTGTCTACCTACAATGATAAATATAGCCCTTTCTGAACACTAACATGGCTTTAAACTTAGTCAAAGCCATTATCCTCTTTTGCCTACATTCATATTATAAGAGCCTCATACTTCTCCCTACTTCCATCCTAGTCCCTTGTGCAAGTACCAGGCAGTTTTGAGAACAGTGGCTTTGTGATATAGCTTGATATCTGGTATTGTGATCCCTCTAACTTTGTTTTTCTTTCTCAAGATTGCTGCAGCTATTTGGGGTCTTTTTTTATTTCATATGAATTTTTGTAGAGTTTGTTCTAGGTCTGTGAAATATGCCATTAGTATTTTAATGGGGATTGCATTAAATCTATAGATTGCTTTGGGTAGTATGGACATTTTAATGATGTTGATTCTACCAATCCATGAACACAGTATGTTCTTCCATTTGTTTATGTCTTCCTCTATCTCTTTTTTTTCCCAATGTCCTGTAGTTTTCTGAGTACATGTCTTTTACCTCCTTAGTTAAGTTTATTCCTAGGTATCTTAATTTTTTTGGTGCAATGGTAAATGGGATTTTTTGTTTGTTTCTCTTTCTGGGAGTTCATTATCTATAATAATAAAAGCATAATATGCTAATTAGGCCAGATGTCCTTCTAAATGACCTTCCAGACAAAGCCTGGGCTGAAAATACTGAGGCAGCCACCGCGGTGATGGCGGCCAAGCCCCTTGCACGAATTTCATGCATCAGGCCTCTAGTTGGTGTATAAAATGGCCACAGATTTCTGGCACAAGAACAGATATATAGACCAATGGAACAGAACAGAGAACCCAGAAATCTACCTAAGCCATTTTGCTCAATTAATATTTGACAAAGAAGGCAATACATACAATGGAATTAAGACAGTCTCTTCAGTAAATGGTGCTGGGAAAATTGGACAGATACATACAAAAAAATTAAACTAGACCACCAACTTACACCATACACAAAAATAAACTCAAAATGGATAAAGGACTTAAATGTAAGATGGGAAACCATAAAAGTCTTAGAAGAATCCATAGGCACCAAAATAGCAGACATATGTTGTAGCAATATCTTTACCTATACAGCTCCCAAGGCAATGGAAACTAAGGAGAAAATAAACAAATGGGACTACATCAAAATAAAAAGCTGCACAGCAAAAAGAAACCATCAAAAAACAATAAGAAAGCCCACTGCATGGGAGAACATATTTACCAATGTTATCTGTAATAATAAAAGGGCAATATGCTAATTAGACCAGAAGTCATTCCAGATATCATTCCAGATGTCCCTCTGGAAAAAGCTGGGGCTGGAGGGAACCTCAGGTCCCAGGTGCCTGATGGTGGCCGGAGTGAAGCCCAGGTCCTGGGTTTCTGCCGGCGGCCGGAGGTCCTGGGTCCTAGGTGCTAGAGGAAAGCTGTTCCCGGCAGCCGGGGAAAGAAAGTCCTACTTTTGCACGGATTTTGTGCATCAGGCCTTTAGTATCCAATAAGGGCCTAATCTCCAAAATTTATAAGGAACTCATACATCTTAACAAAAGGAAGATAAATAATCCAATTAAAAAATGGGCAAAGGACTTAAATAGACAATTTTCCAAAGTGGACATACAGAAGGCCAAGAGACATATGAAAAAATGTTCAAAGTCACCAATTATCTGAGAGATGCAAATCAAAATGACAATGAGATACCATCTCACACCTGTCAGAATGGCTATCATCAACAAATCAACAAAGGACAAGTGCTGGGGAGGATGCGGTGAAAAAGGAACCCTCTTGCACTGCTGGTGGGAATGCAGACTGGTGTAGCCACTGTGGAAAACAGTATGGAGTTTCCTCAAAAAATTAAAAATGGAACTTCCATTTGACCAGTAATCCCACTTCTAGGAATATATCCCAAGAAACCAGAAACACCAATCAGAAAGGATATATGCACCCCTATGTTCATAGCAGCACAATTCACCATAGCTAAGATCTGGAAACAGCCTAAGTTCCCACCAGCAGATGAGTGGATTAGAAAATGGCGGTACATCTACACGATGCAATACTAACTACACTGTTATAAAAAAGAGAAAACTGTTACCATTCTCAACAGCATGGATGGAACTGGAGAGCATTGTGCTAAGTGAAATTAGCCAGTCAGAGAAAGATAAATATCACATGATCTCACTGAAATGTGGAATATAATGAACAACATAAACTGATGAACAAAAGTATATCCAGAGACAGAGAAGCATCAAACAGACCATCAAAACTCAGAGGGAAGGCAAGGGAGGAGATGGACGGTAAGAGATCAACCAAAGGACTTGTATGCATGCAAGTAAGCATAATCAATGGACACAGACACTAGGAGGGGTGAGGGCATATGCTGGGGGGTGGGGGTGACCAGTCAAGGTCAATGGGGGAAAAAGGAGGCAAATGTAATACTATACGTAATACTTTAAACAATAAAGAATAAAAAAAAATAAACTGAGAAGCCTTGAAAATTTATAAACAAAAAGAAACACACACACACAAAAAAAACTCCACAGAGAATTTGCATATTACTTAGCGTACAAATTTGCCCCCTTTCTCTTTCACCCTGCTTATCTCTTATGATCCTCCTCTGGGTTGGCCTCATAATTGCTTCCTTGTGTTTACCAGGCTCACTCACAATTCCAGGCATTTGCTCCTTGCCCTTTCATCTGCCTGGAATGTCTTTTTCTCTAAAGTCCACATATTTTACTCTTTCCGTTTCTTCAGATTTAAATTATTTCTTAAGCAATGCGTTACCTCTTCATCTTTGTCTAAAATATTATACCTTCATGACTGCAATGTTTATTTTCCTTCCTGCTTTATTGTTTCTTCATAAAGCACAAATATCTGATGCACTATATATTTTGTTTATTTATCTTGCTACCTTATGTATGTCATCCATTTTATCTATAGCTGAAGCCTCAGTATGGGAAAAAACACACACCATATGATAAGAACTTAAAAAAAATATTTGTTGAATGAATGAAGAGTGAACTGTCAAATAGGCACAATACGGAATTTAACTGACAAGTTCTAGGGCAATATACTTCAAATTGATTTGAAGAAGAACAGTTTTACCCATTCAGGCAAAAAAAAGGTCAAGACTAATTGTCTCTTACTTAACTTTTTATGCAATTGTTAGGCTGTTTTACTGCTGCTGAAGTTGGTTGGTTCAGGGGAGCACACAGGAACTGTAAGATGTGTTCATACAACACCTTCAGTGTTCCATCTCGGCCTATGATCCCTTCCCTCTCACTCTGTTAATCGAGTTTGCACAACACTCTATTGTGAGAAAAGGAAAAAAATTATTCCTGTCACTTTATAGAAACCCCTTTAAAAGCAGTTTACTGAATCATCCTAGTAAATTTGTTAACGCTGCATCTGGTATTTCTATCATACTTTAAGCGTTCATCACATAAAAGAAAGCACAGGCAAAACAGGCTGAACCCCCCTCCCCCCCCAAAAAAAAAACAACAAAAAAACAAAAAACCAACAGACATTTTCTTTCCCATGTGTACCATACTTTCTTGTGGCTTCACAACTCTCAACATGTCCTGCCCTCAGTCTTGATTTCCTCCTTCTGTCACCTCCCATCCCTCCTGCTAATTCTTCCTTCTCAACCTGTCGAGACCATGTTAGTTTTGTTCACTACTGGATATCTTCACTCCGAGTCCAGGGTCTGGGATGTAAAAGGTGATTCATGTTTGGGCCGACGACCTTCAGTGCGCCCTCTAAGCTTCAGGAGGACTCTGGTGCCAAAGCCCTTATTTCTGAGCTGTCCTCATCATGGCTGTAGCAAATGTTTGCAGAGAGTTTAACTTCCTAAACTTTTGGGGACAGTTTTTTGTTTTTGTTTTTTAACAACATTCCTGGCTTTATACTTTTTGACCAGTAAACATTAGCTAAGTGAAAGGACAAATGTTAGAATCATGTGCAAAAACCACAAATGGGAAATATGAAATAGAAAATATTTTCGAATATCATAGGGCTTTGAAATTATTTCAGATTGTGACAGGATTTTTATTATATTGCTACCTAAAGAAAGCCATTATAATTGCACAACCATTTTTACAATAAAAATACCACCTTATATAAGCACGTGTGAATACAGAGGAGGGAAGTGGAATAAATAAAGTAAAATAGAGGAATGAGCAAAAAAAATTTAAATAAAGTTTAAAAATTATAATATATGAAAAATTTTAAAATGAAACAAAAACTTGGGAGTTTGAAACCAAGAATCAAATGGATAGGGTTTGAAATAAGGGAAACGTGTGACAGTGGTTCAATTGTGGATGAATTTTTTAAAAAGATGTCTGTCCATATTTATTCTACTTAAAAACAAAAAATTAGAGTCGATTACATTTTAACATAATTCTTGGCTTTGCATGAAATCAGAAGTTTGTCAAAATTACTTTCTATTTTTGAGAAAAAAATTTTAATTATTTTATCTAAAAAGTAACAAAATAATTATTTTTTTCTGACAAAGACTAAGCTTTATGAATGCAATGCTTTATTTCAACAATAACCATAAAGTTAATATGTAAAATGCAACCTTTTCCAATGGGTATTACATTCATTACAGAAATTCTTTGAGTATAGAGGGAATTTTTCATTGTGCAACTTTTCAGTGGCATCAACTCATAGGAATGTCAGAACGGTAATCCTATCTAATAATAGACAAAGAATGAAATTGATCATACCTTCACTACACCTCCCACTGGCTAATCAGCGAGATATGCAAATTAACCACCAACAAAGATGGCGGTTAATTTGCATATGTAGGCGCAAAGTGGCAGAGCGAAGACTGAAGGCGGCTCTGGCTTGAAGGCGCCTCCCTCCAGCTGCCGGAGCAGCAAGAGGCTTGGAGGCGCCTCCGGCCGGAGCGAAGGCCTGGGTCCCGGGTGCCGGAGGAAAACAGTGCCAGCAGCCAGGGGAAGTGAAGGCCTATTGCAACAGGCCTCTAGTTTTATATAATAATATTTGAGCAAAAGTAAATGCAAGTATAGATATGCTTCACAAAAATGTGAGCAATCGATCAAGTGTTCCTTCCTACGCCTATCATCTTTCTATTCAATATATTACTAAACACAATATTTAATTCATTTTTATGATAAAATCTAAGACTATTCTTTAGGAATGTAGGGTGGTTTTTTTTTTTATTAAGTACCAGGTTTTAGAGATAATAGACAAAAATGTGATTCAGGTCTTACTTCCAGGAGTTAAATTATTATTAAAATAAATAGATATGTAGATATATAATTTGCAATCTAGGCTTCCAGTTAAGATGGCTGAGTAGGTAATCAAAGTACTGGCATTATAAGCACATCAAAATTACAACTAACCTACAGACTAACCATCATGGAGAGCCACCTGAAATCTAGCTGAACAGAATTCCTATAAATAATAATATATAAAAAAGCCAGGTTGAGACTGATAGGAGGGGTGGAGATGCTGAATGGACCAGTCCAACACCCACATGTGACAGTTAAAAATCAGAGGGATGACCCTGGCCGGTTTTGCTCAGTGGATAGAGCGTTGACCTGCCGACTCAAGGGTCCCAGGCTCGATTCCCGTCAAGGGCATGTACCTTGGTTGTGGGCACATCCCCAGTGGGGAGTGTGCAGGAGGCAGCTGATCGATGTTTCTCTCTCATCGATGTTTCTAACTCTCTATCCCTCTCCCTTCCTCTCTGTAAAAAATCAATAAAATATATTTTTAAAAAAATCATAGGGATGTATGGGCTGTAGAGCTCCCTGCAAGGAGTGAGCAGTCCCTGCCCCACATCAGATCCTCCAACACAGGGTTTTAGTGCCAGGAAGAGAAGTTCTTATAAATTCTGGCTCTGAGGCCCAACAGAAATTGTAGCTTAGTGAGATGTAAATAAAAAAAGCAGGAGTAGCAATACTTATAACACAAAATAGATTTTAAAACAAAGATTATTACAAATAGCAAAGGATTCAACAATTTTACTTCTGATTATTTCTCTTAAGAAATCCAAAATACTACATATGTTCATTGTAGCAATATTTACAATAGCCAAGATATAGAAGTAAATTGTGTCCATCAATAGATAAAGAAGAATTGACATATATATGTATATGATATAGTCAATAATATTGTAATAAGTATGTATGGTGTCAGATGGGTACTAGATTTATCAGTTCATAAGTTATATAAATGTTTAATTATTTAATTGTACACCTGAAACACATATAATAGTATACATCAACTGTAATAGAAAAATAAAAAAATGTTATAAAAAGTAAGACCCACAAAACTAAAGGATATGGGGAGAGGGGAAATAAGAACTGTCGGGTCAATGTTGCATTGTCCCAGATGCTATTCTTGTCTGCAAAGGTGTCTGACCACATTTTAGATAAAGTGTGCGTGTCTGGGAATGATAGATATTAAAATGAACGATATTTCCCATGATGGCTAAAATACTAACATTTATAAAATAATCATGTTTGCATTGGATTGCCATGTTTTATCATTAACTGTGCAGAAAAAAATTTAAAATACAGCAGTTCTTCCCAATTATCCTCAATTTTACTTTCCCAGGTTCAGTTACCCTCAGTTAGCCGTGGTCCAAAAATATTAAGTAGAAAATTGCAGAAATAAACAATTCATAAGTTTTATATCATGAAAAAAATAATTCGCAGTATAACTGGTAAGTATAAAACTGGGGTAAAGCTCTTATAAAATCGGGGAGCATAAAGGTAATCCCATATAAGTGAGCGAGGAAGAACTGTAGAGAGCAAGTGATGTCTCAGATGTCCGTTAGTAATATTAGTTATTTTTCTATTACTTATAGCAGGGAGTAAGGGAAGGTTCTAGACAAAATATAAGTCCAAACTACTGAGTAAGAAAGAATACATTTGTAAAGGGAAGCAGGTACAATTTGGCTGAATCTGGGGTATGAGGGAAGTTGCAGAGGGAAAAGATGCCCTGAAAATGTATTGGAGCCAACTTTGACAAACCCTGACATGGCTCCATGAGCTTGAAGCTCATCTGAGGTTGGAGCCAGAGAGCTGAGCTGTCATCTGTCTGAATAACTGGTTAAAGAATTAAAGCAACAAGCAAACAATGAAGAGGATAGATAGCCTTTAATTACTCACTGCAATGATATAAGCAAGAAGCTAAACTCAGATAAAACATGGGCGCTCTGTTTCATTTTTCCCATGGAAAGGTACACGGGTGGATCCAAGCAAACATGGATGAGATCCTCTCACTGTTGATGAAGCCCCGACCTAAGGTAACTGAAGACTTTAGTTTTATGAACCCTGAAGTTAGGGAGCAGGTGCGGGGGGAAGGTCTGGGAGTGGAAAAGCACCGGGTACTGAGTCAGAGTGGGGAAAGTGTCTTCACGGCTCCCCCCATGAGGAAGCTTCCTCAGAGGTGCCTGAAAAGGACCTTGACCCAGGCCTCAGATAAAGATTTCTAGGAATGAAGGCACTTGGACTAGGAATGCAAATTAGCAAAAGACATGGCCAGCCAGGGGGATGGAGTCCTTGACTACAACTCAATAACATTTAGAAACTGTCATGCTTTGGCTATGTACCAAGACTGGTGTATGTATGAGAGTGTGAGTGTGTGATAAATGTGTGTGTGTGGAGGTGGGGGGCGAGGCAGCTTTTTTCCTGAAGCATTTGTAATTGCCTATATTTGGGCCTGAGAAACCAGAGTGTTTTTTGTTTTTGTTTTTGTGTGTCGTCGTTTTTTTTTTGTTTTTTTTTTTTTTGTTTTTTTTTTTTAACAAGAACTGACTCCTCACCACGGTAAGGGCTGTGTTTTCATTGTGATGTGGACAGTGGGGAAGCATGAGACATTTTGAAGCATGAGTTACTTGATTAGATAAAATTTTCAGGAAAACAACCCTTAAGACAATGGACTAGTTGGAGAGTGTTATAGACAAGAAGAATGATTAAGAGAACTCACTAGTTCATGTATATGTACTTTTAAATGATGGGATGGTTTACTTAACTAAAAAGAACCTCTAAGAACAATTTTGAAGGTAGTTATTGAAAGGACAGAACAGGACTGATAGCTGTGTCCTTATCCCCTCTTCCAAGAAAAAGCTGCAGAATGTATCAGTTACTCAGCCTGCCCTTATCTCAGCCAATGGGAAAGCGGGGAAACTGGCCCAAGGCCAAGAGTATGCTAGCCACCCCCCTGTCTTTGTGTAACCAGACCCTAGCTGCACCCTGCCCTTGCGTCACTAGCCCCCGGCCCTCACTCAACCAACTGGAATCGGCCAAATCAGTGGTCAGAGTGTGCCCCCACCCCCTGACCCCAAGCCCTATAAATTCTTTGTTCCCTTGGGACTCGGGGCTCTCTCTTGCATCCAGTAATGGAGGCAGGGGGGAGACCAAGTCCCGGGCTTGAATAAAAGACTCTATGCTTTTGCATCGGACTCGGCTCCCTAGTGGTCTGTCTTGGGGGATCTTGAAATCTGGGCATAACATTATCAGTTACTAAGTCTAGGCCTGAGGATTCTAAGCTACCACTCTTTCAACTCTTTAATAATAAGTAACAGGATACTTAGAATTACAGTACTGGGTTTGTCTCTTTTTCCATTAATTAATGGTTAAGATGTGGGAATTGGGGTCCAGAGTTCTTGTGTATTTATTATGGCTTCCTGTTTGATATTCCTTCTTGGACCTCTCAGAGCTTCTTTCAGTATTTAACATGAAGACAGTAGGATCAGTGGAGGTTTTGTATACTATCAGGGCTCTGAGATTCATTGCATAGCTGGCTTTATAGATATTTGCTTCTGTAGTTGAAATTACTAAAAGTATTTGGATCAGGAAATAATATTTATTTTAAAAAGCACCAATGTTACAAATGCTACAACCTAATTTATCATGAATTGATGTATTTAATCATGAGTTGATATATTTATACATGTATTCATATTTAAAGAAATATCAGTGACTAGTAATAGTTTAAAAGAATATCATATGATTCTGAAGTTGCTATGGTAACTTTTTTTCTTGGAAAATCTAATAGATGTGTGGAAACCTGAAGTGGTTGCTTTTTAGCAATTGGAGAAATAGCACTGACATTGGCTTTATTGTAAACTTCACACATTTTCTCAGGATGTTTTTCAATTAGCATCAACTGAAAGAAAAATGCAAAGCATTAGAAATTAATGTCAGTAAAAAGTAATATTAGAAAATTATATTTCCCCCACTTATCTATAAAATATGTATTATTAAATTATTTTACATGAATAAGTCTGAGAAAATGAAAACCATGCTGTATGCAACTGTCCCCCAAACACACACACACACACACACACACACACACACACACACACACACAGAAACCGATAAACCTATTTGATTGCAATTATTGCCCAGGTCATAATATGGATTAGCCAAGGTGAAGTATAGGGCGTTTGGGTTACATCAGTTAGCTTTTGCTACATAACAAAGCACCCTAAAATTTAATGGCTTAACCAATAATCATTTATCAGCTCAGAATTCTTTGGTTTGGGAATTTGGTCTCAGCTTAGCTGCATTATGCCTCTTCTGGGCTTGCCTAGCTTACTCGTTCAGATGTGGTGAGCTGTTGGGTAAGCTAGGGGTTTGTTAGTCCAGGGTGACAATCATGTGCCTTATGATTTCTTTAAATTACTTCATATGGAGATTGCATTTCAGAGGAAAAGCTGGCGCAGAAAATACTTTTCAAGTTTCTCTTTGTGTTATATTTTATATGCCCGCTTGACCAAAGCAAGTCACATAGCCAATGTGAGTCTGGGAGGAAAAACCCAAGGACATAGATACAAGAAGGGGAATTATGATGGCCACCTGGCAAACATTTTGTGTCATTTAACTCGCTAGCTGAACTAATTTATACTCTTTAACATGGAAGATATACTTGCCCACCTTCTACAGTTGAGTCTCATGATTTCAAAATTTAGATCAAGTCCAAATGCAGAAGAGATTTCTTGGATGAGGCTTCTCAGTGAACTTTTATGGTGGGTCTGCACTTCACCTGGTGGCCAGATTCAAGCAACTTTAAGAGATGGCAAGTTCCAATGTATAAGAACTCTTAAGTTTCTCCTTATGTTAAGTTTGCTAAAGTTCCATTGCCCAAAGCAATCACAGGACCAAATCCAGAATTAGTGTTGGGGATGACTGTCCAAAAGTGAGGATGAGGGTGACTATTTTACAAACAATTTGCCACAGTGAAGGGAGAGACACTTGGAAAAATCAATTGAGTAAAACCATGATTTGAGGAGGTTATATTGTAAAGATCTTATATGTATTATCATTTTGATGCATTTAAGGTATTTTTGTACATTTTTGATTTATATAATTATCCAAATGAAAAAACTAAAATTTTTGTTTGGTAAGAGAAATTTGTAGATGGGGGGAAAAGATTCATTTTTGGTATTATGTGATAAGAGAGATTTCCCTTCTTGGAGTATTCTTTCTTCTCTTGGTGGCTAACTTCTTGAATCTTTGCATAGCATCACTGATTCTGTGTATTCCACATTTCACACACATGAAAATTTTCCCAAGTAGCTAGATCTGGAGTGCCTATCTGGTTATAGCTCCAGCACACACCTTGTGCTTTGTACTCACATTCTAGTGAGAAAGCACAATCACTGCAGCATTTGCCCAAGTAAAATGAAAAGACAACCTATGAAATGGCAGAAAATGCTTTCACATCATATATTAGATAAGGGCTTAATATCCCAAATCATAAGGAACTCTTACAACTCAATGGCAAAATAAAGAAATAAAATTATCCAGTTAAAAAATGGGCAGAGGACCTGAATAGACATTTTTTAAAAGAAGACATCCAAATGGACAACAGGCACATGAATTATCATAGAACTGCAAACCAAAACCACAGTGACATATCAGTTCATACCTGACAGTGTGAGTGGTCTTCGGGTTGGCTTCTGACCAAAGACACTGGACAGAGACAGTACTCTGGTCTTGCTTATAGGAATGAACTCAAATAAGATACAAAAAAATAGCAGCAAAAATAGGCAAGGATTTATGTTTAGGGAAGAAAAACATTCAGACAGGATCTGAGTGGACAGCTCAGCTGGTGGAAACCAGACCAAGTGCCCCGATATTTGGGGAGTTTATAGGATTTATGCCCCTAGGCTGGAACACCCATAGGCAAGGAGCAATTCACCATCTCTCTATTAAAAAATATCTCTTCAAGCTATAAGGCTCCGTCACCCAGGTGTTATGCCACCAATTAAACCATCCCAGAGGGACTCTAAATCCTCCTTCTCACATAGGGGCCTGCACCTCCATTGTCTATTTTTAATTGTTCATGTCTTAGACTTTCCCCCTCCCCCACCCGCAAGCCCTAGCTACCTCTCCCAGCTCATATCTACCTAGCTACCTACTATAACAGGATGCCTATTATAAAAAAGACAAGAGATAACAAGTGTTGGCAAGGGAGGATGTGGAGAATAGGGAAACCTAGTGCACTGTTGGTAATAATGTAAATTGGTGTTGCCACTGTGGGTAACAGTATGGAAGTTCCTAAAAAAATAAAAGTAGCCCTAAGTGGTTTGGTTCAGTGGATAGGGTGTTGGCCTGCGGACAGAAGGGTTCCAGGTTCGATTCCAGTCAAGGGCATGTACCTTGGTTGTGGGCACATCCCACTAGGGGGTGTGTAGGAGGCAGCTGTTTGATGTTTCTCTCTCATCGATGTTTCTAACTCTCTATCCTGCTCCTTTCCTCTCTGTAAAAAATCAATAAAATATATTTAAAAAAAATTAAAAGTAGATCTACCATATGACCATCAATAGAAGAATGAATAAAGCTTAAACTTGTCCCAGCTTTCAAAACTTTTTTTAAAGTATCAATGCAATGAGAAATGATATAATATTGAAAGCAAAGGACAAATTAAGCAGTGCAACATTATGGAAAATCAAGAAAAAAATATGATTAGTTGAGCATGATGAAGGTGGTTTTCAAATTAAGGAAAATAATGCAACACTTAATTAGTAAAATTAATAAAATTCACTCCCATTTAGATAAAAATTAAACGTGATCTCAACTTTAACAACTATTAAAACCTAGATTATAGAAATTCTAAAGTATTGAAGAAAAATTTAGAATATATTTAAGACCCTATATTCCTTTTATAATTTTAAAAATTGAAGAATAAATTCTTTCCTCTGTGATAGGAAAGGCTTTATTACATAAGACAGAGACTTATAGAAAAAAATTGAAAAGACAGTACAACCTGGAGAATAGTTCATTTTGGGGACTGGGTCATCCATGACCTCAGACAAGAAGCAACATTTGAATTAACTTTAATTTGCATTTTAAACAGGAGACATTCTGAAATAAATAAAAGAATAAAGACATACAATTGTAAGTCAGTTTTGAAAAATTATTTAGAGTGCCTTGGGTTCAAAATACACAGTGAAAGTCTACATGCTAGGACTTGAGCAGTGAAAAAAAATCATTCAATTCACCATCTCATTTCTCTACTAAAATTTTACAGCTACATATATTCCATTTATCTTAATAATACTACTTAGGTGCACACTATTATTTATTCTAAAATGGATCCACTTATTTAGACTGTAGGTTTAAATAGTTAACTTGTGCATAAAAATGAAAACCAAACAAAATCAATCAGGTATATGATTTTATGTGGCTTTGTTATCAGTTCAGAATATTCCTTTGATCTCAGTTTCCAGAACCAATGAGCTTCTCTTCAGTTACTGCTAGACAAAGCTGTGACCAAAGTTGAATGTAAAGGGCTCTGATTTACCTTGATTTCAGAAATGGCAAACAAGAACCAGCTCCAAATTGGTTTCATTTATCCATGCTCTCTTCCTGGTGATCTCAACCCAACTCACTTTCATGGTTTAGTCTGAAAGTGACAAGATATTATTTATCTCAGCCCTATTAATTTTACAGTGTATGGTAAGTGAGGCACTCAAAGTTCTGAGATGAATATCTTAAAGTGGTATGTTCTGCTGTGGAAGTGAGTGCATATATGTATTATATATATATATTGGATCAATGCTTGATTATTATATCTCAAAAATTTTACAAGTTAGCATACTTAGATAAAAAATTTAGTGATAAGTAAAGATTGGACTGGTTTATATTTTATGTCATTATGTGCCTTTAGACTCTTAGGGCTCAGCTAACTTCCTATAGGTAATTTTGGCATTCTGATTTTCTTTATTATACATTTTTAGGTAATTTATTTGAACTTGAGTTTAAATTTTTGTGGTCTACCAAAGAACTATTAATTCACTAAAATTGTACAGAACACATTTTAATTCAATAAGCTTACAAATATAAAATTTTGTCATCATTAGAAACAGTAACCGAATCCCATTTTATTGTGGGCTCACCAGTTTTGGAGTCATTTCTATCCATCTAGTTATAATTGTAAATTTAGACATAATAAATAGTAGTAATACCATAGGGTCTATCAATCTTAAATTTTATATACCCAAAAACACCTAGCATTTATTACATACCTGTAATTGCTCTAAGTACTTCATAAATGTTAATTTAGATAATTATTATAACACTAGAGGCCTGGTGCATGAAATTCATGCATGAGAGGTTGTCCCTCAGTCATCCCTGCACCCCCTCCAATCTGGGACTCCTTGGGGGATGCCTGACTGCCAGTTTAGGCCCAATCCAACATCCCTCTCACAATCTGGGACTGCTGGCTCCTAACCGCTCACCTGCCTGCCTACCTGATTGCCCCTAACCACTTCTACCTGCCAGCCTGATTGCCCCCTAACTGCTCCCCTGCCGGCCTGACTGACGCCTAACTGCTCCCTTGCCAGCCCGATAGCCCCCAACTGCCTCCCCTACCAGCCGTGTTGTGGCGGAACTTGTGACGATGTGAGGGCAGCCATCATGTGGTTGCCATCTTGTGATGATGTCATGCGAGAGCAAGACATCACCTAGGCTTTTATTATATAGGACTAGAGGCTTGGTGCACAAAAATTTGTGCACTCGGCAGGGAGGGGGGCCCTCAGCCCGGCCTGTGCCCTCTCGCAGTCTGGGACCCCTCAGGAGATAACGACCTGCTGGCTTAGGCCCACTCCCGGGTGGCAGAGGGCAAGCCCAATCCGTAGGTGCCAGCCCCGCAGCCCCTGGTCAGGCTCAGGGCAGGGCCGATTGGGGAGTTGGGGAGCCGCCCCATCATGCACAGAGCAAGGTGGATCAGGGGGTTGTGGTGCCACCCCTGTCACATACAGAGCCGGCTGATCAGAGGGTTGGGGCGCTGCCCCCTGTCACGCACAGATCAGGGCCCATCAGGGGGTTGGGGAACTCCCCCTTGTCACGCACAGAGTAGAGCCGATCAGGGGTTTGGGGAGCTCCCCCCTGTCATGCACAGAGCAGGGCCGATCAGGAGGTTGTGATGCTACCCTCAGTCACACTCAGGGTAGGGCCAATTGGGGGGTTGGGGCACCGCCCCCTGTCACACTCAAGGCATGGTCGATGGGGAGGTTGAGGCACCGCCCCGTCACCCACAGAGCAGGGCCGATCAGGGGGTTGGGGCACTCCCCCCATCACACTCAGGGCAGGGCTGATGGGGAGGTTGCGGCTCCACCCTGTCACACACAGAGCAGGGCCAATCAGGGGGTTGGGGAGCTCCCCCCTATCAGGCACAGAGCAGAGCTGATCAGGGGATTGGGGTGCCTTCCCCTGTCACACACAGAGCCGCAGGGTGATCAGGGCGTTTGGGTGCTGCCCTCTGTCACACTGCTCCAGGGGCCAGGAGGTCTCACAGCTCCGCTGATCCCAGTGCTGGGAGGCATATTACCCTTTTACTATATAAGATAGAGGCCTGGTGCACAGGTGGGGGCTGGCTGGTTTGCCCTGAAGGGTGTACTGGATCAGGGTGGGAGTCCCGCTTGGGTGCCTGGCCAGCCTGGATGAGGGGATGATGGCTGTTTGCATCTGGTCACACACCCTTCAGGGTGGGGGTCCCCACTGGGGTGTCTGGCCAGTCTGGGTGAGGGGCTGAGGGCTGTTTTCAGGCTGGCGGGTGACTGAAGCTCCCAACCCCCCTTTTTTTCCTTTTTTTTTTATTCTTGGATTTATGGCTGTCACTGGAGCTGAGAGCCGGCTTTAGCTGTGAGACCTCGCTGCTGAAAGCAGGTTTCTGGCTTTGTTTACTTTCTGTATTTGAAACTTTGTTTCGACTCCAGCTCTGAGATCCTGGGTGACTGAAAACAGGTTTCTGGGATTTTGTTTAGCTTCTATATTTGTAACAATGTTTCTTAGAAGCTCAGAGCCCTGCAGCTGCGGGGGGGGGGGGGGGGGGACGTTGGAGTCCTCTGTCACTGAAGCAAGCAAGCCTCCTGTTCATGTCAGTAACCTGGGTGCTGGCCGCCATCTTGGCTGGCAGTTAATTTGCATATCGCTCTGATTAGCCAATGGGAAGGGTAGCAGATGTAGGCTAATTACCATGTTTCTCTTTTATTAAATAGGATACCTCTGAAGTAATTTCTAGTGTCCTCATATTCTAAAGAGGAAGCTGAGGCAGAGAATCACGTATTTTGCTTAGTTCACACTGCACTGTCAGGTGGGCTATTGAAAATCTGCTCTTACACCCTGTCACACTATGCTATCTTTTATGCTGTTATAGAAAATTTGAATATTAAAATTATGTGCCCAAAATTCATACATCCTGAGAAACTATCAATTATACTGTTTTGCTTTACTCAAGAGTATCTGCTGTCTTAATTTAAAAAAGTTATAAAAGTTTATTTCACTATGTCTTTAGAGATAATTGCATTATCTACTGAATATTCTAGAGGTCACTAATTTTAAATTTAATATAAATTTATATCACATAAATTTAGTATCAACTTGGTAAGTTGAAATTTTTATTTAATATAATTGAGAAATATATAATATAGTATTTTTATCTCTCAAGTAATAAGTTATATTGTAGGATGCTTTGAGAAGTTTATTTTTATTTAATATTATTTTATTTTTTCTGAATTTATTTTATATATACATAATATTTAACTTGTTAAACTAAGTTTTAAACAGATGTTTCAAATGTCATTCTAATATAAGTCCAAATACAGATAACCTGAAGATATCAAATAATATATCTTTAAAAATGTTCAAAAGATCTAACAACTGTCATTTTAACTGCTGAAATTTAATTAGAGAAAAGTGAGGCAAATTAATTTTATTTTGAAAGTTGTATTCCAAGGATAAGACTTAAATTGTGTGGGCCTTCCCAGGATCAGTAAGGTGAAGTACAGTCCACCACATAAGAAGCTCATTCTAGAACCCAATTTTTACTATAAACTAAAGGCATCTGTAAGGTTATTCATATAGCTGGAGGAAAAGACAACAATAGACACTCTGGGGAGAAACAGCAGAAAAACATATATTAGGATACTTTCTACTTTATCCTACTGAGTATAGGAAAGGTACAGAGAGTCAGCACGTTGTAACAACAGTGATACCACACCTTGGCAAATAATCCATTTTTCCTCTTGTGCTAAAATGAGATACTAAATGAAGAAAAATAGCAGAACAGAAGCATCCATGTGTTTAAGACCTTAGGGGACAGAGTCTGCTATAGAAAATGCTGTTGAAAAGGGGAGACATCTCATTGATCAAGAAGAAACACTGCTAAGTTTTATATAGTGCTTTACTGGAGAGGAAGGGTGGAGATAAAAGCAAAAGAGGGGGTAGAAAACCAACAAGTATATTTTTGTCAACCATGGACATCCCTAGAGAAGAAATGAAGTAAGGTTACTCTTCTAATCAATACATTGTATCCACTAAAAACCCAAGAAGATTAATTAACTATAGTCTGAGTCGTGCATTCAAATACGTTATTAAGGATTAGAGCCAGCCACATAATTGAGAGATCCAGTGCAAAGTGAGAACACAGGGCCATTTGTTTAAAAAGGAGGAAAAACTTGCCATATAAAATTTTTTAATTTCTTCTGCAATTTCTCTCTTGACCTACATTGGTGCTTTTATTTAATTTCTAACTAAAAATTTATAAATTATTAGTGTAGATTTTACCATCAATCTTTATCTTGTGAAATGCCAGTTTTAAATGCAAATATAGAGCATTGGATTCATTAAGTTACTGAAATTGCACAATTTGTGTTTTTACCTTGCATATGCCTATGCGTTGTGTTCTTATCAGAATAGTGGAAATGCTGCACAAAACTAACTGAATTGTTTTTATTTTACTTTTGATATACACAGATTTTACTAAAAAATTCTACCTTTAGCTTCTGGTAAGTAAGGAAGGACTGAAAGTAAAAGAAAGTATGGAGTTGCCCTGTCTTTCTCTTTACTTCTATGTGATCATTTTCATCATATGTGGTTGGCTAATACAGAGATATTAACACAAGTAAGAAAGTATATGAAAGGATTCCTTTGGTGTTTGTGTTCCTTAACATGCTATTGCTTTTCTATATTTAAACAAAATAATGAAAAGGGTGGCCTCTCAGTGTTGGCAATGCATCTGCTTTCTCATTAATAGAGAAAGCAAGCTTATCTTGTACTCACTTCGGGTCTTACTGATTTACCAGGCATCATGAGTCCAGTGCAATTCTGTGCTATGGAGACTTCAAATACTATATGGAATAGGGTGACCAAGAATAATGAACGTGAATATAGCAGGTAACTTCTCCAATCATGTGCATGCTCCATTGTTCCATTGGATTCATGTCAAAATGCAAGTTCAAATATGAAATTATTAAGAATTTCAATATCATGACAATAGACCATTAAGCCAAGCATGGAATCCGTTTTCATCATGGGGCACTGTGTGACTTCCCTGATTTCATGCACATGAATCTAGCTGTGTTAAAGAGTGTCACCTTTTACATTAGTGGGGGGTCTGGGCTACATTAGTTTTTAGAATACATATTTTATTGTTAGTGTACATTTTTCAGAAAATAATTAAAAATATCAAGTAAAGACTCAATCACAATATATGTACAAATCAAAATAAACACAAATGTAAATTACAACTCAGATAGAATTTATCTTGAAGCTAAAGCTAAAGAAGGTGGCACAGTTATGATGAGTCATTAGAAGCACTAGTTAATGTAGAAGAGAAAAACCTACAGTAGTAGGACAGACATGAGGGGAGGGAACACAGTATACGGTACAGAAAAGAAAGGGATGTACAATCCGGAATGAGGTAGGGTGCAGAAGACACAAATCTAGTTAATCATCCTTTGGAGTAACATGTGGCAAGAAAGTGAGCTCTGGTGGATCAATTTGTTAAAAACAGGTTTAGAGATGAAAGTGGTGAAATTTAGACAAAACTGAGACATTGAGGGAGCAAGGGGAGTGGGAGCTAATTGGAGAACATTAGACCTACATTTGGAGAGTAGTTGGAATACTGGGAAGAATAGCCAGATTGACAACAGGGTGTCAGGGCCACCTATACTAATAAAAGGGTAACATGCTAATTAGACCAGACATCTTCTGGATACCCTTCCAGACATCCTTCTGGAAGGGAGTCCAGAAGATGTCTGGTCTAAGACATGGTGGCAGGGCCAAGGCAGATGTGGTTAGGGGTGATCAGGCTGGCAGGGGAGAGCAGTTAGGGAGATCAGGCTGGCAGGGAGAGTAGTTGCGGGGGGATCAGGCCGACAGGCAGGTGAGCAGTTAGGAGCCAGCGGTCCCAGATTGTGAGAGGGATGTCCGACTGCTGGTTTAGGCCCGATCCCTAAACTTGCAGTCAAACATCCCCCAAAGGGTCCAGGATTGGAGAGGGTGCAGGTCAGGCTGAGGGACACCCCCCATGCACGAATTTCATGTACTGGGCCTCTAGTCTGTATTATAATTCACACAAATGACTGATGCGATAAAGAGAATGTAAGATTCTGCAATTGGGATGTTGAACTAAAGACTAGCACTCACAGGATGAGCACATATGGATGTGGCTGGTACCAAATCCACAGGATGGTTTGAGGTAAATTGTGGTAGCCACTCAAGAGCATTGGAGTCACAGCTAATTTACTGGCTTAGATTTAGGAAGGGCACGTAAGTTTCAAACTACAAGGTTGGTGTGTATGAGTCTGCCTTTTGCAACCTGCTTAAGAGTTGTCTTATAAGTGCTATTGCTGTAGCCATGGGTTGTGTTACATGAAGACACTTCCAAATGAAGCAGGGAGGACAGAAATGGTGGGGAAAAGATGGGATATTATCAAATATTGCAGTCAAATATTTCTGGGACTAAATTATTCAGAAAAATGCCTTCATGTTTTCTTTTTCTTTTCTAGATTTAAGTACACTAGATCTGCAATTGAATAATTGGAAAGAAGGAATAGCCATTTCAATTACTAACCCTACCAAACATTAATGTTTCAGAAAATGCATATAAGTGTGTCAGAAGTTTTACAATGCATTTAAAGATTATGCCTAAAAATCATTAAGTAAAAATAAATAGGGGACTTTGGTAAAGGAAAATGTCTTAATATGCACAGACACATGCATTTTCTAGCCATCTTCTTAGCTCTAAATTGAAGTTATAACAAATTAAGTTACAATATAGGAGGAAGTCCTTACCTTCTTAAAGGTTCTGGTCATTCAAATAGAGACATTTGCACATTGTTATAAAATTTCTAAACATTTTTCATCAAAGTCCAGTTGGTGTGGCTCAGTGGTTGAGCTTCAACTCATGAACTAGGAGGTCACTGTTCCCTTCCCTTGATTCCTGGTCAGGAAGCATACCCAGGTTATGGGCTCAATCACCAATAGGGGGCATGCAGGAGGTAGCCAATCAGTGATTCTCTCTTTTCATTGATGTATATATCTTTCTCTCCCTCTTCCTTCTTTTCTTTCTGAAATCAATGAAAACTATTTTTAGAATTTTTTTATCAAGTGAAGTAATTGGAATACATTAATTGAACTAGAGGTCTGGTGCACGAAATTCGTGCACAGAAGGGTGTCTCTCAGCCCAGTCTGTACTCTCTCCAACCTGGGACCCCTCAGGAGATGTCCAACTGCCTGTGGGATCGGCCCTAAACTGGCAGTTGGACATCCCTCTCACAATCCGGGACTGCTGGCTCCTAACTGCTCACCTACCTGCCAGCCTGATTGCCCCCTAACTGCTCCCTGGCTGGCTTAATTGACACCTAACTGCTCCCCTGCTGGCCCGATCACCCCCAACTGCCCTCCCTTGCAGGCCTGCTCACCTCCAACTGCTGTCCCCTGCCGGCCTAGTTGCTCCCAACTTCCCTCCCTTGCCAGCCTTGTCATCCCCAACTGCCCTCCCCTGCCAGCCTGTTCACCCCCAACTGTCCTCCCCTGCCAGCCATCTTGTGATAGCATGTGGGTGTTGCGCGAGGATGCAAGGACCACCTAGGCTTTTATTAGTATAGATATTATGTAAACCTTGTTGTAATAGCTGAGATAAAATTAATTTATATCTTATTTTATTTGAATGTTTCAATTTACTAATAAGGAAACTGAAGATGTTACATAATTATAAAAATCAGAAACAGGATTTATGTCTGCTGATTCAAGAACCTAATAACTTTATAATATGATACTTTGTCTATTTTATGATAACATATAAGGTGTTTAAGGTTACATTTACATCATTTTAAATAGATATAAAATGTGCTCAGATAGCAGAAGATAGTCTCAGTGATGTAAGGTTCGGTAAGGAAGTATTCTCATCTGCTTTGTCTTTGCTAAACAGGAAAATATTGTAGCCATATTAAAGCAGAGTTCTGGGCTGCACCATTAAAATCCTTAGTTTCCTGCCCTGTGCCATATTGGCTGAGAAGATATTTCCATCCAAATGCTTAGGCTATCCTAATAGTCTCTTCATTGTTTAAGATAAAGAGAGGGCAACTATTTTTATTGCAATTAATAGAATATTATGGGACTTTGCTGGGGATATTTGTTTAGGACAACTGCTGAGACATTTTTCTGAGTCAGCTTCTGATATGAATTCACACTTTCTTTCCAAGGCTCTGTGCCATTCACTTGAGGAACAAGGCCGACCATTCTGAGATTTAGATTAGAGAAAGCCAGTATTTGGCGAGGAAACCTCTACTCCATATAATCAAAGAGAACAGTTGGGAAGAAGCATGTACCCGACATATTTCTCTAGTGGAACACATTCCATTTTGGATATACTTTTTCTCAGATACATATACATACTCAAATGTGTTTTCTTAAAAACATTTTCCAATAGTACCACAGCAAGAGAAATATCCTGATGCCCAAAAGGCTTATCCATATTAAAGAAACTTGGTTTTTAATTCAACATCTTCACAACTTTATTTTCAGAATAATAGGTTATACATCTCAGAGATAACCAAGGAGAAATTTGCAATTTTCCTGGAAGTTAGACAAAACTTATGGAAAAGGAATCACAATTTCTTTTCTTTTCTTTTTTTTTATCCTCACCCTAGGATATTTTTCCATTGATTTTAAAAAGAGAGGAAGAGAGAGGGAAAGACAGAAATATTGATGTCAGAGAAACACATCAATTGATTGCCCCCTGCATGTGCCCTGACCAGGGCCCAGGCTGGGGAGGAGCCTGCAACCCAGGTAAATGCCCATGACAGGAATGGAACCTGGACCCTTCAGTCTGGGCTGATGCTCTATCCACTGAGCCAAACTGGCTAAGGCAAGAATCACAATTTCTTAGTTCTCAAATAACAATCCTATATAATAAAGAGGGAATATGCAAATTGACCATCACTCTGCCACAAAGATGGCTGCACCCACAGTGGAAGCAGGGTTTCCATAACACAAGATGGCTGCACCCACAGTGGAGGCCGAGTTCCCGTAACGAGCCTTAATGAGCAATCAGCAGGGACCTGAGGCTGTGCCCCACCCCCAAGTGGGGTTGGACAGGGGACCTCAAGCTGAGGCCCCTGCCCAGGGGGGCTTGGCTGGGGACCTCAAGGTGCACCCCTCCTACCCCAGTGCTGGGTCAGGGGACCTTAGGCTGCTCCCCTTGCTTCATGCCAGGGAACCTCAGGCCACACCCCTGCCCAGCGGGGCTTGACGGGGAACCTCAGGCCGCAACCCCCTCCTGGTGCTGGGCTTGACAGGGGATCTCAAGGTGTGCCCCCCACCTTGGCCCAGGCTGGGGGACCTTAGGCTGCGCTCCCTACCCCGGTGCCAGGCCAGGGGACCTGAGGCTGTGCTGCCTGCCAAGTGGGGCTTGACAAGGGTGGGACCAGCTGGGTCTGGATCTAGCTCAATTGGGGGGGGGATGCTGGCCAAGTCTGGGTCTAGTGTGATTTTGAGGCACACGTGGGTGGGTGGGGATTTGACTCTGGGTCCAATGGTGCACCCCAGACTCTGACAGGAGGAAGATTTTCATATACATTTTACTAATTTTCTTTCATCGCTGACACTTCTATTATAGAGAAACGGTGAATAGCAATATTAAAATATTTCCTCTAATTAATCCCCTTTTAATGTGCATAAATTTTGTGCACTGGGCCACTAGTATGTGATAAAAAGTAATCTGTTTGACCAATTCTGCATGCTGTTCCATATACATATTTTACACTATATGGAAGTAATTGATTTCCTAGATTACTTTGAGAGGTTAGGAAAGTAAGTAATATATTTTAGAACATATTTATTGGATAATTTTATAATATTTTATTACAGGCATACAATAATTAATGCTATGACATACTGGTTATATATAAAAAATCCCATTTATAAAACAATGAGAAAGGAAATGATAGGCAGGGAAAATTATGTTGTGAGTTTATGAGCATTATGATGGTATTATTTGCCTTTAGGCTGTATTACAAGTATCGGATTTAATTCTTGAAAACTATCCACTCATTCTTATTCTCTAGGTGAATTAGTCTGAGTCTTAAAAACATGAACAACTTTAAAATTGGGATTTACAAGTACATTTCCCAGAATATGTCTACAATTATAAAATCCTTCAGGCAATTCTAAATTGCTCAAGCTTTTTCTGAAAATAATTGGCATTTCATAGACTATTGAATCAGATGAGCTATGCATTTTAATGCACAGTAAGCTCTTGTTCGTACAGAATGGTAAATTGGAATTAGTTTGGTTATTCAGAGTTATAATATAATTCATACACACATTATGAATTTTCAAATAATTAGAAAATAATGAAATACTATTTGACATAAAATCTATACTAATATAATCTGCCATTTTTACTATTATTTTGCTTCTGTGATGATACATATATGGTATTTGGCAGAAAACTAATATACACTAGAGTATACATTTCTTTTAAAAACAAAATCATGCAGTTTATTAGCTACATTTTTTTTAACTAAAAATGTCCATTGGAAAGTTATGTTTTTTAATTTTGTTTAGGCCATCAAAAATGTTGACATACTCCTATTCTGCTCTTTTTATACTCCTATTGTCTATTCTTTAAGTCTCATCTATCTCCAATAATCTCTCAGACATATATTCACTTCTTGCATTAAATGTATGTGTAAATATGTGTGTATGTATGTATATGTACATATGTATACATCTCCTCATCTTTACTTCCTTTGTCTTTTTTCACGTCTAACACTTCTCTCATTATTACAAATGCATGACATTTGCTTTATCCACTCATTATTTTTTCAATTTTGTCCTTCTTTCTCCACTACCATTAATTTTTCCTTCTATATTTGTCTATTTCTGTGGTCTTTAAATGCTTTCACTCATCCTTATCTTAAAAATAAAAATAAATCAAATTTTTTCATGATCCTTGCTTTTCTCCCTGGTTAAATTCTTAGTTCTACGTTAAGGGCCATTAGAAAACACTTGGCTTAATTTGCGTCAGCTGGGACTCGGGGCAAGTGCAGAGCCACGCCCTGAGGGCGGGGCCAGTCAAAAGTTGGACTCACTCAGTCTGACCCTCCCGCCCAGTGTTAAGGGACTGGATCTCATGATGGTGAAGGCCCACCAAGATGTGATGCAACTTCCTGTAATGTGAGCATATAATAGACAGCTTTCTGAGCTGGCTCTCTCTCTGTGCCTGTCCCTCCAGAGGGCAGGCTCTCTCTGTCTGTCCCTGGAGTCAGAGGGCAGACACCACACCCAGCCCAAGCTTTTAATCTAATTTTATGTCTGTCTTTCATTATTCTTTAATTCCAAAAGTGCCTCCTAACTTGCTCAAACCGGTTCAGGTCTCCCCCTCCGTGCGGGACGTGAAGAAGAAACCACAGCCCCAGCGAGCCCTCCATAGTTAGATTTCTCCACCACGAAACATTTTGAAAGAAAACCTCCCTGCACACAATATCAATTTCAATTCCTGGACTCTCTTCTACGATTCATCCTTACTTATTTACAGAAACTGCTTTCTTGCAGTTCACCCATGACTACCTGATGGTCAAATCCAATAGCCTATTTTCAAAGAAGAGGACTAAATGAGATCAGATGAACCACCCACTTCCATAAACAACTTTGTATTAGTCAGGTTGCCATTGCTGCGATAGTCAACAAACCTGAACAAACATAGCAACTTAAATGTCATAGAAGTTAACATGTAATTCTGTAAAGGCCCAAATGAGAATTCTTTGGTGTGTGGCTCTCCTCCAAGTCATGAGACAGGGAATCAGTCATTTCCATCTTGATGCTCTACAATTTTCAATACTTGTACCCATTGTTACCCTGCTCATCTGTATGAAGCCATTGGAAATGTAAAGTGTGTGGGATATTGTGTATGAGAGGTTTATATAGTCTGATTTGGAGGTGTGACCACTTCTACTCATACTAGATTGACTAGAACTTAACTTTTTGACACATTTTAGTATGTAAGAGGGTGGGAAATGCAATCTAGCTGTGTCCAGAAAGAGCAAAAAATGAATTTGATGAGCATGTGCTTAGTCCCTACCACATCAAGGTTTTCTTTCTAGGTTGTTTTTCCTTCCATCCAACTTCTTATTTTTTTAATTATGCCATTATAAATACAGATTTTAAATAGTTCCTATCTATGGATGACATGAGCAATCCCATACTCTGACTGCCACATTGCATGACAAGACAGAATATTCTGTTACAAAGAAACAAAAACTAATATCATCAATTGATCACCACAGAATGTAATAAAAGTTTTGCAGAATATAGATGAATTTTCATTTCAGGCTAGCATATATAGCCCAACAAGGACTGAGGAATCCAAAGAGAGCTCCTGTATTTTTTCCACTTCTACTCACTAGCTGCTAAATAGCCATGAAGAGACTTTCTTTTGAAATCAGGTACTTCTAGATCAATAGCCTTTGGCCACCCCTCTTCTCCTACTGCCTTCATTTTTAATTCATATATATATATATATATATATATATATATATATATATATTCATGCTTAGAGATTAATATCCATTCAGTACATTTTAATATTACTGTTTTCTGATAGTAGGAGAAGTAAAAATAGAAGATATCATGTATATATATATATATATATATATATGTATAATTTTTTCCATGGTATGATTCATTCTGAGCTATTCTTCTATGCATAGGTAATTTCATTCATCAGATGGTGTTTATAAGCACTTTCTTTCAATGTAGGAAAGAGGCATACATCATATTATAGTTCCTTTTAGTTTTAGAATATAAATATATGTTTGTTAAATAAATTTCCTGTTCCAATTTTTCTATAATTATTTTAGCCCTTATGAACACCGGCATAAGCTTTTTAAAAATACATCCACTAAGACTGTGCTTTGTTAATCATAAAGAAAGGTAAAAGCAACAATATTTTAATCTAATTAACTTGATCATTGTAAAAGTCAAGCATTACCTAGGACCAAAGTTGTTTTTTAACATAACTAATTCAGATAAGTTGTCTTTATTCATTTGTTCTTTCTAAGATTCACAAACCTTCATTTGCATTGTTTAAGGAGCAAAATATATTGTTACATCACCTTGAATTAACAATTTCATTTAGCATTTCCAGTTTCAAGCATTAGAGAACAAAATAAAAAACACATTTTCAATGATTAATTCTATTTAAAAAAGTTTTGAGTGGTTTCATTTCAATTGAATGGTAACTTTTTCCCCAGAAGTTTTCAATTAACCATCTGTTGTATCTGATCCATATAAGCACTAAATAAGGAATGAGTCTCAGATAAATTTAAGAACGGTTCTTAATGCATCAGGAATACAAATATGAATTTGTGAAAAGTGTTCTCATTGAGTTAAATAGTCCTATAATTTTAGTACTACTGGAATTTTGTAGACATACATTATATTTTATTGTACACAAAAAGAATATACATTGAATTCAGCTTAGTGGCAGATTTAGATATGGAACCAGTAGGATATACTCATTTATATCAAAGGCACCTATTTCCATGTGACCACATTATTCAATGATTTTTCAACCTTTTTCATCTCATGCAACACATAAACTAATTACCAAAACTCTGTGGCATACCAAAATATATAATTTTTGCTGATCTGGCAAAAATAGGTGTAGTTTTTATTTATCCACATTGTCTGGCTATTGTGCTGGCTATTGCCATTTTTTTTTAACTGACAATCTAAGGAAATGGAGGTCAGTGCCCCTGACTAACGTGTCAGGTATTGCATTTTTTAAGAAATTCTTGTAGCACACCAGTTGAAAATCACTGACATAATTCAATTTAGCTGTGTAATATTCATGATAAAACATGTTATTTTGGATAGAGTAAAATTATACCATGACAAAACTGGTATAATCATTAATAAATTCTCCCTTTTATTCTCAGAAGGTCTCAATTTGAATAAATTATAGACTTATTATTGGATGGTACACTAAATTGATATCCTAATTATAAAAAAAGGAAAATTTTAAAAAGTTATAAGTATTATACTTTATATTTCATTAATTATTAAAAGTTAATAATATATACTTGATTTTTATGGACAATATACAGTATCTCATTTTAAAGTGAGTTGCTGCTGAAACCGGTTTGGCTCAGTGGATAGAGCGTTGGCCTGCGGACTGAGAGGTCCCAGGTTCGATTCCGGTCAAGGGCATGTACCTGGGTTGCGGGCACATCCCCAGTAGGAGATGTGCAGGAGGCAGCTGATCGATGATTCTCTCTCATCGATGTTTCTAACTCTCTATCTCTCTCCCTTCCTCTCTGTAAAAAATCAATAAAATATATATAAAAAAATAAAAATAAATAAATAAATAAATAAATAAAATGAGTTGCTAATACTTCTTATAATCCTTTGTTGTTTATGTGCAACCTACATCATATCGTTTTATTCACATAATAGTTTTATTATGCAGATACTGTAAGTATCCCATTTTTATAGCAGATACAACTGAAGCTGTAGGAGTTTAAGTGATGTTCTCATGGTTCCCCAGTTGGTAAATAGTGGAGCAGGAATGTAAATTTATTCTTCTGACACCACAAAGAGCTTCACCATGTATAGTGACTTCCCTGAGAGACTAAATGCAATTCTTGTTTTTATGTTGTGTTTAATAATACTGTGAGGAGTTTGACCCCTAATGGCATTAAATTTGAAAATGTTCTTATTTATTTTTTCTAATAAAGAAAAATATCTTTTTAAAAGACAATATCCAATTTTTAGAGTAAAGTAAAATTTTTATATCCTATTTTGAATATCAGTGTTTTTAAAATCTGAAAATAATGTATTTTTCATTTCTGGAAAATACTGTTTTTCTTTAAACAAATACTTTCCTTTATTTTTTCTTTCCTTTTGAAAATTCTATTAGTAAATTATATGCCTATCTCTTAGAGTTTCTTTTCATCTATTTTTCATGTCTTCATATCTCCATATTTATTTCATTATGGTTGGTTACTCTTCTGTAATTCTCTCTTTTAACTGTCTTTTTTATAGTGTGTAACCAGCAGTTCTCAACCTGTGGGTCGCGACCCCTTTGGAGATCAAAGGACCCTTTCACAGGGGTCGCCTAAGACCATCCTGCATACCAGATATTTACATTACGATTCATAACAGTAGCAACATGACAGTTATGAAGTAGCAACGAAAATAATGTTATGGTTGGGTCACAACATGAGGAACTGTATTTAAAGGGCCAGAAGGTTGAGAACCACTGAAACCTATACATTTTATTTTATGTATTTTGTTTTTTGTAATAATAGTTTATTGTTTTATGTATCCTACTATAGGCCCAGTGCACAAATTTGTGCATGGGGGGGGGGTTCTGCTGGCCCTCTCCAATGGGGGGTCATTGGGTCGGGCAGGGTGGGGGGAGAGGCCGTGGGAGGTAGGCTGGCCCGACCTGCACCTGATGAGGGGGTGATCGGGAATGGGGCAGGCTAGGAATGTTGGCCGGCTGGGGGGAGGGGCCTCAGGAAGTTGTTGTGCATCCCCCGCAGTTCCCCAACACCAGGAGCTGCACTGAGCACCAGTGCAGCACATTCTTTCATGCACTCCCTCAGTCTCCTGCATGAGCTTCAGGGCCACAGGAGGCGCGGTGCTTCCTGGGAGTCGTAGCGTGCTTCCTCCACAAAGGGCCCTCCTGTAGACTGGGCTCTGGGTTTCTGAGAACTATGCCTCCCAGCGTAACACACATGAGGGCACCGGGCGTTCGCCCAGGTTGTCCTTATGAGTCAGTGCAGAGTGGAGGATCTGGGAACCTGGCGGCAGCTGGAGGAGGGACTGACTGCGCTAGCGTGCTGGACCAGCCTGTCCTGTTTGTCCCAATAATTATAAACAGGCGGAGGCAGGGCGGAGTGAGAATGGGGTGCCCGAGGCAGGCCAGGGGCACAGTACAGGAGGAGGCTTCAGTGGCCCAGGGGGGTGGTCATGCGGCGGAGGGCAGAGGTTAGTGAGGGGCAGTGGTGGCGTGCAGGGGTCCCAGTCTACCCACCTCACATGTCTGGGGAGCCCTCTCTGCACCTGCCTTTCAGTAGCATCTGTCAGGAAACCAGCGGGGATGGGCTAGAGTTGGGGGTAGGGAGTGTGGCTGCTCCTAGTGCGGGTTCTTCCAGGCAGGCTTTTCCTCAGTTCTTGTCCTCTTTGCTGTGCATTCCTCCCACTTCCCGCCCAGGCCTCCCTCATGGCATCTGCATTTGTAATTTGGTGCTCTCGAGGTCTGGAGGAGCACAGCCAAGAACAGAGCCCCTTCGCCCTGGGGCTCCAGGCCTCAGAGCAGCTCTTGGGCACCTTGGAACAGGAGAAAGGGTTGGAGGGGCCAATTGGAGGTGGAGGCCATCCAGGGGAGGGGTCGTGAGAGGTTGGGAGGGGCCAATCTGGGGCCGGGATCAGGCTGGTTGTCTGCCATAGTGTGCATCATAGCCACCAGTCATTCTGCTTGTCCTGCCATAACTGTTGCTGGACTTTTCTATATATACTAGAGGCCCGGTACACAAAAATTTGTGCACTCGAGGGGGAGAGAGGGTCCCTCAGCCCGGCCTGTGCCCTCTTGCAGTCTGGGACCCCTCGGGAGATAACGACCTGCTGGGTTAGGCCTGCTCCTGGGTGGCAGAGGACAGGCCCAATCCCTAGGTGCAGCCCCTGGTCGGACTCAGAGCAGGGCTGATTGGGGAGTCGGAGCACCACCCTCTGTCATGCACAGAGCAGGGTAGATTGGGAGGTTGCGATGCCACCCTCAGTCATGCTCAGGGTAGGGCCGATTGGGGGGTTGGGGCACCACCCCTTGTCACACTCAAGGCAGGGTCGATGGAGAGATTGCGGCGCCACCCCGTCACGCACAAAGCAGTGCCAATCAGGGGGTTGGGGCATTGCCCCCTGTCACTCACAGAACAGGGCCCATCAGGGGGCTTGGGGCTCCATACCCTGTCACGCACAGAGCAGGGTCGATCAGGGGTTTGGGGAGCTCCCCCCTGTCACACACAGAGCAGGGCCCATCAGGGGGTTGGGGCATTGCCCCCTGTCACTCACAGAGCAGGGCCCATCAGGGGGCTTGGGGCTCCATACCCTGTCACGCACAGAGCAGGGTTGATCAGGGGTTTGGGGAGCTCCCCCCTGTCACACACAGAGCAGGGCCCATCAGGGGGTTGAGGAGCTCCCCCCTGTCACACACAGAGCAGGCCGGATCAGGGGGTTGGGTTGCCGCACCCTGTCTCACTCATGGCAGGGCCGATGGGCAGGTTATAGCTCTACCCCGTCACACACAGAGCAGGGCCCGTGGGGCGGGGGTGTTGGGGCGCCGCACCCTGTCACACACAGAGCAGGGCCGATCAGGGGGTTGGGGCGCCGCACGCTGTCACACACAGAGCTGCAGGGCGATCAGGGAGTTGGGGAGCTCCCCCCTATCAGTCACAGAGCAAGGCTGATCAGGGGGTTGGGGCGCCTTCCCCTGTCACGAACAGAGCAGGGTGGATAGGGAGGTTGTGGCCCTGCCCCCTGTCACACACAGAGCAGGGCCCATGGGGGGGTGGGTTGGGGTGCTGCAGCCTGTCACACATAGAGCAGGGCCGATCAGGTGGTTGGGTCACCGCACCCTGTCACACACAGAGCCGCAGGGCGATCAGGGGCTTGGGGAGCTCCCCCCATCAAGCACAGAGCAGGGCTGATCAGGGGTTTGGGGTGCCTTCCCCTGTCACGAACAGAGCAGGGCGGATAGGGAGGTTGTGGCCCCGCGCCCTGTCATGCACAGAGCTGCAGGGCAATCAGGGGGTTTGGGCGCTGCCCCCTGTCATGCTGATCCCCATGCCGGGAGGCCTCTCGGCTCTGCTGATCCCGGTGCTGGGAGGCATATTACCCTTTTACTATATAGGATAGAGGCCTGGTGCAGGGGTGGGGACCAGCTGGTTTGCCCTGAAGGGTGTCCTGGATCAGGGTAGGGGTCCCCACTGGGGTGCTTGGCCAGCCTGGGTGAGGGGATGATGGCTGTTTGCAGCTGGTCACACACCCTTCAGGGTGGGGGTCCCCACTGGGGTGCCTGGCCAGTCCGGGTGAAGGGCTGAGGGCTGTTTTCAGGCTGGAGAGTGACTGAAGCTCCCAACCGCTCCTTTTCTTCTTCTTTCTTTTTTATTCTGGGCCAGCTTTAGCTCTGAGGCTTGGCTCCATCTCTTAGGCCTCGGCTGCTGAAAGCAGGTATCTGTTTTTTTGGGGGTCTATAATCGAAACACTGTTTCAACTCCAGCTCTGAGAACCCGGCTGGCTGAAAGCAGGTTTCTGGGGTTTTGTTTAGCTTCTATATTTGTAATAATGTTTCAAACTGCAAGCTCAGAGGCCAGCAGCGGCAGGCGGGGAACGTTGGAGTCCTCTGTCATTGAAGCAAGCAAACTTCATGTTCGCTTCAAGCTGCCTGGCTGCCGGCCGCCATCTTGGCTGGCAGCTAATTTGCATATCTCCCTGATTAGCCAATGGGAAGGGTAGCGGAGGTACGGCTAATTACCATGTTTCTGTTTTATTAGATAGGATAGATTCTTTCTTTGATCTCTTTGAAACTTTGTTGGCTCAGGTTTTTAAATTTGTACTCTGACCTGAATTCCCTAACAACCTGAGGTGCTGCCTTTGGTACCAAGATGCTAGGCTAATGCCTGAAGACATTCGGATATAATGGAATTACTTAGCTTCTTCATTTTTATGAAGAATCAAGTTTTCAGTACTATAAACATCAAATTATGACTCTAGTCTTTGAAGCATATTTCTCATCCTGATACACATTTGAACTGTGCAGCTTCAACTTCTAATTGCATAGGATAAGGGATTTCTTCATCCATTCCCTGGGGGAGGAGAAGTATATTTTCCTTTTTTTTCTTTCAAACTCAACCCTGTATTTTTTTTTTTAAAGTTTTTTTTAACTATTAATTTATGTGATTTCTTTGTTTGGAATGTGTGTATATGGAATATATAAGTGTGTGCTATGACTGATGTGTGAATGATACTATTTCTCATGCCTGCTTCATTTGCCATTTTACCTGGAAGTGCCAAGAATTTTACTTAGGTAATTTGAGTTTAAATATAAAACACTTAGGTTGATAAGTCTAGTAAGTCATTAGAATGATTATTGATCATTTCGATGTATAATCTAATATGGGAGCTTAAATTAGTGACCATAATAGTCAAAGAAAGTTAATGAAACTCAATAATTAAAGTGATTGTCAATTAAAGAGTTTACTAGAACATTTGCACCTTGATGTCAAGCAGAGAAAAGGAAATCATTAAAAGTTATGAAGAAGAGGGACAAAAAATTAAGGCGGGGAGAGAAGGGAAGGTGGAGGAAGAGTGAGAAGGTGAACTAGAGGAAGAGAGAGGGAGAGGGGGGAGGGAGATAGAGACAGTCATAGAGATAGAGATAGAGATAGAGATAGAGATAGAGATAGAGATAGAGATAGAGATAGAGAGGGAGGGAGGGAGGGTTGGTGGGAGAGAGGGAGATGGAGATTGTAAAACAGAAACAAAAGGATAAGAGATTTAACAAAGAAAGAGGTGGTTAATTTTATGAAGAAATGAAACAGGCTGAAGACTGAGAGCAAATTTTTCTTGTTTTTTTTTTTATGGTTGGTTATCTGTTATTTTATAAAAAAGTTTGTTATTTATCTTTGAGAATACAGTTTGAATGAGTTGGTGGCATGGAAGCCATTTGGTAGTAGACTGATTCTATTACAGTTTTTTTTTTATTCATTCACTCAACAAATATATATTGATGCCTATTTGTCCAATATTGATCTAAATTATTGGGAATAAAAAAGAAAAGTGCTTTCCCTCAATGAGCCTACATTCTAGATGCAAAGGCAAATGATAAGCAGATATAGCAAAACTATATAACCTATTGCAAAATGCTTTTAATATATACTGTGGTCACACTTCATAACATACTATGATGGTATAAAGACGGGAAGAAAAAGTCAGATACAATTGTAATAAAGAGGTGGGATAAATGACCCCTCCCCTTTTACTGGGCTTTGACACTGCTTTGTCTGTGGTAGAAGTAATGCTCTGCCTCTTTCTGGTCCTCAGCCTTAAGAGATTTATAGCTACTACTTATTGTTTTTTAACACTTCCTCTTGGAGTACTGAGTTACCACTTAAGAAGTCCTGCTACCCAGATGGAGATAACATGGAAAGGGCCAGAGATTACATGTGGAGGAATAGAGGTCCAGTTGAGCTCAGCATTCAGCCATATCATCAAAATACCAGCTCATGTGCTGCTACCAGGCGGTTCTAGTCAATTCCATGTACAGTCCCTGAAATATCAGCCAAGTTCTGCTTGAATTCCTGGCCACAGATATCATGAAATATAGTGAAATAGTTATTTTAAGCCAGTAATTGGTGAAGTAGTTTGTTACACAGTAACAGGTAACTGGAATAGCAAGGGTTCCAAAGGGGAGTCCAGTGGAACATCTGCAGGATTAGAAAAATTACAAAGATACGGAAAAAAAAACCAAAAACTTCAATTATTAGGAGGGAATGCAGTATGATTAAAATAAAGGGAAGTTTCCAGTAAAAAGAACCAATGGGTTAGGTTGTTGAAGTATGGAATGGTAAATAATAAAAACTCCAATTAGCAGCTATTAATAAAAACTGAAGGAATAAAATAGAAATCCCCTTGGAAAGCAACATGGAGTTGTCACAAAAAAAAAATAAAAAAATGGAACTGTTTTGTGACTAAGTGATTCCACTTCAGGGAATATTTCCAAAGAAATAAGAAACACTAAACCAAAAAACTATGTGCCCTTATGTTCATTGTAGCGTTATTTACAATAGTCAAAATTTTTGAAACATCCCAAGTGCTTGTTAGTAAATAAGTGGTTAAAAATGCTGTGATACATTTACAAAATGAAATTCGACTTGGCCATATAAAAGAAGGAAATTTTACCTTTTTCGACAGCATGGGTAGACTTGGAGAGTATTAAGTTAAGTGAAATAAGCCAATGAGGGAAAGACAGTACTGTATGATTTCATGTGTATGTGGAATCTAATGAACAAAATAAACTAATAAACAAAATAGAAACAGACTCATAGATACAGAGACCAGACTGACAGCTGTCAGAGGGAGGGGTTTTGGGAGAGTAGGTGAACAAGGCAAAAGGATTAAGCAAAAAAAAAAACCCAAAACCCATAGACACAAACAACAGTATGGTGATTATCAGAGGGAAAAGGAGTGGTGGGAGGTAGAAGAGGGTAAATGATGATGCAAGGAGACTTGATTTTGAGTGCTAAACACACAATACAATATACAGATGTGTATTATAGAATTGTACACCTGAAACCTACATAATTTTATTAACAATGTCATCCCAATAAATATGTATATGTATATGTATATGTATATGTATATGTGAGGCCCGAGGGGTCTATCTTGAAACTAACAGCTAGCTTCAAACTTTGGGGTTGGTTGAGAAAGCAATATTTTAGGGACATTCAGACTACTAGGGTCAAATTAAAATTATTTTTTGTGGCTTCCAGTAAGATCAATGAGGTACACCGATTCAGTAGTATTTACTGGTGACTTTGCATAGGAGCATGGAGTAAAATAGGAGCCAAGAATGAAGAATATGATAAATAGGGGTCATAAATTTAAAAGTTAGTCAAACATTCGTGGAAAGATGATATTTTAAGCCACAAGAGTTTCCTTAATTCCAGAAGATAGTGCATTGTGGGGGTGTGACAAAAATATCCCTTTGTTAATCATGGAGATATAAGAACTAGAGTCTCCATGAACATCAAATTCTGTTTCAAAAACCTTGTTTTGCTCACCAAATTCTCTTGATGCATCTTATATTAAAGGAACTTTAAAAGTAGACAGTGTGTTAACAGAAGTCTAAAGCAGGTGGTATCTCAGATTGCTGTCTTTGAAATGACTATTTTAGTAGAGTAGGTATTTCACTCATTTCTCTGTCAGAAGCTAGTCAGGTCCATTTCATTTCTGACCAACACTAAGGCTATAAATTATTACAATGAACTGGCTGAGCCCTGGATTGTTTGGTTCAGTGGAT
This sequence comes from Myotis nattereri, assembly GCF_964212035.1. Taxonomy (NCBI): domain Eukaryota; kingdom Metazoa; phylum Chordata; class Mammalia; order Chiroptera; family Vespertilionidae; genus Myotis; species Myotis nattereri. Next base: position 82,789,361 of record NC_138077.1, read on the forward strand.
AGAATGTTGGCCTGGGGACCAAAGGGTCCCAGGGGCATGTAACTTGGTTCCAGGGTTCTCCTGGTTAGGGCTCCTGCAGGAGGAACCAATAGATGGTTCTGTCTTTCTCTCTCTCTTCCACTCTCCCTGAAAATCAATGGAAAAATATCCTCCTGTGAGGATTATGGAAAAATATCCTCCTGTGAGGATGAACAAAAAACAAAAACTGCAGTTCACTGGCTTATAACCATAATACAGCATGAAGGGCTCAGGAAATTTTTATTGTCTTGCCTTTTTAACAGTACTTCCTGACAGAAGGAAAGAAGGCTATACCTAAACTCTTGAGTGGTATGCCCTTGCTCAGCCATACTTCTTGTTGAAGTATTTCAGTATTAACTTCAAGTCATGTAATCCCTATTAAAGAACTGCCCCCTATCCATCAGTGAAATAATTAATGCCAGGCATCTCTAGAACCCTGCTCTATCTCTATAGCTTGTCTCCCTTTTGTGTGGTCGGTACCTATGTGGGTTTTAAAATACTTTTAGTATCTACATATTGTAATGTTTCTGGAAATCTGTGGAGATATTTTAGCAAACTCCTCTAAGGAATCCTAATTTGGAGTGATGAAAGTTGGAATCTATGAGCTTTGGAGTATATGTAATTTGACCAATTTTGAGTCAATTTCCTAGTCAAAGAAAAGCATCATTTTAAGTTCATAAGTGACCACAAGGTTAGTATTAAAAATCTAATAAATTTTTGTTTTTATATTAGAATGAAATAATTCGCATGATGCTTATTTCTTTTAATTTTGATGTTGCTATTATTGATGTTTTACTTTTATGATTAGGTACATTAAATGTCAATTCAAATTAGTAGATATGGAAACATGATTATTGTATTTAACCTCACTTTACTCTGTAATCTGAGGTGCTATTATTTAAATTAGAGCAAAAATGTATTGAATACATAAATTTTAACCTTTATTGGATTAATAGTTCTTGGATTGACTTATACTGGACTCTGATAGAAAACTTATCAATAATACAAGTAAAATCTGTGCTTAAATTATGCTTACTTTTTACTTATTGTAAAACACCTGGTAAAATGTAAGATAATCATTATAACTTTATAGCCAGAGTCATTCTTATTTAAATAAATTCATTTGATTGAAACTAATGATAAAACATTAAATCACAAAATTAGGTTTATTCCAAGGCAAAAATACCTAACAATTCTTTGTTGAAAATGGTAGGACATCCACAAATAATGACTATGTATAAAGAAAAATAATTTAAAAATATACTTGTATCTCTGTAGATAATCTTTAATAAATATTGACTTTCCTAGGAGATGAATATGCCTATTCTTGTTCTTGATGTATTTTTATATTTAGTTCACATCATTGTTCCCTGGTCTCATATTTTCAATTATGTTCATAATGCTGACCTTAAGTGAATAACATTTTGTAACCACAGGAGAGGGTTAGAAAGTTATGATATTCTGAACTGAGAATATATTAGGTTTTCTTCAAAATTTCAGTCAGGGAAAGATGTCAGAAAGAAAACACTAGAGAGATCTTGCAATAAAAATCACTAGAAAATTAATCTTTAATAAAATTTACTCAAGAACTATTCTTCAGGGCCCATTTATTCAAATGCCATAGGGATAAAAGTGATGATTTGACTTGATAGACTATAATAGTAACCTCAGCTCAATATAGATTCAACCATAGAATGCACCATTGGATTTTGTCTATTTTCCAGTATGGGCTACTAAAAATTTAAGTATACATTGCAAAGAGATACAAAGAATAATTATTCTTCCAAAATTTGTTATATCTAGGGAATTGCTGCTAACTTTTTAACAAATCACCCTAAATTAGTTAGTATTGCAATGAAAATCATAGCTATTGGAAACACCACATATATTCTAATTACGAGGTAATTTTATTGTGTAGTCCTGGCATTTCACTCATATTATTTATTTATTTTAGAATATTTCCCAGTCTTGTATATTTTAGAAAAATTTTACCTCTCCAAGTCTGTTTCTCTCTACCCCCTAAAACAGATGTGCATTCCCTAACTTCAGGTATATCCTTATTATAATTTTAAACCACTTTCAGCAAACAATCACTCTAAGCAGTCACTCTGTTTATCACTAGTCTTTTTGAATTGTGTGACCTATTGAGAACTGGCAATATTAAATAATCTCAATTCAAACATTAATAAGTTCAATCCTTGTGTTTTCCTCTTGATAACTAAAAGCACAATTTAATATTTATTTGATCTTTCTTTTTTCTTGTTCACTATATTGATTAGGTATGTAACACACTAGAATACAGAATAATTTTCACAGTTTCAGTCATCATTTTGACACTAATTCAGAAATAAGTGATATCATCCTATATAATAAAAGGGTAATATGCAATTTGACCCTAACAGCAGAACCACTGGGAATGACTGGTCACTGTGACACACACTGACCACCAGGGGGCAGACGCTCAATTCAGGAGCTGCCCCCTGATGGTCAGTGCGCTCCCACAGGGGGAGCACTTCTCAGCCACAAGCCAGGCTGACACCTGCCAGCACAGCAGTGGTGGTGGGAGCCTCTCCCGCCTCCTCAGCAGCACTAAGGATGTCTGACTGCAGCTTAAGCCTGCTCCCCGCTGGCAAGTGGACATCTCCTGAGGGCTCCCAGGCTGCCAGAGGGATGTCTGACTGCCAGCTTAGGTTCGATCCCCCGGGGAGTGGGGCTAAGCCAGCAGGTGGACATCCCCTGAGGGGTCCCAGACTGTGAGAGGGCACAGGCCGGGCTGAGGGACCCCTCCCCCCCCGAGTGCACAAATTTCTGTGCACCGGGCCTCTACTTTTCTATGTTAGGCTATTTTTGAATAACAGCTAATAACTTAAGGTAAATGTGCATCTATGATATATTTATATTTTTAAGGAAAATGAGCCCTTCTGTAAAGTAAAACAGTCTACAAAAGTCACACTTGAAAAAATAAATCATACTAATTTAAAATCTCTGTGACCAATGAAAAATTGATCATTCTATATCTGCACCATCAAATGCAATATCCTATATATGACAATTTACTTTCATGTTAATAAAAATTAAACAATTGAATATTAAATTTGTCAGTCATATTAGCCATCTTTTAAATGCTCACTAGTCACATCTGGCTACTGGCTATCATATTGGATAGTGCAGTTAGGACATTTCCATCATTTAAGGAATTTTTGTTGGAAAGCACTACTCTAAGTCATTGCTGTCTGTACTTTGGATGCAGTACTAAGTTTGAAATAAGATTATTTTTAAAAGAATGACAATATTAATAGGTACATAAGTTAATGTAAATATTTTATTATCATTTATTACACTTTTATTTTACAATAGTTTTAGCTTTACAGAAAACTTGCAAAGATAGTACAGAGAGCTCCCATGTACCTCACACTCAATTTACCATATTATTAGCATCTTATATTAGTCTGGTACATTTGTCACAATAATAAACTAGTATACGTTAATTTTAATAATGGATCAAAGTTCACCCTCTTCTCATATTTTCCTAGTTTTACCTAAGATACTTTTTCCATTCCAGAATCCCATCCAGGATCTAACAATACATTTAGTCATCACATCATTTTAGTTTCTTGCGGAGAATTTGTCTACTAGACCCTGGGTATTTATAAGGGATACATCTGACCTCAATGAATATCAAACACATCAAATAGAAAATATTTTGCACCAGTCTCTCCCATTTTTCTTGAATCAAATTTGTATTGAGATTTGCTTATTTATTAAATTATTTAACAAATATCTATTGAGTCCTTAATATTTACCAGACACTCTTCTAGGTTTTAGAGATATATTATTTTTTTAAAAGACAGTAATGCCCACTGTCACAGAATTTGCATAATGAAAGGATGTACAGACAAATAAATAAGTATAATATAATATGTCTGATGGTGTTATGAAGAGCATAAGTCACAAAACAGAGGTATGGAGTTTTGGGTTGTACTTTAAAATAGTGTATGTAAAGTTAACATTTGTGCAGAAAATATATGAAAGTGATGAAGGGAACTGGGGAATATCTGGAGAAGGTATGTCAAGTACAGTATGAATTTGCCAAATGTCACATTTGAGATGTGACAGTCATGTGAAGAGCAGAATGGGGTAAAAATTTTTGCCATGGTGAATTTGAGATATCCAAGGGGTGCTAGGTAATCAGTTGTACATATTCATTAAGTTTAAAAAGAGTAATTGGAAACAGAATAGATAATGCTTTCAGTAAGTGTCACTGTAATAGAGGATTAATAATATTTACCTCGTAGGGTTTTTATGAGTATTAAATGTTCTTGGAAAATTTCTAGAGAATTGGGTGGGTTATCTGTGAATATATTTTATAGCACTAAATATTAGGGCCGAGTTAAGTGCTTTGACAAGTAGTTTGAAATTCAAATTATGGGGAAGAAGGATGGAAATTATTTGGATATATTCATGAGGTACAATTATGACCATTCTTTCAAGATCATTTAACTTGATAGGGTCCCTGGGTTTCATAAGACAGATCCAGTTCTTTATTAATAGCAAGGAAAGTAAAGATATCAAAGATGATGAGAATGGAAGTGATTCTAGTGATGAAAGCTTGTGAGTTACAGAAGGAAGGGTAGCAAGGGAAGAAGTTTGGAAGAAGTGAGATTGGAAGTCAAAGCTAAATGAACCTAGCCCTTTTGAAGCCACTGACTAGGCTAAGGGGCATGAAGAGAAAAGTTCCCATGACCACAAAATGAATGGCGGATATGAGGCTGAAATAGTGGTTGTTGAGGGGAGGAAAGAAAAGAGATTGGCAGGTAAAAGCAGCCCTCTCATGCCCCTCTTCACTGCGGCTGCTGTAGGAATGGAGCCAGACAATATGTCTTGCTCAGAGTAAATGGAACCCTGAGGCTCTGCTTTTTCTCATTTGCTTATAGGGATATGGAAGCCCGAGTAGATATAGTGAGTACATCAGAACAGGTTTCTTCTTCACCTGGGAATACATAGTGGAGTTGACTATTAATAAATAAGCAGAGTCAATCACAAACATAGGAGGCCACAGGATCTCATGTTTGCTGTATGTAGCATACCAACATTCAGCATGATAACCATCCATCAAAGGTCTCCACAATAGCCCTGGCCAGTGTGGCTCAGACACCTATGTTTCTCTCTCCCTCTCCATTCCTCTCTCTCTAAAAATCAATAAGCTATTCTTTTTTCTTTTTTAAGAAAGGACACCAAATAAATGATTATTATAATTTTATTTCCCAGAACTTGTGGGTAATGGGAATATTATCATGATAGTAGAGATGTCTTATTCTCACAAGAAAATCAGTAGAGTAGAAGGAAATATATTTCCCAGACAGCTGTACATGGCAGGTGGTATTTGTCTGGTTTGGGATGTATACACCAAAAGAGAAGAGGAAGAAGCTTGCATCTGTGGCAATGTGGCAATAAGCGAACTGTACTGGTATAAGTGAGATATAGCAATTGTAGTAGTTTCTCTAAGTTGTTATTAGGAATACTGGAAAGAGAAAGATTAAAAAGTATTTTTAGAGCCCTTGCTGGTTTGCCTCAGTGGATAGAGCATTGGCCTGAAGACTGAAGGGTCCGAGGTTTGATTCTGGTCAAGGGCACATACCACAATTGTAGGCTCCTCCCCTGCCTGAGCCCTGATTGGAGTGCATGCAGGAGGCAACCAATCAATGTGTTTCTCTCACAGTGATATTTCTCTCTGTCTTTCCCTCTCTTTCCACTCTCTCTAAAAAAACAATGGAATAAATATCCTGGAGTGATGATTAAAATAAAAAAGGATTTTTAGGAACATTTGATGGGTAATGAACCCTGTAAACTCTAGTCTTTCCATGAAAACCATAGTAAAGATCTATATTATTTAAAACTTTCAAGATTTTGAAAATTATTCAAGATTTTGCTTTTTAATGATGACACCCAGCTCTTTGTGAATGATACTGATGAACTTATTTAGATGTATCCAATATATTGTCTACTTCAAGGGAGAAACTTGTTTCTTTTTATTTTTTATCAACTCTCCATAGACCCATGTGCCTATCAGAGTGTGCTAGCACACAGAGTTCTATTAATATATTTGAATGGATAGATGGCTCCCTTCTGCCCCCTAGCCTCCATTATAAATGCATAATCCCTGAACAGAACTCACTGTTCATAATAGAACTTCAGGGTTTTTAAACAAAGTTAAAATAGGAAAGTATACGTCCACAAAAAAAAGTGGAACACATTAAATTTTGGGTCAAATAGTAGTATCTAAATTTCCCAGAGAAAAGAGGACTACTTAAAATTCTCAAGTCTTCTAACAATGATTCTATTTGTCTTCTGATTTGCTTATTTAAAAATAATTTATTATCTATACTAATAAAAGGGTATTGTGCTAATTAGACCAGACATCTTCCAGACATCCTTCCTGCCAAAGCTAGAGGTGTGGCTGGCCTGAAAACTGCCCGCAGCCCCTTTCCCAGGCCACTCTGCCCCCCAGCATGGACCCCACCCAGATCAGGGGTGTGGCCAGCCAGCAAACTGCCCATGGGCCCTCACCCAGGCTGGCCCCGACCCCCAGCAGGGACCCCCACCCCATCAGGGGCATGGCCGGCCTGCAAACTGCTGGCAGCCCCTTGCCCAGGCTGGCCCCGTCCCAGCGGGGACCCTCACCCAAATCCAGGGCCCCCTTTATGGCAGGCCATTTGGACCCCACTCGTGCACCAGGCCTCTATCCTATATAATAAAATGGTAATATGCAAATTGACCCCCATGGCAGAATTACCAGAACAACCACTGGACCAGTCACTATGAGATACACTGACCACCTCTTGGTTCCTTTCCCCGGCCGCCAGGCTCCGATCACCTGATGGCGAATGGGGAACCGGGGGTGGGTAGCAGTGGGGCATGGGGCTGGCTGCAGGCAGCTGGGTAAGATGGCCCTGATTGCAGACCAGGCCTAGGGACCATACCTGCACACAAATTTCGTGAGCCAGGCCTCTAGTCCTATATGATAAAAGGCTAATATGCAAATCGACCTAATGGTTGCTATGATGTGCACTGACCACCAGGGGGCAGATGCTTAACACAAGATCTGCCCCCTACTGGTCAGTAAGCTCCCACAGGGGGAGCGCCACTCAGCCACAAGCTAGGCTCATGGCTGGCGAGCACAGGGGCGGTGGCAGGAGCTTCTCCCACCTCCATGGCAGTGCTAAGAATGTCCAACTGCTGGCTTAGGCCTTCTCCCCACCTCAACCATCACTTGACATCCCCGAGGGCTCCTGGACTGCAAGAGAGTGCAGGCTCTCCAGACTGCCCCAGAGTGCACGAATTTTGTGCACCAGGCCTCTAGTAAGTTAATAATTAGGTATTCCATTCAAAAACATCTTGGAAATAACATTTTATGGAAAAATAAAGCCAGGTTCTAAAGTCTGATGGTATTTATTGCATCCATGGATTTTGGGATATTATTTATTTATGTAGCTGAGAATCATCACAGCACAATGTTTTAACTGTGGTATTTCTTGAGGGATGCTTTATAATCCATGTGTGCTGTGTTAAGTGTAGAGCTGTAATGGGCTCCTTTTTACTCACCATAAGCCAGATGAGTTAAAAAGTTTTGCATCATAACTTGATTTGAAATACAGAGCAATCATAACATTTGAAAAGACACACTAAATTGTAATGCAGTACTTGTTTTTTTTTCTTAAACATAAAAAAACTTTGGGGCTCAACCTGCGTGGCTTGGTGGGTGATCATCCACCTATGAACCAGGAGATCATGGTTCAATTCCCATCAGTGCACATGCCCAGGTTTCAGGCTCGATCACCAGTGGGGAGTAGCCAATCAATGATTCTCTCTCATCATTGATGTTTATGTCTCTCTCTCTCTCTCTCTCCCTTCTTCTCTAAATCAATAAAAATATTTTTTTTAAAAAAAAACTCAAAAACTTTTGGAAACAGAACATAAAATCAGAAGTATCAGTCAGTGTTCCACGTTGATATGAATATTAGTCACTCTCAATCAGAATATGTACATAATTCAGAAATGTTCTTGACAAAAGAAAGCCATTTTGAAGAGTTAATTTCTAGTAGTGCATTTAATTAGTATCTATACATGTGAAGTTAATAAGGAAGTATAAATTACATTCATCATTCTTAATTGGTGCTAGTAGTAAGAGAAAGAGAATCTTATGATGTTTAATAATATGGATAATAGGCATTGAAGTAGAAATTTTATAAAATTTTATAGAGTCCCAGGAATCAATCTAGATTTCTATATAAGTTAAATTAAAAGTAAAGAGAAATTTACATTGAATAGGCTAATAAGCAAATAGATTACTGTCTACCAAATGTATATGTTTGGCTTATGTTTATCATTAAAGATGTGCCAGCTTATCTTTTGGTTGCTTTCACTACATTTTTCCAAGGAATATTTAGCTTTGGATTAGAGAACTTTTTGTCAGAGATTAATTGAAATAAACTGTACAGTCACATTTAAGTAATTAATTATCAGACATGCTTTTAAAACTTTTGAATAATTCCAGAGATCCTCCACATGTAAATGAAAAATTCTTGTCACAACAAACTTTAACCTAGACATTTCAAAAGGTTGTGCCATTTTCTCAAAAAGAAAGATAATTAAAGCAATAAATAAATATCTGAATCATGGACTGTGTCATTTATGTTTCATTTTTTGCTTGTTTTTATTTGTCATATTTTTCAACCTTATAATGAGTTATTTTAATACTACGGAAAATTTAATCTTTTAATAATAAAAGGCCAAGAGGCATCACAACCAAAACGACCGAACAACTGGTCACCATGAGGTGCATGGAGCAGCTCTCAGGCCCTGCCTGCGGCCCACAGGCTCCAATTGCAGCAATGCTGGCGGCCGGCGGTGGGCGTGCCAAGGCAGGCGCAGCTGAGAGCACAGCGGGCCGGTGGGCGGGGCTGTGAGTGGGTCCTTGGGCAGATGGGCGGGGCGGCAGGCAGGTGGGTGCAGTGAGGCAGGCTGCCAGCTTGGCAGGTGGGCGGGGCTGAGACTCTAGTGTATAAATAAATAAATACTTGTTACTCAAGAATGAAAGCAAATGTTCATTTTGAAGTCCAACTAAAAATATTAGCTTACTTTTCTACTGCATGAAATCAGTGTCACTGATTTTTTTCTCAACACAGCAAAACAAAATCCATTTAATTTATTTTTCTTTTCCTAGAAATTTTCTCTAGACAAAGCATATACTATCCTTTGCATGTATGTAACACAGAGAGGGGAAAAAAAAGATTCTGTGTTCTTGAGGGAAAATTGGAAAATATTTAGTAAAACCTCTTTATATGTGTGACAAAATTGAGTCAAAGAGACTTAAGCAAATCGTTTGACCTCAAACAAATATATTAATTCAAATTCTCCGGGTTACACAAAAGATAAAACAGAGCACCTTAAACTTAAATTAGGAGTACATCAGAAGGGTGCTGCAGTCACAGAAGTGAAGGGAGCGGTGAAAAACTACGGCAGCAAGAAAGACCTTCCTGGAGTGCTGAGGATGAACCTGACACATTTCAAAAAAAATTCTAGTTTTTCCACCAACAATTATAGGATCAAAATTTCAATGTCTACAAAGATAGTAATATTATAAGTTAAAGATTCATTTTGGAGACAGATCATCTTTATGATATTTTTTCTATATATGGATATAGTTTATCACTCCATTTATTTACTGAACTCTTTTTATTTTTATATTCTCTAAAATAATTTTATTTATAAGGATAATTATATATATATTAATATATATATTTATATTTATATTTATTTGTATATACCATATGGGCTATTGCTTCTGTGAACTGAGTTTTGAAATTAGTTTTGCTAAGCATAAAAACTATTGATTTTTATATTGATTTTATAAATTTTGCTTGTTCATCTTATTATTTTGCCTGTAGATTCTATTGTGTTGTGTTTTCCATATAAGCAATCATTGCAGAAAATTATGATGACATTTAAAATGATTCCTTTCTAATTCCTTCCTATGCTTCACTCCTTTTTTCTACTTTTACTGGTGTGGATGAGACTTCTAGTAAATATCCTACTGAATAGTGTCTATGAGTGGGTAATTTTGTTTTGTTTTTCACTGTGAGATAATATTTTTTAACTCTTTTATCACACTGATATCTGCAGCACATATTTTTGATAGGTAGCTTTTATTAAGTTGTTTTTCCCTCTTATAATTCTGTTTTACTAAAACAGTTGTCATAAATGGAATTAAATTTTATCTAACATTTTCTTCTAGCTACTGCTGAAATCATGATTATTTTCCATATATATATATATATATATATATATATATATATATAGAGAGAGAGAGAGAGAGAGAGAGAGAGAGAGAGAGAGAGAGAATAAGCAATCGGTTCATATGCTTATGGAGACTGACAAGTCCTAAGACCTACAAGTGTCAGCAAGCTGGAGGCCCAGGAGAACCTATGGTGTACCTCATGTCCCAAGGCCAAGGGGCTTAAAACATAGGAAGAGGTGATGTTTTAGTTTAAGTTGAAAGGCAGGAAAAAGCTCATGTCCCAGTTCAAATCAGTCAGGCAGGAGGAATCCTGCCTTGCTTGTGGTACTGTGGCAGGAGAGTAAGAAGCTAGGAAAATTCCTGGGCAAGTGGAATGGGGAAACTGAGACAAAATTAAACAAGGCCCAATAGTTAGGGCAACTTGCAGCCAGCTTGTGAGTTGCAAGACCTTATCTTCCCTAACCAAGGACACGAGAGCAAATGATTCATGCCTTCCTCCCTAACCAGAAAATACATAGCTTACATCACCCTAGCTTGGGAAAATAGAGAACAGAGACCCAATTAATGCCCTTTGTGCCAGCTAAACTCAAGCACAGATAACGTTGAGGAACAAATAACAAGAACCCCTTTAAAGCCAGACAGAACTAAGATAAAACAGTAAAACAGACCAAAGAATAACCCAGAACTCCCCTATACACTCATTTTAATGCATCAGCATATTAAAAATGTACCTGGAAAGCTGATGGATATTCTACTGAAACCCTCTCCTAAGGTTCTTGCCAAGAGAGAGAGAGAAAAAAAAAAAGGATAAAAAGCTCTCAGGACAAAGAGTCAATGCAGGCTCAACTAGAGCAGTGGTTCTCAACCTTCCTAATGCCGCCACCCTTTAATACAGTTCCTCATGTTGTGGTGACCCCCAACCATAAAATTATTTTCGTTGCTACTTCATAACTGTAATGTTGCTACTGTTATGAATCGTAATATAAATATCTGATATGCAGAATGTATTTTCATTGTTACAAGTTGAACATAATTAAAGTATAGTGATTAATCACAAAAACAATATGTAATTATATATGTGTTTTCTGATGGTCCTTAGGCAACCCCTGTGAAAGGGTCATTCGACCCCCAAAGGGGTCACGACCTACAGGTTGAGAACCACTTGCTTAGACCACACATTCCACCTGCTAAAACCATTATCTCTCCCCTGTGGACCTTCCCAGGATCCGGACCTGCACAGAGAATTCTCCACCTAGAAAAAGCCCGCCTATAGTCCTTTTAAAACCTCTGTCTCCCATCTTTGGAGGTTGGTGCCATTTTGGGGCTCAGCCCATTTGGTATCCAGGTGATCTAATCCAGTGATGTCGAACCTATGACACACGTATCAGAGGTGACACGTGAACTCATTTTTTTGGTTGATTTTTCTTTGTTAAATGGCATTTAAATATATAAAATAAATATCAAAAATATACATCTTTGTTTTACTATGGTTGCAAATATCAAAAAATTTCTGTATGTGACATGGCACCTGAGTTAAGTTAGGGTTTTTCAAAATGCTGACACACCGAGCTCAAAAGGTTCACCATCACTGATAATAAAAGCTAATATGCTAATTAGAATGGACAGCCAAACGACCTTCTGGACATCATTCCAGACTTCCTTCCAGATGAAGCTGAGGCAGCGGGTGCCAAGGCAGACACGTTTAGGGGCAATCAGACAGGCAGGCGAGTGGCTAGGGGCAATCAGACAGGCAGGCGAGTGGTTAGGGGTGATCAGACAGGCAGGCGAGCGGTTAGGGGTGATCAGGCAGACAGGTGTGCAGTTAGGGGTGATCAGGGAGGCAGGCAGAGTGGTTAGGGGCCATCAGGTAGTCAGGCAAGTGGTTAGGGGCAATCAGGTAGGCAGGCAGGCCAGCGGTCCGGATTGCAAGAGGGATGTCCGACTGCTGGTTTAGGCCCGATCCCTGTGGGATCCCTGTGGGACATTTCCTGAGGGGTCCTGATTTGAGAGATGCTGCAGACCAGCTGAGGGGGACCCCACCCCCCACCCCCGTGCACAGATTTTGTGCTCCAGGCCTCTAGTAACTCTATAATCCCTTACCACTTTGGCCTCGTGCAGTCCTCCTTTGGCCACCCTAACACTGACTACCTTCTGGCCCGATCAAGTTAACGGAGAAAATTATCTAGTACAAATGCCTTCCTCTATTATTGCTATTGCATTAAACTAGATACATAAAGATACCTGTAATTTTCTCTCCTTTTAAAATAGTGAATCAATATTTTGCATAAGTTAGGACTTAACCATTTCCTAAACTTTCAATATTACCTCTAAAATATAGTATTTAGTTGTGGTGTTTCCTTTAGGAATAGATTTTTTACTAATGTTCTATTTTCTGTGATTTATTTTTCCTTTCAGTTTTTCTTCCTTAACTAAATATAAGTTAATTTATTAGTCTTCTAAAAAAAAAGAAAAGAAAAAAGAACTAGCATTTGATTTAGTTGATAGTGTTGAAATAAATTTGTAGACCCAGTATGGAGCTACTCCTGCCTATGGTGTCAGGTCAGCAAACCAAAACGTGGTTAACTTTTGTGTCCCTGTAAGTGTTCCACTTGACTAGAAATGCAGTCAGTCAATCCCTAAATGCCAAGCCAACTCTTGGCCTTTTCACCCAAAAGAAGATTAAGTATATGGCCCTAGCCAATCAATATATATATATAAATTGTCTAAAATTTTACCCAGCCATTCCTAAATGAGAATGATACATGAAGTGTTAAAAAAGTTTGTTTCACCTAAATGGTCATCTTTAATAAGTTTTAAGCAACAGTATCTGTTATTTCTTCTCTATCCATTTCATCAGTTTCTGCTTGTTTAATTTTCAAGAAAGATGCCTCTGATTCATCTTCATAGAAAAGAAACAGCCCTGCCTGGTTTGGCTCAGTGGATAGAGTGTCGGCCTGTGGACTGGAGGGTCTGGGGTATGATTCCAGTCAAGGGTACCTGCTCGGGTAGCGGGCTCGATCCCCAGTAGGGAGCGTGCTGAAGGCAGCCAATCGATGATTCTCTCTCATCATTGATGTTTCTATCTCTGTCTCCCCCTCCTTTCCTCTCTGAAATCAATAATTTTTTTTTAAATAAAGAAAAGAAACAGCATGTGGCCAGGCGGTTACTGAATTTCCCCAGAACAAACAGAATGTGGGGGGTGGGGAGAGGGTATGGGAGCTGTGCCTGTGGCTGATAGCACATTTTCCAGGAAGAGTCCCCTAAACAAAGGGAGGTAGAGACAGCTAGAAAGGTCTTGGCCCAATATTTTAATGGCCCAATGGGATACCCATGAGGAAACAGGTGACCAAATAGTACTCAGCCAGTGAGGAACCGGAGGTGGAACAAAATAAATAAGCTATGTTCCCTGTGTGTTCCTGTACAATGGGCTCCAGCTCTCAAGAGTGTTATTAAAAGTCTCATTTTGCTATGCTTCTGTTTTGTGTTGTTCTGATAGTGAACACTTAGCTTATTAATTTAACATCTTCTTTTTCCTCCCGTAAGTATTAAGGCTATTTACTCTATGTACCCCTGTTGCATTTCTCAAGTTTTTATAGCTTTTCATTTTCATTAAGATTTGAATATTTAATGATTTACATTATGATATTTCTGTGACTTTTGAATTATTTAGCATTATTTAGAAACCTAGTTTTAAATTACAAGCATAAGGCTCTTTTTCTGTTATTTGTATGAGAGGAAGCCAAACTGCTGTACACAGAAGTCAGAATTTAGTTTTTCCATCCAGTGGCAGCCTATTTCTTACTCAGTGGGGGTCAGTGAACCCTCCTTCACATGGTGATCATCTGAGCAGTTCTTCCATCTTCTGCCTGCGCTGTCCTTTAGAGCCAGATCCTAATCTGCATTCAGCCACGGAAGCAATGGAAGCATGGTGAAATGTTCATGGCCAGGCCTGTATATGCATTTGTTACTTATGAAAGGAACTTTTGGGGGTGAAATAAGCAGGTTTAGGAAATTTAAAAAAATTAAGGGGTCCATGGAAAAAACACAGGGCTACAGAGTTGCAAAAGGGTACATTTCCATAAGACATGGGAGCAGGGAGTAGAAAATGGTATACCTTTACAGAATAAAGGGGGAAGGAGAAAGAAAAGCCCAGAGGGAATAGGAGAATAATAATGGGGAAGAAGGAGGGAACCTCACATCCTTCATGAGAGACTTGAGCTCAGGAGTTGCTATAGTGACCAAATCAAAGGGGAATCGTGACCAATCAGAGGGGATATTGAGGCACAAAATACTGTGGCCTTAATAAACCATGGAAAAAGGGACTTGGAGGGACTCTTTCCTCCTCTCCACGTGGGAGTCTGTGCTTATTTTTCAATAAATTTCCACCTTTGCTGTACCATCCTCCGTCCATGGTTTCATTCTTCAACTCCACCGGACAAGAGCCTGGGATCCTACCCAGGGGAACACCACAAGTTCCAGTCCAATTTGCCCATTTCACTTATTCTCACAATTCATTGCAAACTAGTTAGACGTCTGGGTATATCTAACTGTAAGGGTTAGGAATAGAGTTCACTTGGGCATCCAATGAAGGGGGGACATTTTAAATGGAAGTCTAGCTAGCAGTATCCACTTATTTATGGCTTTTTGTGTTTTCTTTTTTCTCCAGAGCATATGGTCTGTATGATGTAAATAATTTGGTACTTGTTAACAATTATTTCGTAGTATAATGAAGTTCAAAATTTGTAAATGTTCTTTCTACATTTGTTTCTTGAAAAGAATATCATTATATTGTTATGCAGGGTTCTTCATTCCTCTATGAAATGTAGTTTATTGTGTTATCTGAATCTTCTATGTACTTACTTAAAAAATATATATCCTCCAATGAATGTGGGTTTTATCAATTTCTCCTTGCTGTTCCCCTAATGCATACTTTTTTAAAAAATTAAACTTACGTGTTAGGAGCAAATGTGTTTTACTACATTTTGTAATTCTAAAAAATACTTTTAATATAAATTCATTAACATCTCTATCTGTATTTTATTTTTCTTAAACTCTCTTTTATCAAATATTGATAATGCTACTTCAGATTTTTTTTCAGTTAGTACTGTGTGCTTTATATTTTTCACCCTTTGTTTTCAAAATTTGTTTCATTGTGTTGATGCATTAAATAGAAAACAGATTTTTCTTTCAATACAATTTAAGGATTTATGCTTTTTTCAAAGTGACTTTCATGAATTTAAGAAAATATTTTTTATTATTATTTCATGTGCACTATTGACTACTATCTTATGTGCTTATTTTGTGTTTTTAAATATTATTTTGGGGCTTACTTTCTCTTTGCTTTCCATTATAATGTTTGTCTTTTTCTTAATTATTTTGCTCTCTGCACTTGGGTTTTGTGTCATTTACATTTTACTTATATTATTTGAGTGTATATACTTACATTTTGACATGTTTACTTGACTTTAAAAATCTAAAATTAATTATTTTCATGAGCTCTCTTTTCAGCCAATAAAAATTCCCTAGAAAAATTGAAATTTGTATCATGTTCCTCCCATCTTACATGAAAAATGGCCCACTGTTTGGTTTTCACCTGTTTCCCACCACAGCGAGCTCTTTTAAAAATTCTCAACATTTTCTTTTATTGTTGATTTATATAGTTGATTCATATTAATTAATTAATTTATTTAAATATATTTTATTGATTTACTACAGAGAGGAAGGAAGAGGGATAGAGAGTTAGAAACATTGATGAGAGAGAAACATCGATCAGCTGCCTCCTGCACACCCCCCACTGGAGACATGCCCGCAACCAAGGTACATGCCCTTGACCGGAATCAAACCCGGGACCCTTCAGTCCGCAGGCTGACGTTCTAGCCACTGAGCCAAACCGGTCAGGGCCATATTTAATTTAATAACATTTTTATAATTTTTCTTCAAATCATGCTTTTAGGAGGTTATTTCTTCTTTCTGGGTATAAGTTCCTTTTTATTAAATACTAGAAGCCTGGTGCATGGATTCATGCACTGGTGGGATCCCTCATTGTAGCCTGAGGGTATTGGGCTGAAACTGGCATCCATGTAGTAGTGTGCGAAGTGGCAGGTGGCCAGGGAGGAGCCAATCCCACTTATCCTGGCCCCATTCATCCTGGTCAGCTGAGCATCTGCCCCCATCTTCCACTGCTGCCCCTCGCATCTCTTGGTCTTCTGTACCCAGCTATGGAGACGTGGGTCCCTAAGGCGGAGCTCCCAAGGCCTCTCTAGGGGTGCAGACTGAGGCTTGGAGAAGTGGGGTGAGTGTCCAAGGGGTGCCTGGGGCAGGCCGGGGAGTTGTGGTAGCTACGCGGCAAGGCCACCCACTACATGCGCCATCCTGCACGTCCTGGGGTGGCTCCAGCCTGATAGGAGGAGGCGGGCACTAGGGACAGAGTTCGTGGTCTCTTTTTTCCCTCCCTCAGTCCCAGCTGCCCGGTGAGGATGAGGCCAGAGGGGTTGTTGGGGGTTGGGGGCACTGCACCTCCAGAGTGGTGCCTGGAGAGCTGAGGAATTTGGACCAATGGCCTGGCCTCCCAATGCCAACTGCAGCTGAGCCCCACCTGCTAGTGATCTTTCATAGACTCAATTATCTATTTCTCTTTTCGTCTGTCCAAGTGGACTGCCCCCTGGCAGTCAGTGCGTTTCATAGCGACCGGTCGAATGGTTGCTTAGACTTTTTAAAAAAAATATTCTTATTGACTTCAGAGAGGAAGGAAGAGGGAGAGAGAGAGATAGAAACATCAATGATGAGAGAGAATCATTGAGTGGCTGCCTCCTGCACACCCCACATAGGGCATCGAGCCCACAACCCGGGCATGTGCCCTGACCAGTAATCAAACTGTGACCTCCTGGTTCATAGGTCGACACTCAACATTCAACTGGCAGGGCTAGGCTTTTATATATATAGATATCCTATCATAATGAGGAAACAGAAGGAAGCTAGGTAGACAAGGACAGGACCATGGTGGAGGGGAAATAGAACCAGGGAACCCAGCTAGGTGGAATTACTAAGACAACCCAACTGGATGGGAAAAGAAGAATGTATGGATGTTGCTAAGATAGGCAGCTTGCAAATAACCAATCACAAGGCAGTGAGCAATATAAACCAATCCCAAAGATGTTGCTAAGGCATAGTTCTTTGAAAGAACCAAGAACCAATCAGAAGTTAGCCAGTATGTATCTACCCCTAGAAAAAGAAAGACAGGCGTTCTCTCTCTCTCTCTCTCTTTCTCTCTCTCTCTCTCTCTCTCTCTCTCTCTCTCTCTCTCTGTCTCTCTCTCTCTCTCTCTCACTGGTGCACAGGGCTGCGCTCCCCTGAGCCCACGTGGCTTATGGCCATGTGGAACTCCACACATGGACTAATCGACTTTAATTAGCATGGATGGTGAATTAGACACCACTGCAACATGAAATGGAATCTCTGGACACTGGCCTGCTTTTGGAACCCCAGCTGCACATTTTCCAGGACCAGCTTCTCTCACTACCCGTTGCTTCTGCTAACCGTTTTTGTCCTTAAATCCATTCTTCAGTTTTGTGAGACAACAAACTCGGACTCAAACACCACATTTTGATTTCAATAAGAGTTGCTACTTTTATTTTGCTTGTTTTCTTTCAAGCTATTTCAATGCTTCTCTATTTAGCAAGTGGCCCGAAAGTTTGATTTTCTTTTTTAGGGCCTTTGAGAGTTCCTGGCTCCAGCACTGTTTTTATATTTATTTTTTATATCATGATTCTGACAGTTGGTAGGTCACAGATTTCTTACTTCTCTGATGTTTCATTTCTTCCCCCCCCCCCCTGCCATTTATGAGTTGTTTTGTAGTGTCAAGAGAAAAGAATTTCAAATTTTAACATGGTACAAGGTTTTATTTGGCATTAAGGGATGTAGAGGGTGGAAAGGCTCTACAACCAACTGCCACAGGCTCCTGTTAATCCTTCATATATTTTCTTGGCTCACAGTAAAAACAAAGCACCATTCAAAACATGCAACCCAACTTTCTGAATTTTCCTGTGCCTGAATTGAGCCCTCATCTCAGCAAATCCTTTTCTAGACCTACTGGGCTTCCATGCCTTCTATCCAATCTGAATACCTTTCCAGTTTTTCCCAGGCTAGGCTCTGCCCCTGTATGTCATCACCCTGGCTCTCATGCATGTGCCCAAAAGTTCTATTATGTCATCTGGTTTCTACTGTGCATGTACCCAGCAGAGGAATTCCCCATCCTTCTTCCTCTGGGAATTCAGTACTGGGCTGGCAGCACCACTGGGGAGATTTTCCTATCTTTTCTGACGAATAAGTCCCCTCAGCAACAGTCCCTTGTAGAGTGTGAATGAGTCTGTTTATGCTATAGATTCCCAGCAAACTGGGTGGAATGCTGTCTTGATATTTACTTCAGCTTCCAAGTTTATTAAGTTTATTATTTAATTCCCTTTTTCTTTTTTCCTTATATAAAACTAGCTACCTATGCTAACACACTTACCAAGGCTAGTTGGTTTGGAAGTTCTTACTACTTTTCCTTGAAAGCATAGACCATTCATAATTCTGTCTTCATGTGTAGCTACTAATTCTAGCTCCATCATTCACCCGGACCCAGGTCCATGTCTTCTGTCTCCACATGATGGTCAGAACCAAAGTCCTTGCAGCCCACTGATTATATCAAGAACTCTTCAGGGTCTCTGTGGCATTTTGTTTACTGCTTTGTCTTTGAATCTCTACTTCACTTCTGGCAAAAAAGAAATGTATTTTCTTCTGTTTGATATTGGAGTTAGCTCTATCCAACATATTCCAAATTCTACATTGATTTCAAAGGTAAAATAATGACCTCTGTGGTTTTTATACCATTGTAATTAACCAGTTTTTAATAACAGGAAAGGAGCAAGGGAAGGCCAGACATTACAGGCATGTTCCCTGCAAACAATAGGGGAGAGTTCCAAAATGGGAAGATAGACACATGCCCAGGAAAGTCAGGGGGTGACAGGGGGAAGGTACTTGTGAGGAAACAGAAGGGACAGGACCTTGGAAGAGGGAGAAGAATGGGGAAGTCCTGCAATACAGGACCTTGCAGACATGAACAGGATACAGCTTGCTGACTGCACCACAGAGACCAAAAAAAAAGGAACCTAGAACTGAACCCAGCTAGGTGGAATTGCTAAGGTAACCCAGCTGGGTGGAGAAAGGAGGTACCAGCTTTTAAAATGTATGGTTATTGCTAAGACAGGCAGCTTGCAGATTACCAATCACAAGACAGTGAGGCATGTAACCAATCCCAAGTTTGTTGCTAAGGCAGAATTCTTTGAAGGGACCAATCAGGAGCTAGCAAGGCATGTATATGCCCTTAGACCAGTGGTTCTCAACCTTCCTAATGCCTCGACCCTTTAATACAGTTGCTCATGTTGTGGTGACCCCCAATTTCATTGTTACAAATTGAACATAATTAAAGCATAGTGATTAATCACAAAAACAATATGTAACTATATATGTGTTTTCTGATGGTCTTAGGCGACTCTTGTGAAAGGGTCGTTCGACCCCCAAAGGGGTCGCGACCCACAGGTTGAGAACCACTGCGCTAGACAAAGAAACACTCTTCTCTTTCTGGCACACTGGGTCCCTGAAGGGGATATACTCCCCCTTGCGCCCATGTGGCTTATGGCCATGTGGGACTCCACACATGGACTAATAGATTTTAGCTTCCACTAACCTTTTTTGTCCATGAATTCATTCGTCAATTGACAACAAGCTTGGACCCAACCACCACATTTTGCTTGTCAGTCACACCTGGGAATAGAGGTCATTTGTCATAATGGGTGTGGGCACAGAAAGTGCATGAATATTTGAAATACTTTATCCCCTGAACAAAATAGTTCTCTCTCTTGGTTCCTCTTGGCAGATTTGGCTCATGGTCACACTTGGCTTCCTATATTAGATCTGGCTGCAATACAGAACAGAAACTTTATGACTGGTCTAAGGGAAATAGGACTTTGTAAACCCAGGGATGTAATTCCATGAAAATAAATCTTTCTGAAACAGGAATTTTAGGGGTAAAATAGGACAAGTTTAGGGAATTTTGGAAATTAAGGGGCCCATGGAGGAAGCACAGGGCTGCAGAGCAGCAGAAGGTATATTTCCATAGAATAGGGAAGCTGAAAAGCTGCAACAGGTACATTTCCACAGAATGAGGGAGCTGGGAATAGCAAAAGAGCTATATTTACAAAATAAAGGGAAGGAAGCCTTCATCCAGAAGGAGAAGAAGAAAACCCAAAGGGAATAGGAAAACAATAAGGAAGAAAGGGGGAGGGGAGAGCTTCACATGTCCCATGTGAAGTTTGACCTTTGAGCCTAAGAGTTACTATAGTAACCAGTCCAAGGGAATAGTGACCAATCAGAGGGGAAATCAAGGCACCAGGATCTGCAGCCTTTATAAGCCATAGGGAAAAGGAACTCAGTGGGTCCCTTTCCCCCTCCCCACATGGGAGTCCATTCTGTGGGACTCTTTCCCTCTCCCCACAGACCTTGTTCCTCAATAAATCTCCACCTTTGCTATACTACCCTCTGTCCGTGGATTCATTCTTTGACTCTGTGGACAAAGAATCCGGGTTCCAGTCCAAAAATTTCATTTCATTTCTACCACATTGAATCCTCCTGTTAGGGTCTCAGAAAATTCCTTTTCTCAGTATATTACGAGGACCCCACTCCCACTAGCAACCAGGGGAGACAAGATACATTTTTCTCCTGTAACACTTTAATGTTGTATTGGGGCTTAAATAATTTTCCTCCCACATTCTAAGTTTATCGAGTTGGACTAATTAAATTAACAGAAACAGGTTAAGTAGAGAAAATGTTCAAGATTCATTATGGGTGAACACGTGGGGAGGATGGGGGTAGAAGGAAATATGAGACCCAGAACACACTGGTGCAGTTGAGGCGTATATGCCATTCTAAAAAAAGGGGAAGGGGAGAAAGGGAGCAGGGGTCTGGGATTTCAGAGGGAAAGTAGGCAATTTGCAGGTAGCTGAGAGCAGACCTGTGGTTAACAAATTCTTGCTGGGCCATCCAGAAACAATGGGACACAGAGGGAGACAGGTTTTGCTAAACTTATGCTAAGATAAATATGCTAATATTCCCTTCCTGAAGCAGTTTTTTTTAGTCTGAATTCCTTTAAGCTGAAAGGGGGAGAGTCAGAAGTTCTTTCTAAGTCTTTTGTTTCATAATAACCACCTTAAAATCAACATACTAAAAGGCACATTATGGGGTGGCAAATCTTTGGTCCTCCTCAGTCATAAGAATTTCATTCTTTAACCTACTCGATCTAACCTCAGCTATGTATAAGCCTTTTAATCAAGTCACTTACCCTAATGGTTCTAAAATTAGCTAAACATTAGCGGCACCCTCCCCCTTCTCTGTTCCCTATTCTCACTTAATTGTCTTGCAGAGAATGTGGGAACTGGTGTTTTTAAAAGCTCCTGATGAGTTTCTAATGGGAAACCTGTTTTAGAATCAGTGATTTTACCATTTTCAATCTTATGTTGCTTGTGTATTGTTTTTATATGGGGATAATATCTAATTCTCAGCATAATCATCATGAAGAAATAAAATTATGTAGCAAAATTTGTTTGAAGACTATAATGGGCCACTTTCCAATGTATTACAGATCATACACTGTAGGAGATGAAAATTATACTCTGAGGAGAAAGAAAACACAAATTATTTGCCACTATGGGTTCTTTCTGTTGGATATTTCACTAATATGTGTTCCTATAACCTTTATATTCTTAAGTGTTCTATTTTTAGTCAAATCTTACCCAACATTTTCTCTTGTAACCAATGGCATAATAAATATCATTTTACTTGTGTCTATTAGTGAAGATTTATTTTTCTAGAAGATTCATAAAGATGTGTCTGCTCAATGAATATTTGTTTCGAAATTTGAATAGATATTGCTGATAAATTTTTTATCAACAATAAATATGAGCATGTATTTTACTTCAACTCTTATTGTTGTAACTAGCTAGTGAAAGATCAAAAAGAGGCCGAAAACCAAGACTACAGGCTTTATTAAAGGAGAAGGACCTGCCAGGCTGTCTCGCAAGAGGAGAACAGCAGCACGCACAGAGGTGAGCATGCCTTTTGAGGGGCGGGATGGGAAGGAATGGGGGCTTAGTGTACTCAGCGCACGCTGGTTGGTGTCTTAATGTATGGTCCATATAGAAACAAGGGCTTAGGGTATTTGGCAGGTGTGGGTTGGTGGTCCAATGTATAGTCCATATAAGGTACATGGTTAGTCACTCAGGTATTTCCGGGCTGCAGGTTACATCATACTCCGCCCACCTGTTGGGGGGGGGAGGGAGGATCTATCAGCTAGTTAATATTAATCATGGGAAGAGAGCAGAGGGGAGGCTAGACATTATAAGCCTGGCCATCCGGACAGCTTCATCAGCAAGCAACCACTTCACCTTCCCCAGGGAATTACTGAAACGGAATTTTTGGACTGGAACCCGGATTCTTTGTCCGCCAGAACCGAAGAATGAATCCATGGACAGAAAGTGGTGCAAAGGTGGAGATTTATTGAAGAACAAGTGCAGGCTCCCACATGGGGAGAGGGAAAGAGTTGCACAGAAGGGACCCCCACCTAGGGAGGGGGAAAGGATCCTGCTGAGTTCTTTTCCCCCTGTGGCTTATAAAGGCTGCAGATCCTGGTGCCTTGATATGCCCTTTGATTGGTCACTATTCCCTTGGACTGGTTACTACAGTAACTCCTAGGCACAAAGGTCGAACCTCAGATGGGACATGTGAAGTCCCCCCCCACCCAACCCCAACCCCTTCCTTATAGTTTTCCTATTCCCTTTGGGCTTTCCTCCTCTCCATCTGGATGCAGGGCTTCCTTCTCTTTATTTTGTAAATATAGCTCTTTTGCTGTTCCCAGCTCCCTCATTCTATGGAAATGTACCTGTTGCAGCTTTTCAGCTTCCCTATTCTATGGAAATATACCTTCTGCTGCTCTGCAGCCCTGTGCTTCCTCCATGGTCCCCTTAATTTCCAAAATTTCTAAAATTTCCTAAACCTGTCGTATTTTACCCCCCAAATTCCTGTTTCACTACTAGTCCATTCCCTTTAGCTCACTGGAGGAAGGGATAGAACAAAAGGAGAGGTGAGCGCATGCTCAGTGAAGTCAGGCTGATGTAGGAAAGATGCTTGCCTGTTAGTCTAGCTTGGGGAACATGGATTGGATAGGGGTGGACCCCATCATAAGTGCATGAAATCTTGGAAAGTTAAAACCCCAGAAAAAGAGTTCCCGCCATCCTTTTCCCTTTCTCTTCTTCTTGCCCTGGCTTGCTGCATGACCCTTACCCATGCAGCTGGGAACACAAGCTAAGCTATCCAGAAGCTGGACTGGACAGGATTTTAATATGGAACAGAAATTCTGGGCAGTGGCCTTTATTTTGGCCCTGCTGAAGGCAAGATTGAACTTCATCTATGGCAAGACTAACAGAAATGGGACCTTGCAGGGGAACCCCTTATATTTGATTTTTTACAGAGAGGAAGGGAGAGGGATAGAGAGTTAGAAACATTGATGAGCGAGAAACATCAATCAGCTGCCTCCTACACGCCCCCCAATGGGGATGTGCCCGCAGCCAAGGTGCATGCCCTTGACAGGAATGGAACTTGGGACCCTTGAGTCCGCAGGCCCATGCTCTATCCACTGAGCCAAACCAGTTAGGGCGGGGAACCCCTTAATTTTACCACATCAATAAAACTTTCCATGAAATCCCATCCTCCCATGGGGCCTCAGGAAATTATTTTTCGTATGGCACCCTAAGAACTCTACTTTCTCTGATAACACAACCTCTACAGCAGTGGTTGTAATGAGATTTCAGAGGTTAGAAATTCTGGAAGATGCTTTCAGTTATTTAATCTTGTGTTGCAGATTAGTGTTTTTTAGGAGAAGACAGAAAAATTTTAGCTAATTAATATTTATTCTTCTTTATTATTGACTCTGGCAAACTGTCTTGCAGGCAGAATGTTATTTGCCCTCTGCCTTCACATCTGGTCTAATTTCTTCCTCCTTTTCTATTTTGCTCAGTTTATTTCAGCTACAGTGATGTCTAATTCTATCATCTTAAAGCCATTAAATTTTTCTGTTTTCTGCTAAAATTGACTTCCCAGAGAGCCCTTCCTGGACTATCTGTATTAGTTTTCTAGGGCTGCTATAACAAAGTATCACAGATTAAGTGGCTTAAACAATAGACTTTTATTTTCTCATAGTTCTGAAGAATAGAAGTGTGAGAGCAAGATGTTGGCAATACCGTTTTCTCCGAGGCCTTTCTCCTTGATTTGTAGATGGCCATCTTCCCCCTGTGTCTTCACATCATCTTCCCTCTATATGTGTCTGTGTTCTGCATTTACTTTTCTTATAAGGATACCAGTCATATTGGATTAGGGCCTACCCTAATTACTTCATTTTAAATTAACTATCTCAAAATAAGACCCGAAGCAGGGAGGCATGGAACAGATTGGCATACCTTGATGTGGGGTTGGGGGGATGAGAAGAGATAAACCAAAGAATTTATATACTTACTGGTATTAGAGGCCCAGTGCACGAAATTCATGCACGAGTAGAGTGCCTAGACCTAGCTGGTGATCAGGGCCGATCTGTGAGGTGACTAGTGGGGTGATGGGGGGGGGGGGGGCTCCCTGCTGGCACCTGCCTTGGCCAGCCTGGGGCCTGTGAGCTGGGGGCATCTCCTGCATTCATCATCTGCCCCCTGGTGGTCAGTGCTCATCATAGCAAGCGGTCATTCTGCCGGTCATTCCGCTGTTAGGTCAGTATGCATATTAGGCTTTTATAATATAGGAATATGCATAGCACATGGACACAGGCAATAGGGTGGTGAAAACCTGGGAGGATAGGGTCTGGGAGGAGAGGGGAAGGGTGGAATGGGAGATATATGTAATACCATCAACCATAAAAATATACTTAAAAACAAAAGTAAATAAATAAATAAAAAGAAAAGAAAAGAAAAGAAAAGAAAGAAATAAACTAACTACATAAAGACCCCATATACAAATGCAGTTACATTCTGAGGTAATGGGAAATAAAACTCCAACATGTGAATTTTGGGAGGATACAGTTCAGCACATAACACTGCCCTTTAATGATTAGTACACCTGGTATGCCCTCATCTTCCACTTTTCATTATGTTTAATCACTTATTAACATACAGTGGCATATTTATTATTCATCACTCCCACCAGACTATGAGGTTTGTGAGGGCACCAGCTTTTCCTGTTTCAGTCACTGTTTTGCTGCCCAAGGCCTAGAAACATGCTCTGCACACAGTATGTCCTCAGTAATCATGTGTCAAGTGATGAATACGTAAATTAGAGATAGTATGAGGATATACAAGACACAATGTTTTCATGAGTCAACACTTTGTTATACAACTGAGTTTTCCAATTCTGCTCCAAGTATGTTGCCAGGTGATCAACTAGCTTTACTTTTGTACATTGTACAAATATTTTAAATCAACTATGTATAGTGTCCATTTGGGAGTAGAATTATAAGAGTGATCTATTCATAAGGTATACAAGTGTCTAATCAATATGTTGTACACCTGAAACTAATATACTATTGTATGTCAACTGTAATTGAAAAATAAAAAATTATCAAATATTTAAAATAAATTTAATTATTTTCTTTCTTTTTTTGGCATCCTTTCTAAATTTTATCTATGACAGTTAGTTAAAGTTGACCATTTCATAAATCCTATCTCAGCAGTACTGGGGATTAGAGACTTCGGTGTGGTCCTGCAGTTGACTCGAACACCTTAGATATGGAAGGCGCTGCTTGCACAAGAGATATTTCTCCAAATTGCACTAAGGATGGCTCTTTGCCTGTCTAAGAGCTCCATACGACTCTGCTATCTTGGATTTTATTTTTTTCACACTGACCTATTTCTTTCTCTGATTTATGTGAGAATAAACAAGTAATCTTTTCTGTCAAAGAATGGAGTTTAGGCAGCCACCATTTTGGCCCCATGACTTGCAGCTCCTCTGGGGGAGGCCATTTTGAAATGGCAAAGGTCAACCCCTGCCTTTAAATTAGCCAATCACAAAAGCCTGTGAGCCTGGGCTCCAATCAAGAGTGAGCGACAGGTCACCTGCATCAGGATTAAAAAGCCGAGAGGACGCCAACTCAGTGTGTGTGCTCCCAGACCAGGTGCTGCGCACCCTCCTGCAGGAGTAAAGATATTTGCCTGGCTGCTGGCTCCTGAGTATGCTTTGTGTTCTACGAGGACCCCTGATTTGGGGGGTTCACCTTATTTCTAACAATTATTTAGGTTTTCTAAAATACACTAACATTAAAAAAATTACAGTTTTTATTTTTTTATGTTATCTTACTATCTCTATGTCTGTCCATCTATTAATCAGTCTATCTATATCTATCTTTCATCTGTCTATCTATCTATCTATCTATCTATCTATCTATCTGTCATCTATCATCTATCTATATTCAAGATCAAGGAGTCAGTGTGTTTAGTTTCTTCTGAGGCTTGTCTCCTTGAATTACAGATGACCTCTTTCTTCCTATGTCCTCACATGGTCTTTTCTTGGTATGCAGGTATCCCTATTGTTTCTCTGTGTGTTCAAATTGCCTCTTCTATAAGGATACCAATTAGATTGGATTAGAGCCCACCCTAAAAGGTTTCTTTTAAATTAATCAGCTTTTTAGAGACCCTATCTTAGTTACATTCTGAGCTACTAGGGGTTAGGGTTTTAACATAAGAATTTTGAGGGAGACATAATACCATCTAAAACAATATCAAACTACTTCTATCTCTGAGATTACATTTTTATGTAAAATAAGAATGAGATCTTTAATACCCACTGTCAGAATTCAGTGCTCAATAATTTGTAGCTGTGAATGAACTGCATCTTTTTCTTAAATTAGGTATATATGACTATCATATTTATTTTGATTCTGAATAATGACCATGGAATTAAATATATTCACTACTTTTATGAAAAAGGAAAATTCATTCAATTCCACATGCATTCCCATGTTGTATGACTAAGTTCTGCAAGTTATAATTTTATATTAGTAGTTTAAATAATTCAGTTTTATACAATCACTAGAGGCCTGGTACACTCGGGGCTTAGGGGGGTCCCTCAGCCTGGCCTGTGCCCTCTCACAGTCCGGGAGCCCCATGATCAATCGCCCCAAAGAGTTAGGCCCCACCTACCTGGCCAGGGCTCCTAGATGGATCTCCTCCACAGAGGGAGGCCCTGCTCACCAATCGCAGCCCACTGGCTGGTGGCCTGGGCCTCCCTCCGCAAGGCTATCATGGGGTGATGACTGGGACCCTGACCAATTGCATCGCACCTGCCTTGGCTGGCCTGGCACCAGTGGGTGTCATAGCGTGGTCATCCAGAAGGTCGTCTGGATGGTCATTCTGCTGTTTGGTTGTTTGGTTGATTTGCATATTATGCTTTTATTATTATAGCTGCTTTGACTGGCTAGAAAGATAAAGTTCCTTATCAATATAGGTTCATAAACAGGCTTGTTAATTATTTGTTGGAGACCTTCTGGAGTGGATGACAACTTTAAATTCTGAATTATATTAGAAGTTTGAGAGTTTCTATGTTTCATAACTGATTTTATTCATACTTCTATTCCTATATTTCTAAGCTTAGATGTATATAAAGGGGCTGTATTCCATTTTACAAAGATAAGATGGATTCCAGAAAAAGTTATAATGTTCATCTATTAATAAAATTATTTAAAGAATTTAACTTTTCAAAATATTTTGAAACTATTGATCAACATTCACACACATACATTACATACAAATACACAATTACACAATTATTTAGATAAGTTTGCCTGATTCTTAAAAGTCATTGATCATATCCTTCTTAGCTATGAAGCATAGTTTTGTTTCAAATTTTAATAAATTTTAATATACTGCATGGTTTGTTATAATAACTGAAAATATGAAGTGGCATGTTACTAACTTTAAACTTGTGAGGAAAACATCTAGTGTGTATGTGAGTGGAATTCTAACTGAACAGATGGCTGAATACTAAATAATGAAAAAATGTATGTTATTCAAATGGTTCATGCTATAATATTTGATTAAACTCCTTTTAGGAAGCTAAAATACTTAGAAGTATATATATTTTAGAATTTTGTAGAAGCAGCATTATACATGAAAACATACATACTGAGGAGTCATCACTTGTTCATTCTATAGTCAATTTACATCATCTAAATCAGGGGTCCTCAAACTTTTTAATCAGGGGGCCAGTTCACTGTCCCTCAGACAGTTGGAGGGGCGGACTATAGTTTAAACAAAAAACTATGAACAAATTCCTATGCACACTGCACATATCTTATTTTGAAGTAAAAAAACAAAATGGGAACAAATACAATATTTTATTTGCATGTGGCCTGCGGGCCATAGTTTGAGGACCCCTGATCTAAATGAAGTACTGCTCTCTCAGTAATCATTACATTACAAACTAAATTTTAGTACAATTCATTTTGTGTGTCATTGAATACTGAAGACTTATTGGCTAAAGTATCATTTTCATCTCAATTACTTTATTTTCTTTTGGTGATGTGAGTAGCTTGTTTTTATGAACCACTAAAAAGATAAAGATTATGGAATGGTTTATTTTACTGTATTCTTGAATAGTTAACTTTTAATAAATTTGATCTCAAATACTACATTAACTACATTATTGTCTGGATGCTCACAAATATGTAATAAACATAGAATACTTTTATGAGGAAG
This sequence comes from Myotis nattereri, assembly GCF_964212035.1. Lineage (NCBI taxonomy): Eukaryota > Metazoa > Chordata > Mammalia > Chiroptera > Vespertilionidae > Myotis > Myotis nattereri. The sequence continues at coordinate 82,818,497 of NC_138077.1, forward strand.
CTAATTTAAAAATAAAGAGAATATATGTCATAATTTAATTATAAACCCAGGGAAGTCTTATGAACATGCTACATTGAGCAAAGATCATACCGGTGCATTTAAATCATAATCTTCTTTTAGGGTCTAATTCTGAATTATGATTATTTTGAAGTTTTAATTTATGGGTATAACAGATGTGTAAGGCTTAGTTGGGAATGAAATGTCCAAAAAAAATACTCAGTTGGCAAATGTCTGCTCAGGTACTAAGGGAGCAGTGAAGTTAAAATCAAGTTAAAGAAAGTACTTGAAGAATCACTTTAGTACATGGTCTGAGAGCATGTATTTAAGTCAGGTGATTTACTAAGAATGGACATGTTCTTTCATAAGTAGCATTCATTATTGACCTGAGAATGAAAGAATTTATGAAATAAAAATGCATGAAGATTATTATTTACTAGAGTTAAGTTATCTCTCACAAGAAGTTATTTTTAAAAATTTGACTAAATCACCATCCAAAGTTAAATCTTTTCCTGTAACCATATATTAGAATCCCATTCAGCCACCATTCCTTTACTTATGGCAACCACCACACTGTGATTTATGTCCATGAGTTTCAGTTTTATATCTTACATATGAGTGAGATCATATGGTTCTTAGCTTTTCTGACTGACTTATTTTACTTAGCATAATCTCAAGGTCCATCCATTTTGTTGCAAATGGCAGTATTTCATTCCTTTTTATGGCTGAGTAGTATTCCATTGTGTATATGTACCACATCTTCTTTATTCAGTCCTCTATCCCAGGGCACTTTGGTTGTTTCCATGTGTTGGCCACCATGAAAAAAGCTGCAATGAACATAGGGGTGCATATATCTTTGCAAGTACATGTTTCCAAGTTTTTTGGGAATATACTCAGGGAAGGGATTACTGAGTCAGATAGTAGCTCTATTCTTAATTTTTTGTGGGATTGTCATACTCTTTTCCATAGTTATACCAGTCTACAGTCCCACTAGCAGTGAATGAGGGTTCCCGTTTTTCCAAAACCTCTCTGACAACTTGTAATTGCTTGTCTTGTTGACAATAGCCATGCTAATAAGTGTGAGTTGGTATCTCATAGTAGTTTTGATTTGCATTTTCCTACTTGCTAGTGAGGTTGAACATCTTTTCATATATCTATTAGCTGTTTGAATGTCTTCTTAGAAGTGTCTGTTCAGGTCTGCTGTAAGTTTTTTGATTGGGTTGTTTGGTATTGAGTTTTATGCGTTCTATGGAAGTTAAACCTTTGTGGGAGCTACTGTTTGCAAATATCATCTCCCATCTGGTTGACTGCCTGTCTGTTGTGTTGACAGTTTCTTGTTCTGTGCAAAACTTTTTAGTTTGCTATAATCCAATTCATTTATTTTTGCCTTTGGGATCAAGTTCATAAAATGTTTTCTATGACCAAGGTCCATAAGTTTGTTACCTATATTTTCTTCTATGTAACTTATTGTTTCAGGTGTTATATTTAGGTCTTTGAGCATTTTTTACTACATGGGGACAAATTGTATTCGAGTTTCATTCTTTTGCATGTGGCTTTCCAATTTTTCCAGCACCACTTATTGAAAAGACTATCTATACTCCATTGTGTTTCTGGCTCCTTTGTTAAAAATTATCTGTCTGTGTACATGTAGTTTTATATCTGGGCTCTCTATTTTGTTCCACTGATCTGTGTGTCTGTTTCTCTGCCAATACCATGCTGTTTTGATTATCGTAGCTCTGTAGTATAATCTCAAGTCAGGTGGTAGTGTGAAACCTCCAGCTTCGTTCTTTTTTCTCAGGATTGCTTTGGCTTTTGGGGTCTTTTGTGGTTCCATACAAATCTGATGATTTCTCTTTTTATTTCTTTAAAAAATAATACTGGGATTTTCATGGGGATTGCATTAAATCTGTATGTTGCTTTTGGTAATATGGACATTTTAACTATGTTGATTCTTCTAATCCATGAACACTGGATATTTTTCCATTTTTGTTGTGTCTTTTTCAATTTATTTTAATAATGCATTGTCATCTTTAGTGTATAGTTCAGACCTATACCCCTTTTTTCAGGCCTATTTTTTTTTTTAAAAAAACTTCATTAAATACAATTAATGTTGGCTTTAATATTTAAGAATTTTCTCAATTGCAATTTTTAATTACATTATTTTGTTAGGCCAAAATAACTATAATTTTAATAAAGTATTCAATTAATATCACTTGAACAATCCATGCAATTATTTAGTGATCAAGTCTGCTGAGAGTCATATAATTTTTCCTTAAGGTATGTAAGTAATTTGGAAGGACAGAAAAAACATTTATTGGGTATATTTCTTGAGTACTTGGTAGTTTACATACTATATAACTTATCTTGAAAATATCATGTGGAGAAAATAAAGGCCATAGCCAAGGTTCAAACACAGAACTCTGACTCCAAAGCCTTTGACATGTTAAAAAATACATATTTTATAAAAGATAAACTACAGAATCATGTTGTCAAGAAAGTTAAAACCCTGAATGAATTCAGGCTTCCAGAATTTTTTCTAGGATCTAAAATGATAGTGGACAGCCTAAGTGCCCATCAGCAGATGAGTGAATTAGAAAACTGTGGTACCGTGGAATATTACGCTGCGGTAAAAAGAAGGAATTATTAACATTTGCAACAGCATAGATGGACATGGATAGCATTATGCTAAGTGAAATAAGCCAGTCAGAGAAAGATAAATACCACACGATCTCACTCATTTGTGGAATATAATGAACAACACAAACTGATTAACAAAAACCGGTCCAGAGACAGAGACGCATTGATCAGACCATCAAACCTCAGAGGGAAGGTAGGTGAGGATGGGGGTAAAGGGGAGAGATCAACCAAAGGACTTGTATGCATGCATATAAGCCTAAGCAATGGACACAGACAACAGGAGGGTGAGGGCATGAGTAAGGGAGTGGGGGTAAAATGGGGGGATATGGACACATATGTAATACCTTAATCAATAAAGGGAAAAATGATAGTGAATTATGTGGAAGGTACACTCACTTTCTCCTAGGATCAAGCTGGAATTATAATTAAACTATAAAACAATCATCCTGAGTAACCAACTGAAGACTAGCTAAAGAGAAGCCCTTATAGCCAATGACTTACAGAAGAAGCCACATCCAGACTGGTAGGAGAGGCAGATATGCAAAAAGGCCTGGCCCAGCTTCCAAAGGCATAGTTAATGTTCCTGAGGGATATCTCAGCTACAGGAGGTTCCCCCATGAGAAGTGTGGGGTCTCCACACCAGGCTGGGCTCCCTGCCTAGAGCACCAGTGCTTGGAAGAGGTGCCCACAAAATATCTGGTTGTGAAAAACAGTAGGATTTCTGCATGTCAAGGAGAGACAGGAGTCTACTAGAGACACAGGTGTCCTCTGAAAGGGCTAGTGGAGTAAAGTTGCCTCAGGAGAATCTGGGGTTTGTGGCTCTGGGGAGAGAGCTGATGGGGCAGTACCAGATATTAGGGTGCCTTGATACTTTTGCTGATATGTCCTGTGACTGATGCTGGTAAATTCTGCCTTTTGTATGCAGCTTGGCTCTTCCTGTGTGGATCCAGGCCCAATAAAGGCAGCCACAAACTATGGATTGGTTAAAGCTCTAAAAAGCATGCCCAGGGCCAGTAACAGGGTGTCTAACATTGACCTTTAGCAGAAGTCCTTCTGAAGAGGCCCAGAACCAGCATACCTAGTGGCAAGCTTCAGATACCATCAGAGCAGGATTTGATAAGCTTCACAACAGGCATACACAAAGCGAGATTTCAACTGGCACCAAACTCTGCTAAGGCAAGTTACGCTGCATATGGTCAGCACCTGCACAACAGCTCACACATCATGGTTGTAGTTGAGCCTCAAAGTCAGCCAGCATGAATGTTGTCCCCTGCATAAATGAGATAATAGAAATCAAGACTAAATTACAATTGGAGGGCCCAAATAACTCACACAAAGGACATTCTTGAAGTACCCAGGTTAGGTGAACAAGGAGCCTGCACCACTGGACCCCACAGAACCTCTACTTCATAAGGCCACCCCATTAATACTGGACGTCATAACAGATTGATCTAATGCATAGAAACAAACACCAAGAGACAGTCAAAATGGGACGACAAATAAACTTGCCCCAAATGAAAGTACAGGAGAAATCTCCAGAAAAAGAGCTAAATGAAATGGAGACAAGCGATTTATCTGATAAAGAGTTCAAATAAAAGGTTATAAGGATGGATAAGAGCATAAAAAATGAAATAGAAGCCATAAGAAAAGACCAATCAGAAATGAAGACTACAATACCTGAAATGAAGAATATACTGGAAGAAATAAACAGTAAGTGGATGAAGCAGAGGATTGAATCAGCAATTTGGAAGACAAGGTAGAAAAAACATCCAATGAAAGGAACAAAAAGAAAAAAGAATTTCAAAAATGAGGATAGTTTAAGGGATATTTGGGAAAAAATGAAATGTAACAACAGTCACATCATAGGGGTACCAGGAGAAGAGAGAGAGCATGGGATAGAAAACCTATTGGAAAAAATAATTACTAAAATCTTTCCTAACCTGGTGAAGAAAAAGACCACAGAAATCCAGGAAATGTGGAGAATCCCAATCATACCCAAAGAGGCTTACACAACATACATCATAATTAAAATGACAAATGTTACAGATAATGAGAGAATCTAGCGTTGGCTGCTGGGGCTCTGTTGGTTGGAGCATTGTACAGGAAACTGAAAGGTCAGGGGTTTATTGCCTGTCACACTACATATCTAGGTTGTGAATTCAATCCCTTTTCAGGATGCATATGGGAGGCAACCAGTCAGTGTTTCTCTTTCACATCAGTGTTTCTCTTTCACAGCAGTGTTTCTCTCTGTCTGTCTCTCTTTTCCTTCCTCTTTGTATAAAATCAATAAGCATTCTCAGATGAGGATTACAAAAGTAAAGGCAATGAGAATATCTTAAAAGCAGCAAAAGAAAGACAGTTTTCTACAGGGGAAGTCCCATGACTGTCAGCTGATTTCTCATCAGAAACATTTTAGGCCAGATTGAGTTGCAAGAAATATTTAAAATGATGAAAACGAAGGACCTATAACCAAGACTATTTTACCCAACAAGGTTGTCATTTAATACTTAAAGAAAAATAAAGAGCTTCCCAGACAAGAAAAAGCTAAAGAGTTTATTACAACCAGACTAGAACTACAAAAATTGTTAATGGACCTTCTTAAAAAAAAAATGGAGAAAGAGGAGAAAAAAAGAGAAGGAGAAGAAGAAGAAGAACAGAGGAACATAGTGAAGTAATAAAAGTGGGCAAAGGACCTGAATAGATACATTTTTTTTAAAGAGGACATATAAATGGCCAATATACATATGAAAAGATTATCAACATTACTAATCATCAGAGAAATGCAAATTAAAACCACAATGATTATATTATCTCACACTTTTCAGAATGGCAATCATCAATAAATCAACAAACAAGTGATGGTGAGGCTGTGGAGGAAAGGGAGCCCTTGTCCGCTTTTGGTAGGATGCAGATTGGTACAGCTTCTGTGGAAAGCAGTATGGAGTTACCTTAAAAATAAAAATGGATCTGCCTTATGACCCAGTGATTCCACTTCTAGGAATATATCCAAAAAAAACCCTCAAGTGCTGATTCAAAATACTATATGCACCCCTATGTTCATTGCAGCTTTAGTTACAATAATCAAGATATGGCAGCAGCCCAACTATTTGTCCATCAGTAGATGAGTGGATAAAAAAAGCTGTGGTACATTTACACAATAAAATACTACTTAGCTATAAAAAAGGGAAATCTTATCTTTTACATTAGCAAAGGATGGATCTGGAGATCATTATGCTAAGTGAAATAAGCTAGAGAAAGACGAGTACCATGTGATTTTAGTCATGTGAAATCTAATGAATAAAATAAACTAACAATTAAAATAGAAACAGACTCATAGATAGGGAACAGACTGACACTCTCAGAGTGGAGGGGAGTTTCAAGACTGGGTAAAAAGCTGAAGGGTTTAAGCAAAAACCCAAAACAAAACAAAACTCATAGACACAGACAACAGTATGGCAATTACCAGGGAGAAAGGGGGTGTAGGGAGAGGTAGAAGAGGGTGTAGGGGCCATAAATAATGATAGAAGGAGACTTGACTTGGGGTGGTGAACACACAATACAATGTAGAGATGATGTATTATAGAATTGTATGCCTGAAACCTGTAGAGTTTTATTAACCAACTAGAGGCCCGATGCATGAATATTCATGCAAAAATAGGCCTTCCTTCCCCTGGCTGCCGGCACCGGTTTCCCTCCACACCCAGGACCTGGGCTTTCGCTCTGGCTGCTGCCTCCCACCTTCGCTCCAGGCTGGCTGTCACCATCTTTGTTGTGTGAATTTGCATATTCCCTCCTTATTGGCTGTGGGTGCCACCATCTTTGTCATGAAGTGACAGTCAATTTGTATATTCTGTCTTTATTAGATAGGATGTCACCCCAATAAATTCAATTAAAAATAAAATAAATGAAAAATATTTTCTAAAATGCCTTAGTAAAGTCAAATGGACACATATGAATTTATGTAAGGTAGAGAAGGTAAATAATGAAGAAAAATTTTACAGAGTTTGGAATAAGTGATCATATTAGCAGATGAATAAAGAAAGCATTTTTAGTTAATAGTTTGGTCTTATCTTTTGTACAGAAAACTGATTATTAATTACTTCTGCTTAAATGAGCAAAAGATAACATAATACTGTTTGTATTTCCTAATTTTTCTACCCAGTTTCCACTCATACCCCACAGCTAGTCAATTTGATTTATTTCTTCTTTTCTTTTTTTTTTGTTTGTCTTTGTGTGTGTATGTTTTGTTTTTCTTTTCTTTCCTTTTTTCAAAAGTGAGCAGATACATATGTATTTGCTTATTTGTTCCTTCTTTCTTACATGAAAACTAGTATACCACACATAGGAATTTGTACTTTGACTTTTTATTTAACCATATGTCTTGGATGTCACTCCATATTTGCACATAGAGATCTTCCTCAATCTTTTTACAGATGCATAATGCCTCATCTAATTGGGTTTTATAGCTTATTCAAACTTTCTTTTAGATATTGACTTTTTTTTTCTAAAATTTTGCAATTATAAATAACTAGAGGCCCGGTGCACAAAATTCATGCGGGGGGGGGGGGGGGGCCCTCAGCCTGGCCTGCACCCTCTCCAATCTGAGACCCCTCAGGGGATGTCCAACTGCCGGTTGCAGGATCGGACCTAAACCGGCAGTTGGACATCCCCCGAGGAGTCCGAGACTGCTGGCTCCTAACCCCTCGCCTGCCTGCCTGCCTGATCACCCCTAACCCCTCTGCCTGCCTGATCGTCCCTAACCACCTCTGCTTCAGGCCCCAGCCTAAGTTGCAGTCTGCCCTCCCTCTGCCAGAGGCTACCTGGCCGATGAGGGGAAGGAGCCACCCCCATCACCCTACTGCTGCTGCCACTGGCAGCCACCATGGCTGCCTGAGCCTTGGACCGGCCCTCCCAGCAGCAGCTGCCATCCGTGGCTTGCCTGAGCCTCAGGCAGCCACTGAGGCTTTGTCCAGAAGGATGTCCAGATGGTCGTCCAGAAGACGTCCACCCTAATTAGCATATTTCCCTTTTATTAGTATAGATGCTGCAAGGAATAGCCCTGCTCATAAGCATTTTTTTTTCTTGTTGGAGGTGTGCATAATTATAGTAAATCTCTAGACACGGGAATTCAGGATCAAAAGATAAGCATACATGTAATGGTGTTATTTCATTGGAAATTTCCCTCCAGAAGGGTTCTGGAGTTTGCCTTCCTAGCAGTGAAGGATGAGTGTGCCAGGTGTCCCATAGCCTTGATGTCAGAATGTGATGTTACTCTTTCTCATTTTCACCAACCTGATAAATGAAAAATGTTATCTTAATAAGGTTTTATTTTATTTTTTCTTTATTGATTAAGGTATTACATATGTGTCCTTTTCCTTAATAAGGTTTGAATTCATCTTTCCCTAATTATGAGTATGGATGAATATATTTACACATAATTAAAGGATTACCTTTATACCTTTAATTTGAATTGTTTTTGTGTCTCATTTTAAATTTTATATTGAGTTTTTGGTCCTGCATCTCTAATTTATGAGTTGCTTACACATTAAGAATATTAACCTATCATTTTTAATATATTATGTTTGTAATATATATTTTCAACTTTGTCAGTTGTCTTTTGATTTTATTTTTGGGCTATAATATTTGCTGCTATTTTTAGGTAAAGTTATCAATAGTAGTATATTGTCTCTGACTTTTGGAATACAGTAAAACTTCTTTTTCTGACACCAAAATTAAGGAAGAATTCATATATGTTTTTTTCTAATATTTGTATGGCTCTCTTTCCCTTTATTTATTTATTTATTTTTTACATTTAAATTGATGATCCATTAGGAATTAAGTTCCTGAGTATGGTAGTGAAGTATGGATTTAATTTTATCTTTTTCCAGATGACTAACCAGTTGTCCCTGCACCATTTATTAAAATGTCTTCCTTTGCCTTATTAATTTGAAATGCTACTTTTTATCATATAATGCTTGATAAATTTCTATATGTACTTACATCTATTTCTGGACCTTTACTCTAGTCAGTGATCTGCTTGTCTATTCATGTGCTAGTACAGTTTTAGTTAAGAAAGCACTTGGCATAATATTTTTATATTGACCTTGTTTGTTGTATGTACCAATAGTTACTTGTTCTGTTTATTCATGATAATTTTTCCACTGTATAAACTTATTACAGTTGTTTAGCCATTTTCCTGCTGATGGACACCTGGAATATTTAGTTTGGCTTTAGTTGTCATTTAAAAAAAGTATTAAAATAACTTGGCAGACTTTTTCCAAACATGGTTTGACAATTTATAATTCCACCAATGATGTATGAGAATTCCGATTGCTTCATATTCATGTCAATATTTAGTGAGGTTTGTCTGTTTTTATCTTTTGCCTTTTTAATGGATGTGGAATGAGATTTCATTGTGAGTTTATTTTTTTCATTTTTCCCAAAATGAAAGAGACCATTTTTCAGATGTTTAATGACAATCTGTATGTTCTCGTTTGTGAGATATCTATTAAAACCTGTTCCTTTAAAAAAAAAACACAGTTGATGTGTAAAGACCTTTGTATATATTCTGGATATTAATCCTTTGTCAGCTATATGTCTTGTGAATATTTTTTCTAGTCTTTGAATTATTTTTTATTTTATTGTTATCTTTTGATGTCATCATTTGAGTTCTCTCTCCTAGACATTTGCCTATACAAAATAACTAAGACATTCTCATGGGCTCCCTTCTAAAAGTTTTATAGATTTAATTTTTAGCTATATGACCCATTTTAAATTAATTGTTGTTATGATCTTGGAAAGGAGTCAAGTATATCATTTATTTTACCAATACCCATTACTTCTAGCACTGTTAATTGTAAGCTCTTTTCTTCAACCATTGGATTATTTTAACTACTTTGTTAAAAAACAAATGACTGGGGAGATTTTGGTTCAAGAGTACAAACTTCCAGCTATAAGATGACTAGGATTTGGGGATCTAATGTGCAGCATGTCGACTGTAGTTAATGATACAGAATTATATACTTGAAAGTAGCTAGGGGAGTAAATCTTATATGTTTCCACCACGGAAAAAGAAATAATTATATGATGTGATGGGGGTGTTAACACTTTGGTTGTAATCATTTCACAATATATGTGCATCAAATCAACATGTACACAAACTTATATAGAGTTATATGCTAATTATATCTCAACAAAGCTGGAATAAATCCCAAATAACTGTAACATTTGGGTATAGATTCTGGTATCTCTATTCTATTGTACTAGTATATTTGGCTTGATTACAATAATCTTTATGAATAAACTTTGAAGCCAGGTAATAAAAATTCTCCAGCTTTATGCTTATTTTCATAATTATTACTTTATATTCCAGGCAATATTTAGGATCAGCTTATGAAATTGGTGGGGAAAAAATCAGTTGAGATTGTGTTGTATCTATAGATCAATATGGAATTTATATATTAAGTATATTGCATCTACTTGTCTTCAAACATGGTATATCTTTCCATTTGTTGGTCTTCATTAATTTCACTTGGGAATGTCTTGTAGTTTGGAGATTTCAAATATGTTTAAATTTCTTCCTAAATATTTTACATTTCTTGGATACTATTGAAAATGGAAATTTAAGAATTATTTCCCAATGTCTTGACATTAAAAATGTACAATTTTATTTTTTATAATGACCATATACCTTAAGACCATGTTAAGTTCACTTATTGTTAGTTTTGTTTATTTCTACAAATTTACCTCTTAAACAATTGCTGTCTATAAAAAGGAGAATTCTATTGTCTCTCTTTCCTTCTTTCTTTTTTTATGTCTGCCTTTTACTTCTTCTTGCTTAATTGAACTTCCTAAGGACTTCAGTACAATATTAAATAGAAATGGTGAAAACTTTGCTTTGCTCCTGATCATAGGAGAGGAGGAGAATTATTGAACATTAACTTTTAATTATGATGTTGCCTGTACATTTTTCATGCTTGTGCTTTCTCAATTGAAGGGTGCTTGTATTTATTCCTAATATTCTAAGTTTTTATCATGGATAGATATTGCATTTTTTTAAAAAACATATTTTTATTTCAGAGTGGAAGGGAGAGGGAGAGATAGATAGAAACATCAATGATGAGAGAGAGAATCATTGATTGGCCTCCTGCATGCCCCCCACTGGGGATCAAGCCTGCAACCCAGGGATGTGCCTTTGGCCAGAATTGAACCTGGGACCCTTCAGTCTGCAGGCCAAAGCTCTATCCACTGAGCCAAGCCGGCGAGGGCTAGATATTGCATTTTGAAAAATTATTTTTCTAGATTTAGTCCAATGACTTTATGATTTTTCCCCCTTTACTCCCCTAATAGTATGCCTATGAGTACAAAGTTTTGAATGCTAAAGTAACTTTGCCTTCATTGTTTATTATACTTTACACTTTTCACTTGATTTTTTGCTAACATTTTGTTATGTATTTTTGCATCAATATTCATGAGGGATATTGGTCTCTAACTTTTGTTTTCTTTAAGGTCTGCTAGATTTTGATATCTGGTCATACTGGTATCATATAATGAATTCCCTCATTCTCTATTTTCTGAAGAGTCACTGTACTAAGAACGGTACATAGTCAAGACATACTTGTTAAGCCCTGGCTGGTGTGGCTCAGTTGGTTGAGTGTCATCCTATTCACTAAAAGGTCTTTGGTTCAATTCTCTGTCAGAGCACATGCCCAGGTTGCAGGCTCGATCTCTGGTAAGGAACATGCAAGAGGCAGCAGATTAATGTTTCTTTCTCTCCCTCTCTCTCCCTTCCTCTCTTTCTAAAATCAATAATTTAAAAAAATAAAAAAAGACATGCTGGTTAGAATTCATCAATGTAATCATGTGGTCTTGAAGTTTTATTTATATGATCATATTTGATTTAAAATATTACTTTAATATAAACAGAGCTACTCAGATTTTTATTTCCTCTGGTGTAAGTTTTTGTAACTCACTTTTAGAAGAACATTTTCCATTTCATTTAAATAACCAATATTTTTTTTGGATAAAGCTTGTCAAAATACTCACCTATTATTTTTTTTAATGTCTAAGTGACCTGTAGTGATATACCTGATTTAATTTCTGATATTGTTAATCTGAGTTATCTCTCTTTTTCTCTTGATTATTGTAGCTAGATCAGTGATGGCAACCTTTTGAGCTCGGCGTGTCAGCATTTTGAAAAACCCTAACTTAACTCTGGTGCCATGTCACATATAGAAATTTTTTAATATTTGCAACCATAGTAAAACAAAGATTTATGTTTTTGATATTTATTTTATATATTTAAATGCCATTTAACAAAGAAAAATCAACCAAAAAAATGAGTTCACATGTCACCTCTGACACTCGTGTCATATGTTCACCATCACTGAGCTAGATGGTTATTAATTTTTCTGATATTTCTAGAATAGCAAGTTTTGGCTTTGTTGTTGTTATATATTATTTGTCTATTTTCTGTTCTAAACATTTCTACTCTTTATTACTTTCTTCTTCCAAATTATTTTGGATACACTCTTCTCTTCATTATTTATCTTCCAAAGGAGAGACTTCAGGCTTTATTTTAGACCTTTCTTCTTTTGATCGGGCCTAAACCGGCAGTTGGACATCCCTTGCACAATCTGGGACTGCTGGCTCCTAACTCGTAGTGCCAGCGGGTCTTTTTTTATTTTTATTTATTAAAATTTTTTGTTAATTAAATAAATTAAATTTTTATTTATTTAATTTATAAATTATTTATTTATTTAATTTTATTTAATTTATTTTAAGTAAAAAGCCTATGACTTTTAATTAAAACTGAAGAACTGTCAGGGACAGGAATGACAGAAGACCCATCCTAGGTAGACGGGATCCTGGGGGTGAGGAGTGGGGAACATTGTTGACACAGTTGTCAGAATTCAAATGGGGTCTGTGGATTGAACCTTAATACCATTTGAATGGAGATTTCCTCCTGTGGTTGGGTGGAGAATTGTTATGTAGGAGTGTCTGCTTTGGGGAAATACACAGGGGAGTGTCCGGGCATCCTGTCATGTGTAGAGCATGCTCTCAAACAGCTCAGAAAAAGACTGGGGGAAATGGGCATGTATGTGTATTAGTGCACACACTCACACCCAGTCTAACCTTGCTATTTCTGACTCCACCTTTGTGCGCCTGCCTACTTGCTAAGATCCCTAGCTCCAGAATCAAGGCTTGCAGAGCTTCCTCGGCCATTGGGCCACGGCCAGGGTGCAGGAACCCTGCAGACAGACCTGCGGGTACAGTCCCAGCTGAGGTCCAACAAGTGCCACTGTTTTCTTGTTTCTGCTCCAGTATGGGAACTGGGGTCTGTTTTGCAAACTCTGTGCTTCCTGGTGGCGTCTGGCTGTGTGGGAGGGCCAAGCTGGCGCTCCGGTGGCTGCTGGTTCCCAGAGCCCGAGAAGACTGTGCGGTAAAATGCGGAGAAAAGATCGCCTTGTAAGCAAGTTCAGGCTGCCCTATTTCAACCTTGAGGAATCAACAGCACCCATCACATACGGTGTCATTTCAGCGGAAACACACAGAGCGCTGCCCTGAGCACGCCTGGTGCCGGCTCACCGGGGCCCACAGACCAGCCGCGATGGCCACCTGCGGGTGACGTCAAAAGTCATGACATTGAGGCGATGCCGGGGGTGAGTCCGGCTGCCAAGGCCACGTCCTGGCCCACGTCCTGGCCGGCGCCCCACAGTGAAGCCTGGGGTCGGGCACCGACAGGCGGCTTGGAGAACTGACATAGCCATGTCGATACCACCGCAGTTTCTCTATGCACGTTTAAACCATCTGCGTTCTTCCAGAAAGAAGGGCTTTTTCTCCCACCTCGGGTGGCCATGCTCCCCTGGCGGTGCCCGAGGACCTGGGGCCTGCCTGGCGCCCCAGCCTCGCTGACCCCGCGGGCCACTGCCCTAACAGTTCTGTACCTCTGTGGCCCTCCACGCAGCCCGCCGGTATGTCCAGCGCAGGCCGTCCAGCACGGTCAGTCCATGTGCATGGCCCCCGAGGCCGCCTGGCCACACGCGCTAGGGCCGCTCCTGCCCAGACTCCGCTTTCCGCACTGGCGATGGGCCCAGTGCACCTGGCAGAGCTCCCTCCTGGGCCAGTCTTCCATCTGGTCATGATGGCCGTAGCTAGCCCGTGGTCTGCAATCCGCGGCTCAGGAGCCACATGCGGCTCTTTGGCTCCTTCCGTGTGGCTCTTCCACAAAATACCAGGTGCGGCCGCACCCATACAGTGCGATTGAAACTTCGTGGCTCATGCGCAGAAGTCGGTATTTTGTGGAAGAGCCACACTCAAGGGGCCAAAGAGCCACGTGTGTCTCACGAGCCATGGTTTGCCAAGCCGCAGTTTGCCAACCACTCTATTATTAGTACAGTGGGGCCTTGACTTACAAGTTTAATTTGTTCCGTGATAAAGCTCGTAACTCAAATTACTTGTATGTCAAATCTTAAAGCGAAGGAGTGACACATGATGCTGGGCTGATGTGGTGTTCACTGTGACGTTCGCTCGCTGCACCAACTAGCGGTGGGGTATCTGAAGCTGGCTCTTAACCCGAATTTTAGCTCGGAACTCAAAGCAAAAAAATCAGCCAAGAGACGGCTTGTATCTCGAAAAACTCCTTAGTCAGGACACTCATAAGTCAAGGCCCCACTGTATAGATAATTTTAAAGGTATTGACTTGTGAAAAACAAGCAAAATAACTGACTTTCAGCAATGTTACTTTAAAATGAGAATTGTCAATGGCTGCACTATCGACATTAAGAACAGGATAATTATTTTTGTTTGTGTATATGTGGCAAATGTACATTGTAGATCCTTTAGCAGCATCATTGAACTATATTTAGAAAATGTCTGTAACTCCCCATCTGGTGGTGACAATGAAGTGTTTTCAAGTGTCCCCTGGGAAGCAAAATCACCTCTAGTATTTTGAAAGCACAACCTCGTAAAAGTAAGTCTCTATGCATACAGAGATTCCCAACAGTTTTTATGAATTGGTTAGCAACGACAACCTGACATTTAGGCAAAAATCCTACAATAGAGAATGTCCTAGTTTAGGTTCTCCCTGAAGCAAATTTGAGACAAAGATTTGAGTGCATGTAATTTATCTGGGAGGTGATCATAGGATATACTGATACTGGCATGGACAAATGAGAAAAAGAAGGGAGGACTATATAGAGTAGATTAATAAACAGGTTCTGATCATGAACAAATTTGACTCATTCTTGTTGAGGATCTTTGGGAATTTTTAAACTATGAATTGTTCTACCTGAGGGCAAAAATGCTGAGGTACTTATCCTCCCTCTCTCACTATTTGGTAGATGTTTTATGAGGTATGAAATATCCTGGCTTTCAACTCAGCCTGCCTCATGCATAGACTAAAGACTGAAGTCCACAGAATGTTCGCAGCAAACCACTTACAGATGTTTACAGTAGAAGTCATTAGAGAGCAAGGGTATAATGCAGTGGTTCTCAACCTTGGCTACACATTAGAATCACCTGGGAATCTTTTTAAAATCCTGATTTCTGGGCCTCATCTTCCAGAAATTCTGTTTCTTTGTTACTAATGTTGTGGCCCCACCCCATAACAAAGAAAAAAAATTTCCGGAGAATGAGTCCCAGAAATCAGGATTTTAAAAAGATTCCCAGGTGATTCTAATGTGCTGCCAAGGTTGAGAACCACTGGTATAACGAATGCTAAAAGATTATGGGCATTAGCATTAGTATTTAATGGAGTGATCAAAGCAAACTATCAGAAAAAGAAAACTCTGGGAAAAAAGAAAATATAAAAAACCTTTAATTTTTCTATTTGATATGCTCAGAAAAATCTCAGATGCTATAAAAAATAAATTCTTAGAGAACAAGAAAGATTTCTGCAATTAAACTGTAATTGCTGATGTGTTAAACAGGAATATTAAACGAGAAATTTAAGAAAAAAATTTCAAAGAATAGGACCAGTGTATCAAATCCATGAAAGGAATTTAAGAAATAATAGAAACCAAAAAGTCTAGGTAACATCTGTTAGTAGGATTTTTAGGGGAAAAGAAGGTAGCTTAGCCAATTAGAAACAATTAACTCAAACACAGAAGATAGGGGATCAGAATGACAAGAAAAGTTCATAAGCAGCACTTAATTCTAGGACACATGAAGACATCACTTCAAAATTCTAAAGTAATACGGCTTAAATCTTAAGACCTATCCCTAATAACATTATACATCAAGTGTAAAGTCAAGTGTAAAGTGAGAGTGATGATATATCTAAATCGACTAAGACTAAGTTATGACGTGTATGCTATCTGAGATTCCATCCACTGTTGTTTATCAGTAGAACAGCTGTGTCTACTCAGAAATGGAGAAATAGATCAATTAATGCATTAAGCCAAGAGAGCTGAGAAGGGAAGTTTAAGTAAGGCAGTATTTTAGCTACGTAAAAATTATTTATTTTATATTAAAGTAGTAGGATAGAAAGTTCTTCTTGGAAATTGAAGCTATTAGAATATAAAAGATAAAGGCATCATAGAATATTTTGGATATTTGGGAATTTCAGATAAAATAAGAATACGTAAATACTGTTTGATAGAAAAACTGGAGAAAATAAAAGATATACAAAAGTTGGCATGTAAAAGTGAGATAATTATTTCCAAGAGACCCTCAACCATGCATAACAAGGTAAATAATTGGAAAACATTCATTTCATTAGCAGTGAACAATATTTATACAATCTCTGTATTGATTTAATTAACATTATTAACATATGATAAGACAATGGAGGAGATAAATTAATATTGTAAGATAAAATTGTAATTTATCATCTAATCAGCAAAATAATTTAACAAACAAATTGAAGCAGAAGCATAGATAAATAGAACAGATAGTTGTCAGAGGGAAGAGGGTTAGGAGGCTGGATAAAAAAGGTAAAGGGATTAAGCAAAAAAACCCCATATACTAGAATGTACGACATATAGACATGGACATCAGTACTGTAATAGCCAGAGAGAAAGAGGGGTGGGGCAGGTGGAAATGACCAAAAAGAAGATAAATGGGGAGGGAATGAGATTTGACTCTGTCAATGTACTGCACTCTTCCTTTCCGACTGGTTCTTTTTTGCTTTCTAGTTCCGTTTTTATGTTTCCCATCTTGATGTTGAAGTTTCACTAAGTTTATTTACTCTTCCCCTAAGTTCACTGAATATCCTTATAACCAGTGTTTTGAACTCTGCATCTGGTAGATTGCTTGTCCTCATTTATTTAGCTCTTTTCTGGAGTTTTGTTTTTTCATTTGGGACATGTTTCTTTGTCTCCTCATTTTGACAGTCACCCTGCATTTGTTTCTATGTATTGGGTGGGGCTGCTATGTCTCCTGGGAGGGTAGGCTGGCCTTATGTAGTAAGTGTTCTGTAGGGTCCAGAGGCACAGCCTCCCCGATTACCCAGCTGGGCACTCCAGGTGTGGGCTGTCCATACCCTCCTGTCATAGTTGAACCTCCGGCATTATTTTTCAAATTTTAATATTATAGTTAATATTAAAATATTGTTATATAATAAAGGATATCTTATACAATTATCAATGAACTCTGTGAAAGTATTAATAACAAAATGATCTTCAATCTTCCATATTTTATTAAATATATTATATAACATTTAATTTCTTATCCAATATTGGTACCCAATAGTAACTGATTGTGTGGCAATAAAATAGCATACAAAGATTATTTAAAAAATTGAAAAAGAGAAAAAATATCAAGAGTGAATCAGGAGGGGGATGATGGCGGCGGTATAGGCAGACGTGTCCCAGGTTGTGTCCCGGAGCAAATGGAGTGAGCAGCTGAAACTAGTAACATTCACCCCGAATTGGCGAAATTGCTCAGCTGGTGAGACGGTTTGCAGCTGGGAAGAGCAGAACTCCCCTGGAAAGGTAAAAAAACCAGGGATTTGGGCAGGAAAGTTTGCCAGACCTCTGAGCCCAGAGAGTCAGAGGGAGACCGCATGGCAGACAGCCGCGTCCCTTGGGACAGGCACAGCCCCAGACAGGGGAAAGGAGAACCGCGGGATTCCTGGCGCCGCCGGGGGAATTGAGAGCTGGGTTCTGTGATCACAGAGGACTGAGCCTAAAGGGGGCAGCCTGAAGAGCTGACCAGACCATACAGTCCCGGTAAGAGAAGAAGCTTACAGAAACCAAGCCTTCCCCATTTCCACGGCCGGCGTTTGTTTGTTTGTTTTTACTGAATCCTGTTCATGGGACATTTCAGATACAGACACTCACCTGTGCTGAAGAGAGGGAGAGTATGCGGAGGAGTGGAATCTGGGGAGAGACTGAGGAGAGAGGGGGGGCTGGGAGAGGTGGCAGCGAATTGAGTGCTGAGACACCCCTGAGCCCAGGACTGGGGCAGCCATTCTCTCCAGAGAGTGAGACTCCTCCCCCCAGCCCCCAGGCAAGGAGCACAGCCACACCCAGATTCCACCCTGTACAAGATCAAGGATTAAAATAACCTGATCAGTCCCTGGGAGTTAACAGGGTCAGGCCTATAGAGGGATTTTCAATCCCAGCAACAACACAGCGCCGGTAACTAACTATTACGCAGCCAGCTCTGGGCAGTGAACTTCCACTGGACAGAGAGGCCCTATAGCCTCAGAGGCCAACCCCAGAACACTGCCACCCAGAGGCTGACCCACAAACTGACTCTTTGCTAAACACAAAATAAGGCAGTCTGGGAAACAAATGCGGCTTGCTTTAAAATAAGGACTCTGGTTTACAACACAGAGGAACAGTGTATTGCAGGGAAACTCAACACTCTCCTGAATACCTGGCAGGTCTAAGGCGAGCCACACTGAAGAATAGAAGAACCGAAGGACCTTCACTACTGCAATTTTTTTTTCTTTTTTCACCTTTTAACTAAGAAACCAATTTTTTTTCTTTTTTTTTCTTTTCTTCTTTTTTTTTTCTTCTTTTTTCCATCACCTGATTTTACCCTTTTAATTACTACCTTCTTATTTTTAACCAGTATTATTACTGCTACCATTTTACCATTTTTTTAAAAGTGCCATTTTATTTTCTCTTTATTTTATTTTGGGATTAGTGTTCTCCATTCTATTTTCATCGTTATATTATTGGTTGTTTCTAGTTTGCATTCATCTCCAGGGAGCTGTTGCTGGAATTTGTTGGGATTAATGACTGTTCTATAGGAGTATTCTACTCATATAAAAAAGTCTCTTCCCCTCTTCCACTTCATTCTCTCTTTTCGCTCTTTTTTTTTCTTTTCTTTTCTTTTCTCGCTTTTATTTCCCCCCCTCCTTTTTCCCAATTTCATTTTTGCACTCCTTTTTTTGGTCCCTACTTTTCTTTTCTTTTTTCTCTTTTATCTTTTTCTCTTCCTTCTTCCTTATCCCCTAATTCTCTTAATTCAGGTGGTCACCTTTATTTGGGGTTATTAATATCGTGAATATATTTGTGTATAGTGCCTGGTACGTGGTGCCTTGTTGTGTTGTATTTTGTGCCTTTAAATCAACACAGCAGATCCAAGCAACAGCAACCTCCTGAGCACCAACACCCTCTGCTGAGGAACAGCAGCTGTACGTGAAACCTCGCCCCACCAGCCAGAAGAGCCACCACAGCTGTGAACAGCACCCACCAGAGGAGCTGCTGCCAGCTGAAGAGCAGCTGCTACCGCAACCGCCCGAAGAGCAACCACAGACCAAGGAGTCACTGCCACCAAGGGAGCAACCACTGAACGACTCAACGTCTAGATATGTCAGTGAGATCAAACATGGGTAGACAAAGAAACCCCCAAAGGAAAGAGAAGGAGGAGTCTCCAGAAAAGCAGCTAAGTAATACAGAGGCATGCAACATGACAGACAAAGAATTCAGAATAAGGGTCCTAGAGTGCATAAACCGGATGGAGGAAAAAATCGACAACCTCTGCAAGAAGCAAGAAGAAACAGATGAAAAAATCGATAACATATGGAAGAAGCTAGAAGAAACAGATGAAAAAATCAACAACTTAAGTAAGACCCAAGAAGAAATGAAGAGTGATATAGCTGCAATGAAAAACTCCATTGAAAGTATCAACAGTAGACTAGGAGAAGCGGAGGACCGAATTAGTGAATTAGAAGACAAGGAAGCAAAACACACCCAAAATGTACTGCAATTGGAGAAAAAAATTAAAAGACAGGAGGAGAGCCTAAGGGAGCTTTGGGACAACATGAAACGAAACAACATACGAATAATAGGGGTACCAGAACAACAGAAGGATGAACAAGGATTAGAAAACCTATTAGAAGAAATAATATCAGAAAACTTCCCTGAGGTGGGGAAGAAAAAAGTCACACAAGCCCATAGAGTCCCAAACAAGGTGAACCCGAAAAGACCCACACCAAGACACATCATAATTACCATGGCAAATGTTCAGGACAAAGAGAGAATCTTACAGGCTGCAAGAGAGAGACGGAAAGTTACATACAAGGGATCTCCCATTAGATTGTCAAATGATTTCTCAACAGAAACACATCAGGCCAGAAAAGAATGGACAGAAATTTACAAAGTGATGCAAAGCAAAGGTCTGAATCCAAGAATACTCTATCCAGCAAGGCTATCATTCAAACTTGAAGGGGAAATAAGAAGCTTCACAGACAAAAAAAGGCTAAGGGAGTTTATCACCACCAAGCCAGCAATGCAAGGAATGCTAAAGGGACTGGTATAAAAATAAGAAATAAAAACTCAGAAAAAAAAACAGCCACACAAAAACAGAAATGGCTACAAACAAGTACCTTTCAATAATAACTTTAAACGTAAACGGACTAAATGCTCCAAACAAAAGACATCGAGTGGCTGAATGGATAAAAAAACATGACCCATACATCTGCTGTCTACAAGAAACCCACCTCATTAGAAGGGACTCACACAGACTGAAAGTGAAAGGATGGAAAAATATCTTTCAGGCAAATGGAAAGGAAAAGAAAGCTGGGGTAGCAATACTTATATCAGACAAAATAGACCTCAAAGTGAAGGCCATAACAAGAGATAAGGAAGGCCACTTCATAATACTAAAGGGATCAATACAACAAGAAGATATAACTCTGGTAAACATATATGCACCCAATGCAGGAGCACCCAAATTCATAAAAAAACTCCTGGAAGATATCAAAGGAGAGATCGACAACAATACAATCATAGTCGGGGACTTTAATACACCACTGACAACACTGGATAAGCACTCTAGACAAAAAATCAGCAAAGATACAGCAATCCTAAATGACTCACTAGATCAGATGGACTTAATAGACATCTTCAGAACACTTCACCCCAAAGCCAGGGAATACACATTCTACTCAAATGCTCATAAGACATATTCAAAAATAGACCATATATTGGGTCACAAGCAAAGTATCCCCA
The DNA here is from genome assembly GCF_964212035.1 of Myotis nattereri. Classification (NCBI taxonomy): domain Eukaryota; kingdom Metazoa; phylum Chordata; class Mammalia; order Chiroptera; family Vespertilionidae; genus Myotis; species Myotis nattereri. Next base: position 82,839,538 of record NC_138077.1, read on the forward strand.
AATTCAAGAAGATTGAAATCATAAAAAGCGTCTTCACAGACCACGATGGCATAATATTAGAAATAAACTACAATAAAAACAACCCAAAATACTCAAACACCTGGAAGCTGAATAGCATGCTATTAAATATTGATTGGGTTACCAATGAAATCAAAGAAGAAATTCGAAACATCCTGGAAACTAATGACAATGAAAACACAACAATCCAAAACCTATGGGACACAATGAAAGCAGTCCTGAGAGGGAAGTTTATAGCTCTACAGGCCTATCTCAAAGAACAAGAAAAAATGGTAGTAAATCAGCTAACTCTACAACTCAAAGAATTAGAAAGAGAGCAACAAGAAAACCCCAGAGTGAGCAGAAGGAAGGAGATAATAAAGATTAGAGCAGAAATAAATGACATAGAGACCAAAAAAACAATACAGAAAATCAATGAAACCAAGAGCTGGTTCTTTGAAAGGATAAACAAGATTGACAAACCTCTAGCCAGACTCACCAAGAAGCAAAGAGAGAGGACCCACATAAACAAAATCAGAAACGATAGAGGCGAAATAACAACAGACCCCACAGAAATACAAATGATTGTTAAAAAATACTATGGACAGCTCTACTCCAACAAACTAGACAACCTGGAGGAAATGGACAAATTCCTAGAAAAATACAACATTCCAAAACTCAATCAGGAAGAATCTAAAAATCTCAACAGGCCAATAACTATGGAAGAAATTGAAGCAGTCGTCAAAAAGCTTCCAGCAAACAAAAGCCCAGGACCAGACGGCTTCACAGGGGAGTTTCACCAAACATTCAAGGAAGAACTAAAACCTATCCTCCTCAGACTACTACAAAAAATTCAAGAGGAAGGAGCACTTCCAAGCTCATTCTGTGAAGCCAGCATCACCCTAATACCAAAACCAGGTAAAGACAACACAATGAAAGAGAATTACAGGCCAATATCCCTCATGAACATAGATGCCAAAATCCTCAACAAAATCTTAGCAAATCGGATCCAGCAGTACATCAGAAAGATCATACACCATGACCAAGTAGGATTTATCCCAGGGATGCAAGGATGGTACAATATCTGCAAATCAATAAACGTGATACATCACATAAACAAATTGAAAGAAAAAAACCACATGGTCATATCAATTGATGCAGAAAAAGCATTTGACAAAATTCAACACCCATTTTTGATAAAAACTCTCAGCAAGGTGGGAGTAGAAGGATCATACCTCAACATAATAAAAGCCATATATGACAGGCCCACAGCCAACATCATACTCAATCGACAAAAACTAACACCATTTCCCCTAAGAACAGGAACAAGACAGGGATGCCCCCTCTCACCACTCCTGTTCAACATAGTACTGGAAGTGTTAGCCATTGCAATTCGGCAAGAAGAAGAAATAAAAGGCATCCAAATTGGAAAAGAGGAAGTAAAACTGTCCTTATTTGCAGACGACATGATATTATACATACAGAACCCTAGAGACTTCATCAAAAAGCTACTAGACTTAATACATGAATTTGGCAATGTAGCAGGATACAAAATTAACCCCAAGAAATCTGAGGCATTTCTATACACCAATAGTGAACTTTCAGAAAGAGAGATTATAAAAACAATCCCGTTTACCATCGCACCAAAAAAATTAAGCTACCTAGGAATAAACTTAACTAAAGCGGTAAAAGACCTCTACTCAGAAAACTACAGGATGTTGAAAAAAGATATAGAGGAAGACATAAACAGATGGAAGAACATACCGTGTTCATGGATTGGTAGAATCAACATCATTAAAATGTCCATACTACCCAAAGCAATCTATAAATTCAACGCACTTCCCATTAAAATACCAATGGCATACTTCAGAGATATAGAACGAACTCTCCAAAAATTCATCTGTAATAAAAAAAGACCTCGAATAGCTACAGCAATCCTGAAAAAGACCAAAGTAGGTGGGAGCTCAATACCAGATATCAAGTTGTATTACAAAGCCACTGTTCTCAAAACTGCCTGGTACTGGCACAAGAATAGGCATATAGATCAATGGAATAGAATAGAGAGCCCGGAAATCGACCCGAACCAATATGCTCAATTAATATTTGACAAAGGAGGCAAGAACATACAATGGAGCCAAGATAGTCTCTTCAATAAATGGTGTTGGGAAAATTGGACAGATATATGCAAGAAAATGAAACTAGACCACCAACTGACACCATACACAAAAATAAACTCAAAATGGATAAAGGACTTAAATGTACGACAGGAAACCATAAAAATTCTAGAAGAATCCAAAGGCAACAAAATCTCAGACATATGCCGAAGCAATTTCTTCACTGATACAGCTCCTAGGGCACTTGAAACTAAAGAGAAAATGAACAAATGGGACTACATCAAAATAAAAAGCTTCTGCACAGCAAAAGAAACCATCAACAAAACAACGAGAAAACCCACTGTGTGGGAAAACATTTGCCAATGTCATATCTGATAAGGGCCTAATCTCCAAAATTTATAGGGAGCTCATACAACTCAACAAAAGGAAGATAAACAATCCAATCAAAAAATGGGCAAAGGACCTAAATAGACACCTTTCAAAAGAGGACATTCAGAAAGCCAAGAGACATATGAAAACATGCTCAAAGTCACTAATCATCCGAGAGATGCAAATCAAAACAACAATGAGGTACCATCTCACACCTGTCAGACTGGCTATCATCAACAAATCAACAAACGACAAGTGCTGGAGAGGATGTGGAGAAAAAGGAACACTTGTGCACTGCTGGTGGGAATGCAGACTGGTGCAGCCACTATGGAAGACAGTATGGAGTTTCCTTAAAAAACTGAAAATGGAACTCCCATTTGACCCTGTGATCCCACTCCTAGGAATATATCCCAAGAAACCAGAAACACCAATCAGAAAGGATATATGCACCCCTATGTTCATAGCAGCACAATTCACCATAGCTAAGATCTGGAAACAGCCTAAGTGCCCATCAGTAGATGAATGGATTAGAAAACTGTGGTACATCTACACGATGGAATACTATGCTGCTCTAAAAAGGAAGGAACTCTTACCATTTGCAACGTCATGGATGGAACTGGAGAGCATTATGCTAAGTGAAATAAGCCAGTCAATGAAGGAAAAATACCACATGATCTCACTCATTCATGGATAATAGAGACCATTATAAACTTTTGAACACTAATAGATACAGAGGCAGAGCTGCCTCAAACAGATTGTCAAACTGCAGTGGGAAGGCCGGGGAGGGTTGGGGGACAGGAGGTAGGGGGGTAAGAGATCAACTAAAGGACTTGTATGCATGCATATAAGCATAACCAATGGACATAAGACATTGGGGGATAAGGGAGGCTAGGGGACTGTCTAGGGCGGGAGGATAAAATGGACACATATGTAATACCCTTTGTAATACTTTAAGCAATAAAAAAAAAAGAGTGAATCAGAATTGCACTCATTTGCACAACAAATTCAAATCAATAAGTAAATGTTTTCTTTAATATTAACTTATTAAAAACTTGAAATTAAGCCCCATTATTTAATATAATTTTGGAATTAAATTTACTTTATTTTGTATGTCTTTTTTTTTTTTTTTTTTTTTTTAATATATTTTATTGATTTTTTACAGAGAGGAAGGGAGAGAGAGAGAGAGCCAGAAACATCAATGAGACAGAACCATCGATCAGCTGCCTCCTGCACATCTCCCACAGGGGATATGCCCGCAACCCAGGTACATGCCCTTGACCGGAATCGAACCTGGGACCTCTCAGTCCGCAGGCCGACGCTCTATCCACTGAGCCAAACCGGTCTCGGCTATTTTGTATGTCTTATATTTTTCAAACTGCAACAAAATATATAGAGCATTATTTTTCAAAGTAAGAGTACTTTAAAATAGTGGAATAATTCAGATATATACCTCAGTATTGTAAATGTGTTTCCAAATCCTGATATCACACAAAAGACATTTGAAAAACAATACTAAATACTATTTTTATATTTGTAAAATACATAATGTATAATAATAAAAGGGAAGAATGCGAATTAGACCAGACATCTTTCTGGGCGTCATTCCGGACATCCTTCTGGACAAAGCCAGGGACAGAGGGAAGCCAGCCTAGGTCCCAGGTGCTAGCAGGCAGCCAGAGGGAAGCCAGCTCGGGTCTCAGGTGCCTGCGGGTGGCTGGAGGGAAGCCAGCCCTCGTCCCAGGTGCCTGCTGGCAGCCGGAGGAAAGTAAACCCGGGTCCCAGGTGCCAGAGGGAAGCCGGTGCCGGCAGCAAGGGGAAGAAAGCCCAACTCTTGCATGAATTTTGTGCATCGGGTCTCTAGTATATTATACTCACGATTATTATTAACAACTGAAATATTTCAAAAAGCCTAAGAGTAAGGAAAACTATTAACTTTTTGAACCCAAATGAATCCTAAATTATCTTTTTGCACAATAATATTTTAGTAAAACATTTTAAAAATATATATTTTATTGATTTTTTACAGAGAGGGATAGAGAGTTAGAAACATTGATGAGAGAGAAACATTGATCAGCTGCTTCCTACACACTTCCCACTGGAGATGTGCCCACAACCAAGGTACATGCCCTTGACCAGAATTGAACCTGGGACCTTTCAGTCCCCAGTCCAATGCTCTATCCACTGAGCCAAACCAGTTAGGGCTTAGCAAATCATTTTAAGAAATGTTAATCCAGTGATCAAATCATTTGAAAAACTTAAAACTTTAAAATGGGGGCAGATCACAGCATTCATTAACAACTGGTCATGTAGATTTTTCTAATATAAAATTTAATTTGCATTTCAAGGCTTCATATTTGATTGACACTGACTAGAATTTATTCTTATTTACATATATTGTTTGAGTAATTAGAACAGAGAACAATAAGCTGGAATCTGAAAAAATTTAAGCAATGCTATAAAAGAGACTATCATAGGAAGGTTGAATGTCATGTGGGGATTCAGGAATGGCATTGCTGTAGAAGAGGCATTTGAGCTGAGATATGTAGAATAAGTCATGGGCATTTGAGAACAGAAGTTGATTTCAGACATAAGAATCTGTGCCGCACCAGCACAGCCAGGTTTGGTGAGCCTGAGGAGGGGTGGTGAAGGATTAAAAAAGACAGACAAGAGAATACAGCTGGGGCTAGGTGGATCTCCCAACACAGAGAAACCTAGCCTGCAAGCCAAAGCTTTATTTTATAGTCAGAGCAAACAAAGCAAAACAAGGGAAGTGGTCAACATGTTTACAATGTTCTTGCGAGTTTCACCTTGTTTTGGCAGCGCTTGCTGCAGCTCCCAGAGCCCATTAGCTACCTAGGAAGGAACTAGGGAGGACTATAAGGTTTAGCTTAATTATGTTAGAAGAGGCAAATTTGGATGAGTGTGTGTGATTATATTTTAGAAGTGTATTCATGAGGATATGGTTAGAAGAACAAAATAACATGTAATGTTATTTTATAACTTACTTATTTAAGTTTTTTATTGTTTAAAGTATTACAAATAGTAGTACGTATGTCTCCTTTTTCCCCCATTGACCTCCCCCCAGCCTCCCCTACCCCCCAGCACATACCCTCACACACTGGCCCTAGTGTCTGAGTCAATTGGTTATGCTTATATTCATGTATACAAGTCCTTCGGTTGATCTCTTACCTCTCCTTACACTCCCTGGCCTTCCTGCTGTAGTTTGACAGTCTGTTTGATGCTTCTTTTTCTCTGTATCTATTTTTGTTCATCATTTTATGTTGTTCATTATATTCCAAAAATGAGAGAGATCATGTGATATTTATCTTTCTCCAACTTTGCTTAGCATAATGCTCTCCAGGTCCATCCATGCTGTTGCAAATGGTAAGAATTCCTTCTTTTTTAGTATTCCATTGTGTAGATGTGACATAGTTTTCTAATTCACTCATCTGCTGATGGGCACTTAGGCTGTTTCCAAATCTTTGCTATTGTAAATTGTGGTCTTATGAACATAGGAGTGCATATATCTTTTCTGATCGATGTTTCTGTTTTCTTGGTATATTTTCCTAGAAGTGGTATTACTGGGTCAAATGGCAGTTCCATTTTTAATTTTCTGAGGAAACGCCATACTGTTTTTCACAGTGGCTACATGAATCTACATACCCACCAGCAGTGCATCCTCTCTGCATCTTCTCCGCATCCTCCGCATCCTCCACATCCTCTCCAGCATTTTTTGTTTGTTGATTTGTTGATGATAGCCATTCTGACAGTTGTGAGATGGTACCTCATTGTTGTTTTGATTTGCATCTCTAAGATAATTAGTGACTTTGAACATTTTTTCATATGTCTCCTAGCCTTCTGTATGTCCTCTTTCAAAAAGTGTCTATTTAGTTCCTTTGCCCATATTTTTATTGGATTGTTTATCTTCCTTTTGTTAAATTGTATGAGCTCCCTGTAAATTTGGAGATTAAACCCTTATTGGAGATACAATTGGCAAATATGTTCTCCCATGCAGTGGGCTTTCTTGTTGTTTTGTTGATGGTTTCTTTTGCTGTGCAGAAGCTTTTTATTTTGATGTAGACCCATTTGTTTATTTTCTTCTTAGTTTCCATTGCCCTAGGAGCTGTATCAGTAAAGATATTGCTATGACAAATGTCTGCTATTTTGGCGCCTATGGCTTCTTCTAAGATTTTTGACTTAATAAATGAATTCAGCAATGTAGCAGGATAAAAAATTAACACCCAAAAGTCTATGGCTATTTTATACACCAATAATGAACTCACAGAAAGACAAACTAAAAAAAAAACACAAATCACAAAAAACTCATTTACCATTGCAAAAAAAAAAATATTAAGGTACCTAGGAATAAATTTAACCAAGGAGAGAAAGGACCTGTACTCAGATAATTACAGGATTCTGAAAAAAGAGATAGAGGAAGACATAAACAAATGGAAGAATATACCATATTCTTAGATTGGTAGAATCAACATCATTGACATGTCCATACTACCCAAAGCAATCTATAAATTCAATGCAGTCCCCATTAAAATACCAACGACATACTTCAAAGACCTAGAAAAAACTCTGCAAAAATTCATCTGGAACAAAAAAAGACCCTGAATAGCTGCAGCAATCTTGAGAAAGAAGAACAAAGCTGGAGGGATCAAGCTATACAGCAAAGCCACTGTTCTCAAAACTCCCTGGTACTGGCACAAGAACAGACATATAGACCACTGGAACAGAACAGAGAATCCAGAAATCGACACAAGCCATTATGCTCAATTAATATTTGACAAGGAGACAAGAGCATGCAACAGAGTCAAGACAGTCTCTTCAATAAATGGTGCTGGGAAAATTGGACAGATACATGCAAAAAAATGAAACTAGACCACCAACTTACACCATACTCAAAAATAAACTCAAAATGGATAAAAGACTTAAACATAAGAGGTAATATTATTTTTAACTCAGAGAACAAACTATGAAAAATGATTAAGTATATATTGAAAAACTGAGCAGAAGGTCAGAAGGGAATGCCGAGTTATAATGGAAGTAGTAACTACTGAAAGTAGTTATCCCTTCTAGGGCTTGTGGAATTAAATAAAAGGTTGACATTATTAAAAATTAAAAGTTTGGGGAAGGGCCTCATGAAGCTGTAACTCACACTTATAAAGAGAGGACAGTGTTTGGCTGGTCTTAGTTGTCTGAAGTTAGGGGACAGGAATGTGGGGATTAGATCATGTAGAAGATTCTGGCTGTTAGTACTGTTGTCTCTGAGGGAACCCAATGAGACCATTTCTGGATTGTTGCAAAGACATCAAACTGAGGTCAATGGCTGCTGCTGGTTTCAACTATCACTACCAGGATAAAAAGCCATTATTAAACTCACACTGTTAGGAACAGGGAGCAAACAGCCTGACACTGATTTCTCTTCTAGTCTTCCATCATCTCCAACATTCCCAATTCATAGAGCCCAACTGAAGTTAGATAATCCCTTAGACAACTTTATTTCTTTTTAAGATTATTATTGTCTTATATTATATTAATTATATTATATTATTATATATTATATTATATTATATTATATTATATTATATTATATTATATTTGTTTACATTCTCTTCAGTATCATGTAAGACCTATAAGAAAATATTTTTTTTTGTTTTCTTTACTATTTTTTTCCTACTTTTTTGAGAAGAAAAATACACCTAGTAGTTACTTACTAAATATTTGTACATTTTAAGGAATGAATGGGTACCATATAGATCTCATTGATGCCAGTTTCATTTTGGGGACCTCTCCACTGCTTATGATAGAATCCCTGACAGTGTAGAATTTTATCTGTTGCTGATTTTCAGCTTCATATGCCATCTTTTCCCATAAGAGGAGATAAAATTATCCTTCATAATCTCATCTCACCTTCTGGTACTAGTTGTTTCCTATTAGATCTATCTTATCATCCTACTAGTATATAATAAAAGCCTAATATGCTAAGTGTCTGGTCTACTGGTCGGCCTTTCAGCCAATCAAAGCGTAATATGCTAATGATATGCTAAGGCTGCTCAACTGCTCACTATGACGTGCACTGACCATTAGGAGCCAGACACTGACTGGTGGTTAGCTTGCTACTGGGGTCTGGCTGATCAGGACTGAGTGAGATAGGCCAGACATGTGCTGGAGCCCTCCCGTGGCCCCTCCCCAGCTGGCCAACCTCTCGCGTCACTCCCTGGCCCTGGTTGTGCAATGGTGGGGTCCCTCAGCCTGGCTTGCACCCTCTTGCAATCTGGGACCTCTTGGGGGATGTTGGAGAGCCAGTTTTGGCCCAATCCCACAGGCCAGGCTGAAGGACCCCACTGCTGCATGAATTACTGGGCCTCTAGTCCATATATATATATATATATATATATATATATATATATATATATGGCTAAGTGACCAGCTGTACATCTGTCTGACCATCCAATCAACCAATGGGATGGTAAATATGATGCATACTGGCAATTTAAAAATGAAAATTGACTTGCTCATGCACGATACATATAAAGCTCTCTCTGGCTCCAATTGCACGCATGTGTTTCAATCTGTCATTGTCGATTGTGAATTTGGTTGTTTTTGTTGACATTTTGAATCTGAAAGAAAGCAGCATCATAGACAGAATATGTCTGAAGACCAACTATTGGCACAACTGTCCCAGTCTGACACTGGCCTCCCATTTAAATTAATTCAAAGACAGTTTTCTGTGACACCAGCATTTGCGATGACTATTAATCAATCACAAGGACAAACTCTAGACAGAGTAGGAATATTCTTACCTGAATCCATTTTTTGACATGCTTAGTTATATGTTGCTTTCTCTCGAGTTTGAAGAGCATGTGACATTAAAGTTAAAGTTGTAAATACTTCATCACAAGGGAAATTTAGTCAAGCACTCTTAAAGTGTTCTTACTCTTAATGTGGTATACAGGGAGATATTAGAATAAGTTTAATCAATTTACCAGTCATTGTTTTTTTTAAAATTTATCTCTTTTATCTTTTTAAAAAAATATATTTTATTGATTTTTTACAGAGAGGAAGGGAGAGGGATAGAGATTTAGAAACATCAATGAGAGAGAAACATTGACCAGCTGCCTCCTGCACACTCCCCACTGGGGATGTGCTCGCAACCAAGGTACATACCCTTGACTGGAATCGAACCTGGAACCCTTCAGTCCACAGCCCGACGCTCTATCCACTGAGTCAAACTGGTCAGGGCATCAGTCATTGTTTTTATCAATGTTTTTATATCATGTTTTTGTTGTTTTTATATCATGTTTTCATTGCTTTTATATCATGTCTTTGTTGTTATATCATGTTGTTATTGTTTATTTATTAATCAATTTGTATATTGTTTTCATATACATTTTACTAATTTTCTTTCATCTCTGAAACTTCTGTTATAGAGAAAGGGAAAATAGCTATATTAAAATATTTCTTCTAATTAATTTCCTTTCAATGTCTATGAATCTGTGTACCGGTCTCTAGTTTGACTTTTTAATGGCTATGTAAGAATGACTAAGTAGTAAATTTTTATGTATATTTAAACTCTCTATACTAATAAAAGAGTAATATGCTAATTAGACCGGGAAACCTTCCAGAGACCTTCCGGACAAAGCCGGGGGTTTGACCAGCCTGCAAACCACCCAAAATGGCCCTCAGCCCCTCTCTCAGGCCGGCCACACCCCCCAGCAGTGACCCTCACCCCGATGGGGGTATGGCCAGCTTGAGCATGCAAATGGCCATCAGCGACCCCAGCAAGGACCTTCATCCTGATGGGGGAATGGCCAGCCTGCAAACGACCATCAGCCCCTCATCCAGGCCAGCCACACCCCACAGTGGTGAACCCCCCGCCACACTGAAGGAGGTGTGGCAAGCCTGCAAATGGCCCTCAGCCCCTTACCCAGGACAACCACAACCCCCAAGAGTACCCCCCACCCTGCAGGGAAGACCAGCCAACCCCGACCCATGAACCAGGCCTCTATCTATACCAGGGGTGGGCAAACTTTTTGACTCAAGGGCCACAATGGGTTCTTAAACTGGACCGGAGGGCCGGAAAAAAAGCATGGATGGAGTGTTTGTGTGAACTAATATAAATTCAAAGTAAACATCATTACATAAAAGGGTACGGTCTTTTTTTTCAATAGTTTTATTCATTTCAAACCTGCCGGATCCGGCCCGCGGGCCGTAGTTTGCCCACGGCTGATCTATACTAACAAAAGGGTAATATGGGAATTAGACTGGGAGACCTTCCAGGAGACCTTCCTGGATGTCCTTCTGGACAAAGCCATGGTGGCGGGGCTGAGGCAGAGGTGGTTAGGGGTGATCAGGCCAGGAGGGGAGGGCAGTTGGGGGTGATCAGGTTGGTGGGGGTGGCAGTTGGGGACAAGCAGGCCAGCAGGGGTAGCCAGTTTGGGGTGTGCAGGCTGATGGGGGAGCAGTTGGGGGTGAGCAGGCCTGTGGGGAGGCAATTGGGGGCGAGCAGGCTGGCAGGCAAAGTGGTTAGGGGCAATCAGGCAGGTAGGCAGGTGAGTGGTTAGGAGCCAGTGGTCCTGGATTGCGAGAGGGATGTTCAACTGCCCATAAGGATCGGGCCTAAACCGGCAGTCAGACATCACCTGAGGGGTTCCAGATTGGAGAGGGTGCAGGCCGGGCTAAGGGACACCCCCCCTATGCATGAATTTTGTGCACCGGGCCACTAGTCCTATATAATAAAAGGCTAATATGCAAATTGTCTCCTCAGGAGTTTAACCAGGAGACCGGAAGTTCGATTGCTTGCTATGACAGGCACTGGCCACCAGGGAGTGATGTGGAACATGGCGGGTGACCAGGGGTGATGGCGGTGTGCTGAGGGAGTGAAGGAAGGAGGAGGCGGGAAGGTGGTGAGGTGGGGAACATGATTGGCCCTGATTGTTGGCCAGGCTTAGGGATCCTACCCGTGCATATCAGGCACCAGGCCTCTAGTTAATTATAACATTCTTTAATTGAAGTATCTTATAGTTGTTAAGATCATGGACACAGAAAAAACATATCTTTTCTAGATTTTATTTTCTTATAAACCAAAAACCTTGGTTATTTAGGCTTTAGTGTCTTATATTATTATAATAATCTCATAATATTTTAAATATAATGTTAAGAGAGAATGAAATCTTTCTTTAATAAATGAACCTACTTTCTGCCAAAATTGCAATATATTATACCTCACAATCATAATTTTATCATTTCTAGTATTACACATTTCCCTTGATATATATAATCTGTACTCTGAAAAATAAACCAAGTACTATCCCCTGAAATACTCTTCTCTACTAATCATAAGTTCTTGTTACAGGTCCAGGCTTCATGAGCTGAACTGAGGCCACAGTGCACCCAGATCTATAAAGGAAAGCATTTTCTGTGGAGATCCATGTATTTCACATAATAGTGGCATAATTTATTCTTTTTCATTGTGAAAAGATATCCTGGCACAACTACTAACCAATGTATAAAACACTGAAACAGGCATGTTGACATTTTTATTAGAGTTCTATGATCCCATAAATTTTTTCCTTGGCAGTACTTCCACTCGAGATCTTTAAAAGGTCTATTTTTTTCTTATATATAGCTTCCCCTATTACTAATACTAGGGCATAAAATAATGTATAAATAATTTGACCTTTTTTGTGTGCAAGGTCTGGTAGGACTCAGCAAGCTGTCCTAGAGTTAATAGTATTACAACATTTATTTTTTACAAAATGGTAAATAGGAGCACTCTATTTCTAATACTTCTACATTTGGGATGGCTGGGAGACCTAAGAAAAATATCTCTTTTTGTCTGGAAAAAAGCCTATTATCATTTTAGTAAATGATATTTTTGCAAAGATTATCAATGAGAAATTCTTTAAAATTGGAAATATACCACTGATACCATTATTTCTCTAATTATTATTGTTTAAATTATATACTATAGAATATTGAAGACATTTAACATGTATTTTGGTATCTCTCGCTGCTGGCATCACATTTTCTCTTTCAATTTTAAGTGGTATAGTTTAGAGAATTCATTTCAGTTCAGAATGTGTACACATACCTAACAAGAGCAAGATAATACCATTTCTTGCCTTCAAGCAGATAAATATGTGGTGAAGATAATAAAATAAGCAAGTAAAATACTGGATAGAATTGAGTTATAAACCAAATAGATTCTGAATAATTTAACACTCCATTTGGTTAAGACAAGAAGGGCAGTGAAAGGCTGAGCTGGTGGCTGCATGCAGTGATGTGGGATGCATCAAGAGAAGGGCATTAAGAGGGGAAGTATAGAGCATAGAAAGTAATAACATTACAGTAAACTATAGCAGGGGGATAATTCCCAACTCTGATGACTTACAGCGAATTTCAACTCATCAAATATAGAAAATTATACATAACAAAAAGTTAGCATAACAAATTGATTCTAAACCAGCTTGACTGGAAAAACAGTGATGCCCAGCAGTTAGGAAGACTGAGAAAGATGATACCAAATGTGTTCAACTCAGAAATTTTAATCTGGGGTTTGAGAGAGATCAGAAATTGATTTGTCAATTTCTACAAAGTATATGTTTAAATTAATGAGAATTGTTGGGATGGATATTTATAGAGAAAGTATATGTGTGTATATTTTTAGATTCCAAACTAGAAGTGTTCCCTTTTGTTCATTTCCTATGTAATTTTGTACCATGATTACTGCACCTATCATTGTTTTGTTCCATAATTATTTACCAATTTAATTCACCATTCTATTTGTCTGAATATTCCTTGAGGGAAGAAACATTTATTTAACTTTCTATTTCCTTCAGTGCCATTCGCAAAGTATTACACATTGAAAGGAGCAACAAATATTTACAGAATACCATAGACTAGAGTAAAACAAAACACATTCCAAGCTAAAAATTCAGAGACAAAGAGCTTAAATCTGATTCACCTTAAGTTCACCAATAAAATACTTTAACATTCCAATATACCAGTAATTTTATTTTGATTGCAACAAAATGAAAATTATAAGTAGGACTGCTTAAAATTTGAATAAACGTAGAAAAAAAGAGGCCTAAAACATATGTAACTATAGTTTCTCCATTTTTCACCAGCGTGTTTTCATTAATAAGTCTAGTATGCTGGTTATTGTGGTTCACAGTCCAGGCATCAGAGTTTTTATTTGATGAGCTACTCTGCTGCTACTGAATAGGGCAGTCTCCCTTCCTCCTGTCCATATGGCTACTCCAGTAGAGCTCAGTTGTTACTCAAGTGGTGCTCAACTTTTTTACTTTAAGCTTTCCCGCTGCCCCCAGAAGTACTTCGGGAAACCACCACCCTTTGGTAAATACAGCTCACACCTGAACAACTAATGCTGAAAATAGACATTAATCTACATCAAAGTGACAGTTTGTGAGTCTAGGTTTCACCAAACCCTGTTTCATTTTCTTTCTTTTTCCAGGTGTATACTCATAGGAACACTTGACTTCCCAGTTTCCTCTGCGGTTAGGTGAGATGTGGTCATTGAATTATGGGATTTAATTATGAATGGAGGGGACATAGGCACTTTTGGATCAAGGAAGAGCTTGTGTGCCTTCCTCAGGCTTTTCCTCTCTAGTTGTGACCTAGGAGAGTATATGATCCAAATGTTCTAGCTGAAAATTGGAGAAAGACATCTCCAACTCATATCAAACTGATTTATGTGTTTATCTGTTGCACAGCATAGCATAGCTTATCTTGAGAGATAGATATGTAGAGAATAATTATTTTTCATTTTTTATTATGTTACTAGAAAGGTTTCACAAAAGTTCTGTGCATACCCAAAGGTTGAAGAGTTCAGTACATAACCTTTTTTAGCTTTTCATTTCTGTTCTCTGCCTGCCATAGGACTGAGAGATAAATTCATTGAGGGCTAATCCAAGTATTACATCTTTATGATAATCATTGCATTGTACACAAAATTTCTCTTCAACTCAGAAGTCTAAGGCTTGATAATAGGTCAAGTTTGTTGTGTCTGTTTCCTCCTACCCTCTGACCACTGTATAAATAGAACTTTCCTAGAAGTTAGTAAGAACATGTCCAGAAATGCCTAGATCTTAGCAGCAAATGGAGACTGGGCACAGTTCATCATCCTTTTGTCACAAGGAGATACTCATATAGAGACATGAACCCTGCTAAATGAAAAGTTTGAATAAATTGCATAATAGCTAGATTTTGAAGGTCTTATTAGATATGATGTTAGAAACTGAATGTTAAAGTATTCATGATTTTTTGGCTGGAATAACTTGTAAAATATTTTCCCATCACTCTGTGAATAACACATTAGATGGAAAATATTGCAAATAAAGAGTAACATATATGTTCTTGAATTATATGAATTATTATACTAGTTTTTATAATATATATGAGCATTTAAGTTTGAGTTAAATTTATGTTCCTACATTTAATCTTATAATTTTCCTTATTTATTTTTGAGACTATGAAAATACCTTAAATTTAATATTTAAAATGTACCACATTTCTTCTTATTAATAACTAGAGGCCCAGCACACAAAAATTTGTGCACTCGGGAGGGTCCCTCAGCCTGGCCTGTGCCTTCTCTCAGTCTGGGACCCCTCAGGGGATGTCCACCTGCTGGCTGAGGCCTGTTCCCTGGGGGATTGGGCTTAAGCTGGCAGTCAGACATCCCTCTGGCAGCCCAGCAGCCCTCAGGGGATGTCCACTTGCCAGCGGGGAGCAGGCCTAGCTGTAGTTGGACATCCTTAACGCTGCTGAGGAGGCGGGAGAGGCTCCCACCACCACTGCTATACTGGCAGCCATCAGCCTGGCTTGTGGCTGAGCAAAGCTCCCCCTGTGGGAGTGCACTGACCACCAGGGGGCAGCTCCTGCACTGAGCGTCTGGCTCCTGGTGGTCAGTGTGTGTCATAGTTACCAGTGATTCCCAGTCACTCTGCTGTTAGGGTCAATTTGCATATTACCCTTCTATTATATAGGATAGAGGCCTGGTGCATGGGTGGGGGCCGGCTGGTTTGCCCTGAAGGGTGTCCTGGATCAGGGTGGAGGTCCCGCTGGGGTGCCTGGCCAGCCTGGGTGAGGAGCTGAGGGCCGTTTTCAGGATAGCCATACCCCCTTCAGGGTGGAGGGTCCTGCTGGGGTCCCTGGACAGTCTAGGTGAGGAGCTGATGGCTGTTTGCAGGCTGGCCACAGCCCCCAGCCACCCAAGCTTCCAGTGGAGGCTGGCTGGAAGGAGGTATCTGGTATTTATTTAGCTTCTACAATTGAAACTTTGTTGCCTTTTGTGGAGGCCACAGCTGGCCAGGGCAGGCGGGAAGCTTGTCTTCTTCCATCGCCAGGGCAACCAAGCTTCCGGCTTGCTGCAGCTCCATGGCTACCAGCCGCCATCTTGGTTGGGTTAATTTGCATATAGTCACTCTGATTGGCTTGTGGGCATGGCTTGGATGTAGTGAATGTACAGTCAATTAGCATCTTTGTCTTTTATTAGTGTAGATCATTTGAATATATTAATCAAAGCAGTTGTAGTAATTTCTCTGATTAAGATAGTTGTCAGATAGTCAAACTATTTCTCTTTTATTAAGAGGATTATGGGTTAAATCTTAATTGGTAGTTTTATTTTTTTTTAAATATGTTTTTATTAGTGGCCTGGTGCACGAAATTCCCTTAGCCAAGCCTGCACCCTCTCCAATCAGGAACCCCTTGGGGAATGTCTGACTACCGGCTTACCAGCAGTCAGACCAGTAGTCAGACATCCCTCTAGCAATCTGGGACCACTGGTTCCTAACTGCTCACCTGCCTGCCTGCCTGATTGCCCCTAACTGCCCACCCCTGCTAGCCTGATCTCGCCCCCAACTGCCCTCTCCTGCCAACCTGATTGCCCCTAACTGCCTCTGCCTCAGCCCTCACTACTATGGCTTTGTCTGGAAGGAAGTCATACATATGGAAGATGACTGGTCGACCTGGTATAATTAGCATATTACCCTTTTATTAGTATAGATTGATTTTATTTTGGAGAGAGAGGAAGGGAGGAGAGAGAAGTATCAATTGGCTCCTCTGTACTGGGGATCAAGCTCCCAACCCGGGTATATGATTTAACCAGAAATCTAACCAGCAACCTTTTGGTTCATGGGAGAACACTCAACCAACTGACCCACTGGCCATGGCATTAATTGGTAGTGTTAAAACCCATTGTTAAAAGATTTATCTGGAGTAAAAAAATTATACTTTTTCCTCTCTTTTTCTCCAGTTACTTTAGAAAATGGAGCTCTCCTCTGCTATCTCTTTCCTACTTTCAAATTTTCCATCTTTAGCCCTCTGTGTTTCATGTCTTCTTTCATAATACAAGTTATATGCACTTTTTTCTTTAAGACAGAGACCATGTCATACTATTCTTTACATCCCTCATGTGTATAACAATGCCTGACAAATAGAGGTCCTTAATAAAATTAAAAAATCTGTGAGTTATTACATACACAAATGAAACTTTAAACACTGGTTAAAATCCTTGTGTCATCAACAATTACTTCTACAATAGAGGCCCAGTTCACGAATTCATGCATGAGTGGGGTCCAGCCAGCCCCAATGGGGGCCGATCAGAGCCGGGTCGGGGGGGTGGAGGGGCTGCAGGAGGTTGGCCGGATGGTCCTGCCCCCAATTGGGGTGAAGGAAGACTGGGGGCAGGGCCAGCCGGGAGGAGGAACTGCAGGCAGTTTGGAGGGACCGACTGGGACCCCATTGGGCTGGTTGGCCACTGCAGTGTGCATCATAGTGGCTGGTCGTTCCAGTCATTCTGTCATTCCGGTTGCTTGGCTATTATATATAGAGATTTTCTAATCACACAAAGTGTGAGGAATCTAGGACTAGACCAAATTGTCTGACCAATAATTATAGTATCATTTCATTATAACACTAGAGGCCCAGTGCATGAAAATTTGTGCACTGGCCGGGGGGGGGGGGGGGGGGACCTCAACCAGGCCTGCTCCTCTCACAGTAAGGAGCCCTCAGGGGAAGTCCTACTGATGGCTTAGGCCCGCTCCCCATAGGGAGTGGGCTTAACCTGCAGTTTGGCTTCCCTCTGCAGGAGGCGAATGGGTCGATCATGGGAAGGCGCCGCTCCCCTCAACCCACTGCTGCTGTCACTGCTGGCCGGCAGGCCCTCACTTCTTAGTGCAGGCCCTGCCCCCTGCTCACTGGTAGGTGGGGTGCAATCTGGGGCCAGGCAAGCTGTGGGAGGGGCGGTGGGAGGTTGAGGCACAGCAGGTTGTACCCTGTCCAGTCTGTGCAGAGGTGTGGCACCGGGACTGGGAGAAGAGGAGGCACCTCCGCTCCTGTTCCTGCAGTGGTGGGGCTTCCGCAGCAGCAGCGGCCCTGCTTTCACTCCCTCTCTCGTGGTGGTGCCGCCTCCTCCGTTCCCTCTCCCAGAGGGTCGCTCCAACAGCGGCAGCCCTGCCTCTGCTCCCGCTCCTGCTCCCGCAGTGGCACCTCTCCCATGCAGCCATTGGCCCTAGGCTTTCACAGCCATTGTGGCTTTGTTAAGATGGATGTCTGGATGGACGTCTGAAAGACGTCTGCTCTAATTAGCATATTACCCTTTCACTAGTATAGACTAGGGGCTTGGTGCACAAAAATTTGTGCACTCGGGGGGATCCCTCAGCCCAGCCTATGCCCTCAGTCTGGGACTCCTTAGGGGATGTCCACCTGCTGGCTTAGCCTGGCTTGTGGCTGAGCAGAGCTCCCTCTGTGGGAGTGCGCTGACCACCAGGGGGAAGCTCCTGCATTGAGCGTCTGCCCCCTGGTGGTCAGTGTGTGTCATAGTGACCAGTCATTCCCAGTCATTTTGTTAGGGTCAGTTTGCATATTACCCTTTTATTATATAGGATAGAGGCCTGGTGCATGAGTGGGGGGCAGCTGGTTTGCCCTGAAGAGTGTCCCGGATCTGGATGGGGGTCCCCACTGGGTTGCCTGGCCAGTCTGGTTGAGGGGCTGAGGGCTGTTTTCAGGCTGGCCAAACCCCCTGGCAACAGAAGCTTCCAGACTCTCCTTTTTATCTTTTTTTTTTTTTTTAATTCTGGGATTTATTTACCTTCTATAATTGAAACTTTGTAGCCTTGACGGGAGCTCAGAGTTGGCCAGGGTGGGTGGGAGGGAAGTCTCTGGCTTGTTCCAGTTCTGTGGCCCTGGCCGGCTGAAAGCAGGTATCTGGGGTTTATTTATCTTCTATAATTGAAACTTTGTTGCTTTGAGTGGAGCTCAGAGCCTGCCGCTGCAGCTGGGAATCTTGGCTTCTTCCATCATTGGGGCAACCAAGCCTCCTGCTTGTTCCAGCTCCGTGGCTTCCAGTTGCCATCTTGGTTGGGTTAATTTGCATATAGTCACTCTGATTGGCTGGTGGGTGTGGCTTAAGGTGTAGCAAAGGTTTTGTCAATTTGCATGTTTGTCTTTTGTTAGTGTAGACTAGAGGCCTGGTGCATGAAAATTCATGCGCTGGAGGTGGAGTCCCTCAGCTCAGCCTGTCCCCTCTCACAGTCCAGAGCCCTCATGGGCAGGAGGCAACCTGGCGATCAGGGGAAAGTGATGCCCCCATCACACCTCTGCTGCTGCCACTGCTGGTAATGCAACCCTTGGTCTGCCCTGGTTACATGAGCCTAGGGTGGCCCTGGGCAGCTGGGCAGCCGCCATCCAAGTCTTGCCTGTGCCTCGGGCTGGCCCTGGGCTGCTGGGAAGCCCCATTTGAGACTTGCTTGTGCTTGCTTGCTGGCCCTGGGCAGCTGGGTGGCTGAGGGAACTGGGGGACTCCAGAGGCAGACTCCCTGACAGGGCTGAGGGTACTGGGTGCTGCCATCTTGTGGTCGTGGGCACAACCATCTTTGAGGGCATGACAGTCAATTAGCATATTCTCTCCTTATTGGCTGTGGGCACTGCCATCTTTGTGATGGCATGAGGGTCAATAGGATATTCCCTCTTTATTAGATTGGATTGGTTAAACTTGGACTTGCCTAGAAAAGACATAGGAAAACTTTCATGAATTCCAGTTAAATTTGAATGATCTTTATTCAGATGTCACTTTAGCAACCTCATTCCCATGGTCACAACCCAGATTTTATTTCCTGAAATTCTTTTCAGCTCTGAAATCCATATTTTACTCTTTGAACGTAGTCTCCTATTTTAGATGTTCTATTATTCTTTCAATATCAGTAGCCATTTTCAGTTTCATCAAAACCTCCAATTCCTTTTCAATGTGTTATGTCTCTTCAAACTTCTTTTTCTTTTCTATCCAGCTTAGATTCCATCATCTGTGACACCAATCTCTTGCTGTTATACTCAATTCAATTTTTTCAGTTTTTTATTAAACCCCAGTCACAGAAGTATACTATATGTCCACTCCAAGTAGTCACCTTAAATTACTTTAGATAAAATAATGCAACTGTGTGCCTAGATGCAACTAAAATTTTTGTTCTCTAATTTTAAAAGATTTCCAATTCTATCTTCTATTGACATGGCTTCTCACTACTTTTCATTCTTTCTTTCAGCTTTTTATCTCATCATTTTCTCATTATTTCCATCATGTAATCTTTCTTTCTGATTAGGTCAGTAGGCAAATATTTGTTCTGCTTTCAACCACCAATTTTCCTTATATTTATCCACTACTTTATTATTAATAGAAAAAAAATGTCCCTTCCCTTTAGTTAAAACAAGTATATTCACCTTCATTTTGGATTCCAATTTTTCCTGCATTACATCATATAGTTCTACAATATTTTCTTTATAAAAGAAATGCAGCCTTTTATTTATTTAATAATCCTATATAATAAAAGGGTAATATGCAAACTGACCCTAACAGCAGAAAGACTGGGAATGACTGGTCACTATGACACACACTGACCACCAGGGGCAGATGCTCAATGCAAGAGCTGCCCCCTGGTGGTCAGTTGCTCTCACAGTGCGGAGCTCTGCTCAGCCACAAGCCAGGCTGACAGCTGCCAGTACAGCGGTGGTGGTGGGAGCCTCTCCCGCCTCCTCAGCAGCGCTAAGGATGTCCAACTACAGCTAGGCCTGCTCCCCACTGGCAAGTGGACATCCCCCAAGGGCTCCTGGGCTGCCAGAGGGATGTCTGACTGCCAGCTTTGGTCCAATCCCCCAGGGAACAGGCCTAAGCCAGCAGGTGGACATCCCCTGGGGGGTCCCAGACTGAGAGAGGGCACAGGCCGGGCTGAGGGACACCCCCGCTGAGTGCACAAATTTTTGTGCACCGGGCCTCTAGTTAAATAATAAAAATAAACTTGAAAATTAGGATGTGTGAATTTTAAAGCTAGATAGGTATCATTTATAGAGATAAAAATTAATTTAGGTGCCGAAACCGGTTTGGCTCAGTGGATAGAGCGTCGGCCTGTGGACTGAAAGGTCCCACGTTCGATTCCAGTCAAGGGCATGTACCTGGGTTGCGGGCACATCCCCAGTGGGGAATGTGCAGGAGGCAGCTGATCTATGTTCCTCTCTCATCGATGTTTCTGGCTCTCTATCTCTCTCCCTTCCTCTCTGTAAAAAATCAATAAAATATATTAAAAAAATTAATTTAGGCAACAATCATATGGGAAATGCTTAAATAATCTGTATTAGTTAACGTGAAACCCTACCTCCAAACTGTATCTATAGAACAAATGAACCAAGATTCAGTCAGCACATTGATTTGTTTCAGTATTGCTATTCAATCAGAAAGGAGTTGATACAAAAGCTGTGGTACATTACACAATGGAATACTATTCTGCTGTGTAAAAAAGAGAAAGAAAATTTTACCGTTTTTGACAGCCTGGATGGAACTGGAGAACATTATGCTAAGTGAAATAAGCCAGTGAGAAATATAAGCACCATATGATTTCACTCATCTATCAAGCAAAATAGAGAGACTCAGAGAGCAGGGAGGTCGCTCAGGGGTGGGGTTGGGGTTGGGGGAGTGGAAGGATTAAGCAAAAAAAAAAAAAAATAGAAAGATAGAGAGAACTCATGGACATGGACAACAGTGTGGTGATTGTGGGGGTGAAGGGTGGAGGTGGAAGAGGGCATAGAGGGGATAAATGGTGATGGAAAATATAAAATAAAAATTTTTCCCTGGTTGCCTTGTTAAACTTCTAGCTGGTCTATCACCTCTCTTATTGCTACTAATTCCTTAGAACTACTAACCTCCTCTTAATTTTTCACTGCCATGATTTTCATTTTTAAAAATAATATTTTATTTCTCAATTTCAGTTGACATACAATATTATTAGTTTCAGGTGTACAACATAGTGATTAGATATTCATATAAGTTTGAAATTATCACCTGGATAAATCTTCTTATCTATCTGACACCTTACATAGTTATTAAAATATTATTGATTATAGTCCTTATGCTATATTTTAAATCTCCATGACTATTTTGTAACTACTAATTTGTATATCTTAATCCTTTCCCTTTTATATTCATTCCCCACCCTCCTCCCTTCTGATCCATTGTTTTCAAAACAACCCCTTGGGGAATGAATTTTACTAAGCTCTGAATAAATTCAAAATATTGCAATTTAAAGAAACATTTTTTGTTGCAAGGATTCCAAGGAAATTGACAGAGAAATATGATAGTTAAATGTGCCTCTATTCACTCTTAATATCATACTAAATGGATATTTAAATGTAGTTCAGAGGTAACTCTGAGTCAATCCAACAAAATTAAAGCACATCAAGAAAATAGTTTAGGAAGATCAAAGAGTTAAACAGGGATTTATGAGGGATATCTGTATGTTCTGAGGCAGAGATAGCCACATTTAAAGTATTAACCAAAAAGATATTTCCACAAGAGATAGAACTCTGTATGACTACAAATAATAGCTTTATTCCTAATATGTAAATGATGATTATGTATTTCTTTAATGCAAAATATGCTGTTAGGTTGAGCAAATCTTTGTGAAGAAAGATCAAAAGAATAATTCCAATTTCTAAATAGCTGAGCATCTTCTAGGTTCATATCAATATGATAACAGCAGATATGTAAAACAAAAAATATACATACTGTGGAGTACAAATTATGAAGTATGTTCAAAACCAGTATAATTTCAAAATTTTATAAAATAAAATAAAATTTAATAATAGCCACATTAGAATTACTAGAATATAAAAATACAATTACTTTCTTTCATAAAAAAGAATTGCAAAGGTGAAGATTTTATACTGAAAATTAATATTTTAACACCATATAGCTTATTTCAGTGACATTGTCTATGACCTTCTTTGTTATGTAATGTTCCAAAAAAGGTTATAATTTTACTTTGTATGGATCAAAATTATTCCTCACCTGGAGGTCTAGTAGTTATGATTCAATTCTCTCAAAATTATTCCTCATTAATTAACAACATTGTTCAAGTGCACATTATGCATCATCATATTAAAATTATACTAAATAATAAGTTGATAAATGAAAAAACTTAGTCAATTTACACTTGAATAAAAGATGATAATGAGTTATTAACATGGAATGACGCATTTGATATTTTTAAATTAATATTAAACCAGCCTAATTTTGGTTGAATATTGACAATGTAAAATTAAATTCCTGTTACTGCAGATATATTAATATAAAATATAATAAAATTTTATAAAGAAAAAGAAGCACATAAGCAAAGGTCTAATACAGGGGTGGGCAAACTTTTTGACTCGAGGGCCACAATGGGTTCTTAAACTGGACCGGAGGGCCGGAACAAAAGCATGGATGGAGTGTTTGTGTGAACTAATATAAATTCAAAGTAAACATCATTACATAAAAGGGTACGGTCTTTTTTTTTTAGTTTTATTCATTTCAAATGGGCGGATTCGGCCCGCAGGCCGTAGTTTGCCCACGGCTGGAATAAGAGGAAATGCATTATAATGTTTAAAAGATATATATATATAAATATAACCTCCAAACTCTGTCTGGTCCCAACACTTCTCAGCTATGTGACATATACTTAAATTAAATGTGCCTTAGGATTAACTACTACTTGTGCTTTTATAGTACCTACTGGGTATAGTAAGCACTGTGTTTGTGTTTCTTAAATTAAAAAAAAAAATAGGGAGGAGAGGAAGAGAATTAGAAACAACTAGATTCAGGTTTGGAGTGAGGTTTACTGCTCTTTTATGTCACAGTTGAAAGGTGAGAAGGAATTAGAAGGGATGTTTCATATATATATATTCACTCCAGGCTTTTAACCTGGAGGTTTCACCATCTCCTAAGGTATTGGAGTCTCAGCTAAATTCTCTAAATCTGGCTGGTGATCATGAGAAGAAAGAAGGAAAGGAGAATGAAACAGAAGAATTTTAAAAGACAGATCAGGAGGTAGTATTGATTATTTCCACCCACCTTCATAGGCCAAACTCTTTTGGCAAAATTTAGACAATAAGAATCAAAATATGTTAGAACTATAAGAAAATAATTGAAAACAGAAGAAAACTGTATCATAATTTTGAAATCTGAAGTAGATATCCTTAAGCATTTATACTTGCAAAAGGAAAATAAACCTAAAATAAACACACACACAGACAGAAATAGATGAAAAAGAAAAAAATCATGTAAAATTAAACACTGTACTAAATTTCCATGTGTCCAACTGAGAATAGATTTAAGTGAAAATCCAACAGGAGAATTTAGGACATGAGTAAATATAATCAACAGAGTGACTACATTGAAAAATATAATTTAGTAGGTAAAATGATTCAAATAAAATTACATGCCTGGTGATGGCATGGTGATGGCATAAGAAGATTCGACATATATATCTTAAAGTCTTGGAAACATTAGACCAAAAAATGGACAAAAGCTAATTTTCAAGGTAAAGTATAAGAAAAGTTTCTAGAAACAGTATCTGAATCTAAATTTTTGAAATAGTTCTCCTTGTACCTTGGAAATTTATTTTGGAGTTGTCTACTTCAAGATATATAAGTAACATTTTGAGACTTAAAGGTAAAGTTTAATTCTAGAGGTTTCAAGGTGAAGTGTCTTATTAATTTACAAAGGAGAGAAAATCAGGTTGGTATCAGAATTTTGACAGTGATATCTATAAGACAAAAATAGATATGCATTTTCAGGAACTCAAGAATTTAATAACCATCTAAGATGTCCTCATTTAACTAGAAGAAGTTTTGTTTTGTTTGTTTTTTTGAAAATAAGAACAAGAATTACTAGAGGAATCTTAAAAAAGATGAGCTTTATTCAATTGATAAATAACCTGAAAAAGAATAGCTAAGAAATAGCTATAGTAAAGTTATCCATTTTTTATCTTGGTACTTGGCTATCTGGAATAAGGACTATATCTCTTATCTTTCTTTATGCATAGTGTTGGCTCTGTTCATTCCATTTGGATATGAAGAGGTGGTGTGTGCCAATTCTATAATATGCCTTTAAAGTGATGGGTTGTGTGCTGTCTCCTTTACTAGTATTTATTCTTCTTTTTGTCTGGAATGCCAATGTAAGGGCTAGAGTTAGAAAAGCCTTTTGGAACTAGGTCGGCAAAGAGGCCATGCCTTAGAGGCAAGTCAAAAGGAGCCTAGATACCTGACAATACAGAATGCTACATGTAGACTCTAGAATGCCACAGAAATATGAGTGTTAAATAGATTTCTAAGTTTTTTAAAGACATTGTTACTCTGGGTTTTTGGAACTAGAAGTCAAAAATAATTCTAATTATGACAGAGCCAGTCATAATTAGATTATTCTAATTGTCAGCATAAAGTTGCATGGTTTTAAAAGAGGGAAGAGCCATGTACTAAGTCAGGGAACATTGGAAGCAGATCAAAATAATTGCAGTTCAATTCACATTGTTGCTTTGGGGGTGCCTGAAGACCTCGCCTATACTGAGCTTGTTTTCAAAGCAGAAGGGCCACAAGTTGGCCTAGGTTGCTGCAACTCTGACAGTTGGGCATGGAGGTTGGTCAGAAAGGAAATATTGTGCTGTCAAGTAATTACAGTAGTATTGTTCCTGTAGGAAATAGGATTCTTCCATGGTATCACAGGAAATGCATTTCAAGGACACATGCATGAGGGAATTTGAGGTTTAGTGTGTACACTACTTGTTTGAATGTCGTCTTTTGTGGTTCTCCAAGTGTGGTATTAAAGTATACTAAACTACCAATAAAATTTTTAATGAAAGAATAAAAATTTCAATGAATTTAGGTAAATTGATATATATTGTTTCTAATCTTCAAGAAGATAAGAATATAATTTCAGTCAAATTGAGGTTTTAAGTAAAGCCAACCAGGAAGCAGTTTATTTTTTCTGATATCCTGGTTTGGTAAAGCATATACAGCCAAGCTCTAGAACAGAGGTGATAAATACCAGTAGACAGATGGTTGTTGGAGAGTTTCTAAACAAAGAGTAACATTTTTATTTATTGATTTTTTTACTATTTTGTGTCATTCTAGAAACAAATACTTATATCAAATATTAAGATATGGTTTTAAACCAACAAGGTGACATGCTTTGCTTCTGTATAATCTGTATGCCTGTCATTTAATGTTTGGGATGTTTTTCAATTGGTGCCCTTTTGAAAATCATGCTTTGCAATTATAATTGTAGACCTTTGTTCAAATAGGTTAGGCCAGGCATAAATAGAATTATAAATTCTCAGTAGAATATTGCATTCTGTCCTACTCCCTCTCCTCTCTAAATTTTTATGCCATCTCCGCCTTTGTAACTGCCTTTGTCAGGTAAGGAACGAACTGCACTTCTATTCTATGAAACGTGTATGTTAAGTACTTTGGCAAGAAGCTTGCTTTGTTATTGTTTCCTGTTATTGTGCATGGCGGAGCTTTATGAGAGGGAGTGCCAGGTCCTAATGCCATTTTGGCAATACAATAAAGTGTACTTTCTTCTTTTAAAACATAATTTAATGCTGGAAAATGAGGCTTCATATTATGGGAATAAAACATTGATGCATGTTCAAAACTATTTCTTAAATTATACATTCACAAGAATTTTTATTTTACTCATATTTTCAAAATATCTAGAGTGCACCCAACTGATTATACAGTGCAACTCCTTTGATTTTTAAGTATGTATACGGATATTCCATATATGTACTACAATATATAGCATTGAGTATTTTCCAGAATACATGTGTTATCTCTAAAATAGAAGACCTCATTTGAAAACGGAAATTCTTTCACACAGTAAGATTAATCTTTCTCAAAGCCCACACTCATAAAATAGCTAATTTTGTATCATGTGCAAAGTATATTTATAGCAAGTCCATATATTTTAAAATATAAGAAATACACTAAAGTATTTGTAGAAAGGAAATTGTTCTGCTCTTCTGCCGTATCGGCATTTATAGAATGCTAACCTAAGCCATACTAAAAATCCTCTATAGTTTTGTAACACAAAATAAAACAGATAGGGTTAGTTTATGCACATTATACTGTTAAGATGGGGAAAAATTACTATATGAATTTTTTCTAAAAGTTCATTTTAATATACTTTCATTGTATTTGAATTTCTAAAGCCATTAGGGGTAAAGAGAAAATAAAAGCTAGAAATCCTAAACATTTCTTCTTTATGCTTTTAAGTATTTCATTGTTTATTACAGTAGAGCATTTGAAGTGATTATTCACTGCATGCATATTTGGGAGAAAACCATTTTGTTCAAATTGGACAAGAAAACATTATAAAAATTTGAAGGCTGTGTACTAAAATTATATCTAAAATGTACAGGGAGTTTATACAATTATTTCCTCCCCTTTGCACATAGCAGAAGTTGACTGTCTTAAAACATGTACAAGACCCTTGTTTATGCTACTCTGCTACACAAGGAAAAATAACTAATATTTTGTTTATTGGCATAAACAGTAATTAACATTCACCTTCCCCTGCCAGTCATGAGGAAGAGCTCTTTCTCAGAGGTTTACTGTGATGGCCTGGAGGGGTAATTGGAGGTGAAACTATGAAGTTGAGAGATTCCCTGCCTGGTCTCCATGATTTTCTCATGCTTATGCCTCCAGTAATTCACCAAAGTTATCTTTTAACGGCTCCTATCAGTTTATGGCTCCAGAGGCTTCTGTTTCTGATCTCAGTTGTGATTCTCCACATTTTCTGTCTCTTCAGATTTCAGAGTGGTGATTAGTTTTTGCAAGTCCAGTTCTTTGATGAGTCAAGTAATGTTGATTTTCACTCTGCTTATCATTTTCTTCTAAGGATGGCTGTGACAACTTCCAAAGTTCTCTCATCCTATCTAATAATAGACAAACATGGTAATTGACCATACCTGTGCTACTCCTCCCATTGGCTAATCAGCACAATATGCAAATTAACCACCAACAAAGATGGCAGCTAATTTGCATACTGCAGGCAGGGTGGCCGGGACTCCCATGTGTGGCCCTGGGCAGGCGGGACCCCTGTGTGTGGCTCTGGGCAGTCGGGACCTCCGTGTGCGACTCTGGGCGGGCGGGACCCCCATGTGCGGTCCTGGGCGGCGGGGGGCTTGGTGGCGCAATCAGCCTGAGGAAGCCCTATTCTTGCAGGGGCTGCTGGGGGCCCTATCAGAGACACAAACCTGCAGGCCCAGCACCCAGCAGCCCTAAGGCCCACCACCTTGGTGCTGGGGCCTGATCAAAGACACAGATCCGCAGCCCCAGCACCCAGCAGCCCCAAGCCCTGCCATCAAGGTGCTGGGGTTGCTGAGGGTATTGGAGACACAAACCTGCAGGCCTGACACCCAGCAGACCCAAGGCCAGCCACACGGTGCTGGGGCTGCTGGAGGCCGGATGAGAGACACAACCCACAGGAGGGCCTGGCACCCAGCAGACCCAAGCCCTGCCACCATGGCGCTGGGGCTGCTGGGGGCTGGATCAGAGGCACAAACCTGCAGGGGGGCCCTGAACCCAGCAGCACCAAGGCCCACCACCACAGTGCTGGGGCTGCTGGAGGCAGGATTGGAGACACAAACCCACAGGGGGCGGCCGGCACCCAGCAGCCCCAAGGTCCACCACCTCGGCGCTGGGGCTGCTGAGGGCAGGATCAGAGACACAAACCCTGCAAGCCCTGGGACAGGTGCTCTGCTCCAGGCAAAGTGCTTTCGCTCCAACCCAGCTTTCCCTGGGAGTCAGGCATGGAGGGTGCTCTCCCTGGGAACCTGGAAATCTGCCTCTGGGGCGACTGTGCAGCAGCCATGCCTGGCGAGCCACGGAGAGGGTGACCTACCCATGAGGATGTGTACGTTGGCGGAGGCCACGCAGCTGCCATAGTTGAAGTCGTCCTTGATGTAGGAGCGGGGGTAGTGGGGATCAGAGTGGGCCAGGTTGGCAATGGAACCCCAGCTCCGCACAGAATGACTAGAGCAAATGGTCCTCAGTCACTTCCTGAGTAGCAGTCAGCCCCGACCAGGGATCAACCCGAAACCTAAGTAGGTGCCCTGGCAGAATGGAACCCAAACCTTTGCTGTAGCAGAGGAGCTCCAAGCCACAGCAGGGGCCAGGGCAGCTGGCGAGTGCAGCGGCGGTGGCGGGAGCCTTCGCAGCAGCACTAAGGAGCAGCAAGCCAAGCAGTAGGAAGCAGCAAGCAGGTGGGCAGTAAAGAGGGAGGGGTTCTGGACTTCGAGAGGGCACAGGCCGGGCTAAGGGACCCCGAACCCATCCCCAGTGCACGAATTTCCTGCACCAGGCCTCTAGTTTAATCTAATGAAAGACAAACATGCAAATTGACAATATCTTTGCTATGCCTTAAGCCACACCCACCAGCCAATCAGAGTGACTATATGCAAATTAACCCAACCAAGATGGCGGTCGACAGCCACGGAGCTGGAGCAAGCAGGAGGCTTGGTTGCTCCAGTGATGGAGGAAGCCAAGCTTCCCGCCTGCCACAGCCATCTCTGAGCTCCACTGAAGGCAACAAAGTTTCAATTATAGAAGATAAATAAACCACAGATACCTGCTTTCAGCTGGCCATGGCCACGGAGCTGGAGTGAGCAGGAAGCTTGGTTGCTCCAGTGATGGAGGAAGCCAAGCTTCCTGCCTGCCACGGCCGGCTCTGAGCTCCACTGAAGGCAACAAATTTTCAATTATAGAAGGTAAATAAATCCCAGAATAAAAAAGAAAGAGAAAAGAAGGAGAAGCTGGGAGTTTCCGTTGCTGGGAGGCTTAGCCAGCATGAAAACGGCCCTCAGCCCCTCACCCAGACTGGCCAGGCAACCCAGTGGGGACCCCCCCACACACTAAAGGGGGTGTGGCCAGCCTGAAAACAGCCATCAGCCCCTCACCCAGGCTGGCCAAACCTCCATGGGGTGAGGTTCTCCACTAGGGGGGGCTTGACCAGCCTTCAAACAGCAATCAGCCCTTCACCCAGGTTGGCCAGGCACCCCAGCGTGACCCCCACCCTGATCTGGGACACCCTTCAGGGCAAACCAGCCGGCCCCCTCCCATGCACCAGGCCTCTATCCTATATAATAAAAGGTTAATATGGAAACTGACCCTAACAGCAGAACGATTGGGAATGATTGGTCACTGAGACACACACTGACCACCAGGGTGCAGACGCTCAATGCAGGAGCTGACCCTGGTGGTCAGGGCGCTCCCACAGAGAGACCTCTGCTCAGCCACAAGCCAGGCTGACGACTGCCAGTACAGCGGTGGTGGTGGGAGCCTCTCCCACCTCCTCAGCAGTGCTAAGGATGTCCGACTGCAGCTTAGGCTGCTCCCCACTGGCAAGTGGACATCCCCCGAGGGCTCCAGGGCTGCCAGAGGGATGTCTGATTGCCAGCTTAGGCCCAATCCCCAGGGGAGTGGGCCTAAGCCAGCAGTTGGTCATTCCTTGAGGGGTCCCAGACTGCAAGAGGTCACAGGCCAGGCTGAGGGCCCCCCTCCAGTGCACAAATTTTGTGCACAGGGCCTCTAGATTTCTTATAATAATAATAAAAAAAGTCTTTAACTGTAATTTAACATTTACCTTTGATGAATTCTCTTGGCTTTTTCTTTTTTCTGAAACCATCTTTATTTCTTTTTTTTGAAAGGTATTTTTGCTATATATAACATTTTCGCTTCACTTTCATATTTGTCCTTTGGTACTTTAATAGTGGCTTATTTTTTCATGTCTCTTTAATTTCTTTCTTTTTTAAAAAAATATATTTTATTGATTTTTTATAGAGAGTAAGGGAGAGAGATAGAGAGAAACATCAATGAGAGAGAAACATCGGTCAGCTGCCTCCCACACACGCCCCACTGGTATGTGCCCGCAACCAAGGTACATGCCCCTGACCGGAATCGAACCCAGGACCCTTGCATCCACAGGCCGATGCTCTATCCACTGAGCCAAACCAGTCAGGGCTCTTTAATTTCTAATAAAGATTCTTGGGCTTATCTAATATTTTGCTCTCTGTATAGAATATGTCTGTTACTGGAGTTGTTTTTCAGATTTTTCATTATCATTGGTGCTCAAAAGAATTTTGACATGCTCTAGTGCAGTTCCTTTTGTTGTTGTTGTTTGTTTGTCCTGCTTGGGTTTTATTGAAATTCTTGGATGTGTTGATATAAGATTTTTCTCAAATATGAAACATTTGTGAGAATTTTTAAAAATATTTTTTTTCTTGTCTGCATATCTTTCCTTTTATTACTCCAATTACATGAATTCTAGGTGGCTTGTATTGTCCTACAAGACATTGAGATATTTTTCTCAGTCTTTGTCTCTCTGTTTCCAGATAGTGTCTAGTGCTATGGTCATGGTTACTGATTTTTATTCTGTAATATATAATCTGCTCTTAAGTCACCCAATAACCTTAATTTTTATTTGAAGTTTATATTTTTCAGATGTAAAATCTCAATATGATTCCATTTATGTCTTTTATTTCTCCCACATTGTTATTTTTTCCTTTAACATTTTGAGGTATCATAAATGCTTTAAAGTCCTTTTCTACAAATTCTATCATCTCTGCTTTTATTGAGTTTGTTTCTAATGGTTGATTTTCTCCTGGTTATAGGCCATGTTTTCTCATTTCTTTACACATCAAGTAGTTATTTCTTTTTTTTTTTAATCCTTACCCAAGGGACCTTTACTATTGATTTTTAGAGAGAGTGGAAGGGAGGGTTGGGGAGAGACAGAAACAGAGAGGGAGAGAGAGAGATAATGAGAAAGAGGAAGAGAGAGAGAGAGAGAGAGAGAGAGAGAGAGAGAGAGAGAACTTTGATGTGAGGGAGACACACTGATTGGTTGGTTGCCTCCTGCATATACCCTGACCTGGGCCAGGGAGCTAACCTGCAACCCAGGTACATGCCCTTAACCAGGCATTGACCCTTTGGTGCACTGGCTTAAGTTCTACCTCTGAGCCACACCAGCAAGGGCTAGTAATTATTTCTTAATTGCATCCTAGCATTGTAAATATTGGGTTTTCTGGTATCTGGATTTTTTAAAAGTCCCACTCTAAGGAATGTTGAAGTTCTTTTTGGAAAGTACGCATGTTACTTGCATATTCACTTGATTCTTTTGAGACTCAAATTTTGTGCAGCAGATTTAGAGTAGCCTTTAACCCAGGTTTCTGTTATGTTTGTTCTTTTAGCTATCTCTATTGAGTGCTCTGAGTTGTCAATGGAATTTCTTTGCTTTAGTTGATGGGATCACAAATGTTTCACAGATATGAGCTCTAAAATAAACTCAGTTTACAGTTCAAGGTAGTTCTTTGACTGGTCTTGAGGACTTTTACCCTATGAAAGAGCACTTTAGATTTAATTATGAATGAATTCAAGGGAAGTAGAGGCACTCTTCTGAAAATCTTTTTCTGCAGTATTCCTTCTCTCTGTTATTCTGTGTCACAAATTCCAGCTACATCAGTTATTTCAAGCTGAATTTGTATCTCTTTAACTCAGAGGATCCATTGTATGTTGCTCAGTATCTACCCTCCTCCCTGGCCTTTATATCTCCACTAGAGGCCCAGTGCATGGATTCGTGCACCAGTGGGGTCCCTTGGTGTGACCTGCGGAGATCAGGCCTAAACAGGCAGTCCAATGCTGTCTTCTACTCCTGCGCATCCTGGCCCCACTGCGTCTACCACCACCACTGCTCAGTAGGCTCGCTGGGGCTCCACTGCAGTCTCTGGGTTGAGGCGGCCAGCCATGAGCCCTGAGTCTGGCACCCATCGGTCAGCAGAGTGGCGCTCCCACTGTGGGAGTGCACTGACCACCAGGGGGCAGTTCCTACTTTGAGCATCTGCCCCCTGGTGGTCAGTGCACATCATAGCAAACAGTTGCTTAGGGTTTTATATAGGATACAGCAATAAACATGAATGAATAACATGGAAAAACTTTTCAAATTTTTGAGTAAAAGTACCCAGGCACAAATAATTTTATTTTTATAAAATTAAAAAGTAGATAAAACAAGACTCCGGTGTTAGAAGTCAGAATATGATTAAACTCTGAAGAAGGAGGAGGTTAGTAATTGGAGGAAGTACATAAGAAGCTTCTGAGATATAGGTAATGATCTATTGTTTATCATGTTTGAGGGTTAACTGGCTGTGATAATTTGTCATAATTTAGGTATATGTATTCTTTTTATTTGTGTACTTTTTAGGTATTATATTTCAATGTAAATATTTACCTTTTAAAACATATACTTACATAGATTTTGTAAGCCAAAGTATTAGAATTGAGTATTGTTTTGGAGAAACTATATTCAGTCACTTATTGATGAAGACTAAAACTATAGTGATAAAATGATGAATGACTCTAATATAAAAACTGCTGAACCAAAAGATTTAACAGAACCATACTCTAAAAATAAGGAGGGGAAATTCACGTTAAAATTACTTAATAAAGTTCTTACTTAACATATTTTTCCACATCTATATGTATAAAAGCCTTTGCAACTGTTTGGTAGCTATGACGCACACTGACCATCAGGGGGCAGACGCTCAATGCACAGGCATGGAAACATGGAACAGACTGATGAATCTTAGGGGGAAGGAGGGGAGGGTGGGAAAAGATTAACCAAAGATCTTATATGCATACTAGAGGCCCAGTGCATGGATTCATGCATTGGTGGGGTTCCTCAGCCTGGCCTATGGGGATTGGGCTGAATCTGTGCACTGGACCTCTAACATCCCCTGAGGGGTCCTGGGTTGCAAGAGGGCACAGGCCAGGCCGAGGGATCACACTGGTGCACAAATCTGTGCACCAGGCCTCTAGTATAAAATAAAGTCATTGTGTTTACTGGATCACTAATAGCTTTCTAGGTAATTTATATTTTTAAGTAATACATACTTTTCTAATAAAAAATTCAACAGTTGGAAACATCTATAAAAATAATTGGGCTGGACACATGAACAATTGTAGAGTAAAAAGTATTGCCTTTACGGTTTTTACATTTTCTTTTAAAAATTTTTAAGCCATTTAATCCAGAACCTAATGATTGGGTAGAACAGACAGGTAAGTGCCTAGGTTGATTAATAATAAAGGATTCTAAAACATCAATGGAATAGATTAAAACATAGTACCATTTAACAGTAGTTTTTAGAAGCAATTTTTTAGCAAAAAAGAAAACTGAAAATGGTTCAGCTTAAATAAAAATGCATCCACACACATGCAAAAAGGAGTAATTAGGTATTACTGAAAATTGTGATATGTTTACTCATTTTTTCATATTTTTTATGAGCCAACCATGAGTTAATATTTGAATATATTTCTAAATATAATTTTATTTGTACATATTGAGTCCTTTCCATTATTATATAATATTGAATATAGTCAATATAATATTGAAAGATAATTAGAAAATATCTATTTCACAATAAACTTAATTATCAGCTTGTCCATGGCATGGACCAACAGGTTTTCATATCACAGTTTTAATACAGGTTGATATGTATTCTCTTAGGGTACTTGGCTTTGGGCACAGCATGCAGAGATGAAATGGAGTATTAACTAACCTCAAAACCATGAGTAACTTTTCAAACTCATGATATTAGCTGAGCCTTTATTTAGAGAGCTATTGTCATTGCCTGAACAAGAAAGATATTTCTCTTAACAACATTATTTATAATTAAGACCCAGATGGTTTAGAGGAGACACAGACTCAGCAGAACATAAGGGATGATAATTCTCCAGCAGAGGGTAATAAAAAGATCACACGGGAGTGATACTCTCAGCAGGGTCTCTGTTCTCATGGGATCTGTTAGACAGAAACCTTGGACATCAGACCAGTAGCAGCCTATATGGGATGATATTAGGATTTCTGGCTCAGGAATATAAACAATACATTCATTTCACCACACTAAAGCCAACCT
This sequence comes from Myotis nattereri, assembly GCF_964212035.1. Taxonomy (NCBI): domain Eukaryota; kingdom Metazoa; phylum Chordata; class Mammalia; order Chiroptera; family Vespertilionidae; genus Myotis; species Myotis nattereri. The sequence continues at coordinate 82,874,309 of NC_138077.1, forward strand.
TCTTGCTAATAAAAGGGAGGAGTACAGACCAGAAGATGGCTGATTTAGGAGTGTAACAGTTGTGCATAAGGCCAAATAGGTCACAGAGATGGCATTTGAAACTCGAGTGGGATCAAAAGAGAGACCTAATTCTAAAGTGTTACAGGGCTTTATGGATTACAATTGTAGATAATGAAGTGTGGGTGACTTTCTCAGAAACCAAAGTGTGGGTATTCTAGGAATTTGAATTGGGGGTTTCTTGCCAGGTTGTTAAATCCTGTGTCACAGAAGGTCGGTAAACTCTTACATATCCAGTTTTACATTACGCCACCCGTGTTCCAGATGACTCCTGATCCACTCAGGCACATGCTTCTGGCTTCTGTTGGTACTTATTAGCCAGAACCTGCAGCTTGCAGAGTTTATAATATCTCTTCCTGTCTACCAGGATCAGTTCTTCCCCAGTCAAGCCATGCCAGTGACTGGCTTGGTGGCCAGTAGGAAAGATGAGAGTAGGTCCTGAGTTGGTATTTGATAAGACTTTGCCAATTTAAAGTTTTACAATAATCTTCAAGAAGCGGAGAGTGCTTTTTATTATTATTATTATTATTATTATTATTATTATTTCTTATGAGAAGGATTTAGCCATTTCTACACCCTAAAAAGCTCAGGAAAATCTTAAGAGCATCTACATCGAAAGTCCAGTCCCAAGGTTTCCATTCCTTCCTTATCAGGGTACTAATATCAGAACTTGCCAAAACCCCGATTTCAGTATTTTCTGAATTTCTGCTGCTCTTAGGATTGGGTCCTGATCTGGGCCACACTTTGGCTGCACTCAGGCTACACTCTGTCAAGGTTACTGCATATGCTTTGACAAGGCCCTCTGGCTCTCACACTTTTCATTGATTTCCAATTGCTCAAGCTGATAATTTTCTTTCTTTAAAGCATCAATAGTACTCAATAAGAGTACTCAGTTCACCAGTCCTTATAATTATTATTTACCCTGCCCCTCTCTGATGTCAGAGATACGGGAGTCCATTTCATCCCAGTCCCCCACTTCACTGCAAGTAAAAGTATTAGCAGTTACATCCTACAGGATGTTAAGAAACATCAGTATCCCACTATGAAGATATGGCACTCTCATTGCTCACTAGCTGGTGCGTGATCCAACTCCATAATCCTTAGAGTCTGCTTCTTAGAGCCATTAGTGGACCAGAATTTTGTCCCCCTCACTCCCTCCTTTAGTCAATCCTGGGCTGTGGGGCTTCCCCTGAGTGCAGCAAACCTCTCAGGTAATGCAGCTTCTATTTGCCAAGGGCAGTTTTCCCAAAGGGGACATCTATGAGCCATTAGCAGGCAACACTCACAAGAGCTGGGGAATGGGTGCACTGGCTCAAGAAGGGGCACTGGTTACTCTGCTACAAGTGAGTTAAGGCAAGGGTGAACAGTTACATTTTGAAACTGATATAATTTTATGACTTGCAACTTATCTGATAACTGATATTTTAACATTTAATTTTATCAAAAAGTGACACAAATATCTAGTATACTGGATATAGTCTATTATCTCTCAATTAAAATGCTTTAAATACTATTACATAATAAAATTTCCTAATCCAATATTATTTATTACCTGTATTATAATTGGCAATAAGAGAATATCTAATTAATTCTAGTAAGTGGCTAAATCACTGGTGATAACACGTGAAATAATCTATCTTGTGTACAAAACCAAATATGCTACATAATAAAAAAAATTAATGTGGTGCAAGAAAAGAATATTCTTATTATAAAGTCATATTTTTATAATTATTGTTAATTATCTTATTTGAAAATAATATTCCCTCATGCCTGAGGTTTATGTTAAGATAATCCACCTATAAAACATAATATATAAATGAGGTTAAATATAAATTTTTTGAAAAATGTTCTGGAATAACTAATAAAGAAGCAGCATAGAGACTGGACTTTTATAAACTCATCAATCAGGCTCAGCTGTCTGTAGGCAGGAGTTCTTAATAATAGCTTCTGTCAGTATTCTGATGGATCCACTGGATTTTACTTGTAATGAGAGACTGACAAGATGCTCAATTGTGAATGAAGGTCCTTCTTTTCTACTAGATTTATCAAGTTGGTACTCATACCCCAAATCACACCACTCATTATTTTATTCAACACTGTTCACTGATGTGTTCCCAGAAGAGAATGAGCAATTTCTAACAATAAAAGAAATCCCCTGAAATGGTGATAAAAATGTACATTTTTATAGCTCGGTACAGTGTTTCAACCACTGTCGCATTTTTTTTCAACTATGCTATGAAGTTGGCAGGGCATACTAAGTCTGAATTTTTTGTTTTGTTTCTGTTATTTTTTTATTGTTTTTGATAAAAAACAGGCATTCAACCATATCCAAGGTAATATAAAAAGAAAGTATTAGATTGAAAACAAGACCTGGTCCATTCCCTGGTATCTATCTCCAAAGCATTTTAACATTTATATTCTAATGTTATAGTGTTTTCTCTTCATAGACAACAAACCTTTTATAAATATGTGTTTGTAAAAAATATATAGCATTATTTTCACATTATAAATGAAATATATCAATCAAATAATTCTAGAGATTTAGTAACACAGTGTTAGAGAGGGACCATTTGATAATGTCCTTTTATTTGGAGAGTGACAAGTGTACTATTTACTATCTTTTCTTTTCTTTTTAATGATAGATTCAACTGCACTAAGAGTAAATATTTCTGAAAAATAAAACCCAAAATTACCAAGTTAAAAGGCAAACATCATTCAGGGAAATATTTTCTATGTTCAGCAAATTGTTGCTATTTTTCAATGTAGAGGTTTTTAAAATCAATGAAAAAACACAAGGAACAACTCCTTAGCGTATAAAAGAGCAAATTTAAATGTGCAATGGAAAACAACACAATTGTTAGATTTAGACTTGGCTGAGGATTTTAGCAATGGAATAATGCCTAGTAAAGTGGTCCAAATTCAGGAAACAAGCTAAAAGAGTGCAGCAGTAAAATTCAAAATACCTTCCCAACAGGAAACAGCTTAACATGGTTGCTCTGTTGTGTCAGCTGCTTAAGTCAAAGATCGCCAAGTGCTTCTCCCCTCCCCTCTAACAAGGAGGCAGCAGGTGCAAAGATCAAGTTCCTTTCCTGATGTGAAAACATGGCATTTAGCAGGGGAGGCAGGGACTCAAATCAAACAGTGGTTGTCAAGAGCATCGGCCCTGCAGAAACTCCCACACTCTTCGGATTCCAACCTCTTCACCTCCAGCTTGCTTTATCTTCATGTTCAGTTTGATCTTTAGGGATGATTCCCCACAGTGAAGGATAAACAGCAATGGGTTCAAGAAAATAAAGAGAATGAGATAGATATTTTTTACTGCTCACTTAGAAATCTGTGTGGTCCTAAAAGTGTTATATTCAGGCAGTGCACCACAAGGTAAAAGGGGAAATCTGAAGGAGTTAACACCAGCTTCATTATGTGGCAGCTGGTTTATACCTGAGGCTTTGTGCTCATGCATCTAGGAAGGGCCTCAGTAATTTATAATAGCCTCAAGTTCCAGTATAAAAAGCACATAGCTGCAGGGAGACATGTCAGCTTCTCTTACACAGCCTGTCATTTCCTTTCCTGGGAAACATAATAATTAAGATGTCTGGTAGAACTGCTTCTGCAAAAATATTTTTAGATTTCAGCCCATTTCAAGAAATTCTAAACTCAAGAAGAGAATTATTAAATACTGCATGACAAACTAAGGAAAGTACTCTTGCAGGTTTGTTCTGTCAAAAGGAACAGATACTTCATCTAAATCTCTTGACAGTAAGTAGAGAAATACCTAGACTTGAATTAAAAACAAAAGGATCAGCATCAGTTTGATTAGAATCAAAGCAGACGAAATGGGAGAGAAATATGCACTCTCAATCAAAAGCAGTTTTTCAATCCAAAAGACTGACACAGTTTTTAAGGTAGAATGACATTATCTCCATCTTCAAATTAATTCAATTGCCTATTCTGTTTACCTATATTATTCATAAACCAACTACTTATCATAGCACAAGGGCACTAGTGAGGGTGCTAGTCAGTATCCATTTTCTTTTAACTATAGAAGAAAGCAATGAATGGCATTTGTATGGTGAATTAACTTCCTGGAAGTATGATAAAACTATGTCTACTGCATTAAAATAATTTACTTTGTAATATATTTAATTTAAAGAGGAATATTATTAGGTAGTAAAAAGGAAGATTTAAATTCAATAGGTTAAATTAATTAACAATGATTCCCATATTTCTGACTTTTTTCCGTTTTTCTTAATAAAATCTTTTATTGTGGAGGGAGGTGGGCCATACATTCAGTTCAATTACAATAACACTGTCCATAGTTATATAATGAGTAGAGGCCCGGTGCACAGATTCATACACCGGTGGGGTCCCTTGGCCTGGCCTGTGGGGATTGGGCTGAAAAAAGCTCTCCAACATCCCCCAAGAGGTCCTAGATTGCAAGAGGGCACAGGCCAGGCTGAGGGACCCCACTGGTGCACAATTGGGGCTGGGGAGGGACCGCAGGAGGGCTCAAGGGCATATCTGGCTGTCTTGCCCAGTCCAGATCAGCCGGACCCCAGCAGCAAGGTAACCACCCGTTGGAGTGTATGCCTATGGCCCCTGGTGGTCAGTGTGCATCATAGCGACTGGTCAAACTGTCAAATAGTCGGACACTTAGCATATTAGGCTTTTATTATATAGGATAGCAAAGATTATATCACATTTTTATTATAGATATTAGGAGAAACTTAAGAGGCATTTAGATTCAATTAATATTTGTTTTAAACCTAGTTTGTTCCAGATAATTTCCACCACCATTTATCCCCTTTGCCCACTTCCACTTAACCCCTTTCCCTCTGGCCATCACCATCTGTTGTCTGTGTCTGTTTATTTTTCTTAATCCTTTCACCTTTTACACTCAGCCACCCAATTCCCCTTTCCTTTGACAGCTATCAGTCTGTTCCATGTTTCCATGTCTTTATTTTTTGTTTGTTAATTTCTTTTGTTCATTAGATTCCACTTGTAAGTGAAATCATATAGCACTTGTCTTTCTCTGACTGGCTTATTTCATTTAGCATTATACTCTCCAGGTCCATCCATGCTGTCCCAAAAGTTAAGATTTCCTTCTTTTTATGGCTGAGTATTTCATTGTGTATAAATGTACCACAGATTTTTTTTTCTTAATTAATTTTTTTCTTTAAAACTTTTATATCCACCTGTTTTCATGGAGGAGGGTTAAAATAGCATAGTAATTTTTTTTTCCTTTTTCAGAAATAAATATTAAAAATTGTAACTCCAAAGTAAAATAAGCCAGTCAGAGCAAGACAATTATTACATAACTAGAGGCCTGGTGCACGAATTCATGCATGGTGGGGTCTGGCCAGCCCGCCCTGATCAGAGCTGGAAGGGACTGTGGGCGGTTGGCTGGTTGGCACTGACCCTTGGTTGAACTTCTGGTTGAACTCCCAGTTGAGGAGAAAATTTGCATATTAGCCTTTTATTATATAGAATTTCATTTATAGATGGAATCTAATGAACAAAATAAACAGATGAACAAAATAGATCCAGAGACATGGAACATGGAACAGACGGATGAATCTCAGAGGGAAGGCAGGGGAGGGTGGGTGGGAAGAGATTAACTAAAGAACTCATATGCATATATGCATAATCCATGGATGCAGACAGTAGTGTTGTCAAGGCCTGGGGAGAGGGCAGCTTCAGGGTGGAGGGGGTCAATGGGGAAAAAGGTGGGACATCTGTAATACTTTCAACAATAATTATAAATAGAAAAATAAAAAAATATAACTCTATAAAATATCTACCATAACTCATACAAAAAAGTCCTCTGAAAACAAGTAGAATTCATTTTGAGGATCCATTTAAATTAGAATACTACTAAGTTAAATTGACCCATATTCAAAATATGACTTAATAGCTTAAATAGACTTTGATACTACAAATCATAGAAGTAGAACCCTGATGATGTAGCAACTTTGCCTTTCCTTCTCTTGCCCTATTTTTCTTTATTACATTCCTCACATCTCTGTCTTTAGTTCCACTTCTACTTGTATACATTCATACTTATATATCCATTCTTGTAGCTATAATCTATCTATCTATCTATCTATCTATCTATCTATCTATCTATCTATCTATTGATCTATCTATCATCATCATCTATCTATCTATCTTTGCAATACTTTCTCCACACACCAGTAAAAAGTAAACAGTAGCTTGTCTGTTTGTTTCACTGGTATTTTCCTCCACCCAATTCATAGTAAGCTCAATAAGTATTTGTTGGATAAAGAAATGATACACTTATTGACTCTCTTATAGGAATATCTGATTTACAGGTGTAGTGGTTTGAAGGGTCCTACCAAAATTTGCGTCCACCTGGAACCTCAGAATGTGACCTTATTTGGAAATAGAGGCTTTATAGATATAATTAATTAATGGTCTGTAGATTAAGTCACCTGGATTTAGAGAGACTTCAAATTCAATGACTGGTCTTTATAAAAAGAGGAAAGGACACAAACACACACAACAGGCCATGTGAAGATGGAGACAGAGATTGTAGTTCTGCTGCCACAAACCAAGGAATGCCCAGAGCCAACAGAAGCTAGAAGATGCAAGGGAGGATTCTTTCCTTGGCCCTTTAGAGGGAGCATAGCCTGGCTAACACCTTGATTTCAGACTTCTAGCCTTCAGAGAGAATAAAATTCTGTGTTTCAAGTCAACTAGTTTGTTTTACTTTGCTCTAGTCAGACTTAGGAAACTAGTACTACAGGGGAGTCCTTTTTGTCTGACTCCAATTTGGCCAAGTTTAGAAACAAGTAGGCAGTTAGGAGTAAGGGGTCCCACAATGCAAAAGGTTACAGGCCAGGCTGAGGAACCACCCCACCCCATGCATGAATTTTGTGCATCGGGCCTCTAGTGTGAATACAAAAATAGAAGCAGGTCACTTAGAATGTCTGGCCTAAAGCAGAGGTTAAAGAGTTGTTACTTTGTCCTGACTCAATATTTAATCATCCTAATTTTTAATTATCCTATTTTTTGGATGAAAGATTTACTTCCAGGTCCACAGTGGAATTAATCTCTTGCTGACATGTGTACCAGAAAGTGTTTTGTCCCTCTGTCTCTAACTTGCAATAACCAGTCCAAAAACAATTACATAAACATGTAATAATTCTCTTCTTTTAATTCACTATTTTTATTTTCTGAATTCTGCTGAATAAATTTGTGCAGGACACCAAGCAGTCTTGTCAATTTTACTACTCTGCAGTTGCTGGCAGGACCCCCTGCCTTGGTTAACACTAGAGTGTGTTTTCTCAACTTTTATGACCTCCAGCATGGAGGTTATCATATTCTGGCTTGACTGATGTTGTGAAGACCATTTCCTAAAACAGCTGTCTTTTCTGGTGTTTTATCTCCCCTTACCAACTGCAATAAACTTCCTGTCTTTGGGCTTGAGTTTAGATTCTCATGGTCTTTTGAGGCTTTTCTTGCCAAATGTATATCACCCTTTTGCACACAGGCAGAGAGCAGTGCATGTTCAATTTGAACAGGTAATATCAGGTAGCCTTATTCTGAGGGTCTGAATCCCTCAGGAATTATCCTCATGGAAATCTTTTCATTCTTTCATCAAAGGTTATTTCAAATACGCTTGACATGAGAGGCACAAAATTAAGATGAAGAGATGCAGTAATTAATTAGAATCAGAATGCTTGCCTTTCTAGTCTTGAGAATGTAATTCTGATGAGCATCCTTGGTTCTTCAGATTCAATTCACATTTTTTTTTTTCTGTCCGGGGGGGGGGGGGGGGCGGGAAATAGGTGCTTCTGAGACCATACACTGGATCACCATGATAGTAGTTGGGATAATATCCTATCAGTATTTTCAAACAGGTAAAAATTAAAAATATTTTTAATCAATACTGCTGCATTAGCACCAATGTTTACATGTTCTACCATTTTCACCACATCAAACTAAAACCTTCCACCATGGTAATTACTTACATTTAAATTTCTTTTAAAAAAATATAGTTTATTGATTTTTTACAGAGAAGAAGGGAGAGGGATAGAGAGTTAGAAACATCGATGAGAGAGAAACATAGATCAGCTGTCTCCTGCACACACCCTACTGGGGATACGCCCACAACCAAGGTACATGCCCTTGACCGGAATCAAATCTGGGACCCTACAGTCGGCAGGCCAATGCTCTGTCCACTGAGCCAAACCAGTTAGGGCTACATTTAAATTTCTTATTAGAGCTGGTGATGCTGGAGAAAAATACTTATAATACTTGTTAGAAGCTATTGAATCAAGAAGACCTTAAAATACATTATTTGATATTTTTTTTAGTTAAATATTAAAATTTCAGCTATAATATAAAATTGCAGCTATAATATGTTTAATTATATTTCTGTGGAAGCATCATGTCTAGGTTTCAAAGATTCACTGATATAATACCTTGACAGTCACTGGCTCAGTACAAAATTAGTGCTTTCTATATTCACCCACACTGTTGCCAGCTGTGACTCACAATGCCCTTTCGGATCATGTTTTACTTACTTTCTACAAGCTCAAATCATGCCCACCATTTAACAACTCATTTAACTGTCATTGTTTTTTGTTTTTTTATATGTAACTTTTTATTGTAAAGTATAAACACATTTTCTGTATTTTAATAATTGGGGATGCTTGACAAAACCCGGAATCTTGATGATGCTTTTCCTCAATAATGAAGTCTTTTTTTTTAATTGATGTTTTTAGAGAGTCAGGGAGGGAGAGGGAAAAAGAGAGAGAAACATTGATGTGAGAAAGAAACATCAATTGGTTGCCTCCTGTAGGAGCCCAACCAGGAATCAACCCACAACATCAAACCTGTGAGCCTTCGGTGCATGGGACAATGCTTAACCAGCTGAGCCACACTGGCCAGGGTAATAATGAAGTCATTTTAATGAACTAGTTGCATAATGGTTTAACTCTCCCTAATTTAATTGTTAAATATCTACTAAGACAGAAATCACTACTTCAATAGATAGTACCATATCTATCTATCTATCTATCTATCTATCTATCTATCTATCTATCTATCTATCATCTATCTATCATCTATCTATCCTCTATCATCTATCATCTATCTACTTATCTATCTATATATGCCCATAAAGATATAGCGTGATGATCATATCTAGAATATTAGTGTGTATCTGTAAGAGGACCATTGCTGAAAAGAGCTGTTTCAAACTTTAATTGCATATGTTTTGAAATGTGTAGCCAATTTGCCATCAGAGACAAAAATATTATCAATACTTTTTGAAATTTGGAAAGCACTTATGCTGCACTCTATACTTTCTTATACAAACTTTCAAAATTGGAAAGCTTCTTCCTCTTTGATTTCACAACTCCTTGCTTATATTTTAAGCTTAGACTACAAATGGACTGCAATATTAGTTGCATTTCTTTCATTCTGTCAGCTATGAGCAGAATCAGGAAAAAATCTGATTTATCTTTGAGTCCTTAGTAACTGGCATCACTGTAAAGTTCAACTAGACAACCCTTGCATTTTATAAATAAGAATTTTTGCTTATAAAGAGGTTTTGTGATTTTCCCAGAAAACAAAACAACCTCTTGATAGCAAACTAGACCTTTACTTTTTTCTTCTAAATGAAAGTTGATAGTAAACACATTTACAGAAAAATTTGGGTGATTTTTTTCACTTACTAAAGTTGATCTTTTGCCTAAGGTAGTCAATGTCACACAACAGTATTTAATAAAATTTGTATGTGCCACTATAATATCCACACTGTCGATTATCCATAGTAAAGTAGTCTCCTAAAAACACTGTATTCTAATCAGAGTTCATCTGTCATCAATTGCTATGTTAGAAGTAAAACTGATTAATTTAAATTATAGAACATACTAAATCTAATGATGAAGCTGAATTCCTCTCCTTAAATTTCACACTTAGGTAGGGATGAATGTTGAAGGAAGCTGCACTCTAGTTCTGAATAGGTGGATTATATAATATTTTTATATAATGTGTATGAGCAATAACAGTATTTTGCTGCCTATCTGAAATGTTTAAATATGATTGATTCATGGTTATTTTATGCAAAAGTTTCAGCTAAGACAATTCTTAAGGCCTACATTTTCTTTTCTTTTTCCCCCAACTGGCAGCATCCAGTTCAGAAGGTAATCCTTAATGCCACTTATCTATAAAAACTTTGATGTTATGCATTAGTTGTATTTAGTTATACTTTCCTAGTCCTCATCAAGCAAGGAAATATAAAGGTGCATTTGGCAAAGTGTAGGTATGACTGTTCACTAAAGGGTTCTGTACCACTTCTTATAAGGATTCCAGGACTGGTGAAGAAATGATGGAGGCTAAATACAGGCCACCTCAGAACTCAGTTTACTTTATAATCCACCTCTTGTCTACTTATATCTGTGAGGAGGGTATGGTTTGCCTTTAAGAAAAAGACACTTTATTTCTCATTTTGTCAATAGGACTGGAAAATGCACTATCTTCTATGGGGTTGTCTCTTGTTCTGCCCTTCCCCTTGTATTTTCACAAACTGAGTAGACATGCTGATTAACTTCCTTCAAACTTTGTCATTAAAAACCCATCAATGAAATAGTTTACAAAATTTTATTTGTCGCTCATGATTTGCCCATGGGGCTTTTCAATAAAAGGAAGGAATCTCATTTTAAAAGATTGTAAAATTTTCTCAAGCTTCAATGCCCTGACAAATTTAATCTAAATAAAGACCACTGCTACACTATTTCAGTAAGATTTCTGAGAAGGACCAGGAGAAAACAAAATCTGAAGTAGAATTTCTGGACATAAATATATTCATAAAACCGATTCCTTCAATGGAAAACCCAGGATATTACTATTTCTGCTGTGCCAATAAGAATAGAAATATGAATTAGTTTAGATTTATCTTTACATTGTCAGAACCTGTTTGGCAAGACAAGAGCTTTGTAGCTTTTTCAAGAACTTACAATTATATCAATAATAATAACAATAATAAAAATAGGTAGATATTTCTTTAAAACCAAGGCTATAATGACTCTATTCCTTAGAAAGCCATATTTTGACATTACTTGGCAATGTTGTAAAATAAAATATGCCTTAATAATGAATAATCTCAAGGATAAGAAATGTTCCGAAATAAAACTAATGTAACTTTATTAGAAGAAAAACAAATGTTAATGTGCCTTTCTTTATCATAGATTTCTATGAAATTTTGAAGCTAGGTTTATAGAAAGTTAACTAGTTTAATCAATATGATTCTGGCTACAAATTTGAAACGTCCTCAGTATGTAGAGTAGGAAAGTGACCAAGAAATTTCAATAGGACCAAACATCGTTTTGTTTAAACTTGCATAGTATGGGATCCAGGGGTGGGCAAACTTTTTGACTTGAGGGCCACAATGCGTTCTTAAACTGGACCGGAGGGCCGGAACAAAAGCATGGATGGAGTGTTTGTGTGAACTAATATAAATTCAAAGTAAACATCATTACATTAAAGGGTACGATCTTTTTTTTTCAATAATTTTATTCATTTCAAAGGGGCCGGATCCGGCCCGCGGGCGTAGTTTGCCCACAGCTGGATAAGCTCTGACTCTAGGGACTCAGTGGGGTGTGATGTAAAAGTAAAGTCTTGAGGTAAGTTCTTTCCTCATTACTGTTAGGTTAGGTGGCTCAGGAGGCGGCGTAGGAAGTAAAGAGAGTCAAGTCAATCATAAAAGAAAGGAAAGGAAAGGTTTTATTCTGTGTCCCTGGGCGACCCACAAACCCCAAAGACAGGGCCAGTGGATTTGCTCCCACAGGGCAGGGGGACTTTGTTTTATACTGCAGTTGGGTGAGGGGCAGGGACATGAACTAGGAAGTTTCCGCCACAAAGGGTTGGCAGGGTATTCAGGAAGTAGTCAGTATCTGTGTGGGGGTCATTGTGGATTCAGGGAGAAGCCGGTATCTGTGTCTGGCACGCTCGCTGATCTGTTAGAAACTCCAGGGAGGGTCCATTATCTTGTCACGCATCGGCATGCATCTGATCCTGGGCTCCCTCGGAGCTAACTATTACCAGGAGTTATATCCTTCATCATGTTTCCTACACACAGGTGTTAATTAGTACTTTAAAACTCTATGTCTATATTACCATAATTAGTTATCTATGTTTATTATATATTGCCAGACTAATTGCTACCTTGATGTGTATTCTTTTATAAACAATAAATAAAATCAAATGTTAATTATATTTTTAGGACTTGGAAAAAAAACCTTTCTTTACGTTAAATTACAAATGATGGATCTGGATTTTCTCTTCCTGACATTCGTATTCTCACTAAATTTCATCATCTGAGCTGTCACACGTGTATGATTTATTTTAGAGGAAAATGCATTTAAGAAAGCAACTTTGATGGCAAACTGACAAAATCAAGGAAAGGAGTAACAAGTATCTAAAGCATTTTCTTTTAAGCACAAAAGTTAGCATTTATTTTAACATAGGCATTATTTTGAAATTGATTGTACTCTTTTGTGCCTTCATAGAAAGAATTTTCTAATGAAACCAGTATCTTGATGCTTGAAGATTATAATTAGGGATGTTATTCTATTGTTTTAAATAGACTACCTTAAAATTACTGAAAATTACTGGGGTATATAAAACTGTCTACTACACTAAAAGGCCCTAAGCATCTCTGATTTGCAAATACTGCACTAGTTTTTCAGAATCTCTGCAATTTCCTTAGTGAGTCAATGCCTAAGTAACTTCTCTCTTGTAACTGGAAATGAATATCCAGAAGTCATTAATACAACACAAGCTGAGATAACCTTAGAGATGTAATATGAGGATCATTCATGTAGGGCCTGTAGAACATGGTAGGAAAACTGATTTTTTCCCCCCTTAATGTGACAAGAAACCATTACATGAATTTAAGTAGTGAAATGGTCATGATTTGATTTAGGTTTATTTATTTTTTTAAAAATTACTCTCAGTGCTCTTTGCATAAGTGAAAGTAGTTTTTTAGGGGTAAAATAGGCAGGTTTAGGGAGTTTTAGGAATTAGGGGGCCCAAGGGGGAGAACTGCAAAGCTGGGGGCCTGGGAACTGCCAAAAGGCATACTTTCACCAAGAACTAAAGGCGTCACAGCCTAAAGGGAGAGGAAGATACCCATTCACAGAAGATAAGGGGTCACAGCCTAAAGGGAGAGGAAGATACCCATTCACAGAAGATAAGGGGAAAGCTACAGGGAGCAGAAAAACAAAAGGGAGCAAGAGGAAAACAGATTTTCACAGGGAATAGAGGATTACACCACAGGAGGGGGAGGAAAAAAGGGGTACCCCATGTGGGGTTTGAGCTCTGAAGCTGCTATAGTGACCAATCAGAGGGGATATCAGGACACAAAGAACCACAAACTTTATAAACCTTAGGAAAGAGGGACTTAGTGGGTCTCTCCCCTCCCCAGTGGGTGTCTGTCCTTATTTCCCAATAAGTTGCCACCTTTTCCTATACCACCTTTTGTCCATGGCTTCATTCTTTGAATCCACCTGGACAAGGACCCAGGAAGGAAACCACCTTTGCATCCTGTCCAGAGGAAAACCACGCATTTCATAAGAAACTCTATGTAGTTAAGAATGTTAGGTCACCGGAGGAAGAACGCACAAGGCCAGAATGGTGAGGGATTACGAATTTATTCGATCACCCTCACACCAGGTGGCTGAACCTGGATGGCTTCAGCACCCAGTGATGGAAGTCAGTGGCTTTTAAAGGACTTTTGACGGACTTTTCCTGGGCAGAGAATTTTTTGTGCATACCCGAAGGGGAGATAGTGGAATGTGGTCACAGCAAAGGGAATGTCCATAGTTGAAATGGCCTGAAAAGCCAGTTCCTGGGGGAGGGTATCAATTCAATTATTTGATCAGACCTAACGAAGAGTAAAAGTAGGAAGACAACAAGAGGTTCAGTATAGGTAAAAAAAAAAATAATAATAAAGAAAGAAAAAAGAATTAAAAAAATTAAAAAAATAGTGGCAATGCATTTTAGGATACTTTTCAAAGAGATTAAAAGAAACATGTTTTTCGCTTGGATTCCATAAAATTTGATTTCTGAGTCTCTATGGGAGGAACAGTCTTGTCTGTATTTCCATGGTTGGGAGATTTCCATTTGCCCTTGTTTTCCTATGTAAATATATGTATTTATATATCACTACTTTATAATTATAACACCTCCATGTGTTTGTTGTGGGTTGAATTGTGCCTCCTCCAAATTTATAGGTTAAAATTCTAAGCCTCAGTACTTCAGATTATGACCTTTATTTGCAAACAGCTTGCTAACATACATAAATTGACAAAGTGGATAAGATCTTTCTGGAGCAGGATTTGGCTCCAGTTCAATATGAGTGGTGTCCTTGATTAAAAAAAAAAAAAAGAAGAAGAAGAAGAAGAAGAAGCCATGTGAAGAGACATACATGCACACAGGGTGAATGCCATGCGGAGATTATAGTTGTCTGCCCCAAGACAAGGAGCTACAAGAAGCTACCACAGAGGCCTGGAGCAGACCCTTCCCTAGTACCTTCTGAGGGAGGCCTTGCCAATGACACCTTGATTTCTATTTCCAGTCTCCAGAATCATGAGACAATGAATTTCTGTTGTCCTAAGCCACCTGCTATGTGGTATTTTATTTTGAGAAACTAAGGCAGAGAGGCTATATAATTAATCTAATATCACATAGCAGTGTTAGAGCTGAGGCTTAACTCAGCCATCTGACTCCAGAGACTGAACTGTTAAGAATGATGCAGCAATTTCTGAGAAAGGTGGGAAAAATATTAGACAAGATGCTGGGGTTTTATAGGTAACTTGCTCTTATAGCAAATATTTGTATTAATTAGAATATTACTTAGATTATTTTTTTGAAGCAAAAAAAATGATGCAAAACTGTCTCATATGTAACATTAAGATATTCAAGTGTAATGAATTATTTTCTGCTTCTACTTTTAAAATAATGATGCATAGAAATTATGACTCTTTAGATAACATTGGAAATATTTACAAGAAACGTGTATTTGAATTGATTATTTGGGCTTTAAATATAACAGTAAAACTTCATTAGTTGGAATGTATCATCTTTACACCTATGATAAATTTTACATTTTACACATATGAAAAAGTATATGACAAATAAGGTTTATTTTTTATAAAATGTTTCAGGGTAGACTATCATTCATTAAATGTTAGGTACTCTTAAAAACTTGAGAAATTGGTTACTCTCAATTAATCTATTTTTAAAGGTTTTTGATAAGCTATGAAATTTAGAAGAAAGCCTTCTATGTCTTAATACAATTGTCAATTCATCTTTAATATGACATACAGATATGTGGTGTACCAATTATACGTTGATTGTGACCTAGTTTTTAGTCATTCTCTTCCATTTTATAATTATTAAAAGTTTAAACACAAAATACACATATTTCCATCTGTATTGCTTGGAAGATGTAGGATCTACATGAAATTTAAAACTTTAAAGGGACATTACAATGGCCTTATGCAAAATGTATTGGTTTTCATGGCTGTCTTGATTGTTAATTTTATTCTCATGCTGTAGATTTAACATAAAACATAAAGATCATATTATATTAATGTTGAGTTGTATTTTATAATTACTCAACTTTAAAAGTACGTTTTTCCAATGAATTCAAAAGTGACCTTAGTATTAGCTTAATCAGAGAAAAAATGTGTTCTTATTTTAGTGACAAAAACACTCATCCATAAATAAAATAATCTCAGAGGTCATACAATGGTCTACTCCCACCATCTTATGATGTAGAGGAGGAATTTGGGGCTCAAAAAGATGAATTCTGGGATAAATTTCCAGAATAAGTTAGTGGCAAAACCTAGAATTATGGTATACTTATTTCTTAACATTCAGAGTTTGCACTATCCACTGCATTTGCTGCCTGTCATGACTTCACTATATTAGGAAATGGTTTTTTTAAAAAATCTTTTCTATATCCTGTCTATTTGTACCATGCAGCCCTTACTATTTGAAGATGTTCCAATGGTTAGCATCGCTACTTAAAAAACTCATTTTTTTAAAAACATTGTTTTTGCTTCTACACTGCATTCTGCATTTTATAGTTTTGTTTTTCTTGAGAATGTATTTTATATGATAAATTTACCTTAAAAAAAGTCTCCTGTCCTTTTCCCTCATTTCTATATCCGTTGCCCTCCAGATATGCTCCCTAATTAGTCAAATGGTTGTCACCTAATTAGCTGAACTCTAATTCTGATCTGTCTGCTCATTATCTTCACCTTGAGTGAGACAAGCCCTCGGGATATGAAAGCTTGTCATCATAGTTTCAGACTGTGAAGGGTTATAGTTCACATAATCATGAACTTTTTATTTGTCATTCGGCCTTTTTCTTGCTTCTTGCTAGGGTAATACTACTTGCTGCAAAAATGTATTTATCTGTCTTACCCTTTCTGACTCAAGCCAGCTCATAATTGCCCAAACTAGATCACAGTCACAGGTGCAGTTTCTAAGTTTAAAGCAAAAACAGACATTATAATTTTAAACACTCCATATTGACTGTATTTTTAAAAGGAATAAATGACAAAGGAATTATTAGGGTACCTCCTCTTCATACATATATTTTAAAAAAATTATTCCAACCTTATTGGTAAAAATATATGCAAGAGGTTGGATAATTGGGTTGGGATACCTAGAATCAGATGGTTGGACATAAATATAGTGATGGGGCCATCTCAATTTTAACCATGCTGTCCATTTTCTGGACATGTTTCTCATTATTTGATTTGAGAACTATAATCACTTTTAGCATAGTGTCTCTCAGCAGCAACATGGTTCCCCATTCCTTGTCAGGCTGTGCAAATCATAACCAGAAGTAGACCAATTAAATTTTCAGTTACATGTCATCTGAACGTGGGTAGTGACCCTGAAAAAACAAATTGCATTTAACTAAATAATTATATGCTTTTGTAAATCTTTATAGTTATTCATATGCTTCACTGAGTGGGTACCTTATCTGTTTTCAGAACATAGCTGGTGTCATCTAAGGAAAAGGAGACAATATCCTATATAATAAAAGCCTAATATTCAAATCAACAGAAAGGCAGAATGACGGGTCACTGTGATGTGCACTGACCACCAGGGTGCAGATGCTCAATGCAGGAGCGAGGTCCCGGACTGCGAGAGGGCACAGGTCAGGCTGAGGGGCCCCCCCCAATTTCATGCACTGGGCCTCTAGTATCTGAATAAAAGTCTTTTAAACATGTGGTTATTCTGTAGAATTATGCATGTTCCTAAACTACACCTAAATCATAGAGATTATTTTCACAATTGAAAGAAATTATATTATTTAATGCACACTAATGTGCAATTAGGGAAAGTAATCATTGCTGGCCATGTTGTCTTTAAAACAGAATGCTTATTAGGGAGAGGTAGTAGTTTGACATCTTTTCATACTGTATTTTGCCAAACTCTTAGTAACACAAGTACTTTTTAGCAACCTCAGGTGTGCCTCCTCCCATATTTAAGAAAAAGTTATATTTACATGGCTAAGTAATGAACACCTACTAAGCATTCAAAAACTCTTCCTAGTTGATTATCCGATCAGTCTTGATGAGTTCTATTCCTTTATTTATTAATATATTTGGTGAAAATTTTTGTAGAAAATGAAGGAAAACTGTTTTTGCCAATTAAGGTATTAGCTAATCATGCAGTTAAATGAAGTCCAAAAAGCAGAGTAAAATTAAGGTTTTCAATGAGTACATAAAAATTTACCAAAAAAATTTCCAAAATTTTTGTTGCCACATCTTCTCTTTAGCTGACTAGGATTCATAAAAATGAGGCAACAACTATCTGGCTTTGTTTGAATATTTACTCTTCTCTTTACCTTACAAAATTTTTACCCAAGATATATTAATTACACTAAAAATAAATCAGGAAGTACAAATAAGAAAAACAAAAAGAGAAAGAAAAAAACATCACCCTAAATCCAACCATACAAAGTTTAACTCCAATCATTTTGTGTAAATAATTTCAGATATCTTCCCATTATTTTATCTAGATATACTATTGGCATCACAGCACAGTCTATTTAATATCTGCATTTTAACTAAATACTTAAACTACTTTTTTCTCTACCAAGGAACATATAACTACATAATCATTCTACAAGGACGTAGATACCTTAAAAGCATTAATATTCCATAATTTTGATAACCAGAATCCTATTGTGGACATTTAGTTATTGCCAAATTTATACTACTAAAAATATATTTACAAATAGCCTTCATATATATACGTAAACTGATTTATATACAATTTAATCTTTAGAATATACTGTATTGTGGGAAGCCATCCATTGTCAACACTATCCTGAAAATGTAACAAGGAACTTGGAAGGTCGATGGACCTTGGACGATTAGCAGGGCTAATACATGCAACAATTGTTCTGTTGATATAGTGATGGCTCAAAGCAATTTCCTTACCTAATAGCCTCAAAATAAATCATTACTGATCTTTTACTAACCTTTGAGGTAGTCTGTCTGCTACCAGTTTGCTGTGCTTAACTGAGGACCTACAGATAATAGACTCCTGAAGCCAACTCCAAGGGCAACAGGAAGTGAGATTAGGGAGTCTAATCTGTGGGAGGGCTCTGCGATTTATTTTCTTTCACTCATATCCTATACTAGAGGCCCGGTGCACAGAAATTTGTGCACTCGGGCGGGAAGGGGGGTTCCCACAGCCCGGCCTGTGCCCTCTCGCAGTCTGGGACCCCTTGGGAGATAATGCCCTGCTGGCTTAGGCCTGCTCCCGGGTGGCAGAGGGCAGGCCCAATCCCTAGGTGCAGCCCCTGGTCAGGCTCAGAGCAGGGCCGATTGGGGAGTTGGGGCGCTGCCCCCTGTCATGCACAGAGCACGGTGGATTGGGAGGTTGCGATGCCACCCTCAGTCACGCTCAGGGTAGGGCCGACTGGGGGGTTGGGTCACCGCCCCCTGTCACAATGAAGGCAGGGTCGATGGGGAGGTTTCTGCGCCACCCCCTGTCACGCACAGAGCAGGGCCCATCAGGGGGGTTGGGGCTCCGTACCCTGTCATACACAGAGCAGGGCCCATCAGGGGGTTGAGGAGCTCCCCCTGTCACTAACAGAGTAGGACCGATAGGGGAGTTGAGGCACCGCCCCCTGTCACACACAGAGGAGGGCGGATCAGGGGGCTGGGGTGCTGCCGTCTATCACCCACAGAGCAGGGCTGATCAGGGGGTTGGGGCGCTGCCACTCTCACACTCAGGTCAGGGTCGATGGGGAGGTTATGGCTCTACCCTGTCACACACAGAGCAGGGCCCGTAGGGGGTGGGAGGGTTGGGGCGCTGCACCCTGTCACACACAGAGCCGCAGGGCGATCAGGGGGTTGGGGAGCTCTCCACTGTCACGCTGATCCCGGTGCTGGGAGGTCTCTCAGCTCCGCTTATCCCGGTGCTGGGAGGCATATTACCCTTTTATTATATAGGATAGAGGCCTGGTGCATGGGTGGGGCTGGCTGGTTTGCCCTGAAGGGTGTCCTGGATCAGGGTGGGGGTCCCCACTGGGATGCCTGGCCAGCCTAGGTGAGGGGATGATGACTGTTTGCAGCTGGTCACACACCCTTCAGGGTGGGGGTCCCCACTGAGGTGCCTGGCCAGTCTGGGTGAGGGGCTGAGGGCTGTTTTCAGGCTGGCGGGTGACTGAAGCTCCCAACCACTCCTTTTTTTCTTTTTTTATTCTGGGCCAGCTTTAGCTCTGAGGCTCCAGCTGTTAGGCCTCCTCTCCTGAAAGCAGGTATCTGGTTTGTTACGGTTCTATAATCGAAACAATGTATAACTCCAGCTCTGAGATCCCGGCTCGCTGAAAGCAGGTTTCTGGGGTTTTGTTTAGCTTTTATATTCGTAACTATGTTTCAAACTGCAAGCTCAGAGGCCAGCAAGGCAGGCGGGGAACGTTGGTTTCCTCCGTCACTGAAGCAAGCAAGCCTCATGTTAGTTTCAAGCTGCCTGGCTGCCGTCCGCCATCTTGGCTGGCAGTTAATTTGCATATCTCGCTGATTAGGCAATGGGAAGGGTAGCGGTAGTACGCCAATTACCATGTTTCTCTTTTATTAGATAGGATAATAAAGAGGTAATATGAAAATTGACCATCATGCCCTCACACAAGATGACCGCCCCATGTGGTCACTGGATGGCCACCCCAAGATGGCCAGCAGGAGATGGTTGTTGGGGGCAACCAGGCCAGCAGGGGAGGGAAATTGGGGGCAACCAGGCCAGCAGGGGAGGGAAGTTGGTGGGGATCAAGCCAGCAGGGGAGGGAAGTTAGGGCTGACCAGGCTGGCAGGGGAGGGCAGTTGGGGGCAACTGCGCCAGTAGGGGAGGGCAGTTGAGGGCAACCAGGCTGGTAGGGGAGGGTAATTGGGAGTGATCGAGCCATCAGGGGAGGGCAGTTGGGGGCAATCGGGCTGGCAGGGGAGCAGTTAGGCATCGATCAGGCTGGCAAGGGAGTGGTTAGGGGCAATCAGGCAGGTAAGCAGGAGAGTGGTTGGGAGCCAGCAGTCCCGGATAGTGAGAGGAATGTCCGACTGCCTGTTTAGGCCCTATCCCATGGGGATCAAGTGTAAACCGGCAGTCAGACATCCCCCAAGGGGTCCCAGAGTGGAGAGGAGGCTGGGCTCAGTGATAGTCCCCATCCCCCCACCCCCCCAGTGCACAAACTTGAACACAAACAGCAGTATTGTGGTTGCCAAAGGAATGGAGAGGAGGAAGAAAGGGGCCATAATGTGAGGTTACAGGAGAAGATTTGACTTTGGGTGGTGGACACATGATTCTTTATATTAATTTTGTAATTTAGTAATCCATACAAGAAACCTATATGTTCATGTTGACTAATGACTCCCCAATAAAATTTAATTTAAAAAGGAAAATGAAATGAAGCTTAATCAGTGGATTGTAGTGTATTCTTTGATTTCTTTCTATTTTTCAGTATTCTAATAAAATTTTTAGTTGGTAGGAAAAATAGAACCCAACTGAAAATCACACAATTAAATAATTGACAACTGAGACTTATGACCAACCTATTTCTAAAATCAGATATTTTTTATTGGGTAGAAATAAGGAACACATAGTAGGTCTATCAAGAAACATAATTGCTAAGCGTCTGAAAATGGCTGCCGATGGAAAGGCAGACTGCCAGATAGTGTGTGAATGAGAGAATGAAAGGAAAGTGTGTGGACATATGGGGAGTGTATATTTGTGGGTGTGGGACACACACTCCAAGGGACTTCTGGGGACTGCCAGACCAGGCTTCCCTGACTGAGCAGCCTCCACTGTCGCTGAAATCTCTCCCAGAGTGACCGGCTCTGCCACAGACACCATGCCATCTTGAAGGGGAGAATGGCTGTGATCAGAAGCCCATACATCCTGGGACTCTACAACCACAACACCCAGGGTACAGCTGTGAACACAGGAAGACCGGATCTCAAGCAGCACAAATACACGGACTTGGACGAACTCTGCACCTTCTCACAGAAAGGTCAGATTTTTCCTAGGAAAAGGTAATGTCTGTGATTCAGGCTGGAGAGAAAAATGCATGCAGCAGGATCTAGAGATTCTAGGAAAGTCTGCACCCCACAAAATCCACGGCCGTTGGGGCCAGCATAATACATGAATGTGGAAGGGGTCCCTCAGGGCTGTTGGCAAAAGGGAATTCTAAAAATCAATCCATAGCTGGACTGGGCACAAAAAGGCAGCTTGAGGTTTCACCAGTGTTCTGGTTGCTTAATGCCAGGGGGAAAAAAGACCTGTACAGAGACATTCACAGAGTTGCACGGAGTTTCGGAGAGTAAAAGTTGCGAGTTCGCGCACTTACTCTGGCTCTTTTTTCTCTTTAAATCCTTGCCTTTGATTACTAAGCCCAGTACATAGGATCACCCAATTGGGGACACTCTCAGAGACTGCAGGGGAAAGTTGTTTTTGTAGAACCTGGGGATCAGAGCGGGGAGTAATGATCAGAGAACCAGCTCTGGAGCATTCCATTCTCCCAAACCAGTATTCAGTGCGGCAAGGAAAACAAAATTGAAATATTGGCTAGAGAGGACATATAGCTGCAGAAGTCAATACAGAAACACTGCCACCCAGGGCTTGAATCACAAATTGCCGCTTGTGTAAATACAAATAAAAGCAGTCTAAGAAATAAAGACACACAGCCTGCTTGAAAATCAGGACTGTGGCTTACAACACAGAGGAGCAGTGGAAAGCAAGGAACTTCAATACTATCCTGACTACCATACAGGAAACAAGTGTGCCAAACAGAACAGTAGAGGAAGTGAATGACCTACACTACTGCACATTTTTATTTTCTCATCTTTTACTTCAGAATCTAATTTTTTTCTTTTTTCCTCACTTGATTTTTACTTTTTTAATTATTATATTTCTATTTTTAATTGGTATTATTATTACTAATATTTTACCTTTTTAAAAAAATGTGTCATTTTATTTTCTCTTTATTTTATTTTATTTTATTTTATTTTATTTTATTTGGGGATTAGTGTCCTACATTCTATTTTCATTTTTCCTTTAGCATCATTTTACTCTATCTCAACTTTACCTTTATGCCAACACTCTCTTCCTCACTTTTCCCCTTTTGTTGTCCTGTTTCTCTTACACTACTCCTGCTTTAGATTTTCCTTATTCCTTCTTTTTACCCCCTGTAAAAAATTCATTCTACTTATATATATAATTTCTAATCCCCTGCTCCAAGTCCATACGCACTTCACTCTTCTCTTTCTTCACTATCCAAATTTTTTCTCCCTTTTTTTTGTTTGTCTTTTGTTGTTATTGCTTCTTTTTTTGTTTTTGTGTTCTGTTTTTTTTGTTTTATTTTGTTTTGTTTTGCCTTGCTTTCTCTCTGTCCTATTGTTGTTGTTTGCTTGATTGTTGATTAGGTTAGGGTGTTTTTTTTGCTTGTTTGTGAGATTGTTTCTCTCTCTTTTTTTGTTTATTTTTTGCTTCTGTTTTTCCTATCCTCGCTTGTTATTAGTTGTTGTTTGTTGTTTGCATTTTTGGGATTAGTTGTTCTATTGCAGTTTTCTTCTCCTATAAATAGTCTTTTCTCCCCTTCTTTTTTATTCTCTTTCTTTTCTCTCTTAGATTTTTTCCTTTTCTCAATGTTATTTTTGCACTCTTTTTTTTTTATCCCCTAATTCTTTTTTCTCTGATGGTCACCTTTATTTGGGTTTATTAGTATCCTAAATACATTTGTGTTCAGTGCCTTCTGCCTTGTGCCTTGTTGTGGTGTATTTTGTGCCTTTAAATCAATGCAGGAGAGAGAGAGCTACATAACCAGACACCCAGAGAAGGGAGATAATGGGGAGAAAAAGAAACAGCCTGTATATAAAAGAAAAGTAGACATCACCAGAAAAGGAAGTAAATAAAATGGAGGCAAGCAATATGTCAGAGAAAGAATTCAGTGAAATGGTCATAAGGTCACTGAAAAGAATGGAAGACAAATTCAACAATATGGCCCTAACCGGTTTGGCTCAGTGGATAGAGAATAGGCCTGCAGACTGAAGGGTTCTAGGTTCAATTCCAGTCAAGGGCATGTATTTTTGGCTGCGGGCACATCCCCAGTAGGGGGTGTGCAGGAGGCAGCTGATCAATGTTTCTCTCTCATTAATGGTTCTAACTCTCTATTCCTCTCCCTTCCTCTCTGTAGAAAATCAATAAAATGTATTTTTTTAAAAATTCAACAATATGTGTAAAAACCAAGAGTAAATGAAGAATAACCAAGAAGAAATGAAAAAATGACATTGCTGCTATAAAGAACTCAATAGAAAGCATCAACAGTAGACAAGAAGAAGCAGAGGACTGCATCGGTGAGCTAGAAGACAAGGTAGGAAAAAATACCAAAGCAGAGCAGCATCAAGAAAACAACTTAAAACACAGGAGGATAGCCCAAGGGAACTTTGGGATAATATGAAATGAAATAACATCTGCATAATAGGGGTGGCAGAAAGAGAGGAAATTGAGCAAGGAATAGAAAACCTGTTTTAGAAAAGTAATGATAGAAAACTTCCCTGATATAGGGAAGAAAATCTCAGAGAAATCCAAGAAGCTCACAGAGTCCCAAACAAAATGAACCCCAAAAGACCAATGCCAAGGACATTATAATTAAATTGGCAAACACTAACGACAAAGTAAGGACCTTAAAAGCAGCCAGAGAGAGACAGAAAGTTACCTACAAAGGATCCCCCATCAGACTAGCAACTTATTTCTCAACAGAAACACATCAGGCCAGAAGGAAATGGAATGAAATATACAAAGTCATGCAAAGGAAGGGTCTGAATCCAAGAATACCTTACCCAGCAAGGCTATCAATCAAAATTGAGGGTGAAATCAGGAGCTTCACAGACAAAAAAGGACTAAGGGAGTTTATTACCACAAAACCAGCAATGCAAGAATGCTAAAGGTTCTGCTGTAAAAAGAAGAAATAGGAAGTGAAGAAGGAACACAGGCATAAAGAATAAAAATGGCAACAAACAAATAACTATCAATAATAACTTTAAAAGTAAATGGATTAAATGCCCCAATCAAAAGACATAGGGTAGCTGAGTGAATAAAAAAAAACTTGACCCATATATCTGCTGTCTACAGGAAACCCACCTCAGTAAAAAAGACTCACACAGACTGATGGTGAAGGGATGGAAAAAGGTTTTCAGATGAATGGAAGCAGAAAAAAAGCTGGGGTAGCAATAATTATATCTGACAAATTAGATCTCAAAGTGAAGGAAATAAGAAGAGATAAGGATGGCCACTTCATAATACTAAAGGGAGCAATCCAACAAGAAGATATAACTCTGGTAAACATATATGCACCCAATATAGGAGCACCCAAAAACATAAAAAAAAAACTTCTTTAGAATATCAAGGGAAAGATTGACAGCAATACACTCATAGTAGGGGATTTTAATACCCCACTATCACCATTGGACAAATCCTCTAAAAGAAAAATCAGCAAAGAAAAATTAATCCTAAATGACTCACTAGATCAGAAAGAATTAATTGACATCTTCAGAACATTTCACTCCAAAGCCACAGAATATACATTCTTCTCAAGCACACATGGGGCATTTTCAAAGAAAGACCATATATTGGATCATAGGCAAAGTCTCTTCAAATTCAAGAAGATAGAAATCATATCAAGCATCTTCTCAGATCACAATGGCATAAAATTATAAATCAACTACAATAAAACAATAAAATAATCAAACACCTGGAGGCTAAATAACTTGATATTAAACAATGACTGGGTTACCAGAGAGATCAAAGAAGAAATAAAAAGAATCATGGCAACAAACAACAATGAAAACACAACAATCCAAAATCTATGGGACACAGTGAAAGCAGTCTTGAGAGGAAATACAAGCCTTCCTCAAAAAAGCAAGAAACAATGGTAATAAATTATCTAACCTTACAACTCAAAGAATTGGAAAGAGAGCAAGAAAAACCCAGTGTAAGCAAAGGAAGGAATTAATAAAGATCAGAGTGGAGATAAATTACATAGAGACAAAAAAAAGTACAAAAGATCAACAAAACCAAGAGCTGGTTCTTTAAAAGGATAAACAATATTGATGAACCTCTAGCCAGGCTCACTAAGAAGCAAAGAGAGAGGACCCAAATAAACAAAATCAGAAATGAAAGAGGTGAAATAACAACCAATCCCACAGAAATACAAATGATTATGAAAAAATGCAATGAACAACTCTATTCCAACAAAATGGACAACCTAGATGAAATGGACATATTCCTAGAAAAAAAGATCTTCCAAAACTCAACCAAGAAGAATAGAAAAACCTAAATAGGCTGATAACTACTGAAAATATTGACACAGTGAGCAAAAATCTTCCAGCAAACAAAAGACCTGTTTTGGACAGCTTTACAGGGGAGTTCTACCAAGCATCCAAATAAGACATAAAACCTATCATCCTCAGACTATTCCAAAAAACTCAACTGGAAGGCACACTTCCAAGCTTTCTATGAAACCAGCATTACCCTAATCCCATAACCATGTAAAGACACCACAAAAAAGAGAACTACAGGCCAATATACTTGATGAATATAGATGCTAAAATCCTCAACAAAATTCTAGCAAATCGGATTTAGCAATACATTAGAAAGATCATACACCATGGCCAAGTGGGATTTATTCCAGGGATACAAGGATGGTACAACATCCGCAAATCAATAAATGTGATACATCACATAACAAACCGAGAGATAAAAATCTCATAATCACATCAATTGATGCAGAAAAAGCATTTAACAAAATCCAACACCCTTTCTTGATAAAAACTCTCTGCAAAGTGGGGATAGAGTGATCATACCTCAACATAATAAAAGCCCTATATAACAAACCTACACCCAACATCATACTCAATGGGCAAAAACTAAACCCATTTCCCCTAAGAACAGGAACAAGTCAAGAATGCCCACTTTCACCACTTCTGTTCAACATAGTACTAGAAGTACTAGCCATAGCGATCAGACAAGAAGAAGAAATAAAAGGCATCCAAATTGGAAAAGAAGAAGTAAAACTGTCCTTATTTGCAGATGACATGATACTGTACATAGAAAACCCAAAAAACTCCATCAAAAACCTACTAGACCTAACAAATGAATTTGGCAATGTAGCAGGATACAAAATTAACACCCAGAAATCAATGGCCTTTTTATACACCAATAATGAACTCCCAGAAAGAGAAATGGAAAAAAAATCCCATTTACCATTGCAGCAAAAAAATTAAGATACCTAGGAATAAACTTGACCAAGGACGTAAAAGACCTGTACTCGGAAAACTACAGGATATTGAAAAAAGAGATAGAGGAAGACATGAACAAATGGAAGAACAATACCATGTTCAAGGATTGGTAGAATCAACACATTAAAATGTCCATACTACCTAAAGCAATCTATAAATTCAATGCAATATCTATTAAAATACCAATTGCATATTTCAAAGATCTGCAACAAACTGTCCAAAAATTCACCTGGAATAAAAAAAGACGCAGAATTGCCACAGCTATCCTAAGAAAAAAGAACAAAGTTGGAGGGATCACAATGCCAGACATCAAACTATATTATCAAGCCACGGTTCTGAAAACTGCCTGGTACTGGCACAAGAACAGACATATAGCCCAATGGAACAGAATAGAGGGCCCAGAAATTGACCCAAGCTATTATACTCAATTAATATTTGACAAAGGAGGCAAGAGCATACAAAGGAGCCAAAAAGCCTCTTTAATAAATAGTGCTGGAAAATTTGGTCAGATACATGCAAAAAATGAAACTAGATCACCAGCTTACACCATACACAAAAACAGACTCAAAAGGACTAAAGGACTTTAATGTAAGACAGGAAACCCTAAAAATTCTACAAAAATCCATAGGCAGCAAAACTGCAGACATATGTCATAGCAATATCTGTACAGACACAGATTCTAGGGCAAGAGAGACTAAGGAGAAAATAAACAAATGGGACTACAGCAAAATAAAAGCTTCTGCACAGCAAAAGAAACCATCAACAAAACAACAAGAAAGCCCACTGCATGGGAGAACATATTTGCCAATGTTATCACCGACAATGTTATCTCCAACATTTACAGGGAACTCATACAACTTAACAAAAGGAAGATAAACAATCCAATCAAAAAATGGGCAAAGGACTTAAATAGAAACTTTTCAAAAGAGGACATTCAGAAGGCCAAGAGTCACATGAAAACATAAAGTCAATAATCATCAGAGAGATGCAAATCAAAACAACAATGAGGTACCATCTCACACCTGTCACAATGGCTATCATCAACAAACCAACAAATATCAAGTGCTGGAGAGGATGCGGAGAAACAGGAACCCTCTGTCACTGCTGGTGCGAATGCAGACTGGTGCAGCCACTGTGGAAAACAGTATGGTGCTTCCTCAAAAATTTAAAAATGGAACTGCCATTTGACCCAGTAATGCCACTTCTAGGAATATATCCCAAGAAAACAGAAACACCAATCAGAAAGGATATATGCACCTCTATGTTCAGAGCAGCACAATTTACAATAGCTAAGATCTGGAAACATTCTAAATGCCCATCAGCAGATGAGTGAATCAGAAAAATATGGTGCATCTAAAATACTACGCTGCTATGAAAAAGAAGGAATTCTTACTATTTGCAGCAGCATGAATGGAATTGGAGAGCATTATGCTAAGTGAAATAAGCCAGGCAGTGAAAGAAAAATACCACATGATCCCACTCATTTATGGATAATAGGGAACATTATAACCTGATGAATAAAAAAGATAGATACAGAAGCAGAGAAGCATTGAACACACTGTCAAATTATAGCAGAAAGGCTGGGGAGTGTTGGGTTGGGGTGGGGGGAGTTAAGAGATCAACTGAAAGACTTGTATGCATATATATTAGCATAACCAATGGACAGAAGACACTGGGGGGGGGGCGGTGAGGGCATGTGCCGGTGGGTAGGGGAGGCCGGCGGAAGGTCAATGGGAAAAAAAGGAGACATATGTACTACTATTTGTAATACTTTAAACAATAAAATTAAATTTGAAAAAAAAGAAACGTAATTGCTGATTTGTAGATGTTACACTGCCTTATTATGGAAGCATTGTTTGCCTGGTGGTAGTTAAAAAGTTTCAAACCTTCCCAAAATATTATTGATTTCTGGTTTAGAGATGCATTATTTTACCAACTGTAAATCCTGGGTAACTAGAAATGAATTATACTTTTCATCTTTATCAGTTTTTTACCTTAGCAAAACTTTTTTGAGACTTACTCATTGATATTCCATCTGTCAGAATGCAGAGTAGAGACTGCTAGCCATGATTTTCATCTGGAAGTTATAGCTCTAACACATAAAATTTATAGGAAAAGAAAAATCAGACTGAGCTTTTGGCAATATTTTTTCAAATTAAAATATCTAGAAGGCAGGCTAGTGAAGCAATAGCACCCAAACTTGGGGAGTTGTCCTGTGTAAATTTAGTAAAGATGCCAGACTTTATATTAAGAGATGTATTAATGTCTGTAGATTGAATAGTGGCAATAGTAAAGAAATAGTGGCATATTTCCTTTCTTGGCAAAGGTTGGTTTTTTGGGACATATATTTTAGCAAAGATAAGGAAGCAGAGAAAATATAAAAAATCCAAAATCTGGTATATATTTTGAAGAATAAGAGAATGGAAGTATTATATTAATGACTTGTGGGAAAAGCTGCCCAAATTAATCAAATAAAGAAAAAGTATTTAGATTAGATTTATGTTAATAAGAGACAAGAAAATATCACTCCTATGAAAAGAATGTGAGACATCATAAAGCAATATCTAGAAGAATGACAGCAGACCAAAGATTCATAACAACTTATTGAGATGCAAACACTCAAATAAAAGTAGATAACCTAAAACTGAAAATGTGATAGCAAGCTTTAGTTGGTTTTCTCAGTGGTTAGAGCATCAGCCCCCAGTCTAAAGGGTCATGAGTTGTATTCCCCTCAAGGGCATGTACCTGGGTTACAGGCTAGATACCTGATGACATGCGGGAGGCAACCAATCGATGTGTCTCCTCTACATCCATGTTTCTCTCTCTGGGTCTCTCCCCTTCCCTTTCACCCTTTTTCAAAAAATCAGTGGAAAAAAATATCCTCAGGTGAGGATTAACAACAATAACAACAAAATGTAATAGCAAAATTATGATCCATTTGCTAAGGAAAATTGCAACAATGATTCTCGGGCATTTTAGGAAGTTAGAACAATAAGTGTAAGGCCTGTAACACAAACCTTCTAAGAATGAGATGACTGCCACTGAAGATAAAGACAAAAATTAATACAAACTTATAATGTTAGCTTATTGGCATAAAGAAAAAAACAATAATCAAACATATAATAGAAAAAAGACAACTTAGTGATTTGATAAATTACCTGGGTAGCTATCCCAAAAGTGCTTACTGAATCTAGAGAAAATTAGTGAAAAGAGAATCATGCAGTATATTCTGAGTGGCAATGCAAGAGAAAGAGTAACCAACATATACCCATGAAAAAAACTACTAGATTACTTACAAAACACAAACACAAAAACAAACAAAAAATATCAGATTATATTCAGGCTTCAGTTCTGAAAGACTGACTGTCAGGAAAATGTTGGTTAATACTTAGAGATTGAAAATTTAATTATATTAGTTGTTTGTCTCCTAGTAATTCTGATTCTAGATACAACTTTGGGTACACAGAATGATCTCAACTTCGTAGCCAATAAACACAGGAGATAAAAAACCAAATTTATAAATACAAAATGTGTGCCAAGAATGTTGTGTCCTGAACCAAGAACTTGACCTATTTATTTGCTATGGCAAATATATTATGATTTTTCCTCAGAATTTGTAAGCCCGATTATACTAAACTTTCAGATGATTTTACTATCTATTTATTCAGGTTATGTTCTACCCAAACACATTTTTGTTTGCAAATTGGCTGCAAATGTAAGGTAACTACAAAGAGAAAAATTTCTAGCTGGAAAAATTTCTGTTCAGATTTCCTTTAAAGTCATAACCTATAGTTCTTGAATGTTGATAATTTGGAACACAACTAATAAATCAATCTAGAATATATTTTAAAAAAAAATTCCATACAAAAGACCAGAAATATTCTTAGTTTGTGAGAAAAGGCTGTGTCTAAAAGACTTAGAACAAAACTTTGAGCTGTGAAATATTTACTGATGGATGTAAGGCCTCTGTGGACACAACTAACTGGTTTTACCTTTTATATTTTATAATCTACTTTAGACACTAGGTTACAAACATTGGTTTCCTTAATTTTCACAGTAACTTCAGTAGAAAATTATACTTTTCTTCATTTTATGTGAGATAATTTAACCTCAATACAGATAGGAAAATTGAGATTATTCATAGTTTGTTGTCTTGAAAGTTTCCTTAATTAGCATATTTTATAGATATTTGTGCAGTATGCAGGCAATAGAAATTCATTTCCATGTAAATTCCATCACTGCCTTTAAAATCTTAATTTGGAAAATTTAAATTCATTGTATTCATTCTAATTCCTGGAATTTGCCTATAAAGCAAATAATATAAACTTATGAATGTTTAAAAAATGTTATATCTCGGAGGAAATAATATGAAGGTTTCTGAAATTTGATGTATAATGAAATCTCATGAAACCCAGATCATTCCAGCAACAATTTTATTGCCTCAGTTTTTCCTAAACATACTCAATGAATAGAATTGAAAATAATGGAAGTTGCCGTTTTCTAACTAGTATCATTGGTGAATCATCTATCATGGATAAAACAATATGCTAAGCTCAGATTTCTTAGGTAGGAATGTATAGTTTGTTTTAGGCATACTGCAACAATGACAAAGATAAGATAGGAAAACTTCTCTGAAAACAGAATTTTGAAAATGCCAGTTCATTGGTTAGGACTCAAAGGCTAGGGCTGATACACTATGGCACTTGTATCTGGCATCAGAGTAATTTTTCCTTTTCTGAGAAATACAACTCTAGTTTCTCTATAAGTGGGTTTCTGTACAGGGCTTTTTTGATGCCCATATGACATGTTGAATGGCTTCTCCCAGAGCAAGTAACACAGGTTATCAAGGCAGAAATTTTCATGTATTTTTGGACCTAGCCTCAGAAGTCATATAACATCATGTTCAGAAACTCTAATAGGCCTGCAAATCATCCTTGTTCAATGTGGGAGAAAATTACTGAAGCAAGTATATAACAGGGTGAGAATCACTAGAGGCCACCTTGAAGAATGGTTAGCCCAGTCCCTTTTCCAATAATTCATGTCTACCCCCTTATGTAAAATCCACTTCTGTCCAAATTCTCATCAATTTTCAACTTCAGCTCAAATACAGGATCTGTCTTTGAAGACACGTTTAAGTGTGGGTACAACATCTCAGGTATGGTGCCTAGAATGCAGGTCCTCTTGACTTGAGAACCTGTGACTTAAAGCCACAAGTTATTAAAGCCATTCTCTCCTCCAAACCCCCAAACTCGGTATGCAATAATGAAATAGTCATAGAATTACTGACATAGACCTTATTCATAAAGGGGAAAATCGAAAACACACAGTAGTCTCTGTCCTATAATATAATTCTGAAATCTATTATTTCTGAAATCCATAGTGGCATACATTACCAATTCATGGATTAGGGCTTAAAGTCTAAGAATGATACACTGTGGTTCTTGGACCTGCCCTCTGAGCAATTTCTCCTTTTTCATGAAATATAGCCCACTTTTGCTGAGTGACTTTTTTTCTTCAGCCTGATTACTGCCTATAGAATTTTTATGTCTAATAGACTTTTTTTGTTTCTTCTTTGCTTTATTAAAGTTGAGTTATAATTGACATATAACACTGTATAAGTTTAAAGTGTACAACATATTGATTTTATAAATTTATATATTGCATTAGCTAACACATCCATAATATCATAGAATTACAGAATTATCATACTCAGCATAATTAGTCCTCAAGTTCCATCTATGTTGTTGCAAATGGCAGGATTTCCTTCTTTCTTACTGCCAATATTCCAGTGTGTGTGTGTGTGTGTGTGTGTGTGTGTGTGTGTGTGTGTGTGTGTGTGTTTGTGTAACATATCTTCTTTATCTATTTATCCATTGACAGGCATTTAGGTTGATTCCATATCTTGGCTTTAGTGAATAATGTTACAATAAAAATGGGAATGTAGATGTCCATTGAAGTTTGTTTTCATTTCCATATATTCGTAAGTTGATTACTAGGTCATATGGTAGTTGGTAGTTCTATTTTTATTGTTTTGAGCAACCTCAATATTGCTTATAAAACTCCTACAAGAAAATGTAGGGACGAGTCTCCTTGTCATTGGTCATGGCAATAATTTTTTGGATATGACATTAAAACAACAACAAGAAGCAACAAAAGCAAAAACAAATAAGTGGGACTACATCAAAGTAAAAAGCCTTTACACATCAAAAGAAACAATCAAAAGTGAAGAGATGAAAAAATGAGAAAAATATTTGCTAACTATATATTGAATATATGGTTAATATCCAAAATATATAAATAAAACTCAATAACAAAAAATCAAATAATTTGATTAAAAATGGGCAGAGGAATTGAATATACATTTTTTGAAAGAAGACACCCAAATGGTGAACAGGTACATAAAAAGATACTCAGCATCACTAAGTATCAGAGAAATGCAAACCGTAACCACAATAAGATACCACTTCAGTCCTGGTAGCATGGCTATTATCAACAAGAAAAGCTATATCCAATGTTCACAAGGATGTGGAAAAAAGGGATCCTTTGTGCACTGTTGATGGGACTTTTTTTCATCTTGTTCTCTTATGGTCACTTTAAGCTCAAGCAGGCAGTATAGTGCAATTCTCTTAAAACCTTTTGGATATCCTATGAATGTTATTGGGTTAAATTCACTAGACAAAAACCACACCTACAAATTGCTTTTGTGCTGGGCTGCATATCTGGCTGCATACCTGAGAGAAACTTCTGACCCTCCTCAGCTCTAAGTAGTTACAGAAGAAAATTCTACGCCCATTTTCCCTGAAAGAATTCAGAGCCAGGATCCTTGAGGTAATATAGGAGGCAGTTAGACAGACATGAGCAGAGCAAGGACGATAGGCCGATTGGCACTACCAGATGTAACTAAGTCTTTCCACCTCTATGTATGTAAGACACGGGGACTCCCCGGAAGCAAGAGGGAACTAGGCTGCAGATGAAGCATTCCGGGAGGCTGCCCTAAAACCAGTGGGGCCTTTTCAGATTCTAGTGACTCTTCCAGACCCTGAACTACTCATCTCACCAGTTTACTCAAGTTCTTTCAGACTTTACAGTCTACCCAGAAAGCAGACCAGGAGCACGTCCGAGATGATCTGCCTGTATCCGGTTCATCTTTTCCAACCTGGTGACTCTGTTTGGGTAAATAAATTTGCCACCTAAGGACTGAAAGGACCACCCCCACAGCAGTCAAGGTCGATGGGATCCTGATGTGGCTTCATCACACCCGGCTTAAGACAGCCCAGGCAAAATAGAGAGCCCAGGACTCTTCGGACCCTCTGAAGATTATTCATGACCCTCATTCCAGGTCCGCTGACTTTATTCGGCAAAGAATTAATTCTCCTCAAGGGTCAATATAACTCCCTCTCCAAAAATGACCTAAAAGGGTCAATGATTTGACTCATGTACATAAAACCAGTGGGGAATGTGCTGGGCTGCATATCTGGCGCTTTGGCCAGACGGGTCATGCTGTGCTGTTTGTTCCTAAAAGACATAGATAGGAAGGTACTGACATCAAGTCAGGCCTTGAGATACGGTCTCATGGCCCCTTCTCCATATGCTGTACTCTCTGTTCCTAAAACACATAGATAGGAAGGTAATGATGCTATACTGTGTCTGGAACTAATTGTGTAAACAAGGCTTTGTAACTTTGTGGTTTTTGCAAATAAAAATGCTGTATCTCTTGCAGTCAGGGCTGCAGTTCAGCCTTTGCTTCAGCAGGGTGCTGTGACTGTGGTCAGCTGGCCAGCTTAATAAAGGCTCTTAAATTTAAATTCTGAGTCGGTGGTCTATCTCGCTGAAGTGAACCCATAACACTTTGAGATAAATATTTTCCACATGTGCTTTTCCTTAGGCTGCTTAACGATACTGCATTGTACTCTTAGAAGCTATTATTTGGTATATCGGTTCCCCACGGCACTGTCATATATATGTCTGAGGTTTTAACAAGGAATTTCATAGTCACATCCTTGGTTTTATTATTAGACTGTTTTAGTCTTATAATATACTACAAAATAATAACCTGAAAAAATTCCCTTGTCCTATTTTCTAAAATCTGTAGATATGTTATTTTATATGGCAAAGGGACTTTGCAGATGTGACTCAGTGAAATGCCTTGAGAGGGGAGTTTATTCTGAATGATCTAGGTAGGCCTACTGTAATTACAAGAGTCCTTATAGCTGTCCAGGAGAGTCAGAGTCAGAGAAGGGAAGACGACATAACCAGAGGTCAGAATGATGCAGTCATAAGCCAAGGACTGAGGACAGCTCTAGATGTTGAAAAGGCAAGAACAGGTTCTCCCCTAGAGCCTTCGGAAGAAATGTGTCCTGGTGACACCTTAATTTTAGACCTGTAAGACCAATTTAGGATTTCTGACATCCAAACCGTAAGAAACTACATTTGTATTGTTTGAAGCCTCTAGGTTTATGGTGATTTGTTACAGCAAAAATAGGAAACAAACACAACTGTGTTTTCCTGAATATACCTTGGGTTTTTTGTTGTTTTTTTCTCAGAAGACGTTGCTTAATTTTAAACTCTCTTGCCACCTAGAGAGGCTGGGAATTTTCAACTCCAAAAGCTTGTTGCTATTTTATGTTCAACAATTCTTTCTATAGAAATTTTATTTCTTTAATTATTTTCTTGCATTTTACTATAAGTATCAAGAAGAAGAAAATAGGTAGCACTTTAACACTCTGGAACTATCTTTATTTGGATCGCACAATTACAATAAGTATTTTATTTTCTTTCCAAATTATGACAGATGCACTTTCTGCCACTACCCATGCTTCCGCTTCCTTTTAAAAATGATTTATTATAAAGAAATCACCTAGACCTATGTAAACGCTTTTATGAATAAGTTAAATTTTGTAAGAAATAGTTTCCAAACTAGTGGGATAAAGTATGTTTTATAAAATTCAGTGAAATAATAAAGAATTAAAACTAATTGGGCAATTCAATTTCAAAAATAAATTATTAGATTTTAAAAATAAGAATTTTATTGATAAATACAAGACTTATTCATATAATGGTCAAGCTGATTTTTTAAATTATAGTTTATCAAATATTTTATTCATTTT
Organism: Myotis nattereri; assembly: GCF_964212035.1. NCBI lineage: Eukaryota > Metazoa > Chordata > Mammalia > Chiroptera > Vespertilionidae > Myotis > Myotis nattereri. Next base: position 82,910,322 of record NC_138077.1, read on the forward strand.
ATTTTGCCATAGCTAATGACATTTTTTAGTTATTTAAATAATAATTTCTTTAATACTATATTAAATTACACATACAATACATTTTAAAATATATTTTTATTGATTTTTTTTTAAAGAGAAGAAGGGAGAGGGCTAGAGAGATGGAAACATCAATGAGAAAAAAAAAATCGATAGGCTACCTCCTTCCTGCCCCCTACTGGGATGCCCCTACAACCTAGCATGTGCCCTGAGTAGGAATGGAACCAGGGACCACTTAATTCCTAGGTTGATGCTCCATTACTGAACCATACTGGCTGGGCTACAATGCATTTTTAAGGATTGATTTACACATTAATAGCATTTACAATATTTCTTAGCCTAATATAAAGTGTTATTCTGTAAAACATTGACATTCAATTTTATTTTATTCATTCAGTTTTATGTAAGCATCTCAGAGCTGGTTTATCCTATATAATAAAAGCCTAATATGCTAAGTGTCCAGTCATCCAGTCAGCCGTTCAACCAATCAATCATAATATGCTAATAATACTGGTATGCTAAGACCGCCCAACCACTCATGGTGACATGCACTGACCACCAGGGGGCAGGTTCTCTGACCAGTAGGTTAGCTGGCTGCTGGGTCCAGCCAATTGGGACTGAGCGAGATGGGTCAGACACACCCTGGAGCCCTCCTGCGGTCCCTCCCTGGCTGGTCAACCTCCTGTATCTCTCCCTGGCCCCAATCATGCACCGGTGGGGTCCCTCGGCCTGGCCTGTGCCCTCTCGCAATCTGGGACCCCTCGGGGGATGTCAGAGACCTGGTTTTGGCCAGATCCTGCAGGCCAGGCCAAGGGACCCCACTGGTGAATTAATTTTTGTACTGGGCCTCTAGTTATGATATAATAGTTTGAAAAAAAATAAACTTGGAATTTTTCTTGCTTGGCAAACCTGTGTCATCAAATAAACAGTTTCAGTGTAAAATGCAAATTTTAATAAAATTTTGAATTTTAATTAGTATAAATGAAGCTTTTAAAAAATTACTGTATCTATTCTGATTATTTTTCTAGGAAAATTTATACTAATCCTTTTCTTTACTATGTTTCTCATATAATTCATCTCACCACTGACAGACGAATTATCCAAAAGGTAGAACTTATAAATTGTACTTTTTCCTCAATCTCTCTTAGTTGGGCAGACACACAATGGAGCATGATGATATTTTACTGGACACTATTATGTATATGTATACTCAGCAAACACCTACCTGATGTAATTTCTACATTCTCAGAAAGCCAAACTGCTACAGTTAATCTCACTTGCTAGACTGACATTCTGTCCCCATTTTTTGCTCTAATCATCATCCTGTAGGACTAGTTATTTTGTCACTGGATACGTGAAGAGAGATACAAGTATGACATTGAGATGTTTAACACATTTAGCCATTAGCAACAATGAGTGTAGTTTCCCAAATTAGCTGATTATGAAGGGGTCAGGGCCTGAATTAATGTAATACGGGCCAGTGTAATGACTATGGCAGCTAGGTAATGTTGACCAAAAATTGCTGACTTTCATGAAAACCAGGGCAGAAAAAGCATAGACATCAAGAGGTCAGAGCGAGGATACTGAGTTCTTCAAGTTGGATCCAGGGATGCTGGAAGGGAGGTGAGAGGGCACTGAAAATACACTTGGCCTATTTCAAAATTTTGCCTACAGGTGTAATGCACCACTGTAAATATCGCCGTCACTGTGTTGTACCTGTCACACCTGTCATTGTGGCTCATCATCATTCCAGTCTACATCTTTTTGTATGTGAGAGAAATCTGGTTGCTGCTAACTGCCCATTCCTATCTCTTTTTTAAAAAATCTCCTCTTATTTCCTTTCTCATCTCTGATTTTTTTCTTTAATTACCCCTCTGTGTCTCCTCTGTTAAATGCATTAACACTTAACTTTATAATTGACTTCTAGCTTCTCTCAGCTCTCCCTTGTGAAATACCACTTAAAATTAAATGTCTATTGGCACCTGTGATTTCTTCCTATTTGAAAAAAGAAAAAAATAATATTCTAATGGTAAATGTAAATTTTTAAGATAAATACAAATACCAGTAATCAATGGAAAGAACTATGTGATTGCTAGATATCAAGTATAAAATAATTGAATGTGTAACTGAAAAGACAGACAGATTTACATAATTTTATGTAGATATGTTTGTTTTCTAACTAACTCAAATGTGCCAATTCTGATATAAAAATTCCATTGAAATGAACTAGCCATAAATAATAACCAGAATCTGAGTATCATCACATCCGATCATGTTGTTCTAGCTCTAATCATTTTAGAATATCGAGAAATATTCTGTTCACAAAATTTATATTTTAACTGTTCAATTTTTATTTAAAGACATGTCAAGAAAACTTATTTTCTTTTTCTAGCATTAAGAGTAAATTTTAAGTAGGACTCACAATGTATGGAAAGAATACTTCATAAGTATGACCACACAACTGCTCACAACAAAAGTCTATAAGTCACCCTAGCTGGTTTGGCTCAGTGGATAGAGGGTCGAGCTGTGGACTGAAGGATCCCGGGTTTGATTCTGGTCAAGGGCACATGCCCAGGTTTCAGGCTCAGTCCCAATTGGGGGGCATGCAGGAGGCAGCCAATCAATGATTCTCTCTCATCACTGATGTTTCTATCTCTCTCTTCCTCTCCCTTCCTCTCTGAAATCAATAAAGATATATTTCTTAAAAAAGTCTGAGTTATACTTGATTTTCCCCTCACCTTCACATTCAACCCACTAGCAAGTGCTTTGGCATTACTTTTGTATATTTTAAATCTATCCATTTATATCTAATTATAGTGCCACCACTTAGGCCAAACTATCATTATCTCATTTCTGATGTTCTACAGTAATTTTTTAGTTTATTTTTGTTTTACTCCTTCCATGTGTGATGTTTCTCCAAACTCCTAATTCACCTAGGCAGTCTTGACATTTCTCTTGAAGTTTTGTGAAGTCTATGGGCCATATCACAGAATAATTGCTTATAAAAAATAAAGTATTTTGAATTACATGGAAAATAATTACATTTAAATATCCCTAATTTATTTATAAAGTGTAAATCAGTTCATGTCAATTTCCTGTTCAATGAATTCTCATTGAATTAAAAGAAAAACCTAAAGTACTCATCATGACCAACAAGATTCAACTGTCCTATCTCTCCGATATCTACCATCTAGTCCCTTGCTTACCAGTCTCTAGCTAAATAAATTTTATTTTCCATCAATACTCATGGTGTTTCAACTTGATGGTGTTTCAACTTGATGTTTCCTATTTCTTTCTTATGTGCCATCTGAAATCTGTTACCAGTAACTACTCCTTTTTATGATATATTCAGTTTCCATAAAATACTGGTTTGTAAAGTGTTGGTTGTAATTTTATTGACCAAATTGGTAACAATAAATTTAAAACAGTCATTACTTTCAAAAGTTGAAAGCTTCATTCCAAGTACCTTTAGATTTTTAAAATTGTGTGAAAATTGTGATATTTTTAACACTATGTGTCATACATTTGGAAACGATAAAAAAAGCAATGTATTTTCTTGATAAGTTACTGAAAAATTGAAATAGAAGAGAATGCAATTTTTTATTAGTCATTAAAAGTTGGTTTGTTTATAGTCCTCAAAATATAAAATCATAGACATGCTAATAGCCATATTTTTATTATGTATGGGAAACCCCTAAACTTTAATATTACTTTGTGGTATAATCAAGTATATAAGAAAACATTTATCCTTTAGTGTATTCTCTGGTTGAAATTATAAATTCATGAAAATATATCATTGCTTAATTGGCTAAGCTCAACAGTATGTACTAATCATCAATGACAGAAAAAGGTATTAAAGCCACTAGCTACCTGCAACCTTTTGAAGGGTAGTTCAAGAAAGGGGGTTAAGCTGGGCAAGAGTTATTTATGAAGAGTCAATGGAGAGAGCCTGCTAAGGCATTCATTAAACTAATAAGGGGAAGCTCCTAAAAATCGCATTTTAAGGGCATTTCCTTAGGGTCAGAATTCAAACTACTGCCATTGTTTTGATGTGGTTCATTTAAACTTAGCCTGGTATTTAAAACATTAGGTATAATATGATCAGGAACAGAAAGTTCTTATGTTTGCTGTCAGAAAACAAACAAACAAACAAAGAAAAACAACAACTACCATCACATTATAGTTCAAATTTCAGATGAAATTTATTCAGATATATTTCTCTAAAATGATCAGGGTTTTGACAATGTTGGACAAGTTTCTTTGTGATTTTACCACATTTGATTTTGGAGATTAAAGAGCAAAATTTCTCATTTTGAAAATTGTGATATGAGTAAGAAGATCAATATTTTGTATGTGAAATAGACTACAATTTATAGTGTATCCAGGTGTACTTGCTAATTCATCTCTTTCCAAAGTGCATAGTTATGCCTGGAAAACTAATCCATGTGTGTTTATCTCATATTCTATACATGCACCTAAATAAAGAACAATTCTGTTCATATAACCCCAAAATTCTATGAATTTAATTTTGAAGAAAAATGAATTAATACTTTGATTGTCACAGCTATTCTGTTATTTCATCAACATAATATAAAGATAATATGTATGTATTAACACAAACAACAATATGAGTAACAGAGGCCTTGGAACTGTTAAAACTTATATGTTCAACTAGAGGCCCGGTTCATGAAATTCATGCACTCAGGGTTGGGGGGCGGGGGGGATTCCCTCAGCCTGGCCTACACCCTCTTGTAGTCTGAAAGCCCTTGGGGAATGGCTGACTGATGGCCTAGGCCCCTTCCCATAAGCCTGGCTTCTGGCTGAGTGGCGCTCCCCTGTGGGAGCACACTGACCACCAGGGGGCAGCTCCTGTGTTGATCGTCTGCCCCCTGGTGGTCAGTGTGCATCATAACAGCCAGTCATTCTGCCATCAGGCTGAAACTGGCTCTTCAACATTCCCCGAAGGGTTCTGGATTGTGAGAGGGCACAGGAGAGGCCTAGGGATCCCACTGATGCACAATCAGGGCCAGGGAGGGACTCGGGAGGTTGTCCAGCCAAGCAGGGACTGCAGGAGGGCTCCAGGGCATGTCTGGCCCATCTCCTCAGTCCCAATCAGCTGGACCCTAGCAGCAAGTTAACCTACTGGTCAGAGTGTCTGCCCCCCGGTGGTCAAAACACATCAGAGTGACTGGTCAACCAGTCAACTGTCTGTCCCTTGGTGGTCAGTGCATGTCATAGCAAGAGGTTGAGTGGCCTTGACATATCATTAACATAATACGCTTTGATTGGTTGAATGGCTGACCAGATGACTGGACACTTAGTATATTAGGCTTTTATCATATAGGATAATTTAGCTCAGGTAACATGACAATATGTTAAATTTAACATTTTCTTGCCTTTACCAATCCTGCATTAGTAATTTAGAAAGATGCTTGAGAAAATGTCTATAATTGCTAAAGAGTCATTGGGTTATACCAATATAACTAAAAGTAAACTGTGTTGCTTATATGTGCTAAATTGGAGATAAGCAGGATAGAAGCTAGTTTTATTTTTGAAAGGTCAGGGTCACAATATGTGGTCATTTTTTTGTGTTAACAAAGCAGAGTTGATAATCGGAATTTAAACATTTTGAAAACTAATGAAATATTTCAGGGCTGTATCTGTGCACTACCAAGCAGATTCTGTAATTTCTTAGCATAGGTTTTTAAAATGAGGAGATTATTGGAAATAACTTTGTATATGCTCTGTTACTACCATTTTATTTTGTGACTAGGGGCCTGGTGCACAAAATTTGTGCACTGGCGGGGGTGGGGGTGGGTGGGGAGGGTGTCCCTCAGCCTAGCCTGCCCCCTCTCACATACTGGGAGCCCTCAGGGGATGTCCTACTGACAGCTTAGGCCCACTCCTTGCTCCCCTTGGGGAGTGGGCCTAAGCACAATCTGGCCTCCCTTTGTGGGAGGTGGCCGGGCTGATCAGGGGAAGGCACCAGCCCCATCATCCTGCAGCTGCAGCCACTGCCAGTCACCGCAGCCACCAAGGTGTTTTCATCAACACGGACTCCAGTCCCTTCACCATGAAAAAATGACAACTTTCTTTAGGCATTTTCAAGATGTGTCTTTCATAGGATATGACATTTCTTTCTTTCTTTCTTTTTTAGCCTCACATGAGGATATGTTTCCATTGATTTTTAGAGAATGTGGAAGAGAAAGGGAAAGACAGAGAGAAACATCATAGTGAGAGGAACACTTTGATTGGCTGCCTCCTGCATGAGCGCTGACCTGGGCCCAAGCCAGGGAGGAGCCTGCAACCTAGGTACATGCCCTTGGTCAGAATTGAACCCAGACCCTGCGGTCAGCAGGCCGAGGTGTTATCCACTGAACCAAACCAGCTAGGGCAGGATATGACATTTCTTAGCCCTCCAGCAACGGACCTTCATTTTTTTCTCCAGGAGTGAGGTGGAAAAACCCTAGATCACCGTTTTGGATTCTTATTACCCAAGTTACTAAGAATATTACCAGTGGCATACAGAGAGCTTAGCCAATGAGTGGTCAGGAAAGATGTTTTCTCTGTAGTTCACACCGATCGCTGGCTTTAGGCCCAGGCAGGGGCCCCCTGTGGTGAGGCCTTAGGCTTGGGCAGAGGCCCTCTCAGCTCCGATCACAGGCTTGACCCTTCCCAGAGCCCCCTGGCTCAGGGCCCACACAGGGCCTACCTCGCAGTGACCTGGGTGCCGATGATGTTCCCGGGACCCAGGCAAATTAACTGCCATCTTTGTTGGGTTAATTTGCATAGTTGCTCTGATTGGCTGGTGGGCGTAGCAGACTGTTACCAATTTGCGTGTTTGTCTATTATTAGGCAAGATTATATCCCCAGGATTCTAAAACTCGGCTGTTCTGACACAATTTGTTGTCATCCTCAAAAAATTATAAATAAATAAATCTATAATAATAAAAGCGTAATATGCTAATTATACTGGATGGCCCAATGACCTTCTGGACATCATTCCGGACATCCTTCCGGAAGAAGCCGCAGTGGCGGGGGCCGAGGCAGAGGAGGTTAGGGGCGATCAGGCAGGCAGGCGAGCAGTTAGGGGTGATCAGGCGGGCAGGCAGAGGCATTAGGGGTGATCAGGCAGGCAGCAGAGTGGTTAGGAGCCCTCATTATTTCTCAGTGGGATTCTGGCTCATCACTAATCCTCCTCTGACAGCTCCCTGACTGGGGAGGGTATGGGTGCCTCATTACAGCTCCCCACATAACCTTCGTTGACCACAGGCAGAAGTTGGGGTGGGAGAGTGTCCTCCTTACTCCTCCATAACGGTGAATGGGCCTTCTATAGGCCCCTCTGGCGTGATGCCAGAAGGAGAGGAAACTACGCTTACTGTCTAATGTAGGTGGAAATCTAGGTTCACCGCATGATCTCTACTGGTACCTTGGGGGCTTGTTAGACCCACTGGGGATGAAAGTTCCACCTTTCTATTCCAGGTTCACTGATACCACATTGGAGGTGGGGAGATTAGGACTCCTTGCTACAGCCTGGAAAGTAGGCAAGTCTAGGCTGCCTTCTTGGTATTCGGTGGCATGGCTAAGAGTCCAGGTACAGTTTTTCTCTTCTCCGGTGTTTAGCTAGCTAGGACAGTTCTTTCTGAAAGTTTTCTGTCTTCCTAAGCTGTGCTGCCGCTTCCCAGATCCACTGGCTTTAAAAAAAAAAAAAAAAAAATTGTGCTCAACTCTGTGTTTCTAGTTTCTTTTTTCTTTTTTTTATATATATATATTTTTTTATTGATTAAGATATTACATATGTGTCTTTATCCCCACGTTACCCCCTACTCCCCCCCCCGCCCGCTCATGCTCTCACCCCCCTGTTGTCCGTGTCCATTGGTTAGGCCTATATGCTTGCATATAAGTCCTTTGGTTGATCTTTCCCCCTTACCCCACCCTCCCCTACCTTCCCTCCAAGGCCTGACAGTCCAATCAATGCCTCTCCGTCTCTGGATCAGTCCTTGTTCATCACTTTATGTTGTTCATTATATTCCACAAATGAGTGAGATCATGTGGTGTTTATCCTTCTCTGACTGGCTTATTTCACTTAGCATAATGCTCTCCAGTTCCATCCATGCTGTGGTAAATGGTAAGAGTTCCTTTTTATTCTTCCTCTTCTTAAAGAATACCTTTCAGCATTTCATATAATGCTGGTTTGGTGGTGATGAACTCCTTTAGCTTTTTCTTATCTGTGAAGCTTTTTATCTGACCTTCAATTCTGAATGATAGCTTTGCTGGATAAAGTAATCTTGATTGTAGGTTCTTGCTGTTCATCACTTTGAATATTTCTTGCCACTCTCTTCTGGCCTGCATGGTTTCTGTTGAGAAATCAGCTGACAGTCGTATGGGTACTCCCTTGTAGGTAAGTGACTGTCTTTCTCTTGCTGCTTTTAAGATTCTCTCTTTGTCTTTTGCTCTTGGCATTTTAATTATGATGTGTCTTGGTGTGGTCCTCTTTGGATTCCTTTTGTTTGGGGTTCTCTGCACTTCCTGGACTTGTAAGTCTATTTCTTTCACCAGGTAGGGGAAGTTTTCTGTAATTATTACCCAGCAGGAGCTAAGAAGAGAACTGCAGATTCCCCTTCCTTTTTTGGAGTTTGGAGGTGCCCTGATGAGGCCCAGCTGTGAAGCAATGCAAGCTGATGTGGGGCCTTAGGACTTCTCTTGGAAGTTCTGGGTCTCTCTGGCCCAGCTACAATTTGTTAGGTAATTTTCAGGTTGCAAAGGGCCAGGGCATTCATATGCAAAAGCCTCTGCTGCAGCCTGGGTGGGGCGGGGTCTCAGGGAATCAAAGGTGGGAGCCAACAAGCTATGGCTGATCCTCAGCCCTGCCCTGAGGGGCCCCGAGTCTCAGTGTCCCGGTAATTGTTGCAAGCACCTCTGAGGGAAAGCCACCCTCAGGTTCCGAGTTCTGCCTGCTGCCAGACAGTCCCATTTCTCCCTGTATGAGTCCTGGGTCCCCAGAGACTTCCCGGAACTGGAGTTCAGAGCAGTTGGGAGCTTGTGACTCCCTCTGGATTCAAAAAGACAGCCCCATCCTCAGGTGCCCACCCCTTTCCGCATGCGCTGGAGCCTCCGTATCTCTGCACTTTACTTCCTCACCTCCTCTGAGTCTCCCTGTGCTTTTCTTTTTCCTTCTAGTTGTAGAATTTCCACTCAGCCAGCCTTCCTGTAGTTCTGGAGGATGTCCGTTTTGTCTTTTCTTTGTATTTTTGAAGTTTTTGTGGGAGGCAGCAATTTCCTATGCCACCATCTTTGTTTCTCCTCTAGTTTCTTTTTTCATTTTGTTTTTTTAAGACATAAGATTCCTAGCTGATTGTTGACTTCTTTCCATCTTCCAGTGTCTATATATTCGTCTTATATGTAACATCCAGAATTTTTATTTGTACTTAGAGGGTAGGAAGGCAAAAGTATGTCTGTTCCTTCTTTGTGGAAATGAAAATTCGAATTCTATTGCTTTTTAACTTTTGCTGTATGTTCCTAATTTCTAATATTTTTTTGAGTTTCTGTATATTGCTTTATTAGAGCATCACTGATCTTGTGTAGTTATATATTTATTTATAATTTTATTTTCCTTTCTCTTAGCTCTATTTAGTTAGAATATCATTGCTTCTACTTGGCTATTTTGTTCTTTCTTTTATATTAGAACTATTCTGCAAATAATTGATTATCCTTATCTGCCTATTTTTATTTATGTTTCCATTAAAAGCTAATTAGAAGTTCTAATAGAGTGCAAAGGGCTTGTTAGCTGATTGGATTAAACACAGCATGATTAGGCAGGGACTCATTATTTCTCTAGAATCCTCTAAATACAAAGATTTGTAATTTTCCTGTTTGGTCATATGACACAGATGTAGTTGGGCCATTATATTAGGAAAGCTTACAGATAAGAATAAAGAAAGAAGAAAAGAGAGAAAGAGGGGAGGAGAGGCAAAATATATATTTGGAGAACAATGTGAATATGTTTATTTGTTAATTCAGATTAAATGAAAAACAAAATGATAAAAATGATTAGAGCAGAGGAAATGATAGACAGTAAAAAGCATTCATGGAAAAGAAAGGCAAAATAAGTTATATTTTCTATTGTTATACTGGACCAATAATAATAATAAATACAGATATAGTAGAAGTATATAGATAATAATTATTAACTCTATTAAAATTATGAAAATAGACCCAATCCACATAAACTAGAAATAAATACCTTAATATAGAAAAATAAACAATCTCCCATCAATCCATGAAAACAGAGTCAAACAATATTAGTAAATAACATGTTGGTATATTCCTTTTTATAAAAATTAAAATGCGTGAGGCATGGATATTATTTTATTTTATTTTTAATAGTTATTTGGACAATAACTATCCCAGGTGTTGGGAATATAATGTATTTACATTTAATTAAACATACCAGTTACCATTTTGTTGAGCAGAAATCATATATTGGATAAATTAGTGATTGTGACTACTTATCAAGAGTCCATGTATTTAAAGAAAAATCACATTAGAATTTAGGTATCTGGAAAAATAACTTACTTAGTTTGGATCTAATTTTTAGTATACTTTTATTTATTGAACAGTTTTAGGTTCACAGCAAAATTAAGCCAAGTTGTCCTATACCTCCTGACCTCACCTATTCAGAGCCTCCCCCACTAGCAACATGCCACACTCAAGTGGACTTTTGTCACAATTGATGACCATACACTGGCACATCATTGCCTCCCAAAGTCTTTAGGTTCCATTAGACTTCACTCTTCATATTGTACATTTTGTGGGTTTTGACATGCTTATAACAACTTGTGTCCACCTTTATATCACACAGAATATTTTCACTGCTCTAAAAATCCTCTGGGTTCTGCCTATTCATTCCTACCTCCCTCTCATCCTGGAAACCACTGACCTTTTTACTGTATCCATAGCTTTGTCTTTCCCGGAAAGTCATATAGCTGGAATCATATAGTTTCTTTTACTTAATAATATACATTTAAGGTGCCTCCATAACTTTTCACAGGTTGGTATTTCACTTTTTAGCACTGAATAATATTCCATTCTCTGTATGTACTACAGTTTGTTTATCCATTCACTTATTGAAGGGCATATTGGTCACTTTTAAGTTTTGGAAATCCTATATAATAAAAGCCTAATATACTAAGTGTCCACTCATCTGGTCTTCCATTCAACCAATCAAAGTGTAATATGCTAATGATATGCTAAGGCTTCTCTACCGCTCTATATGATGTACACTGACTGCCAGGGGCAAACAGTCGACTGGTTGACAAGTTGCTATGATGTGCACTGACCATCAGGGGGCAGATGCTCCAACTGGTAGGTTAGCTTGTTGCTTGACAATCTTGCTCAGCCTCAATTGTCTGGACCCCAGCAACAAGGCTGGGGTCCCCTGCGGGACCCCAGCAACAAGAAAGAATAAAACAGGGCTCTGTTTTGTTCTTTCTTTTATATTAGAGCTATTCTGCAAACAATTGATTATCCTTGTCTGCCTATTTTTATTTATGTTTCCATTAAAAGCTAATTAGAAGTTCCAATAGAGTGCAGAGGGCCCTCCTGTGGTCCCTCCCTGGCTGGCCAACCTCCTGCTTCCCTCCCCGGCCCTGATAGTGCACTGGTGGGGTCCCTCAGCCTGGCCTGCCCCCTCTTGCAATCTGGGATAAGGGACTGCCCCTTGCCAAGTGTATGAATTTCATGCACCAGGTCTCTAGTTATGAATAAAGCTACTATAAATATCCCATGCAGGTTTTTGTATCAACATGTTTCTGATTCACTTGAATAAATACCAAGAAACCTGATTGTTGGATCATGTAGTAAAATATGTTTTATTTTGTAAGAAACGGCCTAAATGTCTACCATAGTGGCTGCACTATTTTGCATCCCCACCAGCAATGTATGTTAGTTCCTGTTGATACATATCCCCATTATCACTTGGTGTTGTAATATTTCCATTTCTAGCCTTTCTATTGCTGTGTATTTGTATCTAAGTGTTGTTTTAACTTGTCATTTCCAAATCACATATGATGCTGAGCATCTTTTCATTTGTTTACTTGCTATCGGTATATATTCTTTGGTCAGGTGTCTGTTCAGATCTTTTGACCATTTTTAAATAGAGGTTTTCATTTACTTAGTATTGATTTAATAGTTATTTTTATATTTTGGATAATAGTATTTTATTAGGTATGCCTTTTGCAAATATTTTCTCCCTTCTGTGGTTTGTCTTCTCATTCTCTTGACAATGTATTTCACAGAGTAGAAGTTTTTAATTTTAATGAACTCCAACTCAATTATTTCTTTCACCACAAACCCAAAAACATCTGTACATTTTAAAACATATTTGTAAGGCAAATTGATAATATATATCAAAAGATAACTTTTTAATTGGATTTCAGCAGTCCAATGAAAGGTTGACTCACAACAGTGATTTTTACAGAAAGTGAATGGCTACATAATAATTTTTAGATTAGTTACAAAAATAAAAGAATTCTTGGTTAAATGTCACTTAGCTATTTGGGTGCTGGAGAAGGGTACTTACCTATGTAACTGGTTGCCAGTTAGGTTTTAACTCCATGTATTTGAATATGCATCCCTCCTCAAATACACACACACACACACACACACACACACACACACACACACACTTTTTTTCTTATTTAGAACTGATTTTATTCCTTTGGTGATTGTGAATCTTTATTCCTTTTGGAAAAAGAAATAAATAATTTTTGTCCCCTTTGTACTTCTTGACAGCATGCAGGCTATACACTGTCTGTCAGTTACTTTTCTATTATTTTATAGTACTTTCATATGAGTTCATATATGTAATTATTTTCTCATCTTCCAGATACAGATTTCTTCAGGGTAGTGCAAGAAAACTCTATTTTAGTAATTTTCACATTTTGTTGCAGCTATCACTGAGTTAAGTAAGACATAACATTTGAGCATGGTGCAGCCAGCAGGCGGTCGGTACCGTGCAGGGAAGGACAGGATGGAGAGAAGGCTGATTACTGAATGTCTCACCAAGGCTGCTTACTGTAAAGGCTGAGCAAAAGTAAAGGAGAAAGAGAGTATATAGAATGGGAAGAATTATTTCCTCTGGTAGAGATCACTGAAAATGAGTACTTGTTATGTGGAAATTATGGAGCAATGAATGCTCTCTGTGAAGACTTGATTTTAAGAAGAATAACATGAATCTGGAAAGGTAGTCATGGTGGCAAATATTCAAATAAACCTCAGGTGATGTGCTTGGAAAAATATCCTCCAACTAATAAGAAAGTTTAAAAACTTATTACTCAAGAAATGTAAATATTCATTAATATTAATATATTTAATTAATCATCAGATTTCCTATTATCAAATCATTTAATTCAACTGTCAGAAAAATAGATGCTTCAATGACATGTTAGTCTTTCATAAAATCCTATATAATAAAAGGGTAACATGCAAATCGACTGAACTGTGGAATGACTGGTCGCTATGAAGTGTACTGAGCAGGCAGGCAGGTGAGCGGTTAAGGGCAATCAGGCAGGCAGCCAGAGTGGTTAGGGGTGATCAGGCAGGCAGGCAGAGTGATTAGGGGCAATTAGGCAGGCAGGCCAGTGGTTAGGAGTGAGCAGGAAAGTGAGTGATTAGGAGCCAGCAGTCCTGAATTGTGAGAGGGATGTCTGACTGCCAGTTTAGGCCCAATCACGCCTAAACTGTAAGTTGGACATCCCCCAAGGGGTCCTGGATTGAGAGAGTGCACAGGCTGGGCTGAGGGATCCCTCCTACCCCATGCACAAATTTCATGCACCGGGCCTCTAGTATTTTATAAAAATTTTGCCTGGAGTCTCTAAAATTATCTAAATTACCAAAATATATTAAAATTATTTTCAATATTATAATTGAACAGAAGCAAATTATTTCTCTTTAAATATTGATAGAGTTAATCTTAGATTAAACTTTGTATTTCTATCATAAGACTTTCATATCTGAGGAGTGTCTAAACCTTTTATACAAGAAGTTTGTTACAGAATTACAATTATTTTGCTGCTCATCTGGACTTAAATATCTCTAATAAAGAATTTAATCTAGAAAACATTAATCCTGAGAGATTATATTCCCAAATTAATTTATTTTGTGTGATCATTATGAATTACCAAGTATTTTTTTAAAATATATTTTTATTTATTTCAGAGAGGAAGGAAGGAGAGAGAGATAGAAACATCAATCATGAGAGAGGGTCATTGATTGGCTGTTTTTTGCATGCCCGCTACTAGGGGTTGAGCCTGCAACCGGGCATGTGCCCTTGACCATAATCAAAACCAGGGACCCTTCAGTCCACAGGCCAATGCTCTATTCATTGAGCCAAATTGTCTATGGCATGAATTGCCAGGTTTTGCTATACAATTTTTATTTACAAGGAACTTTCCTATTAGAGTCAGGGGTGGGTCTTCCCATCACTGTCATAAGGATTCTAGATATTCACTGTTTATAAATAACATCTAGTCAAACCTGTTTTCTGCATCCCATGCTATTCACAGTTTTATATGTAAAACTGCTTTTTTGAACTTCAAGCCTGAGTGCCTTCTTCCTGATGCAAGTTTAACATTTAAGGTTTTGGTCATTGAAATAAGAAGCTTCCTAGCCAAGCCAAATCCTTTCGCATTTTTCATTTTGTTTTCTAACTTGATTCTATATGTAGTTAACATGTAGCAGTTTATTATATATAGTTTTTGTTGATAAAACATATTAATAGAACTTTTAAAATTTTAACTATATGAATCATTTTAAAACAGATAACTTAGAATGCTAGCTTTAGCATATTTTAATTCTATTTATAGATATTTATTTAAATAAAGCAATAATATCATAGAACAACACTTATGATATTACAACTCTGTGTGATGTATGACTTATCAATTTATTATATAAATATATGCTTTTTTTCTAAGCATTCACTCATTAATTTATGAAACATTTATCTTGAGAAGGCAATTTATAAACTGAGGAATAGACTTTGATAAAGAGGGAGAAATATTCAAAAATTTTATTAAGTTTTAACTTCAAATACACAAAGTGCTCCTTTGGAATCAAGGTACACTGAGGAAAAGAACAATTAATTCATAAATATATAACCTGATTTACTAACAGACAAAATAATTCAGAAGTAGAGTAAACATAATGTTTATGTACTTACATCAGGTAATTTTTTTGTTTTTTTCATGTGAAGGAAGAACTAAAAAATACCAAAAATATATGGTGAGACCACGAGTAAATAAGCAACAGGATTGTAATGGTTAATTTTGTGTGCCAAATTAGATGGGCCACTGGATACCAAGTGTTTTTAGAAGAGATTACATTTAAATTTTTAAATTGATTAAAGCAGATTGCCCTGCTTAATGTGGGTGGGTGTGGGGCACGGCTACAGTGTTAGCCTCTGACTAATGAAAGGACAGAGTCCTCTCATTGCCACGTGCAAGTCCCAGCTGGAGGGCAGGGCCCTCCCAGCACAATCATAGCCAACGGCTGTGGTTGTAAGCTTGAACCTATGGTCCGAACACGTAGCCCCACGTGCCTTGTGATAGAGTTCGGGTGCATGTAGTTAAGTGAGGTTGGAACTCATGAGAATGCTGTAAACGTGATCACGCCCCTACTTTGCCTCATGGCATCTGCTATAAAATAAAGACACGGCTTGTGGGCCCTGGCGCTGTCTCCTCATCAGGGAGCAGCGTCCCACCGAGACCCAGCTTTCATTCTCTTGTCTGTCTTTTCTCAATCCTTTCACTCCCCCACTCAGGATCACCTTTGGCCATAACAGGTGGGCCTTATGCTAGCAGTTGAAGGCCTGAATAGAGCAGGATAGCTGACTCTCCCTTAATAAGAGATAATTCTTTCTTCCTGCCTAATTGCCTTCAACTAGGACATCAGCTTTTTCCTAACTTTGGACACAAACAGAAACGTCAGCTCTTTCTGTGTTTTGAGACTGCAGTCCATCAGCTCTCCTGCTTCTCAAGCTGTCAGGCTCAGACTGTAACTACACCATTAATTCTACTGTGTCTGCAGCTTGCCAATTCACCCTGAAGATCTTGGGAATTATCACCTTCCATAAGGATATGTGTATATCCTTGTGTGTGTATATATCATACACACATGTGTATGTGTGTATACATACATATACAATATGTATGTATATATGCATCATATATACCCTATGCACACACACCATTAGATATGTATGTATGCAATCCTAAGAACTCTGACTTATAGAAAGCCATCTTCATTCCAAATATGCTCCCCGATGCAGTGAGTGAAAATGTCCTAGCTTCTTCCTTCTTCAGGTCCTCTAATCACCCATCAGGACTTCCCATTGGCTGAATAGAGCAGGAAAGCAGATAGCAAAGGAATCAGGAAAAGTATTTCCTAGCACCATACAACACGGAAAGTGAAGGGTGGTGAAGATGAACTGCTAACCTATTAAAATGGCAAAGTACTGCTCTAGAAGATTTACATTTGCATTGAAATTCATGAGCATAAAGAAAGAGTGTTGAAAACATTTGGAGCTCTTTTCAAAGTACTACTAGTAGTTCAATCTCTTGAATAATATATACCTTGCTAGTTTACGTTCTTTTATATATAATATAGACCTTATGCTTCCACATTACATTATAAAGAAACAGGGGAAAATATTGCAGAGTAAAAGCATCTGCAAAGATACATAATGAGTTTGGCTAAATGGGAAAGCAAGTAGCTGTTGAGTAGTGATTAAGTGAGCAGGAGCATTAGGTGAAGCATGAGATTTTATGCAGGAGTCAGATTATGCAAGGCCACATTAAAGATGATGAAATTTATCTGAAACGCAATTGCAAGCTGTTAAAATGCTTTAAGCAGGGAATATGATCATATTTTTCTTTAATGAGATCAATTGTGGTCACCATGTGGGAAATGAATTGGAAGAGTGTGTAATGGTAATCAGAAATCAGTCAGGAAGTCATTGCGGGAAAAGGGGATGGTGTCTTGGAAAGTGTAAGAAAGAAGGAAAGAATAGGGAAGGTTAAAGAAATGTTTTGGAGGACACAGTGGTAGCCTGAATAATGGCCCTCCGAGCTGTTCATATCCAAATTCCTGAAACCTGTGAACATCACAGTTTACATAGTAAATGATGTGGTTAAATTAAGGATTTTGAGATGGGGAAGGAGAAATGAGGATGAAAAAACAGGAGAGAGAGTGAGAGAGAGAGAGAGAGAGAGAGAGAGAGAGAGAGAGAGAGAGAGAGAGAGAGATCTTGAAGCTGAAAAAGGCAAGGAAAATGAATTATCCTATGAAGTCTTCAGAGGGAACCTGCTAACACCTCCAGAACTGTAACAGAATAAATTAGTTTTGTTTTAAACTACTAATTTTAGGGTAATTTGTTATCACACCAATAAGGAATTAATATAGAAACCCGGAAGATGTTGGTGTTGCTTTGTGTGTGGCGGATGAAAGAGAGGAGAAGTGCCCAGAAAATGTCTCACTGGCTAGTATATGGAGCATCTATACGAGGTGGGAGACTGGAGGAGAAGCATTTGTAAGTGTGCACATGTTAAGTTTGAGATACTCATGAGATGACCAAGTGGCGAGGTCAAGTATACCATTGTCTTGGTGGGTATGGGGCTCAGATGGAAAGATAATTCTGGCTATATACATGTTAGAGTTATGCTGTAGATGAAATTTAAAATCATGGCAATAATTTAGATTCCTTATGAAGGAAGTGATGCGTGAGAAGAGGAGGGCCACTGTTGAACTCTGAGACCTTTCAACCTTTAGAAATTAGAGAATATAGGACTAGCACATAATATGCTAAGCAAAATAAGTCAGAGAAAGACAAATACCATTTCATATCACTAATATGTAGAATCTAATGAACAAGATAAACTGATGAACAACATGTAATCAGAAGCATAGACACCTAGAACAGACTGGCAAGTACCAGAGGAGAGTGAGGTGGGGGGTGACTGAATAAAGAAGGTGAAGGGATTAGCTAAAGAACATATATGAATACCCCATGAACATGGACAGTAATGTTGAGAAGGCCAAGATAGGGGAGTCAGGGTGGGTGGAGGTGGGCAAAGCGGAGGGCACGGGGACATATGCAATAATATCAACTTTAGAACTTTTTAATAAAAAATTAGAAAGGAAGAAGGAAAAAAATGTATGTGTTTTAATGGAAACCAACATGAGAATTTAAGGGAAAAAATAACACATTGTGGAAAGATTAGTAAGATGTAGAGAAAACAAAATAAATACCTAAATCTTTAAGAAGTTTGTGTATAAATGGAGGCCCATTACTTTATCTTCCCAGTTTATCTTGCACAATAGAGTGAAGACAAATGGAAGTCAAAGTGTGACCCAAAGAAAAAAGAAACACCCAGGGTTGTCCTGATGCACATTCCCTTCCTGTTGTGCACATAGGACTGCAAATACC
This sequence comes from Myotis nattereri, assembly GCF_964212035.1. Lineage (NCBI taxonomy): Eukaryota > Metazoa > Chordata > Mammalia > Chiroptera > Vespertilionidae > Myotis > Myotis nattereri. The sequence continues at coordinate 82,928,824 of NC_138077.1, forward strand.
TGGGCACTACTTTTAGCTTTCTACTTTTACATCCTTGGGGGCTTGAGTTAAAATACATTTTCTTTGAAGAGTAATTTTTAATTATATCCTAAATCTGCTAAATAATAGATCAAATTCCTATAGGCATATAACTAGCTATGATTCTGAAAGATAAGTGTGAATAGGTAAGTGTGATGCTTAATTTTACCTGTCAACTTGGCTGGGGAACTTTGTCCAGATACTTGATTAAACATTATTCTGGATATTTCTGTAAGGTGTTTTTTGGATGAGATTAACATTTGAACCTATGGACTTTGAGTAAGTAGATTACACTCCATAATGTGGGTGGATCTCAACCAAACATCTGTAATAGTATCAACAATAAGTGATAATCTACACGAATAAAAGAGAAACATGGTAATTGGTGTACGACTGCTACCCTTTTCATTGGCTAATCAGCGAGACATGCAAATTAACTGTCAGCCAAGATGGCTGCCGGCAGCCAGGCAGCTTGAAACTAACATGAGGCTTGCTTGCTTCAGTGACGGAGGACTCCAACGTTCCCCGCCTGCGGCTGCAGGCCTCTGAGCGGGCAGTTTGAAACATTTTAACAAATACCACGGGACTTCAGCCAGCAGATTTGCAACATTGTATGCAAAGGCCAGAAACCTACTTTCAGGAGTGGAGGCCTAAGAGCTGGAGCCAAGCCTCAAGGTAAAGCTGGCCCAGAATAAAAAAAAGAAAAAAAAAAGAAAAAAAGGAGCGGTTGGGAGTTCAGTCACCCCCAGCTTGAAAACAGCCCTCAGCCCCTCACCCAGACTGGCCAGGCACACCATGGGGACCCCCACCTGAAGGGTGTGTGACCAGCTGCAAACAGCCATCATCCCCTCACCCAGGCTGGCCAGGCACCCCAGTGGGGACCCCCACCCTGATCCAGGACACCCTTCAGGACAAACGAGCCAGCCCCCGACCTGTGCACCAGGCCTCTACCCTTTATAGTAAAAGGGTAATATGCTTCCCAGCACCGGGATCAGCGGAGCTGCGAGGCCTCCCGGCACCGGGATCAGCATGACAGGGGGCAGTGCCCAAATACCCTGATCGGCCCTGCTCTGTGTGTGACAGGGTGCGGCACCCCAACCCCCCCCCCCCGCCCCCGGGCCCTGCTCTGTGTGTGACGGGGTAGAGCCATAACCTCCCCATCGTCCCTGCCCTGAGTGTGAGAGTGGCGGGGCCCCAACCCCCTGATCAGCCCTGCTCTGTGGGTGATAGAGGGTGGTGCCCCAACCCTCCCCCGGCCCCCCCATGGGCCCAGCTCTGTGTGTGATGGGGTAGAGCAATAACCTCCCCATCAGCCCTGCTCTGAGTGTGACAGTGGCGGTACCCCAACCCACTGATCCGCCCTGCTCTGTGTGTGACAGGGGATGGTGCCCCAACTCCCCTATTGGACCTACTCTGTGAGTGACAGTGGGGAGCTCCTCAACCCCCTGATCGGCCCTGCTCTGTGCGTGACAGGAGGGAGCTCCCCAACCCCCTGATGGGCCCTGCTCTGTGCATGACAGGGTACAGAGCCCCAACCCCCCTGATGGGCCCTGCTCTGTGAGTGACAGGGGGCAGTGCCCCAACCCCTGGATTGGCCCTGCTCTGTGCGTGACAGGGGGTCGCGCCGCAACCTCCCCATCGACCCTGCCTTGAGTGTGACAGGGGGTGTTGCCCCAACCCCCCAATCGGCCCTGCTCTGAGCCCGACCAGGGGCTGTACCTAGGGATTGGGCCTGCCCTCTGCCACCCGGGAGCAGGCCTAAACCAGCAGTTCATTATCTCCCGAGGGGTCCCAGACTGCTAGAGGGCACAGGCTGGGCTGAGGGACCCCCCTTTCCCCCTGAGTGCACAAATTTTTGTGCACCGGGCCTCTAGTCCTATATAATAAAAGCCTAATATGCTAAGTGCCCAGTCATTCGGTTGTCCATTCGACCAATCAAAGCATAAGATGCTAACCATATGCTAAGGCCGCTCAACTACTTGCTATGATGTGAACTGGCCACTAGGGGGCAGACAGTCAACTGGTTGCCCAGTTGCTATGATGTGCACATCCCCTGAGGGCTCCCAGACTGCAAGAGGGTGCAGGCTGGGCTGAGGGACCCCCCTTCCCTGCCACCTGAGTGCACGAATTTCATGCACAGGGCCTCTAGTGATACTAAAAAGAAATGAAGCATTGGCTCTCTTTTTTGTCTCCAGCTTGATAATCAATCCTGTACATTGTGATTTGACAGCCTCCACAATTACATGAGGCACCTTAAAATAAATATCTTTCTCATTCTCTTTCTCTCTCTTCTCCCCCTGCTCCCATTCCCTCCTCTTCCCCCTGGAGTGGGCAGAGCACAGTTGTCTGTTGAGGGAAAATTACTCTTCCTCAATGAGTGACTTTTTTTTTCAATTTAATGGTTTCTTTAGGACAAAATAAGTTTTTATTTTTCCTCTTTTAAAGGGAAAAATGAACAAGTTATATAGTTCAGATTCAAAATCCAACTTGGTTCTATTTTTCTTTTCTTAATTCTGATTTCAAGTTAAACTGTGTTAATCAGTGTCATAGTACAGTAACATGTATGAATGTATTTATTTGATTAGTTAAGTTAAACCCAACTCTTCCTTCCCATGTATCCCCTGAACTTCCACCAGACATGTTTGGGCTTCTTGATCTTTTAAAATAAAAAACGTGCCCAGCCAGTGTGGCTCAGGGATTGAGCTTTGAACTATGAACCAGGAGGTTATGATTAGATTCCTGGTCAGGGTACATGCCCAGGTTGTGGGCTAAATTCCCAGTGTGGGGGCTTATAGGAGGCAGCCTACGGATGATTCTTTCTCATCATTGATTGTCGGGACTGACCAGCAGCCCCTGAGTGACGGATAAATGAGTTACTCCAACACACCATTTTCTGTGAAGGAGAGGCTAAAGGACTGCCTGGCTAAGCAACCAGACAGCCTCAATTGCCTGCCTTGTTAGGCTTTTATTGTAGCAGCAGTTTAAGATAAAGTTTATCTTTTAGATACAATCAGCAGGTAAGTAATATTGGGAGGACACATGTTTTCGTAATGTCCTTAAAGCAAGGACACCCAAAAGATTAAGCATAAGGATTCCAGTAAACACCTGGAGGGTCTGCTCGTGCACAGACTTGTTTGGAAAGGTCAAGGAATAATTAGGGGTACTGCTTTCAGCACTCCCCTAAGTTGGAATTCTGAAAAACAGGGCAGGCAGCCTTCCGTACACTTCCCTTTTCTCGTAATGTCCTCCTTACAAACTTTCCAACCACGTCTCATGCTTCCCCATAATTGATGTTTCTATCTCTCTCTCCCTCTCCCTTCCTCTCTGAAGTCAATAAAAATATATTTAAAAAAACCAAAATTTATCTTTCATTTCTACAGATAGTGAAACTCCACAAGTTTGGATTGTGTATCAAAGAATCTCCATATCTTACATTTATTAGTTAAATGACTGGTTAATTTACTTTATTATTTAGTGGAAGGAGATTGAATCCTAGTGTTTCAAATTGCCATTAAAAAGGAATAAAGAATTCACTATTTAACAAGAAAACTGCTTTGGTAAAATAAACCATGCCTTGGAATCATTGCCAGTGTGGTAATGAATGAACCTTGAGGCCCCACTAGGTTTGCTGAGTTTCCACATCCATATCTGTTTTGCTCTTAAATAAATGCTTGTCTCTAACGAGTCAGCATAATAAATAGATTTATACTTGATTCTATAATTAGTTTGCTTTCTTTTTTATAGTTGTTATTTTGAATGTTTATTAGGTTTGACACCTTTATTCAAGACAGCCCATTTAAGTCGTTTTTCTGTAATCTACATCTTAATCAAAATGTGCTTAACATATTAGTCCAAATCTATTAGTGAAAATTAATATAATCTTCCGGTAATGTATTTCTTAGCATTGTCATTTATGGAAACCACTGGTAAATCTAAATACTGCTCAGTATCCCTAACGAAAAGATACTTATTCAGTGACCTAGATTTTTCCCCAAATAATAATTGTAGGCTACCTGACTGACTTTTTTTTTGTATACCTGTTTGATTTTGTTTTTTTCTTTTACCCACTTCTGTCGTATCTCTTAGGAGCTACTCAGTTTATGAATTTAAGAGAAGTTGACATTTGAATGGCTCTTTCTGAATGCCAATATAATGAATTATTGCCATTGGAAATGTATTCAAATTGATGACTTGCATAAATGGGACTATACTTGTCCCATTTCTATACCTAATAGTATGTATTATTATATATGTTCTCCAATATTCATATATTTATTTTGATAAGTTCACTTCCACATAAAGTGAAAAATAATTTTTAAAAAAATATATTTTATTGATTTTTTACAGAGAGGAAGGGAGAGGAAGGGAGAGTTAGAAACATCAATGAGAGAGAAACATCAATCAGCCGCCTCCTGCATGCCTCCCACTGGAGATGTGCCAGCAACCAAGGTACAGGCCCTTGACCGGAATCGAACCCTGGACCCCTTAGTCCACAGGCCGATGCTCTACTGAGCCAAACCGGTTAGGGCAAGTGAAAAATAATTCATAAAAGAAAAGTAAGGCTGTTTGACATAGATTTTTCATATATAAATAATAAACTAGCAAATATCTATTACATGGGAAACAAGAAACAGAATTCTATGAGTGAATCATACAGTAATTTTTTAATCAAACATTAGAATTTAGACAGTTAATAAAGAGATGATAATTATTAGGCATAAAATGATGTGTTGGGATTACAATTAATAAATAGAAGCTTATTCTTTTATAAATATGTCATACTCATGAAGGTAGACTTAAATTTTGAGTTATATATGCATTTTAATTACAAACTTAATATATAATATTAAAATTTACATGAACTTTCATTATAGATATAATATCTCCTGTTAAAGTATATTACACAAATGTGAAGACTGATGTATATTCTACTATATTTTCAGTTTATCATATAAGCATATTTTGGATACTATAGGCACTTTCAGTGCTTCTTGATCAGGTTAGCTGTAATATAAGTGTGGGTCTCTTAGATTTGTTTAGACAAAGTGACACCTTGATAAAAAACATTGTTCTTCACCCGAATTCCAAATTCTTGCTCTCCCATTTAAACTATCCCAGTGTGTTTTTTGAGATCTTGTCCTGAATTTCAGTTTACACAGATTTTAAATATGAATGATACCTATTCTCTTCACTTTCTCATGTTTATGAAAACAAAATATGATACATAAATATGAAATAAATACAAGTTATATAAGTAAAAGAGGTTTTATTAAATCTTAAAAGCTCTCATTATAAGATAAAAATTGTAACTATGTATGGTGATGGATATTAATTAGACTTATTGTAGTGGCCATTTTGCAATATATACAAATATTGAATCAGATTGCCATCTGAAGCAAATATAATGCTATATGTCAATTATACCTAAATAAAAAATGAATAAAATAATTATATACAATTTCCATGAAAAAAAAATGAGGCACCAATATTTTGTGCTTTATTAAAAAACCTTAACTTTATGAAAGAAAACCCACCTTTCAATCTCTTTTATGTATTATAATATCCAGGAAATAAAATCTAAAGATAGTATGTTTTTAAAAATATCTAGCTGACATTCATAAAATAACTACTTTCTCTGTTGACATTACTCTCTCTCTCTCTCTTTTTTTTTTTTTTTACTTATGGCTACAGCTGATTTAATTAGTGTATTTCTATAACAACTTTTCCTATTTTGCTTAAGGCCTAAGCTAAGACAAATTCACAAGAACTTCTACACTGATTGCTCTCTCTTTATTATAGGAAATTTGGTTATAAGAACACTTCCATTTTAAGATTCAAAGTAAATATTCAGGTCTTACAACATCTGTAATAGTGAATAAATATTTTAATTGAATAGGTTTTTACAAAACTTATTTGTTTAAGTTTTATAGATAATGTATTGACATGTCATGGAATTATAGAATGCCCAGAATGAAATAAAATGTAAAACTGTAGAGATTATTGGACTTCTGATTTATAATAGCCTACATTTTTATCTTCAGTGTCTAATGAATTTCTTCATTTGTAGTACCGGAAAGTCACTATAGAGAAAGTGTACACTATAATGGGCAAACATTTAATAAAAGTCAACTTAATAGTAAATACATTTCTTGAAATACTGCTTTTGTTGAGATTAATACTAAAAGTTTAGAAAAAAGTTAGGCTTAACTCTAGCTTTAGTTATTATTGTTAATCATTAAAAAGTTAGTATTAAGGATGACATTTTAAATTATGTTAACATGTTATTATGGCTAAATTGTGTTCCCCAAAATGCATATGTTGAAGCTCTAACCTCATTACTTGAGACTATGATTGTGATTGGAGATAAGGCCTTTAAAAGAGGTAATTAAGTTAAAATGAGATCTCTAGGGTAAATCCAAATTCAATCTGACTGATGTCCTTGTAGGAAGAGGAAATTAGGACACATGAAGTGACTCTGGAGGTACATGTGCCCAGAGAATGATGCTGTGAAGACTCAACAAGAAGGCGGCCCTCTGTAAGCTCAGGGGAGAGGCCTCAGAGGAAACTAACTCTGCTGGCACCTTGATCTTGGACTTTGAGCCTCCAGAAATAAATTTTTGTTGTTTAAGCCACCCAGTCTGTGGTATTTTATTATGGCAGTCATAGAAAACTAGTATATATGTAATTCTTTAAAGTGCCTTGGAAAGAAAGGAAGTAAGAAAAAAAAATACAGCTTGATATCTGGTATTGAGATCCCACCTACTTTGTTCTTCTTTCTCAGGATTGCTGCAGCTATTCAGGGTCTTTTTTTATTCCAGATGAATTTTTGGAAAATTTGTTCTAGGTCTGTGAAATATGCCATTGGTGTTTTAATGGGAGTGCATTGAATCTATAGATTGCTTTGGGTAGTATGGACATCTTGATGATATTGATTCTACCAATACATGAACACGGTATGTTCTTCCATCTGTTTGTCTTCCTCTATCTCCTTTTGCAGTGTCCTGTAGTTTTCTGCTTATAGGTCTTTTACCTTCTTAGTCAAGTAGATCCTACTTCTAGGAATATATCCCAAGAAACTAGAAAAACCAATTAGAAAGGATATATGCACCCCTATGTTCATAGCAGCACAATTCATCATAGCTAAGATTTAGAAACAGCCTAAGTGCCCATCAATAGATGAGTGGATTAAAAAACTGTGGTACATCTACACAATGGAATACTACATGGCGGTAAAAAAAGGAGTTCTTACCATTTGCAACAGCATGGGTGGAACTGGAGAGCATAATGCTAAGTGAAATAAGCCAGCCAGAGAAAGATAAATATCACATGACCTCACTCATTTGTGGAATATAATGAAAAACATAAACTGATGAGCAAAAACAGATCTAGAGACAGAGAAGCATCAATCAGACTGTCAAACCTCAGAGGGAAGGTAGTAGATGGTGGGGGTAATCGGGAGAGATCAACCAAAGGACTTATATGCAAGTATATAGGCTAACCAATGGACACAGACATCAGGGGGGTGAGGGCATGAGTGCGGGGGATGGGAGGTAATGTGGGGATAAGGATACATATGTAATACCTTAATCAATAAAAAAAAGTTAAAAAAAAGAAAAAGAAAAAAAAAGAGCCAGCCTTTCTTTTAATTATTTATTTATTTTTTAGTAAATCTTTATTGTTCAGATTATTACATTTGTTCCTCTTTTTTTCCCCCCATAGCTCCCCTCCACCCAGTTCCCACCCCACCCTCTGCCCTTACCCCCCCACTGTCCTCATTCCTAGGTACACAATTTTTGTCCAGTCTCTTCCCGCATCTCCCACACCCCTTTCCCCACCAAGAATAGTGAGTCCATTCCCTTTCTATGTCCCTGATCCTATTATAATTACCAGTTCATCCTGTTCATCAGGTTATTTATTCACTTGATTCTTAGATTCACTTGTTGATAGATGCATATTTGTTGTTCATAATTAGTATCTTTACCTTTTTCTTCTTCTTCCTCTTCTTAAAGGATACCTTTCAGCATTTCATATAATACTGGTTTGGTGGTGATGAACTCCTTTAGCTTTTCCTTATCTGTGAAGCTCTTTATCTGACCTTCAGTTCTGAATGATAGCTTTGCTGGATAAAGTAATCTTGGTTGTAGGTTCTTGGCATTCATCACTTTGAATATTTCTTGCCACTCCCTTCTGGCCTGCAAAGTTTCTGTTGAGAAATCAGCTGACAGTCGTATGGGTATTCCCTTGTAGGTAACTGAGTTTCTTTCTCTTACTGCTTTTAAGAGTCTCTCTTTGTCTTTTGCTCTTGGCATTTTAATTATGATGTGTCTTGGTGTGGTCCTCTTTGGATTCCTTTTGTTTGGGGTTCTCTGCGCTTCTTGGACTTGTAAGTCTATTTCTTTCACCAGGTAGGGGAAGTTTTCTGTCATTATTTCTTCAAATAGGTTTTCAATATCTTGCCCTCTCTCATCTTCTGGCACCCCTATAATTCTGCTGTTGGTACGCTTGAAGTTGTCCCAGAGGCTCCTTACACTATCTTCGTATTTTCAGATTCTTTTTTCATTTTGCTTTTCTGGTTGGGTGTTTTTTGCTTCTTCGCATTTCAAATCTTTGCCTTGATTCTTGCGCTCCTCTGGTCTGCTGTTGGGAGTCTGTATAATATTCGTTATTTCAGTCCGTGTATGCTTAATTTCTAGTTGGTTCTTTATCACAACATTGAGGGTCTCATTAGATTTCTTGAGGATCTCAATAACTTTATTGGCGGCTTCTAGACAGTTCTTGAGAGACCTTAAAAGTGTGGTTCTGAACTCAATATCCTCCATTGACAGTTTTGTCCTGTTTCTTTGTCTCCGCATTTTTTATGCTTTCTTGGTGCACCCCGTAGTGGTCTTTGTGCGCAGTCTTGTTGTAGTTAAGCCTTGATTGTTGTAGTTAATACTACGGGGATTTGACCTCCAGGCCAACTGGCTGTGAGAATCAGCTGTGTCTGCAGTGGGAAAACTTCTGTCCTCTGGGGAGGTGCTAATCTAGCCTTTGCCTGAGGCTATCTGGCAAATGGCTCTGCGTGGGGCTTGGGCGGGGCGGGTGGCAGGGGATCAGCAGAGTGGGTGGAGGGAGCAGTTATGGCTGCTCTCAGTCCCATCCCCAGAGGCTCTGCCTCTCAGAGTCCCAGCAACCGCTGCAAACCTCGGAGAGAAAGCTGCCCTCGTGTTCCGAACGATGCCAGACAGTCCCGCTTCTCCCGTTTGAGTCTGGGTCCCTAGAACTAGACTCGCCCGGATCTGGAGCTCAGAATCTGAGACTCCCTCCCGATTGAAAACGACAACCACGCCCTCAGCTACCAGCCCGCTCCGCGAGCACCTCCGCACCTTTGTATTTTCCGCACTGCGCCTCCTCTGAGTCTGGTATGCTGCTCTCTTTCCTTCTGGTTGAAGAAGTTCCCCTCAGCCAGTCTTCCTGAGCCAGCCTTTCTTTTAGAAGCAACCCTTGACATCTCTTATCACTTAACTTTCATAGTAAGAAGGACATCTTTAAAAGACAGCATGAAGATAGAGGTTTAGTAAAATTTATATGGCTCTTCTTTGAAAGAGAAATAAGAAAAAAAAAGACCCTTCGTTTGTGTAAGAGTAATTCGGATGAAGTTGCAATAATGTACAGCTTAGGGGTTCTGCTGGTTGCCAGTGTCTTTTGGGCAAAAGTTCAGACAACTGTCAATATAATGTGTTAGTTTTGGTCTTTTGGAAAGTTAAAAAAACAAATAAACAATTCTTATGAGAGCAAGGACTTAAACCAAATTATTCTTAATCATCTGTGGACCATATTCTCAATTTACTTTATTAAAGTATTAAGACTGATTAGTTTCAGCTAGAATCTTTTCCAAGCCTCCCTTGTGGCTATTTTATAGTCCATGAGATCTAATCATAAATTTTGTGTCCAAATTCCAGATTATTTCATTAAAGACAAAGCTACTAAACTACAACTTTCAATTAGCGTATGGAAGCTTACAAGAGATTACTTCTGTCACCCTACACACTACACAAACTTGGATAAATTAAAAAATGGACCTGGAGAGCATTTTGCTAAGCGAAATAAGCCAGTCAGAGAAAGATAAATATCACATGATCTCACTCATTTGTGGAATATAATGAGCAACATAAACTAATGAACAAAAATAGACCCAGAGACATAGAAGGATCGAACAGACTGTCCAACCTCAGAGGAAAGGAGGCGGGGTGGGGTGGGGGGAGAAAGGCATGCTACCAAAGGATTTATATGCATGCATATAGGCATAATCCAAGAACACAGATAGTAGGGGGATGAAGGTATATGTTGGGGGGTGGGAGGTCAACGGGGGAAAATGGAGACATATGTAATACTTTAAACAATAAAAAACCCCTACAAAACAGTGTCAGATTTAATCCTATCAGATAGCTGAACATACAAAGAAACTTATAAACTAAATTCCAGAATCTAAGTTATCATTTCTAAGAGAGAAGTGATCCACTGTACTTTCATTCTTGTTGGAACAGTGGGGCAAAGAAGAATATACTGTAGATGGGATTAAGGAGAAGCTAATCATAATTTAATCATGTTTAACTGGCCTCAATTGGCCAGCATGAAAGATTAAAATCTGTAGGAACCTCAGTGAGTGCTGCAGTAGCCACTGGCAACATTTTCCTATGGACCTTTAACAAGTGCACAAAGATAGTGGACCCAAAACCAGAATCAGGGTAGGAGAGCTGAGAGAGAAACCCTCAGAGTCTGACCAGATCCTCTGTAAGTGAAAGGCAATGGCCTGCTACAAGCTGCTGTCAGGAAGAAATTCACGGCAACCCTATAAGAAATTTTGGGTTCTCACTGCGTAAGGCAAGGTTATAAAGTGGGCAGTGCCTTTCTATTCTTCTGAGGAATAGAAAGCATTTGATGGGATGATAGAACAAAGAAAACTTGAGTAATCCCCAAACTGGAATCCACATTGCAAAGAGCGGGGGTTCTCCCATAGTTAGGAAAGATAGTGTTTATTGACTTCTCTCCGTGGTGTCTTGGATGAAGATTATGTACAGATGCTCCTTGATTTATAATAAGGTTATTTCCAGATAATCCCATTGTAAATTGAAACTACTCTAAATTGAATATGCATCTAATACACCTAACCTACTGAATATATCTATGTTAAATGTACTCAGAACACTCACACTAACCTACAGGTGGGAAACATCATCTAACACAATACATACACTGTAGAGTATTGGTTGTTTACCTTCAAGATTGTATGGCTGACTGGAAGCTGTGGCTCACTGCCACTGCCCAATATCACAAGAGAGTATGTACCACATATCACTAGCCCAGAAAAAAATAAAATTAAAATTTCAAAGTTCAGTTTCTACTGACTACATATTACTTTTTGCACCACTGTAAAGTTGAAAAGTCATCAATCAACCATCATAAGTTGCGGACATCTGTAGTGAACAACAGAATCTTCACTGTGCTCAGATCTGTGCTCTACTGAAGGAGTAAGTTCTGATGCAGCCTTCATAATATTTGAAGCTAGTGGTGAGCTGAATCAAAACAAGGCAATTAAAAAGCCAAACTCAGCTCAAATGCATTAGATCTAATGACTCAGTTACTTATACTAGCCACCTGAAAGAAACAGGGGCATGACTTTTCCTGAGAATAAATAATATTTACTGCAATCTCTACATTTTTAAAGAAAACTATCTAGCATATGATAAAAGCAAATAAACAAAGCAAGAGAATTCAACCCATTGTTAAGAAAGAAAAAAGTTAACAGAGGCATACTGAGAGATGATCTAAATAAATGCATCATCAGTAACAGAAATAGACAAAAAAAACTGAAAAAATAAGAATCATTCTTCTCTTGATTCATACAAAAATTAGCTCCTTGTGAATTATATAAATCTTTATGTTAGTATTAAATCTGGAAGAAGTTATCCATTATTCATATTAATGTTTACCTGGATATAATAAGTCTGTTCACTTTGGATAGAATTTCAATAGCTTTATTGTGTTGTGACTAATGAAAATTTGCTTATAGGAGATACCAGTTATTCAAACATATATATACTAGGGGCCCGGTGCATGAAATTCGTGCACTGGGTATGTGTGTGGGGGAGTGTCCCTCAGCCCAGCCTGCCCCCTCTCACATACTGGGAGCCCTCAGGCGTTGACCCCCATCACCCTCCAATCGCAGGATCGGCCCCTTGCCCAGGCCTGATGCCTCTGACAGAGGTGTCAGGCCTGGGTAGGGGACCCCCATCTCCCTCTGATCGCTTGCTCCACCCCCTACCCAAGCCTGATGCCTCTGACCCAGGCTTCAGGCCTGGGCAAGGGGACCATCATATCCCCCCAATCCCCGGCTCAGCCCCCCGCCCAGGCCTGATGCCTCGGCCAGAGGAGTTGACCCTCATCACCTTCCGATCACCAATCACTGGATCGGCCCCTTGACCAGGCCTGAGGCCTCCGGCAGAGGTGTCAGGCCTGGGCAGGGGACCCCCAGCTCCCCGCAGTTGCAGGCTCCGCCCCTGCCCAGGGCTAACGCCTCTGGCTGAGGCGTCCGGCTTGGGCAGCGGGGACCCGCAGCTGCAGCGGCCCCGCGATCGTGGGCTCTGCTTTAGGCCCAGGCAAGGGACCCCTAGCTCCCGGGACTGCCAGCTTCGATCGTGTCCAGCTCCCATCGCTGGCTCCACCCCTACTTCCTGCTATCACTGGCCAGGGCGGCAAAGGTGCCTGATTGTCCGATCATGGCTGGGGGGGCAGGGCAAAGGCGGCCCCAGGGCCGCCTTTGCCCTGCCCCCCAGCTCTTAGCTCCCCCCTGGGTTTCCGATCACTGTCAGTGGCAGGGGGCTTCTTCCTGCTTTCCCTTTCGCCTCCCTGCATTGTGCCTACATATGCAAATTAGCCGCCATCTTGTTGGCAGTTAACTGCCAATCTTAGTTGGCAGTTAACTGCCAATCATAGTTGGCAGTTAATTTGCATATAGCCCTGATTAGCCAATGAAAAGGGTATCATCGTACACCAATTACCATTTTTCTCTTTTATTAGTGTAGATATTAGCTCTGAAACTTACTTTCAAACGTGTTAACCTATGTATATACAAATATAAATCCTATGGTCATTATATATGTTGATCTTTATATCAATCCTTCAACATTTTATATATTTAATTTTTTTTCATAATTAATGTACAACAAAAGAATGTAATACATTATTTTCTTCAAGGAACTATGGCTTATTGCAGTAATAAGCTTGAAATAAATAAGAACAATGACAAAATAGTGCAACTGAGCCTAGTGGAAATCACAGTTAATCTTGTAATTGATGGAATACCAATATACAAATGGTTAAAAAGATGTAATCTAAGACTTCCTGTTTCCATTGTATATCAAATATATATTACTATCTTAGAATTCATAGAAAATGTGCATAAGAATTCTAGTTAAGATCATTTGTGTTTTATAGTCTAATAAATACATCTAAATATATTTTAGTCATGTATATAATTTGTAATTTGTAAAATATGTTTTGTTTTTTTTTAATTATAAAAACTATATGAATTTATATTTAATTTATAAACTATGTCAAGAACTACATTTAGAGGCTAGAATACAGTAATAAATCCAAATACTGATTTCAAAGAAATTCTATGAATTCTTAGTTGAAAATTTAATTTGAAAAATGCTCCCGCCCAGAAAAAAAACAAACAAAAATTATATTACAATAAACAACTACTAAATACTAGTAGAATGACTTGTGGATAATAAGTGAAAGAATGGCAAAAATGACATGATATAAATACACTAGTGTACATCCTTATTTGAGAAGCCATGATGAATGCTTTTCATAAAATTCAAAACACAAAAAATGAAACAATCATTTAATAATTAAGTAAAGTATTGTCACTTTATCTAAATTCATTTTACATTACCATCTTTCTCTGTGTTCAGAACTAGTACACAATGTTTTGAAAAGAAAGCAAGGTTTTAGAGATCTCAAACAACCAATTTCACACTGCAAGCAGTCATAAACAGAGCTAAATTCCCTTTAGTAATACACTATTTATCTTTTTGCTTCATTGAGTTCAAAGAAAAGCATGTTTTAGAGTTTAAGCAATTAGCTTCTCACACTTTTTTCTATTCTAGAAGGGAAGTTATCAGAAAAACATGGGATTGCAAAGCTATAGAGCTATCAGAGTTAGTCTTATTGTATAAAATTTCAATTTAGCAAAACATGTAAAACCCTAAAGACAGTTAAGACCCAATATAGGGAAACCATTATGCTCTCACAGTATATTTATTTTGCGTTGTTATTGACCCAACTGATTTTCTGCTGAATTGAAATGAGTGGGTATTAGTTCCAGAAATTATCCTGTGCTGTATATTCATTACAAAATTAATGTTATGGTTTACCTAGAAAATTCCCTGAAAAATCCTATCAATCTCACAATGTAGACATTTTCTATGTCTGACATCTATATTTTACTTTCAAAAGAAGCTGAAATGTGATAAATTTAATAAATATATACCTCATATCCTAGGAAAGGTTAGAAATTGATTTGTTATAAAATGACTACCCATTAGAATAAGTATACTTTTTTGCCCTACACTTATTGAAATATATATCTATTTTAATATCTATAGGTTAAACATAATTTATAAAATAAGTCATAGATGCATAAAAATCATTTATATAAAATGGTGATAAAAATAGTTTCAAGAAGAGAGAGTTTGGAGAAGATGGTGATTGCATGATGATAGTTATTGTTCCTTTCCCCCTCCTTTTAATATATATATATATATATATATATATGTATATATATATTGATTTCGGAGAGGAAGGGAGAGGGAGAGGGAGAGAGAGATGAAACATCAATGATGAGAGAGAATCAGTGATTGGCTGCCTCCTGCATGCCCCCTACTGGGGATTGAGCCTGCAACCCGGGCATGTGCTCTGACCAGGAATCGAACCGTGGCCTTCTGGTTCATAAGAGGACACTGAAACACTAAGCCACACCAGCCGGGCTATTGCTCCTTTTTATCTCCCAAACTCTTCAATTACAAAGTCACTAGGATAGTAAAACTAAAGAACTTTATATCTTTAACAAAACTTGGTGCCTGAACATCCCTACAGACCCATAAATATACGTGAGTGGGGACAAAACACTGGTAGCTACAAAGCTTTGATTGTCTCCGTATCTGTATGAGAAGAAGCACAAGGAACTAAATTTGGCTTCTGCTGAAATTTCCAGTTACTGGAAAACATGCTTAGCTAGTCTAAAAGACCAATGAAAACTAGACAAAGTTACTCAACATTGTTTTTATGAGTAATGCTGGACTTACAGTGCTGGAGCAGTTTGAACCTTATAAACACTCTAACACAACTCAATATCTTGGCAAGATGAAACTCCACACTATGGGGACATTGTAGGAAATAGAATCTAAATTGAGCAAGACTGGGTCAATCAGGCAAAAGAACAATAAGTTCCCTATAAAAGGCAGGCAGGAAAACAGACGTGACAGATTTCATAAAGTGCAAAGTTATATATATATAATTTCATTTTGAAACCATAAAAGAAGGATCTGACATGAGAATAGAATTATAGGAAAATATGTTAGGATGCAGGTAAAAGAGTGCTTACAGAAAATTAGAGATAGGAATGTTCTAAAATCAATGACATAAGATTTCACTTTGAGATATAATAAAAGAGAAAAAAAAAAGCTAATACAAAAACAAGTAGACGGAGGAAATAGTAAAGATAATACCAGGAACCAATGGATAAATTAAAGACTGAAAATTAAAATGAACGAACATGGTGCTTCAAAAATATCAATACACTTGACAATCTCACCCCTTAACCTAGTGAAAAAGAGAGAAGATGAATCAGCAAAAGCAGGAATAAAATAAAGAAATTGTCAGCAAAGATCCTACAGACATTAAAATAATGATCAGAGAATACTGTAAGCAACTTTCTACCAACAATTTAACAACTTAGGTAATATGTTTAAATTTGTTGAAAATATAATTTACAAAAAATTATGTAAGACAATAAAACCTGCATAGATTTATAGCTGTTAAATAAATTTAATTTATTGTTAAAAACCTGTCCAAAAGAAGAATTCAGGCCCAGAGGCTTCCACTAATTAATTCTATTAAACATTCAAGTGAGAAATGGCATTAATCTTATATCATTTTTTTTTTCTGCAAGTAGGAAAGGAGGGAATATTTTCCTCCTCTATTATAAAGCTAGCATAACCTTAACAGGAAAATCTAACAAATCATTACAAAATAAAATTGCAGACCAATAATTCCCTTGATCATCAGCATAATTGTCTTTAAAATATTAACAAATCAAACTATTTAGATAAAGGATAATATACCATGCCCAAGTAGACTTGCTGTGTCAGTCCCTTCTAGCCCCTCAAACTTTTGGAAGCAGCCACATCATGCCTTAACTCTGTACTGCAGTGACAAATAGAAGGGGCCATTCCGGACATTAAAACATTTTTCCTAGAATTTCAAGGTTGGTATAATAAAAGACCAATAGAAGTTACCAAATACTTATTATGTTTTCAGGCAATATTATAAGTTCTTTACATGTATCAACTATCACCATAAATACTGAGAAAATTGAGACATAATTATTATGTGGCAAAAGAGTGACGGAAATAGAGAGATGCTACCTCCAGAATCCATACTCTTTTATATATATATATATATATATATATATATATATATATATATATATATATATATTTTAATATATTTTATTGATTTTTTACAGAGAGGAAGGGAGAGAGATAGAGAGTCAGAAACATCAATGAGAGAGAAACATCGATCAGCCGCCTCCCACACATCCCCCACTGGGGATGTGCCCGCAACCCAGGTACATGCCCTTGACCGGAATCGAACCTGGGACCCCTCAGTCCGCAGGCTGATGCTCTAGCCACTGAGCCGAACCGGTTTTGGCCAGAATCCATACTCTTAATCACTATATTATGTTGTAACCAAATTGAGCAAAATGTATCAGATTTTACCTAAAAGTCTTTCTTAGTTTTTCAGTATTTAGTTTTTTAATTCATTTATTCATTTATTTTATTTACTTTTAATTAAATTTATTAGGCTGGCATTGGTTAATGACATTATATAGGTTTCAGGTGTACAATTTTAAAATATACTTTCTGTATATTGCATTTGTGTTTACCATCCAAGGTCAATTCTCATTCTGTCATCATATATTTGACCCCCTTTACCATTTACTACCTCTTCCATCCCAATTTTCCTTTGGTAACCACCATAGTGTTGTATGTGCTTATGAGTTTTTGATAAGACAAACAAAAACTCAGTATTTAATATTGTACAACTACTATAGATTTAGGGCTCACAGTGTTTATATATCTATGGGATATAGAGAGCATTTGTTTTATTTTCTAAACATCTCAAAAAATTAAGACAATATATATTATAATCAATAGGAGAATATTCTCTAAAAGCAAATATAGTTCATATAAAGAAATAAAATTCAGCCTGAACAACTATCTTCCTGAAATTCTGCACATTAGAAATAATAATACAATATCTTAATTTCAGAGGAAAGCATCATTTCTTCAGAAATGCATGTTCAGCCAATAATGTAATTTATGAGAAATCAGAAGGATAATCCCAAATATTCAGCAAAACAATATATTGGTGCGTATTTCCTAGGAATTTTTTATGGTTGTAATCTCAATGATTTAGAGATACATAGAAGGAAGCATGTAAAGGTAGTGCAGTGAAAACAGTTGAAATAAAAATTCTAGTCAGAAAAATATAGGAACTCTATTTTATTCTATTTTCCTATCTCACAATTTTTGCTTAATATAGTACATTGGTTTTATACCTGTACTGCCTCTTACCATTTGATAATGCCATGTTAAAAAGAATTATGAGACTGTATCTGAGTTAATCAGGTAATATTTCCTTGATGAATTTAAGGTGTTCCCATTTCTGTTATTGCTGTTAAATATGGCCTAGAAACTGAACATAACCAGTCTTCCCAAATTCCACATGTGTAACACAGAAAATGAAATAATATCACTGCTATGTAATACTAGAGGCCTGGTGCATGACATCGGTGCACTCGGTGGGGTCTCTCAGTCCAGCCCGAACCTTTTTGCAGTCTGTGAGCCCTTTGCAGTCTGCGAGCCCTTGGGGAGCAGACCTAACCCATCAGTTGGACATTCCTAGCACAGCCGCAGAGGCGGGCCACTGTGCTTGCCAGTTGTCAGCCCAGCTTGTAGCTGAGCGGCGATCCCCCTGTGGGAGTGTGATGACCACCAGGAGGCAGCTCCTGCATTGAGTGTCTGCCCCCTGGTGGTCAGTGCATGTCATAGCGACTGGTTGTTCCGCAGTTAGGTTGATTTGCATAGTACCCTTTTATTATATAGGATACTTTAGTTAAAAAATATTTTTGTTCTTAAAAATTTCTATTATAATGTTGAATTATAGGTGGTATATTCATTATTATACCAAATGTTTCCCTATCAGAGAGATACATTTTATATTTATTTATTTAAAAATACATTTTATTGATTTTCCACAGAGAAGAAGGGAGAGGGATAGAGAGCTAGAAACATCGATGAGACAGATTGATCAGCTGCCTCCTGCACACCCCCCACTGGGGATGTGCCCGCAACCAAGGTACATGCCCTTGACTGGAATCGAACCTGGGATCCTTGAGTCTGCAGGCCAACACTCTATCCACTGAGCCAAACCGGTTCGGCAAGAGATACATTTTAAATGGAATATTTCCTATAACCTGAAATGGTAATAATTGTAATGGTGTGTTAGTGTCCTATGACTGCCATAACAAATTACTACAAAATTGGTGGTTTAAAACAAAATAAGTTTATTGTCTCACAAATCTAGAGGCCAGAGTATGAAATCAATATCACTGGGCCAAAATGAAGCATCACAAATAGTTTACAAACCAGATCATACATATCACTCAAAATTGTATAGCATAAAATGGATCCCTGAGAAGATAATATTTATTTCTAAATTGAATTTTAGGAAGAGAAAACAATAATGAGAGAATAGTAGTGTATTATTTCAGATTACAGTGGGGCCTTGACTTACGAATGTCCCAACTAACGAGTTTTTTGAGATACCAGCTGTCTCTCGGCAATTTTTTGCATTGAGTTGATAGATTAATTTGAGTTAATGAGCTCCTTAACAAGCTCCTAATGAGCTCGGTCTCAGAATGAATTAAACTCATGAGTCAAGGCAGCCCCACTGTACAAGGTTCATAGATATTCCATGCTGTATAACTGTTTAAATTACAAAAAACTGAAAAAACTTCTAAATATATTTTATAAACAGGATTTCTCTGTTGCTAGAAAACATCAGATGTAGAAAATACTTTGTTGAATACTGCCTATTATAGAAACCCTTACTGAAATAGAAAACTGAAATTATAGTCAACCATGCATTAAAAATTAATTTTCTACTATACTAGTAAATAAATTATTTCAGGAATTCATAGGTATAAAATTAGGCAATGTATTGATATAATATTTCACATCTTTAAGACAGGTTTAAGAAAATCTGACAACCTTCTTAATAGCAGCAAAATAACTTTAATATAATCAATTACTATTTATGATAAAACATTTGGAAAAATGGAAAGGAAAACACTATAATAAATTGAGTCAATATATTGCTTTAATATATTCAATATGTTTTAGAAATATTTGTGATGCATAAATGTGCGAAAAACAAACCCCATAATAATGAACATATAAGTAGTCAAAACTCAGCTCAATGAATAATACCAATTAAAGTAGCATATTGCGTTAATCAAGACTTATGCATGGTGCATATACTCTGTCATTTGTTGTCTTTTTGTCTCACTTCATTATTGTCCAGAAGAATAGGTGTTTGTTTGTTTTTTCCCAAGTAGTAGAATGCTATTTTTATTATTTATTTATTTAAATCTTTATTGTTCAGATTATTACAGATGTTCCTCTTTTCCCCCCCATAGCTCCCCTCCACCTGGTTCCACCCCATCCTAAGCCCTCTCCCCGGCACTGTCCTTGTCCATAAGTGTAAAATATTTGTCCAATCTTTTCCCACACCCCCACAGCTCCTTCCCCCGGAGAATTCAGTCCACTCCCTTTCCATGCCCCTGATTCAATTACATTCACCAACTTATTCTGTTCATCAGATTTTTTACTCATTTGATTTTTAGATTCACTTGTTGACAGATATGTATTTTTTGACATTTTGCTGTTCATAATTTTTTATCTTTACCTTTTTCTTCTTCTTCCTCTTCTTAAAGAATACCCTTCAGCATTTCATATAATACTGGTTTGGTGGTGATGAACTCCTTCAGCTTTTTCTTGTTTGTGAAGCTCTTTATCTGACTTTCAATTCTAAATGATAGCTTTGCTGGATAGAGTAATCTTGGTTGTAGGTTCTTGCTATTCATCATTTTGAATATTTCTTGCCACGCCCTTCTGGGTTGCATAGTTTCTATGAGAAATCAGCTGACATTCATATGAGAACTCCCTTGTAAGGTAACTGTTTTTCTCTTGCTGCTTTTAAGATTGTCTCTTTGTTTTTGCCCTTGGCATTTTAATTACGATGTGTCTTGATGTGGTCCTCTTTGGATTTCTCTTGTTTGGGGTTCTCTGTACTTCCTGGACTTGTAAGTCTATTTCTTTCACCAAGTAGGGGAAGTTTTCTGTCATTATTTCTTCAAACAGGTTTTCAATATCTTGCTCTCTCTCTTCTTCTGGCACCGCCATAATTTGGATGTTGGTATGCTTGAAGTTGTCCCAGAGGCTCCTTACACTATCTTCATATTTTTGGATTCTTTTTTCTTTTTGCTTTTCTGGTTGGGTAATTTTTGCTTCCTTGTATTTCAAATCTTTGACTTGATTTTTAGGATCCTCTAGTCTACTGTTGAATCTCTGTATACTATTATTTATTTCAGTCAGTGTATGCTTAATTTCTGACTGGTTATTTTCCTTTTTTTTTTTTTTTGGCATTCTTACTAAGATCCTTGAAGGTCTCACTAAGTTCCTTGGAGGTTTCTAGAAGATTCTTGAGTAACCTTATAACTGTGATTTTGAATTCTATATCCAGTATTTTGCTTTATTCCATTTCTTTAATTTGTGACATGTTTCTTTGTCTCCACATTTTGGATGCTTTCCTGTGTTTGTTTCTATGTACTGGGTAGCTGCTAAGTCTCCTTGAGTTTATAGAGTGGCCTTGTGTGGTAGGTGTCCTATAGGGCCCACTGGCTCTGCTTCCCCAGTTACCTGAGGTGGATTCTCTTGGTGACCCACTTTGTGGGCTATGTGCATAGTCTTGTTGTAGTTAAGCCTTGATTGCTGTTGGTATCACTGGGAGGAGTTGACCTCCAGGCCAATTGGCTGTGAGGACCAGCTGTATCTACAATTCAAGAGCTGCTGTGCAGGAGACATCCTTATGGGGCAGCACTTGCTTCAGAGGGGCTTTGGTGCTTACTGAGTCTGCCCCTTGAGTGTGTCTGTTATGGATGTGAAGAGTTCTAATCTGGTATGGCCTCATACTGACAACTGGGTACACTGGCTCTTGGATCTCCAAGGAGGTGCAAAGTCAGCCACTGCCTGGGGTCACCCAGAAGGAGCTACAGAGAGATTTGCAGATTCCTCTTCTTTGTATCAGGTTTGGAAGTGCCAGCTGTGAAGCAAGGCAGGCTGCTGCTGCTGGCCTTGCCTTCTTTTGATAGCTTTGGGGCTCCCTGACACAGCTGCTGCCGAATTGACAGGTTTTAGGCTGAGAAAGAACAGACCATTCATATGCAAAAGCAGCTTTGGTGGGGTTTTAAATTGGGTGGGGAGGGGTGTCAGGGAATCACCAGGGTAGAGCATACAGAAATGGCTGCCAGTCATCCCTGCATCAGAGAGGTCCCAGCGCAGGAGCAATGACTGCTGCGAACATCTCTGTCTGAAAGAAAGCCACCCTCACGTTCCTGCCCCGATGCCAGACAGTCCAGGTTCTCCCTGTATGTGTCTGGGTCACCCAGAGTCTCACCCAAAACTGGAGTTCAAAGCAAGTGGGAGCTTGTATCTCCCTCCCAATTAAAAAAGCAGCACACCCAGGTGCCAGCTCGTTCCACACCTCCGAACCTCCTTCCAGTCTCAATGCACTTTCTTCTTTACCTCTCTGGTTGTTGTACTTCTACTCAGCCAGCTTTCCTGTGGTTCTGGATGATAGTTGTTCTATCTTTTAGTTGTAATTTTGATGTGGATGTGAGAAGCAGCAAGTACAGTTGTTTACCTATGCCGCCATCTTGGTTCTCAGTCAAGAACAGGAGTTCTAAGTTCATGAGATTATAGATACTAACTATAGGCCTGGTGCATGAAATTCATGCATGGGGAAGGGGGGTCCCCTCAGCCCAGCCTGCATCCTGTCCAATCTGGGACCCCTTGTGGGATGTCCGACTGCCGGTTTAGGCCCCATCCCAGGGATCAGGCCTAAACCAGCAGTTGGACATCCCTCTCACAATCCTAGACTGCTGGCTCCTAACCTCTCACCTGCCTGCCTACCTGGTCACCCAAAACCGTCCCCCCTGCCAGCCTAATCGCCCCCAACTGACCCCCTGCTGACCTGGTCATCCCCCTGCACTCCCTGTGCCAGCCTGGTTTCCCGTAACTGCTCCCCCCCCCCCCCGCCAGACTGGTTGCCTCTTAGTGTCCCCCCTGCTGGTCTGGTCACCCTATGCAACCTGCTGTTCAGTCATTTGGTTGTTCTTCACAAACCCCCCTGCCAGCCTGGTTGTAAGCAGCCATCTTGTGAGGGCATGAAGGTTAATTTGCATATTACCTCTTTATTTTATAGGATCCCCTTAAGCATTTTTACTTTTATATGTTGTTAAAAAAGCATTCTTATGTAGTTACCAGATGTTTTCTTTTAAACATGTTAGCATTTTGCTTTTTACATAAGAACTTTAATATATTTGGTAATAATTTAAGTCATGATTCACAGTAGGAGTACAATTTAATATTTCCATATAAACTATTAATTTATGCAGAATCAACTATACATCTACAAGGCAATAGTGTATATTTCATACACTATTGAAATATCTATTTCCAGTTATAGTTTTGGAATCTCTATTCTATTGCCTTAATATTTATAGGTTCTTCACAATAGCACATTATCTTCATTAATATAACTTTACATTAATCTTGATACCTAGTAGTACAAGTCCTGTAATGGATATATCTTCAAAATTATACAACTTTTTCTTAGTTTTTAATTTTTCCATATAAATTATAAATCAGTTTTGCCATGTTCAATGTACAAAACAAACAAAACTCTGTAATAGTTAATGTTATATTTACTTTGAATTTTTAGATTGATGTGAGGTAGTTGTCATCTTTTAAAAAATTTTAACCCACATCATTTGAAAATAATTTATTTTTGATTTTGACATTTATGTAAAATGTAAAATAAAATATAAAAATGTATTTTTAAAGTTGTCTGTAGTAAAATCATAAACATAAAGATGCACATCTACCAATAAATTTTCTTATTATATTTTATGAGTTTTTGTGTGTTCACTTAATAGGCAGGGACCATATAATTGTCATCTTTAAAACTTAGTCTTCCTTTCATGTTCAATATATATCATTTCCTTTATTTAGGTCTTCATTAGTATTGTTCAATAAAGTGTTATATTTTCAATAAAGTATATTCCATATTACCACAAGAACTCTAAGTTATATTGAAACAGTATCTTTCTAAAAGTATATACTCAAAGGGCACCATGAGGAATTCTTGAAATGAGGTAATATTTCTGTACCTCGAGTGTAATAGTGGATTCTTGATTTTGGACCCCCATGTTAACATGCCATCTCAGATGACCATCATGAACTGTATTTAGTCTAATACAACACACCACAAATTCATATACAAGCACCCGTTTGATGATGCAGTCCTTATGGTCTGCAACATCAAATGGGTGTTTATATATGAATTTGGTTCAAGCAAGCGTTGAAGGCACAAGATATCTGACCATGTTGCCCAGTAACCAATGATTTATATTCCTGCCACAGTGCCTATTTCCATTCAACGGCCTCTATAGATTCATGGGGAGGAACAGCTCTGAATGATTTATTGGTAACATATAAAAGTGGACAACTAAAGCACTACAGATGGCACTGAGATGGCTCTGGTGAAGCAAAATCTTCTCAGTGGTAGAATATCAAGTAGTACAAGTTGTTT
The DNA here is from genome assembly GCF_964212035.1 of Myotis nattereri. Classification (NCBI taxonomy): domain Eukaryota; kingdom Metazoa; phylum Chordata; class Mammalia; order Chiroptera; family Vespertilionidae; genus Myotis; species Myotis nattereri. The sequence goes on from NC_138077.1 coordinate 82,953,109, forward strand.
ATTTTCCATGGAAAAGGAAAAACTAATGATAAAGTCTGCAATTAGTTGTCTTGTCTCCTTAACCTTCTCTAGGCTGTGACAATGTTTCAATTTTCCTTAGTTTCATAACTTAGGTACTCATGAAGAGTACTGGTCACTTACTTTGGAGATTTTTTCTCAATTTGTGTTTGTCTGATGTTCGTGTCATGACCAGAGTGAAGTGCTTTCCAGATTTCCCTACTTTAAAGTTACTATTTTTCCTTTCCTATATTCTAGCTTGTATTCTAGCCCACCCTAAAGGGGTTTAGGGAGATAATATTCACCTTCTGGGTGAGAGAATATTTACATATATTATTTGTAATTCTTCTGTAAACAAGAGTTGTCTTTTCTCTACCTGTAGTTATTTATTCACTCATTTAAACATTTTTTCATAACAGTATGAACCCATGTATATTGATGTTATACTGTGGGTTATAACCTAGCACTATGTTTTTTATTTTGTTGTTTAAATTATTACGGTTCTGGCCATTGGGACCCCTTTCATGCTAGTTCCTTGTCCTTTAGACATACCCTCATCCTTTTGTATTTTTAGCACTTTCTCTTGTTTTCGTACTACAAGGTACACCAAACTCATCTTGTAGTTTTGATGACCCAGCTTCATTTTCAGCCATGAAATAACCTTTTAAAAACTCAGCTATGTGGCAACCCTTGAGAGTCTGGGTTAATAAACATCACCAAGGATGTAAAAAGGAGTTTTGAATGTTCTTTTGAGGGTAAAGTTACCTTATATTTGGGTATGCCACAGACAGTTGTATCAATGTTATCTGGAAGTATGATTTGATTGTTGTGTTTATTAAGAAGTTAAGGATATTTTAGACTCATAGAAACAGAGACCTGACTGTTGATTGCCAGAAGACAGGGGGAATGGGGACTAGATAAAAGAGATGAAAGGATTAAGTACAAATGATTACTTACAGAATAATTCACAGGGGTGTGAAGTATAGCACAGGGAATAGGGTCAATAATATTGCAACAACCATGTATGGTGCCACATCATTACTAGAAATATCTGGGGGAGCACATTGTAAAGTATATGATTCTTTAATTACTATGCTGTACACCTGAAACCAATATAAAATAATATGGAAAAAAACTATAATTGAAAAATTAAAAAATAAATAAATTAAAAATAATAGATCATTAAAAGAGTATGTGCTACAAATAATTAGGCAGAAATAAAGTTTGATTGCCATTGTTTGTATGCAAATGAATGCATTATAGTTATGCTCAAAACAAATAAAAATTTGTGTCTTTATAGATATCTTTCTCATAATCTGTCCTGAATGAACTGATGACAGTGCCACAAAACCAATAGAAATGAAGAAATTGACTGAAGTTTCACAAAGCAACTCTTTGACAGCCAACTGTTAATAACAACTACATATCAATGAATTGCTTGTATTTTATTCATACAACAGATTGCTAAAAGTTATATATAAAATTTTTATTTCTTAAGGAATAATAATAAAGTGAAATGATATAATAATGCCCTTTGTGTAGCTAAGAATTTTCTGGAATAATCATAAATTTAATATATATATGTGTTTTCTGGGGGGGAGGTCTACTGCTTTCATTAGGTTCTCAAAGTGCCTGATAAATTTTTTTAGAGACTACCACATCCTATCTAGTAAAAGAGAAACATGGTAATTGACATACGACCGCTACCCTTCCCATTGATTAATCAGGGCGATATGCAAATTAACTGCCAGCCAAGATGGCAGCCAGCAGCCAGGCAGCTTAAAGCGAACATGAGGCTTGCTTGCTTCAGTGACAGAGGACTTCAACGTTCCCCGCCTGCCGCTGCCGGCCTCTGAGCTTGCAGTTTGAAACATTGTAACAAATATAGAAGCTAAACAAAACCCCAGAAACCCGCTTTCAGCCTGCCGGGATCTCAGAGCTGGAGTTGATACAGTGTTTCGATTATAGAACCCAAACAAACCAGATACCTGCTTTCAGCAGCAGAGGCCTCAGAGCTGGAGCCTCAGAGCTAAAGCTGGCCCAGAATTAAAAAGAAAAAAGAAAGAAAGGAGCGGTTGGGAGCTTCTGTCACCCGCCAGCCTGAAAACAGCCCTCAGCCCTTCACCCAGACTGGCCAGGCACCCCAGTGGGGACCCCCACCCTGAAGGGTGTGTGACCAGCTACAAACAGCCATCATCCCCTCATCCAGGCTGGCCAGGCACCCCAGTGGGGACCCCCACCCTGATCCAGGACACCCTTCAGGGCAAAACAGCCAGCCCCCAGCCATGCACCAGGCCTCTGTCCTATATAGTAAAAGGGTAATATGCCTCCCAGCACCGGGATCAGCGGAGCCGCGAGGCCTCCCGGCACAGGGATCAGCATGATAGGGGGCAGCGCCCAAACCCCCTGATTGCCCTGCGGCTCTGTGTGTGATGGGGGCGGGACCCCAACCCCATGACTGGCCCTGCTCTGAGTGTGACAGGGTGCGGCGCCCCAACCCCCTCCCCACGGGCCCTGCTCTGTGTGTTATGGGGTAGAGCCATAACCTCCCCATCGGCCCTGCCCTGAGTGTGACAGTGGAGGTGCCCCAACCCTCTGATCCGCCCTGCTCTGTGTGTGACAGGGAGCAGCACGCCAACTCTCCAATCGGCCCTGCTCTGAGCCCGACCAGGGGCTGCACCTAGGGATTGGGCCTGCCCTCTGCCACCCGAGAGCAGGCCTAAGCCAGCAGGTCGTTATCTCCAGAGGGGTCCCAGACTGCGAGAGGGCACAGGCCGGGCTGAGAGACCGCCCCCCCCCCCCACAGTGCACAAATTTTTGTGCACCGGGCCTCTAGTTTATTTAATAAATGCATTATATTCTAACAGAAACTAAAAAACAAAAATGAATGTTATGGGTTGAACTCTGTGCCCCTTCCCAATTCCTATGCTGAAACTCTAGTACTTCAGAATGTTACCTTATTTGGATATATAGTCTTTACAGAAGTAATCTAATTAAAAGGAGATCATTAAAGTGACCTCTAACATAATATGACTGGTGTTATAAGAAGACTGAGACACAGAGAGGTGCAGAGAGAAGACAGTGTAAAGATCCAGAGATGGGGATGGAAAAGAGGCTCCACAGTAAATCCTACTGAAAGTAACCTCACAGCATGATCAGACCATAAATTCCTAACTGGGCAGGCCGTGGTGGATAGTCACACCTCAAACCTGTCAGAAAGTTTATCTTTGTCTTAGGCAAGCCTTGTCCAGTGTTTTTGTGCATCTAGTTAACACACCTTTGAAATGCCGGAGTAAACCTCGTTTTTAGAAATCTCTGAGGAGTAACCAAACCATCGTGCTGACTATCCGCTACCTCGCTTTCTCCCGCCTTCATGTAATCTTTCTCACAGTCCCTCCAAATGTATAAAGGAAACTAAAAATGTGTCACTCTCTGAAACATTTGAGATCTTGCTTTTTGACATGTCCTAAGTTTAGCTCAAATAAACTCAACATTTTTTAAGTTAAGTGGGTTTTTAATGAGTATATAGAAATAGGGTGGGCTTGAAATGTGTCAACTAGTTTTCCAGAAATAGTCTTTGCTACATAGCTCCAGGGTAGGATGGTCCATAACAGATATTCTGTGCATCATTTGAAATATGAAGGATGACCACCATCTTTTTATGCTTGGAGGTTTGGTGCAGGGTGCTGTGTGCTGTTACAGCTCCTGCACATTGTCACTGATCTGCTTACTCACTTGGTTGTTCTGGGGTTCAGCATCGTGTGTTAGGCTCTTGCAGGTCCCAATGGATTTATTCCTTTAGCATTTCCAAGTCCTAGGCCAGAGCATGCAACTCTGGGGCAGCAGTAGCCAGGATTGGAGCTTCTCCTTGTCATTCTGGATGCATTCCTTCATTTTCTTTGGATCCTGGTACAGGTGCTGATCTCTGTGATGAAAGCTTATCCTGCCGGTTACCTGAAACCTGAGGATGGGGGCTCGTAGGCAGTGAGAGATTGACACAAATTCCTCCTGAACATCCCATTTGTTCTTTTCTCCTTCCAGCTTTACATTCATCTTTCCTTCATAGGCATTTGCTCTACTGACCTTGGCCCCACCACATGATGAAGAACAATGACTATGTATAATCTGTGAAAAGATATGTAAATCCAGCCGTGGCCTGTTGGTTGGAGTGCTCATTTGGTTAGAGCACTGTCCCATACAGCAAAAGGTGGGGAGTTCAATTTCCTGTAGGGCATATACTAAGGTTGCAGGTTTGATCCCCGAGTAAGTGTGAAAGGCAACCAACTGATGTTCCTCTGTCACAGTAAAGTTTCTCTCTCTCTCATATTAGTGTTTTTTCCCTCTCTCATAATAATCTCTCTCTCTCTCTCTCTCTCTCTCTCTCTCTCTCTCTCTCTCTCTCTCTCATCAATTTTTAAAAAGATATATAAAGCCAGCCCTTTGTAAGGTCTAATCTCCGTAGTCAACTCTCTGTTTTATATCATAATTCTATTTCTATAATCAAATCCTCACTGGTGAACTATTTATATGGAATATGCAGTTATCTAGTTATTTATATATTTTTAGCAGCAATATGAGCCTTCCCCTATCCTGCCACTACTGTGTCATGGAAGCTCTAAATCAGAATAGTAAGTGGGACAAATAATTTAAATCTATGCTATTTCACTACAAAGCTTATATCCTTAACTTTTGTGTTAGAATCAACAAATATTTTTAAATAAATTAACTAATAATTTAACAAATATATTAAGAAAAATTATAATTTGTCTATTTAATTACCATAATCAGAATTTCTACTAGAATTTATGCATCTAAAACATCAACCTATAACCTTAATATTAAACAGGTAGCTATATTTTCAATAATGACTCTATTTTATTAAGCAAGACTTGAATGGATAGAGAGAAATATTAAGTTTTTGGATAATTGTTGAAGACATAAAACTAATCCATAAATATCGAATTGCCATACATAATAATGTAAATATTAACTCTTTTGTGAGGATGGTTGGTTATAACTATTTAAAAATATTTATTGTCTCCAATATGGTTTAAACTGTAACATTTCTGAGGCATCCATGAGTGTCTGCACAAGTGTGTGTGTGTGTGTGTGTGTGTGTGTGTGTGTGTGTGTGTGTGAAGTTATCCTGCTGAACAATAAAATAAAATAAAGACATGTCTGGTTAAAAGAGCAAAAAAGGAATAATCCTGGAATCTCCGTTACCATATGCCCACTGTGGAACATATGTCCCAGTTGGAACTCTTCTGCTAAATATGCAATACCAAAGTGCCCTTCATTCTCCCTCACCCTCCCAACAGCATATATATATATATATATATATTCTAAAAAAATAGTAATATGCAAATTAACCATCACTCCACAACAAAGATGGCAGCGCACCTAGCGGCTGGGCAGGACGCTGGTGGCGTCACTCTGGCAATGTGAGCCCAGCAGGCAAGGGAGGGGAGGCCATAGGCAGCACCTAGCAGGCCTGCTGGGTGATCATCGTGGTGACCCATGAGCAGGTAAGCGGGGTGCATTCAGCACCCAGCAGGACCTACTGGGCGTCCCACAGCGACCGGGAGCAGGCAATCAAGACCCACAGGCAGCACCCAGCAGGGCCTGCTTGCCCATCCCCATGGTGTGGAGCAGGCAGGTCCTGGGGAGAGCAGAGAACCATGAGGAGTGGGTCCAAGCTGTCAGTAGCACATCCCCTGAGGGCTCCAGAATTGGATAGGTACGGGTCGGGCTGAGGGACCTCCCCGCCTGCCCTCCCCGACCCCCCACCTGCGCACGAATTTCGTGCACTGGGCCTCTAATATATACATATATATGTATACACACACACACACACACACACATACACACGTATATATATTTTTTCAAAGACCACAAATTTTTTCCCACTCTGGAAACTTTGGAACAACAATTACTCTCTGTGTTTCCAGATGATGGATTCAAGATCATGGGTATTGAAAGTCACACTGAGGTTAAAGAAAAATAAGCTTCCTCAGATAGCTGTAGACCTTAGAGTAAGTGTATAAGGTTAGTATCTGCAGAGGGGCCGAATACAACAGCTTTTTGAGGTTTTATTTTTTGAGAGTGTTTACCTTAAATTATAAGGGTAACCTCATAAAAACCTAACTATTTTTTCCAATGCCATCTCACATTTTATATAGAATTTAAATTCTTTTTTATCTATGGATTAAGTGTAGTATATGAAATCTGAACACCTGAATAAGTTTATATGCATAAGGAAGTAAGAAATGTAGTCATAAAAGAAGGTATGGGCTGCTCTGGTATTTTCTTCTGCAACTTTAGGGGCCTCTTAAGTAGTGCCCCTGATCCTAATAGGCCTTTAGTTCCTATGTCTAAGCCATGATAAACATCAGAGTCACCAATGACCTCTTGTAGAGGACAGAAAGTTTAGAAAACTGTCTAGAAGATGGAGACATTTGGGGCCTCCTCCCTTTCCAGAAATATTAAGTGGATGTGGCCTTTGTTTTGTATTTAGGTTGCATATAGAGCACAGGAAAATAATAAATAAAGCCAAGTTCAGCTAGAACTCTCTGTAAGAACATTTATAATCATAATATATGACAATTATTCACTGTGAATGTAAGCATTTTAAATAAGAAATTTAATGAAAATTATGGTCTAAAATGTATAGTTGACTCATGCAGTTTTTTGGTTTTTTTTTTTTTAGAATGATGAAAGCAGAAAAGGAAGGATTGTCATTTGCAAAATAGAGATAGGAATGATGATTTCCTATCAACAGCACACAAATGTGTGGATCATTAGAGATTGATTTCACTTGAGGGATAAAGCCTGTGAAGTTCTGAGCATCTCGATATGTTCTGAATGACCTTTAAGTCACTTTCTTACCTTCTGATTCTATTGTCATTATTTTATCCTGGAGATTAGCTATATTCTATAAAGGCTTTACTTAGCAAAATAATCTGCTTTTGAAGTAATAAAATTTTTATATTGACTAAGAAAGACATAAAATTTGTGTCTTACTAAAAACTGTAAATTGTATTGGAATATGTTTCTCCTAAAAATTAAAAACTCAGGAGGAAAAAAATCTATAATATCAATTATATTTTATAAAAATAAATTAAAGTAGTTAAATTATATTAAGACCCCAGGGATGTTTTGCATAAGGGTTATGTCAAAATCTTTTAGCTTTCATATTAAAACAACTGTGACATGTAGTTTTTGGTGAAACTGTACAAATGGTATAACAGGCCATGCTGCATTTAACTAATGTTCTCAGCTTTTACTTTACTTGCTTTTTAAAAGCAGTATAAAAATAAAAGCAAATTAATTTAAAATGTTTTTTGAGTACAAGATAAATGATAACTCTAGAATCATTCTAAAATTAGAATGAAAAAAGTAATCTAAAATTCTCCCCAAAATTAATTTTTCATTTGCTAATGGTCATTTTAATCAAAGTTTATATTTAGGGACATGTAACATTAAATGAATTAATTTATTGCCTTTGGGACTTTTTATTATTCAAGCAACTATATGAAGCAACTAATATGTAATACAAATGATTCTAAAAGACATAAAAGAATATTTCTACCTCTTTGCACATTAGAGTCTTGCATATCTTATAAAAATTGTTGCTGTGCAAAATGTCATCAGTTTATTAATGACCTAAATTAATCTAATTTTAGTTTGAAAAGATTAGGCTTGACATTTAGAGAGACCTTTCCACATTTGTTTCATATTGACTTCCAACATTCACCTAGTAGTCTGTTTCTGAGGTTCAAATTACGTATGAACAAGCGGATTTCCTTTCAGGCTGTTATAATAGCATAATAAGGTCTGTAAATTGTGTTTAAACAAAACAAAATAATGTTGCAAAACAAATTCCTCTACTCATTTTCAAGGCTTCACATTTCAGTTATAGCTTAAGAATTTCAAGATCTTTTTTGTTTGTTTTCTATTACTTCTAAAAAAAATTTGAGATGGTCAATAATTAAACTTGACCATAAGTACGACCTAGTAACATGGATAAGTAAGAAGGTCATTTAATAAAGAAAAATATTTGAAAGTGGTTTTGAGATTTACTTATTATTTAATATATAAAAGAATACCTTAAAGTGTATTCTGATAATTAATTAAAATCTAATGTATTAGTAATATAAATATGACACTATATATATTTCTTGTAAAATCTTCAAACACAAGAAGACACATGTGCATATTAAATATCTGTACATGGAGGAACATCTGCAACTCAAGTTGAAGTACATTCTTATGTTGTGCTTCAAATTTTATACCAGAATGACAATGAGAAGTTCTATAACTGCTTGTATGCTTAAAAAAAAGGAAGCCAAGTAGAGGCAACACATTGACTAAGATTGGCAAATTTCTCATCCAGGTCTCCTCTGGAAACAATTAGCAATGAAGGACATTTCACATAAGGTGCATTGAACAATAAAGCAAAGTATATGCCTGATAAAAAACTTTAGCTCCACAAATCAAAAGCACCTAATTTATGTGTTTCTTATACAGATTCTTTGTGAAAACTATGTCAAAATATCAAAGAAAAACATGAGAGCTTGGGTGTTAGTGTTACATTCATCTCAATTAATCCTGGCATTGCCCACTATCAACTAAGTGACAGTGATCAAATTAATTAATTTTCTGCTTCTGTTTAATTTTGTTTTTGCTTTGAAACAAAACCCAGGAAACTAAACTTGTTCGTGCATTTTATTCATTCAATAAAATTTTATTCTAATGTCATATAAAATATTTTCAACTATCATAATAGCATAAAATTCTAATAATATAGTGACAAATGATATTGTTATTTTTATATATACATTATGTATTAAGGGTGTGATGTGGCAAGTAATATGTTCAACATATATCTTCTGTATTATATAATATACCCCAAAATATGTATACATACACATTGAATAATTATAAAGGCAAGGCAATGCTATATAATAAAGAGGTAATATGCAAATTGACCATCATGACCTCGCACATGATGGCCGCCCCTATGTGGGCAGAAGATGGCTGCCACAGATGGCCGGTAAGGGAGGGTAGTTGTGGACGATCAGGCCTGCAGGAGAGGGCAGATAGGGGTGACCAGGCCTGCAGGGGAGGGCAGTTGGGGGTGACCAGGCTGGCAGGGGAGCAGGTAGGCATCAATCGGGCTGGCAGGGGAGTGGTTAGGGGGTGATCAAGCTGGAAGGCAGAAGCGGTTAGGGGCAATCATGCAGGCAGGCAGGCGAGCGGTTGGGAGCCAGCAATCCCAGATTGTGAGAGGGATGTCTGACTGCCGGTTTAGGCCTGATTCCACAGGGACATTGGGTCCCAGATTGGAGAGGGTGAAGGCTGGGCTGAAGGACCTCCCCCAGTACATGAATTTCATGCACCGGGCCTCTAGTTAAAATATATTTCATTTTCAAAATTAAGCCTTCAGCTGTTAAAGTGTATATACATTTTTCAGGCTGGGACATCCTGTATAATGTATATGCTTTACATATCAGTAGAGAACATTGTATATTATTTAAACATTGATATGTTATTAATTATATATTTACTAGTGTCCCAGTGCACAGATTTGTGCACATAGAAAGCAAATTAATTAGAAGAAATATTTTAATATCGTTATTTGCCCTTTCTCTATAATAGAAGTGTCACGTAAATTCACAATCAACAATGACAGATTGAAACACACGTGTACGATTAGTGCCAGTGAGAACTTTATATGTATTGTGCATATGTGAGTCAACTTAGCCTTTTATATATATATATATACTAGAGGCCCGGTGCACAAAAATTTGTGCACTCGGGGGATCCCTCAGCCCGGCCTATGCCCTCTTGCAGTGTGGGACCCCTCAGAGGATGTCCACCCCAGTGGGGACCTTCACCCTATGGAGGTTTGGCCAGCCTGGGTGAGGGACTGATGGCTGTTTTCAGGCTGGCCACACCCCCTTTAGGGTGGGGGGGTCCCCACTGGGGTGCCTGGCCAGTCTAGGTGAGGGGCTGAGGGACATTTTCAGGCTGGCCAAGCACCCTGGCGACGTAAGCTCCAAGCCTCTCTTTTTTTACTTTTTTCTTTTAAATTCTGGGATTTATTTACCTTCTATAATTGAAACTTTGTTGCCTTTAGTTGAGGCCTGTGGAAAGCTTGGCTTCCTCCATCACCAGGGGCAACCCAGTCCTGCTCGCTCCAGCTCCGTGGCCACGGCTAGCTGAAAGCAGGTATCTGGGGTTTGTTTACCTTCTATAATTGAAACTTTGTTGCTTTCAGTGGAGTTCAGAGCCAGGCCGCGGCAGGTGGGGAACCTTGGCTTCCTCCATCACTGGAGCAAGCAAGCCTCCTGCTTGCTCCAGCTCCATGGCTGCTGGCCGCCATCTTGGTTGGGTTAATTTGCATATAGTCACTCTGATTGGCTGGTGGGCATGGCTTAAGGTGTAGAGAAAGTACAGTCAATTTGCATGTTTATCTTTTATTAGAATAGGATAGATTGTATATGCTTATTTTTAAGCAAATTTTTCAAATACAAAATAATGTATTTTGTATCTTTAATGTTAATATATTAAGTCACATTATTAATATATTACTTTTTGATACATAAACATTACACATGATTAAAATTTCTTTGGCAATAAACCTATTAATAAAAAGGATAAAGTTCCAATCAAAAAATGGGCAAAGGACCTAAATAGACACCTTTCAAAAGAGGACATTCAGAAAGCCAAGAGACATATGAAAACATGCTCAAAGTCACTAATCATCTGAGAGATGCAAATCAAAACAACAATGAGGTACCATCTCACACCTGTCACACTGGCTATCATCAACAAATCAACAAACGACAGGTGCTGGAGAGGATGTGGAGAAATAGGAACACTTGTGCACTGCTGGTGGGAATGCAGACTGGTGCAGCCACTATGGAAGACAGTATGGAGTTTCCTCAAAAAACCACAAATGGAACTCCCATTTGACCCTGTGATCCCTCTTCTAGGAATATATCCCAAGAAACCAGAAACACCAATCAGAAAGGATATATGCACCCCTATGTTCATAGCAGCACAATTCACCATAGCTAAGATCTGGAAACAGCCTAAGTGCCCATCAGTAGATGAATGTATTAGAAAACTGTGGTACATCTACATGATGGAATACTATGCTGCTCTAAAAAGGAAGGAACTCTTACCATTTGCAACGTCATGGATGGAACTGGAGAGCATTATGCTAAGTGAAATAAGCCAGTCAATGAAGGAAAAATACCACATGATCTCACTCATTCATGGATAATAGAGACCATTATAAACTTTTGAACAATAATAGATACAGAGGCAGGGCTGCCTCAAACAGATTGTCAAACTGCAACGGGAAGGCCGGGGAGGGTTGGGGGGCAGGAGGTAGGGGGGTAAGAGATCAACCAAAGGACTTGTATGCATGCATATAAGCATAACCAATGGACATAAGACACTGGGGGATAGGGGAGGCTAGGGGACTGTCTAGGGCAGGGGGGAAAAGTGGACACATATGTAATACCCTTTGTATTACTTTAAGCAATAAAATAAATAAATAAATAAAATAAAATAAAATAAAATAAAATAAAAAAGATAAAGTGTAATTTTGTACTTTACAATTAATTCATTCATCCATGAGTAATTATTTTATGCAGGAATGAGATAGATTTAAGAAAAATTTTATTATTAAATTTTATTTTATAATGTTAGTACTAGGAAATGCTCAAATAAATAAATAGATGGAAATGAAAGGGATTTCATTATAGTAACATTAAATATTTTTAAATTCCTTCCAAGAGTTTTGCCAAAATTTCATATTAGTTTATTAATGAATGTTATTTTTTAATATTTTTATTATAATTTACAAATTACAAAATTCACTTGTTTTGGTGTACAATGCTGTGTTTTAAAAAACACATACTGTCATGTAACCACCACTGCAATATAAAGAACAAGGACTGGTATGTTTCTTTATGTAAAATTTTGCCCTTTTCTACATGTCATATAAATGGATCATACCATATACAGCCATTTCTAGTTTGCTATTTGTCATTTAGCTTAATACACTTGAGATTATCTTATGTTGCATATATCAGAAGTTTGTTTTTCTATTATTAGGTGATCCCATTTTATGCATGGACCGTAATGGGTTATCCATTAGCCAATTGGAGGACATTTGGTGTGTTTTTAGTGTGGGGCAATTATTACCAAATTTGTAAACATTCTCACACAGGTTTTTGTGTAATCATAAAGTTTTATTTCACTTTCTTAATATTTAGAAGAGAAATTTCTGAATCACGTTAGGTGGAAATTTATAATTAACACTAGAGGCCCAGTACACAAAATTTGTGCACTGAGGGGGAGGTATCTTAGCCCAACCTGCACCCTGTCAAAGTCCAGGACTCCTCAGGGGATGTCTACCTGCCAGCAGTGAGACATCCCTCTTGGAGTCCTGGGCTCTCGCAATCCAGGACCCCTTACTCCTTACTGCCTGACTGCAGCGAATGCAGGAGAGGCTCTCGCCACCGCCATTGCACTTGCCAGCCATGAGCCTGGCTTCTGGCTAAGCAGCGTTTCCCCTGTGGGAGTGCACTGACCACCAGGGGGCAGCTCCTGCATAGAGCATCTGCCCCCCTGGTGGCCAGTGTGCATCATAGCAACCAGTCGTTCTGCCATTTGGTCGATTTGCATATTAGGATTTTATTATATAGGATTCAATTTTTTTCTAAAGTGGCTATATTATTTTGCATTTCCACTTGCAATGTATGGAGTTTTAGTTACTCTGCATCCTTGCAAGAATTTGGCAAAATCATTAAAAACCTACTGATTATCAGTATAGATTTCTTTCTATATTTTTATTCTGTTTTAATGATCTATGTGTCTACCCTTCTGCCATTACAAACTGTCTTGTCTATGATAGCTTTTGATTACATCTTGAAATCTTGCAGTGTAAACCTTAAAACTTTATTCTTTTTCAATATATTTTTGCCTATTCTAGTTCATTTTGAAGGAATTATTGTTTCTATAAAAAGAAATCTTGCCTAGATTATTATTGGGCTTGCAATGTATCCATAGTTAAGAATAGTGATATGGATATCTTCACACCATAGAGACTTTCAGTCTAAAAACATTGTGCATATCTCTATATAGGTTTTCTTAGATTTCTTTCATCAGTGTATTATAGATTTCAGCATACATATCTTTGCACATATCTTGATAGACACAATTATTTCATATTTTTTGTTATAAAATGATATATTAAAAACTTTAATTTTCAGTTAGTCATTGTTCATGTTTAAAGTATAATTATTTTTTGTGTATTGACCTGTTACACTTTGATATTTTACAATTTACTCTAATTATTTTAGGAGAGATCCAAGATGGCAGGGAAGTAGATGAATATTCCACTCACCTCCTCCGAGGTTCATTCTGGAATTTAAACTAAAATGTAGAACAATAACTTGAAAACCTGCTGAAGACTAGCTGAATAGAAGTCTTATAACCAAAGATTTACCGAAGCCACATGGAGACTAGTAAGAAGGGCAGAGATGTGGAAAGGTCTGTCCCTACTTCCTTGGGCAGCAGCCGAGGTTACAGATTCCCCCTGAGGAGTGGGGGTCTCAACCCCACCCCAGGCTCCCCAGTCCAGAGCACCAGAGGAAGAGGCACCCACATAACATTTGGCTATGAATATCAGCAGGAATTCTGCCTGCCACAGAGAGACAGTGGTCTGCTAGAGACATAGGTGCCTTCCAAAAGGGCCAACTCACAAAATCTCACTACCAGCCACTCACCTTGGGCTCTGGCAGAGAGAGGGTGGAGTGGACTGAAATTATATGAAGAGAGACTGGGGTTTGTGGCTTTGGTGAGAAAGCTGGGGGGACAGCCTCTGGGACTCCTGTGCTGAGTCACTTTTCCATACCAAAGGTGCCACCTTTCTTAGGTGGAGCATTCCCCTTTTATGGCTTCAACATGGGGAAAAGCAATATCCTACCCTCTACCATAGTTCCTGTTGCCCTAGCATAGTCCACTCCCAGCTGACGAGTCAGCTGCCTGGAGTGCAGAGGTCTGGGAAGACTCAGGTGCTGTCCTTGACTCAGTGGTGTGGCTTTGGGGTGGGGGTGTTTCCTTTCACTTTCCCGGAAACATGACTGGCACCTCCCCCTAACCAGAGATTTTTCTAGCCCCACCCTCTGGGATCCAGGTAGGCCCATCCTCCAGACTCCTGTGACCTTGTTCTTTTGTCCTGGGTCTCCTGGCAGGATCTTAGACAGTCAGACTTGTGTGGCTCTAGCACAGGGGTCCACTTCTCCTTCATGCCTGACCAGTGCAAAGCCGTCCCTTCATATGGCCAAATCTTGGTCTGTGTGGGCCTGAAAAACACTGCTTGTCTCCCCTGATGAATCCCTGAGAACCCGGCCCAACACAGTATCTGTGGGCACCTAGCTGAGACATTTGCTGAGTGGCCTCAAACCAAGCACTGGCATTGAGTTTGAATTTGTGTTAATCTGGTGAACACCACACACTTTTACCTGCTGACTCACTGAAAACCTACCTCATGCAACTCAAGTACCACCAGAGGCTCTAAAATCCTCAACTAAATTAGCAAATTGGATCCAACACTACATTAAAAAGAACATAAACCATGACCAAGTGAGATTTTTTTCCTGGGTTGTAAAGATGGTACAATATTTGCAAATCAATAAACATGCTACACCACATAAACAAAATGAAGGATAAAAATAACATGATCATATCAATAGTTACAGAAAATGCATTTTAAAAAGTCCAGACCCATTTATAATAAAAACTCTCAGCCTAGTGGGAATAGAGGGAACATAACTCAATGTAATAAAGTCTATATATGACAAACTCATAGCCAACATCATACTCAATGGGCAAAAGATAAAAGTGTTTGCCTGAAGATCAGGAACAAGACAGGGATATTTGTTTTCACCTCTTATTCAACATAGTACTGGAAGTCCTAGCCATGGAAATCAGACAAGAATAAAAAATAAAAGGCATCTAAATTGGAAAAGGATAAATAAAAATGTCATCATTTGCAGATGACATGATATTGTATATAGAGAATCCTAAAGATTTCACCAAAAAAAAAAACCCCACTAGAACCGATAAATGAATTCAATAAATTAGCAGGATAGAAATAAATATCCAGAAATCAGTTGCATTTTTATACACCAATAATTAACTACCAGAAAGTGCTACTAAGAAAACAACCCCACTTAGAAATGCACAAAAAATACCTAGGAATAAATTTAACCAAGGATGTGAAAGTCCTGTACTTGGAAAATTATGACACTGAAGAGAGATATTTAAGAGGATACAAATAAGTGTAAGCATATACCATGTTCATGGATGGGATGAATTAACATCATTAAAATATCTATACAACCCAAAGCAATTTCCAGATTCAATACAATTCTTATCAAGGTACCAATAACATATTTCACACAACTAGACCAAATATTTCAAAAATTTACATAGAACCACTAAAGACCTTGAATAGCCACAGCAATTTTGAGGGGGGGGAAAGTTGGAAAGTTGGAGGGCTCACACTACCTGATATCAAACAATACTACAAAGCAATAATAATCAAAACAGCATGGTACAGGCATAAAAACAGACAAATAGATAAATGGAACAGAACAGAGAGCTTAGAAATAAATCATTGCTTTTATGTTCTTTTAATATTCTAAAAAGGAAGCTAGAACATGCAGTGGGATAAAGATAATCTATTAAATAAATGGTGCTGGGAAAATTGGACAGGTACATGCAAAAAAAGAAAAAAAAGAAATTAGTTCACATTCTTACACCATACAAAAGAATAAACTCAAAATGGATTAAAGACTTACATGTAAAACTCAAAACCATATAAATCCGAGAAGAAAACATAGGCAGTATACTCTGGAACATTTCTCATAACAATATTTTTTTTCTGATATATCTCCTTGAGCAATGGAAACAAAAGAAAAAATAAATGGGACTACATCAAACTAAGAAGTTTTTGCACAGCAAACAATCAACAAGCTGAAAAGACAACTCACTGAATGGGAGAACATATTCACCACTGATACATCTGATAAGGAGTTAATATCCAAAATTTTAAAAATGACTTACACAACTCAACACCAGAAAAAAAGAAAAAAAACACAAACAAGCAAAACAATCCAATTAAAAAACGGGCAAATGACCTGAATAGACACTTCTCTAAAGAGGACATAAAGATGGTCAATAAACATAAGAAAAGTTGCTGAATGTCACTAATCATCAGAGAAGTATAAGTTAAAACCTAAGTAGATATCACCTATACCTGTCAGATGGCTATCATCAATAAATCAACAAATAATAAGTCTTGGTGAGGATGTGAAAAAAAGGAAACCCTAGTGCACTGTTGATGGAAATGCAGATTCGTGCATCCTCTGTGGAAAAAAAAAATATAGACTTTCTTCAAAAAAATTAAAAATGAAACTACCTTATGACCTAGTGATTCCACTTCTGGGAATATATCTGAAAAAACTTGAAGCAGTAATTTGAAAAAAAAAAATGCACCCATATGTTTACTGCAATATTATAGTCAAGATTTGGAAGCAGCCCAAATGTCCATCAGTAGATCAGTGAATAAAAAAGGTGTGGTATATTTATATAATGGGATACTACTCAGCCATATAAAAGAAAAAAAAAACTTACCTTTTGCAACAGCATGGATGGACCTGGACAGCCTTATCCTAAGTGAAATGAGCCAGAAAGAGAAAGACAAATACTAATTGATTTCACTTATATGTAGAATCTAATGAACAATATAGAAAAACAAACAAAATAGAAACTGACTAATAGATACAGAAAATAGACTGAGTGCTGTTAGAGGAGTGAGGGGTTGGTGTCTTGGGTGAAAAAGAGAAAGGAATTAAGCAAAAAAAATAAAAGCAAAAACAAACAACAAAAATCTCATAGACACAGACAACAGTATGGTGTTTACCAGAGAGAAAGGGGGTGGGAGGAGGTGAAAGAGGGTAAAGGGGGGATAAGTGGTTAGGGAAGGAGACTTGATTTTGGTAGGTGAACACACAATATAATATACAGATGATGTATTATAGAATTGTATACCTGAAACCTATATAATTTTATTAACCAATATTATCCTAATCCTATATAATAATAGCATAATATGCAAATGGACTGAACATCAGAATGATCTGTCAGTGGGGGGCAGGGCTGGCGAACAGGTGGTGCCAGGCCAGCCAAGGCGTGTGCAAGTGGGCAGAGGGAGGTGACAGCGATCGGAGGGCAGGGGACGGTGGCGACCAGAGGTGGCAGAGGAGTGATGTGGGGGGGGGGGACAGCTGTTTGCCTGCCAGCACCATCCCCTGATCGGCCGGCCCGGTTGCCTCCTGCAGAAGGAGGCCAGACTGTAGCTTAGGCCTGCTCATGGGAGCAGGCCTAAGCCATCAGTCGGACATCCCCTGAGGGCTCCCGGACTGCGAGAGGGCACAGGGTGGGCTGAGGGACCCCCCAGAGTGCACAAATTTTCATGTACTGGGCCTCTAGTAAATTCAATAAAAATTTAAAAAGCATTTTCAATTAGTTTGCCTTTATTTTTGAATTTGGTTTGCTAATATTATTGAGGAATTTTGCATAATGCATCAGGAATATGAGTGTGTAATTTTCCTTTTTTGTGTTTTTTTTTTTTTTCTTCTGGATTTGATACCAGGATTATGCTGGCTTTTTTTTTTTTTTTTTTTTTTATAATGAGTTTTTCTCTGAATATATCTAGTTTACATGGCAATCTGTTCTTTAAGGCCAATGTTTTCTTATTGTCATTCTATAGATGATGTACTTATTGATATAATTGAGGATTGATGTTTCCTACTATTATTGTAATTGTGTTATTTTTATTATTATTATATACTATAGGCCAATGCATGAAATTCATGCACTGGGTGGGTGTCCCTCAGCCCAGCCTGCCCCCTCTCACAGTCTGGAAGCCCTCAGGGGATGTCCTACAGACAGCTTAGGCCCACTCCTTATCTGGCCACAGTCTGGCAGCAGCGGCTTGGAGCACACCCCCCTGGCTGAGGGGAGGGTCCGAGAGGTGGTCAATGCACCTCATAGTGACTGGTTGATTGGTTGTTCTGATCATTATGCCATTATGGTCACTGGCCTTTTATTATATAGGATGTTAATATCTGCTTTATATATTTAGGCGATTTTTTTTGTTGGGTGCATAAATATTTATATATTATATCTTCTTGTTGGATTAACAAGTTTATCAATATTACACCCTTTTTTGTTTCTTGTTACAGTCTTTGTTTTACAGTCTGTTTTGTTTTGATATAAGTATTGCTACTCCAGTTTTCTTTTCTATTTTATTTGCATGTACTAAAGCATATAGCCAAACTAACTATTGGATTTGATGCAATTCCCTTTAAGAGCCACACAACCTCTCTATGTTCCATTTTCTTGTAATGGATCATTTGATATCCTGGATATCTAGGGTATTGGGACTCAACCCAATACCACAGATGTCCAATGACATTTTATATGGAGACATTTTCTTGTTATGTATTTGGTTGTTTCTGTAAGTATACTCAGTTAACCATTAGCTTTAAATTCTCTGCTTTATCTTGTGCTTTGCTTAAGGGCTGGTTGCTTGAGAGTTTTACTTAATTTTCTCATTTTATTTCTTGGCGTTAGCCTTTTCTTGTGAGCCTGCTTTTATATTTTCTCTTTATTTTCTTTCCTTGTCATTAGTGGCAGACTACTGTTGTATGTTTCCTGGTGTTTGCTAGGCATTTGGGGTAGGATGAGGAGAACAGAATGCTTTCTGTTTTCATTCTGCCTAAATTATATCCAAAGCCTGTGTCTGTGTCTTGACAATGGTTTGTTTTTCATTTATTCTGTATGTTACAGTGTTTGGATACCTCCAATTATCTGGTGCAAAGAGGGTTTGTTGCTTCTTTGCAAGGAGTAGAAGTGTTTTTATATTTTCCTCACAATCGTTCTTATCCTTCTGCATTTAGTGTGACAGAGTTTGCTGCCTGTGGGTTAAGGCTCTGTAGGGTAGAAAGGGGTGAAGAATATGGTTAGAGCTGTTTCTTCCCCACCCCCAGCGGGAAGTTCTGCCTTTCCAGGCCTGCACCAAGAGAGATGATTTATTTCTCTTCTGCCCCCAATTTTCTTGTGAACAAGTGGTGAGGTTAGCTGGGAAGAGCTTGTGAGTGTGTGTGAATTTCCCTCTTGTCCACGGACCTCAGGATTTCTATACTCTCTTCCTAGCCTTCATTCAGCCCTTAGCAATTTGTTAACAATTTTAATTGCATTATTCTTACCAGAGTTTATGGTGCCCGGCATTTCTTTCTCCAATGCTCTGCCCCAGGTGGGTAAGGGCTTGCATCCCCTCTATCTTTTTTTTTTTTAAAAAAAAATATATTTTATTGATTTTTTACAGAGAGGAAAGGAGAGAGATAGAGAGCCAGAAACATCGATGAGAGAGAAACATCAATCAGCTGCCTCCTGCACATCTCCCACTGGGGATGTGCCCGCAACCCAGGTACATGCCCTTGACCGGAATCAAACCCGGGACCCTTCAGTCCGCAGGCCGATGCTTTATCTACTGAGCCAAACCAGTTTCGGCCCCTCTATCTTTAAGAGGATATTATTAATTTAAGTTTAAGGATAAATTGCTTTCTATGACCTTAACTTCCTAATGTGTTAAGAAATGTCATTATTTTGTTGAGCACCTAACTTTTCTTGTGGGTGGTAAGAAAACTGTCTTTTCCGGAGCTCAATTATCATTTTAATAACATATTAGCTGACAAATTTAAGTCCCCCTCAAAACTTATTGAAAATAATATATAACATAATTTGATTTAAGAAAGTATTTAACCCGTTATTAGCTATTCATATACTCATTTCTTAGTATAAACACCAGTATTTTGAAGTATTCTGTTTGTAAACCATTGTAGAATTAATGGTCAGTGAAAAAATCTGGCTTTTTCCTTAATATGGGACAAGACTATTGTAAAAGAGGCAAGAAGATAGAGGAAGGATCACAAACACAGATGTTTAAAGAAATATTGGTTTTAGGTAATATTACATTTGACAATTGTGTACCTGGAATTCAATCCTTTAAAATTATGCAAGACACACTTTCTTTAGAAATGTTTCCGTGCCTCCAGAGATGGAATAGCCTATTCTTGAGAGTCATGAATTAAGTTGATGCCAAACATGAAAAGAATACATGACACATCATTAATTTTCAATAAATATTTGCTATTTTATTATTAATAAGACCAATCTAATGGTGGGTTAGAATGTCGAGGATGGAGAATGTGAAACAGTGAAATAACGTAATGATAGCATACTGATTATGTGAATTGATTCAGCTACACAGTTAAACGCAGCTGGAGATAATAGTTTAATTAACATTTCTATTATATATCTTTGCTAAGTATGCAGAATAGACTTATGGCAGATAAATCATACTTGATATTACCAGAAGGTATCAAAGCCAAAGATATTTAATGTTCATTAGGTGATTTTTATATTCTCTGATAATAGGTGGTAGAAAAATAAATAAATAAAGGATCCTGAGTTATATACTTGTTTTACTAAAAGACTATTTCAACTATTCATAAATATGGCACATATGGGCACTTTCAAAGGATTAAGATATTTTAAAGTTTCTCTTTATTCATGCATATGTTAAAGCAGCTACTTGACTATATCCCTGAAATAATAACCATAAACAATGAAGAATTTGACCTTGAGGTAGAGGATGTTGTGAACAACCATGAAACTGTTTTTCACTTTTATATGACTTTTATAATTGAATCAATTTTGAGGAAGACTATATCTCATGAATAAATGTTCATGAATAATTAACTGTAAAATATGCATTCAAATTAAATAATAATATATAATTGATAGAATTGTGAAGTACTCTCTATCTAAATGTTCACATAAGTCTTTCAAAGATAGTAATTTTAATATGGACGTAATACATTTATGATTCAGTTCACTTGTTTAATGAGATAATTTCTGGAATATGTGATTAGGGATGCATCAGTGATATTTAAAGACTGCTTATCTTTCCCAAATGTTTAATGACCCAATGGCCTTTCCATAAATACCTATATGACCCTCAACTGTATGATGGTTAACTATCAACTACTTGCATCTCCTCCTTCTCATATTGTAATTTGCTTTTATGAAAAACCAGTTCTTTAAGTTGTCTCAGTTATACTTCTTTGACAAGTACTCTCCTTCACCATTGTTCCATGCATGTCCAAAAGGGCATTGACTTTTATTAATGTTTAGCACCTGAATGCTTCTTAAAAATGTATTTATTACTCTTTATTGACCCACCATTGAATTAAATTATACCTATAACAATCTTATTTGGCATATTGAAACAGATATGTTTGCTCGGTGTTCTTCTTAAACCAGAATTTATTATTCAGCAAATATAACAAACATGATTACATTTTTATGCCTTTGAGTTATGTGAAAGGAAGAAAATGTATAATCCCACTATGGGTATGACTTGTCTTACAAGCATTTGACCCTCCACAGATAAATACAATCCCTACATTTTCTGTGATATTTAGTATACATTTTTATTTTAACTCTTTCTAGTTTATATTACTATTAGAATATAAGTTCTTGGAAAATAAACTTTATTTGTTTTAATTCTCAGTACAGAAAAATATAGCTGATCCAAAATAAGCATTCCATAATTGTTGGTTGAATGAATTATTTAATAAAATCAGAATTTTGATTCAGAATTTATCACTTCCAACACAAATATGATGTTTTCTTAAATTACTTGATTTCAATCTTACTGTAACATTTAATATTCAAGACCATGTGGTATTGGTGTAATGGCATACAAAGGAACCAAAGGAAAAGAATGTGAGTAAAGAAATAAACCTATACAATTGAGTGTTGATAAAGTTCCAAGGAAAAAGCGTAGTCATTTCAGTAAATGGTGCATAAACAATAGACATCCATAAGGAAGACAACAAATCATGACCCACACCTCACAACAAGACAAAATTTACCAGTGTGGCTCAGTGATTGAGCATTGATCTATGAACCTGGAGGTCATGGTGTAATTCCTGATCAGGGCATATGCCCTGGTTGTGGGGCTTGATCCCCAGTAGGGGAATGCAGGAGGCAGCTGATCAATGATTCTTTCTTATGTTCTATCTCTCCCTCTCCCTTCCTCTCTGAAATCAATAAATATATATTTTTAAAAAACTTACCTTGGAATGGCACATGGATCTAAACATAAAAGCTAAAATTAAAAAACAACAACAAAAAAAACTCACTAAAATCTTAAGATACCATAACATTTCAAAAGAAGCATAGGAGATCATTACCCGGTAGATGGAGATGGGAGGTCAATGAACAAAGCTGAATAAGAAAATTGCTGAAGGTGATGGAAATTTCCGATATCACAATGATTGTGGTTTCATCAGATTAATCACTTATTAAGATTCATTCATCTGTACACTAAAAATGGATGCATTTCATTATATGAAATGCTTCAATAAAGTTGGTTTCTCAAAAACATAATATACTTTAAATATGTGCAGTTGTTTTCTATGTATTATTAGACAATAAATTTGTTTAAAATTTATTATGAGATACCCACACATACTTTAATAGCAAAAGTAAAAAGAAGAGACATTGAAACATGCAAAGACTGATGTATTTCAGAAGGGGAGGGGAGAACAGGAAGAGAATAAACAAAGAACTTATATGCATATATGCATAGCCCATGGACAAACAGTGTTGGGAAGGTCAAATATCAGTGTTGGGAAGGCATGGGGAGGGGGCAGAAGTGGGTGGAGGGGATCAATAGGGGAAGAAAAGGGGGCATCTGTAATACTTTGAACAATAAAGTTTTTTTTTAAAAGTCTGGTGATACCAATTGTATGTGAGCATTTAGAGCAAGCTGAACACCTCATACTTTTATGATTGAAGTATAAAATGAAAACAGTTTGACAGTTTATTAAAAATAGGCATATATTGACAATATGACTAGTAATTCAATCCTACATTTATATATCCATCTAATACAAAACACACATGCACACACATACACACGGTTCTCATTATTCATGGATTTCATATTTACTAATCTACCTACTCAC
The DNA here is from genome assembly GCF_964212035.1 of Myotis nattereri. Classification (NCBI taxonomy): domain Eukaryota; kingdom Metazoa; phylum Chordata; class Mammalia; order Chiroptera; family Vespertilionidae; genus Myotis; species Myotis nattereri. The sequence continues at coordinate 82,976,295 of NC_138077.1, forward strand.
TCTCACTAAAATTTATTTCATGTCAAAAAGCACACTTGCAGCACTTTATGTTCATTCATGAATATACACAAGAATAGTGGAAATGTAAGTTACACAACATATACTTGGCAGCTTCAGTTGCCATAACAAATATCATATACCAGGCAGCTTAAACAACAGGAATTTATTCCCCGCACTTCTGGGGCCTGGAAGTCCAAGATCAAGGTGCCACTGAGAGTTTTCTCCTTGAGTTACAGCCTTCTTCTTGCTGTGCCCTCACTGGTCCTTTCTTGGGTGGAGGGAACGAAAAGCAAGCTCTTGGAAATATCTTCTTATAAAGTGCTTATCCCATCAGGTGGTCTGGCCAGCACTATCCCAGCTGAGGTTGAACAGGGAGATGTTTTACCTCTCGTTTCAGGTCTTATCTATAATAATGAAAGAATAATATGCTAATTAAACCGGATGACCTTCTGGACCAAGCCGGGGCTGGGAGGGAAGCCTGGGTCCCGGTGCCTGTTGGTGGCTGGAGGGAAGCCCGGGTCCTGGGTGCCAGAGGGAAGCCAGTGCCAGCAGCCATGGGAAAAAAGGCCTACTCTTGCACTAATTTCGTGCATCAGGCCTCATGTACTGTAAATATCTTTTTTACATTCTGTTTAATGTCACATTCTTTGATTATTGTTGGTGATTTCATTTTTAAATGGCCCCCAAAGTAATGCTGAAGCATTGTCTAGGGTTCCTAAGTCCCAAAATGATTTGAACACCGAAAGTATTTATGATAACTTTATTCACAGTAGCCTGAAACTGGAAACCACCTATGTTTCTATTAAGACATAATAAAAACCAAATTGTGTTATAATGCAATACACTAAACACAATATCAAGACACACAACAACTGGGTAAATTGCTAAACATTAAAAGGAATGAAAAAAAAAACTTGAACATGGTTGAGTATTTTCTGTATAAATATGATATTAGGGAAGAGGCAAACTAAATGATAATGATAGAATATAAATTAATAACTGCCTGGGTTGAGAGTTGGAAGATGGCACTCATTGTAAAATGTCAATAGGGAACTTTTTAGGATGCTTGAGGTAATTTCAAGAGCATATACTTTTATCAAAATTCATACAACTGTATATTCCAAATGGGCACATTTCATTGTATATAAATTATAATCATATAAAGTTGATTTTCAAATGATATAAAAACAAGTTGAAGACTGAAATATGATGGTCAGAGGAGATATCTATATAATAAAGAGCCAGATTCGAAACAACTGATTAGGACCAAAGACTCGACCAGACCGGCAGTCAGTGCTGGGTTGCTGAATCAGTGCTGGGTTGCTGTGGGGACCCAGCACTGACTGCCATGGGTTTGGGCACCCTGACCCAGCACTGACTGCTTAGGGGCCTGCAGATCAGGCCCAAAGAGAGGCCTGCAGAAAGAGAGGCAGGGTCTGATCCGTAGCCTCTGTGGCAGCCATTGATCAGAACTTGCCTCTCTTTCTCGCCCAGCCTGGCCAACAGCTGGGCCTCCATTTCTCTCCAGACCTCCACCAGGGCTGCTGATCAGCCCCACCTTTCTTATCAGGCCCCATTGATAGGCCCAGAGATGCTGACTGGCATAGAAACTGACCAATCAGAACCAAATCTGGGTCAATTGTGAGGAGCCAATGGCTGCTTAGGAGGCAGAGCTTTTGATGCTGACTGGCATAGAAATTGACAAATCAGAAACAAATTGGCTGGCTGAGGATGGCAATTGGGGGCGAGATCAGACCAGCAAGGGAGGGCAGTTAGGGGTGATCAGGCAGGCAGGCAGATGAGTGGTCAGGAGCCAGTGGTCTCAGATTGTGAGAAGGGTGTCTGACCACTGCGATTGGGCCTAAACTGGCAGTTGGACATCCCCTGAGGGGTCCCTGATTGGAGTGGGTGCAGGCTGGGCTGAGGGAACCCCCCAACTCCATGCACAAATTTCGTGCACCGGACCTCTAGTATTTAATAATATAGATGACAAAAAAATCTTAAATCAAATAAGATCAGCAAATGTATGGATGCAGAAGTTTAAATTTTTAGAAGTCTCATCATTCTCCAAGATTCTGCATAAGTATAACTCAGGAAAGTAGTAAAGGGGCCTTTCATTATTTTTCTCTTTTGATAAAACAGGATCTAGAATGTTAATTTTAAAAACACTTTTCATTATACTGAATTGTAGGTTTTAGGGAACACACACACATACATACAAACATACACATACACACAAACACCTGCACATGCACAGACACACAGATATACAACTTTTTATACCCTAGTATCTATCAGAGCACTTCATAGTGTTTGTTGAAATTAATTTTCTTAAACTCCAGCCAGTACCAGCAAGATTTTGTAAAATATCTTTTTTCCAAAATGATCTGAAAAACTTGTTTCCTGGTGAACATCTTAAAGGATTTTCTGAACAGATTTGGAGTCTACTGCTTTTGATATAGCCTTGGGATTCTTGAAGATTTGCTTTGAGGATTAAAAGTTATAGGAATTATAGGCCTGGGGTTGATTCAAATTTCTTGGAAACATTTTAGTTTTTTGATCTATTTAGTATCCAGTTATGTCCACATGAAAGCAACCACAAACAAAGGCCCTTATTAGATAAAGTTTTTAAATCAGAAATGTCATGTATTTATTGAATCTAATACCCTAATACCCAGTTTAGTACTTCTTCACTGACTTAATTGTGGTCTACTTTCAAGTCACCTTATACAATTAGGTTGTTTCAATAGAAACACCTTAAATCTGATCTCTCCTTCATTGTCTGGCCAAACTGTCTTAATAGGAGATGTTTGAAAGAGGCACAATTTACAATAGCTAAGATTTGCAAACAGTCTAAGTGCCCATCAGCAGGTGAGTGGATTAGAAAAGTGTGGTACATCTACACGATGGAATACTAGGCTGCTGTAAAAAAGAAGGATTTCTTACCATTTGCAACAGCATGGATGGAACTTGAGTGCATTATGCTAAGTGAAGTTAGCCAGTTGGAGAAAGATAAATATCACATGATCTCACTCATTTGTGGAATATAATGAACAACATAAACTGATGAACAAAGATAGAACCAGAATCATAGAAGCATCGAACAGACTGTCCAACCTATGAGGGAAGGTGGGGAGTGAGTGGATAAAAGATCAACAGAAGGACTTGTATGCATGCATATGAGCATAACCAATGGACACAGATGGAGGGGGGAGGTGAGGGCATGTACTGGGGGGTAAGGGCAGGTGAGGAGAGGTCAAAGGGGAAAAAGGAGCCATATGTAATACTTTAAAAAATAAATAATTTAAATTAAGAAAAAAAGAAAGAGGCTTAAAACCTTATCTCTGTGAAGGCTGTTTTCAGCCACTTTGTTTACATTTATCTCTCCTTGTAGAGTTTGTTAAAACCTTCACTCAACATCTAACTAAATCAATATATTCACTCTTTCCGCAACCATTTTGAACATTGTTACGAAGTCTGTTGACATGAATCTCTTTATTTTATCACAGGTTATTGATGTTATAATGGTATAAAAAAGGTCAACAAAGGTCAGGGTTCACTGCTGGAGACTCTTGATATTAATGGAAAGAGGTAGCTTAATAAAATATTAAACTGTTGGATGTCCTGGAAGTCACTCAGTAAGAGGTCAAAGTGGAGAATGGATATATGTAAATAGAGTCTAATTTTGTATGTTCATATCTATGTCCATTTATTTTCTTTTAAAATCCCACCATTTGTATATAGTGGTTAAAAAACACAGCCAGTTTTTAAAAAATTATATTCTGAGGTTAATTCACATCACATTGAGCTATGCCCCCTTTCTATGTTAGGTGACCTATGTCTCCTTTTTCATTTTTAGAAAGAAAAATACTGTATATGTAAAGACAATATCTAACTCACTTAAGGATTTTATTTTATTACTTGGGAAAAATTCATAATATTTAAGTAGAAAAACTATCAAATATAAAAAAGTGAGAACTAAAATTTGCCTTTATATCAAACTCATAATTTCTTCTTCCCACTTACCTTTTCTGAAAAAAGTGAAATACAAATATTGTTATAAATAATAATTTTAAATAAATGTCAAAAATATTAATGCTTTATGACTGAGTAATTTTCAGGTTAATAGACATTAATGTAAATATACATAATTATTAATAAAATATATTTATTATGCATGCTTATTTTAGTTTATTATTATTGGACAATATTTCTATTTCACACCATAAACCTCACCATTATTTGCATCTATTCATACTGTAAGACAGTGTCAACCAACTGGAACCAATAGACCCCATAGAGCATACCTTATCTTCTATTTTGTATATAAGTTTTATTAGAACACAGGCTTTGCTTTTATGCTACAGTGGCAATGATGAGTAGTACAACAGAGACCACTGACTCACAAAGCCTAAAAACAGTTGGCCTTTTACAGAAAAAACTAGTGGCCTGGTGCATGAAATTTATGCACATTAAAAAGAAATTAATTAGAGGAAATATTTTAATATTGCTATTCAAGTCCCCTGGACGGGCGCTGGGTGGGGAGGCAGCCTTACGTCCCAGGCCAGTGCAAGTCCCTGCCCACCCATGCCTGTCTTGCATGCAGCCTCCTGCTGTTTGTTTGTTACGGTGTCATGGTGTGATGACCATTTTCATATTGGCCTTTTATTATTATGATACTATTAGGCCCAACTTTTTGATTATTATGTGTGATAAATTCCTGGAAATGTAATCATCCAGCCCAGGAGCCTGAATATTTGCTACGTCTTGTCAAACTGTCTCCAGAAATGCTGTCCCCTGTACTCCAGAGCAGTGCTATCAGCTGTCTGTTTCATCGCACCCTCTCCAGTACTGAATGTTGTGATATTTTAAATGTTCCCGGTATCTTTCCTTTGCATTACTTGATTACCTTTGAAGTTAACTTTCTCATGTATATTAGTTATTTTATTTCTTCTTTAGTTCAAGGTCTTTGCTCAGACATATTCTTCTTTGATTAATCCTATTTCATTCGAGTTCACAGGAAGCAATTGCAGGGTCCATGGAGGAAGGTGGGGTGCAAGAAGGGGGAGAGTGGTGCTGGACCAGATGTGGTTGGCAATGACTCCTGTTAAAGGTTATATCGGAGGTGTGGGGGGGCGGGGGGGGTTAAGGGCAGTGTTAGGTACTGAGACAAATGTTAGGGTGAGGGCACGCAGTCAAAGGTCACCATTTGGGATGTTGGGCCCCTGAGGTCTGGTGGGGAGGATGAAGGTCAGACCCGGGCTTGGTGAGGGATGCAGGAGGGGAGCTGTCTAGCTGGGAAGGCCTGTAGTTCTGGGTGGCTCCCTGGATTCAGGCACCCAGCACTTGCCGTCAGTGGCCACCACACTGTCCAGGCCGTGCGACAGCCAGACGGACCTGCAGCTTCAGCTCCGGCCCCGCTGCAGGGGCTGTGGGGAGTCGTGTGGCCTCCAAGCTTGTACCTCCTCGCCTCTGAGCTGGGCGCGTGCCCTCTTCAGGGAAACCACCTGAGCGGCCCCTCTAGGGGACGTCACCTGGTGACGTCATTAGCGGGCATGCGCCACACAGCCCATGCTGTGCGGGTGGGGGAGACTTTATGGGAGGAGGTCCTCTGTCCCCTCACCCCGCCACCGCAGGCCTGGAGCCCTCATCCCTGCGCACATGGTCGTCTGTAACGGGCACTCAGAGCCCCGGGTGGGGGTAGCGGGTTCCCAGGGTGTTGGAAACCACTCATCCCAAGGGTCCCGCGGCCTCAGTGTTGCCACGTGACTGCATGGCCTTGGTGTGATGCCACTACTTTCTGATGCCAGTTTTTCACCTTGAACTCTTACATTAACCGCAAGGACAGCTTTCCTCTTCCGCCTCTGGGGACTCACAGTTTTGTTGCATACGCTCCTTTCAAAGGGCATTTTCTAGTTCTTGGCCGTGTGGGGAGTTGCTGACTTTTCTTTCCAGGTTTGCACATGGGGCATCCTGAATTCTGTGCGGATGGTGACTCTGTCTGTTCTACAGCAAGCCTGTGAGCGAATAAATATGATCTCCATTTTACATCTACTCTCAGACTGTGGTAACATTTCCTCAAGTGGGACTGGATCCTATAAACCAATTCCCACGCTCTACTACACTGAATAAGAATGAGGATCCGAGCTCACCTATCACATGAGGAGCCCATGAGGCAGCCTCACATCCCCGGCCGGGCGCCGGGCTGGGAGGCAGCCTCATGTCCTGGTGGCCAAGTCCCCGCCCCCTTCCCCATCCCCGATGCTGTGCGTGTAGCCTGCTGATCGGTAGTTACGTGATGGCGTCCCAACCAATTTGCCTATTACCCTATTATAAGGATAGATGTTTGGACTTTGATTTATAAATTTTCTCTGGAATCTAAGACAAAAAACTGGCTGGGTAATTCCTTTAGAAAATATTAAATACTTGTAAAAGAAGACCTTTAAAAAATAACTTCCTAATAGTCACTTTCAGCTAGAATTTTCAAGGAAGATGAAACATATTAAACACAACTTTAATTAGTTGGTGTTTTATTTTAGGAGAGGTTAAGCATTGTCTATTATTTATCCTGAATGCACTCAAGTGATCTCAAAGAGGAGGTTAAGTCTAATATGTCATCATCTAATATTATAGTGAGAAAATTAATTTCTAGAGAATGGTAAGTATGTAGATAGACACACATGCACATACATGCACAGACATATGTGCTTACACACTCATACATGCACTCATGCATACACATACAAACACTCAGACACATTTTTTTTTCCTTATCAACAATGAGCCCTAAGCAAGTGAGCCCTGTCTTCCTTTTTACTCAGTTATTCATGACATCCCACAAAAACACAGCATCCCAAAGAAAAGCAATAAAAAGCTAAATCAATCTTGATACAAAACCAATGATCTCTATTCACAGAGTATTGAATTTTGAAGACCAAAAGAAAAATGTTTATCATTTCTTTGTGAGATTCAGAGACACCACCCCCCCCGCCCCCCATATGAATTCAACTCTAATCTTTCAAGTTTAGTGCAAACGTGGGTATCTAAAATGCTATGACTTTAAGTGGTTTTGAGTTCTGTAATGAAAAGTTCGAGCATTGTTTTCAGATGAAACACTTCGTGGCAGAGCTTCAAGGAGAGAATATGTGATTGTGGGGAGATTAAAAATTCTTACTGCATTATGTTGTCCTCCTTCTGTGGGATAGGCTTGCTGTCAGTGCTGCATCAGGAAGAGTGACAGATCTGTTTCCACAGCTTGTGGAAACCGAAGACAGATGAGGCTGTACACTTTTAACATAGGATGTTATTTTCTTAGGCACCAGATAGCAATATTGAAAGGACATTATTTACCCAGTTTATATTCTGCCATAGTTAAAATACATAGTACTTTTATTTATTATCAATTAAGGAGTTTTAAATGATAATAGAATTATCGCTTTTTAAAATATATCTTTATTGATTTCAGAGGGCAAGGGAGTGGGAGAGGGAGAGAGAGATAGAAACATCAATGATGAGAGAGAATCATTGATTGGCTGCCTCCTGCATGCCCCACCCTGGGGACCAAGCCTGCAACACAAGCATGTGCTCTTGACCAGAATCGAACCTGGGACCCTTCAGTTCACAGGCCAACGCTCTATCCACTGAGCCAAACCAGCTAGGGCTCATTTTTATTAGAGAAGTTGCTGAGTATAAATAGAACACCAAGCCCTCTGTCTTGGAAAAAAAAGGTACTGTCAGAGCACGCAGCAGGAGCTCTGCTCAAGCTCTGGTGCTCTGAGTTGTTCTGAGTGGCTGTGAGTCCATGTATTCTTCTAAATTCTTCTATCCGACTATGTCAGGGCTGGTTCTTGTTTGGACCCTGCTCACTGTGCTAACTGTTGGGAACTTAGGCCAACTTCCTCCTTTATGCCCTGCTCATTAGTAACAGGTGTTGGGTCTGAGCCCCTCTGCCTGCAGCTGGACCTCCTAGGAAGCTGGATCTTAGACGGAGAAGCCATGAGAGGTTGTGGGTGTATAGGAATGAGTCTATTGCAGAAGCCAGTGGTCACATAGCCAACAGACAAGAACAGTCCCCACAGCAAAGTCTATACAGGCCGGCAGCCAGACACTCACTGGTGAACATATATCTTTCCCATAAAACAGCATCAGTAATTGTACCCACAGCTATTATCTGAGCACGTTGCCGTATAGACTCACCGCCTCACATCATAGCAGTATCTGAGCTCCCTGGCTCAGCAGCTTCTCCTGTCTCTCCTGCCCAGCTGCTCTCTCTAGCAAACTTCTTCACACACTTCATCCTTGCTGCTCTCTCTCCATACTCCAGCAGGCTTCTTCTCACTCCAGCCTACTCCAGCTAACTAACTGGTCAGTAACCTACTTCTATACCATTTAGACAAAGAAGGCTTCCTGCCAATAGTTACATCAATCATATTGGCTACTGAAGGGCACAATGTACCATGTGTCCTTGCACCCGCTCATGGTATTTTGGCCTGATTAGGATTCCCAGGCTCAGAGTCCTTGCACATCCCATTTAGGCACATGCCCAGAGCGGTCTTTGGACATGCTGGTGTATTGATAACACGGCCTTTGTGCTCCCACCGGCCTTGACTATCCAGGGACCTGGCATGGTTCCCACAGGTATATTTTCACTAGCGTTTTTTTAAGAAAACATTTTTAATTAATCAGTTAGAAAATAGGAGAATAGACAGAGTGCAATGATATTCTGTGCCTATTTTCCTGTCTGGAAGGGAACCTAAATTGAAAGTATATATTCCACACTTTCACAATGAATGGAAATATTTATGTATGTAAACAAGTATGGTTTCCTTAGCATACAACTTAATTAAATAATTATCCTATCCATTCTTATGTAGAGAAACACAATCTGTGGTTTTAAATGCGACTATTATAAAAAGGTAATATTTAATGTCGTTAATATGCATAAATAGTTTTCTTCATATTTATATTTCATTAGTTTTAAAGGTTTCCAGTTTATGGAGAAAATACCTTCATGGTAAAGAGATCACTTTTGTGAATATGATGTATTTTTTTGAATTTGAACAAATTTTACCAGTAAAGAATACACAAAGATACTATGGGCATTTAATTTCAATATTAAGAAATGAAGAATCCTACCCAATGGACATAAGACACTGGGGGGTAGGGGAGGCCAGGGATTGTCAAGGGCGGGGAAAAAAAAGGACACATATGTAATACCCTTTGTAATACTTTAAGCAATAAAACAATAAAAAAAAAGAAATGAAGAATCTTTTAAAATGTTGCAGATGTGAGGACTGTGTACAAAGAGAAAGTCTTGCTGCCAGTTTGCACCAGGCTTCTGAACCCTCCAGAGAGTGATTCCTGAGCCGTCATGTTGAGGAGGAAAAGTTAGGGTTCAGCCTTTGGTGAATCAAAGGTTCCTGCTCTGTGCTTCTCTGGCAGTATCTCCGCTGAAGTAACCTGTGACACATTGGCTTCCAGGAAAGTTTGGTATATGTAACCAACTTGTCCTTTTCTATATTAAACATTTACTTATACTATTTTCCAAGTAGGGAAGAGACTCGGTGAAGGTGAACGAGTTGTTAGAAGAGAAAATATGCTTACTATTTGGGATTTCATTGTCTTTGTAACTCTTAATTAACTTGATTCTTCTAACTCTGATATACGTCTGATTGGTCAGGTTACTATTAAAAAAGTAGAGATGACAGGAAAGGTGAAGAGGTTGTATTTGTTCAATTTTGATAAGAAATTTATATACATATGAACAAGGACATTAAACAGCACAAAAAAAATGTGATTGAGTGGTAAAACAAGTATTTCTGTTAATAATGAAAGATCAGCTGAGTTATCCAAAAGAAAAGTATTCTGATAAATCATTGGATTATGAATGAAGGAGACAGGAGTCCTTGAGTTACACTTGTACAAATACACATGCCTGGAGAACTTGAAACACCAAATGAAAGAGAAATATTTTAGTTATAGAAATATAAATTATGGAACTTGAATTGCTAGTTGAAATATTACCCATAGTTGACTGATTTCAATATATATTATCATAGTCTCCTTCAGAAATATTGTACTATTCACATTCTAATTATCAGTGGTGGTGATCACTTTTGAAACATGGTGTTTGTGCGCTACCTCATTTAATTTTCTTCTTGTTATAGTTATTTTCTTTCTCTATTAGTTTTATTGAGATATAATTCACTCATATCACTCTATCTTGTTTTAAATACTAGAATATAAAAATTATCTTTTTGTACTCTCTATATCCATTACATTTTTTAAAACAACCCAGTCATATCAATTTTTGATTGGGATATTGATATTTGGCCACTGACTTGTAGTACTTTTATTTGTAAAAATACTTTTTATTTTCAGTGCATAGTTATTTTTACACATGCATTTTTATATTATAAAGTGATATAAATACAATTATTTTTAAAACTCAGTGGTATAGGTGTGAAATAGAAAATAATGATGCCAGAAATACTGATGCCTCTTCAGTGTTAGTATTAATTTTGGCTGTGCGTAGCATAAATAACTCCCAGTAACAGTGACTGTGAAGTGATATAGTTTAATTCCTCTGCCATATAAAAAAGTACTGATAGCTACACATGTTGGTAGGGTACCTAGGTTAAAACCAGTTGTGTGGTTTGCCATTTAAGAAAAGTTCCCCATGCCTTGTTCACCCATGATGTCTTTTGGGTGCTTTACATTAATAATTTGGTACATTAGATTACTTATTTTATACTTTGTGTTTAAACTTTATTTGGTCACATTATATTTTCTATATATATAGAAATATGTGATCAATCTGCTAATATTAAAATATATATGTTTATACCTCAATAAGAAAAGCAGCCCATTAAGGAATTGATCTAAAGAGGTGAGGTGGGAGGGATGCCATACTAACATTGTGTCTTGTTTCTTTTCTAACTCACCACAGTTGTCTCTCACAAATTTAAAAAATAAAAATCTTCTCCCTACGTTGAAAAAGCTGACTCTTTTTCTAAGCCCAAAGTGTTGCTCAATACCTCTCCTAGTCTACACTAATAAAAGGCAAACATGCAAATTGACCATACCTTCGCTACACCTTAAGCCACGCCCACCAGCCAATCGGAGCGACTATATGCAAATTAACCCAAACAAGATGGTGGCCGGCAGCCACGGAGTTGGAGCAAGCAGGAAGCTTGGTTGCTCCAGTGATGGAGGAAGCCAAGCTTCCCACCTGCTGCGGCCAGCTCTGAGCTCCACTCAATGCAACAAAGTTTCAATTATAGAAGGTAAATAAAACCCAGAATAAAATAAAAAGAGATGTTGAGAGCTTCCGTCTCTGGGGGGCTTGGCCTGCCTGAAAATGGCCCTCAGCCCCTCACCCAGACTGGCCAGGCACTCCAGTGGGGACCCACCCACCCTTAAGGGGGTGTGGCCAGCCTGAAAATGACCCTCAGCCCCTCACCCAGGCTGGCCAAACCTCCATAGGGTGAGGGTCCCCACTGGGAGGCGGGGGTTGACCAGCCTGCAAACAGCCATCAGCCCCTCACCCAGGCTGGCCAGGCATCCCAGTGGGGACACCCACCCTGAAGGGGGTGTGACCAGCCTGCAAACGCCCATCAGCCCCTCACCCAGACTGGTCAGGCACCCCAGCGGGACCCCCACCCTGATCCGGGACACCCTTCAGGGCAAACCAGCCAGCCCCCACCCATGCACCAGGCCTCTGTCCTATCTAAAAATAGACAAACATGCTAATTGACCATACCTTCACTACGCCTCCCATGGGCTAATCAGCATGATATGCAAATTAACCGCCACAAAGATGGCAGATAATTTGCATACTGCAGGCAGGGTAGGGCAGCACAGCCACCAGCATGAGAGCTGCCATCTAGGCCCCCGTGTGTGACCCCAGAAGCCCCTGCCTGCTGCCCAAAGCCCCAGAAGCTGCCCAGAAGCCAGTGATCGGGGGGAGATGGGCATTCCCTACCCAGGCCTGACACCTCTGGCGGAGGCTTCAGGCCTGGGCAAGGGGCCAATCCGGCAATTGGAGGGTGATGGAGGTCGACATCTGTGGCCGAGGCATCAGGCCTGGGCGGGGGGCAGAGCCAGCAATCAGAGGGGTCTGGGGGTCCCCTGCCCAGGCCTGAAACCTGGGCCAGAGGCATCAGGCCTGGGCCAGGGGCACCAAGCTGGCGATCGGTGTGAACTACAGAGGAAACACCTTTTCTGACCGCTCATTGGTTAAGCTCCCTGTATGCCACTGGTAATATTCTTAGTAACTTGGGTAATACGAATCCAAAAAGGTGATCTAGGGTTTTTCACCACAATCCTGGTGAAAAAAATGAAGGTCTGCTGCTGGAAGGCTAAGAAATGTCATATCCTGCGTTAGCCAGTTTGGCTCAGTGGATAATGCCTTGGCCTGCCGACCGCAGGGTCTGGGTTCAATTCTGACCAAGGCCATGTAGCTAGGTTCCAGGCTCCTCCCTGGCTGGGGCCCACGTCAGCGCTCATGCAGGAGGCAACCAATCAAAGTGTTCCTCTCACTTTGATGTTTCTCTCTGTCTTTCCCTTTCTCTTCCACAATCTCTAAAAATCAATGGAAACATATCCTCCGGTGAGGATTAAAAAAAAATAATAATAAAGAAAGTATTATTATATGAAAGACATATCTTGAAAATGCCTAAAGAAAGTCGTCATTTTTTTATGGTGAAAGGACTGGAGTCTGTGTTGATGAAAAAACCTTGCTGGCTGCGGTGACTGGCAGTGGCTGCAGCAGTGGGGTGATGGGGCTGGTGCCTTCCCCTGATCAGCCCGGTCACCTCCCACAAAGGGAGGCCAGACTGCAGCTTAGGCCCGCTCCCCAAGGGGAGCAGGGAGCGGGCCTAAGTTATCACTAGGACATCCCCTGAGAGCTCCCAGTATGTGAGAGGGGGCAGGCTGGGCTGAGGGACAATACCCCCCCCCCCGAAGTGCACAAATTTCATGCACTGGGCCCCTAGTCTATATAATAAAAGCCTAATATGCAAATAGACCAAACGGTGGAACGACCAGTCACTATGATGCACACTGACCACCTGGGGGTAGATACTCAATTCAGGAGCTGCCCCTAGCCCACAGGCCCCAGGCCAGTCAAGGCAGGTGCCAGTGGGGCGACCCCCAATCGCCTTGTTGGTCACCCCACAAATTGGCCCTGATCGCTGGCCAGGCCTAGGGACCCTACACATACACAAATTTCGTGCACCGGGCTTTTAATTCTTGTATAAATTTCTCCAAGTACAATTCACATGATCTAGTCTTTACATGTACATCCTTATTGCTTTCTTTCTGGCTCACCAAATCCTAACCTATAACAACAATTTCCTGGGTAGATGCAGTCTTGTGCTTCTATCATAAATTTCCTAATCAATTAGAATTTGAGGCAGGCTTGCTATCCAGTTCCTTTTACTAATTGAATCTTGACACTTAGAAGCTTAGACTGAGGAACAAACTGTAAACTAATGTACCTATTAAAACTCAGCTTTTAAAATTTAGATGTCCTGTTGTATTTCTAACATTTATTTAAGGTCTAAACAACCTTATTCTTTTCTGTAGGTACTTAGGTTAGTTGTTCTTCCTTGGAGTCGGGGTATTGCCATGAAAACACTGGGGCCATTATTGGAGAAGGGAGGTGAGAAAAGAAATAGGATAATAAGAAAAAAAAAGTGTTATAATTTATCCAAATTTATTTTTCTGTGATTTAAAACAAATGCTAGATTGATGATATTTTTTTTATGAGATGCCTTGGGAAACCAGTATTCACTAAAAAATCAAATATAGATAATATTTAAAGAGAAGTTTTGTATTTCAATCTTATACATTTTATGAGCTTTTATTGGATTATTGACATTATCTTTCTTTCAATTGAAAACAAGATATAGGGTAGTTGAATGGATAAGAAAGCCAGACCCATATATATATGCTGTTAATAAGACCAACCCTAGCCAATTCGGCTCAGTGGATAGAGCGTCAGCCTGTGGATTGAAGGGTCCCATATTCGATTCCCAACAAGGGCACATGCCCAGGTTGCCAGCTTGATCACCAGTAGGGGGCATGCAGGAGGCAACCAATCAACGATTCTCTCTCATCATTGATGTTTCTCTCTCTCTCTCCCTCTCCCTTCCTCTCTGAAATAAATAAAAACATATTAAGAAAAAGAGACCCACCTCAGAAAAAAAGATATACACTGACTGAAAGTAAAGGGATGGAAATACATATTTTATGCAAATGGAAATGAAATAAAAAGCTGGGCAACAAAACTTACATCTGACAAAATAGCTTCTGAAACAAGGTTATAACAAGGACAAAGAAGGACACTACATAATGATAAAAAGAGCAATCCAAAGATAGGATATAACTCTGGTAAACATTTATACTCCCAACATAGGAGCACCTAAATATAAAAAGCAAATCTTGGTGGACATAAAGGGAGAGATTGACAGTTATAGAGTCACTGTAGGGGATTTTAGCACCACATTGACATCAATGGATAGATCTTCTAGACATAAAATCAACAAGGAAATGGTGGCCTTAAATGACACACTAAATCAGATGCATTTAATTGTTATCTTCAGAGTATTTCACCCCAAAGCAGCAGAATATACATTCTTTTCAAGAACACATGGAACATTTTTTATGTGTTGGGACACAAAACAAGTCTCAATAAATTTAAGATTGAAATCATATCAAGAATCTTCTCTGACAATAATAGGTGGTGGGAGCTAGGTGGAGGTGGGTAACAGGGAGGAAAATGGAGACCGAGAGAAACTTGGCTTGGGGCAATGGGCTCATGATGCAGTGAGCAGATGATGTTTTATTGAGTTATACACATGAAACCTGTATGATTTTGCAAACCAATGTCACCCTGATAGATTCAATTAAGAAAAAAAAGAAATGATGTCACTGCTTGGCTCCTCTACCCCAAGCATCTCCTCAGACAAGAGTAGTGATCTTACTTCCTGACATTACAGCCAAACAGAACTTGGAACCCTAGTAATGAGGCAGCCCCACTCTAAAACTACCCCTAGCCAGTTCACTTCGCTAGAAACAATTGCACTCACAAGATGTTTTCTTGCTGCATGCCCATGCCCTAAGGTGTGGTAGTATACTCCACCATGGATGTCCTTAGGTCTGCCCAGATGCCTTTGGCCCATTTCATGGTGAGACCCAGAAGTAACACAGGGAGGCCCAAGGTGGTTTTGTTCTGGCCAGGTCAGGACTCTGACCTCATCTGAGCAGTCCTACCTCCCCTCCGTGTGTGTGTGTGTGTGTGTGTGTGTGTGTGTGTGTGTGTGTGCAAGGGGTTTCACATGGGAAGGGTCTGCCCTGAGCAGGAACAGGCTAAGGATGGAGGTGGTTCAGTCATGTTCAAACCCCAGGTCAAGGCTGGCTGTGTAGATATAGAGTGTGGGTGGCACCCTCTGCCTGAGGTTTATCCTGAGCCATGGAGGTGAATATAATTTCCCTTGGGTGGAGGTCTGTGCAGACACAAAGCTGGGCCTGATCTGGGAGTACAAGATTCAGTGGGCAGGAACATCAACAACTAGGACTAGTCAGGGCTTGAAGTCTTCACTGGATACAGGTCACTTTCATTGTAGAGTTCAATCCAGGACATCAAGAAGCAACAGCTGGTTGACAAAGACACCTGCCTCATCTCCACCAGTAAGGGGCAGGTGAGGCACCCTACAGAAAGCCAGAGCAGGCCTGAAGAGAGTGTGGCCACCTGGGGGTCTGTGGAATCAAGGGCCATGCATGGCTGGAAGACTCCTTCCTTGAATTCACCCAGTCTCCCCAGGAAGCTCACGATTTCCGTATTCAACCTGGAGCACCCTGCCATGTTAAGCAAAGCAGGCCAGATGCCCTAGAGCCCAAGGAGCAGAGCCCAAATGAGGTAGGGGAGGTATGGTTGGAATGGGGGTAGAGGTGCATGTGGGTTATGTGAAGGAGTTGGTGCCAGACACACAGGGAGCACACCCAGTGGCTGGCCAGGAGCAAACGCCGGCCTCAGACCACCATCTGCTGGGCTGCCTGCAGGGAGGGTATCCTGTGGTGGATCCTGGGCTGCGGCTGTGTTCTGTCTTTGGGGGACAAGTGGGAATGCAGGCATGTGGGGGATATTTTCTCCTCTCACAACTCCAGCACCAGCCCATGAGGAAAAGCCAGCTCCTGCTTCAATGCCTGTTGTATATCCCTAGGAGCCCAATGCAGGGCCAGACCTGTAGGTCACAGCAGACCTGTAGGCCACAGCATCCACCTACAGCGGTTGTGCCATGTCCAGCAGTTGTGCCAGAAGCCAGTCAGGCAATAGATGGTGCTTCCTGGCCCAAAACAAAACAGAAAAATGCAGAAATCTAGAAAGACAAAGCACCAGCTGGAAAGCATTCTTCACAACCCAAAACCAGAGAAAGGTTTAACAACTCTGTTGTGCAGAAAACTCTCAAAAGTCCATGTTTTCTAAAGGGCAAAAGGCAAACACATGCACTTCCAATGAGAGGCAATGCACATGCCTCTGCATGTCAGAGGTGCCTGCTTCCCCAGTGGGGCCACAGGCTTTCTCAACACTGGGGAGAGAGCCCCGCCATCACCATCAGACTGACAGGCTTCTGATCTGGTAGTGACCAGGTTTGGAGACAAAGTGAGGAAGCAGATTCCTCATCTGATGCCCTGGAGAGAAGTTGCAAAAGGCCCCTCTTCTGGGAGAATAGTGTGCAGGACCTGTCCAAGTTCCATGGGTGTTCACCTGCCCCTGACAGGGCTCATCCTAGGTCACTCCACTTAAATTCTCGCACAATTTTTCCAAGATGTATTTTTGAGACTATCCATCATAACACTGGTGAAATAGCTAAGAATTATGAAAAACAGTAATGTCCACGGAGAGGAGTTGGGATTCACCAATCTCAGTCCACATGGACTAGGAAAGCTGAGCAGCTTCTAAAGGTGGTGCAGGGGTCTCTCTGTGCCTCAGGGGTCCTCTCATATTAGGCACTTGTACAAAATCTGCAACCAGGGTCCCACCTGAGACGCCACATACATGAGATTTCAGTAAGCAGACATGCACACGTGAACATGAGTCTGCATGTGACAGACAGACAAACAATGAGGGAAGCAGAGCCTGAGAGATACCCACCGAGCCAAACATGGTGGTCACCTCTGGGGTGGGACTTGCAAATCTCTTAAAGAATTTATGAAAAGGAAAATAAAGGGTGACATGTTTTTTTTATTTTTACCTGAACTTTGCCCTTCCAACTCATTGTTTAAAAAACACACATTTGTCTGAATTAATGGATACAGGAATTATAATTGTTTTTGAAACAAGGTTAGGGTTTTTGAATAACTTCTACATATGAAGAGTTATATTGATTGCAGACCATGGTGGAATTAGACTAATCTTTGGAGAATTTTCCTGTGAAAAAAATAATGATGGGCACAGTATTATAGATCCAGTATCATTTAAGGTACTTAGATCAACACACTTTCTTATTTTATGCCCCAATCAAAGTACAATGGTACTATCTGTTAAGGACCACTTGTAATGATGGAAAAGTAATTAATAGTAATGGTTACTTGATTGCAATGATGGCTGAATGAATTAGAAGAGATCCCATTACAGCAAAGTATTAAAGTTAAAAAGATACATCTAAAAAATGCTAGAGGTGATAGAACACTAAATAATAAAAAACGGCATAGTTTGCTTTATATTATAACTTTATTCATATTGATATTTTTATTTCCAGAGAGATGGGTATATAGAATTGTTTAAAAATCATGTCAATGGTAATTGTACTAGAAAAATAATATCTAGAATCTTTACATTAGAAAGCTATGCATAAAACTAGTTACCATTAAATTATTTATAAAGGTAGGCAATTTGTAAACATTAAGTGGATAAAATAAATAGTTCAAACACATTTTACACAATGCTTATGAGTTAGTTGATAAATAAATAGTGATGTGAAATGCATTATTTCAAAGGTGAACATTAGACAAATGAGAGCAAACTCTATAAAATACCTAGAAATGAAAATACCACATTGGCTAAGTTTTATAAAAGTCAATAACTTTTATATTTAAATAAATTTTTAGCTTTGTCTTCTTAGAAAGTCAAGAGCATTTGTTTGTGAAAAACTGAATTTTAGGAACCACATATTTAAAACCTGATTATTAAGTCAATGCATAGCAAAATATCTTACTTTATAATCAGTTAAATTGTGTTTAGAGTAAAGAACACACTTAGTTTTATTATTTTGACAATGATAACAATGTTATTATTAAGTATATATATATTGAACTATAAAACTTTATAGGAAGTAAAGCTTCAGAAGATAATTTTATACCATTTTAAACAGGATAAGATGTATTTTATTTGCATAAATATTGCCATAATTATGTTTAAGTATATTCCTTTATAATACTGCTCTTTATAAATTTTATATGTTTTCCTAATTTTTGTCTTTGTTTAACATGTATCTGGAGATGGTACATGAAAGTAAATGTATCTGAGAGGGTTTTTTGAATATTAAATTAATACATTTATGACTTTGTAACAACTAGCTCTCAATTTTTCAATAAGTTCCACATCTAAAACAAAGCCTGGTGTGCTCCTATAACAAGAAGCTTCTGTAGTTTATGAATGATGAACTTTCCATTTAATGATGCCTTTACCATCGAGCTTACGCCACTATGCCCATATTTATGCAAGATAAGGAGAAATGGGGAGAGTGGGGGACAGACAAGAGATTTGAAAGGATGTGTGGAAGACATGTGATCAGAGGTATGAATTCAGCTCTTGTCATGGAATGCACAGTCTAATGTTCCCTTCTTTGTTTGGATACTGATAGGAAACCAGTGGCAAAGTGATCCTGTATAAGCCCCTGCATAGTCAAAGGCAGCACTGATAAAAGGATGATAAGGAGTGTGTCTGTTCTTCAAAGTCTCCCCATTCCCAGATAGAGCAGCCCCCCACTTATCTGAGGTTTTGCTTTTCACAATTTTAGTTATACATAGTTAACTATGGCCCAAAAATAGTAAATAAAAATTCCAAAAACAAGTGATTCATACATTTTAAATTACATGCTGTTCTGAATAGTATGGTGAAATCTCATATCATCCTGCTCCATTTTACCTCGGAGGTAAATGATCCGTTTCCTATCCACATGTTACCTACCCCGTAGTCACTCAGTAGTCATATTGGTTACCACATCAACTGTCCTGGTATCGCAGTGCTTGTGTTCAAGTAGCCCTTATTTTATTCAATAATGGTGCTGGCAAACTGGATATGCCAAAGAGAAGCTGTAAAGTGTATATATCTATAGAAAAAGGCATATAAATATACGGTTCAGGTATGCGTTGGGGTCTTGGGGCACATTCTCTGCAGATAAGGGGAACTACTGTAATGTGGAAAGTATTCAGGATTTTCTATAGGCTATCTGGAGGCAATGAGTAGCTATCCATGGCTACTTCTGGCAAGTGGCAAAGTGATGCTGCCACAAATGTGAAATGGTAGAGATAAGCCAGCTGGAGAATATAGATGAGATTCAAGAACAGTCTATAGCTCTAAGCATGGCTGATTCAGTGTAGCCAAGAATGGAAACTGAGTACTGGAGAAAACAAAACACACACACACACACACACACACACACACGCACACACTCTCACACACACACACACTCGCACACACACATACACATACACACACACACTCACACACACATGACATTCCTCCAATCTTGGTAGCTTTTAAAAGGCCTAGGGGAAACTCTCAAGGATTCAGAGAACTCAAATCCACATTTTGTTAATAATCAAAGATCATACAAAACCATCATTGACCTACCTATTCATATATCCAGAAGAGTGACATTAGAAGGAAGATAACTGTATATTGAGACCCAAAATTTGTCTAAATGTGATTAAGTTGAAAGAGATTGTTTTAACTGAAAATTCTGAATTACTCTAAAATAGCAAGCATGACAGGAATAGAAAAGTTAGTAAAATTCATCTATAGAGAATAAAGGACTTATATTTTGTTTTACAAACTTGAGTATGACATCAAAATTAGTACCCATTTTATAACCATAGTGCAAAGTGATTTCAAAAATGCTTTGAGTGAAAGACATAGAGAATGCTTATAGAGAAGGATAGAATAAAATAAAGGAGAAACATTAAAAGAGTATAAGTTTGAAGATCTTTTTGTGAATGGGTGGAAGAAACTGAAATTTCTGAAAACAAAGCTATGTCTTTTAGTTTTCTAGAATTTTGTATAGAGCTGGTGAGAAACAAGAATATGCTCCTCTTATTACACCATCCCTCATGCCATGACTATCAGAACTAAATTTGTTCAATGACTGAAATATCTATTACTGACTTTGCAGTACTCATTTTCCAGAAACTACTTTTTTCCAGAAAATCACTGATGACAATATACAGTTATTGAATCACTTAACATAAAGTGCTGAAAAGCTTAGGTTTCTTTTGTTTGGAGATTTTTTTCTAGTCAACACAATGCAAAGTAGTAAATCATAGCTGATACATGTGGAGTCAATAAGCAGAAAATATCATGGGCTCTTTGACACTAGAAGTTAATACAGAAGAAATATCATACTTCAGTATACAATTTAATAAATTAGAAACTTAAGAGAGCTTTAAGTTTTCTTCATTCAAGAAAAACAAATTCAGAAGACAGAGACATTTTCTCATCCAAAGGAAATAAAATTTGCCTAAAAACAAAAATTTCAGTTACTAGAAAATGGCAAGTGTTAGAATCTCTGGAATCTCTTATTCATAATCTATAATTAGATTGTTTTGATATTACCATAAGGGTATTGGTGGTGTAAATATTGTCTATGTGTGTGTGTGTGTGTATACATATATACATATATATGTGTGTGTGTGTGTATATATGTATAACATATATACATATATATATGTTAGTTTTTTTTAACTGCAATTTTCTACATTTTGTCAGTAGCCAAAAACTTATTATTTCAGAAGATTGCTTGTTGGCATGCTCTGTTATTAAAACATTTGTAAATGGTCAAGCTATACCTTTATAACTATAATATTTAATTTTGTGGTCATCTATGCTAAAATGTCATATTGAACCTTTATGTAAATGAAGAGAGGAAATATCTTCGACTGATATATATATATATATATATATATATATATATATAGTCATTAGCCATTCTGTAAAAGGGAGGAAAAAAACTCTGAACAGCCTATGTGGCTCACAAGTTTTCATTTATTAAAAATTAATAATACAATTGCATTACAAAAATCAAGCAAATGAATTTAAGTTTATAAAGGGCACAATAGGGAGACATAAAACTTGAAAAGAAATTCACTAAGAAATTACATTCTGAAGGATCATTAGGCTCCTTATTATTAGGGTTAGTAGGCAATTGATGAAATCTTCAATAAAATTGAAATAGCTAAGGGCTTCAGGGAGTTCAGTTAGTGTGAAATTCTATTCCCACTTCTATATTTCCCTGTCTAATTTACATATCAAATGAATGCCTTTTAGATTTAAATGATACTAAATCTCCAGTTCTTCAATTTATTCTAAGGATGTACCCAGAGTTTAAAATAGCATAAAATGTTGCATATTCTATTTTTCATAAGCTGAATCTCATAGTGAAAAATTGATCTGGATTTGAATTTTTGTTTTATCATCAACCTTTCAAGTAATTGCTGTGTTAGACAGGAGAGATAATTGACTTTATTGCTATTTAAGTTGGTGAATTTAGCTATTATTCGTTACACAATGAAAAAAAATGTATAAGCAGTTCTCTTAGATCAAGGCATATTTTTTGTTTTAAATGATTCTATAAATTTTACTTAAATATTTAAACAGTACACTGTATGATTATTTTGAAAGTGTGATATTTATCAAGATGTTCTCAGAAGAAAAAAGTTTTTAGATCTGTATAAATAGCTTCAAGTAGCTTGACAGTATTCAGAAAAGTAGTAGTAACACTCTTCTCTTTAGACTTATTTCACAGATTTAAAAGTATTATTTTTACATAATCATATCAGTTTACTTTTTAAAAATATGTTTTTGTTCTTTTTAGAGAGAGAGAAAGGAAGAGGGATAGAGAGATAGAAACATCGATGAAAGAGAAACAGGATCCATCGGCTGCCTCCTGCATGCCTCCTACCAGGCATCAAGCCCCCAACCAGGGCATGTGCCTGACCAAGAAGGGAACTGGTGACCTCTTGGTTCCTGGGTTGATATCCAACCATTGAGTCACACTGGATGGGCATAATATTGATAATCAATACATTTAAATTTTTTTCTCAGGTTCCAAAAAAGCCATAATTCATAGTTCAATTTTGTCAACAGAAGGGAGCTAGTTTAAAACAATGTATTTTCCAGTATTGTTCATGATATTTTTTAGATTGCATATTTTGGTTTGTAATCCTATATAATAAAAGGATAATATTCTAAGTGTCTTGTCGTCTGGTCATCCTTTCAACCAATCAAAGCATAATATGCTAATTATATGCTAAGGGTGCTCAACAGCTCGCTATGATGTGCACTGACCACGAGCGTAGACACTCTGACCCTAGGTTAGCTTGCTGCTGGCGTCTGGCTGATTGTGACTGAGTGAGATAGGCCAGACATGCCCTGGAGCCCTCCTGTGGTCCCTCCCTGCTGGCCAACCTCCCCTGTCCCTCCCTAGACCCGATCGTGCACTGGTGGGGTCCCTGGGTGTGGCCTGTGCCCTCTCACAATCTGGGGGATGTCGGAGAGCTGGTTTCAGCCTGATCCTGCAGGCCAGGCTAGTGCACGAATTTATGCACTGGACCTCTAGTAATTTATAAAGCATCATGTCCAATAATTTAAAAATGTATAATTTTCTCAGAACTGTGTACCAGAACATAAAATGGACATAAACTAGTACCATAAATGCCAAATATGTAAATTTCTAATGAAAGAAAAAACAAAACAAAAAAATAAGCACTACCCCAGATAGTATCAAGTGCCTACATCAGTGTTGTCCAAAATAAATATAATTCCAGATATAATCTAATTTTAATAGTCACTAACCATAATTATAAAGTAAAAAGGAACCAGTGAATTTGATTTTAATAACTAAAAACTACCTTCAATAACTTAAAAACTACCTTCAGCAAGATAAAGTTCCTCCAAAAGTAAAAACACAAATAAGTTCCTTGGTAGATTAATGATTTAAAGGTACCTATGATTTTATTTTTATTTATTTATTTATCTATCTATTTATTTCATCTTTATTGAATCTTATGAAATTTTAGGATATTTAAAGTATACAATGTGGTGGATATACATATACATATACATATTCATATTCATATACATATACATACATATACATATATATATAGAAAAGATTGCCCTCATGTTATGAAAAGTCCTTATGATTTGAAATTATAAAACACACAATCCCCCCAACAAACAAACAAACAAACACATCCACTGAAGAAACTTAAATTTGCTGTAGTGACAGATGATGTTAATTAGAAGTTCTGCAAACCTCTCTCCTTCCACAATATAAACAGGTTTATATGTCTTACTTATTGTAAAAAATAAGAAAATGATTACCAGCATACTCAAGTGATGAGAATTAACCCCAAAACAACCATAAAGCTAAAGAGCACAACCACATGTTGTGTAAGAGAGATCTAACATAGTAATTTTAAAAGTCTAAATATCAAAGGTTGTACAAAGATATATCAGGCAAATGAACAAAATAATTAAGCAGCAGTAGCAATTCTGGAATTAATCAAAGAAAAATAAATATCTAAACATATTAAACTTGAAAATGAAGGGTTCTTTTCCAAATGAAAATCACAATTCATACTGAAGATGTAGCATGAATATTTCTATACATCAAATAGCATAGGAACTACTTTAATGAAGCAACATTTACAGGAAATAAAAGGAGCAACTTGGAAATGCACTGAAATGCATGTCTTAAACTAGACTCAATATAAGTTTGATGAAGTGGTACAAAATATGTAAGCTCAACTAGAGTAAAATTCTACTGCCTTTTCAATTTCCTCTAATTTTGCAAGGCACACTCACAGAAGCCTCTTTCTTGTATCCTCCGCCAGAGCAAGGCTTTATGAAAATAAAATAAAATCTTGAAAATCAAGGTTCCAATAGTCTAGCCAACAATTGAATAGCCATGACATGAACTATTTGGCTCTCAGAATAAACTTAGTAAGGTAAATACTATATTTGGAACAGAAAACTTTATTTTTCATAAGCTACTTTTTATTTACTATGATGTTATTGAATTTTATTAAAACTATCTTGTTCAAAGTTTCTTATGAAACAATTAATGTAATCAATTACTCTGAGATATTAAAGCAGGAAATAAATATTTCCCTTTGAATAATTAGAATGCCCTTTATTAGACAGTTCACATTTAGTACTGTAATATATTTGCCTCCTACCTTATATTGTAGAAATGTTGAATTTATGCTAGGTTTTCTGGCAAAATACCCTACCTCTTCCATTTGTTTCAGCATACACTTTAGCTTAATAAACCTATAGTGCCTAGATTTTATTTTTGTAAGTTAACTCAATTTTTATTTGGAGCCATTTGTAGGATAAATAAATTCTCTATCTGAGATTTAAAAAAACACACAAAAAACCAAGCAGAACACTTTATAGCACAAGCATCTCCCCTGTGTCTACATTAATTCATCTTTGTCCTCTTATTAATTACAAATTAATATAAATATAATTTCATCTATATTGCTGTCTGTCCCCTTCCCCATTTGAGGACTATTTTCTTTACTGTGCCTTTTTCAACTTCATCCTACCTTTTTCTATTACCACATGTTGTAAATTGCCATCTTTGATGTTATATTCTCTTTTACACAGTTATCTTCTCATTTTCTTGCTTCTCCTCTACTTATAAAACTTATTTTATGTTAATATTTTACCCATCTCTAAAAATTAATATAGTTATCTTCTTCTGACTGGCTTATTTCACTTAGTATACTGCTCTCCAGGTCCATCCAAGCTGACACAAAAGGTAAGCTTTCCTTTAGTTTTCTATTGTGTAAATGTACCACAGCTTTTTTATCCACTCATCTACTGATGAAAACTTGGGCTGCTTCCAAATATTGGCTATTGCAAATAACACTTCAGTGAACACGGGGGTCCAACTTATTCTTTTGCATTAGTGTTTTGGTTTTCTTCGGATATTATTCCCAAACATGGAAACACTGAATTATAAGGCAGTTTCTTTTTTAATTTTTTGAGGAAATAATATAATACTTTCCACAGTGGCTGCACCGATCTGCATTCCCACCAACAGTATATGAGGGGTTCATTTTTCCCACATCCTTGCAAAAACGTGTTTGTTGATTTATTGATTATAGCCATTCTGAAGGGTGTGAGGTGATACATCATGATTTCATTTATATGTGGAACCTAATGAACAAAATAAGCTGGCAAACAAAATAGAAGCAGACGCAGATACAGAGAACTGACTAAATAAGAAAAAAAAAAAAAAACCACAAAAAACAGAAAAACACACAGAAAAACTCATAGATGTACAACAGTATGG
The DNA here is from genome assembly GCF_964212035.1 of Myotis nattereri. Classification (NCBI taxonomy): domain Eukaryota; kingdom Metazoa; phylum Chordata; class Mammalia; order Chiroptera; family Vespertilionidae; genus Myotis; species Myotis nattereri. The sequence continues at coordinate 83,001,884 of NC_138077.1, forward strand.
TGATTACCAGAGGGAAAGGGGCTGGGAGAGGTAGGAAAGGATAAAAGGGGGGATAAAGGGTGACGGAAGGACACTTGACTTGGGGTGGTGAACACACACTACAATATACAGACGATGTGTTATGGAATTTTGCCTATATAATTTTATTAACCAAATTCACCCCAGTGAGTTCAATAACAAATAATAAAATTAAAAATATTAAAAATTAATATAATTATAAAATTATCCTTAAAATAGAAAAACTAACCCTTATTTATCATCATTTTCACACAACTGAAACTACTTTTAAAGGTCTTTAATCATAAATTTTAAGTGTCATATGCAATGCTGTTTTCTCCACTTGTACCTTTTAAAATATTTAAATTCATGATTTTAATTTCTTAACTTACTTTTTTCTCTCCAGTATATAATAGAAAGTATTTGATATGTATTTGTTCAGCCATTAGAGGGTATATAATCAAGGAAATGAGAGGAGCCAACATCTTTAATCTTGATTTCTTTTTATTTAAGCTAGTTTTATTTATTTTAATAGAAATTTATTGATTTCAGAGAGGAAGGGAGAGAGAAAGAGAGAGAGAGAGAGAGAAAGAGAAAGAGAGAGAGAGACATCAGTGAGAGAGAATCATTGATCAGCTGCCCCCTGCATATCCCACACTGGGGATTGAGCCTGCAATCCAGATATGTGCCCTGACTAGGAATGGAACCTTGACCTACCTCCTGGTTCACAAGTCGACACTCAACCACTGAGCCATGCTGGCTGGGCTAGCTTAGTTTAATTTTTTATGTATTTACTATGTTAGTGTACAACTGTTTTTCTAATTACTAACTCTTGAGGTTCTTTTATTTGGTTTTTCTATTCATGTTTAGTCATTAAACTCTATCTAATCTCGTGTATAAAAAAACCCTAGCTTGCCTTTCTATTCCATTTCTTCTTCCTAAAGCAAGTCTTAATGCTATTGGCTTGAATCAATTTGATAATCAAATTTCTGATTCCTAGTTATAATTCTTTTTTTTTTTAACATGTCTCTATTGAGTTTATAGAGGAAAGGAGAGGGAGAGAGATTTAGAAACATCAGTGATGGGAGAGAATCATTGATTGGCTGCCTCCTGCACGCCCCCCACTAAGGATAGAGCCCACAACCCAGGCATATGACCTTGACTGGAATCAAACCCGCGACCTTTCAGTCCGCAGGCCGATGCTCTATCCACTGAGCCAAGCAGGCTAGGGCATAATTCTTTTTAAATGTTTTATTCCAAAGTGTCTTTATAAATTTACTGATTTTTTTTCCTAATGTCAATTCAAATTATAACATTTGCCTAGCCTAAAATATTTATGATTAGTAGTCATCTTAAAAAAACACCAAAATCTACAATTGAAGATGTTTATGATTTGTGTTCATAAAATATAGCTAAGATGCCATTTCTTTAGTTCTTATGCAACCCGTGTCCTCTACAGCTTGAAGTATTACAATTAATTGAGCATTCACACTGTACCAGATGTAATTATGGGCACTTAAGTGATAAATCTCCAATCGTATCTAGAGTTGATGATTAAGCTTTGGCATAGAACATTTAAGTTACTTGCCCAAGGTCATACAACTACTTAATTATAAAATTGTAATATGATTCTTGGCATCTGGCTTGATATCCTGTGCCCTTTATCACTAATGGAGGTTTATAGGTACCATTAGGCAGATGCAAATTGTATTGAGACTATAGAAAAAACATCCCCCTAAAAAAAAGATAATATATAATTTTATATACTTCCTGAAACACCTTGCTTTATTAGTTATACAATTTTACCTATTACCTTACATGATAAAGACCCTAACTGCAATCTATTTTAGGTTTTAAAAGAAATTATTATCTGATGTTAAGTTTTAAACATATGCTGTTGCTAAGATTGTATGTATAATGATTCAGGACACCTGGCTAAATGAGTAAAATAACTAAAAGAAATTGAGGCTGTATTATTACACACATATCTATTAGACTGAAGTTTTGCAATTTTTAGATAATCGTAATGTGTAAGTGTGATATTTTGTCACTCTGCTATTATGTTTAATATTACCACAAGCATGGTGATACCTCTAAAATTATCATGCCACTATCCTATTTCTCTAATCTTAATATTAATCAAGGTGTTCCACTTTCTATTCCTCCCTCATCCCATAGGGTGAAAGTGAAACAGCTGTTGTCAATTCATAGCATATGGGCTTATCTTTGTTATTGCAATATATTTCCATCTGAGTACTTAGGAAGCTCTCACAAGAAAGCGTATTCCTTCATAATCTAAATAACCAGGACATGAAAAGACCTACTAAAAGATGCACAGTTTGTCAATTGCATTCCCTGAAAATGTTCCGGAATTTAAAAATGCCTAAAAATGTAGAGTCACTACTGCATGTTTTCCTTGAGGTTTTAGTGAAAAATGTTAATTACATATTTGCATGGCAAAGCCGTATGTTTCATGGCTGACTTTTGGCTTCAGAACGAATCCCTTTGATATTAGGGATTGCTTTGTGGAGGTTAGGGAAAAACCTGCACAAAAATTGCTGAAAAAAAAAAATCAGTGATAAGTTCTTCATGGTGAAAGACTTTTTCTTTAGTTTTACTTTGTCAAATCTGTCTTGAGCAATGGAATAGCAGCAAAACTTCTTTTGGTCAGGCAATCAATATATTTTTATAATTAATCGTATTGTATTAGATTCTATTTAAATGTAAAATTTAAATCTAATATACTCTGTTAAATTGCAGTCACTGTAGTTTAACAAATTATTAGTGAATGCTAGTAATATTAGTGATTAGCCATAATTCTTCATGGCTACATACAAAGATTGTTTGACATAGCCATGTGAATAATAATGATATCTATTACTTATGTTATTTCAAATTAAAGCACTAAATTAATATTATATGACACCAGAAATAGAGCTCCTTGAGAGTAAGCATATATTTTATTTAATGCTATATTTAACATCTAGAATAAATAGATAATATTTCAAGAACATAACTATTTGTTGCATGATTTAGCAAAATAGCAAGAATCTCATTAAGAAAAAAAAAAAAAGATCATGATTGGCAAATTTTTTTCTTTCTCCAATGCCTACAGCATAATGTTCATTCATTAAATTAAACAAAAAGTTTCTCTTAATGGGTATATTTATTGGGTGTGAAATTTGTGATTTATTAGTAAAATCATTGAAATTATGAAGACATTTTAGAATAAATATTTATCTTTCTAATTAGTATGATGCATTTTAAATAATTCCAAAACATTTTTCAATTATTTCAGTCAGAAAAACTAACTATGGTTATTTCTGAAATAATTAAATTGAAAAAAAGTGGTAATTTGAATTTTGGCAGTCAGGTGATGAGAAAAAAAGTAAATGTAGAACATTTCTGGGTGAAAATAGAAGTCAACAGAAAAATATAATGTTTTTTATTAGTAAGCAAAGTCATAAAAGATGAAAATTAACCTAAACTGCTACAATAAGAACAAAAACCAAAATAGCATACTTTTTTCCTGTTTTAAATTTTGGACCATAGCCCAGAGCTGACAAGGCACATGCTACTATTGTATTGACTTTGAATTTCTAGAAGAGGAAAACATACAGTTCCAAACCTGAACATGTTGGACAGCAATCAGAAATGCAAGAGAAAGGAGGTGCTTTTCTTGGAAACCTAAGATGCTATGGTCTGAGAAGAAAACAAGAACTACTTCTGAAGTCTTCCACATCAGCCAGAAAATAGAAGGGCACAACTGTGGTGTAGCTGAGATGAGTAGCTTCTAAAAATAGAGGTCATTGAGGAATCCTACATAATAAAAGGCTAATCTACACTAATAAAAGAGAAACATGCAAATTAACCATCACTCCGTCACTCCACCACTCCACTACACCCACCAGCCAATCAGAGCAGCTATGCAAATTAACCCAACAAAGATGGTGGTTAATTTGCAAATGCAGGCAGAGAGCAAAGACTGAAGATGACTGAAGATGGTGGTGGCCACGAAGCTGGAGCGAGCAGGAGGCTTGGGTTGCTCCCAGCAATGGAGGAAGCCAAGCTTCCCGCTGGACCTGGGCTCCGCTCAAGGAGTGGCTGGGGGTCTGGGTCGCAGGGAGCCTGGGTCACTGGGGGCAACCCAGGCTTCCAGTCCACACTGGGCTCCGCTCAAGGCGTGGCTGGAAAAAAAAAAGGAGGGGCTGGGAGCAGCCGAAGCAGAGAAGCCAAGCCTCACTGCTATGGCCGGACCAAAGGCCTGGGTCCTGGGTGCTGGAGGAAAACCAGTGCCGGCAGCCAGGGGAAGGAAGGCCTATTGCACGAATCTTCGTGAAATGGGCCACTAGTATGCAAATAGACCTAATGGCAGAATGACAGGTTGCTATGATGGGCACTGGCCACCAGGGAGCAGACACTAACTGCAAGAGCTCCCACAGGGGGAACACCACTCAGCCAGAAACTGGCTCACAGCTGGCAAGCACAGTGGCAGTGGTGGGGGGGGCCTTTTCAACTGCCACCTTAGGCCCGCTCTCCATGGGATCCCATACTGCAAGAGCACACAGGCCGGGCTGAGGGACCCCCTGAGTGCATGAATTTTGTGCATTGGGCCTCTAGTCCTATATAATGAAGAGGTAGTATGTTAATTAGACTGGACAGTAGAATGACCTTCTGGAATGACCTTCCTAAAGGACCAGTGGGTAGGGAGTGTGTCTGAGGGGCTGCGAGGCAGCAGGGACTGTGAGGGCAGAGGCAGCTGGGGCTGTGAGAACTGAGGCAGCCAGGCCTGCGAGGCCCGAGTTCCTTGCACTTATTTTGTGCATTGGACCTCTGGTTAATTATAAATATGACCTGAAATACATACAGTCAATGTATAGTTCCATACTATTTTTCTGTGATGTCTCTTTATTTTAATACTAGAGGCCTGGTGTATGAAATTTGTGCACGGGGCGGGGGAGCCTTCAGCCCGGCCTGCACCCTCTTGCAATCTGGGACATCCCTCTCTCAATCTGGGACCTCTGGCTCCTGACAACTCGCCTGCCTGCCTGTCTGATTGCCCCTAACCACTCTACTTGCCTGCCTGATCACCCCTAACCCCTGTGCCTGCCTGCCTGATCACCCCTAACCACCTCTGCTTGCCTGCCTGATCATCCCTAACTGCTCGCCTGCCTGCCCGATTGCCCCTAACCACCTCTACTTTGGCCCCTGCTGTGGCTACATCAGGAAGGATGTCTGGAATGATGTCTGAAAGGTCTTTCGACTCTCTGTTCTAATTAGTATATTATGCTTTTATTATTATAGTCTAGAGGCCCGGTGCAAAAAATTTGTCTCTCAGCCCCACCTGTGCCCTCTCACAGTCTGGGACCCCTTGGGAGATAATGACCTGCTGGCTTAGGCCCGCTCCCAGGTGGCAGAGGGCAGGCCCAATCCCTAGGTGCAGCTCCTGGTCGGGCTCAGAGCAGGGCCGATTGGGGGGTTGGGGCACTGCCCCCTGTCACACTCAGGGCAGGGTAGATGGGGAGGTTGCGGCGCCACCCCCTGTTACGCACAGAGCAGGGCCGATCAGGGGGTTGCAGCACTTCCCCCTGTCACGCACAGAGCAGGGCCCATCAGGGGCGTTGGGGCTCCGTACCCTGTCACCCACAGAGCAGGGCCAATCAGGGGGTTGGGGCACTCCCCCCTGTCACACTCAGGGCAGGGTCGATGGGGAGGTTGCAGCTCCACCCCATCACACACAGAGCAGGGTCCATGGGGGGGTTGGGGCACCGCACCCTGTCACACACAGAGGAGGGCCGATCAGGGGGTTGCGGAGCTCCCCCCTATCAGGCACAGAGCAGGGCTGATCAGGGGGTTGGGACGCCTTCTGCTGTCACGAACAGAGCAGGGCGGATAGGGAGGTTGTGGCCCCGCCCCCTGTCACACACAGAGCTGCAGGGCGATCAGGGAGTTTGGGCGCTGCCCCCTGTCACGCTGCTCCAGGGGCCAGGAGGCCTCGCGGCTCCACTGATCCCAGTGCTGGGAGGCCTCGCGGCTCTGCTTGACACCGGGACAGTGAAGCCTCACTGCTTAGCTGATCCCGGTGCTAGGAGGCCTTGCTGCTCCACTGATCCCGGTGCTGGGAGGCCTTGTGGCTCCGCTTGACACAGGTGTAGTGAGGCTTCGCTGCTCCGCTGATCCTGGTGCTGGGAGGCTCCACTGATCTCGGTGCTGGGAGGCATATTACCCTTTTACTATATAGGATAGAGGCCTGGTGCATGGGTGAAGACCTGCCGGTTTGCCCTGAAGGGTGTCCTGGATCAGGGTAGGGGTCCTGCTTGGGTGCCTGACCAGCCTAGATGAGAGGATGATGGCTGTTTGCAGCTGGTCGCACCCCCTTCAGGGTGGGGGTCCCCACTGGGGTGCCTGGCCAGTCTGGGTGAGGGGCTAAGGGCCGTTTTCAGGCTGGCTGCTGACTGAAGCTCCCAACCGCTCCTTTTTTTCTTTTTTCTTTTTTCTGGGATTTATTTGCCTTCTGTGGCTGTCACTGGAGCTGAAAGCTGGCTTTAGCTCTGAGGCTCGGCTCCAGCTCTGAGACCTTGGCTGCTGAAAGCAGGTATCTGGGCTTTGTTTAGCTTCTATAATTGAAACACTTTCAACTCCAGCTCTGAGGCCCAGCTGGCTGAAAGCAGGTTTCTGGGGATTGTTTAGCTTCTGTAACTGCAACATTGTTTCTTAGAGTGCAGCTAGAGGCCGGCAGCGGCAGGCGGGGAACCTTGGCTTCCTCCATCACTGGAGCAAACAAGCCTCCTGTTCACCTCAGCTGCCTGTCTGCCGGCCGCCATCTTGGTTGGCAGTTAATTTGCATATAACCCTGATTAGCCAATGGGAAGGGTGTTGGGGTTATGGTCAATTTGCTTGTTTCTCTATTATTAGATAGGATGATCTGTTGATAATTACTTTTGTTATTGTAGTTTTTTTCAAGAAAAAATGGTGTAATACGATGTCAAACTGGCACTATTTTTTGTAAATAGCAATGGGGTTGAAGAAATGTGAAAATATGCAAATGTACAGACATACTAAGTAATTGTCTATGTTATAATTAAAGTAATACTTTAACAATTAGATTAAGTAATACAATATACTAAATAATACTGTTATTATAATAAGCATCTATATGTTATATATATGTGTGTTTACATATAAACTAAGCATATATATGTTTTTGTGTATAACAATATAAACATTTCAAGTTTTCAAGCTTGGAGAAACAGGTTATGTATAATGTATTGTAGACATGGTTTATATTTTAATTGAATTCAAGCCTATTTCTAAATAATATAAATTTGTAAGAGAACAAAATGCTTAAATACAGGGATATAGCCTAATATAAATGTCAAAATTTGCTCATCTGAATCCACTAAACAGACATGCTTATTGGATTTTCCATTGTTAAAAAACAGACTTCCAGTTAAATTATCTTTATTTCTGTCTCATTCTCAAATCCTCTAAACCACAATTTGAAAAAAGAGCTATAAAATATACACCGAGAAGGAAGAACACTAGAGGAGGCTTCGGCATCATTGGACAGGAGTTATCAACATGATTTTGGAAGATGGAACAAATGAGGAGAAATGGCTGATGTAGCAGCATGGGGTGATTTGAATTGTAAATGTATTCAGAGAGAGTCTGAAGAGAAGGAAGCTGATTCTACCCACAGAGACTGAGAATGTTTTCATGAATTGGGGATAACGAGGCTCTGGGGTTTCTCTGCTACAGGGCAGCGGGTGTGCAAGGTTCATATAGGTGAGCATGAGGAACTATCAGTTTGCTCTGTATTATCTGGCTTGTAGTCCAGGCATTTCACTTTTGGCTTATATATTTTTCTTCTTCATAGATTGTAAACTCACAGGGAATACAGGCCTATACTTTTTATAACCTCCCTTCATTGTAATTTGGACATAGCATTTATTGATTAAATAGGAAATATATTTAAAATGGTATAGATAAATGCGTTTATTTCTTATTCATTTTGAGATAATACTAATAAAATGTATGAATAGAAGTAATATGTAACTCCAGATACTCTCATAAAAAAATAAAACTTGAGAGGGATTATTAGCAGGCAAATATATATTTAGATAAAGTGGTTTTGGAAATAGTAATAACAAGCAATGAAACTAGGCAGGGGAACAATGAGTCAGAAGGCTAATTCCCCTTTCCCAGTTTCCCTCCCCAACCCATGAACAGTGCACGGCTCTGTATTCTTGAATGCCTGAAGTAGCAGAGAAGTGGAGCAGATAGGGAATTGATGTTTATTCTTTAAATTTATAGGTGGAATAATGGATTTCTAATAATTTTATGTGATATGCACAAGACACTAGCAAAATAAAAGGAATGAAAGCTTATACAGAATAAAAAGCTTCTTGACATTCTTACATTTGAGGGTTCTCAGGCTGTCTCTACCTTGAATCGCAGAAAAGCGCATTTCTAACAGTTGAAAAATCTTGTTTTTAACCTCTGTCATTTTAATTGTTAGCATTCTACTGCTAAATATTTATGAACAGTCAATGATTGCTAGACATTTCAAAGATATCCCCAGTGTGAAAAAACACTGATCATAAAATATACAAAGTAAAATATACAAAGAGACAAAGTAAAAGGTTAAAAATCACTACATTCAAAAAGATAACACATCTATGAAATAAGAGCACAACAGAAAAACTATCAACATCTGAAAGTATTTCTTAAGCATTTACAATATATTTGATAGAATTTAAAAAACTAATCAATATACCAATAGAATAAATAAAATTGTGGGAACAGGACTAGCCCATCAAATTTGCATTAAGGGGGCAAAAGGAATTTCTACTTTATATTTGCCAATGTTATTAAGAACATATATAAAGTAAATGTAATAAATTTTTAAAATGGAAATTCTAGGTGTTGGATCCATGTCTTTTACTTTACTATAGTTTTTCTTTAATAAAGCAAAAACATTTAAATAAATGATAAAGCAAATAAATGATAAAGCTTTTTTTGTATAGTACAGCATTGTAACTGTAGGTTTTAAGTACTACTCATGTGCTGATTACTTCTTTTATCTCCAGAAAAATTCTTTCTTGTAAATTATAAACTCATGTATCCAGTTACCTAAATATATTATAGGCATTTCAAACTTTACATGTCCAACATTGATTCCATGAGTTTCCCCCCCAAACCTGCTTCCCCTGCAGTATGCTTCATTTCAGATAATGACAACTCCATTTTCCATATATTTAAGAGTATTAGATAGAAAAATTTATTCATTCTTGATATTTTTCTTTAGTTTGTATTCCATATACATTTCATCAGAAAATCCTATTGGTTTTATTTCCAGAAAAAAAAAAAATTCTAGCAATCTATTCTCATCATCCCAAATGCCACAAACTTAGTTAAAGCCACAGTTATCTCTGGCTTGGGACATTGTAAGAGGTTCCTAACTGGCATCCTAACTCCCTCTTTCCATTCTTCTGTGTTTGATGTACACAGTAGCCAGAATGGTCTGCTAAAACCAAGTGAGCACATATCACACAGGTTCACAGCCTTTAAATGGCTTTTCAAATTATTCAAAATAAAAGCAAAAATCGTCAACATGACCTATTCCTGAATGATTTGCGTCCCATTACAGCTATGTCTTCAATCCTTTCCCCTGCATTGACACCTCCAGCCACTACAGTTTCCCCATCTGGTTCCCAGACATACAGCCAGGCTCTGCCTCCAGTTTTCATACTTGCTAATCTCTCTGACATAAGTGATCTTCTCAGAACATTCCTATGGCTAGCCGACCCACTTTCACATGTCTTCTCGAAGTTGCCTTTTCAGTGAGTCTCTGTGACTACCTGCCTTCATCCCATACCACCCTCTCATATTTAGTCTCAGTTTTCCCTGTTAAAATAAAGACTATATTAAAGAAAAGTTTATGGTTTCTGTCACTGCTCTTAACTCAGCATCTAAAACTGCCTAGAATTTGGCATATTTTTAACATAGCTGTGGTGAGGAAAGGATCTTTTAAAATGTAATTAGGTATGTTAATTTCCTGATGATGAATATTGGGAGGTTTTTGTGTGTGTATGTGTGTGGTTTTCTTTATATAATTTTCCAGAAGTTTATAATTACATGATTTTTGGAATTTCCCAATGCCTTTACGGTTCAACACCAACTTTAAAAAAAGCCAACTCAGATCTGCTGAGTGTTCATCTTAATTCTGCCCTCTACTCTCCACAGACAGACATAGTGGATTGTTTTTAAGGAGCTGCATTATCCATGCAATTATGCCCAACTTTCACAGAATATATTGTATTCAAAGGCTCCAGAGCAACTGAACAGTAGTTAGTGGGCATTTGATTTTTGTTATTCTATTCTGGTAAATACATAATTTCTAAAGATCAACTTTATTATTTGACATAGAAAAAGCAAAACAAATGGCTTTTTAATGTAGACAGAAACTAAGTATTATAGAAAAGAAAATATACATTGACTTTATCCTTAAGAAATACTTTATTAAAAACTTCCTGGAACAGAGAATAAGTAGAAAGACATTAAGATAGTCTCCTAACATAGTCAGATAGTCATTCCCATATATAAGCAAATAAAATGTCTGCTCTAAAAATACAAAAGGAATACATAAAGCTGCCAGCATAATTGTGTCTCCAGTAAGAATGCAAGAAAAAAGTGCTTAAGGACACACAAAAAATGAAAAGCAAGGAAGCCATTATTAAAAATTATTGCTCAAAAGAAGTAATAATTTTATTTTAATGTCAGTACACTAGCATGCTTCTGTTATCTAATTAACAGTCTACATATATAGGTAGGATATATCAAGTTATTTTTTATTGGTGCTATTACAAGATTTTTATCAATTTAGTATTTATTATGCAGTATCCTTTGAAGTGTACCTGTTCGTCAAGGAATTTAACATTTTCTGTGTATATTGTTTTGCTATATTTTAAATACCCCTAAAGTGTTGCTTTCAATGGGAAACATTTTTCAGGAAAGATGATATGCAATATTAAAAATGCTTTATTTTTAAGACACTTGTTTTCTTCTTTTGGGATTTCAAAGCAAAGAAAGTGAAAGGAGTTTCAAATTTTAAAAAAAGAAAGGAAAGTGAAAATAAGACAAAAGGAGAATAAAAACAAAAACCCCTGAACTAGTTAATGTTTTTACTATTGCCTGCATCTACAAGTATAAAGAACTTGAGTTAATTTCAACATAATTCATTTGTTGTGAATTTAAAGTAAATGTACCTCAGCATAGTCACAATATCTTTTTGAAATTCTAAAACTGTTTGAGCTAATAAAAACTTTCCTCCTGTTTTTATTCCACTCACTGTCTTATTTCTAAATACATTTCTATTACTATTCCTTTTGCAATTAAACACGAACTCTAGAACTCACTTCTGTGCGAAAGAATGCGAAAATACCAACCATTGTGTTAGTTTTTTATTTTGTCTAACACTTCACAATTTCAATGGAAAACATTTTGTTTAATGTCTTAGAATTTAGATGTGGTGAGGTAAATAATCCAGAATTAAAATATTATAAAAGTGATCACTTCTTCTTTTTTCACCAATGCCCTAAAAAGAACAGGTGAGAACAGGAGTGAGAAAAGCAGTAGATGGAAGGTGAAGTTATGGAATAAGCTGTTTTCAGAAGTCTTGCTGACCATGGTGATTTCTGGAATGTAATTTGTGTTACTGAGTCTGCTCACGCTTAAGACAGGGCTATGGGCCGCATATACTTCCATCCAAGTCAGTTATAGCCTCTGGAGTTGTGCTACCAGTGTGGTGGGTGCAGCATAAATCCCAGGACACAGGACTAGGCAACTTCAATAACCAAAGAGAATTATTCAGAAAGGGAGCACTTGGGAGACTTTAATTTAAGTATCTGCATTAGCAGCAGCAAAGAGAGAGAGACACCAACACACACAGTGACCTGGTTGGGGTACAGTATTAGCGTCATTGTGGCTTTGCAACATACATTTTTTTAGAAGTTCAGTGTCTTAAAAGAATACAAATTTATTATCTTACATTTCTAGGGTCAGAAGTCAAAATGGGTTGCACTGAAAGTTAAGGTGTTGGTGGTATTACTGCTTTCTAGAGGCTATAGGAGAGCATCTGTTTCCTAGTCTTTTCCAGCTTCTAGAGGTTCTGCATTTTTTGGCTCATGGCTACTTCCTTCATCTTCACAGCCAGAGGAACATTTCCCAGTCTTTCTTCGAATCTGACTCTTCTACCTTCTACTTATGAGGAGGTTTTGTGGTTATAGTAGTCCACATGAATGACACAGAATAATTCTCCATCTCAAAAAAAAAACAACCCCAAATCTTAATTACATCTGCAAAGTCCATTTTGTCATGTAAGGTGACATAGTCACAGGCTCTGGACATCCCTGGGGCCATTTTTCTGGCTACCATCGACACCAAGGGACTCAGCTATTGCAACTTGTCATAACAAGTCATGATAGTCGGACCGAGATGTACTCTTCGAAGTTCAAAATTTTGCAAAAAGTATGCATAAAAGTAGAAAAATATGTACAAGAGCGATGAAGGCTTATATATGACTGTTTCTTTCATGGCCCTACAATGAAGATAAATACCCTGCTTGTTTGAAGCTGAAAATATTGGTTCATGCCTTCTGTATTTATTAGAGACCAAATACTGGTGTGCTTACTTTGTTTCTGAGCATAGAAGTTAGAAGATAGTAAAAATATATTTATTGAGTCACATTTTCTTTATTTCTACTTATGTCAATAGGCTACGAAAGAGAGAAAACTGGGGAGAAAGGCAACCTTTTTAATTATTTGTGTTTGGGAGCCTTTATGTGGATGTCACCTTCTTTCTGTATGGTATTAAATACATACCAATCATCAGAAAATAACACATTGGGAATATTTGTTTGGAAATGCAAGGAGTAGTGAGATATCTATTTTTACATTCAAATTGAAATTGGTTTAAACAAGGACAACAGCAGCTACAATAAACAGGAATTTAGGGAATCTCATCCTGAAAAGTCCAGAGGGCTGTGATTAATTCAGATGTGGCTGGATATAGGCACTAAAATGATGTTACCAGTTCTCAAGCTTGTTTTCTCCTGTCCCTCATTTAATAGATGGATTGTATTCCCTTTCAGACTCTCAGTATGACTTTCATCTTCCAATCATTCCAAAATACACACAAACATGACCCAACTACCCAAACAATGAAAAATAAAATTCTTGAAAATGGTCACTGTGATAGTCTGAAAAATACCCCGCCCCCTGAGAGGTGCACATTCTAATTCCTAGGAATTGTGAATGTTACCATATGATATGATGAAGGATTTTGAGATGCAAAGGTTATCTTGGATTCTACGGATAGGCACTAAATGTAATTATAAATACTTTTATAAGAGAGAGGCAGAGGGAAATATAAGATAGAGAGGAGGCAATGAGACCACAGAGGCATGAATGGAGTGAGGCAGCCACAGCCAAGGGATACTGGCAGCTCCCAGCAGCTGGAAAAACATGGGCCAGCAGAAATCTTGGTTTTTAGCTGATTTTGGATTTCTGCCCTTTGAATTTTGGATGAATAAATTCCTCTTGCTTAAAGCCACTAAGTTTGTGGTAGTTCATTACAGCAGTTATGGGGAACTACTACAATCACTTTGGCCTCACTTGGGCCATATACTTATTTTTGAATTGATCATTGTAACTCATAAATAAATTGCATTAATTGAGTTATGTGTGCATAACTCAAGCTGAAATATCAGGTGGACTGAAGTACCACAGACTGAAAGTCAAGGAAATAGTTTTAAAATGAATTTATTGGGTGACATTGGTTAATAAAATTATATAGGTTTCAGGTATACGGTTCTACAATACATCATTTCTATTGTGTGTTTGTCACTCCAAGTCATGTCTCCTTCCATCACCATTTATCGCCCCCTTTACTCTCTTCTACCTCCTTCCATACCCTTCTCTCTGGCAACCACCATACTGTTGTCTGTGTTCATGAGCCTTTCTTTATTTCCTTTGCTTAATCTCTTTTACCTTCTGACCCAGACCCCGACACCCGCCCCTTTAAGAGCTCTCAGTCTGTTCTCAGTGTCCATGAGTCAAGCAGCCCAAGTGTCCATCAGTAGCTGAGTGAATACAAAAAGCCCTGGTATAATGGAATGCCACTGAGCTGTAAAGAAGAAGAACATCTCACCTTTTGCAAAGGCATAGATGGACCTGGAAAGTATTATGTTAGGTAAAATAAGCCAACCAGAAAGAGAAGTACTGTATGATTTCACTTACCTGTGTAATTTAATGAACACACATGGCTTTCCACAGTAAACAAGGCGCTAGTTTCAGTTTTTGGGTGATTGGAAGTTGGGAATTTGTAAATAGCAGATTTACGTGGCACCAGATAAATATGGCTAGTATAATCCAGTGCCCTACATGGCTACCTATGGGCTTCAAACATGTGTCGGTGTGAGAACAAAGTTTGTGCTTAGGGAACATAATGCTACAAGATGATAGGAAAATGGTAAAGAACGGTCCATCATTACTTTTCCTCCTCATCATCCTTCTTCCTCTCTCCATCCTAACCCCCATTTCAACAGATACACTGCTTTTCACAGAGGTGACTTAAGAGTAATCTGAAGAAAAAAAAAAGAGAGATAAAATAAAAGTCAATTTATGTATTTAAAACCAGTTTTTCATCTTGATGTTTTGATTCCTATTGCTACGGATATTACTTTTTACTCTGTCTTTAATCCTACTCTTTTTCCAAACTATAAAATGCATCTACATTTTCTGCTGGATTACTCCACTTGGAAATCAAAATGTCTAAAGCATAGGACCCATGAAACTGGGCCCAGGTTTTTTTCTCTGTTGAACAACACTAAACTTTGTAAACTTTAAATCAAAAGTCAGTCAGTATCTACCTATTTTTTTCTCATTCGATACCTAAACTCTTATCAATTTTGATCCCCTCTTCAACCACAATGATGTTTCTGTGTCTCTTTTCCCCTAACCAATGAAGATGATCAAGAGCCCATACCTCCATGTAATTACTGTCCTGCTTTCCTAACTTATCTTTCTGAAATTACTCTTGTCCTTACCCAACCAGAAAAGTATTAACACATTAATGTAAAAACATATATAAATCTATATGTTATTGCAGCATTATTTACAATTGCCAAGGTAGGTAAGCAACCTAAGTGTCCATTGACAGTTGATTGGATAAAGAAGTGATACATACATACTATGGAATATTACTCAGCCAGAAAAAGTAAAATCTTATTTGGGACAATATGGATGGATACAGAGGGTATTATGCTGACTGAAATAAGTCATTCAAAGGCCAATAATATATGATTTAACTTATATTTGGAATCTAAGAAACAAAATAATCGAACAAACAGAACATAAACAACCTCACAGATGCAGAGAACAGACTGATGGTTGCCAGATGGGAGGGAGGCTGGTTGGCTAGGTGAAAAGGGTGAAAGGATTAAGAAGTACAAATTGGCAGTTACATGCTAGTCACAGGGATGTAAAATACAGCATAGAGAATATAGTCAATAATATTGTGATAGCTATGCATGGTGGCAAGGGGGTACTATACTTATTGGGTGGATCACTTTATAAGTTATATATATATATATATATATATATATATATATATATATATATATAACCTCTATGCTGTACACCTGAAACAAGTATAATATTGAATGTCAACTGTAATTAAAAATACATAATGTACATCTTGCATAACAGTTTACTTACTGAAATAAAATAGATTTTCATTAGTACAGAATTTAGTTCAACATTCTTAGATTGGCATTTAAGACACCTCAAATCTGGACTAGGCTGTCAAACAATGATTATGTGAATAAATTTACAGTATTGAAAAAATAAAATAATTTTCTATTATATTCAAAATGTTTAACATTTTTTAAAATTTTATTTGTTTAAGGTATTACACCTGCCTCCTATGAATCCTGTGTTATATTTTTCTATGTAAATCTTATTTATCTTTTAGAACAGTGTTCCCAAAGTGTGGACTGAACTTCATTTGCTTCAGAATAATCCTAAATGCTCTTAGAACACTCAGGTTTCTGTTCGAAATCTCAGGTACTATGGGAAGTTCTGATCCTTGTCAAGCTTTCTCAATTTTTTTACACGCTATGGTTTATGATTTTTCATTTCAGAAGTTGACTCAAGCTTAATTTCCCTCTCAAAGACTTCTCATCACAGCTCACCTTAATGTGCTTTTTAAATATTTTAATTCCATATTTTAGTCCTATGTGGCATATATATTTTAAAGCATGCATCATTTTTATTTCCAACATTTTAAAGAACAGAGGCAAGTAATTGCTCATTTAAGATTCTAACATAACCAAAAACATATGGGCAATTCATCAAATTCTCCAAATCATAGAAAAATCTCTTTAAATAATATATAACATCTTCTAGGATACTTATTAAAATATTACACTTACTAAAATTTATTCACGGAAAATACTGAACATAGTTTAATGATTTTGAGCTTAAATTAAGTATACTTTACATTTATACCTGATGTCTTTTTTACAATTATTTCGAAAGTGGATACTATTAATATCTCCATTTTATCAATTAAGAAACTGAGCCCTTATGAGGCCTTTAGTTTAAAATTACTCTAAGTCACAAAGTTGGACTTATCCTAATATATCTAACTCTAAACTTCATGCACTTTGCCATTAGGAGACATTGTCTTATCTGTGTCATTCTATGTTGCACTACCTTAAGGTGTTGGCCAGCAAGGCAGATGTCCAGAGCACAGATTTAATAGGAATGCTAAAATATTATTGTAAACACATTGGAGTTATTGCGCCCCTTAGCTGAGGTTTGCACATAGAAACTTCTATATAAGTGGTTGAATGTGTGGGGGTCTGTTTCTCTCTTTCCCATGTCCCGCATGGATAAGGAAACAGTCCATTTGCTGAGTGGAGGAGCTGGGGATTAAGAAATTAAAGAAAGACCAAGACGCAGAAATAGATTTTAAGCTGGGGCCAGGTGGGCGCCATCCTCTCTGATGGAGAGGCGGCAAAAAGTGGGCTGAGCCACACAGCAGGTTTATTTTAAAGGCCTAGATTTACATATCTAGTTCCGCCCCTGCCTGATTAACATGTCCAGCCTTATTGGGGAAGCATGTTCCCAGGGCGTGGCTCTGCCTATGCTCTGAGTTCAGCTGACAATAATTATAAGAAAATGCCTAGGTGCCTCCCAGGCGGCCCTCTACATCTCCCCCGTTTTGGTTTTTTAAGCTACTATAATCAAAGTAACATTTTAAACATTAATAGTAGGGCTCTAGAATTAAAAAAATGGCAAACAATGCAAATGCAAAAACTAAACTACATACATGTTATCATTTTCAAAATTTGAACGTTAAGAACAAAACTGGCTATTAAATAATAACAAAACAATGCCAATGCAAAACAACAATATGAGAAACCAGAACTATGGACATATTAACATTTTTGCTACTAAATGAAAAAAAATAAGTCTCTTTTGCTGCTGGTGTATATTTACTCAGAGTCCTTGGACTTGGCTGCGCACTTTGCAGAAGACTGGCAGCTAACAGATGCTAGCATGAGCAGGAACGTGGTTGAAGACGTAGCTTCAACTTCTTGCTTTTCCACTATCTGTTGCGCTTCAGTCGTTAACTTCTTCAGATGGCTCCATATTGGCACAACAGTCCCTTGCATCTTCCAGGTTTCTTCTTCTTCCCCTTTGCTGTCATTAGGGCAGTACTTAGTCCTTTTGAGTCTGAGTCCATTGTGGTGATGGATGTAACACTCTGGCACCCGAATTGGCTGCATTGCTCCTTCTTCCTTGCTCTTGGTCCTGGGCAACCTGTAGCAATGCACAGGTGCTGACTGCTATCAAGACAAGGCGTCTTCACCATCTCTATCTTTGAACTGTCTTTCCTGTCTTCATGGCTGGAGCAATCTGGTCAATTGGGATCTGTTGTTGCAGGAATCTACATGGTCTGGGAGCTGTTCTTCTGAAAATATACAAACGTATTCTCGACCAAAGGTTAATAAAGAAAACCTTACTTGGGATTTTTTCTTTGAAATGATCTCTGGCTTTCCCTGACATAATGTGTGTTTTTTTGTTTTGTTTTGTTTTTTTAAATATATTTTATTGATTTTTTACAGAGAGGAAGGGAGAGAGATAGAGAGTTAGAAACATCGATGAGAGAGAAACATCGATCAGCTGCCTCCTGCACATCCCCCACTGGGGATGTGTCCGCAACCCAGGTACATTCCCTTGACCGGAATCGAACCCGGGACCCTTCAGTCCGCAAGCCGACGCTCTATCCACTGAGCCAAACCGGTTTCGGCATAATGTGTGTTTTTTCTGGGTGTCTCGCTAACGAAAAAATTTTAATTTAGTTATAAGATCTATTTTCTTACATGGCATTTTTCCACTATATTTTTCCACTGTCCCCCCTTTTTTTATTTAACTAGGAGGATTTTTGGAAAATATATAATGCAGTCTAGATAACTTTTTTTTGCATGTTAAGCAATTTTACCACGAAATGAAAATTTTGGTTAATACTTTTTGAATAATTACTTATTTCAAGTTAGCCAAATTTAATTAATTTGAAAACTTAACAACTATTTTAGTGTGAAATTTAATATTTTAACAATAATCTTAATTTACACTGTAAATATTAATTGAAAGGATCACTTTACATCCTTGAGGAGGCTTAAGCATTTCTGTTGTTAGGCTAGATTTAAATTTAGAGTCTGTTAAACTAAGCCTTTGTTTTTCTGGGTACCATTTTCAGCTGGACCAAGTCTCTTCTGTTATTTGGTTTCTGATCTGGGCTGGGCATGGGAAGCAAGAAGCAGCCATAGGGACGGGAGACCTTCCTCAGAAGGGGCGAGTGTTCAAGCCTCTGCACCATTGGGTGGGGTGAGGATCTGTGCCCCACCTCTGTGGATCCCAAGTTTTCTCCTACTGGCCCCCAACTGTGTCTGTCTTAAGTCGCCCCACCCTGTGGGGTCTTACCCATCTTTGACTACCAGCCATCTCTGGGCCAAGTAGGGTGATGTGAGGTTCAGTTCTGTCTCCTTGATAGCCTATGTCCCTCTGGCCTCCATGCCCAGCTACTGCCTTTGGATCCCCTTGCCTGCTGGCGGGCCCCGGCATTGATCATAGGGAACCCAGGTTTCTTCTTCAGAGAGGGCCCAACTTATGCCATTGGACAAGAGACAGATCCATGGTACCAGCTTTTCATGATCTCAGTTTGAACGGAGAGCTCAGATAGCAGCTGTAGACAATTAGATTGTGAGAAGAGGAAATCCTCTTTGCAAAAAGATCAAGAGAGGTCAATACAGAATGCCTAAGTGCCTTCCCAGGGGGCCTTCCACACAGTGGAAGGGAATAAATTCTTTTATGTCCTTAAATATTAAATTGTTGCCAAACATTCAAAGAATTAATTTGTAAGTTTGTTTGGGATAAATGCACAATATACTGTTTTAAAGCATCAAAATTATTAATGAAACTTGTAGTAGAATAATACCATGTAAGAATATTCTTTGCTCTAGGTCATGACAATTCAATTTTAAATTGGCTGTCTCGAAGTTTGGAATGAGGAACCTAGTTTGCAAAAAAAAGCAATTTACAGAAACAGAGAGAGCATGCCATCCAAACTACAGTTTTGGGAAAACACATTATCTAGAGTCCTTGGGTAACCCAGGTTAAACTTAGGCATGTTATTTAAATTACAGTTTTGGGTCTCCAGAACACTGAGTTGACACACTAACTAGAGCCCTCTGACCTTGGGATAGTTGTGCTGTCCTTCCCAGGTAAAGGAAAAATGTGCCTTCTAAGACCAATATGAAACTTACAGTTTTTACCTGAGTTAATTGTTACCATACTTCACTTTACCATGCCCCAGGTGGTCTCTGGGCTGTTGGTTGTCTGGTTTGTCTTCTTCCTGCTGGATTACACTTGGAGAACTTCAACTTAAAAAAGAAAAATCTTTCTCTTTTACACCAAGTAACCTATAGGATTACTTCTTGGATCTTGACTGTTAGTGCCACAAGGCCATGTATTTCAAGTCAAAGTCATTAAACATTTATGGTGACTGTACTTATTTTCAAATTTGGTATTTTAACAGAAAATCATTAGATTATCCTATAAATATTAGTGGAAGATATTTCAAAATATTAAAATTTCTCCTTTTTATTAAATTTAAAATAATATTTTTAAACAGCATTCCCTTTTGGCTTATTTGCATATACAGAGGGATCATGGGAAGCCTTCAGTAACTTTTTAGAAGAATTTTACTTGACTAGGATTCAATTGCTTATAAAGATTAGTAAATTTAGTAATTTTATGTCTGATACACAAGGTGCAAACGCTGCCCCACCTCCAGCCTAATTTAAAATGCAGCGGCATGGTGCTTTTGTTAGTTTAAATAAAGACATTGCTACTAATAAATCAATTTTTTCTTTTATTTGGCAGAAATTTCTTATGCAACCAAGCATATTATATTTTGAAATATTTCACTTGGGAAAACTGTCAAATACATATCTAATTAAAAAATTTTCAACTTTTAAAAGCAGTTCTCAACATAATAGGATCTAGTCTTGACCATGAAATCAATTACTCTTTATTTGTTTATGATATATGTATAACTGGTTCTACTGAGAATTTAAGATGACTTAAAAATGTCTCTTATCTACAAGCATTTTAAGAAATACAAGCTCTATTGTCGGCCCTTATAAAGCCAACTGCTTAAAACACTGGTCTATCATACCACTGAAATTATATTAAGACCGTGATTGCTAATTTATTAAGTATTAAAAGTATTTTCTTAAAAATAGTATTAAATAAATTCGCGAGGCAAGCACACTTTCGGCCCCATCCGTATTTCCGTAGTAAAACTCCGCCTTAAAGCTCCACCCCTGAAATCCCATCCTGCCTCAGTGAGCAGACACTCTTTTTGTGATTGACTAAGTCAGAGGGAGGGGCCTTTGCTGTTTCAAGATGGCGGCCCCCAGGGGAGCGGCAGGCCATGCGGCCAACATGGCGGCTGCCAAGTCAGGCAGCTCAAAGTGGTGGCTGTCTACACTGTTCTTTGACAGAGCAAACCAAAACCCCTAAAAGATAGATGGCCAACATTATATTGTAGACAAACAGAAATCCCATTAGCTGTTTATATATCCTTTATAATTATCTTAAAGAATATCAATCAAATTTAAACTCGTTTTTGTATTAAAAAATTTTCAGTGGAGATCATAAAATTAATCATCTTTTTTAAATCAGACCAATGGGTAACATATTTTGAATTCCTAATCATTTAAGAGAAAACATTTTGTTTTTTCAAAAACCAGTTATACATTAGATATTTAATTACTCCCGATTCAATTTGCACTTTAAACTTTCAGAGCTTACAAGTCAAATATTAGCAGTTCTTTGATTAACTACACTTTTATATTTTTAAGAATAAATATTAAAATCTAATAATTAACCTTAAACCATGTTTTTTCTGCACGGGGAAACTGAGAAGCGAACTTGTAGGTATTACAAAATGACTACTGGTGGAAAGCTGATTTCAAAGGAGTCACCTTTTGGCTGCTTGACCTTTACTGGGAAGGTCGGCTAGCAAAAGGTGTAGCCATTGAAATGCAAATTAACATTCCTAAAGATGGCTGCTGGCAGTAATTGGATTACCTACATGCTAGGGGAAGGGCAGGTCTACCCATCCCTCCATAAAAAAAGGGTGTAGCTTTAAACTTTTTAATGGTAAGAAAAGAGACTTTAAAAACTTTCAGAGCTTTAAATCTTATGTAGCAAATTAAATACTTAGCATTTTTTCAAATCAATACTTTTACATTTAAGGATACTTTTCAAATAAAATATAAGGCATTTTCAATTAGTAGATTAACTTCTATCATCTAGACTTCATACTAGGCATACTCAGATCAACATTTCAGTATTATAAATCTCAATACTTTTAGATGATTTTGAACTTAAAAGTTTTAAGTTTCCAGCCAATAAGCCTGGCATAAATGCTAAATTTAAAAATGGTCAGAATTTTCCTCCTGGGGAAGTCAAGAAATTTCAAAAGAGCTACTTTAAATTACCTTGAAAAACCAGCCTGTATTTCTTTCTCAGGTTCATCTCCGCCATTTTTAAGTCCAAAACAGTCTCAGGTTTTTATTCTGTACACAGCAAAAGGTCAAGTTCAGCTCAAAACTATGCACACTCGTTTTTAAACTGGCCTTTTCCCTTTACATGTGCACAGAAATCCCGGATGCATTTATGAATTCGAAAAAGCTTTAAGTCATTAGCTGGAAAAAAAGGATGAAGATGGTGAAGATGAGGCAAAGAAGTGGCTTTCTTGGGGAGTGATGTCCATATTGGATGACCACCTGAGCTTCCCCCACCTCCTTGTTTCTTAGGGGGAAGATTCAGTAATGGTCTGGCATTTACTCTTTTTACTTTATTTATTTTTCAATTTTTATTTATTTTTATTTTTGTAAGGAAAGAAAAGATTTTTTAAGATAAAGAATCATTGCTAGCCCTAACCGGTTTGGCTCAGTGGATAGAGCGTCAGCCTGTGGACTGAAGGGTCCCGGGTTTGATTCTGGTCAAGGGCATGTACCTTGGTTGCGGGCACATCCCCAGTAGGGGGCGTGCAGGAGGCAGCCGATCGATGTTTCTCGCTCATCGATGTTTCTAACTCTCTATCCCTCTCCCTTCCTCTCTGTAAAAAAATCAATAATATATATATATATATAAGAATCATTGGCAGTTGCTGAGAAATTCCTTTAATCCTTTTCTACTTGGTTACAAGTAGTTTACACGTGGAGGCAGAGGAGGTGCAGATGGTATTCTCAGAGACTTGCACCCTTCCACTCCAGGCTGTAAGGCAGTGGCTGCACCCCACTTAGACATTCTTAAACTCTCCTGTGCTGAATCAAGGCCATCACCAATTAAAACAGTAATTTTCTTTGGACTTTTTGCGGAGTATTGGTCACACAACTGCTTTCTAACCTTTTCCCAGGTTTCATCAACAAAGCTTAAGAAAGAAATCAAGAATTTGACTACAATTAACAGAGCATAGTTTAAAGCATTTTTTTGAGGATTACCCACGTTTTACACCTGGCTATTTCATATCAATTCACAACAATACACTCCCCTTACCTTATTCCTTTAAATCTGTGTGCACACGCTTCTGGGAGTGACCCCCTCACTTTCTTCTTTTGCCTCGGTACTCAGTCCCTGTTGGGGGGCGCCAAATGTTGGGGGGGGGGGGCTCTTTCTCTCTTTACCATGTCCCGCATGGATAAGGAAACAGTCCATTTGCTGAGTGGAGGAGCTGGGGATTAAGAAATTAAAGAAAGACCAAGACGCAGAAATAGATTTTAAGCTGGGGCCAGGTGGGTGCCATCCTCTCTGATGGAGAGGCGGCAAAAAGTGGGCTGAGCCACACAGCAGGTTTATTTTAAAGGCCTAGATTTACATATCTAGTTCCGCCCCTGCCTGATTAACATGTCCAGCCTTATTGGGGAAGCATGTTCCCAGGGCGTGGCTCTGCCTATGCTCTGAGTTCAGCTGACAATAATTATAAGAAAATGCCTAGGTGCCTCCCAGGCGGCCCTCTACAGAATGTACTAATACATTGACAAAATTTCGACAGATCCAGACAGTATAACAAAAAGAAAACATTTTTTTCACATGTGGCAAAAAACTATTGATTTTTTTGACAGAATGACTGTGAGTGCATAGGTTAGACTAATACAT
Source organism: Myotis nattereri (assembly GCF_964212035.1). NCBI lineage: Eukaryota > Metazoa > Chordata > Mammalia > Chiroptera > Vespertilionidae > Myotis > Myotis nattereri. The sequence goes on from NC_138077.1 coordinate 83,025,682, forward strand.
ATGAGAATAATTTATAACAACTAGTCATTATCTGAAGTCAGAATTCAAATTAAAACCAAATAATACACATATATCGTGTTACTTAAGGGGAATGGTCTGCTTTGTTACCTAAATTTTAAACAGGTTAAGAAATGTTTCTCACATAGTTGCTTGGCGAAAAAAATTACATACAAATATTGTAATAAATATTTATTTAAAATATAAGACAGGACAGAGTTCGCCATTCCAGGCTGCAGGAGCTGTGGGTGTGGGCGCTGCGGAGGCGAAGGCCATCACCTTCCAAGGGCAGAAGTACCTTCAGGAGAATTCCGATGTCCAGGTGGCCGACGAGAAATCGGAGACACAGATCACGTGTTGGACTTGTCTGTGACGTCCCGATTCCCCATAAGTCAGATAGGGGTACATCCTGAGAATGGCCAGGAGGTCAACAAAGGGCCGGGGAACCATCCAAGAGCCAGTGATGTGGTGTGGCGACAGGAGCTGATGTTTCCAGTGAATATGGCTGCAGACCAGGCCTTTTCTGATGGTCGTGGACACCCCCCAGGGCAACCTGGGCTGGGAGCTGCTACTGGCCAGACGCCCCAGGGATACCTCACTGAAGAACAGCACCTGGACTCTAAAGAGGTGCACGTGCTTTTCAGAGCCTTCCAACACTCGGAGGACACCGACCCCCTCCAGAGCGTGCACACAATGTCTGCGCTCCTCCATCGCTGGCTCAGGCCGGATGTGCTCACCAAGAAACAGATCTTGGATAAGCTTCTGGTGGAGAAGTTCCTGATCCGCATGCTCCTGGAGCTATAAATAGCAGTTAGACCTTCACCAGGGGATACACATAGGAGAGAGACCCTTCCGACGCCTTGTGTTGATAGGTTTCTTACCTATTAACTTATTGAAGTGCTGTTGCACTGACTCCTGGCGCAAAACAATTCAAAGACTGTATGTATAACCAACAAATATATGGTGCTGTAATCAATTATCAAGTGCGTCGGTTTGCCAAATGCACCCGAATGCACGGGAAGCTTACCCGAGGCACATGTTGACAATAACAAGGCCGTTTCCAGAATTGGGCATTTTGTCACTCAAGTAAAAATAAAATGTCATGAGTAAAGATTAATCTCTTTATAGTGCAATTCTTAACCTTTTTATATTAATGTCAATATTGGAACAATGTATCTTGGATGTTTTCACTATGTGTCTTTACTACACAACACCGACCTACATGTTTACATCCGGTTTTAGAATTGCATTATTGATCATGAGTAACGTGAGTAATAATATTACTTGAATGATGCCCAACTGTGGCCGTTGTGAGAGAAAAGTATTTGAATTATGAAATTTTTTGTCTCTGCCGATGCGTGTCACCCAAAATGAGTTCGCATGTCACCTCTGACATACGTGTCATAGGTTCGCCATCACGGGCATAGCCCATGATCGCAGCCCATGGGAGAGAAAAAGAGAGAGAGACAGAACCATTGAATCTATGGAGTCTGAACCCAAAACCTGGGATGTGCCCAAACAGGGAACCGAACACGCGACCCTCCGAGACCCTTCGGCACCCAGGCTGGGCTGGGTCTACGTTTCTGGGGCCTTCAAACGCTTCAGACCCGTGCTAAGCAGCTTACCAGCCAACACACCCTATGCAGCCCCAGGCGTTTCTCTCCAGGAAACAATGTCTGAGCGGATTATGAAAAACGGATCAACCCTGGTCTCTAACCAATCATAGCGCGAGGCGGGAACAAGAAGTGATGCCCAGAGCGGGTATATAAACAGGCGGGTGTCAGCGCCTGGCACAGCGTTTGCCAGTCCGGGCTGCAGGAGCTGCGAGTGAAGGCGCTGCGGAAGCGAGCTGTGGCCTGTTACCGAGTCCGTCCCTCGGGTCCTCACCATCAGGAGCTCCCTTCAGGCCCGGTTTGCTCCAGTCCCATCGGAGACGTTCCCAAGGAATATGGCTACAGACCAGGCCTTTTCCGATGGTCATGGTCACCCCCAGGGCAACCTGTGCTGGCAGCTGCTACCGGCCGAACCGGCCCAGGGAAGCCTCACTGAAGAAGAGCACCGGGACTCTGAGGAGGGGCATGTGCTCTTCAGAGCCTTCCAACACCCGGAGGACGCGGACCCGCTCCAGAGCGTGCACACAATGTCTGCGCTCCTCCACCGCTGGCTCAGGCCGGATGTGCTCACCAAGAAGCAGATCTTGGATAAGCTTCTGCTGGAGAAGTTCATGACCTGCATGCCCCTGGAGCTGCAGGTCTTGGTGAAGGAGAGGCGCGTGCAGAGCTGCGAGGGACTGAAGGTCTTGCTGAGAAATCAGGAGAAACCCAGGAACTGGAAGGTCATCACCTTGCAAGGGCAAAAGTACCTTCAGGAGAATTCCGATGTCCAGATGGCCGATGAGGAAGTTGGTGACACAGACTATGTGTTGGACTTGTCCATGAAGTCCCAATCCCCCATAAGTCAGATGGGGGTACATCCTGAGAACAGCCAGGAGGTCAGTGGAGAGCCAGGGAACCAGCCAGGAACCAGTGGCGTGGTGTGGGGACAGGGGCAGAATGTCTTCCTGTCAGAGACAATTCCCACGAAAAGTGATCTGGAGGGTGTGAGGCCCATGGAGAATTTGGTGAAGTTGGAGAAGGATGTGATGGAAGACAGGGCAGAGGCAGCAGTACTCACATCTCCAAAGCTTCCGCTTCCCGGCAGTCCTGGAGATTCGGTGCAGACAGAGGGGGAGCAGGACCCGCAGGAAGGAACTGGCCTGGAGCGTGTGGATGCCCGTGACGTACCTCCCACCCACGATCCGGAGACACCGGCTTGGAGTCAGCCTCCAAAGAGAAGAGGTTCTGGGAATTTAGGAGGTGCCCCCAAGAGAAAAAGGGGCAACACTCCCACCCTCCAAGAGGAGCCTCAAGAAGGAGCCGTGTCGTTGGACAGAGGAGAAGTCACCAGACGGCACTGGTGCAATTCAGTGGGTGCGTCAAGCACCGTGGAGCAAACTGGCCACCCTGTTGGGAAAGAACCCAGGAGAAAGATACCATACGAGTGTGAAGACTGTAGCAAAAGGTTCAGCTACAAATCACAGCTAGAACTTCACCTGAGGACACACACAGGAGAGAGACCCTTCCAGTGCCGTGACTGTCCCAAGAGGTTCATTCAGGCCTCGGACCTCCGCGACCACCAGCGGATCCACACGGGGGAGAAGCCTTACCAGTGCGCCGTCTGCCAGAAAACGTTCGGCCACCGCGGGAACCTCAATGTCCACATGCGCACCCACTCCGGCCTGAGACCCTACCCGTGTCCCCATTGCCACCTGTCCTTCCGCCAACTGGGGACATTTAAAGGCCACCAAAGGACACATGTCAAGGAGGCGCCCCAGGGGCCCCAGATCCCTTCTGACCAAGAAGGAAACTAACGAGTCTCTCCCTCTCCCTTCCTCTCTGAAATCAATAAAAAAAAAAAAAATTTAAAAAATAAAATATAAGACAGAATTGTGTATTTTGTACTTAATAAACTATTTCATTTTGCTGTCATTATCCAAATATCATACATAGATTGATAGTATATAACTTGAATCAAGAGCTACACAATTGGTCTCTCAAGGATCCCACATATTTCAATCCATCCCTGAATATGTGCTTATTCTTTGGAGCTATTATTAAGTTTAAATGTGACATTTGTTGCTATACTAAATTGCCATCAGAAATGCTATTTTTTTCAGCCACTGTAGTCTTCACTCCTTCCTCACTGTCAAGGTATCAGCTATCACTTTCTTGAATCTTCATATTGACTCTAGCAGCCACATAAAATAGATAATTGGATACTTAGATGCCATATTCTCCAGCTCTTGAAATGCTTGTTTATCATATGATGTGCTGTTGAATCCAGATAAGTCAAATTTACATATATATATATATATATATGCCTAAGTGACCGTGTTCGACTTGTAGCTATGACATGCAATGACCACTAGGGGGGAGATGTCCGACCAGTAGGTTAGGTTGCTGCTGGGGCCTGTCGACTCACACCCCGGACCCAGAGAGGAGGGAGGAAAGTGGGGTCCCCTGGCGTGGCCAGTGGGGATCTGGCCAAAACTGGCAGGGGTCCTGGATTGCAAGAGGGTGCAGGCCAGGCCCACGTACCCCACTGGTGCACAAATTCACGCACTGGCCTCTAGTAATAATAATTATAAACATATTCAACTAAACGAAGCATTGAGAGAAATTTTCTTTAAAAATTTTATGAATTTAAGTATATAGTTATTATGTATTTACTTTGTGTCCTCAGAAGACTTGTTTTGTTTATTTATTTGTAATTTTTATTGTTTTAAAAGTGTTATGTGTGCATTTGGTTTACCTTGGCATTGGAAAAATACTGTATATGTACACATTACACTAACTAGCATATATAGGGTTCAATATTAGTGCTTAATAAATTATTGAATAGATAAATGAATGGATTATTTTATTATAAATTTCTTTAGTTAACTCAACTTTGCCTCTAAGTGAGAAAATATTGCCCACATTTGATAGGTAGAGGATCCAAAAGACATGGAACATAAATGGATTTTAAGGGTAATAATCCATATAAATGGCATACATTTGAAGTACTTTGCATACAAATTTCTCAATTCATAGACTATGGGTAGCCTTAATACATACCAACAGGAAAAAAACAACTGTTCAGGAAGCAATATATAGAAGATAATAATACAAAGTTTAGGCAAATTTTATGTCTTGTAACTTTAAGAATACCTGACAGAAAGAGTGCAACGTGCATAACTCATTATGTACTGAGACAATATGAAACTAGTTACAAGGTTCTAAAAGAAAAGAAAATAGGCTCAACCTAATGCATAGGCATGCATCTTTTCCTATTTAATAATGTTTTCTTCTTACAATTTATTTTCAAAGTGCTTTGGAAAATATTATAATATTTTACTATATAGTCAATGCATGACAAGAATAAAAACTTTTTCTGAAGTGTATATGTCATGTTATAAATCACTCTCTTAGAAGAGTATATACATTTTGAGAAAACACAGCACACATAGATATAACTTTGAATATGGATGCACAGTAATAATAAATAATTCATGTTTTATATGCAAAACCTTTTTATTCAAAGTATTCTCGATGATATTGTGTATTTGTAGATCAACCTCCTTATATGTAACTAAAACATAATATTCAAATAAATAGGAATTCTCCCCACTTCATCATAATAGAATATATCATTATTATCCCTCCCTAGGATTTCAATCACATTTAGAAAAGAAAATATACATTACAGAAAAATGTCATTAAAGGAACTTAATGACATTGATTAATGATATCCTCTTTCAATGATTGAAAACAGTTGTAGTTTTGACCTCCATATCAATATATAATTTAATTAAAATTATCATAACTTATGAATAGTGGACTATTTATTGAAATGTAATACAGCTTTAAAAGGTTAAAAGTATAAATGTAAGCTAGCATGATAAGCCACTATATTACTAGTAAATTCAGTGGTGTGTGTGTGTGTGTGTGTGTGTGTGTGTGTGTTTTAATCCTAACCTGAGGACACTTTTGATATAATTGGTTTTAGAGAGAGGAAGAGAAATATTGATGTGAAAGATATACGTCAATTTGCTGTCTTCCATAAGTATGCATCCCAACCAAGGATTAAACCCCCAACCTAGGTATGTGCACTGACTAGGAATTGAACCCACCATCTTTCAGTGCTCTACCAACTGAGCCACTTGGCCAGGCTATTATAGAGAAACATTCCAAAAGAGGGTCAGAATCTGTTCCAGATACAGAGAAGCATCGATCAGATGCTCAAACTCAGAGGGAAGGTAGCAGAGGGTGGGGGTAAAGGGGAGAGATCAACCAAAGGACTTGCATGCATGTGTATAAGCATAACCAATGGACATAGACACCAGGGGGGTGAGGTCATGAGTGGGGGGGGGGGTGAGGGCAAAATGGGGGGATAAGGACACATATGTAATACCTTAATCAATAAAGAAAAAAATACAAAAAAAAAGTAAAAATATCTTTGGGGGGGAAAAAACAAACAAAATAAACAAACCACAATGAAAGCATGTGTGAGTTCTAACTGCTCTGAGAAGGTGTGCAATAAAGAATTAATTAGTGTTTCTTCCCCCCCCCCCAAAAAAAAAGAGGGTCATATTGGAGACTTACAATTAAGTAAAAATTGTGACATTAGCTCAAAGACACAGACATGACTGGGCTCATGATGTGTTTTAATTTGTTTCAATGACTAGAAAAAAACACACAGTAAAATGCAATTTGCCTTTAGAACTGTTAGTGATACAACTTACCGGAATCCTTAGCTTAAAATTAAAGATAACTTTATTAAATAAAACAAAATTTATCCCATAAGATTATGAGTCAGTAATGCCAAACTCTGTATCTGTAATGCATTTAATTCCCAGGATTGTTACAAAGAGTAAATGAGATAATATCTATGATCTGAATATTATCTACTTTCATGCAGATCATATTTAAGAAATTTTAGCAATAATCATTATTATTGTGAGTCAAAATATATATATTTTTTAAACTCCATGTCTTTCAATCTAATCAAATAAAACATAGTCTATTTGTAACAGACTTGGAGTTGCTTATCCATTATCCATTCTATTTTTATTTCTTACTAGAGGCCAGTGCATGAAATTCATGCACTAGGGGCATGTCCCTCAGCCCAGCCTGCACCCTCTCTAATCTGGGACCCCTCGGGGGATGTCTGACTGATGGCTTAAATTGTCAGTTGGACATCCCTCTCACAATCCAGGACTGCTGGCTCCCAACCGCTCGCCTGCCTGCCTGCTTGATTACCCCTAACTACTTCTGCCTGCCTTCCTGATCACCCCCTAACCACTCCCCTGCCAGTCTGATTTATGCCTAACCACTCCCCTGCTGGCCCAATTGCCCCCAATTGGCCTCCCCTGTCCGCCCGGCCATCCCTAACTGCCCTCCCCTGCCAGCCTGGTCACCCCCAACTAACCTCCCTCTCCTGTAGGCTGGTTGCCCTCAATTGCCTCCAACTGCCCTCCCCTGCCGGCCATCTTGTGACCATATGGGGGCAGCCATCTTGCGTGAGGATGTGATGGTCAATTTGCATATTGCCTCTTTATTATGTAGAATAAACAAAAATTTCATGGTGTAGTGCTATGCTCAGCTAAATAGTGACAAGTCTATTATAGATTAAGAAAACTAACAAAGTACAACAAAACCTTTTTGTGAGGATTAAGGAAAAGCTCCTTAGAGACAATTTAGCCTTTTGCTCTTTATCCCTCTTTTTCCTTCCTGTTAACTAGTATGTGATGGCAAGGACAGAAGAGTTATTTGACACTATGAGAAAAAAAGACCGTGAGTATATCTAAGATCACCACTGCCTACCTTAGACTTGTCATTATATAAGAAAACTAAATCATTTAATTCAGTATAGGCAAGTCTGTTATTTGCAATTGCATACAATGTCTCATTAATTATTTGCCTTATAGAGGCAAAAAACCCCCACACAACTTAATATGTTTATCATCTGCAATTACCAAAACATTGTTTAGTAAAACTCCCTTTCCCTCTTCTTAACATAATATTATTCTTTTTAACAACATGATGTTTCAGAAACAGTATGAAATCTGTCTTGTCATTTCAGGAAAAGTAGGTCTCTATCTTTTATAAATAAATTTCAAAGGAATATTGTGAGATTAACACTAGGAAAAAAATACAATGAACTATCATTCACACTGATGGTTTAAGATTCTAGGGGCATTGATCTAAGCATCTGCTATAAATAAATACCAAAAACTACCATTAATTTTCAAAGAAAACCAAAGATAGTTCCACTGGGATATCATACTCTGCAAGGAGAACACAGAATTATTGGATGTATCCTTTCTCAACTTTCACAGCTGTTAAGAAGAGTAGCCAATGGTACATTGACTTCCCATTAGAGTTAGTAACCTCCAGAGAGACTATGAAGGCAGAGAGCATTCCACAGAGTTGCTATTTGATAAGGGTCATTGATGAGTATATTAAGTTTCTTCTCTGTGATTTCAGATGGAGAATTTGCAAAATGGTATGGCTGCTTATTTGCCATTGAGAGGCTGTGCTGGAGGTTTCATTTATGAATATGTTACAAGCTCATATTGCTTCATGGAAGCTAATATACCTGGTATTTTAAAATTTAAGGAAGAAACAGGCCAAGATGCAAACCCAGCTCTCCTCAGGGGAGGAGTACCAATTGTTTAGGTTCATTACTTCAATGAATAAGAGGAAACTGCTGAGCTTCTCTCTTAATGTTGATAAGGCAGCCCATTTATTTTGAAAGTTTACATACAGAAGATATGCTACAGCTTCTTTTACCAAAAGCAAGCACCCTTGGGACAATCAGCTTTGAAGTATATACTATCTACAGATTTGATGTAGCATTTTAAATGCAGAATTGAATTGCACAATCATATATACACCCACAGAAACCCTAGCCTTCAATCTCAACAGAATTTTCTCTGTGTGCGGTATCTGATTCTGTAATAGAGAAAAGTATGGCTTAGCTTTAAAACTGTCAACAGTACCTTGGAAGGGCATCAACAGTTCTTACATTGAAAATATGTGCATTAGGATCTATAGAATGCTGAGAATTTGGCAACTATTTTATGCTACTTTAAAGCTCAGAAATAGAAGAGGTTGAGTTCCTACCTTATTTAAGACATTGTTACAAGATGCAAGACATGAAGTTATAAACTGTTGTTAATATAATTGAAGATTGAAAATCTCCTTTCTTGAACCATTTGAAATATATAGTCAAGCTTTTTTGTTCAATCAAATTTAATTTGTTAGACTGAAGATAATGACTAGATTAGGGCAGATTCATTAAATTGAAGTTGGAGAGCCCCTAAGAAATTCAAATCTGGGTTTTAGTATTAAGAAATTCACTAGAACTAGTTTATGAATTAGAGTTTATAAGTGCATATACTTTTTTTTTTTTTTTTTGCAGGAAGAGAGTCCAAAGCTTCTAACTGAATGCCCAATATGTAACCTACCTCTTGCCCACATCTACTGTAAAATCATTGGTGTAAAATAATCTACTTCATAATTTTTCTCTAGTATATATTACTTTTGTTATTGCTATTGAGCCACTGGTAGTGCTACTCCGTGAGAATGAGCAAGTGGTGACAAGTAAAGACTCTTTGGAAAAATTTTTAAGGATAATATTATAATAATCAATATTAACAAAAACATAATTCTTGTGATCTCAAAGACTTTATGGATGGCTTTTGAAGTATTCATACATACACACCAAGTGCCCATTCCCCCAAAGACTCACACCTGTGAGTATATTTACCTATATATTTAATTACCTTAAATATTTTAGAATTTAATTTGAATGGGAATGATTACAAGAGCTGTGGAAGAGACATCAAGGGATAAAGGAATTAAGAATATTATGGGTAACTGTAGGACTTTATAACTCAAATAAACCATTACTATGTTTACAGACAAAGTGAAGGTCTGAATATGAGGAGGGTGATAAAGGAGGCTAGTGGTTGTTGCAGGAATTAGCAAAGGAGACAGAAAGAACTTAAGCATTAGATCCTACTATCAAGCTTAACTAAATTTGAGTTACGGAAACTATATGTAAAGTTATTTTACTTAAAAAGTATATAATTATTTCAACTATTAATGTAAATCATGGTAACTGAGATACATTATTAGATCCTAGTATGAATATGTAAAACTATAGTAAAATCTTTTCTGACATTGTACTTTTAAATTTGTTTCTTACTAGTAAAAACTAAAAAGCATATATTAGGTAATGCAAAAATGAGAAACTGGATTAATTCAGAAATTATAAACTCCTTGAACTTGAATTTATAACTTCATCTTTAAAATAAGATGTAGGTTTAATTGCATTTTTCAATTAGCCAAAACATATTATCTATTTATAAAGCTTAGTGAAATTTTTATATTTTCATACATTTGTACATATAAAATAAATTTAAAATCTATTTCAGAGCACTTCATATTCTTGTTACTATGGTTAGGGTAGTAATTCAGAGTCATATTTCAATTATGACTTGGTGGAAAACACTATTGTTTTATTCCTATTAACCCCAATGTTTTAGAAGGAGCAATAGCTGTTTTTGGCCATCAAGGTATTCTCTAGTCCAGCCGTGGGCAAACTATGGCCTGCGGGCCAGATCTGGCCCATTTGAAATGAATAAAACTAAAAAAAAAAAAGACCATACCCTTTTATGTAATGATGTTTACTTTGAATTTATATTAGTTCACACAAACACTCTATCCATGCTTTTGTTCCGGCCCTCCAGTCCAGTTTAAGAACCCATTGTGGCCCTCGAGTCAAAAAGTTTGCCCACCCCTGCCTAGTCTATTGAAGCAGTACTTATCCTATATAATAAAAGCCTAATATGCAAATCTACCAAACAGTGGAACAACAGGTTGCTATGACACATACTGACCACCAGGGGGCAGATGCTCAATGCAGGAGCTGCCCCCAGCCTGCAGGCCCCAGGCCAGCCAAGGCGGGTGCCAGTGGGAGGGGCCCCCCCCACCCCCCCGGTCGCCCTGCTGGTTGCCCCACAGATCGGCCTTGATCGCCGACCAGCCCTAGGGACCCTAACCATGCACGAATTTTGTGCACTAGGCTAGTTAAATAGTAAAGTACTGCCTATTTGGAAATTACTTACTTTTGGAAACTGCATCAGATGTTACAAGTTACCAGAATAGTGTTAAGTTTCTACTTCAGTGCATTACTTTGTACTTGTTGGTATGAAAGAGTAGAGGCAGCCTGTGAAGACTCTGACTTATGACTAGGGATAATCAAGTTCAACTAGAGAACATTGATCTTAGTACCACAAGTTCTTAGGAAGAACTTATGAGTCTTTAGGCATTTCATTAAATGAATAATAAGCTTTTTAAAATTTAAATGGAAACTTTAGATTAACCATTTTTAGTCTTAAACTGCTTTTTTTTTTCCTGGTTTCCCTCTTCTAACAGTTGAAAATACTACAAAATTTTTTTCAGTAGCTTTAGCAGCAATAGCATTCACAGTATGTTGCCAAATGAGTTGTAATAATATAAAGATATTATTAAATTACTGATATTATATAGAAGGCTTTGAATTAAATAAAATTAAGGTCTAAAATAGAGCTTATAGTGGTATTTTTTTATTAATTTGCATCTTTCCAACTGAGTTATATGAAATTAATTCTTCTCTATACATATATAATATTTCCAAATACTGATCTTATTGCAGCATATATAATCAAATCAGTATAAAAAGGTCTCTTGGTAACAGTGATTCAAGGAACTTTTAAGAGCTTAAAGGACGAAGACAGACAAATACATTATGATCTCACTTTTATGTGGAATCTTAAAAAAAACACACCAAACTCATAGAAACAGAAACTAGATTGATGATTGCCAGAGCCAAGAATTGGTGAAGGTGGTCAAAAGGTACAAACTTCCATTATAAGATAAATAAGTTCAGGGATGTAATGTACAACATAGTGGCTTAACAAATAAAGTTTATCTACACCCAGTGTAAGATAATGGGGTCTGCCTTTACCACATTGGTGAGTTTGACTGGTGAGTAGATATGCTCAGCTGCCTAACAATATGGGCATGAAAGGAGGAGTCATCTCTGTGGGCTGTAACTACCCAACCACCCATTTCAAAGGAGGCTAATTGACCAAGTATAATTCAGAACTAGTGCTTTCCTTGATCTAATTTTGTTTACTCACAGCAGAAGAGGCATTGCAATAATAACATTAACATTTACTGAGAAGGTACAATCTGCCAGAAGTTTCCAATTGTTTTGTGATAACACTCACAAAATCCATGAGGTAGGCATTATTATAAACTCTATTATACAAAAAGATACTGAGGCAAAGCGAAAATAAGTCACTTCCCAAGATCACACTGGTAGTAAATAGTAGAGTTCAGAGTCCATGCTCTTAACCAATATGACAGTTTGCCTTGCTTATCTACATGTTTAGACTATTTACATAAAGTACATATACTTTATGTATAAAGTATAAATGAGTTATCTATTTACTGAAGTACAGAACAACATACAGCAAAATATTTTTGAAGTCATGTCAACAAGGCATCAATAGACTAGATGAAAACAGGGCCAAGAAATAGAAAGACTGAAGAGCAAGAGGGATTCTGTGGAAGATTAGTCAAAGATGTTCAAAGGAATGTTGAAGTCATTAAAAAAATGAAGTTCTATATTCCTTTCTGCCAATAACATGAGATGTTGACCACATACTCATGTTTCTTAAATAGAAAGTCTTCTTCTTTCTAAATTTGTTCATATTAAAAAAAAATATATGGAAGGGTAAATATACTTACTGCTAATAAATTGTAATTTAAGCAATTTCCAATAATGGTTATAAAAACAGAATTCAGCCTCCATCCCATGATTATTATATTAAAACTAGAGGCCCAAGGCATGGATTCATGCACATTGAAAGGAAATTAATTAGAAGAAATATTTTAGAGGCCAGGGAGGGACATCAGGAGATTGGCTGCCCAGGGAGGGATTGAGGGAGGTTGGCTCCAGTGCGTGTCCGGCCCGTCTTGCCCAGTCCCAATCACTGGACCCCCTATAGCAAGCTAAACTACCAGTCAGAACATCTGCCCTCTGGTGGTCAGTGCATGTCATAGTGACTGGTTGAATGGTCAAATTGTTGAACGGTTGGACATTTAGCATATTAGGCTTTTATTATATAGGATTGAAAAGGATTCAAGACAAATGGGAAAAAAATGACAGCATATATCTCTCAAATTTGTTTTGCAGATTATATATCACATAGGTTAGAGTATGGAATATTAATGAAAGAGAAATAGTTATCCATAAATTTTAGGCAAATAATAGATATCAAAATGTTCATATAATATTTGGAACTGGATTTATATCATAAATTTTGCCTTAAAATGCATAAGTCAAATGCAATACTTGCATTTGAAGATAGCATATATAACATGGTAAAAATTTCTGGATAAACTATTACTTTCTGATGATGCCATGCTACAACACAAAGTGTCAAGACAAAGATAAGTGATGCCTCTTAAAGGTATTTTTTTTTTCCTTTAAAAGTTATTAAAATTTTAAGGAAAGGGTGTAAGCTTAGGATAATCAATGTTGAAAAAAGCATTGGGATTAGGGCTATGTAGTGGCATTTTTGAGGGCAGTTCCAGTGGACTCTGGGTCAGCAACAGTTTCACCTGGTTATTGGGTTTGGTGGAAAGAAAATTTACCCTTAAGATGATGACTTTCCAGGTGTGAAGGATACATTTGAAAATATCAGTGGTACTTGTTTTTATTTTCTGTTCTTCTAGCATAAACAGGATTATGAGTTAAATTTCTATTAGACATTTTTTTCTCTTTTGCTTTCTGCATACTAATTCTCAGTGAAATATGTCCTCTTCTTGAATACATGAGCTGGAATACATAAATTATTTCAAAGTGTATTAATTTTATTTAACTTTACCTATTTTTCCTACTAGCTTTACTGAAAAATTTGCTTTATTGGGGGTACTACGGCTATGTACATATCTAGGGATTCGTTTAAGTGATTTGTGTGTTGCTGACATTTGGATTTTATCTGATCGTTTGAATAGTCCTCTCTTTATTTACCTATGTTTTGATTCCCAGTCTCATACCATTACATCTGACTGGCTAACTCTAACTCATATCTGGAAAACTTGCTTTTTCAAAAGATTGTGGAAATACAGAATTTAGTTTTTCTTTATGTGCCATCAAGAAGACACTTTAATTATATGCTTTAAGCGGGGAAAATGGCGGAGGTATAAGCGGACGTGTCCTGTGCCTTGTCCTGGAGCAGATAAGGGTGAGCAGCTGAAACGGGTAACATTCAGCCCGAATAGGTAGAGGATTTTCAGCTGAGAGATTGTCTGCAGCTAGGAAAGACTGAGAACCCCCCAGGGAAAAAAAAAAAAAAGGACGGTTGGAGACTGCGGCTGAAGCCTCTCCTGGTGCGCCAGCTAAGCAGCGGAGACTGCGCCATCTTGGGTGGTTGTTGCCGGCAGGCATCCAGAGACCAGCTACTAACCTGGAAACAAGGGATCTCAAGCAGCATGACTGCATGAACTCAGACGAGCACTGCTTCTTCTCACGGAAAGGTTGGACATCCCCTAAAGGTGCGGTTTGCAGTTCGGGTTGGAGGGAGGACCAAGCTCGCGCGCGGGGCGGAATCTGCTCCCCACAGAGTCCGCAGCCTTTGGGACCAGCGTGACCCGCGAGTGGGGAAGGGGCCCCACAGGGCTGCTGGCAGAAGGGAACACGAAAAATGAGCCCATAGCTGGACTGGATGTAAAGGAGCAGCCTTGGACTTTGCCAATCTGCTGGCTGCTTGGTGCCAGGGGCGAGTGGGCGCGTGGAGACTGCGCGCAGAGACTGTGCGCAGACCTGGAAGGTGGAGGCTTGCGAATTCGCACAACTATCAGGCTCTTGTTACAGTTCCCCTTAGATCTGTGCATTTGATTATTAAACCCAGCGCATGGGATTCCCCAGTTGGGGTCATTTGCAGAGCCTGTAGGGGAAAGTTCTTTTTGGGGAGCCTGGGAAACAGCGGACAGTGGCAAGGAACCAGCTCTGGGCAGTGGTCTTTCCCTAATCAGTTCCAAATACCATAGAGGACAAAACCCTACTGATAGAGAGGACTTAGAGCCTCGGAGGTAAATCCAGACACACTGCCACCCAGAGGCAAAGCCACGAACTGTCTCTTTTGCGATCACAAATAAAGGCAGTCTGGTAAAAAAATACAACCTGCCTTAAAATCAGGTCTGTGGTTTACTGCACGGAGGGACAGTGTATCGCAGGGAAGTTCAACACTCCCCTGAATGCCTGGCAGGACTGAGGCGTGCCAAAAAGAAGAGTGGAAGATCTGAAGCACCTTCACTTCCGAATATTTTTATATATATATTTTTTAAATTCTTTTTTACCATTTCATTAAGAACCTATTTTATTTATTTTTTTATTTTTTATTTTTTTCATCAACTGATTTTACCTTTTTAATTACTACATTTTTTAACCAGTATTATTGCTATCCTTTTACCATTTTTTCAAGGGTCATTTTATTTTTTATTATTTTTTTTTAATTTTTCTTTATTTTATTTTGGGATTAGTGTTCTACACTCTATTTTCATCGTTCCTTTAGCATCATTTTTCTCTATCTCACATTTACCCTTAAGCCAAAACTCTCTTCCTCACTTTTCCCCTTTTGTTGTCCTGTTTCTCTTACCCTATTCCTGCTTTGGATTTTACCTATTCCTTCTTTCTACCCACTGTCTAATTTCACCCTACTTATATATCTAATTTCCAATCCCTCGCTCTCCCCATACAAATAGCCTCTTCCCCACCTCTATTTCATTCTCTTAATTTTTTTTTGTTTTTGTTGTTGTTTTTTTTTTTTTTTTTTTTTTTTTTTGGTCTTTTTGTGTTTTTTTTTTTTTTTCTCTCCCTTTTCCCAATCTCATTTCGGCACTCCTTTTTGTTTTTTATTTTTCTCTCTAATATTTTTCTCTTTTTTCTTCTTTACCCCCTAATTCTCTTCGCTCGGGGGGGTCACCTTTATTTGGGGTTATTAATATCATGAATGCATTTAGTTTGGTGCCTTGTACGTTGTGCCTTGTTGTGTTGTATTTTGTGCCTTTGAATCAGCGCAACAGAGAGAGATCTACATAACCAACTAACTTGAGAAGAGAAATCATGGTGAAACAAAGAACCAACCCAAATATGAAAGAAAAACAGGCATCATCAGAAAAGGAAGTAAACGAAATAGAGGCAATGGAGGCAAGCAACCTGTCAGAGAAAGAATTCAGAGTAATGGTCATAAGGTGGATGAAAAGAATGGAAGACCAATTCAACAATATGTGTAGGAACCAAGAGGAAATGAAGAAGAACCAAGAGGAAATGAAGAGAAACCAAGAAGAAATGAAAAACGACATCACTGCCATAAAGAACTCAATAGAAAGCATCAACAGTAGACTAGAAGAAGCAGAGGACCGTATCAGCGAGCTAGAAGACAAGGTAGAAAAAAACACCCAAACAGAACAGCTTCTAGAAAAAAAAATTAAAAAGCAGGAAGAGAGCCTAAGAGAACTCTGGGACAATGCTAAACGAAACAACATCCGAATAATAGGGGTGCCAGAAGGAGAGGAAACTGAGCAAGGAATAGAAAACCTGTTTGAAAAAATAGTAACAGAAAATTTCCCTGATATAGGGAGGAAAAAACTCACACAAATCCAAGAAGCTCACAGAGTCCCAAACAAAATGAACCCGAAAAGACCGACACCAAGGCACATAATAATTAAATTGGCAAACACCAACGACAAAGCAAGAATCTTAAAAGCAGCCAGAGAGAGATAGAAAGTTACCTACAAAGGATCCCCCATCAGACTAGCGACCGATTTCTCAACAGAAACACATCAGGCAAGAAGGGAATGGAATGAAATATACAAAGTCATGCAAAGGAAGGGTCTGAATCCAAGAATACTATACCCAGCGAGGCTATCAATCAAAATTGAGGGTCAAATCAGGAGCTTCACAGACAAAAATGGTCTACGGGAGTTTATTACAACCAAACCAGCAATGCAAGAAATGCTAAAGGGTCTGCTGTAAATAGAAAAAACAGGAAACAAAGAAGGAACGCAGCGGTAAAGAACAAAAATGGCGACTAACAAGTTTCTATCAATAATAACTTTAAATGTAAATGGATTAAATTCCCCAGTCAAAAGGCATAGAGTAAATGAGTGGATAAGAAAACATGACCCATATATCTGCTGTCTACAGGAAACCCACCTCAGAAAAAAAGACGCACACAGACTGATGGTGAAGGGATGGAAAAAGGTTTTTCAGGCCAATGGAAGTGAAAAAAAAGCCGGGGTAGCAATACTTATATCTGACAAATTAGATCTCAAAGTGAAGGACATAAAAAGAGATCAAGAAGGCCACTTCATAATACTAAAGGGAGCAGTCCAACAAGAAGAAATAACTCTGGTAAATATATATGCACCCAATATAGGAGCACCCAAATACGTCAGAAATCTTCTGGAGAAGATCAAGGGAGAGATTGACAGCAATACAATCATAGTAGGGGACCTTAACACACCATTATCGCCACTGGACAAATCCTCTAAACAGAAACTCAGCAAAGAAACATCAATCCTAAATGACTCACTAGATCAGATGGAATTAATTGACATCTTCAGAACATTTCACCCCAAAGCCACAGAATATACATTCTCCTCAGGTGCACATTTGTCATCTTCAAAGATAGACCATATATTGGGTCACAGACAAAGTCTCTTCAAATTCAAGAAAATTGAAATCATATCAAGTATCTTCTCAGACCACAAAGGCATAAAACTGGAAATCAACTACAACAAAAACAATCCAAAAAAATCAAACACATGGAGACTAAATAGCATGCTATTAAACAACGACTGGGTCACCAGTGAGATCAAAGAAGAAATAAAAAACATCATGGCAACGAATGACAATGAAAACACAACAATCCAAAACCTATGGGACACAGCAAAAGCAGTCTTGAGAGGGAAGTTCATAGCTCTACAAGCCTACTGCAAGAAACAAGAAACAATGAGAATAAATGACCTAACTCTACAACTCGAAGAATTAGAAAGAGAGCAACAAAAAAAGCCCACTGTAAGCAGAAGGAAGGAAATAACAAAGATCAGAGCGGAGATAAACGACATAGAGACCAAAAAAACAATACAAAAGATCAACAAAACCAAGAGCTGGTTCTTTGAAAGGATAAACAAGATTGATACACCTCTAGCCAGGCTCACCAAGAAACAAAGAGAGAGGACCCAAATAAACAAAATCAGAAATGAAAGAGGAGAAATAACAACAGACCCCACAGAAATACAAAGGATTGTTAGAAAATACTATGAACAACTCTACTCCAACACACTAGACAACCTGGAGGAAATGGACATATTCCTAGATAAATACAACCTTCCAAAACTTAACCAGGAAGAATCTAAAAATCTCAATAGGCCAATAACTATGGAGGAAATTGAAGCAGTAATCAAAAAACTTCCAGCAAACAAAAGCCCGGGGCCAGATGGCTTCACAGGGGAGTTTTACCAAACATTCAAGGAAGACCTAAAACCTATCCTCCTCAGACTATGTCGAAAGATCCAAGAGGAAGGAACACTTCCCAGCTCATTCTATGAAGCCAACATCACCCTAATCCCAAAACCAGATAAAGACAATACAATGAAAGAGAATTATTGGCCAATATCCCTCATGAACATAGATGCCAAAATCCTCAACAAAATCCTAGCAAATCGGATCCAGCAGTACATCAAAAAGATCATACACCATGACCAAGTAGGATTTATCCCAGGGATGCAAGGATGGTACAATATCCGCAAATCAATAAACGTGATACATCACATAAACAAATTGAGAGAAAAAAACCACATAGTCATATCAATTGATGCGGAAAAAGCATTTGACAAAATCCAACACCCTTTCTTGATAAAAACTCTCAGCAAGATAGGAATTGAGGGATCATACCTCAACATAATAAAAGCCATATATGACAAACCCACAGCCAACATCATAATCAATGGGCAAAAACTAAAACCATTCCCCCTAAAAACAGGAACAAGACAGGGATGCCCCCTCTCACCACTCCTGTTCAACATAGTACTGGAAGTACTAGCCATTGCGATCAGACACGAAGAAGAAATAAAAGGCATCCAGATTGTAAAAGAAGAAGTAAAACTGTCCTTATTTACAGATGACATGATACTGTACATACAGAACCCTAAAGACTCCATCAAAAAATTATTAGACTTAATAAATGAATTCGGCAATGTAGCAGGATACAAAATTAATGCTAAGAAATCCATGGCATTTCTTTACACCAATAGTGAACTTACAGAAAGTGAAACTATAGAAGCAATCCCATTTACCATTGCACCAAAAAAATTAAAATACCTAGGAATAAACTTAACTAAGGAGGTAAAAGACTTATATGCTGAAAACTACAGGACACTGAAAAAAGAGATAGAGGAAGACATAAACAGATGGAAGAATATACCGTGTTCATGGATTGGTAGAATCAACATCATCAAAATGTCCATACTACCCAAAGCAATTTATAGATTCAATGCAATCCCCATTAAATTACCAATGGCATATTTCACAAATCTAGAACGAACGTTCCAAAAATTCATCTGGAATAAAAAAAGACCCCGAATAGCTGCAGCAATCCTGAGAAAACACAAAGTAGGTGGGATCTCAATACCAGATATCAAACTGTATTACAAAGCCACTGTTCTTAAAACAGCTTGGTACTGGCACAAGAACAGACATATAGATCAATGGAATAGAATAGAGACCCCAGAAATCGACCCAAACCACTATGCCCAATTAATATTCGACAAAGGAGGCAAGAGCATTCAATGGAGTCAAGACAGTCTTTTCAATAAATGGTGTTGGGAAAATTGGACAGATACATGCAAAAGGATGAAACTAGATCACCAACTCACACCATACACAAAAATAAACTCAAAATGGATAAAAGACTTAAACGTAAGATGGGAAACCATAAAAATACTAGAGGAATCCACAGGCAGCGAAATTGCAAACATATGCCGAAGAAATTTCTTCTCTGATAATGCTCCTAGGGCAATGGAAACTAAAGAGAAAATAAACAAATGGGACTACATCAAAATAAAAAGCTTTTGCACAGCAAAGGAAACCATCAAAAAAACAACAAGAAGACCCACTACATGGGAGAACATATTTACCAATGATACCACCGATAAGGGTTTAATTTCCAACATATACAGGGATCTCATGAAACTTAACAAAAGGAAGATAAACAATCCAATAAAAAAATGGGCAACGGACCTAGATAGACACTTTTCGAAAGAGGACATACAGAAGGCAGAAAGACATATGAAAACCTGCTCAAAGTCACTAATTATACGAGAGATGCAAATCAAAACCTCAATGCGTTATCATCTCACACCTGTCAGAATGGCTATCATCAACAAATCAACAAACAACAAGTGTTGGAGAGGATGTGGAGAAAAAGGAACCCTTCTGCACTGCTGGTGGGAATGCAGACTGGTGCAGCCACTGTGGAGAACAGTATGGAGCTACCTCAGAAGACTAAAAATGGAACTCCCATTTGACCCAGTGATCCCACTACTAGGAATATATCCCAAGAAACCAGAAACGCCAATTAGAAAGGATATATGCACCCCTATGTTCATAGCAGCACAATTCACCATAGCTAAGATTTGGAAACAGCCTAAGTGCCCATCAGCAGATGAGTGGATTAGAAAACTGTGGTACATATACACAATGGAATACTATGCTGTGGTAAAAAAAAAGGACCTCTTGCCTTTTGCAACAGCATGGATGGAACTGGAGAGCATTATGCTAAGTGAAATAAGCCAGTCAGAGAAAGATAAATACCACATGATCTCACTCATTTGTGGATTATAGAGAACAACATAGACTGATGAAAAAGGACAGACCCAAAGACTGAGAAATAGCGATCAGGCTATCAATCCCCAGAAGGAAAGTAGGGGAGGGCGGGGGTAAGGGGAAGAGATCAACAGAAGGACTTGTATACATGTATATAAGCCAAACCAATGGACATGGACAACGGGGGGATGGGAGCATGAGTTTGTGTGTGGGGGGGAGGTTGGGGGTTAAAGGGGGGGATGAGGACACATTTGTAATACCTTAACTAATAATAAAAAAAAAGAAAAAAAAAAGAAGACACTTTAAAAGGAAATTAGAATAAGTATTGAGGTAGGCAACAAATGGTATCTACAAAAACTTGCAAAGATTTTTTAAAAGAAAAATATGAAATATTACCATTTGTGACAGCATAGATGGACCTAGAAGGTATTAGGCTAAATGAAATAAGTCAGATAGAGAAACACAAATACCATGTGATTTCACTAATATCTGTCATCTAGACAAAACATAACAAATGAATAATCAAAACAATACAGAAACAGACTAATAGATTCAGAGAACAAGCTGATGGTTTCCAAAGAGGTGGGGGTAGGGGAATAGGAATTAAAAAAAAAAAAAGAGAAAAGAAAAAGAAAAACATTACACCCCTCGAAAAAACAAACAAAAAATCTTCTAAAAATGTCATGTTTACACATCAACCTGTAGCAAATATCTTTAATAATTCAGTTTTATAGTTTCAAAAATTACTTCTTATGCAGCACCACCAAATATATATGTAAATAAACATGAAATGCCCACTGTGTTTTTTCAGTACTTTGTTTTCCTTGTGCATAATTCATTTCAACGTATTCAATATCCCATTCTGAGATGTACCTAATATTCAATTCATAATTGAGCCTATAAAAGAGTAGACAAAATGAACTACATAAAAATTAAATGAGGAAAATAATCTCAGATAGAGATGTAGATAGTTAAAGGAACAAGTTCTCCTGGAATTGTTCTACTATTTCAGCCAATATCAATGTAAGAGTATATAGAGCATATAAAGTTATACACTGAGTACATAAAGAAAATTAATGATCCAAATTAACTTCCATACTGCACAAAATTAAAAAAAAATAGTGTTGTGGCAAGCCTTGGCTTCAAAGAACCCAGTTGTATAAGAAAGAATGGTCATTCTCAGCAAGGGTCCAAACTTCATTTCATTAGAATATAAACAAAGTCATTACAAAGTAATATTAGCTGCAATAAATTTCGGAGTATGAAATGTTGCTTTCTAAGAAATGGTTTTAGTTTATTTAATTTGGTATTACAGTATTAATTAGTATCAGAGTTATAACATTGCAGTGCTAGCCCTGGGCATTTTGCCACTCCAAGTGCTATTTTCTAAAATAAATCTAGCTGGAAATAATTATGTTTACAGTGTGGGAGCTGTGAGTCTTTATTATGAATTAGATTCAGGAGATGATATTTCAAGAGTTGTTTGTGCCACAATATTAATAAGTTACCAATGTAGACCCTCACAGAATTACAAGTACATAAATGAATAGTATTCCATGTATATATACAGAGAGGGTAGCTTTACCTTTTCTCCTTTTAAAAAGATTTTTAATCCCAGGAACTTCAACATAATGACACCCTCACTGGTGTATCATTTGAATGATAACCAGGTTCTCCTGCTTCTACAGAGCCTTCCAGTGCCTAAGGTAGAGACTAGGACTTTGCCGCTTCCTTACCAGCCTATCATGGTTCTAGAGTTTCTTTTTTCTTTAATTTTCTTTAATAGTTTTCCATAATGCATGTGTATCTCTTTATACTCCCCCCTCTTATTTAAAAAATATTTTGATTATTTTATAAAAGGGATGCAGGAAGCCACCCATTGTCTTCACTATCAGAGAAGTGCAAACAAGGATCCTGGAATGCTGGTGAACCTTGAATCCATGTTACCGCAATTGCCTGCCTAAGAGCTAGATGTGTATTCAACATTGAATAAAAGGCTGGCGAGGCCTGGGCGCCAGTGCAAGTCCTTTCTCTTGCATTGGGCTTGCCCACCTGGACCCCAATATTTCCAAATTATTATTTCTTGTCTCATCTCTTTCATTTGTGTATGGCCCCTTCTCCAGATCCTGAACCCTGAACCACACAGGATGTGGGGGAACATTCACAAAGGGATTTATTAATATGTTTACTATATTACACAGAGAAAAGAGAAACCTCAATTTTAAATAAAAAAAACTGTTGTCTGGCCTGTGTATTTCAATGGTTGAGTGTTGACCCATAAACCAGTAGGTAATGGTTTGATTCCTGTTTAGGGCACATGCCCAGGTTTCTGGCTCAATCCCCAGTAGGGGATGTGCAGGAGGTAGCAGATCATTGATTCTCTCTCATCACTGATGTCTCTCTCTCTCTCTCCCTTCCTCTTCCTCTCTCTAAAATCAATAAAAACAAACAAAAGATAATATAGTTAATTCAACCAACCTCTAGTAAGATTTTAGTTTTGAATTTTTTTGAGAGTTTTCAAAATAATCTGAATTTGTAACTAGTTAATAATGCTCTTATAGGAATGCCAGCAATTATAAACAAAATGTCACATCAACACATTCTAGTCTTTGTTCTAAATAATTACTACATTGCAGTGATAGTAGTATAATCTTAATTATGAAATTTTACCTACTTTTAAATCCAACATAAACTAAGAAGGAAAAAGTGTTTAATAGTGGAACTCTTTCAGCATTTAGGACATTCTTTACACCAGCTCACTGAGTTTCAAACAATGAATACAAACATTCAATTTAAATAGAACATTTTATGTAATTTTTGTATTCATATATCGTTATTATAGACACACCCTAATTTGAACATTGATAAGTTATCTGTTTGACAGAAACGACGTGAAATATAAAGGCATACTTAGAGTGAGATCATCATTATTTTTAGATGTAAATTTGTGTCTCTGGTTTTTAAAATATAATGAGGTATTTTTACCCAGTTATAATATTAATTTATCTAATGATTTAGTTGAATTTTATCTTAGCAGCTACAGGTAAATTGAAAAATACAAAATTTCAAAATGCTCTTGGCAGCATGAAACATTAAGATGATTTTTATCTGATTTATAATATAAATATTTATCATTAAAATGTGTTGATCTATTATGTAATTTTATGGTTATTAAAGAAAAATCTAATAAAATAGATCTCCTTTATTAGAGGCTGCTATGAAACAACCTGATATTGAACTGCATCAAGTTTGATATCACACACCAATATCTAGCTTTGCTATTTGCCTAAAACTTATCAATAGTTTGTTCTATTCACAGTGAATAAATTTCTTTAATCTAAAAATTTAATCAGGAAGCACAGCAACCATGCAAATCTCTCATTTAGTTCATATCAATAATGGGGTAATTTTGTTTCAATATATATAGTAGATATTTATTTGGACTAATCTGTGTATTGAACCAACCACAAAAGTAATATTCTTTGGGAGAGAATTGTTTTATTTAAGGCTAAATCAACTGTGTTTTTTTTAAATATATTTTATTGATTTTCCACAGAGAGGAAGGGAGAGAGACAGAGTCAGAAACATCGATGAGAGAGAAACATCGATCAGCCGCCTCCTGCACATCCCCCACCGGGGATGTGCCCCCAACCAAGGTACATGCCCTTGACCAGAATCCAACCCGGGACCTTTCAGTCCGCAGGCCAACGCTCTATCCACTGAGCGAAACCGGTTTCTGCAACTGTTTTTGTTTTATTATACAGCAATTTTTTTTCTTTCTTATAATAAACAGTTTGGATTTATGTGAGGTCACCTGCCCAATCCCTAACAGAGAATAATTCAAAATTTTACATTTCTATGAGTCAAATTCGGACGAATGATAAGCTATCCTATTGACAAAATAAAACTCATATAGATTTTATTTATAACTAAAAAGATTTAAAATTTTGTAATGATAAAATATCATATATCTCAAACAATATTCTCTTTGGTCTCTAGGACACTTCTGGTTTGAGAGCATTAAAGAGAAACATAATATCTATGTGATTTGTTGTGAGTCTAATTGTGTCCACCCTCCCGCAAAATATATTTTAGTGAGAAGAAACAAAATTAAATAAAGAAAATAAGATAATGAATTAATTAAGTTAATATACATATATACTTAGTATTTTTGCAAAATCAAACTAGAATATATTTAACCTATTTAACCCAAGACCAATGTGTAACCCAAAACTCGTGTCACTGTCATTTGCTTGTTGGTTCTGATTTCCTGCTTCTTTCCCCTGCTCTGCCCCCTCTGGTATTGGGGTGACTTCAACGAGCTACACTTACTGGAAGTCCTTATGTACTGTCTCCTGGTTAGGTTCCTTCAATGAAAATCACTGAAGAGAAATTTATGGGAAAGATGAAGAGAGACCAGACGACTTTCCCTCCTCTTCCTCTGAAGAACCCAAATAATGCCGTGTTGCCTTTCTTAAGGGTCCAAGTTTCTACACTTTCTTGAGGACTCTCAGCTTCAGCTTCAGCCAGATGACTCCTTCACAGTGCCAGCTCCTGCCTGATGCCTCTGAATAGCAGGATTTGATGCTAAAACTGCTTACTGTTACTGTGCTCTAGTACTATGCTCTCCTTCTGCCCATCCGCCGAAAGTTCATTACAGCTTCCTGTTGTATTTGCCTCACCTTTCACATTTTCATCTCTGCCAACAAACTTGAAACTAGTTTCTTATTTTAAATCTCTCCACCTGTTCATGGTGCTATTTTTCTGCATGTATCCTAATATACTAGGAAATGATCAATTATTAAACTAACTGGCCCATTTTTAATAATTCCCGTTGTGGTGTGTGTAATTCTAAGGTGGCTCTCAAGATTCCTGTCCCTGCTGCACATGCACTATGTAATTCCTTCTCTTTAAATATGTATGGAAATAGTGAATATAATGCGATATCACAGCCATGATTTGGTGATTAAGTGACAAAAGGGATTTTGCAGACGTGATTGCGTTTCCTTATTATTTGACTTCAAGTTTATCGAATGGAAATTACCGTGGGTGGGTGGGCCAGGCATAATCAAATGAGCCCTTAAAATAGTATTTAGGATTTTTAATTTTTTAGCAGTAAATACATTTATTCATTGAGAATTCATATGTTTGAGAGTATTTCATTTGCTCTGTGAAGGTAGAGTATAAAATGACACTTTTTAATAGGTGTCTATAGAGTTAAATATGATTCAGATATTTTGATTTTAGCATGATAATCTCAGTCATGCTCTGTGGACACTGACCCTAGTGATTGCAAAAGAAACTGAGGACCTATGGGAAAATACAAAGATAGGGCTCTCTCTTCATATTTGTAGTTGCCACTAAATAAACCTGATTGATCTATTATGGTGAGCAACTCAACTGTTAGCATGCAATGCCTACACAGCATGCGTGGTCATCAGGTCATTTACCGCATTTCTCAAATTAGGTCTTAATATTTAGTTATCGGAACATGACTCAGTCAGTAGCTCTGAGATGCTACATAAGAGTGGACCTAGTTTTATGTTCCTTACCAAGACCTCCACACCTCTGTTCTCATAATATTTAGGAAATCAAATCTCCAACCAGTGGTCAGGCTGTTCTTACTGGTCCTTACTACAAAGAAGCTTTTAATATTTCTGTTTTTTAAACGTTAACTGATGTGCGATAATTGTGACATCAAACATTCATAGGAACAAGTGAAACTTTCTTGGTTTAAAAATAGAAAGTTTAAACATTTGTTTCTTAAAAAATTTTTTAGTTAATTAAATTTATCCGAGTACACTTGAATTATTTGTTCCTTCATAGGACATAGTCCAGTTCCAATTTCTATTTGTCCAATATACATCTCACTGTTCTGCTCCTTCCTGTGCTTTCGCCTCATTCTTCTTCCTTGAAGGTGAGGAAAAATATAGAAAACATGTATCTCCCATTTTCCAGAATTTTTGTTTTGTTTAACCCACTACTCATTCCATTTCTATTCAATTTAAAACAATACTTTTTTTTCTTTATGAGACTCCTCAGACATCTCTTGTGAGTCACAACTTAAATATATGTTTTTATAAAAAAGGTTATGACTTATTTTTTTCTATGTGATTATTCCATAACCCTTAACAGCACATTTATGGAACACTGACAATAGTACATTGTTATAATTTAATAACACAGTGTAATTATTTGGTCACAGTGAAGGAAGATTAAATTCTGTTTTGCTGAAAATGTAAATGGTTAAAGAAAATCCTTAGAATAAGTACAGTAACCACTGAGATTCTTTAAATCCAATATGCTAGTGAATCACCATAAGGGGAATTTTTTCATTGAATGAATGCTCCAAGGAGGTTAAGAAAATTGTTTACATTTTTTACATAGTACTGGAAAATTAAACTTCTAATGAAGGAATAGGACTATTATATAAATTTTAGTATTTATAAATGTGGGGAGATCCATATAATATTTAGGAAAACAATATTAAATATTATATAACTAGAGTCCCAGTGCACGAAATTTGTGGACGGGGGTAGGGGGTGGGCTGTATGTCCCTCAGCCCAGCCTGCATTGTCTCCAATCTGGGACCACTCAAGGGATGTCCGACTGCCCATAAATGGCAGTCGGACATCCCTCTCACAATCCAGGACTGCTGGCTCTCAACCGCTCACCTGTATGCCTGCCTGATTGCCCTTAACCACTCCCCTGCCAGCTGATCAATGCCTAACTGAGCCCCTGCCGGCCCAATTGCCCCTAACTGTCCTCCTCTGCAGACTTGGTCACCCCCAGCTGCCCTCCCCTGCTGGCCCTATCACCCCTAATTGCCCTCCCTTGCCAACCTGGTAGCCCCTAACAGTCCTCCCCTGCTGGCCCGGTCACCACTAACTGCCCTTTCCTGCCAGCCTGGTCACCCCCAACTGTCCTCCCCTGAAGGCCTGGTCCCCCCCAACTGCCCTCCCCTGCAGGCCTAATCACCTCCAACTGCCCTCCTTTTCAAGCCTGGTCCCTTCCAACTGCCCTCCCCTGTCGGCCATCTTGTGGCGGCCATCTTTTGGCAGCCATCGTGTGTCCACATGGGGACATTCATCTTTGACCACATGGGGGTGGCCATCTTGTGTGTTGGTGTGATGGTCAATTTTCATATTACTCTTTTATTAGATAGGATATTTATAATAAATAATTTTGAGCCTATAAAATATTTTAGAAGACAAAATCAAAAGTAGTTGAAAAAATATTGTGATTCATCCTGAAAGATGAAAACTCTTGCCAGTTACATAATCTTAATGGAAATAAAAGTACTTGTCTTATTATCCTATCTAATAAAAGAGTAATATGTAAATTAACCATCACTCCACGACAAAGATGGTGGTGCCCATAGTGTCCAGGGCAGGATGCTGGTGATGTTTCCTTGGCAATGTGAGCTCAGCGTCCTTGCCCCGGCTGCATGGCATGAGGGCAGGGGCTTCTGGCCAGAGGCCTGGGCGAGGGACGCTGGGCTTGCCTCGCCTCTGGTGACACAATGCTGGGTTTGCCTCGCCCCCCATGAGAGGGCCTCGGGCCATAGTGAGGGGACTGGGCTCACAGCAACGCAAGCCCAGCATTTCTGCCCAGGACGGGCGGCAGGAGGGGCGGGGCCTCGGGCCACAAGCTGAAGCCAAGAGCGCGGGGAGAACCAGGAATGCTGGGAATTGTAGTTCTTGTAGCAGCCCCTGGACCAGAAGCAGAAGCCAAGAGCTAGGGGAGCACCAAAAATGCTAAGAATACTGGTTCTGATGGCGAATGCATTGCATGATCTCTTAGACACTCCAGAGAAGTGAGCCTGGTGTAAGTTACTGTTGCGGGTGGGGGATTGAGGGAAAGCAAAGGTGAGAGACATGTCAGAATGTCAAGGAAAAATTAAAAGGAAGGTATCCTGAAACTTCTAGGAAATCTCCACAATGGAGCAAAGAAAAAAATAAAGAGCTCTATTATTCTGTGAGCACCAAACCAGACTGGGCTGGGGTCTCACACAATTCACTCATATGATTGCAAAGACAGACAGAAACTTTACTCTTTCATGTACCCAGGCAGATACAATGCACGACATGCACATTTTCACGGAAGAGGACTTAACAGCACTGTCTGCTATACACCCTTTGGTACGTCACCTTTTGGGTGGCCATCTGTGTTAGTTAATTGCCATAATCAAGAGTAAAAATTAAAACTTTTCTATCTCTATGACAAGCAGGTCCTTACAACTTGGACCAAGGCAACTATCTAATCTAATAAAAGAGAAACATGGTAATTGGCATACGACCGCTACCCTTCCCATTGGCTAACCAGGGAGATATGCAAATTAACTGTCAGCCAAGATGGCGGCCGGGAACCAGGCAGCTTGAAACTAACATGAGGCTTGCTTGCTTCAGTGACAGAGGATTCCAACGTTCCCCGCCTGCCTTGCCGGCCTCTGAGCCTGCAGTTTGAAACATTGTAACAAATATAGAAGCTAAAAAAAAACCCAGAAACCAGCTTTCAGTGAGCTGGGATCTCAGAGCTGGAGTCAGAGCTGGTGTTATACATTGTTTCGATTACCTACTTTCAGCAGCGGAGGCCTAAGAGCTGGAGCCTCAGAGCTAAAGCTGGCCCAGAATTAAAAAAAAAAAGAAAAGAAAAAAAGGAGCGGTTGGGAGCTTCCGTCACCCGCTAGCCTGAAAACAGCCCTCAGCCCCTCACCCAGACTGGCCAGGCACCCCAGTTGGGACCCCCACCCTGAAGGGTGTGTGACCAGCTGCAAACAGCCCTAAGCCCCTCACCCAGGCTGGCCAGGCACCCCAGTGGGGACCCCAACCCTGAAGGGTGTGTGACCAGCTACAAACAGCCCTCAGCCCCTCACCCAGGCTGGCCAGGCACCCCAGTGGGGACCCTAACCCTGAAGGGTGTGTGACCAGCTGCAAACAGGCATCATCCCCTCACCCAGGCTGGCCAGGCACACCAGTGGGGACCCCCACCCTGATCCAGAACACCCTTCAGGGCAAACGAGCCAGCCCCACCCATGACCAGGCCTCTACCCTATATAGTAAAAGGGTAATATGCCTCCCAGCACCGGAATCAGCAGAGCCGAGAGGCCTCCCGGCACCGGGATCAGCGTGACAGGGGGCAGCGCCCGAACCCCCTGATCGCCCTGCGGCTCTGTGTGTGACAGGGGGTGGGGCCACAACCTCCCTATCTGCCCTGCTCTGTTCGTGACAGGGGAAGGTGCCCCAACCTCCTGATCAGCCCTGCTCTGTGCCTGATATGGGGGAGCTCCCCAACCCCCTGATCAGCCCTGCTCTGTGTGTGACAGGGTGCGGTGCCCCAACCCCCCCTCCCCCCCATGGGCCCTGCTCTGTGTGTGACAGGGTAGAGCCATAACCTCCCCATAGGCCCTGCCCTGAGTGTGAGAGTGGCGGCGCCCCAACCCCCTGATTGGCCCTGCTCTGTGGGTGATGGGGTAGAGCCATAACCTCCCCATAGGCCCTGCCCTGAGTGTGACAGTGGTGGCGTCCCAACCCCCCGATACGCCCTGCTCTGTGAGTGACAGGGGGCAGCGCCCCAACTCCCCTATTGGCCCTACTCTCTGAGTGACAGCGGGGAGCTCCTTAACCCCCTGATGGGCCCTGCTCTGTGTGTGACAGGGGGGAGCTCCCCAACCCCCTGATTCACCCTGCTCTGTGCGTGACAGGGGGGAGTTCCCCAACCCCCTGATCGAACCTGCTACGTGCGTGACAGGGGGTGGCGCCGCAACCTCCCCATCGGCCCTGCTTTGAGTGTGACAGGGAGCGGTGCCCCAATCCCCTAATCGGCTCTACCCTGAGCGTGACTGGTGGTGGCTTCGCAACCCCCCAATCCGCCCTGCTCTGTGCATGACAGGGAGCCGCGCCCCAACACCCCAATCGGCCCTGCTCTGAGCCTGACCAGGGGCTGCACTTAGGGATTGGGCCTGCCCTCTGCCACCCGGGAGCAGGCCTAAGTCAGCAGGGCGTTATCTCCCGAGTGGTCCCAGACTGGGAGAGGGCAAAGGCCAGGCTGAGGGACCCCCCCTTCCCCCCGAGTGCACAAATTTTTGTGCACCGGGCCTCTAGTCTATAATAATAAAAGTGTAATATGAGGAGCAATGAGGCTGGCAGGCAGAGGCAGTTAGGGGTGATCAGGCAGGAAGGTGAGCAGTTGGGGCAATCAGGCAGGCAGAGTGGTTCGGGGTGATCAGGAAGGCTGTAGAATGGTTAGCGACGATAAGGCAAGCAGAGGCAGTTAGGGGCGATGGGGCAGGCGAGTGGTTAGGGGCAGTGTGGCAGGAATGCAGAGTGGTTAGGGGCATCAAGCAGGCCGGCAGGCAAGCAGTTAGGAGCCAGTGGTCCTGGATTGTTAGAGGGTGCAAGCAGGGCTGAAGAACCACCCTACATCTCATGCAAGAATTTCGTTTACTGGGCCTCTAGTTACATTATAAAAGGCCAGGGGCCATCACGACCTAAATGACTAGATGGACGACTGGTCACCAGGAACTGCATGGAAAATCTCTAGGTCCTTCCCCCCATGGCCCACAAGCCCTTATCACAGCAAGGCTGGTGGCTGATTGGCGGGTGGGGAACGGGGGGGGGAGGGTTGGAGGGGTATGGCAGGCACAGTGAGGTTGTTAGCCTCTGGCCCAGGGCCGGCCAAAGGCCTAATGACCTCGCCACTGCCACGGTGGCTGCAGATAAGGCCTGGAGAGAGGCCCGGAGAGAGAAGCAGGGCCTGATGCACAGCTGCCACAGTGGCTGTGGATCAGGCCGAGAGATAGGCCTGGAGATAGGCCCAGAGACACTGACTGGAATAGAAACTGACCAATCAGAACCTAATCTGGGTAAACTGTGAAGGCAGAACTGAAGGTGGGGGCTGAAGAGGGGTTTTAAGGGCAGCAGCTGTGTGGTGTAAGGTGTAAGAAAGCGGTTCAATTTTTTAATGACCACTTTGGGAGTATAGTGCATATTGCTGGCTATCAGTCCAGATATAGGGATTATGTGTTTTTGTCTACCAAGAGCATCTCTTCCTGCTGAAAAAGGCTTTCCCCCCACATTTAAGCAATCTTATCCTATATAATCTATCTATACTAATAAAAGCATAATACCCTAATTAGACCGGGTCGACTGGCCATCTTCCGGATGTCCAACTTCCTTCCAGACAAAGCCATGGTGGTGGGGGCCGAGGCAGAGGCAGTTAGGGACGATCAGGCTGGCAGGGGAGGGAAGTTGGGGGCAAACTGGCCAGCAGAGGAGGGCAACTGGGGGCGAGATCAGGCCTGCAGGGGAACAGTTAGGGGTGAACAGGCAGACAGGCAGAGTTGATTAGGGGTAATCAGGCAGGCAGGCAGGTGAGCTTTTAGGAGCCAGCAGTCCCAGATAGTGAGAGGGATGTCTGACTGCCAGTTTAGGCCCAAAACTGGCAGTCAAACATCCCTCAAGGGATCCCCTATTGGAGAAGGTGCAGGCTGGGAGGCCAGGGTCAAATGGGGACAAATTAATTCTTGGAATCAGAACAACCTCTCCCTCTGCACATCCTGTTAATACTTCAGCTTTGATAATGTTAGGTCATAATCTTTTGATAATAAATCTGATACCATTACAAAGACCCCATTAACTATTGAGATTTCTCAATAGCATGATGATTGCTCCCACTTTTAATTTTAATTTATGACATGGCATTCCCGAAGGAGTAATAATATTAAGAAATTCGATGGGAAAATTTTCCTTTTCAGCATCATCTGTGGAATCAATGGAATCATCACTCAAATATGTGTGAAAATCTCCATGGAGTATACCAAATTTTCTTCATTTAATTTTTGAACATGCTCATTTTTTGGACAAAGAATTGCACGTTTAGATATATTTTTAATATTACCTATAGCAGTGGTTCTCAACCTTGGCTGCACATTAGAATCACCTGGGAATCTTTTAAAAATCCTGATTTCTGGGTCTCATCCTCTGGAAATTGTTTCTTTGTTATGGGGTAGAGCCACAACATTAGTAACAAAGAAACAGAATTTCCAGAGGATGAGGCCCAGAAATCAGGATTTTAAAAAGATTCCCAGGTGACTGTAATGTGCAGCCAAGGTTGAAAACCACTGATCTATAGATATAGTATTTCCAAAGGTAGCTTCAATAATTGAGCCATTACAAATCATTTTACTTCCATGCTCAGCTCCGAGGGCTGGTTCCTGCCTGAAACCTCACCCTCCAGGAAACAGCTGGGGGAGGGCGCAGCCATTTCCAGGATGACCCCTGCAGGATTGACTTCCTTCCGGTTGGTTGTGGTTCTGGCCGTGATGTTACACCCAGGGTTTTTATATACTGTAGAAAAATCTGGAAGCATCTTTTAGGATTCTTCCCCCTTTCCTCCTTTTTAGATGATTAATGATTTTTCATCATTGGATAAATTTAAGCTATGGGTAGAAAATCATCTCTGAAAGTTTAAAGTGGCCCAAATGTAGAGGGATAAATATTTTAAACATTGTGACTCTGAAATTTTATTTTATGAAATAGCTTATTCTTGCTTCTCATGAGCTGCCATTCAACTCTGTAGGGTGTATATGCATATATATTATGAGGGAATGTGTTCATGGTATAATTGAAAATTCCTAATTCAGGCTCTTTAAATCTTTTTAAGTTTAAGATAATATCTCAGGGTTAAAGAGTCATTAATCACAGAATTCAACCCTATCTCGTGAATGTGGCTTCTGTTGCCCTCTGCCTTTGTAAGATGGGATTCAGATATCTGGCAGCACTAAGCCTATCCTTCTACAGATGTTAATGGGGCTAGTATCAACAAGACTACTTAGAACTAGACATTATAAAGTAAGAAATACATTACCACAACATTATGCAAACAGGATCCTTTCATGGGCAGAACTGACTTATTTTGCTATTGATGATTTCCAATACTTTTCTAATGTCACAGTATTATTTGATAGGAACTTAAGAGAATAATTTTAATATCAAAATATTGAAAGCTCTATTTCATTTGATTTTAGTTAAGTAACAAAGCCATGCTGTTCATATTTGAAGTACTATCTGAAGTCATGGAATCATTGAATTTGTGATGGAGTATATAGAAAGATTTGACTTTGTCTTTCATCTATCTTCCTTTTTATTCACCTGAGTTAATTCATTTTTAATTCTTTATTGTAGAAAGTATTACATATGTTCCCTTTCCCCCCATTGTCCTCTCCCAGCCTGCCCCTGCCCTCCAGCTGTGGCCTTCACCACCCTTCATTGTCTATGTCCATTAGTTATGCTTATCTATATGTCTCTATATATAAAAAGACAGTGACTGGAATGCCTTAACGAACAAAATGACAGGTCCCTATGGCCAGCAAAGCAGCCTGATCTGAGGGTGGGGCCAGCCTGCCAACCTCCCACAGACCGTACCCCCAGCCGGCCCTGCTCTATATCGGATATTCCCACCCTGATCAAGGGTGGGGTAGCCAGCCAACATCCCCTTGGCCCTTCCTCCTGGCCGGTCCCACCCCCACGGGCCCACCCTACCTCGATTGTCCCACAGCTCCTCTCCCGGGCTGGCCCGGCCCCTGATTTCCCCTTTACCCCAGTAGGGGGTGGGGTCAGCTGGCCAAAATCTTACAGACCCCTCCCCCTGGCCTTCCCAGACCTAGATGGGCCCCCACCACCCCGATCAGCCCACAGCCCCTCCCCTCAGCTGGCTCTGTCCCTGATTGCCTCCCCCACCCCAATAGGGGGTGGAGCCAGCCAGCTAACCTCCTGCAGCCCCTGCCTTTGGCTGCCTCCACCGCCGATGGTATGCCACAACCTCAATCAGCCCATGGTCCCTCACCCCAGCCAGTTCCACCCCTGATCACCTCCCCCTCCTCCCCGCAAACAATTGGGGTTGGGTCTGGGTGGCCAACCTCCAACAGCCCCTCCCCATGGCTGGTCCTGCCCCCAATCAGTCCCCCTACCCCAATCAGGGATGGGGTATTCCAGCCAATTGCCCCCAGCCCCTCCTGCCCAGGCTGCATAGCCCTGATTGGGCCCCAATCAAGGGGGACTGGCCAGGGCCAACCTTCTGCTGTTTCCTCCTGCTGACTGGCCTGGCCCTGATCCGCTGAATTGGGGTGGGCTGGCCAGACCCCACCCATGCACGAATTTGTGCACGGGGCCTTTAGTATGCATACAAGTTCTTTGGTTGATCTCTCATACCCCTCCTCCCCCCTTTCTCTTACCTTCCCTCTGAGGTTTGACAGTTTGTTTGATGATTCTGTGTCTATGGATCTGTTTTTGTTCATCAGCTTTTGTTCATTATTTTCCACAAATGAGTAAAATCATGTGATAATTATCTTTCTCTGACTCGCTTATTGTGCTTAGCATAATGCTTTCCATCCATGCTATTGCAAATGGTTAGAGTTCTTTTTTTTTTTTCAGCAGCATAGTATTCCATTGTGTAGATGTACCAGTTTTTTAATCCACTCATTGGCTGATGGGCACTTAGGCTGTTTCCAGATCTTAGCAATTTTCGATTGTACTGCTATCAACATAGAGATGCATATATTCTTTCTGATTGATGTTTCTGATTTTGGGATAAATTCCGAGTACTGGGATTATTGGGTCAAATGGGAGTCCCATTTTTAAATTTTTGAGGAAACTCCATACTGTCTTCCATAAAGGCTTCACCAGTCTGCATTCCCACCAGCAGTGTATGAGGGTTCCCTTTTCTCCACATCCTTGCCAGCACTTATCATTTGTTGATTTGTTGATAGCCATTCTGACAGGTGTGAGATGGTATCTCATTGCCATTTTGATTTGCATCTCTTGGATGATTAGAGACTTTGAGCATGTTTTCATTTCTCTCTCGGCCTTCTATATGTCCTCTTTCAAAAAGTGTCTATTTAGGTCCTTTACCCATTTTTTGATTGGATTGTTTATCTTCCTTTTGTTAAGTTTATGAGTTCCCTGTAAATTTTGGAGAGTAAACCCTTATCTGAGATAGCATTGGCAAATATGTGCTACCATGCAGTGGGCTGTCTTGTTTTGTTGATGGTTTCTTTTGCTGTGCAGAAGCTTTTTTATTTTGATGTAGTCCCATTTGTTTATTTTCTCCTTTGCCTCAATTGTCCTAGATAATCGGTTCTCAACCTGTGGGTCGCAATGCCTTTGGGGGTCGAACGACTCTTTCACAGGGGTCGCCTAAGACCATTGGAAAACACATATATAATTACCAATTGTTTTTTGTGATTAATCACTATGCTTTAATTATGTTCAATTTGTAACAATGAAATTGGAGGTCACCACAACAAGAGGAACTATATTAAAGGGTCGTGGCATTAGGAAGGTTGAGAACCACTGTGACCTAGGAGATATATCAGTAAACATATTGCTATGAGCTATATCTGATATTTTGCTGCCTATGGATTTTTAAAATATTTTTATGGTTTCCCATGTTAGATTTAAGTCCTTTATCCATTTTGAGTTTCATTTTGTGTATGGTGTAAGTTGGTGGTCAAGTTTCATCTTTTGCCTATATCTGTCCATTTTTCCCAACACCATTTATTGAAGAGACTATCTTGACTTCACTGTATGCTCTTGCTCATTTGTCAAATATCAATTGAGCATACTGGTTTGGGTTAATTTCTTGGTTCTCTGCTCTGTTCTATTGATCTATGTGTCTGTTCTTGAGCCAGTACCAGGCTGTTTTGAGAACAGTGGCTTTTTAATATAACTTGATGTCTGCTATTTGTGATCCCTCCAACTTTGTTCTTTTTTTTGTTAAGATTGCTGCGGCTATTTGAGGTCTTTTTTTTATTCCATATAAATTTTTGGAGAGTTTGTTCTAGGTCTGTGAAATATGTTGTTGGTATATTAATGGGGATTGCTTAGAATGTATGGATTGCTTAGGGTAGTATGGACATTTTAACCGTTTGTATTCCATAAGCATCTAGAGATGCAAGCTGCAGACCTTTATAAATTAAATTAAAAATATTGTGGCAGTTAACTGGTTAATGATGTTGATTCTACCAATGCATGAACACAGTATATTCTTCCACTAGTTTATATATTCCTCTATCTCTTCTTTCAATGTCCTATAATTTTCTGAGTGCAGGTCTTTTACCTCCTTAGTTATGTTTATTCCTAGGTATCTTAATGTTTTGTTGTTGTAATGCTAAATGGGATTGTTCTTTTAGTTTCTCTTCCTGTGACTTCATTGTTGAATGCCATTGATTTCTGGGTGTTAATTTTGTATCTTGCTACATTGCTAAATTCATTTATTAAATTAAGTTGTTTTTAGACGCCGTCTTTAGGGTTTTCTATGTACAATGTCATGTCATCTGTGAATAATAAAAATTTTACTTCTTTTCCAATTTTGATGCCTTTTATTTCTTCTTCTCTGCAAGCTATGGCTAGCACTTACAATACTATGTCAAACAGGAGTGATGAAAGTGGGTATCTTTGTATTGTTCCTGTTCTTAGGAGAAATGGCTTTAGCTTCTGTCCATTGCGTACAATGTTGGCTGTAGGTTTGCCATATAAAGCTACTATTATGTTGAGGTCTGATCCCTCTATTCTCAAGTTGCTGAGAGTTTTATCAAGAAAGGGTGTTGGATTTGCTTTATCTGCACCAATTGATATGATTATGTGATTTTTGTCTCTCAATTTGTTTATGTGATGTGTCATGTTTATTGATTTTCAGATATTATACCAGCCTTAAAGTCCCAGAATAAATCCCACTTGGTCATGGTGTATATTTCTAATGTAATGCTGGATCTGATTTGCTAGAATTTTATTGAGGATTTTGGCATCTATGTTCATCAGGGACAGTGGCCTATAATTCTCTTTCTTTGTAGTGTATTGACCTGATTTTGGGATTAAGGTAATGCTGGCTTCATAGAGAGGGCTTGAAAGTGTGCACTCCTCTTGGATTTTTTTGGAATAGTCTGAGGAGCATAGGTTTTAGTTCTTCTTTGAATGTTTGGTAGAACTCCCCTGTGAGGTCATCCATCCCAGGGCTTTTGTTTGCTGGAAGTTTTTGATTACTGCCTCATTTTCCTCCATAGTGATTGGTCTATTTAGATTTTTTAAAATTTTTCATGATTGAATTTTTTGGAAGATTGTATTTTTCTAAGAATATGTCCATTTCATCTAGGTTTTACAGTTTGTTGAAATAGAGTTGTTCATAGTAATTTTTACAATCATCTGAGGTTGGTTGTTACTTCACCTCTTTCATTTCTGATTTTGTTTATTTGGGTCCTCTCTCTTTGCTTCTTGGTGAGCTTGGCTAGAGGTTTATCAATCTGTTTTATCTTTTCAAAGAACCAGCTCTTTATTTTATTGATTTTTTATATTTTTTTTTTTGTGTCTATGTCATTTATTTCTACTCTGATCCTTATTATTTACTTCCTTAGGCTCTGTCTGAGCTTTTCTTGTTGCTCTCATTCTAATTCTCTAAGTTGTAGGGTAAGATAAATTATTACTATTTTTTCTTGTTTTTTGAGGTATGTCTGAAGTGTTATGAGCTTCCCTCTCAGGACTGCTTTCACTGTGTCCCATAGATTTTGTATTGTTGTGTTTTTATTGTCATTTGTTTTCAGGATGTTTTTTATTTATTCATTTATCTCTTTGTTAATCCAAAGAGTGTTTAATAGCATGCTATTTAGCCTCCAAGTGCTTGATATGCTTTATTGTTTTTATTTTGGTGATTTATAATTTTTGCCATTGTGATCTGAGAAGATGCCTAATATAATTTTAATCTTCTTGAATTTGAAGAGTCTGCCTTTGTGTCAATATGTGGTCTATTTTTTAAAATGTCCCATGTGCACTTGAGAAGAATGTATATTCTGTAGCTTTGGGGTGAAAAGTTCTGAAGATGTTAGTTAAGTCCATCTGATGTAGTGTGTTGTTTAGGGTTGCTGTTTCTTTGTTGATTTTTGGTCAAGAAGATGTATCCAGTGATGTCAATGGGGTATTAAAGTCTCATACTATTATTGTATCCCTGTTGATCTCTCCCTTGATTTCTTCCAGAAGTTTTTTTTTAATGTACTAGTATTTGGTGCTCCTATATTGAGCGGATATATGTTTACCAGATTTATATTCTTTTGTTGTATCAATCCCTTTAGTATTATGAAATGGCCTTCCTTATCTCTTATGGCCTTCACTTTGAGGTCTATCTTGTCAGATATAAATATTGCTACCCCAGCTTTTTATTTATTTCTGTTTGCCTGAAAAATATTTTCCATCCC
Source organism: Myotis nattereri (assembly GCF_964212035.1). Classification (NCBI taxonomy): domain Eukaryota; kingdom Metazoa; phylum Chordata; class Mammalia; order Chiroptera; family Vespertilionidae; genus Myotis; species Myotis nattereri. The sequence goes on from NC_138077.1 coordinate 83,064,449, forward strand.
TTCACTTTCAGCCTATATAAATCCCTTGTTATGACGTGGGTCTCTTGTAGACAGCATATATATGTATCATGTTTTATTATCCATTCAGTCACTCTATATCTTTGGATTGGATTTATTCCACTTATGTTTAAGGTTATTATTGATAGGTACTTGTTTGTGGCCATTTTTATTCTTTATGCCTGTGTTCCTACTTCCCTTTCTATTTTTTCTTTTTACAACATTTCCTTTAGCATTTCTTACATTGCTGGGTTGGTAGTAATAAACTCCCTTACACATTTTTTTTTTTTTTGTCTGCCAAGCTCCTGATTACCACTTCAATTTTGAATGATAGCCTTGCTGGATTGAGTATTCTTGGATTCAGTCCCTTGCTTTATATCACTTTGTATATTTTATTCCATTCCCTTCTGTCCTGATGTGTTTCTGTTGAGAAATCATTTGATAATCTAATCAGAGATTCCTTATAGGTAACCTCTCTGTCTCTCTCTTGTAGCCCTTAAGATTCTCTCTTTGTCATTAACATTTGCCATTGTAATTACAACATGTCTTGGTATGGGTCTTTCTAGGTTCATCTTTTTGGGACTCTCTGCACTTGGGTAACTTTTTCTTTCCCAAATTAGGGAAGTTTTCTGATATTATTTCTTTGAATAGGTTTTCTAGCCCTTTCTCCTCTTCTTGTCATTCTGGCACCCCTATTATACGGATGTTACTTAATTTCATGTTGTCCCAAAGGTTGCTTAAGCTCTCCTCCTGTTTTCTAATTTTTATCTCCAATTGCTGTTAAGATTGGGTGTTTATACTACTCTGTCTTCTAAATCACTAATTTGGTCCTCTGTTTCTTCTAGTCTACTGATGAAATCTTCCACTTTGTTTTTTATTGTTGCTACTCTTCATTTCCTCTTGATTCTTACTTATGTTGTTGATTTTCTCATTCAGCTGGTTTAGGGGTCTTTATGACCCCTACTCTGAATTCTTTCTCTGACATATTACTTACCTCTATTTCATTTAGTCCTCCCCCCCCCCCCCTCCCCGGGTTGAATTTCCTCCTTTTCTTTCCTTTGGGAGTTGTTTCTTTGTCTCCCCATTTTTGATGTCACTTTCTGGTCCTGGGCTCCCTGCTTGGGGTCCAAGAGATTGAAGCAACTAGTAGTTCAATGATCCAGGACTTGCTAGCCTGGAGCCAGGGTCTGCCTTGATTTTCACACCTTTATTATCTCTGCTCTGAGTTCTCTCATGGTTCTGCTCCCTCAATTGTTCACTTCAGATTCTCAGTGTTCACGGGAGCCTGTGCACTGTTCCTCTGGTGTGCAACTCCCTGTGAGGGCCCAGATCCCTCAGGCATGTGATTCCTGTGTGGTCCCTGCACCCCAAGCAGGATGACACCCTAAGGCCTTCTGGCAGTGCACATGCAGCATGGTCCTGTGACCTGTGGCTGAGCACACAAGGTCACAGCAGCACCTCTGAGTTGGGCTGAGGGTAGGTTAATCGCTGGGTGACAGCTCAGTTTGTGCTTGGGGCTGAGTCTGGACAGCCAGAAGGCTCTGTACAGGGACTGGGGGATGGGGCCAGCATATGATACCCCTCAGTTGCACTCATAGTGTTAGGACTTTTAAGGTGGGATCTTCAGAACCTGGGTTTGGGCTCCAGCAAGGAGGTGCAGCTCAGGAGATCTCTGTGGCATGCACTGACTGTAGACATCTGGGACCTGCGGCACAGTACTGCACTGCTCACTGCCGGGACACGCTGGTTGTTCCACATGGGTTATGGCTGGCAAGTGGCTTCCTGCACAAGTCTGGGGGTAGTGTCTGAGGTCAGTCTGGGTATTGGTGTGGCTGCACTTCTGAACTCCTTTGATACCTTGTACGACACCGTGTGGGTTTCATGCTAAAGCTGCACCAGCCTTTGAGTGCTCATGGCAGTATCAGGGGCTCCCTGTCTAGGAGAGCCTGATCTGTCAGTCCCTGGGACTCCTGTGATGACTAACTCTCCCTCACTCCCCCCACCCCCAAACACACACACCACACATCCACACGCCCCTCTCACTTCTTTACTCACTCACACTCTCTCCCTGCCTGGTGTTCTATCAACCACCATCTTTGAATTCATCTGGGTTAATTATTGAAATCACAAATATCAGCTCCTATTATTTTAACTCTGTGTCAGTTTTTAAAAAATGGCACAAAATTTTTGAAATTCATCTCATGAATTCAGTCTGTGTCCTCTCCCTTTGAATCTGGACAAGACTGTGAATGTCATAGGTAATAGAGTATGGCAGAATTTATGATAAATTCCATCCAAAGCAAGATCAGGTTAGACCATGTATCTTCTCCATGGTGCTTCTAGAATGACAACACTCTTAGAAAACTTTTTCCTGGAACTTAGTCATTATGCTGAAAATCTCAAGCCACTGAAGAGTCCACACACTCTACATTCTGAGTCTCATTATCCCAGAGGTAAATATGCCAGAGAATAATTTATCTGGAAATTGAAGCCCTCATCCTCACCTTTTCCAGCCCATAGCCTTGTAAGGCATTCTTGGCTGTTTGAAACAATCTCAGCCATTGAGTCTTCCCATTTGAGGCCACAGACATTATGCAAAAGATATAAATCATTTTTGCTATATTACGTTTAAATTCTTGATCAACTGAATTTTTAATACTAATCAAGCTCTTATTTTATGCAACTAATTTTGGATAGTTTACTATGCAGCAATAGCAATCAGAAAAATATACATTTGTACTTTGAATTAAAATTTGTCTCATGTTATAGGGAATGCAATTATGAAAGCAGATTTTTTTTTCATATTAACTATGAATTTGGAAACTTTCCTAGGTCCTATGACTCAAGACCTCAAATTGTGATTTACTTTTTAGGATTTTTTTTCTGCCTCACTTATTGAAAAGTATGGTAAGAATATCCTTATGTATTTGTATTTTATTGCTTTGTATTTTTATATTTCATCCTAGTTTTACTGGATAGTAATATTTCTTACAACAGCATAATACTTTTCCTGCTCAAACTTGTATCAAGACTATATTTACATGATGGATTTCTTATGTGCCAAACACTTTATCATTTTAGCACATAGGAATTTGGCTTAAAATGCTGGTGACTAAATAGATAGCAATAGTTTCTATTCATTGCTTTCTCAATCCACACTTTCACAGGCAAATAAATATTCTGCATTTCTTTTATAACAGAACTCTGTTTTCTTAATAGAACAGTTTATTTTAAGAAAAGAAAAATAACAATATAAATCAAATGCCTGCTGTTGGACATATATTTTATTATTTTCCTCTCTAAATTAGTATAAAAATTTACATCAAATGAATTATTTTTTGGAGAGGCTTTTCTTCTCTATCTTTCCATCTATCTACCCACACAGATATATGCATGTACACACATATAACCCATACACAGAAACACACTTAATACATATGCAAATGTATACATATATATATAATGAATTCTAAATATTTTAATGAAAATATACTTCCATATATTATATATATATATATACATATATATATATATATATATATATATATATGTCATTAGTGTGATTAGTTATTTCTTATTACTTATTTCTCAACGGCTGTTGAGAAAAGTATATGTTGTGTGTGTCACTTGCTGCAGATCAAGTATATGCAACAAAGTCATCAATAGAATGGGTACCTTAAACATGGAGAAACCAATGTTCTATGTTAAGTGAAGTTGAAATGCTAGAAATTTCAAGGAAAACAATGGCAGAATAATTTTAAGGTTCTGGAATGTTAATGTCCTGGAATAAAGGTACTATCTATGGCTGGAAGACCCACAGGAAGATTGTGTTCTACAGAAAGACCAGACCACAAGCACAACACTTAATACGTTTATAATAAATGTGCTGGTGAAAAAGTCACTATAGCTCTAATTAATTAAGTTGTGGTTTTCTTCTACAAGGTGGAGGCTGACAGTAAGAGAGGCTGTTATAGAAAGGAGGATTATAAAATCTCAAAATATTAAAAATCAGATTACAACACTTAACTACCAGAAACCATGGGATTGTAATTATTATAACAACAATAATAATAATTACCAAGGTTTATATAGTGACCACGGGGACCTGACTGAGAGAGTTATTGAAATGATTAATATAACCATGTTAAAATAAGAAGTAAATAAATTGATAGCAATACCATATAAAAAATCAAGGACTAGTTAACCAGAAGCCTGAGGACAATGACCAAAATAAGGATTCATGATCTCCACCCCTGTTTTTTTACCTGAGCATATGATCAAACCCAGAATCCATGGTTTGAAGGAGTGGTTGTATCTCTAAGAAGAAGGACTCTGCAATTCCAAATCAATTATACAAGGCAATTAATCCATCAGTACTTTCTCAAAGGACCCTATGTCAATTTATATGTGTCACTCTCCTCTGGGGAACAAAGAATACCAAAATATTATTAGAAATGTTGTGAAGAGAATCCAATTGTTATTGATACCCAGAACCTGAAGTGTTATCATGCATCCTCTTAGTGAAGTGGCACATAGAAGCCAAATAATAAATTAAGTTTTAGATATGGCTTACAAAGGGCTATCATATAGTCTCTAAACCCAACTGTGGACATTTTTCTGACGCCAAAATGTGTAATTTAAAGTAACATAGGTTGTAGTTTACATTTTTTATCTGTGGAGCAGGTGCTATCAATTAGTAAAAGCAAACTGAATGTCTCTGAAACTAGTTCTCTCCTTAGCCAAATAATAAATAAAAAAATAATATCACATGTCAGGGTCATGGGAGATTATTGCCACCATATAAAACTAGAGGGTTTAGTCTCCTATATGTAGTTTCCATAGTTAAACTACTATAGAAACCAGATGGGATATGGGAGATAATTGTAGACTATTACAAAACAAAGAAATACAATGTGGTATTTTTGCTAGAGCAGATTAATATAGCCCAGGAGCATGGCATTTGGCCATTGATTTAGTGAATATGTTGTTTTCTATGTCAATAACTAAAAAAAGGTCTGGTTCTTTGAAAAGACAAACAAGATGGACGAACCTTTATCCAGATTCATCAGGGGAAAAAACACAGCCCAAATAAATAAAATGAAGAGTAAAAGAGGTTCTGCACAGCAAGACACTGCCAGCAGAACAAAAAGGCAACCAAAAGAATGAAAGAGGGTATTTTCAAATGGTAACTCTGACAGGGGTTAATATCAAAAAATATAAAGAACTTATGTAACTAACAGCAAAAAAATGATCAATACAATTGAAAAATGGGCAGAGGACTCAAACAGACACTTCTCCCAACAAGGCATACAAATGACCAACAGATATGTAAAAAGATGTTCAATTTCACTAGCTATTAGGGAGATGCAAATCAAAACTACAATTATATACCACCTCACAGCTGTTAGAATGGCTATTTTCAGCAAGACAGGTAATAACAAGTTTTGGAGAAGTTGTGATAAAAAAGGAACCCTCGTTCACTGTTGGTGAGAATGTAAATTTGTACAGCCACTATGGAAAATAGCACAGAGGTTCCTCAACAAATTAAGAATAAAGTTCCCATATGAAACAACAATCCTTCTCCTGGGTATCTACTTAAAAAAATTGAAAACATTTATTCACAAAGATATTTGAACAGCTATGTTCACTGCAGCATCATTCACCTTGGCCAAGTCATGAAGACAACAAAAGTGTCCTTCTATAAAGGACTGGATAAAGAAGATACAATGGAATACTACTAAGTCATAAGAAAATATGAATTACTGCCATTTGCGACAACTTGGATGGATCTTGAGAATATTAAACTAAGCAAAACAAATCAGCCAGTAAAAGCTAAGAAATATACACTTTCATTCATATGTAGAATACAACACTGAAACTCAGACACAGACTGCAGTATGGTGGTTACCAGAGGGAAGGAAGTTGGGGAATAGAAAAGGGAAAAGGAGGCCAAATATATGGTGACAGAAGATTATTTGGCTGTGGGTTGTGGACACACAATGCAATATATAGATCATGTATTATAGGAATGTACACTTGGGACCTAGATTATCTTATAAACCAACTAGAGGCCCGGGGGAGGGGGGTGGTCCCCTTAGCTCAGCCTGCACCCTCTCTAATCTAGGACCCCTTGGGAAATATCCGACTTCCAGGGATAGGGCCTAAACCAGCAGTCAGACATCCCTCTCACAATCCAGGATCACTGACTCCTAACTGCTCACCTGCCTGCCTGCCTGATTGCCCCTAACTGCCTTCCCTGCCAGCCTGATCACCCCTAACTACCTCTGCCTGCTGGTCTGATTGCCTATAACGGCTCCCCCCCCACCAGCCTGGTCACCCCCAACTGTCCTACCTGCCAGCCTGGTCGTCCCACATAGCCTGCTGTTCAGTCATTTGGTTGTCCTTCACTAACCCCCTGCCAGCCTGGTCACCTCACGCAGCCTGCTGTTCAGTCATCCATCTGGTTGTTTCGGTTGTGATGGCCCTGGCTTTCTATTTATTAGGATATCACCCCAATAAATTTAATAAAACAAAAAATAAAAGAAATGAAAGTGGAAAAGTAACAATGGAATCTAGAGAAATACAAAGGATTATAAGAAAATATTACAAAAACTATATGCCAAAATAACTTGACAATCTGGACATAAATTCTTTGAATGACACAATCTTCCAAAATTGAATCAGAAAAAATCAAAAAATCTAAAAAGAAAGCATACAACTAGTGAAATTGAAGCAGTAATCACAAAAACATCAACAAACAAAAGTTTTGGACTGGATGGTTTCACAGATTAACTTTATCAAACATTCAAAGAAAACTAACACCCATTCTTCTCAAACTATTCCAGATATTCAAGGGGAGGAAAGACTCCCAAGTTCTATGAGGCCAGCATTATCTTAATCCCAAAATCTGATAAAAACACTACAAATAAATAAAATTATAGGCCAATATCTGATGACTATAGATGCTATAATCATCAACAAAATAGCAAAATGGATCCAGCAATACATAAAAAAGATCATATACCATGACCAGGTGGGATTTATTCTGGGGACACAAAGTTGGTACACTATTTGCAAATCAATAAAGATGATACAGCACATAAAGAAAATGAAAAATAAAAATCCCATGATCATTTCAATAGATGCCAAAAGAGCATTTAATAAAATCCAGCACCCATGTATGATAAAAATTCTCAATGTAATAAAGTCCATATATGACAAACCAACAGCCAAAATCATACTCAATGGACAAAAACTAAAAGTGTTTCCTTATATTGGGAATAAAGCAGGGATGCCTGCTTTCACCACTCTTATTCAACATAGTACTGGAAGTCCTAGCCACAGAAATCAAACAAGAAAAAGAAATAAAAGTCATTGAAATTGGAAAGGAAATAAAACTGTCATTATTTGCAGATGTCATGATACTGTACATAGGAAACTCTAAAGATCCCACCAAAAATCTACTAGAACTGATAAATGAATTCAGTAAAGTAACAGGATAGAAAATAATAATCCAGAAATCTGTTGTATTTTAATATGCCAATGATGAACTATCTGAAAGGGAAAGGGGGAAGGGGCAGGTAGAAGAAAGAAAAATGGGGATAAATTATGACAAAAGGAGACTTGACTTTGGACAGTGAACACACAATCCTATATAATAAAAGAGCAACATGTAAATTAACCATCATTCCTTCACTCCTCTACACCCACCAGCCAATCAGAGTGACTATGCAAATTAACCCAACAAAGATGGCAGTTAATTTGCATGCAGAGGCATGAAGCGAAGACTGAAGATGACTGAAGATGGTGGCAGCTGTGGAGCTGGAGTGAGCAGGAGGCTTGGGTTGCTCCCTGAAACGGAAGAAGCCAAGCTTCCTGCTGGCCCTGGGCTCCACTCAAGGAGGGGCTGGGGCCTGGGCTCCACTCAAGGAGGGGCTGGGGGCCTGGATCCCGGGTGCCAGAGGAAAACCGGTGCTGGCAGCCAGGGGAAGGAAGGCATATTGTGCGAATCTTCGTGCAACAGGCCGCTGGTATAATATATATAGATGGTATATTATAGAATTGTATGCTTGAAATCTAAAATAAATTTATTAACCAATGTCACCCCAATAAAGGCCCGATGCACGAAATTTGTACAAGGGCGTCGGCCCTCACAGCCCCAGCTTTGTCAAGAAGGTAGTTCAGAAGGTGATCTGGATGGTTGTTCTGCTGTTCAGTCTAATTAGCATATATACATATATGGAGAAGTGGATCCAACTATCACAAATGGTGGAAGGAAGTAGATGTGCCATCTAAGATCCAACTTCAAGAAAGGGCTAGGGGCTTAGCTCTGAGGAATGAGTTCAGCAGGTTGCCCCCCCCACTATCAACTTCTTCAGATTCTGCCCAGCTGCAGAGAATAGAACTGGATGAAGTCACACTCTCTCAGGGAAGCCTGTTTCCAGTGACTAAGTAAGGAAGGGGTATAAAGACTTGGCCTTTTGATCCATGAGGTAAAACTGATGGCTGGCACTCTTTCAATACCTCCTTTCCCAAGCTGGCCAAGGTTTTGATCAACCTGCATTACAATTAGACTTCTTCTTAATTCTGCTTCTTCTCTCTTCTTTACACAGATATTGAGCCCTAATAAATACTGGCACCTCAAACTCCATATCAGTGTTGGCTTTCAGAGAACCTACTGGACATTTCCTTTAAATACATTAGCAAGTATAATGGGGAAAATTGTGCTGTAATCAGTTTTGCATGGAAGCAGCAAATGCAAATTGAATAAATCATCAACTTTCCTATAAAATATTGTTTTAAATAGCCCTTTGTAAAGTGGTTCTGACTATTACACATTTGTTCTAATTAAATGATATGAAGAGAATCTTGAATGCCTGATAATAAAACATGATTATAATTAGATATCTAATTCTCTTTGTGCCTATTCCAACCTTTTATATTCCACTCTCCCATCTTAATTCTTTCTTACACTAGACTTGCTATGCTTCTGTTTTTGACATATGTTTAATGATTACAGCTTCAACTTTTTGGGCTGAATAATGAAGATTTGTCAGATAACTGATCCTGCTAACATATGCTTTATCTCTATGAGGAATGCTGTTCACTGACTATACATTCCAATTTGATATAATTCTGTAAATTAAATCAGATGTGAATTATGTGTTTTAAAATGGAATATCTAGTTTTAAAAGGAGAGTTGTTATTTATATCTGAAATTTTGGTTAACTAAGCAATCAATTTATATCTAGTATTTTAATAGCTATAATAGTTGGCATGACTTTTGTTTGATTAGCTTTAAATTATTGTCTTTGTCATCAATTCAACATTTCTAATAGATTCTATTAATACATAGATTCATAGAAATTGAGTTATTAAGTTATTTACTTCATAATATAAAGCAACTAACTGATGTGTCACTTTGTTCCCAGAACTATTCATTTTTCAATATATTAAACTCTCTACCAGATGTCAGAGGAATAGCGGTGTGAGAGCCCCTTGGCCTTTCCCCCTGAAATTTCCATGTTAACCAACTATAATTTAACAAAGATATCCCTGCTCAACATAGATGCATGCTTGGGAGACCCTCACATTGCAACATCTAAAGTTGGGCAACCGGAATAAACGGAGAGACAAGATGGGAGGAAACGCAGATGGCCTGCAGATGTAGCCCTGCAGCCTGGAACTTGCAGCCAGGCAAGAGAGGGAAGAAGCTGGTGGTAGCAGGCACTTCCTTTGTCTGGGAGGAACAGGGAGCCAGGGAGCAGCCCAGCAGGGCCAGAAGCAAGGAAGAAAACAGTGTCTGAGTCAGCAGATGCTCTGACAGAGCACAAGTAAAAGGGAGGACATTTGAGAGTGCAATAATCACTCAGTTTTGAAGCCTGGCATTGAAGTTCAAGTCCTGATATTTCTAACTTGATCATAGGCACCTAATTTAAAATCTATGAATGTCATCCTTGTCTACTTTTAAATGAAGGAAATAACATCTGACCAACCTAATACATAAAGAAATTATTGTAATTCTAATTAATGAACCATTTAAAAATGTTAAAGCTATATAAATTTTAACTTACCAAAAATTGTGTTGTGTCTACTATATCTTAAATGATGATTAGTTGAAATTAAGAATAAGCAATAAGCAATTTCCAACAGATATAATAAATAGAGTGATTCATTTTAATCATATCTATCTGTTCATGTATTTGTTAAAATCATAACTATATATTTATTCTCTACCTTCTATATGGGGTTTTTGTTCTTACTGAGAATTCACTCATAATTGTGATGAAATAGAGCTCTCTCTTTCTCTCTGTCTCTCTCTCGTTAGCAAAAAGGGTTATGGGAAAAAGTAAAATAGTGTTATTTTAGATATTGATTTATATTTTGTTGTTATTATGGAAGATCTATGTTAGGCACTAACTTTTAAATTGAACTTTTAAGGAAGAAACAACTTCTGCAAAATCACTGAGAAGAGCTTTTAGAATAGAGAAAATTGTATCGAGTTTGGAATAGGCTTGAGTATTTTCAAAAATGAAAAAAAATCTAGGATTTCTATGCCTGGACTGGAGTGAATAGGGGATGTAAAAATAAAATAAAATGGAGACCAGATAGAAAATCCCTAAAACAGACAAAAGCATAAACAACATTGAATCTACATTATTTCTAAATTTAAACAAAACTTAACGTAAGTTATTACTTAAAAGTACCTCTGATCATCACAGATGAAACTCCAGTTGAAGTCTTATCCCCCAGTACCTCAGAATGTGACTGTATTTGAAGATAGAGTATATAAAGAGGTAATTAAGTTAAAATGGGTTCATTAGGGTAGACTATAATCCAATATAACTGGCATCCTTAAAAAGGAGAGAAAATTAAGACACAGACACATTTAGAAAGACATTACCATGTGAAATTGAAGATGGCCACCCACAGCCAAGGGAAGGGGCCAAGAAACCAATCCTACTGAAATCAAAATCTCAGATATCAGCCTCCAGAACTTGGAGAATATTGATGTACATTGTTTCAGCCACTGAGTGTACTATAGAAGTCATAGTAAATTAACACACTGGCTAAGGGTTTTTGTTATTTTTATTCTATGTGTGAGAGTCAATCATGGAAGAACTTTCAGCAAGAGTATCATGATCTTTCTGATTTATGTTATTTTAGAAACATTCTGGTTACTGTATAATTCATTTCTCTAAGATGGTAGAGGAGATAGTAGAGAAACCTTAGAGAAAGTGTTTTGTAGAATAGCAGGATATATACATGTGTGGTTTTTTTTGTGTGAAATCATACGTGTACATAAATTTTAAGTGCAGTGTTTCATGGTATGTGTTTACTTTGGCAGATTTGTTATAACTCACACTTAATAACAAAATTAAAATTTTATTTTTCTTAAAGGCTTGTTATCAATATTTATTTCATAATAAATCTGGATACTTAGCTGGCTGACCATGTTATATTTCTGTCATACTAGTGACAAATTGGTCTTTTTAAATTTTGTTTTGTTTTTTGGTAAAAAACAATGTTTGCTCTATCTCCAAGAGAGAGAAAAGAGCATATTTTTATGAAGGTATATCATTTAAAAAATCAGGATTTTAACCCATAAAAGGAGACTAACCTGTTAGAAAGTTGATTTTTATTTTTTAGTTACATTTATTGGGCTGACATTGGTTAACATGAACATATAGGTTTCAGTTGTGGGTTTCTATGTTACAATATATATATATGCACTGTGTGGCCACCACCCATAGTCAAATCTTCTCCTGTCATCATATAGTGGCACCACCTTCTACCCCCAGACAATTCCCTCTAGCAATGACCACACTGCTGTTTGTGTTCACAAGTTTTGTTGTGCCCAGATTTCAAAGTTCCCAAAAAGCCCATCAGGGAGCCAGCGAGTCTGATGCAAAAGCAAAGAGTCCTTCATTTCGAACTAGTTTGGCTCCCCGACCACACTCACCGATGCAACAACGGTAAGCCCAGTGGCCGCGAGAGAGCGAGGCCTGATGGGATTGTGGGTTTTATAGTAAGGGCAGGGGAGGGGACTGTGGGCCCCGCCGATTGGCCAGGCACGAGTCAGGTCTTGTTACACAGGATGTGGTCATATTGATGGTGTGCACTTCCCTTGATTATCATTGGTTAGTCCAGAGAAATCCTGGGCGTGGCCAGCAGAGGCCTGGGCCTCCGGGAAGAAGCCCCCGCTGAGCACATGGTTCTGCCCAAAAATGGAGGACCCAGGGCAAGATGGAGGGCGCAGTCCTCGCCCCTCCCAGGGCGAGCTGAGCCCGGGCTCCAGGGGTCAGTCCGGTTGCCGGGGGTCCAGCAGATCGACCAGTTCCAGCCCAGACAGGAAGTCCACATCCTCCGTCTCATCTCCGGGGGCGCCAGCGATTGCCTCCTCCTCCAACTCCTTGGGCGAGGGCACACGCCCCGCCCTGCCGCCGCTGCTGCCGCGTGGGTGGGTCCAGTCCGGGGGCGGCGGGCGGGTGGTGGCCTGCGCCGGGCTCCCGCCATGGGCTGGGGAGTCGGTGCCCGAGGCCGCCAGCAGTGTGGTCAGGCTGTGCCTCATGGGGCCCGGCGGCCGGCCCATGTAGGCCCCGCGATGACTCGCCCTTTCAGTTTCATATTCTACATAGGAGTGAAATCATATGATTCTCAGCTTTTTCTGACTGACTTATTTCACTTAGCATAATTTTCTCAAGGTCCATCCATGTTGCTGTAAATGGTGCTATTTCATCCTTTCTTATGGCTGAGTAGTATTCCTTTGTGTAGATGTACCACTTCTTCTGTATCCAGTCCTCTATTGCATGACACTTCAGTTGTTTCCATGTCTTGGCCACCATGAATAATGCAGCAATAAATATAGGGGTGCATATATCTTTGTGAATACATTATTTCGTGTTTTTCAAGGATATACCCAGGAGAGGGATATCTGGGTCACATGGTTGCTCTATTCTTAATTTATTGAGGACTCACTAGACTCCTTCCCAAAGTGGTTGTACCAGTCTACATTCCCACAGGCTGTGGATGAGGGTTCTCTTTTTTCCACAATCTCTTCAACGCTTATTATTGCTTGTCTTGTTGATAATGGACACTTTCACAGGTGTGAAGTGGTATCTCATTGCAGTTTTGATTTGCATTTCCCTAATTGCTAGTGAGGTTGAACATCTTTTCCTATATCTATTGGCTGTTTATATGCTTTCTTGGGAGAGATGCATTTTCAGGTCCTCTGTCCCCTTTTTGAATGGGTTTTTTGTTGGTTTGGTGTTGTTTTATGATTTCTGTATATATTTTGGAAATTAAACCTTTCTCAGGTCTACTACTTGTGAAACTCATCTCCTATCTGGTTGGCTGCCTCTTTTTTTTGATGTCAGTTTCTTTTGTTGTGCAGAAGGTTTTTAATTTTATATAGTCCCATTCATTAATTTTGCCTTTACTTCCCTTGCCTTTGAGGTCAAGTTCATAAAATGTTCTCTACTACCAAGGTCTATAAGTTGTGTACCTATATTTTCTTCTATGTAACATTGTTTCAGGTCTTATATTTAGGTATTTGATCCATTTTGAATTAATTTTTGTACATGGGAACAAACTGTAATCCAGTTTCATTTGTTTGCATGTGGCTTTCCAATTTTGCCAGCACTATTAATTGAAGAGACTGCCTTTACTCCATTGTGTGTTATGACTTCTATGTCCAAACTTATCTATCCATATACATGTGGTTATATAGCTGGGCACTCTATTCTGTTCCATTGATCTGAATTTATTTCAGTTATCGTAGCTTTGTAGTATAATTTGAAGTCAGGTAGCATGATACCTCCAGCTTCATTTTCTTTTCTTTTTTTTAAAATACATTTTTATTGATTTCAGAGAGGAAGGGAGAGGTAGCGAGAAACATCAATAATTAAAGAGAATCATTGATTGGCTGCCTCCTGCATGCCCCCTAATGGGAATCAAACCTGCAACCCAGGCTGTGCCCTTGACTGGAATTGAACCCGGGACTCTTTAGTTCCCAGGCTGAGGGTCTACCCACTGAGCCAAACTGGTGAGGGTTCCAGCTTAGTTCTTATTTCTCACTATTTGCGATCTTTTATGGTTCCATACAAATATTTAGGTTTTCTGTATACAGAATCATGTCTCTGCAAAAAGTGACAGTTTGACTTCTTCCTTCCCCATTTGGATGCCTTTCACTACTTTCTCTTGCCTTATTGCTCTGGCTAGGACTTCCAGCACTATGCTGAATAAGGGTGGTGAGAGTGGACATTTTGTTTTATTCTTGATCTTAGAGGAAAATCTTTCTGTTTTACACCATAGAATATCATAATAACTGATGGTTTAACATACATGGTCTTTATTATGTTAAGGTACTTTCCTTCTATTCCTATTTTATTGAATGTTTTAATCATAAATGGGTGTTGTATCTTATCAAATGCTTTTTCTTCATTTATTGATAAGATCATATGATTTTTATTCTTTATTTTGTTAAAGTGGTGTATTACATTGATGGATTTGCATGTATTGAACCATCCTTTTGCCCCTGAAATGAACCCCACTTAATTGTGATGTATTATTTTTTGGCTGTACTGTTGTATTTGATTTGCTAGTATTTTGTTTAGGATTTTTGCACCTGTAGTGATCAGAGATATTGTTCTGTAGTTTTCTTTTTTGGTGTTATCATTCCCAAGTTTTGGTATCTGGCTTATATTGGCCTTATAGGATATGTTAGGAAGTATTGCCTCTTTTTCAATTTTTTTGGAAATGTTTTAAAATCTTCTTTGAACACTTGGTAGAATTTACTGGTAAAGCCATTTCGTCCTGGATTTTTATTTTTTGGGAGGTTTTTGATGGTTGTTTCAATTTTCTCACCACTGATAGGTCTATTTAGATTTTCCAGTTCTTCATGGTTTAGTCTAGGAAGGTTATATAATTATAGGAACTTATCCATTTCTTCTATATTGAATTTGGTGGCATATAGTCTTTTATAATATTCTAGTATGGCCATTTGTATATCTATGATGTCTGTGGTGACGTCTCCTCTCTTATTTCTGATTTTTCTTATATGGGTCTTTTCACCTTTTCCCTTAGTGAGTCTAGCCAGGGGTTTATCAACTTATTAATATTTTCAAAGAATCAGCTCTTTGTTTTATTAATGTTTTTTATAGTCCTTTTGTTCTCTCTTTCATTTAATTCTGCTCTCTCTCTATGTACAGGGTGTCCCAAAAATCACGCAAGATTTGCAATTGAATTGAATTTCAAATCTTGCGTGAAGTTTGAGACAAGATATATATATATATATACTTCAGAGAAGAAGGGAGTGGGAGAGATAGAAACATAAATGATGAAAGAGAATCATTGATTGGCTGCCTCCTGCATGCCCCCAACTGGGGATCGAGCCTGCAATCCGGGTATGTGCCCTTGACTGGAATTGAACCTAGGACCCTTCAGTCTGCAGGCTGATGCTCTATTCACTGAATAAAAACCATCTGGGGCTCTGCTCTACTTTTATTACTTCCTTTCTTCTGTTGACTTTGGGTTGCTTTTATTCTTCTTTTTCTAGTTATTTAAGACTAGAGGCCTGGGGCACAAAATTTGTGCATGGTGGAGTCCCCTCAGCCCAACCGGCCCCCTCTCCAATACAGAAGCTCTCAGGGGATGTCCTACTGACAGCTTAGGCCCGCTCCCCATGGTTCTCTGCTCTCTGCAGGGCCTGTCTGCTCAACGCCACCACAATGGGCTAGCAGGTCTTGCTGTCTGCTCTCTGTGGGGCCTGCTTACCGGCTAGCTGCCAGCAGGACTGAAAGGACTGGAGGACTTCTGAGGGCGGGTCCAGCTGTGCTGGCTGCCTGCCACTCCTCTGGTGGGCTGAGGGGACTGGGCACCACCATATTGTGGCTATGGGTAGTGTCATCTTTGTGACAGAGTGATGATCAATTTGCATATTCCCTCTTTATTAGATAGGATGCAATGTTAGGTTGATTACTTGGGATTTCTCTTGTTTCTTGAGGTAGGCCTGCAATGATGTAATCTTTCCTCTTATTACTACTTTCACTGTATCCCAAAAGTTTTGATATGTTGTATTATCATTCTCATTTGTCTCTATTTTTATCTCATCTTTTATTTATTTTTTGACCCAGTCACTTTTTAGTAGTATGTTGCTTTGTCGCCACATATTTGTGTGTTTCTTTAATTCCTTTGTGCAGTTGATTTCTAATTTTAAGGCATCATGATTGGAGAATATACTTAGTATAATTTCAATCTTATTGAATTTGTTGGTGCTAGTTTTGTGACCCAACATATGGTCTATCCTTGAGAATGTTCCATGTGCACTGGAGAAGAATGTATAATCTGATGTTCTGCGATGAAAGGTTCTGTAAATGACAATTATGTCAATTTGGTCTAGTGTTCCATGTAAGGATGATATTTATTTATTGATTTTCTGTTTGGTTGCTCTGTCTAGAGCTGTCAATGGGGTATTAAGGTTCCCAACTTTGATTGTGTTTTGATCTGTTTTTCCATTTGATTCTGTGAGTAGTTGTTTTATATATTAGGGAACTCCTTGGTTGAGTGCATATGTATTAGGAAGTGTTATGTTTTCTTGATGTAGTCTCCCCTTTAACATTATAAAGTTTCCATCTTTGTCATTTGTTATCTTGAAATCTACGTTGTCAGATATAAGTATGGCTATTTCTGCTTTTCTGTGGCTATTATTAGCTATTCTGTGCCTCTTTATTAGTGAATTCAGACCATTTATATTTAAGGTAATTATTGAGGATTTCTTAGAGCCATTTTATCTTTTGTTTTTTGGTAGCTCTGTGCCTCCATTGGTTCTTTTCCTTTGTGTTTCAGTCTGTTTTTGTTTGATGGTATTTCGTACTTCTTTTCTCTTTTCCAGAGAGTATTTTTAAGTCAGTGAAAATACTTAATATTGTAATTATGGATATTTGTTGTTATATATTTGTATAAAACCCTTAGAATGTACAAAGTACAAATAGTGTACCCTAAGTAAACTATGAACTTTGGTGATTGTAATGTATCAATGTATGTTCATCTGAATGTACCATTTATTCTTCATGCCCAGAGCGGCTCAGTTGGTTGAACATCCTCCTGTGCACCAAAAGTTTGCAGATTCAATTCCCAGTCAGGGCACATACTTGGGTTTCAGGCTTGATCCCTGATTGGGCTACGTATGGAAGGCACGGGATTGATGCTTCTCTATCACATTGATATATCTCTCTTCCTCTCTCTTCTCTCTCTAGCATGTTCTTGGGTGAGGATTAAAGACATTTTTAAAAAATAAAACAAACTATGTACCATTCTAGTGATTGCTGTTGATAATGGGGGAGGCTATCCATGTGTATTGGCAGGGAATATTTTTGAAATTTTTGTATTTTTCTCTTGATTTTCTTGTAACCTAAATTGACTGAAAAAAATAGTTTTTGGGGAAGAACACACACAAAAAAATAGGAAATAAAGTTGTCTCACTTATCTTTATAGTAAGGGCCAAGTTTCTATAGAAGATACCTAATTATACCCCAAATGTGTGCAGAAGCACTGTGTCACAAGAGACAATTACTTTTAAGTAACATGAGTTTTGATAATAATGAAGTTTACTTTACCAATAGACAGTGTTTAGTAATTACCCTCCTTGTCAAAGTTTGGCTACAGTATTGTAGATTTAAAAAGAAATTGAAAATTCACACAGAGACATGAATGTTGAGTCAAAGAAACCCTCAAGAAGGAATATATGTGCTTCTTAATTAGGCTAGTGATAAGTGTGATAAGAAACAAAATGATTGGCATATAACTGTAAGAACAATTTTTTGATAGGAAAGCTGCTGCCATTGGGACAAAGCACTATATTCCAAAATGATTTAATATATCATGCATAATTTAAGACAATGCTGAATTCTGCAACATACGGATTTTTAAAAAATGAGTAGTAGTGAGTGGTCAGTTAGCTATGACTCTACTTCAGTACAGATTGACAATACACTTTAAAAAGATGTTTTTATTGATCTCAGAGAGAGGAATGGTGAGGGAGAGAAAGATAGAAACATAAATGATGAGAGAGAATTATTGATCAGTTGCCTCCCGCATGCCCCCTACTAGGTAGGAATTGAGCCCACAACCCAGGTATGTGCACTGACCTGGAATGGAGCCTTGAACTCCCAATTCATGGGTCAATGCTCAATTTCTGACCCACACTGTTTCCTTTAAAAAGAAAAGCATAACCAGGTTACTTTGAGTTCCTTACAATAAGTAAAATAAACAGAACTCACTAAACAGTGTAATTAAAGAAGGGGGGAGTTCATAAATCTGTATCTGCCTCATTTTTCAAAATGTAGTAGATATGGCCGAAACCGGTTTGGCTCAGTGGATAGAGCGTCGGCCTGCGGACTGAAAGGTCCCAGGTTCGATTCCGGTCAAGGGCATGTACCTGGGTTGCGGGCATATCCCCAGTAGGAGATGTGCAGGAGGCAGCTGATCGATGTTTCTCTCTCATCGATGTTTCTAACTCTCTATCTCTCTCCCTTCCTCTCTGTAAAAAATCAATAAAATATATTTAAAAAAAAATGTAGTAGATATGATGTGGTAACTGGATATAACTTTTACTGAATTTAATGCAATTGTTTTCTATTAAGTATAATTCAACAGGATGGTTGTTGTTTTAGTGAAATGATGAAAGAGGTGAACAAAGAAGAGAAAACATATCATCTAAAGGACATGTTTTTAAAAAAGGCAAGTAACTGATAATAAAAACCAAGACACTCAATAGTTACTTGAGTCCATAGGTTCAATAGTTGCCCATCAACCGATTTGCCCTGTTCGTCTTAAATGAGGTAGTTTAACATTAAAGGATAAAGCTAATGAGCAAATAAAATTTATATGATAGACTGTACCTAATTGAATGTACCACCAGCTGTCAATTTACAGTTCATTTGGAATGTAATCATGTTTACACTATTGCTTTCATTATGTTTATAGTTGTCTTTGAATGTACTGTAAGATTTCTCTGTTCATAAAACTTTGTATTATACACTCATAAAAATTACTTAATAAATATTATACATTTATTTTTACATGTTAAATATTTTAAATTGAATTGCAGTATTACTTATAAATTTGTATTCAAAATTTTATCTAGCATCTAGAAATGAGTTAATAGATAAAAAAATTAAAAAGCATGCCATATTTTTATCTGTTAATGTCAAATTTTACAACCTACAAAGTACTAATGTGGTTCTGTATTTCTAGTTAGAACATTTTATTGCATATTTATTATTACTTAGCTATATAGGTATGTATTATTGCATAATTTAGTTGAAAATTTTCATAATTTTGTTTCTACTAAGTTGTCATGTCAGAGAATTTAATCAAAAACTTTTGATGAAGATATGTCCAAATTTATCTTCCAAATTGTTATCACTATGTTTCTTTAATATTTTTAAAAGGTTAACTTTTAAATAATTAGTAAAATAATATATATCTACATAAAAATTAATGGCTTGTAGTGTTACTGTGACATGCTATTTCACAGTACAACATCAATCTAATATACTAATTTTCTTTTGTCTGAAATTTTACCAAAATCCTTACTTTTGTTTGCTGGAATTTATTATATGTATGTACACCCTATATGTAACATATGATATAAAGCTATCAAGCCTACCCTGAAACTATACAGAAAATGTCCTCATGTATCGCTCAGTGAGTAAGCTCTTGAATGAATTTTCAGGTTAATTCCCTTGGGCTTAATTATTGCTAGTTTCAGTCAATAATCTGAACATTGGTTCACCAGCACTCTATACAATGGTCCTATGACCCTGAATATGTTTATTACCTTCCAGCTAATAAATATACATGAGCTTTTAAAATAGCAGTTTGTCTGTGCTTCCTCCAACATTTCTCTACTATTTTCTTTCAAAAATTTCCATTTCTCTGGGCATTTCTGGAATTTAAACATTTGAAATCTGAGTCAATATCAAAGTTTTGTAAAATTGTAAACCTCAGGTTACTGTTTTTAAAACCAGTTAAGTGTTCTATATAACAGGGTTCCAGGTTTTCTATATTAAATATCACTAACCAATACCATAGTGCATCATATTCACACTGAATCACAAAAGAATACATGGATGTTCAATATTAAAATTTTAAAACTGTGAGATAACACCATATTTAATATAAAATTTAGGGCTTCCTAATATTCACTATTTAACTATTGATTCAGTGCCAGTGGTAAACCTAGTGATATTACTGCATAAATATTTCCATTCATTTGTGTGTGTGTGTGTGTGCGCACGCGTGTGCAGACATGCTTTTTAGCATAGGCATACATCCAGAACTTGTAATCAAGTTGTGCATATATATTAGGCATATGCAAAGGTGCTAATTGTAATAGCTTCATCATTTGGAAAAAATAGCTTCTTTTAAATTATCATTGAAAGGAAGATTTCAAATAAATATGTTATATTTGACAATAAATATTTGTTGAATTAATACTTTACTACACTGTATAGTGTGTCTGCACTATATTGATAACTTTAAATATATGTACCTTTTGACAAACTCAAACATTAAGTTAAGGAGAGAAAATGAAATTCACTAATTAATTTATTTTTGAACTCTGCAGTTTAGTCGGTTTTTATAATAACATATAAAATTATTTAATCCCAAACATATGTTCCAATTTTATATTAACTTAGAAATACCTGTATATACTAAAGGGGAAAAAAATGACCATTTCAATTTACTAAATACAACATTTATCTCTGATTTTTCCTAAAACTTTAGTGACCTCTAGGTTTTCACTTTCTTTTTTTTAATATTTTTTTATTGATTTCAGAGAGGAAGGAAGAAGGAGAGAGAAATAGAAATGATGAGAGAGAATTAATGATGGCTGTCTCCTGCACACCCCCTACTGGGGATTAAGCCTCCAACTCAGGCATGTGCCCTGACCTGGAAGTGAACCATAACCTTCTGGTTCATAGGTCTATATTCAACCACTGAGCCATGCTGTCTGAGTAAGGGTTTTCACTTCCAATAATTATTTTTAAAATTTACATATAGTGAAACAGATGTTATAAGTTATACTTCAATAAATCATGCTGGGATATGTTTGGTGTATAGTCAAGATATAGAAATTTTTATCACCCTAGAATGTTTTCTCATGCCCTTAGCATAATGTTTTATATTTATATTTTCTTTCTTTTTATTACATTTATTGAGGTGAGATTGGTTAATAAGATTATATAGGTTTAAAGTGTACATTTCTATGATATATCTTCTGTATATTACATTGTGTGCCCACCACCCAAAGTCAAATAATAATCTACTTGCCACCATATATTTGCCTTCCTTTACCCTTGACTACCTCCCAAAACCCTTTCTTTCTGATAACCACCATATTATTGTCTGTGTCTATGAGTTTTTGTTTGTTTTTCTTGTTTATTCATTTGCTTTCAGTTTTATTTTCCACATATGAGTGAAATCATATGGTTCTTAGTCTTTACTGTCTCACTTATTTCACTTAGCATAATATTTTTAAGTTCCATCCATTTTATCACAAATGGCAGAATTTCATCTTTTCTTTCTTTTATTTTTTCACTAGAGGCCCGGTGCATGAAATTCATGCACGGGGGGCGTACCCTCAGCCCAGCCTGCACCTCTCTAATCTGCGACCCCTCAGGGAATGTCTGACTGCCAGTTTAGGCCTGATCCCTGTGGGACATCCCTCTCACAATTCGGGACCACTGGCTCCTAACTGCTCACCTGCCTGCCTGCCTGATCACCCCTAACTGCCCCCCCTGCCATCCTGGTCACCCCTAACTCCACCCCCCACCAGCCTGGTCACCCCTTACTGTCCCCCCACTGCTGGCCTGGTCACCTCTAACTGCCACCCTGCTGGCCTTGTCGTCCCATGCAGCCTGCTGTTCAGTCATTTGGTCGTCTCTCACTAAGCCCCCTGCCGGCCTGGTTGCCCCATGCAGCCTGTTTGGTCATCTGTTCAGTTGTTTCGGTTGCGATGACTATATATAGTCATCTTTTCTTATGGCTGAATAGTATTCCATTGTGTATATGTAAGACATCTTCTTTATTCAATCATCTATCAAGGGACACTTTTGTTGTTTCCATGTCTTAGTGTGAACAATGCCACAATGAGCATAGGGGTGCATATATCTGTGCAAATAATTATTTTCAGATATTTTTGGGTAGATACCCAGAAGAGGGGTTACTGGGTCAGATGGTAACTCTATTCTTAATATTTTGAGGAACCCCCATGCTATTGTACAGTGTCTGTACAAGTTCACATTCCCAGCAACAGTGAATGAGGATTCCTTTTTCTCTACAGCAATGGTTCTCAACCTGTGGGTCGCGACCCCTTTGGGAGTCGAACGACCCTTTCACAGGGGTCTCCTAAGACCATCGGAAAACACATATATAATTACATATTGTTTTTGTGATTAATCACTATGCTTTATGTTCAATTTGTAACAATGAAAATACATCCTGCATATCAGATATTTACATTATGATTCATAACAGTAGCAAAATTACAGTTATGAAGTAGCAACGAAAATAATTTATGGTTGGGGGTCACCACAACATGAGGAACTGTATTAAAGGGTTGCGGCATTAGGAAGGTTGAGAACCACTGCTCTATAGCCTTTCCAACACTTGTTACTACTGATCTTATTGATAAAGGCCATTCTAACAGGTGTGAAGTGGTATCTAATTGTAGCTATGATTCACATTTCTCTAATAGCTAGTAATGTTGAGCATCTTTTCATATATCTGTTGGCCATTTGTATGTCTTCTTGAAAGAGGTGTCTGTTCAGGTCCCCTGCCCATGTTTTAAGTGTACTGTTTGTTTGGAGTTGAATTGTATGAGTTTTTTTAATACTTTAGATATTAACCAATTTTTGAGCTGTTATTTGCAAATATCTTCTTCCATTCTGTCAGTTGCCTTTTTGTTTTATTGGTGGTTTCTTTCACTATTGCTTTTAGGATCCAATTAATAAAATCTTCTCTAAGATCAAAGTCCATAAGTTTAGTACCTATGTTTTCTTCTGAGTTATTTATGGTTTCTAATCCAATATTTAGGTTTTTAATCCATTTTGGTTAATTTTTGAATATGGAGACAAATGGCAGTTTAGTTTCATTCCTTTGTATGTCACTTGCCAATTTTCCCAGCACCATTTCTTTTCTCCATTGTATGTTTTTAGCTCCTTTGTCAAAAATTATAATCATGGTGTATTCTGGGCTCTCAATTCTATTCCACTTGTCTGTGTGTCTGTTATTCTGCCAACACCTTGCTGTTTGATTATCACCACTTTGTGGTATAATTTGAAATCAGGGAGTGTGATACCCCTGGATTTGTTTTTGTTGTTGTTGTTGTTTGTTTGTTTATTTGTTTTTCCTCAGGCTTGTTTTGGTCATTCGAGGTGTTTTGTGGTTCCATATGAATCTGCCAATACTACACTGTTTTGATTATTGTAGCTCTGTAGTATAATTTGAAGTCAGGTAGAGTGATAGCTCCAGTTTTGCTCCTTTTTCTCAAGATTGCTTTGGCTATTTGGGATCTTTTGTGGTTCCATACAAATCTGATGATTTCTTGTTCTATTTCTTTAAAAAATGACTTGGGATTTTGATGGGGATTGTATTAAATCTGTGTATTGCTTTGGTAATATAGACATTTTAATTATGTTGGTTCTTCTAATCCATGAACATGGAATTTCTTTCCATTTGATTGTGTTTTTCAATCTATTTTTTTTCCCTATGTCCTGATACTAGAGGATAGAACCAGCAGACTTGGAAACCATCGGCACTGAAGACATGACGCCGA
Organism: Myotis nattereri; assembly: GCF_964212035.1. Classification (NCBI taxonomy): domain Eukaryota; kingdom Metazoa; phylum Chordata; class Mammalia; order Chiroptera; family Vespertilionidae; genus Myotis; species Myotis nattereri. The sequence continues at coordinate 83,088,288 of NC_138077.1, forward strand.
GGGGGCCAGAGCCCTCTCCCTCTGCCTCTGTACATTATGGTTCAATCTATTTTAATAATGCTTTGTAGTATTCCATATATAGGTTCTTCACATCCTTCACTGTTTATTTCTAAGTATTTTATTCTTTTTGTTGCAATTGCAAGAAAAATTATCCTTTTTATTTATTTTTCTGAAATTTCATTGTTAGTGTGTAAGAATGCAGTGGAATTTTGTACATTGATTTTTGTATCCTGCAACTTTTCTGTATTTGTTTCTATAAGTTTTGTTTTTTTGTGGGCTATAGGATATCCTCATACATCAATAATTACCCTAAATGTAGATGGACTAAATTCGCCAGTAAAAAGGCACAGAGTAGAAGATTGGATCAAAAACAAAACCCAACCAACCATATGCTTCTTTCAGGAGACACATTTAAGCTACAAAGATAACTATAGACTCAAAGTGAAAGAATGGAAAATGAATCTCAAAGCAAATAACATCCACAGAACAGCAAGTGTAGACACATGTATATATGTTTTTATTTTTTGTTTCATTGATTATCTTGTCTGTGTTATTTCATTTCACCAATAATGAACTCTCAGAAATAAAAACTAATTACTCACCTGCCTGCCTGCCTAGTTGCCCCTAACTGCCACCCGCTGCCAGCCTGATCGCACCTCACTATTTGTTTATGTGATGTATCACATTTATTGATTTGCAAATATTGTACCAGCCTTGCATCCCTAGAATAAATCCCACTTGATCATGGTGTATGATCTTTTTAATAGATTGCTGAATCAGATTTGCTAATATGTTGTTGAGGATTTTAGCATCTGAGTTCATCAGGGATATTGGCCTGCAATTCTCTTTCTTTGTAGTATCTTTATCTGATTTTGGAATTAGGATAGTGTTGGCTTTGTAAAAATAGCTAAGAGAGGTTCCTTCCTCTTGCATATTTTGGAATAGTTTGAGGCATATAGGTGTTAGTTTGTCTTTGAATGTTTGGTAAAATTCACCTGTAAATCCATATGGTCCAGGACTTTTGTTTGCTGGAAGTTTTTAAATTACTGTTGCAATTTCATCAGTTGTTATTGGCCTACTCAGGTTTTCTGATTCTTCCTGATTCAGTTTTGAAAGATGGTATGTTTCTAGGAATCTGTCCATTCCCCCCAGTTGTTGGCATATAGTTATTTATAGTATTTGCTCATAGTTCTATGTATTTCTGTGGTGTCCATTGTTACCTCTCCTCTTTCATTTCTAATTTTACTTATTTGGGTTCTCTCTCTTTGTTTCTTGATGAGTCTGGCTAGGGGTTCATCAATTTTGTTTATCTTTTCAAATAACTAGCTCTTGGACTTACTGATATTTTGTACTGTTTTTCTTTTTTTAATCTCTATGTCATTTATTCCACTCTGATCTTTATTATTTCCTTTCTTCTACTTTCAAATATACACTTTGGTAAAGATATGATAGCTCACATAACCACCAACTAATTCAAAGTACAGAATATGTTCATAATCACAAATACCTTGTTTACCTTTGTTCTCAATTACACCCACACCTACTAAATCAAGACCACAAAATGTTATTTTTACGCATTTGCTTTCCTTTTTCTATAATCTTGTAAGTGGAATGATATCACTACTTGTGTTTGTTTTACTTAGTATATACATAAATTAGTTCATAGTGTTGTTCTATCAGTGTGCCATTCCTCATACCATAATTTATTTTTCTATTACCTGCTCTTGGATATTTTGGTTTTTACAATTTGTGATGCTAAAAATTCAGTTAATATAAAAAACTCATTTTGAATAACTATATATTGTTTCTCTTTGGTAAAGACCTAAAGAAAAACACCTAAAATTATAAATATATAATGATATATACAATATTTATATGTAAGTGGATAATAAACTTTATAAAATTTACCAAACTCTTTTCCAAATGGTTGTGCAATTTTGATTCTTATTCACAATGTGTGAGATTTCCAGTCACTTCACATATTGGCCAACATTTGCATTTCAGCTGTTTTAAACTTTGGAATTTTTAATAGATATATATTAGTGCCTCATAATACAATATTTATTTTTGTGGTGCTTAGAGTTGTTGAGAATTTTTATATATATTTTAACCATTCAAATATCTTCCTTTATAAATTTTTTAAATGTATTGCTCATTTAAATGATTTGCCATCTTACCATTAAGGGATTAAAATGATTTATACATTATTTACGTTTATGTTATAAAATGTGAATATAATTTATTTTTATAACTATACTATATTTATATTGTATTTATTCAATATACATTATAAATATACTATTATATATTAATATATTAGACTATATTGCTTATATTTATTTTCAGATTCATTTATTGATTTTATAAGCCCTGATTTTCCTCCATATTCTCTTCTTTAAGTTTTATAGTTTAAGCTTTAATGTTGTTATAAGTTAGTTATTGAATAAAGTGAATTTAGGGTTGAAATTCACTTTTTTCCAAATGGATATCTAATTGCATCTTGTATTTTATTTTATTTCTTTGCATCTTATATTTTAAAGCTCTGTTTTTGCCCTGCTGATATGTCTCAGTGATTGAATGTCCACCTGTGAACCAGGAGGTCATGGTTCGATTCCAGGTTAAGGCACATGCCTGGGTTGTGGGCTCAATCCCTAGTGTGGACCATGCAGGAGGCAGCTGATCAACAATTCTTTCTCATCATTGATGTTTCTATTTCTTTCTTCCTCTTCCTTCCTCTCCAAAATCAAAAAAAATATATATTTAAAGCTCTGTTCTGGCAAAAACACATTTATTACTGTACAATTTTTTGAACACATAATTAAATACTTTTTGTTACTTCAAGTAATGCTTATTGTGTTAAATTTCCTAACCTGATTTTAACTTTCAAAATTTCTGTGTTCTTTTATAATACATTTATCTTGTATAGATATTCCATAGCAAGTTCGTGTGTTTTTCTCTCTCTCACAATCTTTTCATTTAATAGGACTAAATTTACAGTAAATATAATCATTTATAAAATTGGATTTCTGTGGTTTGCTATTTTCCTTCCATTCTATCATTCGTTTTTTGTCTTTTCTCCTAGTTTCATGTGTTTATTTGTATTAACCACAACTTTTTCTAATATTTTTTAATAATTCACAATTATATTTTAGCTGTTTATTATTTTAATGATAGTATTTACACTTAATATAATTCTGCTTCATGTAAAATGTGAACATTTTGTAATATTGTGTTTTCATTCACCCAATTCTGTTTTTTGTAGAATTATTATCATACTAGTGGCCCGGTGCATGAAATTTGTGCACATTAAAAGGGAATTAATTAGAGAAAATATTTTAATATTGTTATTTGCCCTTTCTCTATAATAGAAGTGTCAGAGATAAAAGAAAATTAGTAAAATGCATATGAAAATCTTCCTCCTATCAGGGTCTGGGGCACGCACGATACCCAGAGTCTAGTTCCCGCCCATCCATGTGCATCTCAAAATCATGCGAGACCCAGACCTGGCCAGCCCCACCCCCATTGGGTGAGATCCAGACCCAGCCAGTTCCATCCCCATCAAACCCCACCAGGTAGGGGGAAAGGCCTGAGGTCCCCCAGCATGGTGCTGGAGTGGGAGGGGCAGCCTCAGGTCCCTGGCCCAGGGCGGGGGGCACAGCCTGAGGTTCCCCATCAATCCCTGCTGGGCAGGGGTCATGGCCTGAGGCCTCCTGTTAAACCCCGCTGGGCTGAGGGCATGGCCTCAGGTCCCCCATCTGGTGCCAGGGCAGGGGGCACAGCCTGAGCTCCCCCAGACTGGTGATGGGGCGGGGGTGCAGCCTCAGGTCTCCCAGCCCAGGGAAGGGAGTGCAGCCTGAGGTTCCCTGTCAAGACCCCCAGGCAGGGGGCATGGCCTGAAGTCCCCCATCAAGCCCCACCAGCTTCAGGTCCCCCACCCTGGCCTGGTGCCACACAGCCTCAGGTCCTTGCTAATAGCTCCTTATGACTCATTATGGGAACCTTGCCTCCACTGTGGGCACAGTCATCTTATGTTACGGGAAACCTGTCTCTGCTGTGGGTGCAGCCATCTTGTGATGGCGTGATGGAGTGAGGGTCAATTTGCATATTGCTGCTTTATTATATAGGATATTACACCTCTATACACTATAAATCATTCAATAGTGTTACAATTTTTGTTTTTTAAAAAGTTCTATGTGTTTTAAAAGTATACAAAAAGAAAACTGAGCAGTCATATATGCTTTCAAATTTTTTAATTTTGCTGTTCACTACTTCCTAAAGACTTCAATTTCCATCTTTTGTCATTGCTCTTCAGGCTATAAACATGATGTAGTATGTTTTTGTATTGGAAATCTGCTGGCAACAAATTATTTTAGTTTTTATTTATCTGAAATTTTATTTAGTTTGCCTTCATTTTTGAAGGGTAAATCAAGTGTATATTAAATTATGAGGTTACAGATTTCCAAGTTAAAGCTTTGAATAATTTCAACATAAGACAAAAAAGAAAAATCTTTCCAATAATTCCTTCTAGTAAAATTTACTAATGCTAATGCATTTATAATATATGAATGCATTTGCTATTAATTTTGTACTTTTCATTTCTACTCCCCATCCTTCTATCCTCCTTTGAACCCATTCTAATAAGGATTTAATCTCCATTAATTCATTTTAAAAGCTCTATTCCCAGTCACTAATTATATTCACATTTCAAAACTGCTCATCTTTCTTGACCTATCAGTAGAATTTTAAAACTGTATATTTATTTTTTTTACAAATTTTATCGTCATATAGATTCTGAAACACTGCTATGCATGTTTGCTGAGTATGTCAATAACTCTTACTTTTAACTCACTATTGCTAGATCTTCCACTTCTTCCTACTTTTAACTGTCTGTTCTTACATCTTCTACCTCATTTTCTCTTAAGTTTTAAGTGACCCGTAATGTAATGTTTGGCCCTCTTCTCTTTTCTCTCTGTAGCTATCTGAACTCACCCCTTAGGTATTATAAACATTTTTCCTTATTATAGTGAATTATCCACTTCTAGTCACATTCAGGTTGTTGGTATAACTCATATGTTTCTTGTTGTAGAACTCATGCTGGCTTATTCCTTCAACTTCAGCTGAATCATGTCTATCTTTTAAGGTATTCATGCCCATCAAGAATTTTCTCACTTTTCACTAACTCAGACTCAATGATCTTGCAACCTGAATCACACCAGCAAAATTCCTCCTCTTTTACCAAATTCTATGGCCAGAATGCTCACATGCTCTATCCACACTCAAAGTGGGGTGGTTATAGAGGATATAACACCCAGTCATAGAGATAGAATTTTACCTACCACATTGCTCAATAAATATTTGTTGAAAAGTGGATAAATAAAAATGTAAAAGGCAGTTACTATATTATAATGAGCTTGTTTACTGTACTAATACTCTTTAATTTTATAATTTTGTCTTAACAAGTTTCTTAAAAGTATTACATAGAAAATAACAAACATCAGATTCATGTTTTAGAAAAATACTCTGATAGAACTTTTGTAATTGATGGTAGAAAATCCACATATTTTGAGCTAACATTGTTCAGTGAATAATAAGGATCAGAATGAAGTAAAGTTGAAAACTAAAGAAAGAATAAGACAATAAAGAAAATATTTAGCAAAGAAAATATGGATGACCAACTGGATTTGGTGGTAAAGAGCCTTCAGGGTGACTCTTGGTTTGCTAGAATTAACAGTTGGGGGGGGGAAAGTTAATATTTGGTCAAAATGAATATATTTATCAAAATTTAGTCTAAAGGTCAGAATATTGAACATTCTATTTAAATTTTTAGAACTTTTTTTCTTAATAATTTCATAGCATTAAAAGCAATTTTACAATAAAATGATATTTACTCTTACTTTTCTGATTTTTGTACTCAGCATAAATATTTTTATATTCACACATGTTGTTACATGTATTAGCAGTACATTTATTTTTAATGATAAGTAGTAATCCATTGTATCAATTCTTCACAATTTGTTTATCATTCAGATTTTGATGTGCTTTTTCTTCTCTGTTGATAAAATGGCTACAATGAGTATTAATTTATATCCACAATAATATATATATATATATATATATATATATTTAATATTTTTATTGATTTCAGAGAGGAAAGGAGAGGGAGAGAGAGGGAGAGAGAAACATCAATGATGAGAGAATCATTGATCAGCTGCCTCCTGCATGCCTCTCACTGGGGACTGAGCCCACAACCTAGGCATGTTCCCTTGACCAGAATAGAACCCAGGACCCTTCAATCCACAAGCCAACACTCTAGCCATCGAGCCAAACTGGTTAGGGTAGATAATATATTTTCAGTTTACCAGTGTTGTACATTGTTTCTAAGATGTGTATTCAGTCATATTTTCTAGTGCTATTGTAAATAGCTTTGTATTTTATGTCAATATTTTAATATTAATTAAACTAGAGGCCTGGTGCACAAAATTTGTACACAGGTAGGGTCCCTGGGCCTGGCCAGTGATCAGGGCTGATCTGTGGGGCAACCAGTGGGGCGATCAGGGGGTCCCCGTTGGCACCTGCCTTGGCTTGCCTGAGGCCTGTGGGCTGGGGGCAGCTTCTGCATTGAGTGTGTGTCCCCTGATGGTCAGTGCACATCATAGTGACCAGTTGTTCCACCATTTGGTCGATTTGCATATTAGGCTTTTATTATATAGGATTTCTGACATATTGTAACACAGCTGATTTATTGATATGCATGCTGCAAGCCAGCTATGTTCACTGATTTGTTCTGATCTTTCTCCTGTCCTTAGGTTTAAGTTGCTTATCATGTAATCTGTAAATAAATTTTTATCTTTTTGCTCATATCTGTATACCTTTGTTTCTTTTTCTTGCTCTATTGTACTGGTTAGAATCTCTAGTACAATACTGAAGAAAAGTGATGAGTGGACATCTTTGCCTTGTTTTGAATCTAAGGAAAAATCATTTATTCTTTTATTGCTAAGTATAATGTTAGCTGGAAATTTCAATAGATATCCTTTATTAGATGAAATAAGTTTCTTTTTCTTTTCAGTTTGCTCAGTTTTGTTAGGATATTATGTTGGATTCATCAAATGCCTTTTCTGCACCAATTGAGATTACCATGTTTTTCCTTTATATGTGAACTAGAGGCCCGATGCACGAAATTTGTGCAAGAGTAGGCCTTCCTTCCTCTGGCTGCTGGCACCCAGGACCCAGGTTTCCCTTACAGAGGGAGGTCCTGTCCACCCACCACGGCTGGTCGGTGGATTGGGCCTCCCTCTTTAGAGTGATCATGGGGCTATGGCTGGGCCCTGACCAATTGTCTGGCCTGGCGCCAGTGGGTGTCATAGCATGGTCCCAAATAGTCATCCAGATGGTTGTTCCGCTGTTCGGCCATCCGGTCTAATTAGCATAGTATGCTTTTATTATTATAGATATGGTCATTTACATAGCTTCATATTAGAATGTTAAACTAACTCTGAATTCCTAGGATGAACCCAACTTGATCATGATTTATTATCATTTTTATTTGCTGTCATATTAAATTTGTTAGCATCTTGGTGAGTACTTTTGTTTTTATGTTCATAAAACATATTGGTATTTAATTTTCTCTTCCTGTAAATTTCTTTTGTTTTTGTTATGAAGTTAATGCAGACCTTATAAAAATTTGTTTATCATTTTCTCCTCTTCAATGTTTTTAATATTTTGTGTATTTGTTTTATATTTTCCTTGAATGTTTAATAAAATTCAGTAGTGAATAGAAGGTGTTAAAAATTCAGTTTATTTAAGCGATATAGAGATAATCAGGTGATATTTTTTCTGAGTGATATTAGTTGTTTGTGTTTTTTAATGAATTTGCCATTTTAGTTAAGTTGAATTTATAGACTAGCTGTGCATACTATTTCCTTGTAATCTAGTCTTTGGTTTTATGCATTGACTTTTTGTTTGTTTGTTTCTTTTTTTTATTTTAATTTTTTCTTCTTTTCCTAGTTTCTTAAGGGATAAACTAAGATAATTGATTTGAGACTTTTTAAATATATGCCAATTAAGTCGAGTTTGTTGATAGTGTTATTTATGCCTAATATATCTTTGTTGATTGTGGTTTATTTGTTCTATCAACTATTGAGAGAGAGGTGTTGACACTTTTGACTATAATTTTGGATTTATATATTTCTCTTGATACTTGTATTTCTCTTGTAAGTATTTGCTTTCTATATACAGACTTTTGCTTTGTTTTAAGATTCAGATGTTTAAGGGTTTTAAGTTCTCTTTTAAAAATTGCATGTTTTTAAAATAGATAATCATCCTTTTTATTCAAAATTCTTTGCTCTGAAGTCTATTTTTTTGATATCAATCTTTCTAGCTCTCTTGTGGTTAGTGTTACCATGGCATATTTTTCCCATCCATTTCCTTATAACCTATTTCTCTTTAGTACTCTGTATACTCTGGTTGTCATGTTCTCCCTAGACTTCTAGCTCTATCTCCCCATTTCAGGGAGACCACAAAGCTCTGCCTGGTGTCTCCTCCTGGGAAATGCCCCAGAAACTCTCTTCAGGAATTAATATAAGGCAATATAGCAATTCTCATTCATTTATTTATTTTTATTTCTCATGAATCACTGGGCTTGTTGCCTGATGTTCAATACCAGGAGGACCCTGACTTTTATATGTCTATATTTGTTTGTTTCATGGAGGGTATAAATCTGAACACTATCATCCCATTTTTACCCATAAATAAAAATTCCCAAAAAGTATCCTTAACCAATGCCTTGTATTCAATTATTAAACAGTATTTTATGTTATTTTTATCCAACATGTTATGCATATGAATTCTAAAACTAATTTTTACTTTGAATTTTAAATTTTTCTACTACCTGTCTGTTGTCTTCACATACAGTTGAAAATTAGGCACTGTGCTAGGCACTCAGCTCCCCATCTTAGATGCAACATGAGGTATGTGAATATTTGTTGGAGATTTTCACCCAACAGTCATAATCTCTGCATTGCAATAAGGCAATGATGTAATGAGTATTATTCATCACAATATTTAGTAAATTCTACATCTTCTTTCTGGCCGCATGATAACAACAACTGTCTTAAATGGACATCAATAAAGATGATTTTATGAGCTATAAATAGGGACCTACTAGTAGTGGTATATCTTTGAATAGCAGCAATTTACTGAATTGCCTCACTAAATGCTGAAAACACATTAAGGTGTCAACTGTGCATTTGAGAATAAAGAGTAAATTTATTTTCTATGGCTTTAGTTAGAGCTATCTTTCTGCGCTGAGATACAGAATCATGATGGTCTTGTGGTCGTAGCTTTCAGTTAGGTAACAGTAGAGAGCTTCAAACCTAGAGGAGGAGAGGAATTGGTAGATTACAGGAATGGAGAGTGAAAATGTATCAGAAATTCTTTTGAATGATAACAGATTATTTTTCTTGTTTTCGTTTTGTGTGTTTTTTAGTGCATTTTTCTATCCTGTCTACTTCATTGCTAGGAAAGGCAAAACAGAGTTTTGAATGTCACTAAAATATTTAGAAACCACATTTATGTGCAAATATAATTCCAGAAACAACAGTTAAGAATATGTGGATAAAGTAAGTTACAAATCAAAGATAATACACTATCGGGAGCTATCAGAAGCCTAGTGATGAATGATCTTATTGTCAATCCTGGCTCATTCATGCCATTATCTTTATACCATTACTAGGTGGTGACTTGAGCTTTTCTGGGTTCTAAGATTTCTATTTAACATATATGTGAATTGGTCTCATCAATTCAGGTATCAGCTAAATATTTTAGGAAATTTAACATAAACATGAACAAATAATATTAATCATTTAAAACATTATTTTAAAACATATTTGTGACTGTTAAAGATACTGATTCAATTTAAACTATCAACAACTTCACAATAAGGACCGAGTAGCAAGTATTCTCCTTATTACTTATTAGAAACAACATGTCATGCCTGCTTCTGGACACCGAAAATAAGTTTGCTCACTTTGCTTGGATAAATGCACAGTATAAGCTATAATATAAACCTGATTTTCAATCTTTGATAACAGGAGATTACTAGACTATTGGTACTTCCAAGAAACCTACTGTACTACTAAAATATAGTAAAATTACTGTTATTGCATACTTTTTGCTATTACCCTATTCTGTTCCTTTTAAAAATGTCATCTAAAGCTTTGCATTGACATAGTAAAGATTAGTTATCTGCTTCATCTCCTACTTGCTGTACTACTCCTTGACCCACTGGTTCTACTAATCTGAATTCATAATTATATTTTTTATATATTCTTTTCAAGACTTTAGTTTTTTTTTTTCTTCCAGTCATCTTGTTGCAGATCCTATCCTCTCAAACCTCTTCCAACTCTACCCTAATCCATAAGGGAATTATATCTCAGCCACACATTATAAGCCCCATTATTTTCACAGTCCTGTTTTTTGGGTGTCCGGGTCTAGGCTACACAGATGGGAAGCCATTCTCCACACCAGGGTGTCATGCTCGATTGGATTTTCACTTTGTCTGTTTGAACCCTATTTCTCAATGTTCTGTGTAATCTCTTTTGCTCTCGGTCCTCAATAATATCTCTGGCTTTCACCATGGAAAGACTACTAAATTTGTATTGTAGATTTCTGCAGAAAATTAATGGTTTTTAGGGCTGTGGCTTTAATCAGTATGTGACAGAGAAATAAAACACACTTTATTGACAAAATGCCAGATTTGAAAACCTGGTCTAATATTTTGGAGAACTTACCCATTTGAAACTTTAATTTATTCAACTAGAAAATGAATATTCTAGATAATAATATCTCCTATGGGTGGAATTGTATCCCTGAAAATGGTAAGTTCTAACTTCCAATACCTCATAAAATTACCTTTATTGTAAATAGGGTCATTACAGTTGTAATTAGTTAAGATGAAGTCATAATGGAACAGGGAGGCTCCCTAATCCAATGTGACTGGTGTTCCAATAAGAGGAGGAAAACCTCTTGTGAAGGCAGAGGCACACAGGGAGGATGGCATGTGACAGTAGCAGCAGAGATGGAAATGCTCAGCCGCGTGCTAAGGAGTACTGAGATCGGCCACAAACTACCAGAAGCGAGGAAGAGGCAACTGGGAGTCTCCCTTGTAAGTTTCAGAGGGAGCATGACCATGCCGACACCTTGATTCTGTACTTCTCACCTTCAGAACTGTGAGACAAAAGCTTCCTATTGTTTTAAGTCCCCAGTTTAGACTAATTTGTTATAGCATCCTGGGAAACTAATCGTATATTGCCTTGTGATGTAATGTAAGTAATAACATATTGTTTACGTTATATGACAGGCACCTAACACTGAGTCTGTCTTATAGAACTGCTCTGTAAATATTAGATGCTGTTCCTATTTTTCCTATATTTCTCCTAGTATTTTCCCTTATAAATATCAAACTCCTTTTATTTTTTTCATGAATCTTTTCTATTTCAGCTATGAAAACTAATGTTTCTTTCATAGGAACAAAATAGTCATATTTACCATGTTAAAGTTTGAATCACATTTAAATTATTTCTATCCTATTAGAAAATCTCAAAATACTTTAGTACTTCCTGCTAAAACACAATTGTTTTGCAACTATATTTCATATTAATATATGTTAAGACTTTTTAATATTTTCTACCAGAATCATATTTTGGATTTCGTCTAAGGGAGTTTTGTGGGGAAAAGATGGATAAGGTGGGAGGCATAGACTTTTTACTAATAAAATTCCTTGGCACTACTATGGGATTTGTTGGTCTGTTTGTTTCCCTAATAGTGTTGTATTCCACTGATTCCCCTCAGATGATCCAGTGATGAGCAGCCAATACTGAAATCAGCAGATGGAGGGGGTGGGGAGTGCCAGAGAAGAGTCTGTGAAAAAAATCTAGAGGATCAAAGACATACAATCAGTAAACTATGGATACGACAACAAAAACATAATAGAACCCTTTCAATAAATGTAAAATTTTCAAGTTATTGTGAGAGAGTGGCTATTTTCACTCCTAAGGATGTATCTACATTATCATTGATGGAAATAGTTAAGATAAAATAAATAATTTGAAAATGTCACTTAATTCATATTAGGATATAATTAACCAATTCTCCTAGAGCTCAAATTACTCCCTGGGAGAGATTTAAGCACATGGGAATGCTGCATTAACTCCACACACTAATGTGCCATCCCAAATTATCAGTCTTCTCTCTCCAGTGGGAAATCATACCCTAGGAGAATTTGACTGATTATATTTAGACATGTGCATTGTAATGTTTAAAGAAAAATAATGATCTCAGAAGTTTGATTTTTTTCATGGTATGTACATATAGAATTTGCCACATGTAAAAATTGTCTTTCATATTATTCTTTATCACTTTAGAATGACAAAAGTACCATTTGTCAGAAATTAAATCAATTTGGTGAAGTATATTCTTTGAAAATTTTATTAGATCATTCAAACAAAAATAATTTTAGGGAATTGCAAGTTCATGATTGAAATCAACTGTGGTCTCATGAATTTATCTCACATTACTGTTAATAGTTGTATGTGTTCATTAGAGAAAAAATCAACACAGCAAAAATAATGGAAGTGCAACTAAGAATGGCTGGCATATGACAAACTTGAAAATATCCTTTAGTCTGTTGAGAACAAGTAACCATTCTAGCTATCAAATCTTTCTCAGATGCTGTTTTAAAATAAAAGACAAATGCCCCAAAAAGTTATGATTTTGTCCCTTTATCAATAAAATACACGTTTGAATCAGTCCTAAGTGCTTATTTTAATCCATTTTACATAGTTCATTAGAAATTATAAAATGTTGAATAAATACAATATTTTAACTTATTAATTATACTAGCAATTAGAAGTAAAATACAAACAACAATAACAACAAACAAACAAACCCAGGACTAGTTCTTTATAAAAAACCTACTATATTTCCTTGAAAATGTTGATATAATTTTTACAACATATATGTGATATGAAAGCTGATTCCAGGGTATTTATAACAACTGTGACAATTTTTTTTTTTGCCACAGTGTGGAATGGGGCCATCTTTACAGGCAAACTTGTCACCCAGACAGGAGATAAGGAAACTTTATTGTTCTCATTCAGATTATTTCCATATTCAATTAGGAGCCCACTCTCTGATCTGTCTAGGTAATTATGAAATGACTCGGGAATGTTAAATTTTAAAAAGAAACAGGTCTGGCAAACTATTATATGTTGTGTAATTTCTAATTTACTGATTGATTTGTTTATTGATGTATAATTGACATATAACATACTATTATTTTAGGTGTACATCACAGTGATTTGATAATTATATATATTAAAATGATTCCTATGATAACTTTAGTTATCATCTGTCACCATATAAAGTGATTATAATAGTCATTAATGGAAAACTTGAACTTTTAAAAAAATATATTTTATTGTATTTTTAAATATTTTTTCTTTACTGATTAAGGTATTACATATGTGTCCTTATCTCTCCATTGCCCCCCCAAACCCCTCACTTATGCCCTCACCCCCCTATTGTCTGTGTCCATTGGTTAGGCTTATATGCATGGATACAAGTCCTTTGGCTGATCTCTCCCCCTTACTCCTCCCCTCCCCTACCTTCCCTCTGAGGTTTGATGGTCTGATCAATGCTTCTCCATCTCTAGATCTGTTTTTGTTCATCAGTTTATGTTGTTCATTATATTCCATAAATGAGTGAGATCATGTGATATTTATCTTTCTCTGACTGGCTTATTTCGCTTAGCATAATGCTCTCCAGTTCCATCCATGCTGTTGCAAATGGTAAGAATTCCTTCTTTTTTACCGCAGTGTAGTAGTATTCCATTGTGTATATGTACCACCATTTTTTAATCCACTGATCTGCTGATGGGCACTTATGCTGTTTCCAAATCTTAGTTATTGCAAATTGTGCTGCTTTGAACATTGGGGTGCATTTATCCTTTCTTTTTTTTAAAAAAAAATATACATATTTTATTGATTTTTTACAGGGAGGAAGGGAGAGGGATAGAGAGTTAGAAACATCGATGAGAGAGAAACATCGATCAGCTGCCTCCTGCACACCCCCTACTGGGAATGTGCCTGCAACCAAGGTACATGCCCTTGACCGGAATTGAACCTGGGACCTTTCAGTCCACAGGCCGATGCTCTATCCACTGAGCCAAACCGGTTAGGGCCATATATACTTTCTGATTGATTTTTCCATTTTCTTGGGATATATTCCTAGAAGTGGGATTACTGGGTCAAATGGGAGTTCCATTTTTAGTTTTTTGAGGAAACTCCATACTATTCTCCACAGTGACTGCACCAGTGCATCCCCAATAGCAGTGTACGAGGGTTCCTTTTTCTCCACATCCTCGCCAGCACTTGTCATTTGTTGATTTGTTGATGATAGCCATTCTGACAGGTGTGAGATGGTACCGCATTGTCATTTTGATTTGCATCTCTTGGATGATTAGTGACTTTGAGCATGTCATTATTGAATTTTTATAGAGAGGAAGGGAGAGGGATAGAGAGTTAGGAACATCAATGAGAGAAACACCAATCAGCTGCCTCTGGCACACTTCCTACTGGGGGTCTGCCAGAAAAGGTACATGCCCTTGACTTGAATGGACCCTGGGACCCTTCAGTCTGCAGGCCGATGCTCTATCCACAGCCAAACCAGTTAGGGCTTGAACTTCTTATTGTAAAATGTGTGCAAGATGTATAATTATTCTTCAGTTATGGCTGCATTTCTATTGGTACTGAACAATTACTTATCTATATGTATAAAAGCCTAAGCGACCATTATGACTAAATAACCAGAACAACTGGAACAACTGGTCGACCAGTAGCTATGACACACTTGCCCTGACCACCAGGGGGCAGACACTCAACGCAGGAGCTGCCTTCTGGTAGTCAGTGCACTCCCAGGGGGGATCGCCACTCAGCCAGAAGCCAGGCTCATGGCTGTCGAGTGCAGCTGCAGTGGTGGGAGCCTCTCCTGACTCTGTAGTACCAAGTGGTGGCTGCAGGCGTAGTGGGCCGGGATGAGCATGAGTGGAGTGGCAACTGGCCCCCGGATCAGGCTCCTCCCTGGCTGCCTGCCGCTTGGTGCAATGCTACATCCTCCAAGGGGTCCCGGATTGCGAGAGGACACAGGCCAGGCTGATGGACTGCCCCCCTACCACACCCCCCCCGCCCCCATGTACAGATCTGTGCATCGGGCCTCAAGTAATACATAATAGAGACATTATAACCATTATGTAAAGTAGAGATAATCTCTTCAACCACAAATTTAGCTAGAAATAAATATTTCTATTGTATTATTCATTTTTAGGTAGAATATATATGTGTACAAGCATTAGAAATATAAATATAGGAATTTTTAAAATACATAATTTGGTATCATGTGGACAATTCATTAAAGCAACAGAATATGTTTTTTTATTTCAGAAATACTCTCAGCTCCGGTAATTTTTTTCCTTTATAAATAAAATACAAATTGAATGAATCTTAAATTTAGTTAGAGTCTTCTCCCATTAACTAAAGAAATACATTTTCTTTATTTGGGAATGAGAGAAGCAGAGATGAGGAAGCACTCATGTATCTGACAATAGAATTATTTGGTACATTAATGCTTCATATGCTTGTATTTTCTACACTACTGAAAATACATTTATGTAATTTATATCTATGTATGTCCATATTAATATTATTTATGTAACACATACACACATATGTAAAATGTACTAGTTTTCTTTTTTCACAATTTTTATTTTTCCATCTTTTTTAAAAATTAAATTTGTTGGAGTGACATTGATTAATAAGATCATATATGTTTCAAGCATACATTTCTATGAGACATTATTTGTACATTGAATTGTGTGCCTACCACCCCAAGTCAAATAATCTTCTGTAACCCTCAATACCCTTTACTACCACCCCACCCCTTTCCTATTTATTGTCTGTTTCTATGAGTTTCAGTTTTATATCCTACATAAGAGTAAAATAATATGGTTTTTAGCTTTCTCTGACTGAATTATTTTGCTTAGTATAATAAACTCAAGGTCCATCCATTTTGTCACAAATGGGTAATATTTCGTCTTTTCTTTTGGCTGAGTAGTGTCTAGCTGAAAACTCAAAAACATTTATTCACAAATATATAGGGTGTCCCAAAAAACCGTACAGCTCAAATTTGAAAATGAAATTTATTTTTAATAATCACGTCCTTTATAATTAGTTAAACTGTATTTATATATATTTTTGGGACACTCTATATTCAATGCAGCATTATTTACAGTGGCCAAGACATGTAGAAAAGCAAAGTGTCTTTGGATAGAGGATTGGATAAAGAAGGTAGTACATATATGCTATGAAATACTACTAAGCCATATACGTAATAGTTGCTTTTAGATAATAAAACTGTAGTTTATTTGGTATTGCTTCTAGGCATTTTATTTAGAATATTTGTGGTTTTCATTAGCAGGTTTGTTCCTTTTAATTTCAGGATTACTTTACATAATAATTCTTAAAGTACCAAGAACAAATCAATACAACAAATTGTGATGAAATAACATTTTATCTTTTTCTACAGCTGAGTATCATGTTTAAAAATCATCCGCACATTAAATTAAATTATACCAATGTCATAATTTGTATCATTTCTAAGTCTTGAGTTTCTATGTGCCCCCAATAACATTAGGTTTCAGATTTGTAATAACATTATTAATTAGAATGGACTATATTTAAACTATTTGAATAATATTTAAAATCTTATTTTGAAACAATTCATAGATTGTTAAAGACATGCTTTAAACCTGCTTTTAAGCAACAGTTCTCCCCATCTCCTTCTTTTGTGACAAGACCAAAGAAACTTGATGCTAATCTAGAAGGACATTCATAGCTCATGAAAGAATAATCTCTGCTAATCAAATCAGAGAGAAAACCCACCACTCTGCACCACTGGAGACATTTCATGTATTGAATATTTCATAAGAAGGGGTCTCTGGCTCAAGTGAAAATTCTCAACTGGTTCGGGTTGCGTGCAAATATTTACTTAAACATTCTAGCACAGTCCAATTGGTGTGCAGCAACAACACCAGTGAGCATGGAGTGATCCTTATAAATTATGGTAATGACATGTGACATGATTCTTGCTAGGCCACAGCAGCTTGTCATGGCCCCTATCACATTGCCAGTAATGCCCTTACTTGCATGATTAAGTGGGCAGGGAGCCATAGAAAATTGAAAGCAAACACACACACACACACACACACACACAAAGTCTGTTTTGACTGCTGAAAATTGAACTCATTTTGTTGATTTGCAAAAACCCAAAAACAATCAAAGACTGATACCAGGTCCCTGAGTCAGGAGAACGGGTGTTAGGGTAGAACTTCAAAGCCCTGGAAAAGAATATGTCAGTATTTCAAAATTTAGAACAGCAATTTTTTGTTACAATGACACACAATGCCCTGCTACATTTTCCTCTAAAATGGAAAGGAACATTTTTTTATTATTTATTATGTCTTATTATTATTTTAATATGTTTTTTGTTAATTTCAGAGAGATGAAGGGACATGGAAAGAGAGATAAAAACAAGTGAGAAACATCCATCAACTGCATCCTGCACACCCCCTACTGGAGACAGAGCCCACAACCCAGGTATGTGCCCTAACCAGGAATAGAACCTGCGACCTCCTGGGGCATGGGAAGATGCTCAACCAACTGAGCCACACCAGTCAGGCAAAAATATTAAAAAAAAAATTCTTTGATATCCATATAGGTTTTAAAATGTTCAAAAATTTAAAGAAAATAAAACCATTTTTATTGTTTTTCAAAGATTATTCCTGTTATTTTTTCATGAGTGCTTTGACTGTTGAATATAATCAAAGATTAAAATATCAATGGTTAACTAGGAATGAATCATGGTAATTTAAAAGTTATACGTTTGATAAGAAAATATTAATTTGCATGAATAATCACCAACTAATTCATACTTTATTGTTACACTTACACAATGAACACTACTTCTTGATACCTCCTCATATTCTTTTTTTTTGAGTTAATCATGTGAATCCCTGCTATTCTTAAAGCATTCAAATAAAGTTAACTATAAGTTCTTTAACTATTTACACAAGTCAAGTGGAATTCCTTTTAACATACACACGTATTCTTTTTTGGAGTCTAGCCTAGAAATTGGCTTTCTAGTATTAGCATGAATAAGGACTGATAAGTTAATGGAGCAGGGAAAGGAAATAATGTAGCAAAAGGTTATTGCCTTATATATAGGGCTATAATAAATTGGGTAAGATAAAGTATTTTATATGTGAATAAAAGTAAAAGAATAAATTTTAACTTTGATACACATAAGAGACCCCACAAATATACAAATGGAAGTCTTTATTGGTAATTATTATTGGTTGTATATGTCCAATTTATTAGAATGTTAATGGGAACTAGAAAAATTTAAACACTGGATATTAATCAGAGGAAAAATAAAAGTCAAGCCAGTACATTGAAAGTGTATATAATAGATAAGAATGGATTTTTATATTAAAACGAACTTTAAGGTATAGGTGAGAAGTCTAACTTCTGCTCTGAAGTGTGACTTGTTTCTGCTCCGAAGTGTGACTACAAATGGTATGAATTGTGAATATGTATATTAAAATTAAATAAAATATCCTTGTGTGTCTATGGCAAGTATTTTGTAGCAGACCAAGCCTCCCAATGAATGCAACTAAGCATGATATGGAAAATTATTTAAAATGTCATCTGTTGAAATTTCTCACAGAGCTTCTAAGGCAGTAGGGTTTAAAGACTAAAATTCCAGTAAAGAAAGCTCAGAATTGCATCTTGCCCATTGACTTCAGCAAGCAGAGTTTGACTGACCAATGGAGAATAGCCACCATAGAACTGAGCATGGATGTTGGCAGCCGTTCCTTGCAGATTAGCTACTTCAGTGGAGGCCATTATAGATTCTATTGGCAAGGAGAAACTAACTTCTTCAGACAGTGAAGGAAGCAATGCTTTTAGAAGCAAAGGATAAGCAATGTACATGGTTTCCATGTCTCTAGTCCCATCATCCCCTCCTCATCTTGTAATATTGCAAGTCTCTCAATGTTGCCTATCTTAGTAAATGGTATTATCATTTCTTCATTTATGAAGATCTGAAATCTTCATTATTCTTGACCTCTTTTCCTTACATATCAACCCTTATTCAATCAATCAATCAATCAATCAATCAATCACTAAGTCAGATAATGTCTATCCTATATAATAAAAGCCTAATATGCTAAGTGTCCTGTTGACTGGTTGGCCATTCAACCAATCAAAGAGTAAAATGCTAATGATATGCTAAGGCCACTCAACCACTCTCTATGACGTGTACTGACCACCAGGGGGCAGACAGTTGACCGGTTGACCAGTCACTATGACATGCACTGACCACCAGGGGGCAGTCACTCCAACTGGTAGGTTAGCTTGCTGCTGGGGTCTGGCTGATCGGGACTGAGCAAGATGGGCCAGACATGCCCTGGAGCACTTCTGCAGTCCCTCCCCGGCTGGCCAACTTCCCACGTCTCTCCCAGCCCTGATTGTGCACCAGTGGGGTCCCTTGGCCTGGCCTGCACCCTCTCGCAATCCGGGATCCCTTGAGGGATGTCAGAGAGCCACTTTTAGCCCAATCCCACAGGCCAGGCTGAGGGACCCCACTGGTGCACCAGGCCTATACTTTTGTAAATAAATCTCTAATTTTATTACTCCTCCCATTGCCACAGACTCTAATTAACAGGTCCTTATCATCTTACTCTTGAATTACTGAGGCAAGCTTTGAGCACTATAGTTAGGCCTTATTTCCCTGTAATTATATCCTCTATATGGGAGAAAAAATCATACTTCTATAATTTAAAAGTCATTGCTTTACCTAAAATACATAGTTTCTAACGATGCTGATGGTAAAGCCAGAATGCTTTATGTTAACTTCAAAACACTTTATAACATACCTTGGGACCAACTTATCATTGTCATCCTTTGCAATTAGTCTTTTTATTTTCTGTCATCTGTCTCTACAGATAGAATATGCACTATTTCAAGATGGTAATATAGGTTTATTTGTCCAATTAACTTTTTTATTGAGTATTCTCTCTCCACTCTTCACGAAGCAGTAAATTCCCTCCTCATCCACTCACCTCAATGTGAGAGATTATATATAACAACAAAGACAAATTCTTCAGGTTGAGTTTCAAAATGTCTCTAGAAGGTGTAATACAGACAGTGCTTTGGGCTTTGATTATAACAGCTAATTTCTTTTTTTGGTGTGATGGTGGTGGTGTGTTTGTTTGAAAAAGATTTTTTAAAACTATGCATTATGTGATGATGATTTCATGGCTTCTTCTCTTGTTAAGCTACTGTAACTAAAGTTTAGATGTTTGGATTCAATATCTACTTTGGTAAAAGTCCCTAACCATATGTCCTGGGGATGGGCTTGTTCAATATTTATATTAATGACTTGCACAAAGGCATAGGCTACATGGCAATAAGAGACACAGATGGCTCAGAACGGATGCATCTAGGACAGGTACAGACTCATTGCAGGGTGGAATAAGTGAAAGAGAAAAACAGGAAGCAAACAAAAGCAACCCACAGCATCCAAAACTGGTTCTCAAGCATTGAGGAAGGATAAACTCAAATAATAAGATTACATTCCACTGAGATACGTGCAAACTCCAGCACTTTGTCTATAATGATGTATTTAATAGATTAAGAATGACAGTGAATGAGACTGAAACAGTTCTTATGACAGGTTGAATGATTCATTTTAGAGTGTAACTTAGCCAATCTACACACTTACCTGTAATTAGTTAGCATAATTTTACAGGAAAAATTAACTGCATTGATTTTGGTCTCATGGCATCATCTAAGAAAAGGAATATAGCACCCCTGTGACACCTGCATTTTTAATCTGCATGGAAAGGCGCTATTACCCATCTAGGTTATTTCTAATTGGATGGAAACTACATTTAATTGATCTTTTTACCTCCAGGCTGTTGCACCAGATGCGGAGACTTGTTCGTTTTTGGATTATTTCCTTCATTATCTATCTAGATTAAAACAAAAATCAGGGCCAAATATTTTACATTTTGATGGGGGGAGAAATCAAAGTGAATTTTTTGAGGTCCTGCCACCCAAATATAAGTTATCTCTGATTCACACTAATCAAAAACATGTATACACCTAATTATAGTTTTAAGACGACTACTTTACTTTTTCAGGTGAAAATATACTTATGTTAGGGATTTTTAAAAACAAACCACGTCTCTTTTTTTTAGTGTGTGTGCATGCAAAATGTTAGGTAATAGGATTGCTAACAGAACAGAAAAAATGTTCCCATACAGTGTGTGTTTTTCCATATAATTTGAGAAAGTAGAAGTTAGAATTGCAAATAATGATAGACCCTTCACCCACATTTCATTCAACTTTTGACCAGTATGGCTACATCATTTCCTAAGACTATCAAGAAAGATTAAAAAATGAAAAAAACCCTTTTCCTCCCTAGATGCAATTCTTTGTCAGTGCCAAGAAAATTTAAGAGACAAACCTTTTTCATTGGGAAGCTATTTGCAAATAACCCTGACATTGTATCATAGGAAAACAGAATAGCTGGTTGTACTTTCCTGAGGCAAGTAGTTTGTTGTTATCAATCAAGGAAAATTTTATGATCTAAGAGAGAACATTACACATACATACATTCATACACATATACCACAGATTTCATACCTCTACATAAGATTTACAATAAGATCATGAAGTTGCATTTAATTTAATTTGTAAAAGAAATATAATAGCATGTATTTTGGGTCTTTTCCCCCCATTTATAGTAATCAGCTTTATTGGTGTATGTATATTTAATTTTAAAATTTTTGCCCAAACAAAAATATGAAAATTTATACTCATCCAATATAAAATATAATAATTTTGTGGGTTTTGCCAATTTGTATATCTGAAGTACATAACATTTTTATTTGCCAATTATACCTCAGCACAGCTAAGACAATTACCATGGCTAACAATGCAAATTAGAGACATCTATCTGATAATATTATCACATTCAATTACACAGGAAAATGCACCTTTTCAAATATTTTGAATTTGCAACTAACCTTATACCCTGAACTCTTCAGGATAAAATGCTGCAAAGAATAATATTTCCATGATGTAATGATTTTCTATATAAAGCATAATGTAGAAATGTTTAATTTAAAGTTGTGATTTGAATCTTCCTCAAATTTGACATCCCACTCTATATGTTAAACAATACTCTTTTTAAAATAAGTATCCTTACTATTTCAGAATTATTCACTTTCTCTTAACTATGCCATCAGCAATACTTTTCCTTTGTGTTCTAGGGTCATTTTTCAAAAAGAAACATACCTTATGACATTCTGAAATTTATACTCCGCATGGCAAAGCACAGAAATGAAAAGCATTCAATGCTCTGTGGATTTTGCCCAACTGGTCAGGGTTGAGGTCACTGTTTTGTGCCATTTGGCACTATCAACATTTTGATATAAGAGCTGTACAGTCTTTGCATTACTTTCCTGTAGCTACCTAAAAACAAAACAAAGCAAAAAGCACTTTAGATCCATGCACAAAATTTGATCCTCATTATTTTGAAAAGTTTATTTTTAGAAAGCATATAAAGAAACAACTTTTCTTCAGACATAATTTGTCTGAAACTAATAGTAACATTTATATACCTTTCCTAGGACCTTTGGGTTTTTGTCTTTGAGAATGAATGAAATGTTTGAACTATCATAATTAACACTTTGTGTGTCCTGTTTATATACACATATAAGTTGAAGTTTTACTTTACCATAATTGAAAAGTAAGTTATAATTAAATGGAAATGAGTAATTGTTTGAGATTGAATTATTTTAATAAATATCTTCTCAATGTAGGTAATATTGGAAGACATATAATTAACAGAAATTATTGATACACAGTTCAATTAAAATAATGGTTATAACCAATACACTGTAATGATTATGGTTGGCTAGTAGTCTTATTATGTATGTGCTTTTTAGGGAGAAATATCAGATTGAAATCACTTTCTTTAAAAGTCATTTTTATAATATATATATATATATATAATTGATTTCAGAGAAGAGAGGAGAGGGAGAGAGAGCTAGAAACATCAATGATGAGAGAGGATCATTGATTGGCTGCCTCCCGCATGCCCCCAACTGGGGATCCGGGCATGTGCCCTTGACCAGAATTGAACCTGGAACCTTTCAGTTCGCAGGCCAATGCTCTATCCACTGAGCCAAACTGGTTAGGGCTATTTTTTTAAATTCTATATGATCATCGATGCCTGTGAATTTTAATAAGACTCATATTTAAGCCACGGTGCTATCCTTATTTTAAATGTCTCCTAAAAAGGCCAAGTAGTGTCAATATTGAAAGTTATCACAGAATTCTATGTTTACTTCTTAAGCCCTTGGCATTAATGGTTTGAATAACATGTTCTAATTCTGTGTTCTTTTCTTCTGCAGTTATTGTGGCCAGCATCACATCTTGATACATGTTGATTCTCCTTTGGATACAGGCCAAAGAAAGTATTTATTTATTTACTTTTTTGCAGTTTGCTTTAGAGCTCTATGACTCTCTCTGTCTCCAAATGCAATACTTGCTGGTATATCTATGCCTGAATGGCTACGAGTATTTTAGTGGCTAATTAAGTTATTTTTTATTTATTTTTAAAATTTCTGTAGGGGAAAATGAATTTCTAATGGAATAATATTTTATTTATATGCTCCATTGATGAAAAAATGTGTTTTTTTTTCCTATTTACTTCTCTTGAGGTTCTCAAATATACTTTCTTCCTATAAGTTTTGCAGTTAGAACAGTGGTATTAAAAATTCATTCTACCCATCTAAGTGATGTTTTCTAGTGTAGATTCTATATATTATAAGCAGATACATATTCTAGGTACAGTTTTACATAGCCTATTTTAATCAAAAAACCTCAATTCAATTCCCTAAACTAAACACTATTATAAAATAGCTGTGAAAATTAAATAATTAACTAACAGTTGATAAGAAATCATATTATTTTTAAAAGTCATTCTTTGGATCATTAATTTATAAAGTTATCTCTAACATCTCATGAGTTTTACATGGCTGGCATGCAATTACTGAAGCAATCATGTAAAACTTTATAATATTTATTACAATTCCACTAAGAACGTTCTTTTTATGGTGGTCAATGAAGATTCAGATTATTAAAAGGTAACACAAGTTATGTGGTTATTATTGCAAAGAGCCATAGAAAACTCCTTAAAGAAAGCTTGAAAAAACATTACTGAGTGAATGTAATTCTAATCTGATATTTTGACTAAGCAAAAATAGACTAGAAATAGAAAGAACAGAAATTAAAATTTGAGTATTTATTTTTTAATAACTATTCTAAAAAAAGATTATTATGGAACTTGAATTGGCTGAAAAATATTTTTTTTTCTTAAATAACTGGTATAGTTGTCCCTTTAGTAATAATTTGTGGGTCATTTCTAGGGATAAAGTGGTTATATAATAAATTAATTTGTAAAAATATTATATAATGAAATGTCAAAAGCTGTGAATGTTTAATTATCAGAAATAAATTGAAGACAAATATAAAACAATTTGTTCTCTTTCAAATACTATAGTGCTACTTCTATTCTCTATATTTTATATAAATTAATTTCAAACATTATGTAGCAATCACTAAAAGCAATTTTAATCATCAAGGAGATCATTTTAGAAAGATCAATTTATTTTCATTATCTTTTTAATATGTCTTTATTGATTTTAGAGAAAGACAGAGGTAGAGAGAGAGTGGTACTGGGGATTGAGCCCACAACTCTGGCTTGTGTCCTGAATAAGAATCAAACCTGAGACCTTTCAGTGCATGGGACAACACTCAACCAACTGAGCTACACCAACCAGGGCAATTTATTTTATTATTATTATTTTTAAATATATTTTTATTGATTTCAGAAGGGAAAGGAGAGGGAGAGAGAGATAGAAATATCAATGATGAGAGAATCATTGATTGGCTGACTCCTGCACGCCCCCTATTGGGGATTGAGCCTACAACCTAGGCATGTGCCCTTGATTGGAATCAAACCTGGGATTCTTCAGTCTACAGACCTATGCTCTATCCATTGTGCAAAACTGGCTAGGGCAAGGGAGGTCAATTTAAAAGATGAGGATAGTTCCTTTTCATACTTTTATTTCACAGAATTTTAAACTAAATTAGATAATTAAAGGATAATGATAATAGGTTATCCAATGTCATTTTGAGGTAAGTGGGAAAGATTAGTATAGAACATTCAGTCAACACAACAAAGGCTCCTAGGTTACTCTTCTTGATCTTGATATTACACACTGAGCAGCAATAGTAACCATCTATCTTCATTTTGAGTACATAAATGGCTGTGAGAAATATTCTATTTATAGTTTTAATACAAGGTTGAATGCACTTATCACACTTCATTGGTTACACATTTTATACTTAGAAAAAGTGTTAAGAGTCTTTTTTATTGATTCACAGGCTAAGCAATTTCATTTTTTTGTTTTTTTTTTTGTTTTCATACTTTGACCTACAACCCTAGGATCCATCCATTAGGGCACTACAATAGCAAGGTGTAGACACATCAACTACAAAGAAATAGAACTAAAATGACACTGTCTCCAGCAAGGGATGCATTAATAGACCTGAGAATTCAAACGTAGAAAAGGCAATTTTTTCCTGCTGGGAAGTGGAGTCCTCAAGAGAGCCATCTCAGACTGAAGAACATGATATGAAAATCAATAAAGACCCTCTTGTGCTACTGATGTGTCCGGGAAGTGTCATTTTATATCTTGCTAGCGGATATCTAAAGAAAGTTAAAGCTACTTTGCTCATAGTAATTGGATGATTCCTCTTTCATCAGTGGTCTATTTTGCTGCTCAAAGTAAAAGTAAAATAGACTGCGGGGTCCAGTTTGAAATGAGATATCATGAAAATAAATTAATATGAAACTTAGGTATTTTCATAGATGTGAGAATGAAATCAGTGATGTTTTCCACTCTGAAAATTCCTACAAGTACAGATGAACTTGAACACATAACTGTAAATACTGGGCTAATTGTCAGGAAACTGTGGTTGGGGAAGCATATGTTGGCTAACTAGAGAAAGAAATTTAAACGGCATCTTTACGAACGTCAGACTGATCTGCAGATTTTGAATAGCTCATCTGAAAGATTTTTACTTTATAAATATGTATTGCCTTAAGCTATAAGAATTATTTGCTTGGAAATAATCTAGCTATTGTTTATGCTGGAATCTTTATTGTTTATGCTACCAAAAACCTTGTTTTCCCAGGTCATTATAATAAAAAATCTGGAGAATTTTATTGCAATAGCTTTGGTTTCTCCTAAAGTCACTTTTACATTTTCTCATCATTTCCTGCTAAGCATATTTATCCTATGAAAAATCCTTATAATATTTGAGTACTACTATAGTATATTTGAAAAAGACAGTAAGGTGAAAGCAGCTATTGAATTTTGAAATTTATAATTTAGATTCTGCACTCTTTATCTCTTCTTACTTTTACTTTATTTCACAAAGAATTTGAAATGGCTATGTTAGTGCACAGACCCAGGGAAAAGCTCTGAGACTGAAAATCTACCTCTATATGCGGACGAAAGAGAGAGATGAAGAAAGAAGCTGGCCACTTCAGTCTGGCAGTTGACAGTTGAATAAGGAAAACTTACATATTCGGCAAGTCGGGGGCAGCTGCAAGTCGCAGTGGGCTACTCTGCACCGCTTGACAGGTGTCTAAGAATTCCATAGAACAGGACAGAGTGGACAGGGGTTCTGTACATGGCGATTCCCAGGTGCTGAAAAATGCTTCACGTGCTTGATCAGGTCCGGACAATAGCCAGTTCCAGGAACCAGACACCACGGGACACAGGGACAGGCCCTGGTTTATGTTGGAAGGAAAGCATCGATTGGGACCAGACAGCTTCTGTGAGGGGTTTACGGGATGCAATCACAGTTCTTGCCCGGGTTTAGTTCTCAGACCCGGCAGCAGTCATGTCCTGGAACAATCTCTCCTCCACAGGTTAAAACATTTGAATTCACAGAGGCACCCTGAAAAAAATGAACACTTGTGAACTGGAATGTTTACTTAATTAAAATGAGGTTCACTGTTTATTGAAATTGCTAGGAATCAGAAGTCATTAATTTATTAAACAAGCAATTTTTGAGATGACTGTATAAAAGCCATAGTATAACATACTGTGGCCCATAAAAACAAGCATATGAACTCGGTGTGAAATTTGCAAAATAAATTAATTTATTAAAAAAAATTAGATAATAAAATGTCAAAAGTTGTAAAGTTTAATTATTAGAAATAAATTGACAGATATAGCATTTTGTGCTCTTTCAAATACAGACTAGAAGTTGAAAGATAAGAGGACACACATGTTTTAAGTGAGAAACAGAAGCTATGAGAGATCTAAATTTATTTTACAAACAGAGCTGGTAACAATAGGCAGGGCCATCCCTGCTTCTCCATCCTGTGAAGCAATCAGAGGGAGGGTTATGCTCCAGCTCTCTCATTCCAGGAGGCCTGCCCTGCACATTTTGGTCATTAAAATTCCATGGGTTTTCCCACACCTGTACTATCCTTTATCAATTCCAAATGTGTGTGTGTTTTTCAAATGAGCCTTATCAAAGTAAACTGTTTTTGAGATGACCTGAAATAACACTATGAAATTAAAAAACACACACATATTTTATCAATTCTAAGGTGCACATTTTTCTCATTTTATAATCTGTGAAATAAGAATCCTTCTATAATCAATGTCAGTTTAGCACTATGTAATAATTAAGCTAGCGATTATTTTTCTTAAATAGCAACACAAAAACATGATTCAGTATAATTTATAATACTTAGAGTTGATATATGGAATTCAATATTTATATGGCAATTAAAACCAATGGACAGTCATATTTACATTGTGGTTGAACAGTAGCTTTAATTTCTGGCAGCTACAGGGAACAGAGTTTAGATTCTCCTGTAAATGGTTCTATTACAAATATCTTTCCCTTTTCCTCATCTTGGTTCTGAAAATTTTGTTTCCGTTTCATAAAATTATCTCCATGGGGGAGGGGGAAACAGTTTTTTCTATGTGCATTCTTCATTTTCTCTCTTCTCCATATTGCTAATAGTTATATTTTAAAATAAAATTTGATCATTCCATTTTGTTAACTAACATTTCTCAATTCCTTTCAGCATCTTCAGGCTAAATTTCCAACTACCAAAATGACTTACAGAATACATTATGGTCAGGATCTTATCTGCCCCTATCTTTCATTTCTCTCCTTGTTCCACACCCATTCCTGTGAAACATCACAAAATTATTTGCATACTCTCAACTGTGAACCTTCCGTATGATTGCACATATTATTTTCTTCATGGGTACACTGTCTTACATAATTATTGAACATACTGTAAAATTAATAGCTTTTCATGAATGAATGAGTAAATTGAATTGACAATTAGGGACTGGTCATTTGCACATATCAAAAATATTAATTATTTTATGATATTTCTAAAAAGGTTGAAGTCACTTGCACAATATGCTTTATTCTCTAACACCAAAAATGTATTTTATTCTGACTTTTATAAATTATCCAATTATGCATTACCTGTTCACATCTGATTTATATACCAATATGATTTTAGTGCTAGCTTTTGATGAGACAAAGAATAATACCTTTTACTACAAGAATCTTAATTTCTATTTCTCTGTCTTCCACAAGACTATGAACCTCAATAGTATGAGCCAAATTATTTTTTGCACTTATATTTTCAACTTCTAGGAAACTGGTTGACTGAATCAGTGAACTGTGTGTTTTAGCTTTGGTGGATTCTAAACTATAAAGCTGTTACTTTTTTATGTTCTTCTATAGCTGAGATTTTAAAGAATTTGATAGTTATTTGAAACACGCCTATTACTGGCAAAGACAATCAAGGAGATTTTTGTTTTTATCAGTATTTAGTAAACAAAAATATCTTAAAATAAGAATAAACTGATTCAGTAAAAAATCAGATTGTTTTTATTATATGAAGTAATTTGTGAAACACAATGATTAATTCATATTGCACTTGTCTGTTTATCTCATCCAAAGTGATTGAGATTAAGATATACCAGTCTCCCATAAAAACATTAAATTTTAATAAGTGAAATTTTCACAGACACTTTCAAGAATGATTTGGCCAGGAGTTCTGTCATCTTGACAAATAGTAACCATGATCTTGGTTTTCAATAGTTGTCAGTAACCAAATGTTATTGATTATAATTTTTTAAGTTTTCTTCCTGAAATGTCTTAATGTTTGGTTTGCTAACAAATCAAAGAGTATTTCACAACAAAATAGAATAGCAAAAGGGCTATAGTCCAAAACCTACTCTAAAGTTTTCTTCATTTTTAGAAAAAATATCAAAGTAAAAAGAAGTGAAATGATCAGGTATATATTTGATTACATGTTTAAATAAATCATCAAAATCTATTTCTGAGCCAGTGGTTCTCCAACAGTGCTCTGTCAACACCAAGTGAGTATTTTATAAGTTGTTCTATATGAAGAATGGGTATTATTTGCTGCAATAATTGGTGTGATTCTCAAATATTAAATCGATGGTAGATTCCCTGCAGCTCATTTGGAACTGAAAGTAAGAATGCATTTGGAACTAGAACTAATACCAGTTTGTTTATTTTAATGCAGTTTAATAAAATTTTAAGAAAGCAACAACCATCTTATTTAAAGTTAAGTCTGTATTTCCTGTGTTTGGATTTACCAAGAGATGTTTAGTTGTTGTTGTTTTTATTTAAAATAAACCACATCACTAGTGTCCGATGTCTTTTTGCTTTGAGTCACCAATATAATATACCTATATCAATCTACATTTGGATATGTATTTGCACAGTGATTCCACATGCAGGTTATGAACTTGTTATTATGTTTTCACTAATAATTTGATCCAACAGTTATACATGGTTTTACTAAAATTAATGTTTTTATTATACAATACAGAACATTATATGCATATATAGTTTATATTCACATATACATAGGTATATTTTAAAATGTTTATTATGGGCTACATTATCTTTGAATTAGTAAAGAAAGTATTACACAGTTTTTATTATTTTTTTAAAAAAAGACATTAGTTCCAACAAGGTTTAGTTCTACTGAGCCAGACATTGAAGTTGCTGGTGAGCCTCATAAAATAGTGAGAAGTTCACACTGTATATTTGGTGTGGTGATTGTACAGAAATTTTATTTCTGGAATGGAGTGTCTCATTAAAAATACATTAGCATGAGTAATAAGTGTTCTCTAAAATCTAAAATGCACTTTCAATTAAATAAGTTTTCTTCCATCATTTCCTTATTTTTCTCCTCCTCTCCTTCTTGTTGAAGGCCCATTCATATACTAATTGACCATTGTACTTAATATAAACATGCACTTTATGGCTATCAATAGCCAGGTTTTCAGAGAGTTTACAATATAATCTATTCCTCCAAAATATGCTTGTCACTAATTGCCATATGGAAGTATTTTGGTTTTATTAGTTGGCTTCAGATTTCAAAAACAAAACTCTTGGGAAGAGATCACTTTTGTATCAAATGTTCAGTATGTATTACTTTGTCCACTTGCTGTCAGTTCAAGAGAGAATTGCTTTTTTTGTAAGTAGTTTTTAAAGCAGGGTTTTTCTGTTTGTTTTATCAAATAGTTCTCCCTTTCAGTGAGAGGGTTATACTCTGAGTGTTCTAGCATGATGTGGGCACTCCAGTTCCTATTCATCACATTATGGATTTTCCTTTTTTTTCTGTGCCTGAGAAAAGATAAAGGAAGTTCACGTGTACCTGGATAGAAACACAAGCTCTGACATTTGCCATCTATGTTGATATTTTGAACAACAGCTTTAATCTCATTGACCATGATTTATATGTTCTGTATAATCAATACAGCTATAACAATTCTTCAGGTTTCTTGTGAGGATTAGAGACTGGCAAACAAAATATACATCATAAATGCCATTGTTTTTCTTTTTTGCTTCATTAATAATCCAATATTTTTGAGATGAGGGAAGTTTGGAGGACAGATAATAATTGCACAAAGCTGAAATAATCAGTTTATGACATGAATCATTAAGATTAAACTGGAAAAAAAAGGGATTAAACTGGGTAAGTAGAGAAATTTCCTAAGTAACACATTTATGATCTAACCCAATATTATGTTGGTTTCAGGTTTGGCACATCTTCACTTTCTTTTCTGTATGAAAGCAATTAACAATATACACATTTTATAATTTTGCATATATTTTATATAACTTTACATCTAGAAATCAAACTGAAGTAGTGATCCATTTCAAATATTTTGTGAAGTTCATTTTAGATTTTATGATATAAGTGAACAACTTAAATATAAATAGATGATGATCTTTGACAGAATATTATGCATGAAAATACTTTTGAAAAAGTAGCTTCCCTGTTATTATAAATTAAAAAATAATTTTAAGTTATGTGTACATGATTATTACAAATATAATACATAAAGAAAGTAAATTTACAACTATAGAAAAGTCTGGGGGATAAAGGTAAAGATTGTTATTGGCAAAAATAAAAAAAGAAATGTTGAGTAACCAGTTATCATACTTCTTCTGCTGCTATCATTAATCTTTGTATACTCTGAACTAATGTATAATGTTAATCTCCATTATGACAAAAACTCTAACATAATATGTACAGAGAGAATGTACCTCAACATAATAAATGCCACATATGACAAGCCTACAGCTAACATCTTTCCCAATAGTGAAAAGTTGAAAGCTTTTCCTTTAAGATTAGGAACAAGGCAAAGATGCTCCCACCACTTTTATTCAACATAGTATTGGAAGACCTAGTCATTGGATTTAGGCAAGAAAACAAACCAAAAAAAGGCATTCAAGTTGCGAAAGAAGTACCACTATTACTATTTGCAGAGAATATACTCTATAGAGGAAACCTATGGACTCCACCAAAAAATTTGTTAAAACTAATAAATAATTCAGTAAAGTTCATGAATTAAAATCAGTATAAAAATATGTTGTGCTTTTATGCACTAATAATTAACAATCAGAAAGAAATTAAGGAGGCAATTCTATTTATAATTATATTAAAAAATAAAATACCTATGAATAAATCTAACCAAAGTGGTGAAAGACCTGTACATTGAAAACTATAAGACACTGATGTGAGAAATTGCAGACACAAATAAATGAAAAGATATTCCAGGCTCATTGATTGGAAAAATTAATATTTAAAATGTCTATATTACCCAAACCAATCTATATATTAAATGCAATCTCTTTCAAAATTGCTATAGCATTTTCTACAAAACTAGAATAATTCTAAAATTTCTATAGACCCACAAAAGAACCGAAACAGGCAAAGCAATTTTGAGAAAGGAGAACAAAGCCAGATATATCATGCTCCCAGAGTTCAAACTATAATAAATAGCTAAAGCAAACAAAACAGTACGGTATTCGTATAAAAGCAGACACATAGATCAATGGAACAGAATAGAGAGCCCAGAAGTTAACCCACAGACATGTGGTCAAGTAATTACGATAAAGAGACAAGGATATACAATGGTATAAAGGTGGTCTTGTCAATAAATGATGCTGGAAAAAAAAATGAAACAGCCACATGCAAAAGAATGAAACAGACCCACAGAATACAAAAATTAACTCAAATTGGATTGAAAAATACATTGGTCCCAGAAATGTGTTTTTGGATAAGACTCCAAAGGTTAGGAGAACAAAAGTAAAAATAACAAATTGAACTATATTAAAATAAAAGCTTCAGAAAACAAAAAGCAACCTACTTAATGGAAGAAAATATTTGTAAATCATGTAGCTGAAAAAAGGTTAATATTCAAAATATGTAAAAACTCATATAATTCAATAGCTAAAACAAACAATCCAATTAAGAGATAAGCAGAGGATCTGTATAGAATTTTTTTCAATGAACACATACAAATAGCCACAGGCAGATGAAATGTTCAACATCACCAATCATGAGGGAAATTCAAATCAAAACCACAACTGGTATCATCTCATACCAGTCAGAATGGCTATTATCAACAAGACAGGTAATAACAACTGCTGGAGAGGTTGTGGAGAAAAAGAAACCCGTATTCACCACTAGTAGGAATGTAAACTGGTACAGCCACTTTGGAAAACAATATGGAGGCTTCTCAAAAAGAAAAAAAGAAAAATAAAGAAAGAAAGAATAGTGCTATCATATGACTCAGTAAATCCTCTTCTGGATATCAACCTGAAAAAATTGAAAAGATTTATCCTCAAAGATGTATGCATTTCCATGTTCACTGAAGCATTATTCATGGTGGCCAAGACATGAAAACAATGGGAGTGTCCTTGGAAAAATGATTGGATAAAGGTGGTGTGGTACATGTATACAATGAACTAAGTATCCAAAAGAAAAGATGAAATACTGCTATTTGCAACAACAGGAATAGATCTTGAGAATATGACATTAAGCAAAATAAGACAGTAGCAAAAGCTAAGAACCATATGATTTCACTCATCCTATCTAATAAAAGACAAAAAGGGTAATTGACCGTACCTTTGCTATGCTTCCCATTGGCTAACCAGGGCAATATGCAAATTAACTGCCAACTAAGATGGCGACCAGCAGTCACTCAGCTGAAGTGAGCAGGAGGCTCACTTGCTCCAGTGATGGAGGAAGCCAAGGTTCCCCACCTGCTGCAGCCCGGCTCTGAGCTCCGGAAGCAACAAAGTGTCGTAAATGTTTCCCTCCACGTCCAGAGTGGTTCAGGGTTCAGTATCTGGAAAAGGAGCCGCACACAAATGAAAGAGAAAAGACAAGAGATAATTTGGAAATATTGGGGGACCAAGCAGGTAAGTTCAACTCAAGAGGAAGGGCTTCCACCTGTGCTCAGGCCACACCGACCTTTTATAGTCCGAGGTAAACACGGCAGTGGTTACCATAGTTACACAGTTCTTGTGAATTTCACCTGTTTTGATCATGTTTACACTCCCTGCACTTCCCTCAGCCAATTAGCTTCCCAGGTAAGATCTGGGGAGTGTTATAAGGTAAAGCCTAATTATGCTTAGAGGACTGAGCCCTCTAAGCTGGGACTTGTTTGTGACTTTGCCAGCAGGTCAGTCCGAGGCTCAACCCTATATCATTTTCCCACAACAAAGTTTCAATTATAGAAGCTAAACAAACCCCAGATAGCTGCTTTCAGTAGGCCATGGCCTCAGAGCTACAGCAAGCAGATTGGCAACGAAGTTTCAATTATAGAAGGTAAATAAATCCCAGAATAAAAAAAATGAAAAAAAGGAGAGGCTGAGAGCTTCAGTTGCCGGCCAGCCTGAAAACGGCCCTCAGCCCCTCACCCAGACTGGCCAGGTACCCCATTGGGGACCCCCACCCTGAAGGGGGTGTGGCCAGCCTGAAAACAGCCATCAGTCCCTCATCCGGGCTGTCCAGGCACCCCAGTGGGGACCCCCACCCTGAAACGGGTGTGACCTGCTGCAAACAGCCTTCAGCCCCTCACCAAGGCTGGCCAGGCACCCCAGCAGGACCCCCACCCTGATCCGGGACACACTTCAGGGCAAATTAGCCAGCCCCCACCCGTGCATCAGGCCTCTATCCTATATAGTAAAAGAATAATATGCAAACTGAACATAACAGCAGAAGGACTGGGAATGACTGGTCACTATGACACACACTGACCACCAGGGGGCAGACGCTCAATGCAGGAACTGCCCTCTGGTGGTCTGCGTGCTCCCACATGGGGAGGCTCTGCTCTGCCACAAGCCAGGCTGATGGCTGCCAGTACGGCAGTTGTGGTGGGAGCCTCTCCTGCTTCCTCAGCAGCGCTAAGGATGTCCGACTGCAGTTTAGGTCTGCTCCCTGCTGGCAAGTGGACATCCCCCAAGGGCTGCCAGGCTGCCAGAGGGATGTCTGATTGCCAGCTTAGGCCCAATCCCCCGGGGAGCAGGCCTAAGCCAGCAGGTGGTCATCTCCTGAGGGGTCCCAGACTGCGAGAGGGCACAGGCTGTGCTGAGGGACCCTCCCCTCGCAAGTTCACAAATTTTTGTGCACCGGGCCCCTAGTTTGGGATATATAAAAATCAAAGGCAACAAATGAACAACCAACAACGTATAGACACAGACAACAGTACGGTGGTTACCAGAGGGAAGAGGATGAGGAATAGTAAAGGGTAAGGTAGTCAAATATATGTTGATAAAATATTTGACTTTAAGTGGTGGACATACAATGCAATATGAAGATCATTTATCATAGGAATGTACATTCAAACCTATATAATTGTATTAACCGATGTCAGGCCAATAAATAAATAAAAAAAGAAAGAAAAGAATTGTGCTGGTGAGGATGTGGAGAAAAGTGAATCCTTTGCACTGTTGGTGAAAATGGCAATTGGTGCATTGAATAACAACATGGATAACAGCATGGAAGTTAATAAAAAATAGAAACTAGAACTACAATTTCATACATCAATTCAACTTCCAGGTACCTAATGAAAGAAAATAATAAAACTAATATGAAAAGAGCTATGTGCCGCTGTGTTTATTCACAATAACTAATATATGGGGAGAAAAGGACCTTTGTCTATCAATGCATCAATGGATGAATGGATAACAATGTGAATATATATATATATATATATATATATATATATATATATATAGCCCGGTGCACAAAAATTTCTGCACTCGAGGGGGAGGGGCGTCCCTCAGCCCAGCCTGTTCCCTCTCACAGTCTGGGACCCCTCAGGAGATAACGACCTGCTGGCTTAGGCCTGCTCCCGGGTGGCAGAGGGCAGGCCCAATCCCTAGGTGCAGCCCCCGGTCGGGCTCAGAAAAGGGCCGATTGGGGAGTTGGGGCGCCGCCCCCTGTCATGCACAGAGTAGGGTGGAATGGTAGGTTGTGATGCCACCCTCAGTCATGCTCAGGGTAGGGCCGATTGGGGGGTTGGGGCACTGCCCCCTGTCACACTCAAGGCAGGGTCGATGGGGAGGTTGTGGCGCCACCACCTGTCACTCACAGAGCAGGGCCAATCAGAGGGTCGGGGCGCTGCCCCCTGTCACCCACAGAGCAGGGTCCATCAGGGGGGTTGGGGCTCCGTACCCTGTCATGCACAGAGCAGGGCCCATCAAGGTGTTGGGGAGCTCCACCCTGTCACCCACAGAGCAGGGCCGATCAGGGGGTTGGGGCACCACCACTGTCACACTCAGGGTAGGGCTGATGGGGAGGTATGGCCCTACCCCATCACACCCAGAACAGGGCCCGTGTAGGGGGGGTTGGGGCACCGCACCCTGTCACACACAGAGCCACAGGGCAATCAGGGGGTTGGGGAGCTCCTCCCTATCAGGAACAGAGCAGGGCTGATCAGGGGGTTGGGGCACCTTCCCCTGTCATGAACAGAGAAGGGCGGATATGGAGGTTGTGGCCCTGCCCCCTGTCACAAACAGAGCTGCAGGGCTATCAGGGGGTTTGGGTGCTGCCCCCTGTCACACTGATCCTGGTGCCGGGAGGCCTCTCAGCTCAGCTGATCCCAGTGCTGGGAGGCATATTACCCTTTTATTATATAGGATAGAGGCCTGGTGCATGGGTGGGGGGCGGCTGGTTTTCCCTGAAGGGTGTCCTGGATCAGGGTGGGGGTCCCCACTGGGGTGCCTGGCCAGTCCGGGTGAGGGGCTGAGGGCTGTTTTCAGGCTGGCAGGTGACTGAAGCTCCCAACTGCTCCTTTTTTTTTTTTCTTTTTATTCTGGGCCAGCTTTAAATCTGGCTCCAGCTCTGAGGCCTCTGCTGCTAAAAGCTGGTATCTGGTTTGTTTGGGTTCTATAATCGAAACACTCTATCAACTCCAGCTCTAAGATTCTGGCGGGCTGAAAGCAAGTTTCTGGGGTTTTGTTTAGCTTCTATATTTGTAACAATGTTTCAAACTGCAAGCTCAGAGGCCGGCAAGGCAGGCGGAGAACGTTGGTTTCCTCCGTCACTAAAGCTAGCAAGCCTCATGTTAGCTTCAAGCTGCCTGGCTGCCGGCCGTCATCTTGTCTGGCAGTTAATTTGCATATCTCCCTGGTTAGCCAATGGGAAGGGTAGCGGACATACGCTAATTACCATGTTTCTCTTTTATTAGATAGGATATATATATACACAGAATACAACTAGGGCATAAGTAAGAGTGAAATCTTGCCATTTGTGACAATATGGATGTCCCTGGAGGGAATATGTAAAGTGAAATAAATCAGACAAAAAGACAAATGCTGCATGATTTCTCTCATATATGGAATCTAAAAAAACAAAACCAAACCAGACTCGTAGATACAGAGGATATTTTGGTGCTTGCCATAGAGGAGGGGAGGGAGGTTGGAGGTTGTGGGCAAAATGGGTGATGGGGGACCCTGGAAGGTATTGCTAGATGGTTAGAGCATCGGCCTACCCACCAATGGATCAGAGGTTCAATTCCCAGTCAAGAGCATATATCTTGGTTGTTTGTAGGTTTGTTCCCTGGCCCTGATTGGGGCATGTGTGGGGATTAACCAATTAATGTGTCTCTCTCACATGGATGTCTCTCTGTCTCCTCCCTTCTGCTCCCTCTTTCACACTCTCTAAAAATATCCATGGAAAAATATCCTCCAGGATTAAAAAAAATAGGAGGATCATGAAGATGGCGGCGGTATAGGCAGACGCGTCCCAGGTCTTGTCCCGGAGCAAATGGAGTAAGCAGCTGAAACTAATAACACCCACCCAGAATTGGCGAAACTACACAGCTGGTGAGACTGTTTGCAGCCGGGAAGGGCAGAGCTTCCCTGGAAAGGTAAAAAAACAGGGATCTGGGCAGGAAAGTTTGCCGGACCTCTGAGCCCAGAGGGGCAGAGGGAGACCGAGTGGCAGACAGCCACCTCTCTTGGGCCAGGCACAGCCCCTGACTGGGGAAAGGAAGTCCGCAGACTGCTGGTGCCGGGAGATTTGAATTCTGGGTTCTGTAATTACGGAGGACTGAGCCTAAAAGCGGCAGCCTGAAGAGCTGACCAGACCATGCAGTGCCGGTAAGAGAGGAGCCTACAGAGACTCAGGCTTCCCCGTTTCCGCGACCGGCATTTTGTTTGTTTGTTTTCATGAACCCTGTTCATAGGACATTTTGGATATAGACACTCACCTGTGCTGGACAGAGGGAGAAGGTGCGGATGAGTGGAATCTGGGGAGAGGCTGAGGAGAGAAGGGGGGCCAGGAGAGGTGTCAGCGAATTGAATGCTGAGTCACCCCTGAGCCCAGGACAGGGGCAGCCATTCTCTCTGGAGGTTAGAATACCTCCCCCCAGCCCCCAGGCAAGGAGCACAGCCACACCTAGATTCCACCCTAAACTGGAGGAAGGATTAAAATAATCTGATTAGTTCCTGGGAGTTAACAGGGTCTGACCTATAGAGAGACTTTCAGTCCCAACAACAACACAGAGCAGGGTAATGATTAAGGAACCAGCTCTGGGCAGTGGACTTCACCAAACCAGTTTTAAGTGCAGTAGAGACGATAAACCCAAGCTACTGGACAGAGAGGACCTTTAGCCTCTGAGGCCAATCCAGAAACACTGCCACCCAGAGGCTGAGCCACAAACTGACTCTTAGGTAAATACAAATTAAGGCAGTCTGGGACACAAATATGGCCTGCTTTAAAATCAGGACTGTGGTTTACAACATGGAGGAACAGTGTATCGCAGGGGAATTCAACACTCTCCTGAATACCTGGCAGGACTAAGGCGAGCCATACTGAAGAGTAGAAGAACCGAAGGACCTTCACTACTGCAAATTTTTATCTATATTTTTATTCATTTTTCACCTTTTAACAAAGAAAGAAACCATTTTTTTTTCTTTTTCCATCACCTGATTTTACCCTTTTTAATTACTAAATTTTTATTTTTAACCAGTATTATTACTGCTACCATTTTACCATTTTTTAAAGTGCCATTTTATTTTCTCTTTATTTTATTTTGCGATTAGTATTCTCCATTCTATTTTCATCGTTCCTTTAGCATCATTTTCTCTACCTCAATTTTACCTCTATGCTAGAACCCTCTTCCTCACTTTTCCCCTTTTGTTGTCCTGTTTCTCTTACCCTATTCCTGCTTTAGATTATCCCTATTCCTTCTTTTTAACCCCTGTCAAAATTTTACCCTACTTATATATCCTATTTCCAATCCACCCCTCTAAATCCTTACACACCTCTCCCTTATCTTTCTTCACTATCCAAATTTCTTTTTCTTTTATCTTTCTATTGTTTTGTTGCTGTTTGCTTGATTGTTGAGTATATTGTTTTTCTTGTGTCTTTTTTTTTTTTTTTTTAGGATTGGTTGTGAGGTTGTTTTTCTTTTTCTTTTTTTCTGCTGGTTTCCCCCCCACCCCCCGCTTATTTTTGTGCTTCTGTTTTCCCTTGCCTCACTTGATATTATAGGTTGTTTGTAGTTTGCATTCATCTCCAGGGATCTGTTGCTGGAATTTGTTGGGACTAGTGGTGGTTCTATCGGAGTTTTCTCCTCATATAAATAGTCTCTTCCCCTTTCTACTTCATTTTCTCGTTTGGCTCTTTTTTTTCTTTCCCCCCCCCCCTTTTTCCCCAATTTCATTTTGCACTCCTTTTATTTCTTTTTTCTTTCTTTCTTTGCTTTTTTCCCTTTTATCTTTTTCTCTCCTTTCTTCCTTATCCCCTAACTCTCTTAACTCAGGTGGTCACCTTTATTTGGGGTTATTAATATCGTGAATACATTTGTGTTCAGTGCCTCGTACGTTGTGCATTCTTGTGTTGTATTTTGTGCCTTTAAATCAATGCAGCAGATCCAAGCAACAGCAGCCTCCTGATCACCACACCCTCTGTCTGAGGAACAGCAGCTGTACGTGAAGCCTCACCCGACCAGCCAGAAGAGCCACCACAGCTGTGAACAGCACCTACCAGAGGAACTGCTGCCAACTGAGGATCAGCAGCTACTGCAACCATCCAGGGAGCAACCACAGCCCGAGGAGCCACTGCCACCCAGGGAGCAGCCACTGAACAACTCAACATCTAGATATGTTGGTGAGATCAAACATGGGTAGACAAATAAACCCCCAAAGGAAAGAAAAGGAGGACTTGCCAGAAAAAAAGCTAAGCGATACAGAGACATGCAACATGACAGAAAAAGAATTCAGAATAAGGGTCCTAGAGGGCATAAACCGGATGGAGGAAAAAATCAACAACACATGCAAGAAGCAAGAAGAAACAGATGAAAAAATGAATAACATATGTAAGACCCAAGAAGAAATGAAGAGCGATATAGCTGCAATAAAAAAAGACCATTAAAGTATCAATAGTAGATTAAGAGAAGCAGAAGACCAAATTAGAAGACAAGGAAGCAAAACACACTCAAACTGTACTTCAATTGGAGAAAAAAGTTAAAAGTCATGGGGAGAGTCTAAGGGAGCTTTGGGACAACATGAAATGAAACATCATATGAATAATAGGGGAGCCAGAACAATAGAAAGGGGAACAACGATTAGAAAACCTATTCAGAGAAATAATATCAGAAAACTTCCCTGAGGTGGGGAAGAAAAAAGTCACACAAGCACAGAGAGTCCCAAACAAGGTGAACCCGAAAAGACCCACACCAAGACACATCATAATTACCATGGCAAATGTTCAGGACAAAGAGAGAATCTTACAGACTGCAAGAGAGAGAAAGAAAGTTACATACAAGGGGTCTCCCATTAGATTATCAAATGATTTCTCAACAGAAACACATCAGGCCAGAAAAGAATGGACGGAAATTTATAACGTGGTGCAAAGCAAAGGAATGAATCCAAGAAGACTCTATCCAGCCAGGCTATCATTCAAAATTGAAGGGGAAATAAGAAGCTGCACAGACAAAAAAAGGCTAAGGGAGTTTATCACCACCAAGCCAGCAATGCAAGAAATGCTAAAGGGACTGGTGAAAAAGAAGAAATAAAAAGCTCAGAAAGAAAGCAGCCACGCAAAAAAAGAAATGGCTACAAACAAGTACCTTTCAATAATAACTTTAAATGTAAATGGACTAAATGCTCCAAACAAAAGACATCGAGTGGCTGAATGGATAAAAAATCATGACCCATACATTTGCTGTCTACAAAAGACCAACCTCATTAGAAGGGACTCACACAGACTGAAAG
The DNA here is from genome assembly GCF_964212035.1 of Myotis nattereri. Classification (NCBI taxonomy): domain Eukaryota; kingdom Metazoa; phylum Chordata; class Mammalia; order Chiroptera; family Vespertilionidae; genus Myotis; species Myotis nattereri. Next base: position 83,129,651 of record NC_138077.1, read on the forward strand.
TGAAAGGATGGAAAAATATCTTTCAGGCAAATGGAAATGAAAAGAAAGCTGGAGTAGAAATGCTTATATCAGACAAAAGAGACGACAAAGTGAAGGCCATAACAAGAGATAAGGAAGGCCACTTCATAATACTAAAGTGATCAATACAACAAGAAGATATAACCCCGGTAAACATATATGCACCCAATGCAGGAGCACCCAAATACATAAAAAAACTCCTGGAAGATATCAAAGGAGAGATCAAAAACAACACAATCATAGTAGGGGACTTTAATACACCATTGACATCACTGGATAAATCCTCTAGACAAACAATCAGTAAAGAAACAGCAATCCTAAATGACTCACTGGATCAGAAGGACTTAATTGACATCTTCAGAACACTTCACCCCAAAGCCACGGAATATACATTCTACTCAAGTGGTCATATGACACATTCAAAAATAGACCATATATTGGGTCACAAGCAAAGTCTTCCAAAATTCAAGAAGATTGAAATCATACCAAGCATCATCTCAGACCACAATGGCATAATATTAGAAATAAACAACAATAAAAATAACCGCAAATACTCAAACACTTGGAAGATGAATAGCTTGTTATTAAATATTGATTGGGTTACCAATGAGATCAAAGAAGAAATTCAAAACATCCTGGAAACTATTGACAATGAAAACACAACAATCCAAAACCTATGGGACACAATGAAAGCAGTCCTGAGAGGGAAGTTTGTAGCTCTACAGGCCTATCTCAAAAAACAAGAAAAAATGGTAGTATATCACCTAACTCTACAACTCAAAGAATTAGAAAGAGAGCAACAAGAAAACCCCGGACTGAGCAGAAGGAAGGAGATAATAAAGATTAGAGCAGAAATAAATAACATAGAGACCAAAAAAAAAAAAAAAAAACCATACAGAAAATCAATGAAACCAAGAGCTGGTTCTTTGAAAGGATAAACAAGATTTAGAAACCTCTAGCCAGGCTCACCAAGAAGCAAAGAGAGAGGAACCAAATAAACAAAATCAGAAATGATAGAGGCGAAATAACAACAGACACTACAGAATACAAATGATTGTTAAAAAATACTATGGACAGCTCTACTCCAACAAACTAGACAACCTGGAGGAAATGGACAAATTCCTAGAAAAATACAACATCCCAAATATCAATCAGGAAGAATCTAAAAATCTCAATAGACCAATAACTATGGAAGAAATTGAAGCAGTCATCAAAAAGCTTCCAGCAAACAAAAGCCCAGGACCAGATGGCTCCACAGGGGAGTTTTACCAAACATTCAAGGAAGAACTAAAACCTATCTTCCTCAGACTACTACAAAAAATTCAAGAGGAAGGAACACTTCCAAGCTCATTCTATGAAGCCAGCATCACCCTAATACCAAAACCAGGTAAAGACAACACAATGAAAGAGAATTACAGGCCAATATCCCTCAGGAACATAGATGCCAAAATCCTCAACAAAATCTTAGCAAATTTGATCCGGCAGTACATCAGAAAGATCATACCCCACGACCAAGTAGGATTTATCCCAGGGATGTAAGGATGGTACAATATCCACAAATCAATAAATGTGATACATCACATAAAAAAATTGAAAGAAAAAAAACACATGGTCATATCAATTGATGCAGAAAAAGCATTTGACAAAATCCAACACCATTTTTGATAAAAACTCTCAGCAAGGCGGGAGTAGAAGGATCATAACTCAACATAATAAAAGCCATATATGACAGGCCCACAGCCAACATCATACTCAATGGACAAAAACTAACACCATTTCCCCTAAGAACAGGAACAAGTCAGGGATGCCCCCTCTCACCACTCCTGTTCAACATAGTACTGGAATATTAGCCATTGCAATTAGACAAGAAGAAGAAATAAAAGGCATCCAAATTGGAAAAGAGGAAGTAAAACTGTCCTTATTTGCAGACGACATGATATTATACATACAAAACCCTAGAGATTCCATCAAAAAGCTACTAGACTTAATACATGAATTCGTCAATGTAGCAGGATACAAAATTAACCACAAGAAATCTGAGGCATTTCTATACACCAATAGTGAACTTTCAGAAAGAGAGATTATAAAAACAATCCCATTCACCATCGCACCAAAAAAATTAAGCTACCTAGGAATAAACTGAACTAAAGAGGTAAAAGACCTCTACTCAGAAAACTAGAGGACGTTGAAAAAAGATATAGAGGAAGATATAAACAGAAGAACATACCATGTTCATGGATTGGTAGAATAAACATCATTAAAATGTCCATACTAGCCAAAGCAAATATATAAATTCAACGCACTTCCCATTAAAATACCAACAGCATACTTCACAGATCTAGAACGAACTCTCCCAATATTCATCTGGAATAAGAAAGACCCCAAATAGCTGCAGCGATCCTGAGAAAGAACAAAGTAGTTGGGATCTCAATACCAGATATCAAGCTATATTACAAAGCCACTGTTCTCAAAACTGCCTGGTACTGGCACAAGAACAGACATATAGATTAATGGAATAGAATAGAGAGCCCAGTAATCGGCCCGAACCAATATGCTCAATTAATATTTGACAAAGGAGGCAAGAACATACAATGGAGTCAAGATAGTCTCTTCAATAAATGGTGTTGGGAAAATTGGACAGATATATGCAAGAAAATGAAACTGGACCACCAACTTACACCATACACAAAAATAAACTCAAAATGGATAAAGGACTTAAATGTACAATAGGAAACCATAAAAATTCTAGAAGAATCCAAAGGCAACAAAATCTCAGACATTTGCCGAAGCAATTTCTTCACTGATACAGCCCCTAGCACTTGAAACTAAAGAGAAAATGAACAAATGGGACTACATCAAAATAAAAAGCTTCTGCACTGCAAAAGGAACCATCAAGAAAACAACAAGAAAACCCACTGTGTGGGAAAACATATTTGCTGATGTCATATCTGATAAGGGCCTAATCTCCAAAACTTATAGGGAACTCATACAACTTAACAAAAGGAAGATAAACAATCCAATCAAAAAATGGTCAAAGGACCTAAATAGACTCATTTCAAAAGAGGTCATTCAGAAAGCCAAGAAACATATGAAAACATGCTCAAAGTCACTAATCATCTGAGAGATGAAAATCAAAACAACAATGAGATATCATCTCACCCCTGTCAGAATGGCTATCATTAACAAATCCACAAACGACAAGTGCTGGAGAGGATGTCGAGAAAAAGGAACACTCCTGCACTGCTGGTAGGAATGCAGACTGGTGCAGCCACTATGGAAGACAGTATGGAGTTTCCTCAAAAATCTAAAAATGGAACTCCCATTTGACCCTGTGATCCCACTTCTAGGAATATATCCCAAGAAACCAGAAACACCAATCAGAAAGGATATATGCACCCCTATGTTCATAGCAGCACAATTCACCATAGCTAAGATCTGGAAACAGCCTAAGTGCCCATCAGTAGATGAATGGATTAGAAAACTGTGGTACATCTACACGATGGAATACTATGCTGCTCTAAAAAGGAAGGAACTCTTACCATTTGTAATGTCATGGATGGAACTGGAGAGCATTATGCTAAGTGAAATAAGCCAGTCAATGAAGGAAAAATACCACATGATCTCACTCATTCATGGTTAATAGAGACCATTATAAACTTTTGAACAATAATAGATACAGAGGCAGAGCTGTCTCAAATATATTTTCAAACTGCAGCAGGAAGGCCAGGGTGGGTTGGGGGGCAGGAGGGAGGGGGGTAAGAGATCAATAGAATGACTTGTATGCATGCATATAAGCATAACCAATGGACATAAGACACTGGGGGGTAGGGGAGGCCAGGGGATTGTCAAGGGCGGGGGGGAAAAAAGGACACATATGTAATACCCTTTGTAATACTTTAAACAATAAATAAATTAATAAATAAATAGTTACAATTTTTTTTTTATTGGTCAATGCCACAGTCTTAAAATTATTGTGCATGTAACCCCAAGTTAATAATATATGTATCTTTCCTTTTAACTTTAAGAATGTATTTCACAGATTTGAAATAAACGGGAAAAATGTAAATAAAGCATTTTCAGTTTATTTATATTATTAGGGCTTCTTGACATTTTTGTTTAAGGTTTTTTTAAATTGTGCCATAAACTTTAACCAAGAAATAGAAAAATAAATTTATACCTTGTACTAGATATTTCTATATTTCCACAATGATCCCAGGAAGCTGGGATTCTGAAAGGTTTACATGGAATATCAAAACATCTCAATGAGAACTTTAAAATAAAGTTATTTACAACCTTGAAAACAAGTACATACCCCTGTGTATGTATACATTTTGTATCTTTTGTGACACAAATTGATTCTTATAACAAAAAGAAACTTTATAAGAGCCCACTTAACTGCTGCCAAAAATTTTAAATAAAACTTTATCTTTAATTTAAAATATCTTTTTAATTAGACATGCTCATATACTCAACAGTATGATAAAAGTAAAACCAGAATAATGAAGTTCTTTTATTGTTGGCAATTAAGATTTTATTTATAATTTTCCATGCATTATCTTACAGTATTGGTTCAAAATTACTTCAGATAAGTATATTTTGGGAAAAACATTTATCCCTAATAAGAAGTATCCTTACTCTAAACTATAAAGTTAATTTTTATTCATAAGTACATGTATGAATTTAGTTCATTTCTAGCAATAGACTGCAATAAAACTTTAAAAAATAATTTTTGGAGACATAATGTTGTCAAACTCAAAGGGTTTTATCCCTTGCAGTGCTTCATTCAAAAGCAAGACATGGTTGTCACACAGTTTTATTTACTTGCAGCAAGTAAAGGAGACAGGAGATTCATCCCCAAATCTGTCTCCCTGAAGGGATGCTTGGCATTGCTTAGAGACACTATTTGGTCAATTACACATTTATTTCTTCTTTGTAGTTGACTACATTTATTCACCTAAGTTGTTGTGAAGCTCATCCTATTTACAGCCAGTCTGCAAAATACTGTGCTAAGTTTTAATATTTAGCAAGATTAGCATTTAATAAGAATGGCCCAGACTTTAAGACCCTTGTCCTACCTAACAATAATGGTAGTATATGTCTGAAATGTAACTTGACAATATGTTTGTAAAAATGTCATCATCTGAAATTAGTATTTAAAGTGAGTCATAATTATTTTGAAAAATGTTTAGATATAATCAGATATTCACATATATTTATTTATACATGAATTTTATTATAGATTCTTAAACATTATATACCTTTACATGTGCATAAATGATTTCCCATAGAAACTTCTGTTTTCTCACTTGAGGAAAAGTGTAGAAGAAAGTGTTGGCTTTTGTTAGGCAATAGAAACTATTTCCCATGAGCTAGATATTCACCACAAAAATAATGAAGATAGAAGAAAAATGGGAAGAAGACCTTTTTGATTTTGCCTCAGTTTTAACTCTCTGTATTATTTTCTTCTGCAGAAAGCAATGTTATAAGTGTGATTAGATTATTCCATTAAAGGAATTTTAAATTATTATTCCGCTGAAATACTGTATGTTCATAAACCATTTGATTTCAATTTGTAGTGTAATACATTAAATTAAATAACTATATATAGATAATCAGAAAAATATATCTACTTTCTCTTTAGCTATCTATGAAATAATTGGTGTAAAATAATTATATTCTAATGATCACTGTCATTTGTAAATATTTGAAGATAGTTATTTATATATTTTTGTATATTTGATAAGGCATATTTTATTTGATTCTTTTTCATTCAATGAATTTTTCAGTCTGTACAATGTACCATGCTCTCTACAATGTGGGTGCCAAATGGAGCAAAGCCCAAAGATTACTTATCTTCCCCAAGTTTCAGAAAGATTAGAATAGGTACAATATATTAAAGGAAGGTAAAATGAAAAGCCTTGCGTTGTCGATACAGAATATCGCTGGTAAACATGTGGAAGAAAAGGCAAGCTAATTGACATAGCATGGGAGGCAGACACAAGTTACTATACTAGTCCATAGTAACTGACTCACTGGATACAGATGAGATGAATGATGGCAAGAAATTAGAAGGTATCCTTCGTAACTGCTGAGCAAAAAGAAATTAGAAGGTATCCTTAGTAACTGCTGAGCAAAGAACAGGAAGAAAACAAAGGTGACTGTGACACCCTAAATCTATCTGTCTAAATTTATGAAAGTACTTATTAGGAAAAGGAAGGTCATAGTGAATATCACATCTAGACTTGCTATAAAAAGATTGATTGGGCTGTACCTGTGGTACATCTACATAATGGAATGCTAGCCTATCTAATAAAAGAGACACATGGTAATTAGCATACGTCCACTACCCTTCCCATTGGCTAATCAGGGCAATATGCAAATTAATTGCCAGCCAGGATGGCGGCCGGCAGCCAGGCAGCTTGAAACTAACATGAGGCTTGCTTGCTTCAGTGATGGAGGAAACCAACGTTCCCCACCAGCCTTGCCGGCCTCTGAGCTTGCGTTTGAAACATAGTTACAAATATAGAAGCTAAACAAAACCCCAGAAACTTGATTTCAGCCTGCTGGGATTTCAGAGCTGGAGTTGATACAGTGTTTTGATTATAGAATACAAACCAGATACCTGCTTTCAGCAGCATTGGCCTCAAAGCTGGAGTCAGAGCTAAAGCTGGCCCAGAATAAAAAAGAAAAAAGAAAAAAAGGAGCGGTTGGGAGCTTCAGTCACCTGCCAGCCTGAAAACAGCCCTCAGCCCCTCACCCGGACTGGCCAGGCACCCCAGTTGGGACCCCCACCCTGAAGGGTATGTGACCAGCTGCAAACAGCCATCATCCCCTCACCCAGGCCGGACAGGCACCTCAGTGGGGACCCCCACCCTGATCCAGGACACCCTTCAGGGAAAACCAGCCGGCCCCCACCCATGCACCAGGCCTCTATCCTATATAGTAAAAGGGTAATATGCCTCCCAGTAGCAGGATCAGCAGAGCCAAGAGGCCTCCTGGCACCTGGATCAGCATGACAGGAGGCAGCACCCAAACCCCCTGATAGCCCTGGGCCTCTGTGTGTGACAGGGGGCGGGGCCACAACCTCCCTATCTGCCCTTCTCTGTTCCTGACAGAGGAAGGTGCCCCAATCCCCTGATCAGCCCTGCTCTGTGCCTGATAGGGGGGAGCTCCCGAACCCCCGATCGCCCTGTGGCTCTGTGTGTGACAGCGTGCGGCACCCCAACCCCCTGATCGACCCTGCTCTGTGCCTGATCCTCCTGATCGCCCTACGGCTCTGTGTGTGACAGTGTGTGGCGCCCCAACCCCCTGATCGGCCCTGCTCTGTCTGTGACAGGGTGCGGCGCCCCAACCTCCTCCCCCCCCAAGGGCCCTGCTCTGTGTGTGACGGGGTAGAGCCATAACCTCCCCATTGGCCCTGCCCTGAGTGTGAGAGTGGCGGCGCCCCAACTCCCTGATCGGCCCTGTTCTGTGGGTGATAGAGGGCGACTCCCCAACCCCCATCCCCCACCATGGGCCCTGCTCTGTGTGTGATGGGGTAGAGCCATAACTTCCCCATCGGCCCTGCCCTGAGTGTGACAGTGGCTGCGCCCCAACCCCCTGATCTGCCCTGCTGTGTGTGTGACAGGGGGCGGTGCCCCAATTCCCTTATTGGCCCTACTCTGTGAGTGACCGGGGGGGGGGGGGAGCTCACCAACCCCCTGATTGGCCCAGCTCTGTGCATGACAGGGTACGGAGCCCCAACCCCCCTGATGGGCCCTGCTGTGTGAGTGACAGGGGGCAGCCCCTCAACCCCCTGATTGGCCCTGCTGTGTGCGTGACAGGGGGTGGCGCCGCAACCTCCCCATCGACCCTGCCTTGAGTGTGACAGGGGGCGGTGCCCCAACTCCCCAATTGGCCCTACCCTGAGCGTGACTGAGTGTGGCATTGCAACCTCCCCATTCGCCCTGCTCTGTGCATGACAGGGGGCGGTGCCCCAACTCCCCAATCAGCACTGCTCTGAGCCCGACCAGGGGCCTCACCTAGGGATTGGGCCTGCCCTCTGCCACCCGGAAGCAGGCCTACGCCAGCAGGTTGTTATCTCCCGAGAGGTCCCAGACTGCAAGAGGGCACAGGCTGAGCTGAGGGACCCCCTCTCCCCCCTGAGTGCACAAATTTTTGTGCATTGGGCCTCTAGTCCTAATATATAAAAACGCTGGGTCCATCACTTCCACTACTTCCAGGAGGCTAGACCAACCTGAAGTCAGTCCTGCAGTTAGTGCTGAATTAACATGGCAACCCAGCGCTGACTGCTCTGGCTGCAGGCAAGGTGACCCAGCAGACTGCTGAGGGAGCTGTGCATCAGGCCCAGAGAGAGGCCTAAAGAGAGAAGCAGGGTCTGATCTGTAGCCTCTGTGACAGCTGTTGAACAGCACTTGCCTCTCTCTTTCGCTCCCTGCTTGGTCAGCAGCTGCGACTCCATTTCTCTCCAGGACTCCACCAGGACTGCTGATCAGGTTGCCTATCTGATCAGGACCTATTGATAGGCCCAGAGATGCTGACTGATATAGAAACTGACCAATCAGAATCAAATTGGCCAGCAGAGGAGGGCAGTTGGGAGGGACCAGGCTTACAGGGGAGGGCAGTTGGGGGTGAGAGATCACGCCAGCAGGGGAGGGAAGTTGGAGGGGGATAAGGCTGGCAGGGGAGGGTAGTTTGAGGCGAGATCAGGCTGGCAGGGGAGCAGTTAGGTGTTAATCAGGCCAGCAGGGGAGAGGTTAGGGAGTGATCAGGCTGGCAGGCAGAATTGGTTAGGGGCAATCAGGCAGGCAGGCAGGCAAGCACTTAGGAGCCAGCAGTCCCAGATTGTGAGTGGGATGTCCCAGATTGGAGACGGTGCAGGCTGGGCTTAGGGATACCCCTCCCCAGTGCACAAATTTTGTGCACCAGGCCTCTAGTGCTGCTATAGAAAAGAAGGAAATTTTACCATTTGCAATAGCATAGATGGAACTGGAGAGCATTATGCTAAGCGAAATAAGCCAATCAGAGAAAGATAAATATCACATGATCTCACTCATATGCAGGATATAATGATCAACACAAACTGATGAACAAAAATGAATCAAGAGACAAGGTGGCACTGAGCAGACCATTCAACCCTGGGAGATGGCAGGGGAGGGGAGAGTTAGAGATCAACCAAAGAACTTGTGTGCATGAATATTAGCATGACCAATGGACACAGATACTGTGGTATTGGGACTTGTCCTCAGGGGTGGGAGTGGCTGGAGGGGTAGTCAAGGGAAAAAGGAGACATGTAATACTTGAAACAATAAACAAACAAGAATAAATTCTATATAATAAAACCCTATATGCAAATCATCCAAATGACAGAATGACTGGTTGCTATGACTATCAGGGGGCAGATGTTCAACACAGGAGCTGTCCCCAAGAAGGAGGCGACTGGCAGCAGTGATCAGGAAGTGGGGCCGGCCAGTGGGCAGCACCAAGCTGCCAGACAAGGCAGGTGCCAGCGGGGCCCCACCAATCATCCTGCCCGCCAGTCACCTCAAAGATGGCCCTGATCACAAGCCAGGCCTAGAGACCCTACCTTATGTATTGGAACAGTCTCTTAGATTTAAAATTTAAAACCTGGCAAAGCTACTCTAACACTGAAAAAACAGGACGATGCAGCAATGACAGGCATGGACTCTGGCTTGCACATTTTGTGGTCAGCCCTGATTCTGACACAACTGTGTGACAAGCCAATGAACTTCTCTCTGCTTCAGTTTTTCCATCCATAAGATGGGAAAAATGGTACTACTGCATCAGAAAGATCATCATGTTATGTACTACTTTTTATAATCAGGGCAAAAATATGTAGCTGCCCATACAACAACAAACTGCCTTTCACCTGTATGAAAAGTATGGTCACTGGTGCATGCAGCATCCCAGATTGCGAGAGGAATGTCCGACTGCCATTTTATGCCTGGCATCCTCCCTGGGGACACGGATTGTAAGAGGACCCTGGCTGGGCTGGGGAAACCACCCTCCTCCCATGCATTAATTTTGTGCACCAGGCCTCTAGCTAATAAATAAATGGTGCATGGAAAATTGAAGAGATACACGCAAAAGAAATTAAACTAAAACCCCAACTTACACCACACACAAGAATAAACTCAAAATGGATAAAATACTTAAATGTAAGTTCTGAAACTATAAAAATCCTAGAAGAAATCATAGGTAGCAAAAGCTTAGACATCTCTTTCAGCAATATCTTTACAGATAAAACTCTTGGGGGGAAGAAAACCAAGGAGAAAACAAACAAATGCATCACATAAAAATAAAATCTTCTGCACAGCAAAAGAAACCATCTATAAAAAGAAAAGAAAGCCCATTCTATGGGAGAACATATTTGACAATAATACATAAAATAAAAGGTTAATATACAAAATATATAAGGAACTCATACAACTTAACAAAAGGAAAACAATCCAATTTAAAAATAATGTTCAAAGGACTTAAATAGACACTTCTCCAGAGGACATACAGATGGACAAGGGACACATGAAAAAAATGCTCAAAGTCAATAATCATCAGAGGCATACAAATTTAAATGACAATGAGTTATCAACTCACAGGTGTTAGAATGGCTACCATCAACAAATCAACAAATGACGTCTTGGTGAGGATGTGAAGAAAAGGGGACCCTAGTACACTGCTGGTGGGAATGCAGACTGGTGTAGCCACTGTGTTAAGAATTTATGAAATTTTCTCAAAAAATTTAAAATGAAACTGCCATTTGGTCCAATGATCCCACTTCTAAAAATATATTCCAAGAAATCTGAAACACCAATCATGAAGAATATCTGCACCCCTATGTTCATAGCAGCACAATTTACAATAGCTAAAATCTGGAAATAGCCAAAGTGCCCATGAATAGGTGAGTGCATAAAAAAGCTGTTGTATATTTATACCATGGCATACTAGACACCAGTAAAAATGAAGCATCTGTTAGCCTTTGAGAAAGCGTGGAGGGATCAGGAGAATATTTTGCTAAGCAAAATAAGCCAGTCAGAGAAAGAAAAGTATTGCATGATCTCATATGTGGAATCTAATGAACAAAATAAACTGATGAATAAAATAGATCCAGAGACAGAGAAGCATGGAACAGACTGTGGAATTTTAGAGGGAAGGCAGGGGTGGGTGTGTCTGTGGGAAGAAATCAACCAAAGAACTTGTATGCACATATGCATAACCCATGGACACAGACAATAGTGTGGTGAAAGCCTCAGGTAGGGGGCGTGGGCAGGCTAGAAGGGGTCAATGGGAAGAAAAGGGGACTTATTTAATAACTTTCAACAATAAAGATTTTTAAAAATAAAAAATAAATTTTAAAATATGTCTTACATTTACATAATGAAATACCACTCACTCATATAAACGAAGAAAATCTTTTGTGACAATATGGATGGATCTGGACATTATGCTAAGTGAAAAAAGTCCATCAGAAAAAAGTGCTATATGATCTCCCTTATATGTGGAATCTAATCTACAAAATAATTTAACAAACAAAAAAGAACAGAAGAATACATAACATAGAAAAGACAGACAGCTGTCAGTGGGGAGGGTGGTAAGGGGATTGTGTAAAAAAGGAGGTGAACTGATTAAGCAAATATGTACTAGGTGTACCAGTAAATAATGCAGATATTTTTCAATAGATGTAGTTACACATATGTTGATATATATGTGATTTGATATGCATGCTATTTTGTTGTATTGACAGCAAGCTTCAAAACATCATATGTCAAATTTGCTGATGGTGTTAACATTATAGATATTTGTATGTTTAAAAATGTTGAATTTTGTGCCAAAAAAGAGCATTTGCAGGAAGTTTTAATTCATTTATTTTGAAAAAAAAAGTTATCATATACTTCATGAAGCTTATGGTAAATGCTGGTTTAAATACTTTAACAGTGACGATTTCTATGTAAAAGACAAAGAACTTCTAGGTCAACTGAAAAAGTGTTAAGACCAACAATTACAAGTATTATTGGATAAAGCTGAGTGTCAAACTCAAAAACAACTTGCAGAAAGATTAAACGTTACTCAGCAAACAATTTCCGATCATTTACAAGCAATAGGAAAGATTTTAAAGAAAGGAAAACGGGTGCCACATCAACTGAACCAAAGACAAATGAGAAACTGAAATGTCATCAGTAAAATGTTGCTTCAACGGCACGAAAGAAAGTCTTTTTTGCATCGAATTGTGACTGGCGATGAAAAGTGGATTTATTCTGAGAATCCCAAATGCACAAAATCATGGGTTGATCGAGGTCAACCATCAACATCGACCACAAGGCCAACTCGCTTTGGAAAGGAAAGAAGACAATGCTCTGTGTTTGGTGGGATCAGGAAGGTGTGGTGTATTATGAGCTTCTAAAACCAGGTGAAACCATTAACACTGATCGCTACGGACAACAAATAATCAATTTGAACCACATTTTGATCATGAAATGACCAGAATGGGCCAGAAGACAGAGCAAAGTAATTTTGCTTCATGATAGTGCACCATCACACACTTCAAAACCAGTTAAAGACATATTAAAAGATCTTGCCTGGGGAGTATTATCCCACCCCCTGTATTCATAAAACCTTGCTCCTTCAGATTACCACTTGTTCTGATCGATGTCACACACACTTTTTGAGCAGCACTTCAAAACATATGAAGAAGTGGAAAATTGAGTCTCTGAATGATTTGCTTCAAAATAAGAAAAGTTCTATCGTGAGGGTATCTACAAATTACCTGAAATATGGGGGCAATGTGTAGCTAGCGATGGACATTACTTTGAATAAAGCACTTTTGATGTTTCACTTGAAATTAGCATGTCTTTCTTGACTACAAAATCCACCCTTATTAACCGGTACACCTAGTGCAGAGGTCGGCAAACTGTGGCTCAGCAAACCACGGCTCGTGAACCATGTGTGGCTCTTTGGCCCCTTAAGTGTGGCTCTTCCACAAAATACCAACTTCTGCACATGGGCCACCAAGTTTCAACCGCACTGTACATGCACGCCCACACATGGTATTTTGTGGAAGAGCCACACTCAAGGGGCCAAAGAGCCACATGTGGCTCGCAAGCTGTAATTTGCCAACCACGGATCTAGTGTATAGACACAGACAATAGTATGGTACTTTGGGCAATGAGTGCATACTGCACTGTGTAGATGTTGTTTCACTGTGCTTTACCCTTTAAACTTGTATAATTTTATTAAGCAACTACAGGCCCAGTGCACGGATTCGTGCACTGGTGGGGTCTCTCAACCTGACCTGCACCCTCTCATAATCTGGGACCCCTCGGGGGATGACTGAGAGCCAGTTTCAGCCTGATCTCTACAGGCCAGGTTGAGGGATCCCACCGGTGTGCACCGGGCCTCTAGTATGCATATAAGATCTTTAGTTAATCTCTTCCCATCCTCCCCAATTCCCTCTGAGATTCATCAGTCTGTTCCATGTTTCCATGCCTGTGTGTTGAGTGTCTGCCCACTAGTGGTCATTGAACTTCATGGCTACTGGCCGGTCAGTCAGCCAGTCACTTAGGCTTCTATATAAATAGATGTCACCTCAATAAATCCAAAAAAATAATAAAAATTACTAAAACATAACTCATTTCTTTTTATCATTGATGAATACTTTGACTTTTAGGAATGAAAAATAGCAAACTCTAAGTCATTCTCTCTGTAAGAGAACACCTCCAAAACACTGCTATGCTAAGAATAAATAAAAATCATACAATATAAAAATTACTATGAATTTAAAAGAAAGGCACAACACAGTAATATGGGAGAATGGTTTGAAGGGGCTCAATTTTCTACTTGTAGAAAATTCAAACTACCCTTACTACATAAAACATAATTTTAGATACTTTAATGACTCTCTGGTAGCTGCTGTAGAAAATACTAGACTTTAAAAAAAAAGTATTTTGGAGTATAATTAATGTTAGGTATACTGCAATGAGGAAGAAAATGAAGACAAGCTTATGAAGGATTTTGAATCTCAAAAGAATATATATATATATATATATATATATATATATATATATGCATTTTTTACACAAATAAAAAACTTAATATATACAGATTTATAAATACTAGAGGCCTGGTGCACAAAAATTTGTGCACTCAGGTGGGGAGGGAGGGTCCCTCAGCCCGGCCTGTGCCCTCTCACAGTCTGGGACCCCTCAGGGGATGACCACCTGCTGGCTTCGGCCTGCTCCCCGGGGGATTGGGCATAAGATGTCAATAAGACATCCCTCTGGCAGCTCGGCAACCCTCGGGGGATGTCCACTTGCCAGCAGGGAGCAGGCCTAAACTGCAGTCGGACATCCTTAGTGCTGCTTAGGAGGCAGGAGAGGCTCCCACCACCACTGCTGCACTGGCAGCCATCAGCCTGGCTTGTGGCTGAGCAGAGCTCCTCCCATGTGAGAGCACCCGGACCACCAGAGGGCAGCTTCTGCATTGAGCGTCTGCCCCCTGGTGGTCAGTGTGTGTCATAGTGACCAGTCATTCCCATTCCTTCTCCTGTTAGGGTCAGTTTGTATATTACCCTTTTACTATATAGGATAGAGTCCTGGTGAATGGGCGGGGGCCGGCTGGTTTGCCCAAAAGGGTGTCCCGGATTAGGGTAGGGATTCCACTTAGTTGTCTGCTCAGCCTGAATGAGGGTATGATGGCTGTTTGCAGCTGGTCGCACCCACTTCAGGGTGGGGGTCCCCACTAGTGTCCCTGGCCAGCCTGGATGAGGGGATGATGGCTGTTTGCAGCTGGTCACAACCCCTTCAGCATGGGGGTCCCCACTGGGGTGCCTGGCCAGTCTGGGTGAGGGGCTGAGGGCCATTTTCAGGCTAGTGGTTGACTGAAACTCCCAACCTCTCCTTTTTTTCTTTTTTTCTTTTTTTATTCTGGGATTTATTTACCTTCTATTGCTGTCACTGGAGCTGAGAGCCGGCTTTAGCTCTGAGGCTCGACTCTAGCTCTGAGACCTCAGCTGCTAAAAGCAGGTATCTGGGCTTTGTTTAGCTTCTATAATTGAAACACTGTTGCAACTCCAGCTCTGAGGCCTGGCTGGCTGAAAGCAGGTTTCTGGGGATTGTTTAGCTTCTATAATTGCAACATGGTTGCTAAGAGTGCAGCTCAGAGCTGGGCGGTGGCAGGCGGGGAACCTTGGCTTCCTCCATCACTGGAGCAAGCAAACCCTCTGTTCGCTTTAGCTGCCTGGCTGCCGGCCGCCATCTTGGTTGGCAGTTAATTTGCCTATCGCCCTGATTAGCCAATGGGAAGCGTGTTGGAGGAACAGTTAATTACCATGTTTGTCTATTACTAGATAGGATTTGCTATCAGATAGATAATAAGAATAAATAGTAAGTTCCAAAAAAAGGAATTGGTACCATGTAAGAAATTTTATTCCCTTTTCCCATTTAACAATATTCTTAGTGAAACAGATAAATACATATTACTTTGCAATTGCATGCTATGTTCTAATACATTCTGTCTTAACAACGACCACTTTCATAGAAATGTGAGGAGTGAATGCAGGGGAGGGGTATTACAATCTGTATTATTAGAATTTTGTATGCGGAATTCTGCACGCAGAATTCTCAATGCAAAACTCTTTGCATTAAGCCTGAATTTATGGCTGGTCTATGAGGGAGGTGTAATAACGTTGGATAGTGTGTAAGGCAGTATCTGGGATGGTCTTGTCTGCTTTCTTCTCCCACAGAAAAGTGAAAATGGTATTAAAAGGAATTATCTGCTAATATTGCTGGTATGGTTTAGAGATGACGGTGGTAGAAATGCATGCAAGATTGGGTACTATGTCTACTTAATGTACTTTCTAATTAGTCAAGTATACACACTGACTATATGCATATCTCTTATTTATTCAATATAAATCAGTAAAATATAATGCGTTACCCTTTCTCAGTTATATAATTTCAACTATTACAATGGAAGAATGATCATATTGAAGCTAATTTGCATCAATTAAGGAGCATTAGGCCACAAACAATAGTAAAGGGCTTAGGCTAATTGAGGAAAAAAGTCAAGAACTTATTGAAAAGTTAGTGTGAAGGCTTAGTGGCAGGTTAAAACAGCCTGGTCTTTCAAAATAGAGGAATTGTTAAAACAGACTGGTCTTTCAAAATAGAGGAATTTTTAAAACAGACTGGTCTTTCAAAAGAGAGGAATTGAAGCAAGTCTAGCGGTGGAAAAACCTTAATTGGAGTTGCAGACAAAGGATAACTCACCACCACCATCACCATCACCCCTCAATCTCCGTCTCTTCAGATTTAATTTTCCAAGTTATCGGTACAGATTGGTCAAGCATGGATGGATGTTTACCCCTATGTCCATTGATGCAAGGCAGGTAGACAAGTAATGACTTGGCTGGTCTGGCTGACATGCCAACATATTTTGAGAGAAAATAGAGCCTCTTTTCAAAGGAAGAAGAAAAAATATACTAGTAAGATGAAACCAACAGCAACTATAATCTTTATCTTAGCTTCTTTGAACTTGTAGACAGACAGGTGCATATGCAGTTCTTATACATGCATTTGCAGAGAGAAAGAAGGAGCACAAACTGAACAGTTTCAAGATAATACATGTATATACAGTTGTGCAAAATGCCACAGTGCAGTTTTAAGCTTTAATAATTTCGGAAGGATAATGCTACAAATTATAAAGATCATCATGTAAAATGGGAACTATTTGAATTTCCCATCTCCTGTATAGTTGTGGGAATGTAAAATCACTCATTTAATTTTCTTTTTGTTTGTTTATGAGCCTCTGTAGAAACACAAAAATTAAAAATGATCTTTGAAAATGTGTAAAGTTAAACAAGCATAAAAACCTACAAATAATTAAACATGCAAATTGTGTTTTTCACAAGTTGGTAGCTTTTACCCCTCTAAAGTTATTAAGCATAAATACTCACTGTGACATTTTGGAGATTATATATATATATATATATATATATATATATATATATATATATATTCATATCAGAATATTTTGAAAGTGCTCATTTTGTGCTCCGTCCTTCCCCATTGATATGTATGCATAAGAAGTGTATATGCACCTGTGTGCCCACAGTACACAGAAAGTAAGGGGTGGGTTATAGTTGCTTTTGATTCCATTCCTGCAATACCTTATTTTCTCTCAATAATATCTATCTTCCAGGCAAATAATCATGCAAGTGAATATATGATAGGGAGATGTTGGAAAGATGTATATCTTCATTTAAAGAAGGATTTAGAAAAGTATATAAAATTGTTTAAAAAGACCAATTTCATGGAAATGCAGGAGTCAGTGCAGGGAGGGGTACTAGAATCTGTACTATTAAATCCTGTAGTGTCGACACTCTTGCATCAAGCAGGTTTACGGATGGTAGATGTGTGGGTATAATAAAAGAGCTAGGAGAGAGGGTAAGGCAGTATTTGGGATGGTGTGTTCTGCCTTCTGGTCCCTCGGTCTTAGCATTAAAAGGGGCTGTCTGCGCAGATGGGTGGTGTGGTCGCAGAGATGGTAGTGCTAGAAATGGAAAATAGGTTGGACACTGTGTCTGTTGAAGGGAATGAAGCCTCCTCGGTGGAGTCTAACCTGCTTCTCTTCCTCTCTTTTAGGGGCTGAAAAACAGTCTGTTTAGTTCTTCAAGTTGGTCTTCGTGTCAAAATGTTTTTCCTCCTGGCAACGTAATGTTGCTTTCATAAGTTTCTTGTTCTTCCTCTTAAGCCTTTTGTATGTAATACGAGCCATGGCGCGATGAAACACATGGCAGCTGAAGCCCTCCCTCACGCCGTTCTCCACATGCTCCTGAAGGAGCTCCAAGCTAGAGAATACGTGGCAGCAAGCCATGCACCTGAACCCACTCTCCAGGGCCTTCCGCAATGAGACCCTGCGATGCACCACCTGAGTTGGAGGTTTTGCGCGACTGTCAGCCTTCTCCCTCTTCTCTTGGGCTCGACTGTCTACACTGGGCTCAGGGTCAATTAGGAGATTCTTCCCAGGCATGTGAGAGAGGGGGACATTTTTATCAACCTCTTCAATATAGGTCATTTCTTCCATTTTGATCTTTTTTGAGGGAGGCTCCCATCCTTCCTCTGTCTGGCACAAGACAGCCACACCCCTTTTCATTTGTACATGCGTATAGTAAATTTTCATGACCCTTAGATCTGTCCCATGTACTGAGACCATAAAGGGGTCCTTATTACTAGCTGAAAGTGAAGAACTGTAGGTATATGAATAGTCAGAGGAACTCTTTGTTTCCACCAAGTCCTTGGGTATAGGTCTCTCCTTGATTCCTAGGAAAGAAAATTTCAAACATAAAAAAAAAAATTAAAATGGTTTGTGTGACAGCTGTAGGAGTTATGATGGCCATGGTTTATGTGAGCAGGTGAAGTAACACCTGTTTGTTATATATTTCAGAATTCTGTGTGCAGTGTGATTTACCTGAGGTATTTACATGGTATGAAGATGTGGGAATGAGGATACAGGATTATATGTATGTACTTGTGGAGTTGTATTATATTCTGGGACATATCTGGGAATGCTTTTTGATGTTGCTTAAAGGAGATGGCTAAGGAGTGTGTGCATGTTTGTTATGTGTTATGACAGCACATGTGAGTAGTGCAGGAAAGGTACCAGGTATCACTATGAGATTGTGAGACTGAGAATGTTAGTGAAGGTGTATTTGAGTTCTCAGAATGTTCAGCTCATGAAGGTCTGAAAGGCTGGTGGCTGAAGTGCCATATGGTTAGAGACACAGCAGACGAAAATTCAATTCCTTCAGGACATGAAAGTCTTCTAGAGTTTGATGTAAACGTGTTATCTGTGTGATGGGGGTGTGAATTATTTATGGAATTAGTGTGTACATGGGTGAATTTGAAAATGATTGTATGAAGAAATGAAGGTAAGAGTATACCTAGGTAATGCTATTAGAGATGGTGGATAAAGACCTGTGTATTTGAGAGAAAAAATGAAAAGAAGGAGAAATGGGGCAACTCTATATAATAAAGAGCTCATATGCAAATGGTCATTACACCCTCGCACCCTCATGCCCTCGCGCCCTCGAGGCCAGGCTGGGGTTGAGGACAGGTCAGGGGACATGAGACTACGCCCCCTGCGTGAGTACTAGGTCAGTGGACCTGAGGCTGCTCCAGGGGACTTGAGGCTGCTCCCCCAGCCCTGCAGGGCTTGATGGGGGTGGGGCCAGCCAGGTCAGGGTCTTGCATGATTTCAAGGCTCTCATGGGTATGTGGGGACTTGACTCTGGGTCTCTCAGCATGCCCCAGACTCTGACAGGAGGGAGATTTTCATATACATTTAACTAACTTTCTTTCATCTCTGACATTTCTATTATAGAGAAAGAGCAAATAGCAATATTAAAATATTTCCTCTAAATATTTCCCCTTTAATTTGCAGGAATTTCATGCACTGCACAACTAGTAGCTTATATGAAGGAGTACAGATGTATAAGTGTTTGAGGGTTCGAGTTTGTGCTCATTGAAGGGAAGGTTCTGAGTTAACTCCCATAGACATGTCAGCACTGCCCACGACCCCAACGACAGCTGTCCTACTGCTGTTATATTGAAAATTTGTGCTGAGGGGCCGTGCCCTGTTTGGGAAGGCACACTCACTACTGGTCCCTCTGTAGAAGCCTTAGTACTAGTCATCTGCCTGAGCCCTTTCCAGGTTTTGAGGGGAAAGTGAACTAAGTAGAGAGTAGGCAGAGCAGCTGAGCTGCATCTCTTGACCAAACCCAAGTCCCACCTTTGTTTATTCCTTACCATCTTCATTAAGACGGGGAAGCTTCGATGGTGAGGAAACACAGGTGAAATATTCAGAGGAGGATGCGTTTTCTCCTGCTGCCTGATTATAGCCTGGGGCCTCGATGAATGACTGAGTCTGAGGCACATCCCCTTGAATGTTGCCGGGTTCTGGGCAATGGAATAAAAAAGAACATTGAGATGAGGCGTTTTTGTGGGGTCTGTGCCAATTAAAAGACTACATGTTGTGCAGGCATTATATGTCGAGCATCAGCACTTCACATGGCAATTACTCTCACAAAAATTAAGGAGACTTTCCCATTTAAATTCCATTTACTCCAAACTATAAGTAAACACATTAAATGGTGTGTTTGGTGGATGTCAGTGGGAGTGGGTGTCTTGTACGTGATTTTTCTGGTGATCTATACGGATTATCAAACACTCAGAACAATGTTTGAAGGACAGTATGTAGGAACTAGACATAGATATCAACTCTATTTTCTCATCAAAAATTATACCAATAGGGGATATATAGTACAAGTTTTAAGAAGCATTCTGCATGCATATATATCTATATTGAGATATAAATAGAAATATGTAAACAGATAAATATTTATTTTTGAAGAAAATTTCTAATTGTTATTATGTCACTGTTCCTGTTTCATTGTTAATGAAGACCAATGCTCATTATTTAAATGTTTAAAATTATCATCATGTCTCATAATTGTGTCTAATAAATGTAGTATTCCCATTTTTAGCAGTATTATATAGTGAATGTAATATTCTTGGTGTTTAAGTTCATAATTTGTTGGTTAAAGCTGGGTTTAAAAAAGTATAAAAAAAAAGAATAAAAGTAAAAATAAATAAATAAAAAAGGGTTAAAATTTAATAATGTATGATTGATTTGTTGTTGGCAAATCTGGATATAGGATGGGTTCTTTCTGAATGAGGATGGTATGTATGTTTTGTACCTGTGTGTTACTTCAACACATATTTATGTGTGTAGATTGCTTTCCTATTGTTACGCATCTGTCTGCATGTTTAATACATCATGAAGTTTTGGTATGGTATGGTATTACTGAGAATATTCTCTGTAAGATTGGTGGAATTAATGCATTTGCAAAGTATAAGGAAATAACGAAAGAATGTGAGGATGTGAAAACCAAGTTGTATAAGAGAAGGAATCCTGAGCTTTGAGAAAGATGTCGGAGAGCGCAGAGAAGAGTGTGTAAGTTCACTGTGCGGTAACACGAGATTGCATTAGAAAACAAGTTGTGAAACATTGAGTTCTGGAGGGATTAGACTGAATATGCAAGCCAAAGCCTAGCAGTCTAACCTTTAAGCATTCAGCAAACAGAAATGCAATGTTCAGAACATCAACTTTTTAAGTAATCCCAGATTCAAAGCAACCCAAATACTCAGAAAATTATAATCAATACAGAAATTATATTTATGCATGGTATACAGAATGAACAGACTAACATCACATGCAACGTGAATAAATCACACAAATATAAGGATGAGAAAAAGGAACCAGATACAAAGTACATATTGTGCCCTTCTATTTACATGAAATTTGAAAACAGAAATACTCATCTAGTGTGTTAGAAGTCAGAGAAATTATAACTCCTTGTATGGTACAGGCAAAATCAGATCATGGAGAATGCAGATGCCTGCGGAAGACTATAAGGAAATGAATGGTGGGGAGAGTGACTGCAGATACGATGATAAGGGATGACTGCGAATGTAACACTTTGCCTATGAAAATATATGGATGTGAAGGGATCTTCAACTGGGTGTCTCTGTGCTCTATGTCAAGCTCAGTCTTGAGGATCTACCACTTGTGTCTGTTTTAAGTTATTAGAGATTCACACTGTCACTGTAATATAACATGCCCTTGTCTGACTCATAGGAACATACTCTTCCATTTTTCTCTGATAAAACTCTCATCCCTGTAGGTCCTCTCCTATTATTTCCTCAAACGCTGTTCGGCACTATCTCCTTGCATGCGCTCTAGTCCTTTTCAGTGTTTTCCCGTGGAATGCATTTCATCCACTGCTGATCACATTGATATGATGCAGGAGTGTTTGAGTTTTTGTTCTGAGAGACCTTTTGTTGACTAATGGGCAGAGCCACTCAGCTCAACCCTGGGCCCTGTCTACATCCCCACCCCTTTTGTGTACTATTCAATAGTCCCTCCCTACCAGCACCAGTTAGCCTGTCTTTACAAGAGATGGAGGATAAATTGTCCAAAGAAGAGGCCTTCCATGCTTTCTGGCCTTGAGTTAGGGCCACTGTCTTATGTCTGTGCTGCAAAGTATCTTCTTTTAAACTCAACTTTGCTGAGAAATTAAATAAAAATAATAGAGATGCGGCCCATGTATTTTATTGTCTATTAAACAAACAATAAGAGTCTGCTATGTGACATGTTCAGTGAACACACACATCCCCCTCTTCATGGAATGTGTAGAATGGTTCCCATGAAAATATTAAATGTACAGAAATACGCATTGTGTCAATATGTGTCATGGGTGACTGGGTTTGCCCAAAAAGGTTATTTTTAAATGGAACAGAGACTGCTGTCTCCTTTCTACCTGGACATACAACTATGTTATAGCTATCAATTTCCATGGTAGGTAGTTCTCACCATGAAATTACATTTGTACAATGAAAAATGGATAGAAATTACGTGTGCCACTAACAGACATCGCATACAAACCTCCTATGTGTCCCTCCATGATCTTCCGTTTCCGCCCTGACTGGGACATGGGCATATTAAGGGCTCCGAGATAGGAAGCATTTTGTTGTAATTGATGGAATCCTAGGAAAGATAGTTGCAAACATAAGAAAACTAGAATGTGTGTGTAGGGGGTGGGGTACGGGGGGAGGGGGCGCTGTGAGAGGTAAGATGGCCATGCCCTATGTGAGCATGTAGAGTGAGAGTACATCTGTATGCGATATTTCAGAATTCTGTGTGCGATATGCCTCACCTGAGGTATTTACATGGTGTAACTATGTGTGCGGTATGCTTTATTTGAGGTATTTACGTGGCATAATTATGAGGATATAGTATTGTATGTATGTTTGTGTGAGTTGTATGGATGTTCTGGGATATATCCCATGAGTGTTTTTGATGTTGGTAAAAGGGAATGGTAAAAGCCTTGGTGACTGAAGTAGCTTGTGGATTAGAAAGAGAGCAGATCAAGGTTCATTTCCTTTAAGACACATGAATTTTCAAGTGTTTGACCTAGAATGAGCTATTTAAAACAGATTATCTGTGTTATTGCATGTAAATTATTTTTAGATTTAGTGTGGAATGGGTGAAGGAATGAAGGTAAGAGTATACCTAGGTAATGCACTGGAGAATGGGAAGACATTACTCAGAACCTGAGGGGCAGGTTCTGAGTAAAACTGCAAACACATATCAGCACTGGCCACTACCTCAGCCACAGCAGTCCCAGTGCTGTTACGCCAGAAATGTGTGCTGAGCGGCCTTGCCCTGCCCTTGAAGGCACACTGCCTACTTGTCCCTCTGCAGAAGCCTTAGTACTAGTCTGTGTGCCCTCAATCCCTTTCCTGCTTTTGCTGGGAAAGTGAAATTAGTAGAGACTGTGCTGAGCAGCTCAGCTGCATCTCCTGACCAAGCTCAGATCCCGCCTTTGTATATTCCTTACCGTCCTCATCATGGTGGGTGAGCTTGTACGGTGAAGACACACAGGTGAAATATTCAGAGGAGGGTGTATCTTCTCCTGCTGCCTGACTACAGCCTGGGGCCTCCACAAATGACTGAGGCACATCCTGTTGGGCTCTGCAGGGGCCTGGAATAAAAGAGAACATTGAGATGTGGTGTTTTGTGGGGTCTGTGCCATTTCAAAAACTACCTGTTGGGTGGACATTACATGTCAGGCATTATTACCACACATGATTATTGTTTTCATAAAAATTAAGATGGCTTTCCCATATAAAATGTCATTAACTGTAAAGTCTAAACAAACACTTATTAAAACTGTGTTTGGTGGTTGCCACTGGGATTGGGTATCTTGTGTGTGATATTTCTGGTGATGTGTATGGATTATCATATACTCAGAAGTATGCCTGGAAAAGAGTATGCATGAACTAAAATGTGGATAAAAACTCAATTTTCTCATGAAAAATTGCACAATTAAGGAATATGCGGTGCGAGTTTTATGAAGCATTCTGCATGTATATCTATTTATATTGATATCTATATTGAACTACATATATAGAGAGATGTGAAAAGATAATTTTTGAATAAATTAACCATTCACTGTTCTCATGTCACTGTTTCTGTTTCATTGTTCACAAAGCTCAGTGCTCATTATTTTACCGTTTAAGATTATCATCATCTCTCATGAACGTTTCCGGTAAATGCATTTTTCACATTGTTAGCAGTATGGTATAGTGAACATAATGTGATTGGTGTTTAGTTCATAATGTGTTGGTTAAAACTGGGTTAAGATTTTATACTGTGATTGATTTGTTGTTTGCAAATATGAATATGGGATAAGTTTTGTGTGACGTGGATGGTATGTGTGCTTTGTATCTGTATGTTACTTAAGCACATATATGTGTATACATTACTTTTCCTCTACTGATGGATTTTTGTGTGTGTTTTACATATCATGTTGTTTAGATATGGAGTGTTATTACTGAGAATATTATCTTTGAAGCTAGTGGAATTAGTGTACTTGCAAAAATGTGAGGAAATAATTAAAGAATTTGAGGATGTGAAAACCAAGTTGTATAACAGAAAGAATCCTGGGCTTTGAAAAAATGGCAGAGAGTGCAGAGAAGAGTGTGTGAATTAGGTGTGCAGTAACACGAGATTGCGTTAGAAAGCAGATGGTGAAAAACTGAGTTCTGAAAGGGCCAATACAGAATAAGCAAGCTAAGGCCTAGCAGTCTAAATGTTAAGTATTCACCAGACAGAAATGTCTATATTGAAAAGTACGTGTAATATAATGCCCAAAACATCACCTTTTCAAGTAATTCAGACGGAAAGCACCCAACTGCTCAGAAAAGTATGATGAATAAAGAAATTACATTCCCGCAATGGTATACAGTGAGTGAACAAACTGAAGTCACATGCAGCATGAATAAATTATACAAATACAATGATGAGAGAAAGAAACCAGACACAAAGCATATATTGTGGCCTTCAGTTTCCATAAAATTTCAAAACAAGGATACTCATCTAGTGTGTTAGGAGTCAGAGACATTTCATCTTTCTGTGGTACAGACAAAATGGAGCATGGGGAATTTAGATGCCTTGTGGAAGACTATAAGGAAATGAATGTTAAGCCGGTGAGTGCAAATGGGTCTGATAAGGGATGACTGTGAATGTAAAATATTGGCTATGAACATATCTGAATGTGACGGGGTCTTCGACTTGTGTATGTCTGTACTCTATCTCAAGTCAGTTCTTGAGTATCCTACCGCTTTTGTTCTGTTTTAAATTATTAGTGCTTTCACACGTGCCTGGTAATATAACATGCCATTTTCCAGGTCACAGGATCATATTCTTCCATGTTTCTCTGGAAAAACTCTAATTCACTTAGTCCCTCTCCTATTATTTCCTCAAACAGAGTACCGTTCTCCACTGCTCTCTTCAGGTGTGCGCCCGTCCTTGTAAGTGCTTTTCCCGTAGAATGTTTCCACTGCTGATCACATTACAGATGATGCAGATGCATTTGAGTTTTTTATTTAATGGTAAGTTTTTTTTCAAAAGAATTCTTTATTGTTGGAAGTATTGCATATGTCCCACTTTTCCCGCGTAGTCCTCCCCATCCCACTCCTTGTGTCACTAATGGGCAGCAACACGCAGCTCAGCTCTGGGTTCTGTCTAGATCCCATCTTCACTTTGCATCCTATTCAATTGTCCATCCTTACCAGCACCAGTTACCTTGTCTTTATTTTTTTTATTTTTTTAAAGTCTTTTTATTTTATTTTTAAAACATATTTTATTAATTTTTTTTTACAGAGAGGAAGGGAGAGGGATAGAGTGTTAGAAACATCGATGAGAGAAACATTGATCAGCTACCTCCTGCACACCCCCTACTGGGGATATACCCACAACCAAGATAGATGCCCTTGACCAGAATTGAACTTGGGACCCTTAAGTCCACAGGCCAAAGTTCTAACCACTGAGCCAAACTTGTTAGGACAGTTAGCTTTTCTTTAAAAGAGATGCAGGATAAGTCATCTGAAGAAGAAGCTGCCCATGCTTTCCAGCCTGGAGTTAGGGCCACTGCCTTGTGTCTGTGCTGCAAATTTGCTGAGAAATTAGACATATAGAGATGTGGTCCATGTTTGTTATTTGTGTATTTGTCTGTCCTTTAAACAAACAAAAAGCTTCTGAACAGCAAAAAAAAACCAACAAAATGAAAAGAGAACCCATTTTATTGGAGAATATATTTACCAATGTTACATCACATAAAGGGATATTTTCCAAAATATATAAATAAATTATAAAACTAAAAACAGGAAGAATAAACCCCAATTTAAAAATGGCAAAAACCTGAATAGACACATTTCCAAACAGGGCATACAGATGTCCCATAACATATGAAAAACTGCTCAAAATCACTAATCATCAGATCAATGCACAGAGAAACCACAATGAGTCCTGGTTGGTGTGGTTCAGTTGGTTGGATTTGATTCCAGTCAGGGCACATAACCAGGTTGGAGGTTTGATACCAATTTGGGTAGTGTGCAGGTGGAAGCCTATAGAAGTTTCTCACAACAATCTCTCTCTCTCTCTCTCTCTCTCTCTCTCTCTCTCTCTCTCTCTCTCTCTTTGTCTCTCTCTTTCCGTTATCTAAAAAAAATATTATTTTTAAATCACAAAAAACAATGAGATATGACCTCATACCTGCCAGAATAACTACCATCAATAAAATCAATAAACAACAAGTGTCAGTGAGGATATGGAAAAAAAAAAAACAGGCACCCTAGAGCACTGCTGGTGGGAATACAGACTGATGCAGCCACTGTGGAAAACAGTATGGAGTTTCATCAAAAAATTTAAAATGCAACTGCCTTTTGACCCAACAATTTCACTTCTGGGAATATATCCTAAGAAAATTGAACCCCCAATTTGAGAGAATATATGTACCCTTATGTTCCTTGCAGCATTATTTATAATAGCCAAGATATGGAAACATCCAAAGTGTACATCAGGAGATAAGTTTTAAAAAAATCTGTGGTACATTTAATCAATGAAATACTATGCAGTCATAAAAAGAAAGGAAATCATACCTTTTGTAACAGCATGGATGGACCTGGAGATTATTGTGCTAAGTGAAATAAACCAGTCAGAGAAAGAGAAATAGCATATGATCTCACAGGTGGCATCTATTGAACAAAATAAACTGACAAACAAAATAGAAACAGAGGCATGGATACACAGAACAGACTAAAAGATATCAGAGGGGAGGAGGGGGGAGATGGGATGAAAGAAGGTCAAAAGATTAGCCAAAGAACATATATGCATGAGCCATAGACGCAGGCAGCAGTGTTGTGATGGCCAGAAGAAATGACGTCAGTGTAGGCGGAGGTGCTAAAGGTGACGGGGGGAGGGAGAATGGGAACATCTGTAATAGTGTAAACAATAAATATAAAGTAAAAAAATGACATAAAACAATAAAATTATATCACAATAATACTAATTAAAAGTGTCTACTATGTGAAAAGTTCAGTGAACACAAATGGGCTCAACCATCCTGGACAGGGTAACATGGCTTCTATGAAAAGTATTGTATGTGCAGTCAAATTTACTGTGACAATAAATACATGGGTTTGCACAAAGAAGGCTATTTTTAAATGGAACAGAGTCTTCTGTCTCCTTTCTATCTGGACATACAACTATTTTCTACTTATCAGCTTTTCTTGCAGGTAGTTTTGACCATGTGATTATGTTTGTACAAAGGGAATGACATGTGCCCCTTCCAGACACTGTCTCACACACCTCCTATGTGCAACTCCATGGTCCTCCCTTTCCTAGCTGATGGGATGTTGATATCCTGGGGTCTATTTGAACGCTGCATGTTAATGATAACAAAGTTTACCTCAGCTCAGGCCCATAAATTATCTCATGGAAGAGACTTGCCTTGAGGCCAGCACATAGGTGCTGATTTGTCATATAAGCAAGAAAAGAGATCCATTTGTATATTAGTCACAAAAGCAGTTTCTCAATCTTCCTAATGCCACGACCCTTTAATACAGTTCCTTATGTTGTGGTGACCCCCAATTTCATTGTTACAAATTGAACATAATTAAAGCATAGTGATTAATCACAAAAACAATATGTAATTATATATGTGTTTTCTGATGGTCTTAAGCGACCCCTGTGAAAGGGTCATTCAACCCCCAAAGGGGTCGCGACCCCCAGGTTGAGAACCACTGCACTAAAGATTTATCTACTCTAATGAAGTAGAGATATATGTTTTTGGAACAGGTACATAACTTATTAGCAATTATGTTAGATTAATTTCTATTTTTCTCTGACTTATTTATGTTCTGCTAGTATATGTGTGTATGTGTAAGTTTGAATGTCTCATAGTTTATGTTTAATAACCTCTCTAAACATGCACTAATAGTTTTTGAAACTGAAATGAAGACAGCCTTTTCTGAAGGTCCACTGGAGGATGCCGAAATCCCAAACAAGTTAGAAATACCAGTTCTCTTTAGATGTGAGCGACCATTGGAACTTTGGGGTTGGCTCCAATCTGTCACCCTCCCACCACTGAACAATGGGACAATGGTTCTTCTGCCTAGTGGTTACTTGTTTACTTTTAATCTCCATAGTAACCAAATTATTTCAATTTTCCACTTTTCCCAGGAAGAGCCAAATTGTTTCTTTGCTTTAATCATTATTGTTAAAGAGTGTTTTGTTTGTGTTTTTGTGTGTTTGTGCATCCCATTTTTTCTTACATTTCACATTGGAGTCCCACATTTACATCTTAATAGTCTACATTTCTGAAATTATTCTCTTGTTACACAACCAGTTTTAAGTGTTCAAAGTTATTTCCTGCTTCTCCCTTTCCCTCCTCTCTCTCTGTTTCCCCTTATCTTTTCTCATTTCCTCTCTTTCTGTCTTCCTCTCTCTCTCTCTCAAACTTTCTCTCCTACTCCCCCTCCCTGCCTTCCTATCTCTTTTTTTCCCTTCCTTCATCTTCCTCTATAGCTCTCTCCCCATCTATCTATCTCTCCCTCTCTCCTTCCCTTCCTCATCACAACTAGGAATTCTCTCTCCCCCTTTCCTTAGAAAACATTACCTGATTACCCTATGCCTTGAGAATGTGCTTAACACATACCTCTTGACATCCTTGCAGTTTTGATGAAATACTTACTTTCCAGATGTTTCTTCTTTTCTTTATGTTTCATGGTTCAACTCTGTAAAGAGTCACTCAAATCAAGTACCTTTCTCCCCAAACTATACTCTCAGAGTGTAAGTTGATGATGACAAAGAATCAAATTAAAGCAAGTACAATTAATATAAACAAAATACAATTAATAACAAGTCAGTTGAGAGACTTCTCCCTCACCAATCACTATTCTGACCAGTGCCTAGGACACTAACAGGACAGTTACGATGCAAATCATCGCTATGGTTTCAGCAGTGTTCTATGACCTGTGCATGACATCAGTGCACTCCAGACTCCAGCTAGTATTCATAGCACTGCAGGACTGCCACGTCCACGGACCACAGTGATCCCTTTTACCCAATGGAAACTCTGCCATGAACTTGAAAGTCTTTTAATCTTTTACTCCATATCAAAACTAGAGGATAGATGACTTGAACTAAACAAAGGCAATTCTTTTCTGTGTCTAGGGTAATCACATTACTAAATCTGCCCAATGGTGAGGCTAAGCAGTACCCAAGAAAACTAGGCTTAGAATCATGCTTGTCTCACAGAAAATAGTGTTCTTTATATCCTATTTAACTATTGTACAAACATAATTATATGTGAGGTGTATATTGGTGTATATATGTGGATTTGAAAAAATCTCATAATTCCTTACAATCCTAACAGTTATCGAATATCCCCCACTATTATTAATAGTCTCATATATTTTTACAACAAGCCATTGTCACTTTTGCTACTCATTTCCTTATTATTTCCCCAGAGGCTTGGGAAAAGAGGAAGCCTCTGGCCCTTGTCAAGAATCCTGTTCTTGTCAAGCCCAAAGGTCTTATTTTTCAGGCTTCTGTTCTAGGCCCCAGGCTATATCTTCTAGAAACAGGTGGGCTTTATACAGGGTTTGAACTCTATACAGTTGCTCCATTCTACATCCCACCCACCACAGAATATGCCTCCTCCCTTACAAGAATTATGTGTTTATTCCCAAACCATATGTTACATTAGAGCCAGGCCATGACTTAGCCTTCTTCAGTCTTCTTTACCCCTAATAGGCCCTGCCTCTGGGTCTTACCCCACCTAACCTAGGGCAGTATTTTTCAGTGCTTGTAAACACTCCAACACACTATTAGACAAATGCATAAGGTCAATTTTGTGCTTACAAATGCTCATAACAATGGTGTCAATATTTCTGGATCCCTAATGCCACTGCTGTTCTTGACCAATAGGGAACTTTGCCTTACTACTTCCGACCATGAATCTTGGAGAATGAAAAATAGAAAGCCTTTGACCCTAAAATAGGATTCCATCTGTATTCTTGGTTTCACATCCCTGGCTAAAAGTGAATTTAAAGTAAAAAATTAACACAAGAAAAAATCATTTCGGTGGCCAGTATGTTATATACACATTATTGGATAATCAATGCTGTTGTCCTCAGCACCATTAATTTTTAATAGACTAAGATTAAGACTGCATATTTCTCTATAGTAAGTAATCAATAAAATTACAATAATTTTCAAACTAGGGGTCAAATATAATAATGAAGAAATGAAAACTGTGCTTTTGGCAAGTTGTGGAGTCTCAAGATTTACTGTGAAATGTGGGGAAATCATGAGCTGTTTGATTTACATAAAAAATGCTAAAAGCTTTGTTTTCTTGTAAAACACAATGTAAGAGGATTTACCAATTTGACATCTAAACCTGGGTCAAATTCCAGCCTCCCAAATGACACTGGTAGAGAATATTACACATATTCGAGATACACGTAAGCTCTTAGAACAATTTCATATTACAGAGGTTAATTTATTGCATTGTTTTTAAAAATATGTTTTATTGATTTAAGGGAGAGAGGAAGAGAGAGGAAGAGAGAGAAACCTCAATTAGCTGCCTCATGCATGCCCCACATTGGGGATCAAGCCTGCAATCTGATCACTTGCCTTGGTTAGGAATTGAACAAGAAACGTTTGGGTACATTGGATGATGCCCAACCAACTGAGCCACACTGGCCAGGGTATATATTGAGGTTTATATTTTAAAAGACTATTTAGCTTAATGGTACAACCAATGCATAAAATGACTTCTTTTCCAGCATTAAAAGAAATTATCAAGCCCTAGCAGATTTGGCACAGTGCTTGGAACATTGGCCTTGGGACCAAAAGGTCATGGTTGGATTCCAGGTGTAGGGCATGTACCTCCGTTACAGGCTCGAATTTGGGCACTGGTAGGCATGTGTGCGGGACGCAACTAATCAATCTTTCGCTCTCACATCAAGCTTTCTCTCTTTCTCTCTCCCACTCCACTCTCTGTCTAAAAATAAAATAAGTTGGATCACTGGGTCAAATGGGAACTCCGTTTTTAGTTTTTTGAGGAAACTCCATACTATTCTCCACAGTGGCTGCACCAGTCTGCATTCCCACCAGCATTGCACGAGTGTTCCTTTTTCTCCACATCCTCTCCAGCACTTGTCGTTTGTTGATTTGTTGATGATAGCCAGTCTGACAGGTGTGAGATGGTACCTCATTATTTTTGTGATTTGCATCTCTCAGATGATTAGTGACTTTGAACATGTTTTCATATGTTTCTTGGCCTTCCTTCTGTCTTCTTAAGAAAAGTGCCTATTTAGGTCCATTGCCCATTTTTGATTGGATTGTTTATCTTCCTTTTGTTGTATGAGTTCCCTGTAAATGTTGGAGATTAAACCCTTATTGGTGGTAACATTGTCAAATATGTTCTCCCATGCAGTGGGGTTTCTTGTTGTTTTTTTGATGGTTTCTTTTGCTGTGCAAAAGCTTTTTATTTTGATATAGTCCCATTTGTTTATTTTCTCTTTAGTTTCCATTGGCTGTGGAGCAGTATCAGTGAAGAAATTGCTTGGGCATATGTCTGAGATTTTACTGCCTGTGGATTCCTCTAGTATTTTTATGGTTTCCCATCTTTTTTTAAGTTCTTTATCCATTTTGAGTTTATTTTTGTGTATGGTCTAAGTTGGTGATCTAGTTTGAATTTTCTGCATGTATCTGTCCAATTTTCCTCACACCATTTTTGGAAAGACTGTCTTGACTCCATTATATGTTCATACCTCCTTTGTCATTTGACCCAGTGATCCCACTTCTAGGAATATATCCCAAGAAACTAGAAACACCAGTTAGAAAGGATATATGCACTCCTATGTTCACAGCAGCACAATTCACCATAGCTAAGATATGGAAACAGCCTAAGTGTCCATCAGCAGATTAGTGGATTAAAAATGGTGGTACATCTATACAAGGGAATACTATGCTGCAGTAAAAAAAAAAAAAAAAAAAAAAAAGGAGTTCTTACCATTTGCAACAGCATGGATGGAACTGGAGAGCATTGTGCTAAGTGAAATAAGCCAGTCAACGAAGGAAAAATACCACATGATCTCACTCATTTCTGGATAATAAAGACCATTATAAACTTATGAACAAAAATAGATACAGAGGCAGAGCAGCCTCGAACAGACTGTCAAACTATAGCCGGAGGCGGGGGAGGGTTGAGGGGTAGGAGGGAAGGGTAAGAGATCAACTGAAGGACTTGTATGCATGCATATAAGCATAACCAATAGACATAAGACACTGGGGGATAGCGAGGGCAGGGGATTGTCAATGGCAGGAAAAAAAAGGAGATATATGTAATACTCTTTGTAATACTTTAAGCAATAAAAAAAAATTTAAAAAAGAGAACATATTGGAAGAAATACACAGCAGATTTAGGGAAGCTGAGGATCGGATCAATGGATTAAAATACAGGGAAGAAAAAATCACTCAATAAGAGAACCCAAAAGGAAAACCTATTTAAAAACAGGAGGACAGCTTAAGGGAGCTATGGGATAACATGAAATGTAACAATATTTGCATCTTAAAATTTCGAGAAGGTGAAGAAAGTGAGCAAGGGATAGAGAACTTTTCTGAAGAAATAGTGGCAGAAAACATCCCTAACCCGGTAAAGAAAAAAGTCACAAAAGCTGAGGAGACTCTGGAGTCCTAAGAAAGAAAAAACAAATAGGCCCATGCCCAGATACATCATAATAAAAATGCCAAAAATTAAAGACAAAGAGAGAATCTTAATGGCACCAGGAGAAAAGAAATTTGTTACCTACAAAGGATCTCCCATAAGGCTGTTAGCTGATTTAGCATCAAAATAAAAAGCTTCTGCACAGCAAAGGAAAGTATCAACAAAACAACAAGAAAGCCCACTGCATGGGAGAACATATTTGACAATGTTATCACCAATAAGGGTTTAATCTCCAACATTTATAGGGAACTAATACAACTTAACAAAAGGAAGATAAACAGCCGAAACCGGTTTGGCTCAGTGGATAGATCGTCGGCCTGAGGACTGAAGGGTCCCGGGTTTGATTCCGGTCAAGGGCATGTACCTGGGTTGCGGGCATATCCCCGGTGGGAGATGTGCAGGAGGCAACTGATCGATGTTTCTCTCTCATGGATGTTTCTGGCTCTCTATCTCTCTCTCTTCCTCTCTGTAAAAAGTCAATAAAATATATTTAAAAAAAAAAAAAAGGAAGATAAACAACCCATTCAAAAAATGGGCAATGATCCTAAATAGATCATTTCAAAAGAAGACAGGAGAAACGCCAAAAGACATATGAAAACATGTTCAAAGTCACCAATCATCCGAGAGATGCAAATCAAAATGACAATGTGGTACCATCTCACACCTGTCAGAATGCCTATTATCAATAGATAGCATATTTTAATTCTCCATCTTCCTTCAAGATTTTATGTTTGTCTTGGTGTTCTTAAGTTTGATTTGATATGGTTAAATGTAGATGTTTTGCTCATATCCTTCTTTATTTTGAATATTACACCTCGTGAAACTGTCACATGATTCTTAAATTTTCTGTGAATGAAAATATTTTTTACTTCATTTTGGGAGGTTTCTAGTGACCAATATTCAAGTCCATTAACTTTTTTCCCTGTCAAGTCTGCTTATGAACCCATCAAAAGCATTTTTTTCTGTTACTGTGCTTTTGATTTTTATTTCCTCTTGTTATTTCTTATAATTTATATCTTCCTACTTACACCATCTGTTGTATGTATTGTTCTTTTTTTCCATTAGAAACCATAATATATCAGTCATAGTTTATTAAATCCCCTGTCTAATAACTTAACATATGCACCATATCTGAGTCTGTTTCTGATGCTTGTCTTTTCTCTCTATAGAATTTGCTTTTCCTCTATATAGAAATATGGTTTATATTTTTTGTTTATCATTTTAGTATATAGTTTTATGTTATTCTGCGTGGGTGTTTAAAGTTTCTTGGAGTTGTAAGAGCCAGATGCCTGAATTCCTCTGGTATCCTTATTTTGCTACCTCTGTTGTCTTCGGATCTCTTTAAGAATGCCTACTTCAGTAGACACTGTATTTTACCTAACTTGGCTGTAACTCACTGTTATTTAGTGGAGTGCTGGTAGTGTGGTGTGATGTGAAGAACAGAAACCAGTCTGCAATCCTAATTAAATCTCAGTCTTTTAGTGGGCATGGGTACCTGTGCTGTGACTGTCACAAGTGTTACTTGTTTCCTCTCAATCTGTATTGAGGCAGGAAGGCTAGGGGCACTTGTCGGGGGGCGGGTGAGGGCAGTATTTCCTTTCCCTAGGTTGGATAAAGTTTTGGTAAAGTCTTATTCCTTGAGGAGTGGGAGCTGACTGTTTAGAATCATCTGGGCATATTTCAAAATGGTTACTCTTCCTCCCATCCTCCAGGGCCAGGGTGGTGGTATCGTTCTCAACTCTTCACCGTGTGAATATGGTATGATTTCTGCTAGAAACCCATCAAGGTGCGGGGACCCTCCTAAGACTGGGCCCCTGCACTTTCTTACTTTCATTCTAGTCCACACTCAGACATGATCTTAGGAATTACCATTTAAGCACTCCCAGCAGTTTATGATCCATTAAATTCCTCTCAGCTATGCCTCTGGATTTGTTTGTCTCTTAAGTTCCCTCATAGGTCAAGAAAAAGCACTGGTTTTCAGTTTGTCGTGCTTTTTCCTATTTAAACTATGGAGACAGTCATGTTCTTTAAACGTTGGAGCTAAAAAAGGAAGCTTCATTATATTTATTTTAGTACAAACAAAAAACTATCCCAATTGAGAATAATAATATCTAATATAATAATAGAGGAATATGCAAATTAGCTGGGACACTGTAATGTCATGACCGATCTACAAGGAGAAGGAGAGCTACAGCAGGGCAGGGCAGTGAGCTAAGAGTGGGGAGAGCTACAGGAGGACGGGTCAGCAGGAGGAGAGCTACAGGAGGACGGGTCAGCAGGAGGAGAGCTACAGGAGGACGGGTCAACGGGAGGAGAGCTACAGGAGGACGGGTCAGCAGGAGGAGGACTACAGGAGGGCGGGGCAGTGGGCAGAGAGCTACAGGAGGGCGGGGCAGCAAGTGTTGAGCAGTGGAGAGCTACCAGTTGTGTCCGGTGGGGTGGGCAGCTGAGGCAAATTGCTGCAAGCTATTCGCACACAGATTCATGCGCAGGACTACTAGTTGAGAATATAACAGGCTTAAGCTATCTTAAAATTTTATAATTTTGAAAGGCTCCTCAGTCTAGAAATGAATAAAAACTTTTGCCTCTTTTAACATGCCCTGAGTCTATTTAAAGGCACACTCTATAAAGACTAATGTAAGCAATTATGAGGAAAAGACAACAAAATAGTGAGGCTAGATAATTGAAATAGGCCTCTGCTATTACGCCACCAGTCACTGTAATTTTCTTTGCATTAAAGGTTAAGATGTATAGAAGTGAACTAATTTGTCCCCAAGGCTGAGCTAAAATATCTGCTTCTTAGATTAATTCTCTAAAGTAAACCCAGTATCAATTGTGATATATATATATTTTTTCTCTTTGGAAGCCCAAAGCATTCAGTACAGAAACACAGTAGTAGAAACTGAGAAATTTCCAGGTATAACATTCAAATGCCTTTTCAACTGAGTCAAAAAGACCATAGAAAATGCAGAATGAGAAAAGCTTTTAGATGCATAAAACAAACAAAACTTTCAAAATTTGTTATGTGAGTCTTGGTATAGATAATATTTACCCTTTAAATTTGTACTATATTTATTTGAAAAAATAAATTTGAAAAAAAATAATTTTAAAAAGGAGGTTAAATTATTATCCAGAGAGAAGAAATAAAGATGACATACAATAATTTTTCAGATGTAGTAATAATTATTTATTATTGGAAAATCATTATCTAGTTAGTTAAAACCTATTATAACATCTAATATTTTACAACAGTTTAAAAGAGAATGAGTCAGAAGCAAAACTTATTTAAACAAACTTATTTTTCATGATCTTGCAAACCATGTACAAGGATTTCAAAATGTGCACTTTTGTCAAAATTGTCAAAATTTCAAATAACAGTTTGCCATAAAAATTACAAAATTTTTATTGCTCAATGCAACAGTTTTAAATTTATTGTGCATGTAACCCCAAGCTAATAATATATGTATCTTTCCTTTTAACTTTAAAATGTATTTCACAGACTTGAAATAAATAGGAAAAATGGAAATAAAGCAATTTCAGTCTCTTTATATTATTAGGGCTTCTTGACATTTTTGTTTAAGTTTTTTTTTAATTGTGCCATAAACTTTAACCAAGAAATAGAAAAATAAATTTATACTTTGTACTATATATTTCTATATTTCCACAAGAACCCCAAAAAGCTGGGATTCTGAAAGATTTACATGGAATATCAAAACATCTCCATGAGAACTTTAAAACAAAGTTATTCACAAACTTGAAAACAAGTACGTACCCTTGTGTATACATTTTGTATCTTTTGTGGCACAAACTGATTCTTCTAACAGAAAGAAACTTTATAAAAACCCACTCAACTATTGCTAAAACTTTTAGATAAGACTTTATGTTTAATTTAAAATATCTTTTTAATTAGACATGCTCATATACTCAACAATATGATAAAAATAAAACCAGAATAATGAAGTTCTTTTATTGTTGGCAATTAAGATTTTATTTATAATTTTCCATGCATTATCTTACAGTATTGGTTCAAAATTACTTCAGATTAGTATATTTTGGGAAAAACATTTATCCTCAATAAGAAGTAGCCTTACAGTAAACTATAAAGCTAATTTTTATTCATAAGTACATGTATGAATTTAGTTCATTTCTAGCAATAGACTGCAATAAAATTTTTAAAAAATAATTTTTGGAGACATAATGTTGTCAAACTCAAAGGGTTTTATCCCTTGCGGTGCTTCATTCAAAAACAAGACATGGTTGTCACACAGTAGTTTTATTTACTTGCAGCAAGTAAAGCAGACAGGAGATTCATACCCAAAACTGTCTTCCTGAAGGGATGCTTGGCATTGTTTATAGACACTATTTGGTCAATTACACATTTATTCTTCTTTGTAGTTGGCTACATTTATTCACCTAAGTTGCTGTGAAGCTCATCCTATTTACAGCTGGTCTGCAAAATACTGTGCTAAGTTTTAATATTTAGCAAGATTAGCATTTAATAAGAATGGCCCAGACTTTAAGACCCTTGTCCTACCTAACAATAATGGTAGTATATGTCTGAAATGTAACTTGAAAATATGTTTGTAAAAATGTCATCACCTGAAATTAGTATTTAAAGTGAGTCATAATTATTTTGAAAAATGTTTAGGTATAATCAGATATTCACATGTATTTATTTATACATGAATTTTATTATAGATTCGTAAACATTATATACCTTTTCATGTGCATAAATGATTTCCCATAGAGTCTTCTGGTTTCTCACTTAAGGAAAAGTGTAGAAGAAAGGGTTGGCTTTTGTTAGGCAATAGAAACTATTCCTCATGTGCTAGATATTCACCACAAAAATAATGAAGATAGAAGAAAAATGGGAAGGCCTTTTTGGTTTTGCCTCAGTTTTAACTCTTTGTATTATTTGTTTTCTGCAGAAAGCAATGTTATAAGTGTGATTAGATTAGTCCATCAAAGGAATTTCAAATTATTATTCTGCTGAAATACTGTATGTTCATAAACCATGTTGTTTTCAATTTGTAGTGTAATACATTAAATTAAATAACTATATATAGATATCAGAAAAATAGATCTAATTCCTCTTTAGCTATGAAATAATTGGTGTAAAATAATTATATTCTAATGATCACTGTCATGTGTAAATATTTGAAGATAGTTATTTATTTTTGTATATTTGATAAGGCATATTTTATTTGATTCTTTTTCATTCAATGAATTTTTCAGTCTGTACAATGTACCATGCTCTCTACAATGTGGGTGCCAAATGGGAGCAAAGCCCAAAGATTACTTATCTTCCTCAAGGTTCAGAAAGATTAGAATAGGTACAATATTTTAAAGGAAGGTAACCCGAAAAGCCTTGCATTGTCGATAGGGAATATCACTGGTAAACATGTGGAAGAAAAGGCAAGCTAATTGACATAGCATGGGATGCAGACACAGGTAACTATACTAGTCCATAGTAACTGACTCACTGGATACAGATCAGATGAATGATGGCAAGAAATTAGGAGGTGTCCTTAGTACCTGCTGCGCAAAGAAAAGGGAGAAGACAAAGGTGATTGTGACACCCTAAATCTATCTGTCTAAATTTATGAAAGTACTCATTAGGAAAAGGAAGGTCTTAGTGAAAATCACATTTAGACTTGCTATAAAAAGATTGATTGGGATATTTCAGCTCGCCTTTTTATTTTCCATCTAAAATTTTAGAGAATGTTGATAGTAGAAAGAATTTCTCTGTATGCTCTTGTCCTGAAATAGTATGACCTTTCAGTCAGTTTCCTTGCCTGTTATTTTGTACATGCTGCATGTAATTGTCCTCTTTTTATATAAATTGATCTTTGGAATCTACTCATTATTGCTGTCATTTTTTGACCTCCTGTAAATATACTTGGTTACATTTATTTACCAACTACTATGTATCAACCATTTTGTATTTATGTAATTTACATAATCTTGGTGCATATATCTCTCCAAAATTATTTTACTTATATTACTATTGGGTAAAAATAGACACATTATTTTATTTTACACTATACATCAGAATGAACTACCATCCTAGACTTATTGAAAAGAATCCAGGTGAGTATGTTTTGTAAGAGACCCAGCAGATAATATTAAGAAAAACTCTCTAGGTGATCACTATGATGTATGCATGCACTATAATGATTATTGCCAGTATGAGAGATCTAAATAAAATAAGTGCTTTGATGGAATAATTGTCCAGAGTGTAATTTGAAACCTAATCAAAGCCTCACTTCTAATGTCAAAGTGAATGCAGAGATAATTGATTTTAAAGTAGACAGCACATTCTTTCTCTTTTGTACGTTAGAAAAATGTTCGCATCTCAAATCTTAAAATAGTAATTATATATTTGATTTTAAGAACAGAATAAATTATGTTAAGTGGATGTAATATTCTGTGGCCCCGTACCATAGTGCCTGAAAAAGAGACTGTGATGTGCTTTTGTGAATCCCAAATAACTTTGATTTCAGAGAAGCTTTGGAGTGTCATAACTGCCTCATTAAGCAAACTTCACCAGCTGATTGTCATTGCTCTAGGGCGATACAAAATAAGAACTTATTGTCTTTTTTGATTGCAATATTTAATAAAATTATCCTGAAGAGAAAAACAAGGTTAAAAAATAAGTATATCAAATGCCTTTTTCCTAAGTATAGCAATAAGAATACATCTATGAATTATCTATATACCTTTGGCTTGTAAATGCAATACAACTGCAGAATCTAGGTAGGATGTCAGGAAAAGCCATGTTTTCTTGTGGTTGTTTTGTTTTTACAAAATTAGTGGTTTGGATACAAATGACTTAAGTAGAGGACGAATTTATCTAGATATATTTATAATGTCAATATTTTATTTTTTATTTATTTATTTTTTTTATTTCTCTTTTTGTTTTATTTTTTTTATTACATATGTGTCCATTTTTCCCCCCCTCCCTAGACAGTCCCCTAGCCTCTCCTATCCCCCAGTGTCTTATGTCCATTGGTTATGCTTATATGCATGCATAGAAGTCCTTTGGTTGATCGCTTACCCCCCTACCTCCTGCCCCCCAACCCTCCCCGGCCTTCCCGCTGCAGTTTGACAATCTGTTTGAGGCAGCTCTGCCTCTGTATCTATTATTGTTCAAAAGTTTATAATGGTCTCTATTAAGCAAGAATGAGTGAGATCATGTGGTATTTTCCCTTGAATTTATAGATTGCTTTGGGTAGTATGGGCATTTTAATGATGTTGATTCTACCAATCCATGAACACGGTATGTTCTTTCATCTGTTTATATCTTCCTCTATATCTTTTTTCAATGTCCTGTAGTTTTCTGAGTAGAGGTCTTTTACCTCTTTAGTTCAGTTTATTCCTAGGTAGCTTAATTTTTTTGTTGTGATGGTAACTGGGGTTGTTTTTATAATCTCTCTTTCTGAAAGTTCACTATTGGTGTATAGAAATGCTTCAGATTTCTTGGGGTTAATTTTGTATCCTGCTACATTGCGAAATTCATGTATTAAGTCTAGTAGCTTTTTGATGGAGTCTCTAGGGTTTTGTATGTATAATATCATGTCGTCTGTAAATAAGGACAGTTTTACTTCCTCTTTTCCAATTTGGATGCCTTTTATTTCTTCTTCCTGCTGAATTGCAATGGCTAACACTTCCAGTACTATGTTGAACAGGAGTGGTGAGAGGGGGCATCCCTGTCTTGTTCCTGTTCTTAGGGGAAATAGTGTTAGTTTTTGTCCATTGAGTATGATGCTGGCTGTGCGCCTGTCATATATGGCTTTTATTATGTTGAGGTATGATCCTTCTACTCCCGCCTTACTGAGAGTTTTTATCAAAAATGGGTGTTGAATTTTGTCAAATGCTTTTTCTGCATCAATTGATATGACCATGTGGTTTTTTTCTTTTAATTTGTTTATGTGTTGTATCACGTTTATTGATTTGTGGATATTGTACCATCCTTGCATCCCTGGGATAAAATCTACTTGGTCATGGTGTATGATCTTTCTGATGTACTGCTGGATCCGATTTGCTAAGATTTTGTTGAGGATTTTGGCATCTATGTTCCTGAGGGATATTGGCCTGTAATTCTCTTTCATTGTGTTGTCTTTACCTGGTTTTGGTATTAGGGTGATGCTGGCTTCATAGAATGAGCTTGGAAGTGTTCCTTCCTCTTGAATTTTTTGTAGTAGTCTGAGGAAGATAGGTTTTAGTTCTTCCTTGAATGTTTTGTAAAACTCCCCTCTGAAGCCATCTGGTCCTGGGCTTTTGTTTGCTGGAAGTTTTTTGATGACTGCTTCAATTTCTTCCATAGTTATTGGCCTGTTGCGATTTTTAGATTCTTCCTGATTGAGTGTTGGAATGTTGTATTTTTCTATGAATTTGTCCATTTCCTCCAGGTTGTCTAGTTTGTTGGAGTAGAGCTGTCCATAGTATTTTTTAACAATCATTTCTATTTCTGTGGGGTCTGTTGTTATTTTGCCTCTATTGTTTCTGATTTTGTTTATTTGGGTCCTCTCTCTTTGCTTCTTGGTGAATCTGTCTAGAGGTTTATCAATCTTGTTTATCCTTTCAAAGAACCAGCTCTTGGTTTCATTGATTTTCTGTATTGTTTTTTTGGTCTCTATGTCATTTATTTCTGCTCTAATCTTTATTATCTCCTTCCTTCTGCTCACTCTGGGGTTTTCTTGTTTCTCTCTTTCTAATTCTTTGAGTTGTAGAGTTAGATGATTTACTACTATTTTTTCTTGTTTTCTGAGATAGGCCTGTAGAGCTATAAACTTCCCTCTCAGGACTGCTTTCATTGTGTCCCATAGGTTTTGGATTGTTGTGTTTTCATTGTCATTAGTTTCCAGGATGTTTTTAATTTCTTCTTTGATCTCATTGGTAACCCAATCAATATTTAATAGCATGCTATTCAGCTTCCAGGTGTTTGAGTATTTTGGGTTGTTTTTATTGTAGTTTATTTCTAATATTATGCTATCATGGTCTGAGATGATGCTTTTTATGATTTCAATCTTCTTGAATTTGGGGATACTTTGCTTGTGACCCAATATATGGTCTATTTTTGAATATGTCTTATGAGCATTTGAGGAGAATGTATATTCCCTGGCTTTGGGGTGAAGTGTTCTGAAGATGTCAATTAAGTCCTTCTGATCTAGTGAGTCATTTAGGATTGCTGTATCTTTGCTGATTGTTTGTCTAGAGGGCTCATCCAGTGCTGTCAGTGGTGTCTTAAAGTCCCCTACTATGATTGTATTGTTGTCGATCTCTCCTTTGATATCTTCCAGGAGTTTTTTTATGAATTTGGGTGCTCCTGCATTGGGTGCATATATGTTTACCAGGGTTATATCTTCTTGTTGTATTGATCCCTTTAGTATTATGAAGTGGCCTTCCTTATCTCTTGTTATGGCCTTCACTTTGAGGTCTATTTTGTCTGATATAAGTATTGCTACCCCAGCTTTCTTTTCCTTTCCATTTGCCTGAAAGATATTTTTCCATCCTTTCACTTTCAGTCTGTGTGAGTCCCTTCTAATGAGGTGGGTTTCTTGTAGACAGCAGATGTATGGGTCATTTTTTTTTTTATCCATTCAGCCACTCGATGTCTTTTCATTGGAGCATTTAGTCCGTTTACGTTTAAAGTTATTATTGAAAGGTACTTGTTTGTAGCCATTTCTTCTTTTATGTGGCTGTTTTTTTTCTGAGCTTTTTATTTCTTCTTTTTATACCAGACCCTTTAGCATTCCTTGCATTGCTGGCTTGGTGGTGATAAACTCCCTTAGCCTTTTTTGTCTGTGAAGCTTCTTATTTCCCCTTCAAGTTTGAATGATAGCCTTGCTGGATAGAGTATTCTTGGATTCAGTCCTTTGCTTTGCATCACTTTGTAAATTTCCGTCCATTCTTTTCTGGCCTGATGTGTTTCTGTTGAGAAATGATTTGATAATCTAATGGGAGATCCCTTGTATGTAACTTTCCGTCTTTCTCGTGCAGCCTGTAAGATTCTCTCTTTGTCCTGAACATTTGCCATGGTAATTATGATGTGTCTTGGTGTGGGTCTTTTCGGGTTCACCTTGTTTGGGACTCTCTGGGCTTGTGTGACTTTTTTCTTCCCCATCTCAGGGAAGTTTTCTTATATTATTTCTTCAAATACGTTTTCTAATCCTTGTTCATCTTTCTTTTGTTCTGGTACCCCTATTATTCATATGTTGTTTCGTTTCATGTTGTCCCAAAGCTCCCTTAGGCTCTCCTCCTGTCTTTTAATTTTTTTCTCTAATTGCAGTACATTTTGGGTGTGTTTTGCTTCCTTGTCTTCTAATTCACTAATTCGGTCCTCCCCTTCTCCTAGTCTACTGTTGATACTTTCAATGGTGTTTTTCATTGCAGCTATGTCACTCTTCATTTCTTGTTGGGTCTTACTTAAGTTGTTTATTTTTTTATCTGTTTCTTCTAGCTTCTTCCATATGTTATTGATTTTTTTCATCTGTTTCTTCTTGCTTCTTGCAGAGGTTGTCGATTTTTTCCTCCATCCGGTTTATGCACTCTAGGACCTTTATTCTGAATATTTTTTCTGTCATGTTGCATGCCTCTGTATTACTTAGCTGCTTTTCTGGAGAGTCCTCCTTCTCTTTCCTTTGGGGGTTTCTTTGTCTACCCATGTTTGATCTCACCGACTTATCTAGATGTTGAGTTGTTCAGTGGCTGCTCCCTGGGTGGCAGTGGCTCCTCGGCCTGTTGTTGCTCCCCGGGCAGTTGCAGTAGCAGCTGATCCTCATTTGGCAGCAGTTCCTCTGGTGAGTGCTGTTCACAGCTGTGGTGGCTCTTCTGGCTGGTCGGGTAA
This sequence comes from Myotis nattereri, assembly GCF_964212035.1. Lineage (NCBI taxonomy): Eukaryota > Metazoa > Chordata > Mammalia > Chiroptera > Vespertilionidae > Myotis > Myotis nattereri. The sequence continues at coordinate 83,173,729 of NC_138077.1, forward strand.
GGCTTCACGTACAGCTGCTGTTCCTCAGCAGAGGGTGTGGTGCTCAGGAGACTGCTGTTGCTTGGATCTGCTGCATTGATTTAAAGGCACAAAATACAACATAACAAGGCACCACGTACCAGGCACTAAACACAAATATATTCACGATATTAATAACCCCAAATAAAGGTGACTGCCTGAATTAAGAGAATTAGGGGATAAGGAAGAAGGTAGATAAAAAGAAAAAAGAAAATAAAAGTAGGGACCAAAAAAAGGAGTGCAAAAATGAAATTGGGAATAAGGAGGGGGGAAAATAAAAGTGAGAAAAGAAAAGAAAAAAAAGAGCGAAAAGAGAGAATGAATTGGAAGAGGGTAGAGACTTTTTATATTAGGAGACTACTCCTATAGAACTGCCACTAATCCCAAAAAATTCCAGCAACAGCTCCCTGGAGATGGATGCAAACTAGAAACAACCAATAATATAACGATGAAAATAGAATGGAGAACACTAATCCCAAAATAAAATAAATAGAAAATAAAATGGCACTTTAAAAAATGGTAAAATGGTAGCAGTAATAATATTGGTTAAAAATAAGAAGGTAGTAATTAAAAGGGTAAAATCAGGTGATGGAAAAAGAAGAAGAAAGGAAGAAAAAAAAGAAAAAAGAATATGAAAAAAAAGGAAAAAAGAAATTGGTTTCTTAGTTAAAAGGTGAAAAAAGAAAAAAAAATTGCAATAGTGAAGGTCCTTCGGTTCTCCTATTTTTCAGTCTGGCTTGCCTTTAGTCCTGCCAGGTATTTACGAGAGTGTTGAGTTTCCCTGCGACACACTGTTCCTCTGTGTTGTAAACCACAGTCCTTATTTTAAAGCAGGCCATATTTGTTTCCCAGAATGCCTTATTTTGTGTTTAGCAAAGAGTCAGTTTGTGGCTCAGCCTCTGGGTGTCAGTGTTCTGGGGTTGGCCTCTGAGGCTATACGGCTTCTCGCACTTAAAACTGATTTGGGGAGGTCAACTATCCAGAGCTGATTCCTTAATAGTTACCCTCTCTGTCTTATTTTTTATTAGAGTTATCAATTTGTTAAATTTTGGAGGAATTGTGTATAATTTTGAGTATTAGAACCCATTTCATATAACATCTTCAAGTCACATTTAATATATGTTAAAGCTGATATTTCTGAAAGAATTTAGTTCCAGCATCTAAGAAATGTGACACTGTGGTTAAGTTCATAGACATTTAATATTTTTGTTTTCTTGGAGAATTGATTACTTAATGCCACTTTTATACCTTGTTCTGAAATCTTGTCTGAAATTACTGTAGTTACTCCACTTTCTCTTAAGTACTGTTAAATATTCCATAGTCTTTACTCTGACTCTATTAAAGTCTTTATATTTAAAATGGGTTTCTATAGAAAAGAAAATTTCCATATGTTAGTATGTTTAAATCATTCACATTTACATACAATTTCTTGTTTTTCTGTTTCTGCAGAGAAGATAGACTTATAAAATCATCAATAACTAAGCACTAAGCTTGAGTGCTGCCAAGTGTCTTTTATATTTTAAGCAGAACATTATAAACCATCAATCAGTTAGTTAACCCACTGTGAGGACGTGGTTGGAAAGTCTGTAAAAAGGATTCTCCAAAAGGCTGGGGGCCTAGGGGGACCTTGCCAAAGGTGGCAGCCCCTGCCTTGACTTTTCCAAACAAGTCTGAGCCCCAGGTGTTTTACTTGAATCTTTGTTTAGTCTTTACACCCGACCTTGTAGAAGCATGTGCTATCTCAAGGATACTCACCCCGCGGATTGTATCTAGAGGTTAATTTTAGTTCAAGTTGTTGCTAAAGCTTAAGGATGCAGGCCAATGGGACTATCCAGTTCCTTTATCAAGGCAGTCCCTTAGCCCTCTCTTTCACAGAAACATGTGTCAGAGTAACCCATTCATCCGTCACTCAGGGTCTGTTGGCCAGTCCCAGCAACCACGCCCCCTTTTGGTCACCAAAAGTGAAAGTCAGACTTTCAGGGGTTCCTGGAGATAAACATAGAGCTTACCCAATGCAGTTGCACTTCCCTGGCACATTCACTATGAGTCCGTGATCAATCATGTGATCAATTAAACAATATATTATCTACATATACCACATGACTGATACACGTATGTGTGGGTCAAGTATAAAGAAAAGCATGCAAATGGTAAACACAGTATGCAGAGTTACTAGCTCTTAAAAGAAATGGAGAGGGTAGGATTTGGGGCAAGAACATGGGAGTTTTCTAGGATATTGGTTATGATCAATTTCTTAAGCTGTGTAGCAGACACAGGTGTGTTTCCTTTATTAGTAGTCATTATACTCTCATATATGTTATAAATATCCTAATATTCTTGTATTTATTATTTTCTGTGAACTAATCTAAATGTTTTGTGTATATTAACTCCTTTTATTCTCATAATGCTACTGTGATACTCATTTCACCAAAGTGCAAACTGAAGTTTAGAGAGGGCAAGTAACCTCCTGATACTACAGAGTTAGTAAATGTGTCACCCAGTGTGACAATAAATTAGATAAAGTCCCCCAAACAAGCTATCTTCAGTTTGAAATTTTAGGAGATTGGCACTGTATTATGAATTCTGATTTTGGGTTACCAAATGAGATTCTGATTTTGGGTTACTTCATCTTTATAAAATGGGATAACTTTAGACTTTACTACTACTATAGGCATTTTGAAAGGTAGAGTTTATAACTAAACTGATTAGATCAAAAAATATAAAAGTAAAACATTTAAAAAGCAATGAAATATGATTGGGGTACTGGGATAAGTCTAAATAAAAAGCAATTTTTATATATTAGCCAAATTGAAAAATTAAAGTATGAAAATAGTTAAGAAAACAGTACATTTTATTCACAGATAAAATATGGGTGAATGATACCCAAACTTTGGAAAAGAAAAAAAACAGTTTAATTTATTTGAAAAAATGCCCTTGCCATTCAATTTGCTGAGAGAGAGAAAGAAAAACTATGCAGGTGATGATTTTTTAAAAGCTTCACTTTTATATGAAAAACTGCTTGCAAGTACATTTTGTAGAAGAATAACTGCTAAAAACAACTGTGCAAAGCCACCATGGGTTGTCTTGTTTGGAGATCATTGTCACATCACCCAGGCTTACAAGCTGTTTCTCCTCATACTCTTAAGAGTGTTGGATAAGGGAAAGTTACCACATTACTTTACCTGTAATTTCACCCATTTCTGTGTAATAAGAATCTATAATAATATAAAAGTATATTTAAATATGATTTTACTATTTTGTTGAATAACAATCTCAGTACTAAGCTGGCTAGAACTTTGGAGCATATGGGGAAGGATGTCCATACCATAAAATTTGTTTTTACTGGTAATGATTATTTTAATGCACCTCTGACTTATTTCAAACTAAAAGCATTGTACCAAATGATAAAGACACAAAATAAAGAGACAACTACATAAAAGATTTTTATTTTTTTTACTTTATATATGATTTAAGAAAAAAGCCCAAATCTCCTTAATGCCTTTCATAAAAGGCAACAGCATGAAATATTTTGTTTCATTAAATACACTTATAAATTGATAGGGTCTTCTAACTTACTATAATTACCATCTGAACCAAAATCCAACTTCATCTGTAAGATCAGAAAACTATGTATACTTCCCATACTCCATCAGTGCTCAACCTATAGGTCACGACCCCTTTGGGGGTCGAATGACCCTTTCACAGGGGTGGCCTAAGACCATCGGAAAACACATATATAATTACATATTGTTTTTGTGATTAATCACTATGCTTTAATTATGTTCAATTTGTAACAATGAAAATACATCCTGCATATAAGATATTTACATTACGATTGATAACTAGCAAAATTACAGTTATGATGTAGCAACAAAAATAATTTTATGGTTGGGGGTTACCACAACATGAAGAACTGTATTAAAAGGTCGCGGCATTAGGAAGGTTGAGAACCACTGCCATACACCATCTGTTAATGAGGTAAGAAATTAGGAGCCAGCGGTCCCGAATTGTGAGAGGGATGTCAACTGCCAGTTTAGGCCCGATCCCTGGGACTGGCAGTCAGACATCCCCCGAGGGGTCCCAGATTAGAGACGGTGCAGGCTAGACTGAGGATATACCCCCCCATGCAAGAATATTGTGCACTGGGCCTCTGGTATTGTATAATCCTATCTAATAATAGAGAAACATGGTAATTAACCGTAACTTCGCTACCCTTCCCATTGGCTAATCAGCGAGATATGAAAATTAACTGCCAACCCAGATGGCGGCCGGCAGCCAGGCAGCTGAAGCGAACAGGAGGCTTGCTTTCTCCAGTGATGGAGGAAGCCAAGGTTCCCCGTCTGCTGCTGCCGGCGTCTGAGCTGCAGTCTAAGAAACAATGTTGCAATTATAGAAGGTAAATAAACCCCAGAAACCAGCTTTCAGCCATCAGAGCTGGAGCTAGCAGGACCGCAACAGTGTTACAGTTATAGAACCCAAACAAATCCAGATACCTGCTTTTAGCAGCTGAGGTCTCAGAGCTGGAGCCAAGCCTCAGAGCTAAAGCCGGCTCAGTTCCAGTGACAGCCATAGAAGTTAAATAAATCCCAGAATTAAAAAAAAAAAGAAAAAAAGGAGAGGTTGGGAGCTTCAGTCACCGCCATCCTGAAAACGGCCCTCAGCCCCTCACCCAGACTGGCCAGGCACCCCAGTGGGGACCCTCACCCTGAAGGGTGTGTGACCAGCTGCAAACAGCCATCATCCCCTCATCCAGGCTGGCCAGGCACCCAAGTGGGACCCCCACCCTGATCCAGGACACCATTCAGGGTAAACCAGATGGCCCCCACACATGCACCAGGCCTCTATCCTATATTGTAAAAGGGTAATATGCAAAGTGACCCTAACAGCAGAAGGACTGGGAATGACTGGTCACTATGACACACACTGACCACCAGGGTGCAGATGCTCAATGCAGGAGCTGCCCCCTGGTGGTCAGGGTGCTCTCCATGGGAAGAGCTCTGTTCAGCCATAAGCCAGGCTGATGGCTGCAGGTGCAGCAGTGGTGGTGGGAGCCTCTCCTGCCTCCTCAGCAGCGCTAAGGATGTCCGACTGCAGCTTAGGTCTGCTCCCTGCTGGTGAGTGGGCATCGCCTGAGAGCTGCTGGGCTGCCAGAGGGATGTCTGATTGCCATCTTAGGCCCAATCCCCCGGGAAGCAGGCCTAAGCAAGCAAGTGGTCATCCCCTGAGGGGTCCCAGACTGTGAGAGGGCACAGGCTGGGCTGAGGGACCCTCCCTCCCCCACGAGTGCACAAATTTTTGTGCACTGGGCCTCTAGTATATTATAATAGAGTAAATATATTTATTGTATAAATATTTTTAAAAATTGTTATCTCTAATAATTCCAGTAGCTATATCTAAACTATAGAAAAAGTACAATGGCAAGAACCTTGTGATTTATGACAATCATATGAGTTAAACATGGTAAATCATAATTTATAGATAAAAAAATTGCAAAAAGAAGTGAAGTCTGGGCTGTTCAGGAAATCACTTACATCCCTGTAGACAGTAAGTATGCACACCGTATGCAGATCCGGCCTGTTGGATTACAAGAGCCTTGGCTGACACACATTGTCCTGCGGTTGGGTTGGAGCAGCAGGAAAAGCAGAGGTGGGGAGACACAGCAAGGTGTTCCTGTGTCTGCACAAGAACAAGGTAGCCGAGGCACACATGTGGGATTGAGCTCATACTGTGGACGGCCAGAAGCCAAAGATGCACTTTGCACTCCTGTTGTAAAATGGTCTGTCTTACCTAGTCTTCAAAATAGTCACTTTAAATTTGCACATAAACTTAATAGATTTTGAAGCCCTTGAGTTCTATCAACCAGCGCCCCTCACTGTCCCAGGATCTTAGTGCATAAATGAAGCCTAGGAATAAAATTGCATGAGTTTGCTGTGAAATATGCAGACAACATGCAAAGCCTTGTCCATGTAAAATACAGCAGGATTCATTGTCTCAGGCAACATGATACATTAAATAATAGGGCAGGCCATAACAGCACACCTTGGTAACTAAATTGGTTTTAGCTCTTAAATAATAATCTAAAATATACCTCTTACAAAAGTTCATAATTAGTCAAAATTATTAGCAATCTTATTAAAGTGCATTTTCTTTTCTTTTTTTGCGTGAATTCTCACCCAAGGATATTTTTTCCATTGATTTTTAGAGAGTGGAAGGTAGGGGGAGAGACAGAGAGAGAAACATCGATGTTAGACAAGAGAGAGACATGGATTGGTTGTGTCCCACACACGCTCTGTCAGGGGCCCAGGGATGGAGCCTGTAACCAAGGTACTTGCCCTTGACCAGGATCAACCCATGACCCTTCAGTCTGAGGCCAATGCTATAACCACTGAGGTACCATCCAGGCAAAGAACATTTTCTTTCTTGTCATAATAGTATACATACAAATCACTCATGAATTTTGTCCCACTATGATAATCAGTCCATAACAGATTTGGTTAATGCTAGGGTGTCTCATGTAAAAGAAAATTGTACATAAATTCTAAAATTCAACCAGCATTAGGGTCTTGTAATTCTGGATTAAAGACAACTAATTTAGAACCAATAAGTCATGAAATTGAGCAGTATAAACATACATTTAAGTAATTAATTATTTTACTTTTGTAATTATTTCACCAAAATTAGCCTACCTTGTGACTTTATGTATGCAAGAAATAGTGTTTATATTAAATATGAAACATAATATATTGATTATTCCTTGGGATCATATATAATATACAAAAACTTGTATCATTTTGCAAGGAAATTTCTTTGATTAGATTAATAATAACATTAAAAATAAACAGACTAAAACAACCTTTGGGCAACACAGGTAATGTTTTTCATTTTATTTCCTAGTCATCTAAACTTCCTGCCCTCTCATGTGGTTGATTTAAAATTTAAAACCACAAAACTAAACTAATATTATATTGTATGTCAATTGTACTACAATAAAAAAAAGTTATTGTTGTTCTTGCTCAGAATCAGGGAATAACATTCCAATGCTCTCTGTCTATGGGACTGAATTCCACTGCTCATGCATTAGATTACAATTTGTACTTTACAAATAAGTATAAATATTTCATGTTTTTCTTTATTAATGTAACTTTGCTTAATTTGATCTGGTTATAATAGGAAAACGTTTTGACCTCCTTTTTTATTTTATTTGAAAAGTTTCTTTAAAAATGTTTTCCCACTCTGTTGTATTGCTGTTATTTTTTATTTTTCTCAGGTCTTCAAAAATCTCTTTGTTATCTTGCAAGACTCTAGGAGAAGAGTAAAGTGCTGTCCGATGCACATCTAGAATAAACTGGTTCTGAACTATTTCACAAAGCAATGACTGTGGCTAACAGTTGCTCAGAGCTGGCCTTGAAAGCATTTCTCTGTCTATTCTGCTGTAAACTGTTGTATACCAAAGGTTTCAGATATGGAAACACCTGGCACTTTAAATAAGTTATTCATTTGGGACTACAGAAGTGCCTACAATTAAGCACTCTGGAGAAGAGTCTAGAACATATTTGTTTTCATTCATGTAACAAACATTGAAGTGATTGCAATGTACCCAGCATAATGCTATACAAATGTGATACAAAGTTCATGTGTGTGTGTGTGTGTATACATATATAATGTCTTCATGGATTTATATTTGACTTGGTAACAGAGGAACATATAAACAGAAACGTGATATTAATAATGACTCTGAGCAACTCTTCCAACTTGCTATGGCCTCCATTTTCTCTCTGATTAGCCATTTATAGATGATACTCCTGAAAATATTTTCCAATAATTATGTTCACATTAATCTCCTTTGTCATTTTTAATTAGGAGCATAGTTATGATACTTTCACTTTGTCACTGTTGAGTAATACCACAAGCAATCCAGAGTGTAAAGGGGTGGTGGGGGCTGGGCAAAGAGGGTGGGGGGAAATGAGGCCATTTGTAATAGTGGCAATAATAAAAAGAAAGTAAAAAAACCTCTGAATTTCATATCCCCACCAGTATTTTTGAAATAATAATAGTAATCATTAATAAAATTAGGTACTCATCAGACATAAGTGTCAGAAAAAATATTCCAAAATAGAGAAGTATATGAAAAATGAGGGAACATATTTTTTTAGGATTTTGTTTATAGATACAAGTAAAAGAAGATAACACTAATTAACGAGGAACATCTCATTGGGTATTTCAGAGAATTATGAAGTCAATAGAACCAAGATCAAGGTTCAATTTCTTAGAAAAATGTCCAAAATCTTACACAATAATGACCTTAGGAAATTTAAATTACTGCTTCAGGCTCAGCAAACATCAGAAATAATAATTTGCTGTTCACTATTTGCACTCTTACAGTGAGAACATGATTTTGCAAAAACAGCATCTCCCGAACGTCAGATAACTTTGTTGTCAACTTTATAGGAAAATTAGTTTAATGTCAGCCTTTGTTTCTCATGGATGCCTTTCATGAATGCATCATATTAGTGGAGCCTACATAATACATAGCATTCTAATAGAAAACAGTAGGAAATATGATTTTTTAAAAATTCTGGTTTCTACCTTTAGAGTGAAGATTTATAAAACTTAAAATTTACATCTATGACTAGAGTGTTCAAAGGTTGCAGAATAGCTAGAAAATTGGTCTATTATGATATTATTTGGTTTTGTTTAAATTAAAATTATCAAATTTATCCTCTAAAACCATTTATAAAAGATTACTGGACAATATTTAAAAAATAAAATCATTAATATCCAATGGTACTTTTTGTTATCAATTATGACTACCTCTCAAAATGTATAATGCGTTGTTAATTTTACAATAGGTGAAATTTTGTTTAAATGATATGAAATAAAAGTACTATTCAGTGTTTTCTAAGTGTGAATAAGTCTATTAATATCAATAAACTTTTCCTGCCCTAAAGTAGGATAATAGTGTGTTTATTTCATATCAAATGACAATTTTAGATACAACTATGCAATTAAGAAATTAAGATAATTGAAATATTTTTAATTACTGATATGTTATAGTTATCTTTTTATTGAGTTTATTGAGGTGACATTGTCCACAAAACCATATAGGTTTCTAGAGTAAAACGCAATAAAACATCAACTGCACAATCCATCATGTGCCATTGCATCAAGAAAAGTTTTTTTCTGGTCCCATTTTTACCCCCTTTTGCCCACCTCCACCTACCAGTGATGGCGAACCTATGACACGCGTGTCAGAGGTGACACGCGAACTCATTTTTTTGGTTGATTTTTCTTTGTTAAATGGCAGTTAAATATATAAAATAAATATCAGAAATATAAGTCTTTGTTTTACTATGGTTGCAAATATCAAAACATTTCTATATGTGACACGGCACCAGAGTTAAGTTAGGGTTTTCAAAATGCTGACACGCTGAGCTCAAAAGGTTCACCATCACTGCCCTAGACACTACCTTTGGCTATCACCACACTGTTGTCTGTGTCTATGTGTTTCATATATATATATATATATATATATATATATATATATATATATATAAATTTATTTATTTATTATTTTTATTTTTTGCTTAATCCCTTCACCTTCTTTCATCCATTCCCTCAACTCTCCTCCCCTCTGATAGCTAACAGTCTGTTCCCTGTATCCATGCCTCTGTTTCTATTTTATTTATTTTTAAATTTTTATTGTTTAAAGTATTACATATGTCTCCTTTTTCCCTCATTAACCTCTCCCCAGCAATTCCCACCCTCCAGAACATGCCCTCACCACCCCCTACTGTCTTTGTCTATGGTTTATGCTTATGTGCATGCATACAAGTCCTTTGATTTCTTTCTTACCTCCCCCCACCTTCCCTCTGAGGTTAAACAGTGTGTTTCATGGTTATATGTCTCTGGATTTATTTTTTATAATTAGTTTATGTTGTTCATTATATTCCACAAATAAGTGAGATCCTGTGATATTTATCTTTCTCTGTCTGGCTTACTTCACTTAGCATAATGCTCTCCAGGTCCATCCATGCTTTTGCAAATGGTGTGTTCCTTCTTTTTTACAGCAGCTCAGTATTCCATTGTGTAGATGTACCACCTTTTTTAAAATATATTTTTATTAATTTCAGAGAGAAAGGGAGAGGGGGAGAGAGATCAAAACATCAATGATGAGAGAGAATATTGATTGGCTGCTTCCTGCATGCACCCTACTGGGGACTGAGCCCACTACCTGGGGATCTGCCCTTGACTGGACTCAAACCTGGGGCCCTTCAGTCCATAGCCTGATGCTCTATCCACTGAGCCAAATCATCTAGGGCTGTACAGCTGTTTTTTAATCCATTCATCTGCTGATGAGCACTGAGGCTGTTTCCAAATCTTAGCTATGGTGAATTGTGCTGCTATGGACATAAGGGTGCATTTATCCTTTCTGATTGGGATTTCTGATTTTTTGAAATATATTACTGGCAGTGGGATCACTGGGTCAAATGGGAGTTCCATTTTTAGTTTTTTGAGGACACTCCATACTGTTCTCTATAGTGGCTGCACCAAACTGCATTCCCACCAGCAGTGCATGAGGGTTCCTTTTTCTCCACATCCTCTCCAGCACTTGTCATTTGTTGATCTCTTGATGATAGCCATTCTGACATGTATGAGATGTTACTTCATTCTTGTTTTGATTTGCATCTCTCTGATGATTAGTGACTCTGAGCATGTTTTCAAATGCCTCTTGGTCTTCTGAATATCCTCTTTGGAAAGTGTGTATTTAGGTCCTTTGCCCATTTTCTGATTAGATTGTTTATCTTCCTTTTGTTAAGTTGTATGAGTTCCCTATACCTTTTGGAGATTAAACCCTTATTGGAGATAACATTGGCAAATATGTTCTCCCATGCAGTAGGCTTTCTTGTTGTTTTGTTGATGGTTTCTTTTGCTGTATAAAAGCTTTTTATTTTGATGTAGTTCCATTTGTTTATTTTCTCCTTAGTTTCCATTGTCCTAGGAGATGTACCAGTAAACATATTTCTCCAATATGTGTCTGATATTTTGCTGCCTTTGATTTCTTCTAAGAAATTCTTATGGGTTCCTGTCTTAATTTTAAGTCCTTTATCCATTTTAAGTTTATTTTTATGTATGGTGTAAGTTCGTGATCTAGTTGCATTTTTTTGCATGTATCTATCCAGTTTTCCCAACACCATTTCTTGAAGAGACTGTCTTGACTCTATTGTATGCTTTTTGCTTCCTTTGTCAAATATTAATTGAGCATAATGTCTTGGGTCAATTTCTCAGTTCTCTGTTCTGTCCCATTGGTCTATATGTCTGTTTTTGTGCCAGTACCAGGCAGTTTTGAGAACAGTGGCTTTGTAATATAGCTTGATATTAGATTATTTTGTTCATTAGATTCCACATTTAAGTGAGATAAAGTAGGATTTGTCTTTTTCTGGCTGGCTTATTTCGCTTAGCATAATTTCCTTTTTTTTTTTTTTTAACAGCCAAGTAGTATTCCACTGTGTAAATGCACCAAAGGTTTTTTATCTACTGATGGGCACTTGGGCTGTTTCCAGATCTTCACTATTGTAAATAAGGCTGCTTTGAAAAAAAATAAGGCTGCTTTGAACATAGGGGTGCTGTGGGAACCCTAATCAGAGTACACCGGATGTTTGAGGCCAATTTGAGTGTGGGGGCCCTGTCCAGAGTATGCCAGATGCTCAACACCAATTTGTTATATGCAGGTGCTAAAATAAGGACACAGCGATAGCACTGTATACATTACGCAGGAGTAATTTTCTGTAACCAAAACCCTGATGTCACATTTGGCCAGAAGTCTCTTTTGGCTAAGTGGGTATACAGTATGTTACTGACCAGCCGGTGCGTGGCTGCTTGGTATGACTCCTGTGTTTGCTACGATATTAGCAAGGGCTGCTATGTTAGCAGTGCCTGCCTTCGTGAGGCTACTTTAAAGAACTGTTTTGTCTAATGGCTCCTTAGTAGCAATGGCTACATGGCCACTGGCTCTTACAATAAAGACTCTTCTATGCCTATGACTTCTCATATCTTCTCGAATACCCAGCGCCCAAGAAGATCCAGTTCCTGGGAGAGAAGGACCTCTGACACCACAGGTGCATATATTTTTTTTGAATTAGTGTTTCAGGGTTCTTAGAATATATTCCCTTAAGTGGGATCACTGGGTCAAAAGGCAGTTTCATTTTTAATTTTTTGAGGAAACTCTAAACTGTTTTCCACAGTGGCTGCACCAGTCTCCAATTCCACCAACAGTGCATGAGGGTTCCCTTTCACTAAGCCCGCCCCAACACTTGTTGTTTATTGATATATTTATGACTAGTGACCTGGTGCACAGATTTGTGCACATTGAAAGGAAATTAATTAGAAGGTGACTGCCAGGGCAGGACTGGGTGAGATGGGCCAGACATACCCTGGAGCCAGTCCCTCCCCGACCGGCACCTGGGATGGCGCTGTGGCTCAAAGGGCATCTGCAGAGTGAGTGGGGTCCTTCCACCAGGTGGGGTCCCTCAGCCTGGCCTGTGGGGATCAGGCCAAAACTGGCTCTACGACATCCCCTGAGGGGTCCTGGAGTGTGAGAGGGCATTCTGCAAAGTTGCTGTCTTACAGGGTGTGTAACACAAACTCAATTTTTCAGTAAACCAGATTCAGGGCAGCCGACAGTGCACCAGCAACAACATAACCAATGGCTTGAAGGTGGAATTGTGTGGCCCTGCAAGAAATTGGGTTAGCTCCTCTCTGGTTTTGGGGTGTGTCACCCAAGAACCACTGCTGCCAAGTCACTGCAGCTCAACAGCTCCTGTGTTGAGCATCTGCCCCCTGGAGGTCAGTGTGCATCATAGCTACCGGTTGGACAGACACCTAGCATATTAGCCTTTTATATATAGACTAGAGGCCCGGTGCACAAAAATTAGTGCACTCGGGGGAGAGGGAGGGTCCCTCAGCCAGGCCTGTGCACTCTCACAGTCGGGAACCACTTGGGAGATAACGACCTGCTGGCTTAGGCCTGCTCCCGGGTGGCAGGGGCAGGCCCAATCCCTAGGTGCAGCCCCTGGTTGGGCTCAGAGCAGGGCTAATTGGGGAGTTGGGGCGCCGCCCCCTGTCATGCCCAGAGCAGGGTGGATCGGGAGGTTGATATGCCACCCTCAGTCACGCTCAGGGTGGGGCCGATTGGGGGTTTGGGGCACTGGCCCCTGTCATGCACAGAGCAGGGCGGATTGGGAGGTTGCGATGCCACCCTCAGTCATGCTCAGGTAGGGCTGATTGGGGGTTGGGGCACCACCCCCTGTCACACTCAAGGCAGGGTCGATGGGGAGGTTGCGGCGCCACACCCTGTCACGCACAGAGCAGGGCCAATCAGGGGGTTGGGGTGCTGCCCCCTGTCACACACGGAGCAGGGCCCATCAGGGGGGTTGGGGCTCCATACCCTGTCACGCACAGAGCAGGGTCAATCAGGGGGTTGGGGAGCTCCCCCCTGTCATGCACAGAGCAGGGCTGATCAGGGGGTTGAGGAGCTTCCCCCTGTCACTCACAGAGTAGGGCTGATAGGGGAGTTGGGGCACCGCCCCCTGTCACACACAAAGCAGGGCCAATCAGGGGGTTGGGGCACCACCACTGTCACACTCAGGGCAGGACCAATGGGGAGGTTATGGCTCTACCCCATCACACACAGAGCAGGGCCCGTGGGGGGAGGGGGATGGGGCGCCACCCTCTATCACCCACAGAGCAGGGCCGATCAGGGGTTTGGGGTGCCGCCACTCTCACAATAAGGGCTAGGCCAATGGGGAGGTTATGGCTCTACCCCGTCACACATAAAGCTGGGCCCGGGGGGGTGGGGGTTGGGGCACCGCACCCTGTCACACACAGAGCAGGGCCCGTGTGGGTGAGGGTAGGGGCACAGCACCCTGTCACACACAGAGCCGCAGGGCAATCAGGCAGTTGGGGAGCTCCCCTTCATCAGGCACAGAGCAGGGCTGATCAGGAGGTTGGGGCGCCTTTCCCTGTCACGAACAGAGCTGTAGGGCAATCAGGGGGTTTGGGCACTGCCCCCTGTCACACTGATCCCGGTGCCGGGAGGCCTCGCGGCTCCGCTGATTCTGGTGCTGGGAGGCATATTACCCTTTTAATATATAGGATAGTGCCCTGGTGCATGGGTGGGGGCAGGCTGGTTTGCCCTGAAGGGTGTCCTGGATCAGGGTGGGGGTCCCCACTAGGGTGCCTGGCCAGCCTGGGTGAGGGGATGATGGCTGTTTGCAGCTGGTCACACACCCTTCAGGGTGGGAGTCCCCACTGGGGTGCCTGGCCAGTCTGGGTGAGGGGCTGAGGGCTATTTTCAGGCTGGCAGGTGACTGAAGCTCCCAACTGCTCCTTTTGTTTTCTTTTTTTTTTTAATTCTGGGCCAGCTTTATCTCTGGCTCCAGCTCTGAGGCCTCTGCTGCTGAAAGAAGGTATCTGGTTTGTTTGGGTTCTATAATTGAAACACTGTATCAACTCCAGCTCTGGGATCCTGGCTGGCTGAAAGCATGTTTCTGGGATTTTGTTTAGCTTCTATATTTGTAACAATGTTTCAAACTGCAAGCTCAGAGGCTGGCAGCAGCAGGTGGGGAACGTTGGAGTCCTCCGTCACTGAAGCAAGGAAGCCTCATGTTAGCTTCAAGCTGCCTGGCTGCCGGCTGTCATCTTGGCTGGCAGTTAATTTGCATATTGCCCTGATTAGCCAATGGGAAGGGTAGCGGATGTATGACTAATTACCATGTTTCTCTTTTATTAGATAGGATAGCCATTCTGATAGGTGTATGTGATATCTCATTGTGGTTTTATTTAGCAACTCTATGATAATTAGTGATGTTGATAATTTTTTAATCTTTAATATATAAATTATTTGTGCATTACTTTTAGAAAGGCGAAAAATGATCAACAAAACATCAGCCCCCCTCCCCCACAAAAAGAAACAAAAAAATCAGCCCAGAAAACATTATTGATTTTATGAAAATCTAAGTTTAAAGTATTAAGAAATAATTCAAAATATGTGGAAATGAAGTATTTGCAAGATTTATTCCTACTATTTAATGGAGATAATTAATGTTATGATACTGGATATGGTTAAAAATCAAAATTAGATTTAAAATAGTCAGCTGAGAGACTTTATAATACAAAGCAAGAAAAATAAATCTTGATATTGCAAATAAAACAAAAAAAGGACTTCAACCAAATTAACACTGCCGAATCCTGATTCTGCATTATAAAATGCAAATTTGAGGGGGGCAATCCAGAAACCAGAGATACAAAGCAAATAATTAATAGTATTAAAGAGAAAATTGATTGTTAAATCATGCATGCATCCTTTGCCTCAATCAGCAAACTAACTCTGAGCATTTTGTTTGCCCTGAAGCATTGTAAGTAGTGAAAATATGGGTCAACGTGAAAAATCAAGAGCATCCTCGTGGTGGAGAAAACCATTGAATATGAGATATAAGTTCAGGTGGTTGCAAGTGCTATGAAAAGAAATAAAGTAGCTAAAGAAGACCATATGGAAAGTGGTGAAAATTTAATGTTAAGGCGGTGAGGGAATACTTCAAGGAAAACTTCCTGAAAGAGATAGAAGCGTCATGTTAAGGCCTGGGGGAAGCAAGCACTATATCCTATTCCTGCTATTTTTCAGTAGCTGAAACAAATTTAAAATGTTCACTTAACAATCTCCAAATTCAGCCAATACCACTATCCTACTTGGGGAAATGTTTGCAGAGTACTTTCCCTCTATTATTGTTTTGTATTTTAGTTCCACATTGCCCCTACCTTTAAAAAACCCCCACCTAATTATTAATGCTTCATTACATTTTAATATAAATTTACTCATTTAATCATTTAAAATTTTTTTCTTTCATCTTGTACATTTTTCTTTGGACAATCATACTAAATTGGTACAGTAGATTTTTGAACAGTGATTGTACCCAGGACATGCTCATGAATTTATTTCCCTGGCCATGGAATAACTACTTTGTTCAGACTTTTTAACTGTTCCAGAATCTGTCTAATGAAATCATTCTGATTAGCTATTTTCTTTCAGAGCTAACGCTAAAATGAGAACTGGGGATTATGATTTATATCAGATCTGATTGATTAAATTTAAGTTAATTCTTGAGAATATGTGGCCTATGGACATTCGTTTGATTGGCAGGCAGGAGAGATTGAAGCTCTTACACAGTCCATGACATAGATGTCCCCTACCAATTGAAAGCATAAAATCAAGTGTCAATCTGAGACTAAAGTATGTTCTAAAATTTAATGCAAATGCATATCAAAATCATCAAGTATCTGTTTGTTCTTTGACACAGTCATACTTCTTACAAATTAATCTAGAGTATTAATCAGAGATATTAAAGATATGTTATTTTTAGTAGTGAGTAAATAGAAATTTCTAAATATTTAAAAATATGTCATAAATCTTTAAGTAAAATTTTTAATATCACTTTCATGGGATATTTTGCAGACCTCTTACAGAAAATGTTTTAAGAAGTGAGCATGTTTATGGTAAATTATAACAAACTGTAAAATGTCATCAATTAAATAAGAGTATTTTTATAAATGAAAAAATTAATTTCCAAGGTAAGTCATAAAATATAGTGATCAGGCATTTAACAAAATGTTAATAACCAAGTTTGGCTATTGGTCATATTGTTACTTTTTTCCTCAATTTAAAAAAAAATATATGTTTTTTTACTGATTACAGAGTAATTAGTAAAACATCAATGATGAGAGAGAATCATGGATCAGCTGCCTCCTACACGCCCCACACTGGGGATCAAACCCACAACCTGGGCATGGCCTTGAGCAGGAATTGAGCTGTGACTTCCCAGTTCTTAGGTCGACACATAATTACTGAGCCATGCTGGCTGGGATCCCTATTTTTATTTTGTGTATTTGCTAAGTTTACTATATTGGATATGAATCATTAATTAGAAAAATGTCCGAAGCAAAATTGCAATTTTAAACTTTTCACATTCAAACAAAATTCCCTCTGTGCTTCTTTTTGATAAGTAAGCGTAAGAAGAGGGATAGAATATGTTTCAAAATTTAACATTTTGTGTATAATTTATATGTAATTTCATCACCTTGGGGTTCACTCCTCTCCTCCACAGTTAATTTGAAAAGGCATAAGGGCAGCTAAACCTTCCCTCCAGGCTCCACATACCCACATGCAAGGTAAATACAGCTAGATTAGAATTGGCCCAATCAATTCTATTTATACTTTTATCTCTATATTTAGAAACCAGGGCAAAAGTTCCTCTCCCTTCCACTAAAAATTCTTAATTATATCAAACAATGTACTTTAATAAAAATGCAATCTCCTGAAATAAAATATTCTTTAATCCTAAATATTAAAATTGAAACATTTTATGAGAAAAGGAGTACTAATGTGTTATTCAGTTTCCATGCTAAACAGAACTTTATATTAAGCATGAACATATGTTTGAAGGAATCCCTGCTGTTTCAAGAGAATGACACTTAACTGCATAATACTCTAATGAGATAATAGCATAGCTCATTTTCCAGTCAGGTATAATCTTTTACTTTCAAGTAGATATGGCATAAATGAGTTTAAACCTGAAAACCTGGTTAAAGTCTATCTCATGATTAATTAGTCCCTTTTAGAAATTCAGTTAAATGCTGGATGCCAAACATTAAAATGGAGAGATAATGAGTGACGGAACAGAGAAACATGGGTGTGCATAAATTGTTGTCTCTGACCTAATTTAAAGAGTTAAATTGAATATTTAACATCAAAACAAATATTATAATAATGTGTACTGTCCATCATTCTCCCAGCTGGTGTAGCATCATCAGGTTTTACCACAGCATGAATACTGACATTCTCTCATTAAGTTTAAGGTTTGTTTTAGTCAAAATACACAGTTTCTTCAAGGTTGAATATAGAAGTTGTCTTTAGAGTAGATCGGTTTTCACAGTACTGAGTAGACTTTTTTATTCTTTATAAAATTTTACTTTGAGATATTTTCAGGATGATATTGGCCCATCACCACCAGACTAAAAGCATAGAGTGGCTGCTGATGAGACAGTGGTGCCGATAAGAACATTAGTCATATACTCCAATTTCTTCATTTTTTAAATTAGAAAGCTGAGGGTAGGAGGAGTTTATTTGTAGTTATGGTCAAACAATACTTCCTAATGGATTTATCTTAGCATCTGGATGTCTGAACCCTAGATTCATCAGATTTCTTTTTAAGAATCTCTAAAAATTTCTTTGGTTATTCCCTTTACAGAAATAGAACCTAATATGAACAGTAATTGTTTTTGTAAGATAAGTTAATGATTTTAGCTTATTTAATACTACACTCCAACATAAAGGTGTTTCAGTTTACTTTTAACCTTCCAATGTTGAACATTAGTTATTTTTAAAGTCATTTTAAATAAAATTTAACTATATGAATCATACTTATATGCCATGTACTGTTAAATTTTTGCACTAATATCTAAAAGTGCTTTTTGTAGCATTAATTTTAAATTACAAATTATAAAAATGCTGATGATATCCAATTTGAGAACATATCAAGGTAAAAATAAAAGCAGAATTATGATATTTTATTACCTATTACCTGAACACAATTAAAATTTATTTCATGGTGAATTTTATTGCTTTCTTTCCTTCCTTTCATCCTTGCTTCCTTCATTTATTTTCCCTCCCTCCCTCCCTCCCTTCCTCCTTCCTTCTTTCCTCTCTCCTTTCCCCCCTTTTTTCTATCATCTATTTATTATCTATCTAATCTAATCTATCTATCATCTATCTATCTATCTATCTATCTATCTATCTATCTATCTATCATCTTTCTTTCTATCATCTATCATCTACCATCTATCTATCATCAAAGCATCTATTTATCTAACCATTCCTATGTTTTTGGACCTTGTTACTTTAAACTTACTTCTCAAAAAATGCATTGTTTTAAAGTTTGAGTAATAGTTCATTTTACAGTCAATCATGTTCACAATAGAGAAAATTGTACATTTCATTGGAATGAAACTGCCAGAAAAAATTGTTATGAAGCACTTCGAAAAGAGACATTCAATAAACTAAGGTAGGAGACTTTAACAAATATAATTATTGTAAATAAAATTGAAAACAATGAAAGTTATACATGTCTAATAAATAGTAGTAACTTGAAGGAAATATTTAAAGAAAACCCATTATTTTAAACATAATGTTGCTGGCTAGAAATGAGTACTTACAAAATTAAATCTTATTAGGCAGGGAAAGACTCTGAACTAAAAGATCCTGGTTGATTAAATGAATTTGTCATCTCTTCTGGACATATGATTGTCATTAATGCACATTAGTCCTGCCTTTTGAGATGAGAGATTGTTACCATTGCAGATACTCATGAAAGAGCATTTAGCTTAGAGCTCATAAAACAATTAAAATACCTTTAGTGACTATAAAATAGAGAATACTGCATTGGATGGATCATTAGCTTTATCTACTATACCTGTTATATTTTTAGCACACTCTTGGGAAATGCCATTTTAAAGGCCTATACTCTTTTCCTGGCATCACTTCTACAATATTAAATCAGCTAAAGCCTCAGTTTTGATAATTTATAACAAATAAGTAGTTCTAAAAATTCAAAATGACATTTTAAGGTGTGAGTCTGTCCTCAAAAAGATATTATTAGTACTTTTGGATAAAAGATTTTGTGTGTGTGAATCATAATTATGGAGGTTGGTATGAGTCTTCTTATTTCCTAGCTATTCAACTGAATATAAAATTATAGCTTCTATTATACAAAAATAACAAATACAAATAATTAGCATCCTTGAAGCCTGAAATATTGAAACTTGGCAGGAATGTTTGTCATCTATGACAATCAGGTATCCACTGGAATGTACTTATTCAGTATAGGATATTCCTCTCATTGGTGTTTATGTCAACAAGCTATGAGAACAAATTCTTTGGACATTTTCCAAGAAAGTCTTTCCTCATTGTTATATGATTGTTTACAACAAGTTTTTAAATTATAAAATCTTTTTAAAGAGTGAGTTCTTTTAAATTTAGCTTAATGGAGTTAAAATGCTGTTGATAAATAAATTATGCTCTTGACTATAAATTACCTTTCTTTCAACTTCGGTGTGTAACGTAAATGAGCACTACATAGTCCACATTTACACATTTAACCAAATGACTTGGTTATCAAAAATCACAAATTAGTCATTATTTCTTTTTTTTCTAAATAGAATCCACCTTTGGATCAAGACTGTCTAAATAGCCTGGCTGGTGTTGCTCAGTGATTGAGCATCAATCCATGAACCAGGAGGTCATAGTTTGATTCCTGGTTAGGGCACATGCCTGGGTTGTAGACTTGATCCCCAGTTGGAGGCATGTAGAGGGCAGCTGATCAATGATTCTCTCTCATCATTGATGTTCTATCTTTCTCTCCCTCTCCCTTCCTCTTTCTGAAATCAATAAAAATGTATTTTAAAAAAAGACTAAATATTTTTTTTAATTTTAGAGAGGAGAGAGAGAGAGAGAGAGAGAGAGAGAGAGAGAGAGAGAGAGAGAGAGATTTACAGGTTGCCTCCCCCACATATGCCAATTAGAGATCAAAACCTGGGTATGTACCTGACTGGGAATCAAAGCCATTACCTTTGATAGACGCTTCAATCAACTGAGCCACTGGACCAGGGCAGTGATTGGATATTTGACATGAACAAATTTCTTGAGAAATACAACTTACCAAAACAAGCATCAAGTGAAGATAAAATTACTACGTAAACTAACATTTAGGAAATAATTTTGTTATAAGCACTGTTAAAATGAAATAGCAAATAAACACTGGACTTGAGAATTTCCTAGGCAGACAAAAACCATTTAAGATATGTAAGTAAAACTAAATTCAGGTTATTTCATGAATGTAAATGAAGCTTAACCTATGTGTTTTTTTTTTCTTTTTCTTATAAATGCCTCTGACAATCATAAAGGAAACTTGTCATCTTCCTAAAATGATATGAGAAAAACATCTTTCACCAATCTCTGCCATCTGGAAACCCTCACTGTAATAACCAATTACAGTAAAGGTTAACAAAGAGTTTTCAGCTGTGATGTTAACTATTCTAGCTCATCAGAGTTGTTTTCAATAAGCCCCTGGGATTTTTTTTCCTGAGAGTTGAGCTTGGAATAAGATCAAATAGCAACAAGGTTGGGAATGGGACTTTTCAAAGATCAAAATATTACCTGTTTCTGAGGATGGGGCTTTTAACCAAGCTCCAAAAAAGGCAAGTTCCTTCTGTTTGTAAGTCAGCCAGCCCTCATGGAGTTGGGGATGGGAGATGGGAATAACTCCTTGAAAAATGCCAAATGCACACTGCTCTTCCCAGGCTTTAGTCGTTTTTTTCTGAAATAAATGCTTTTCAGTTTTATTTTGTGCCTTTTGTTAATTTCAAAAGTTTTAAAGTGTTTGATAATCATAATTTGGCAGTATTTGTATCTTATTTTTTATGCAAGAGAGTGAATTCACAGATAGCATCACTTTAACTTATGAAACACTCACCCTACTTTGGTAATAATAGATTGCAAATATAGTTGACATAAACAAGAAATATGCTTAAAAATTCTGTTTTCTAATCTCTTTCCCTAAAAATGTTAATTCATTAATCATATATTCTACTTCCAATGTTACTGTGGGTGACACTTGAAGCATTTTTCCACTGGGTGTTCTGAATTGCCATCTTTCCGTTCTCTTACAAGCCACCTATGTCAGCCTTAGTTATAAATATTACTGTTTTTAATGGCAGCAACGAATTTCTAGTCACCAGTTACTGAGGTAGTTATGATAGACTTCTTGTTAACTTATTATCCTCAACAAATGTTCTCCAGTCTCAATGGCATAAAACAGTAAGTCTTGTTTCTCTTCTACTCCTCCTAAAGGATGATGACAGGAGGAGTTCTCATGGTAATCACCGACTCAAGCTGATGGAAGCTTCATCGCAACAAGTGATTGAAGACTGACCAGGGTGTGTGTGTGTGTGTGTGTGTGTGTGTGTGTGTGTGTGTGTGTGTGGCTGGGGGATTACTTGCTCAGAGATACATACTACGTATGCTTACATTTCATTGGCAAATCAAATCATATGTGTATGACCAAATTCCACAGAGACAGGACTTGGCATTACTACCATGTGACCCTGAGAAAAAGAGAACCTATAACAAAAGATAATGGAATTATATTCCCCAAATTTGAACAATCTGTGTACTGAATCATTCATGTTAGGAAGTAAACGGGCTACTAAATTAGCTATTTAATGCCTTTTTTGGACATATCCTGCATCTGTATTGTTAAATCAGGAGATTAGCTATTACTGAGATTTTGTAGCTCTAGCCTAGGGGTGGAGAAATATATGTCATTTCCAGTACTAGTTGGATAGATTGATGGCAATTGCCCAGGGTGGTGTGTTGAGAAGGACGTGAAGCCTCTTTAAGCCTCAGTAGAAAAGGTTGCCATGACTGATTAGTATGCTTCAGATAAGCAAAACTATAGTAGTCATCTGAAATAGGCAGTTTAATCATTCTACTCTCTAGAGCTCTGAGCATAACTATGAATAGGCATGCATTAGTTCTAGAATAACAGAAGTGTTTTAAATAAAATATCATCTCAAGTACTTAGAATAGTTTTATAAAATGTATGTTGATTATAGATATCTCAAGGATAAAATGGCTCCTATCTCATGGACAAGGAAAAAAAAATACTGTCATAATGACAGTAAAGTACTATTTTCAAATGTTATATTCAATTTCCTACACATGCATACATTATATTTGTTAAATCACAAGCTTTGACTTGAGGATCAGAGAATGTTTATCTATATGGGATTCAATAATCATGAGTTGAATTTAATAATAAATTACTTGATGTCAGTTGCAAATGTTTCTAATAATCACATGTAATCAAGCCTATCTAGAAAAAATTTCCCAAGAGAACAATTTTGAACTGAAAACAAAAGATTATGTTGAAAATTAAATGAACTTTCTTGGCTTTATTCCTTCTTCCCCCAACATTTTGTACTCCTCTTTTTGTTGATCCCTTATGTGCTTTCCCCAAAAGATTCTATAAAGGAACTCCTATCAATAATTGAATAATTGCATCCCTTTCACTACTACGTGGCAAGGTTTGAAGTCCCATAAGTGAGAGGTGCTACTATCCCAGGAAGGCTAAATTTGTAGATGTTTAAGTAAAATACTGTAAGTTGCATTGAAAATCCTTTTCCTAACAATGGGACACTCAGTTTGAACTGTAGCAGGGAGTTAGATAGGCATGAGCAGTGCAGGGACCAGGGACCAGGTGCAGAGGGTCATGAGGGCAGAACTACAAGCAAAACTATAAGCCCTTGTATGACCACTCCCTTAAGTTTTAGTCCCTGGAGGTGACATCCAGGCCCAGAATAGCAGCAAAACCAAAGGAGCCACACCAGGACCAGCTGCTAATGACTAATGACTCTCTCCTCTGGTACTGACCAATCAATGGAGACCACTACCCTGAGGAGACACATGGGGGAAATTGATGAATATTCTTTTGAAATCCTCTCCTGAAAGCTCAGATAAAAGCCTCAGTATGAAAGACCCAGCCTGACACTCTCTCTCTCTCTCTCTCTCTCTCTCTCTCTCTCTCTCTCTCTCTCGCCTGACCCTTTCTCCACTCCCCTTTCCTTCTTTTCCAAGGGCTCTCCATCCCTTTGTCTCTGTCTCACACTCTCGCCTGAAGCATGCCCAAACCTCCCCTCCCTCTTTCATCTTTCAAGGTCTCTCACTCTCTCCCTCCCTCCCTCACTCCCTCCATCCCTTCCTCCCTGGATCCCTCCTTCTGTCTCTCCTCTCCCTCCTAAGTTCCAAGGACCCTATTTTGCTGTAACTTGTTTCCTAAGCCCATTTTTACTATGACTCATTTCTATCACTGTGACTTTCTAAATAAACGTTCTCTTATCATTGGAGTCTTGGCTCTGAATTCTTCCCTTAGCCAGAACTCAAGAACTGAGGCTGCCAAACCAAGGTTAACACCTCATGCCATTTTCCTGCCACTAATAGAACCACCTAGACTTGTTCTATAGAATAAATTATTTTCTGGAGTGTTTTTTTCTACCGTTTTTACACAAACACCTCCATTGAGGCCAACCCCAATCTTCCTTCTTTGCACGAATTATATAAAGGTTGTAATCTAGCATTAATCTGGATTTTCTGAAGACTCTTAGTATTAAAATACCTCTTCTCACTAGTGATATGGACATAGGCATGGTCTTTGGGTTCTCTGTAACTGAAACACGTTCTTTAGTTATATAATTATGACTTCATTTAAAATCAATTAACCTAAGTGGGGTTTTTTAATACAGCTGCCAGTTGCCATAATTATAAA
Source organism: Myotis nattereri (assembly GCF_964212035.1). Lineage (NCBI taxonomy): Eukaryota > Metazoa > Chordata > Mammalia > Chiroptera > Vespertilionidae > Myotis > Myotis nattereri. Next base: position 83,198,175 of record NC_138077.1, read on the forward strand.
TCAATTACTTCTCCTTTTGGCAATCACATGTTCTTATCAAATAATATTCATGTTTTGCAGTGTCCTGTTCCATATTTAGCTATGTACAATGTTAACCTTGGAAAAGCTTTTGAATGTTTCATTACACAAAGTGTTCTAGGAATTAGCTGTACTGTTGATTAGTTTATTTTTCCCCTTTTACAGAGAATATAGCAATTCTTCCAAATTAAATGATTTGTACAAGTTCACAAGTTACTCAGTGATCGTAACCACATTATAACTACTAGTGTGTTATAATTAATTGCTAATTTAGTACCAATATTCCCCCCCATATTTGATTTAAATTTAACAAATAGTTTTGCTATATTTGTTTTAGATTTATGATGAAAATAGTTTGTATTCTGTGTAACATCTTAGTTCAAATTGTAATTATATAATACAACACATTATATCATGAATTTATGAATTAGAAATTTTTACTAGACACAGTAAGGATGGCTCCACACTACTTTTAATGCTTAGTGACTCAATTGGACATCTCAAAGTGTGGGGTTGAAATATTTGAAGACTACTTGCCTCACATATCTGACATTGATGTAAAAAAGTTGAAAAAAAAAATCTGAGGCCTGACACAGCTGTTGCTCCTTAGGCAACGCTTTCAATCACTATGTGGTGTCTTAAAGTGTTATCTCCAGCATGGTATCTTCTAAATACTGATATTTCTTATACGTCATTTCAGAGCACTCACGACATGTGTCCCAAGAGAGATAATCAAGTGGAGAGATAATCAAGTGACCTATATTTGTAAATCACTCAGTGTCTTACCTGCCACATTTTATATCTCAAGGGCATTGCAAAAGTCCACCAAAGTTCAAGGTGAGGGCACCTGCATAACCTCTTTTGATAGAAAAGTGTCAATATAAGAGAAATACAAATCATAACAGTGAGATACTATTTCATACCCACTGGAATGGCTGTAATAAAAAATAATAACAACAACACATAGGTTAAAAACTAGCATCTCCAGCTAAGTGAAATAAGTCAGTCAGAGAAAGACAAATACCGTATATCTCACTTATATGTGGAATCAAGAACAAAATAAACTGACAAACAAAATAGAACCAGAGGCCTAAGTACAGGGAACAGACTGACAGATCTCAGAGGAGAGTGGAGTGAAGGGACTGGTTAAAAAAAAGGTGAAGAGATTAGCCAAAGAACATGTATGCATAGCCCAGGGACACAGACAATAGTGTGGTTAAGCCCAAGGGAGTGGGGCAAAGACTGAGTGGAGATGGGCAAGGGACAGGGGGAAGCAGGGGTTGGGGGGGGGAGGAATGGGGAACATCTGTAATAGTGTAAACAATAAAAAAATCTAAAATTTTATCACTCACAGGTAACCACTAATAATATTTTGATGTTCAACTAGCTAAAAATTTTCCCTGTGTATGTTTTATTGAAACATGCACATATATGTTTTATTTAAATAGAGTTTAAAAATATGGATTATTTTGGATTTCCTTGTTTTCACTTACTACTAGTATATATGATAAGTCTTAAAGAATAAATGTTTTATGAACCTGCCAAAAAAATAGTCCCTCTCATTGGTATTAAAAGTAATAGGGATAAAAACATTTAGGTTTTGATTTGAATATGTTAACTTCTCATGGTCCAAATTTCATTGTCTACCTGCACGTAAACACAAGCATCCAGGTACTTGAAAAATAAGTTGAAAAAACCATCAATATTAAAAGACATATGTGCAGTATATGCATGTGTGTTGGAAAGGGGTGGAAGACAATTCTATTTCAGATCATAAGTACTATATAATACAATAATTTTGAATTAAGGAAGCTTTCCCAATTTAATAACAACTGTATTACGGTCCTAAAACTTGGAAAGCCTAAAGGGATAGAAATCTTTCCTCACATACAAATGATCCTATCTAATAAAAGGGTAATATGCAAATTAGCCATCACTCCATCACAAAGATGGTAGCGCCCACAGCCACAAGATGGCAGTGCCCAGTCCCCTCAGCCCCACCAGAGTCCCTGGTCCTGTCAGCTGGGGGGAGAGGGGGACAGCTGGAATCCTGAGCCCTTCCAGTTTCTGCAGCCCCTGGACCGGAAGTGGAGGCCGAGAGCGCGGGGAGCACCAAGAATGCTGGGAATCGTGGTTCTGGAGGCGGATGCGTTGCGGGATCTCCTAGACACTAGAGCAAAGTGAGCCTGGAGCAAGATACTGTTGCGGTGGGGGATGGAGGGAAAGCAAAGGTGAGAGACGTACGTAAAGTCAGAGTGTCGAGGAAAATTAAAAGGAAGATATCCTGCAACTTCTAGGAATCTCCACCAATGGAGCAAAGAAAAAAAAAAAAAGCTCTATGATTCTGTGAGCACCAAACCAGACTGGGCTGGGGTCTCACACAATTTGCTCATGTGATTGAAAAGACAGACAGAAACTTCACTCTTTCATGTCCCCAGGCAGATGCAATGCACACCATGCACGTTTTTACAGAAGAGGACTTAACAGCACCGTTTGCTACACGCCCTTTGGTACGTCACCTTTTTGGTGGCCATCTGTGTTAGTTAATTGCCATAATCAAGAGTAAAATTTAAAACTTTTCCATCTCTATGACAAGCAGGTCCTTACAGATTGGAAAAAGGCAACTATCTACACTAATAAAAGACAAAGATGCTAATTGACTGTACCTTCGCTACACTCATCAGCCAATCAGAATAGTATGCAAATTAACCCAACAAAGATGGCCGTTAAATTTGCATACTGCAGGCAGATCCCGCTGTGCCGCCCTGCACAGGTGGCAGTGCAAACCCCAGCCGCCGCCTGCCCAGGCATGGGATCCAGGCCTGCTGTGTGCGGCCCGGGGGCCACAGGGCAGGCACTGAGGGATTGGGGGTGCCATCTGCCACCAGGGGAGCGGACCTAAGCCAGCAGGTGGTTATCTCCTGAGGGATCCCAGACTGTGAGAGGGCAGAGGTTGGGCTGAGAGACTCCCCCCACTGCCAGTGCACAAATTTTTGTGCACCAGCTTCTAGTCTATAATAATAAAAGTGTAATATGAGGGGCAATCAGGCAGGCAGGCAGAGGCATTTAGGGGTGATCAGGTAGGCAAGCAGTTAGGGGTGATCAGGCAGGCAGGCAGAGTGGTTAGGGGTGATGAGGCAGGCAGGGAAGCTGAGTGGTTAGGGGTAATCAAGCCAGCCAGCAGGCAAGCGGTTAGGAACCAGAGGTCCTGGTTTGTGAGAGGGTGCAAGCAGGGCTGAAGGACCACCCCCCTCATGCATGAATTCCGTGCACCAGTCCTCTAGTTTTAAATAACTTTTAAAATAGCCTGTGTAATGTTATTTAAAATAAAAACAAACCATGATTCTAATAAACCTTTTAGAAAATAAATAAATATCACCAGCAAACAACTTAATTTTAATTAATAAGCATATGTAAAGTTGGATGAAATACTTGTTAATTAGTAATAGGGACAATTTTATCAGTTAAAATAGACCTTGGATATTGATAGATAGTAGTGGTAGATATTACTGATAATTACTGTACATCAACTATGTATGCCTCTTTATGATATGAATATAATGTTTTAAATCATATTTTGGCAATTTACTAAAAATAATTTAAATTGTTATTGTCCACCAAAAAAATTGATTATTTTTTAAATAAAGAGTTGTATATTACAAACCTGAAATTAAAACATGCACACACACCCACAATTAAAGTTTTATGATACACACAGTGCCATTACCATATAGATCTTACCATTATTTTTGCACAAAGATAAGATGGTTCTTAGACTGAAAAAATTTTTAAATTTACTTAGAGTGTATTCCTGTTTCTCTAACAATTTTTATTGCTATTATGTTTTTATAGTATGATTTTATCTATAAATTAGGTGTTTTTTTCTTGGAAAATTTTGTTCATAGCTTCTTTGAGGCTTCCACTTTTGCTGTATATTTTGCCATCATTGTGTCATGGTTTTTCTCTTAATCTGTAAACTTGCTTAGGGTGATTACTATGTCCTATTCATGTTTTCTAGATCATTTCATGTACTCACATAATGAATTCATATTTGTATTTTGTGCTATATTTTTTAGATCACAAAATTAAAGAAAAAAACTTTGACTATAATCAGTGTTTGGCTTCAAAAGTGACAGACTTTTGTGGTCCCAATTATTTCAGGTAGATTTTAATACAAGTTATAAAGAAGGCATATGTTCAAGCACCATTACTTCCATTGTCACTTTTTGTAATAAATTGTTATGAAAGGTGACATACGTAGAATGAATAAATCTAAAAATGTAGTTACTTTCCCACCCCCTTGGGTAATAGTTGAACTTTTTTATTGCATTCCATCAAGAATGGTGCTTTTTTAAAGCTTGTCTGGGAAGGAGAGATTTTGTTTAGTTCACTTTTTCACCAAAGCAGAAAATTAGATTACTCTAGAAGTCTGATCAGCAGAGCAGAAAGTAAGCTACATATATAGGTGACTGGATGTTGCATTGAAATGAGAAGTCATGCTGTGTTGCCATGTTGGTAAAATTATTTGAGAAGTAAAAGTTTAAAAATCATTCATCAATATCTTTAGGAAATAAATTTAATGCAAAGAAAATATTTCATTGAAATAATTGATTTAAATCCAAGAAAATGTAAATTTGCTTAGACAAGCAGGTAGAAAAAAAGTAAAATACACAGAATAAAAATACTAGGAGAGATATTGAATAATACAAATGTGTGACAAACAGTATTTGTATTAGTTTTCTATATCTGTCCTACAAATGACTACAAATGGTGCCTTAAGACATAGTTATGATCTCACAGTTTCTGTGAGTGAAGAGTCTGGGCACGATTTGCTTCAGTCTTCTGTTTAGCATCTCATAAGCCTGCAACCAAGATGTCAGACTTTAGATGCTTGACTAGCAGAGGATTTACCTCCGAGCTCACTTGAATTGCTGAGAGAATTACTTTAATTGTAGCTACATGCCTGAGGGTACTAGTTCCTGCTGAATTTTAGTTGCAGACTGCTTTCTGGACCTAGAAGGCATCTTAAGCAATCAGAAACCACCAGGTTGTTGGGTTTTTTGTTTGTTTGTTTTTTGTTTTTTGTTTGTGTGTGTGTGTGTGTGTGTGTGTGTGTGTATGTATGTGTTTTGCCTCATAGCCTCTCCCTACGTACTCTCATGACAAAGCATATTGTTTCTACAAAACTGGCAAGGGAGAAAGTCTATAATACAAGTTAATCTACTGCCAATATTAAAATGTACATATTTAGCATAATCATGGGATTGCCCTTCCATCATCTTTGCCCTATCACCTAGTTAGAAATAACCACAGATTCCACCCACATCCAAGGGGAAGAGCCGAAAAGGAATGAGTACCAGAAGTTGGTATTACATTAGGGCTTTTCTGACATGGCATTTGAGGATAAAGAGCAATGAGAATTGCTGGATTATATGGTAGTTAGTTGTATTTTTAATTTTTTGAGGAACTTCCATACTGTTTTCCGTTGTAGCTGAATCAATTTACATTCTCACCAACAGTGTACAAAGGTTCCCTTACCTCCACATTCTTGTCAATACTTGTTATTTCTTGTCTTCTTCATGCAGCCATTCTAACGGGTATGAGGTAACATCTGATAGTGGCTTTGTTTGGTATTTTGTTGATGATTAGTGATATTGAATATCTTTTCATGTACCCATTGGCCATTAGGATGTCTTCTTTGGAAACATGTCTATTTACTCCCTTTGTCTAATTTTCATTATATATATATATTTTTTTACTTAGTTTTATGCATTATTCATATACTGTGGATACTAAACCCTTATCCAATATATGTGTGGCAAATGTGTTCTCCCATTCTGTAGGTTGCCTTTTCATTTTTGACTGTTTCTTTTCTTATATAGAAGTTTTTTAGTCTGGTCCTTATTTTCAAATAATGCTTCCATAAAGCATGCTTTCACAAAAAGCTGTCTGATGACATGTGTTGAAAATTTTAGGATCCTTTCCCTATCCCCTGAAAATAAAAATCAACTTTTCAAAAAGTTTGACCATTAAAATTATTCAGTACTTAACCAAGCTAGTACAATTTCAGGGGCAAATGTGTGGCTCTAAATAAATGTTTTCATTTAGAATCAATAAAGAATCCTATATAATAAAGAGGTAATATGCAAATTGACCATAACTCCAACACACAAGATGGTCACCCCCATGTGGACACAAGATGACCAGCAGAGAAGGGCAATTGAGGGGAACCAGGCCTTCAGGGGAAGGCAGTTGGAGGGACCAGACCTACAGGGGAGGGCAGCTGGGGGGACCAGGCCTGCAGGGGAGGGCAGTTATGGGTGACCAGTCTGGTAAAGGAGGGAAGATAGGGGTAACAAGGCCAGCAGGGGAGGGCAGTTAGGGGCAATCGGGCCAGCAGGGGAGAAGTTAGGTGTCGATCAGGCTGGCAGGCAGAAATGGTTAGGGGTAATCAGGCAGGCAGGAGAGTAGTTGGGAGCCAGAAGTCCTAGATTGTGTTTAGCGGACCTAAAGGGGCAGTTGGACACCCCTCGAGGGGTCCCAGATTGAAGAGGGTGCAGACTGGGCTGAGAAACAACCCCCACCCCCCGTGCACGAATTTCGTGCACCGGGTCTCTAGTATCAAATAAAGCTGGTTTTATATTTATCCAGGTAAATAGATAGATAGATAGATAGATAGATAGATAGATGAATATTGTTTTGATGATACTCATTTCAATTATGCTTCTAAAATTATCTTAAGGAAATGGCCTAATAAATCATTAATACACATTTTTCTTTATTAACAGATATTATTGGGGATCTTTTTGATAGGTATCCTATCTAATAAAGAGGGAATGTGCTAATTGACCCTCATGCCATCACAAAGATGGTGCTGCCCACAGCCAATAAGGAGGGAATATGCTAATTGACTGCAGCGTCCAGTCCCCTCAGCCTTGCCACGTGCCTGCCTCTGGAGTACCCCAGTCCCCCAACCACCCAAGGCCAGCCCGAGATGCAGGCAAGCTTTGGATGGCAGCTGCCTAGCCACCCAGGGCCACCTGAGGCTCAGGTAACCAGGGCCAGCCGAGGCTTGTGCTGCCGGCAGTTGCAGCAGCTGAGGTGTGATGGGGCATTGCCTTCCCCTGATCTCTGGGATGCCTCCCGCCCTGAGGGCTCCTGGTCTGTGAGAGGGGGCAGGCTGGACTAAGGGACCCCACTCCAGTGCATGAATTTTCATGCACTGGACCTCTAGTCTCTTTATACAGAGCTTTCACAGTGACCACATTGACACACTGAAAGGAGCAGACTGATGATTCAAACATGCCATTCTGCACCTAGAGGAAAAGACCAAATGATGGAGACATCATGTCTGCAAAGGGACTTTTAGTCTCACTGTATTCTCTCCATTCCTATAGAAGGGCACTTGTTTTGTCTCAAAGATAGATTCTGTTCTCTAGTGTTCTGCTGCAATGTACACCATGGACTATAACCAGAAGAATATTTAGTGATATTTTATTTGCAAGAATTTTTAATTTAATAAGACTTCATATCTTGGAACCCAGTAGTACCCACCACTCTCCATATAGTTCTATATGAGGCTATGCTAATTACCAAAGATTTTACTTAACTGTATTCAAAATTATTTGAGATATTTCAGAAATTTACAATTATGATGATGCCACAGTATCTTGTTAGTAATTATCCAGTGATCTGTACATAAATGTCAATACAAGACATTGCAGCTCTTTCTGTGTCTTCATTAGAGAATGAGATGAAACATATGAGCATGTGTTTATGTTCATCATTTCACAAACAAGTGTATAAAACCTAAGCAACAAAGAAAGTGTGAAATAATAAAATGGTATTCTTATTACTATTTAAATGGAAAGACATCTATACCTCAAATGATGAGTGCATGTATTTGAGTTGTCTTAATATTTATGTCTGATCAACACTACAATTGAAACCATTCCTTGAAAAGTACATATTTTAAGATCAAAGAGAAAATTTTTGGAAATACTAATTTTGAATATTGACAAGCATTTTTACTAACCATATATAGCAACCTAATAAATATACTTTGAATAGTAAATACATTTCTCAATAAAACAAATAATGTGTCCTTTTTGACACAATAGACTAGCATGAGATCTGACATTCCTATACATTCTAATATAGGAAATGACATAGACAAACCTTTCAGTAACAGGAATTATCCAGTATAATAAAATCCTTTTTGTGGGAGAGTAATAATTTATCTTTATTAATTGTATAATAATTAAATCATTTAATCTTTTGACTTTGGTTACATATATTTTATTTCTCACAGAAATATTCAAGCATTTAAGATTTGAGGGGAAGAAAACTATTGAAGAAATTGAAGAAGAGAGCCATAAGAAATATCTATATCTATATCTATATCTATATCTATATCATCTATATCTATATCTATCTATATCTATCTATCTATCTATCTATATATATCTATATATATCTATATATATCTATATATCTATATATATATATATATATATATATATATAGAGAGAGAGAGAGAGAGAGAGAGAGAGAGAGAGAGAGAGAGAGTTGTATATGGAAACTGCTATTATATAACATAAATATCACTTAAGGATATTGTTCCAGTGATTTTAGAGAGAGAGAGAAACATTGATGTGAGAAACCTCAATTGGTTGCATACCGTATGCACCTTGACCAGGGATCAGACCTGCAACCTGAGTATATTCCCCAACCCAGAATCGAACCTGTGACCCTTCAGTGCATGGGATGATGCTCCAACCAACTGAGCCACACTGGCCAGGACACAACTACTAATATTTTGATAATTGTTCCTTTAGAGATATTTCTGTTTATACTGCATATGGATTCTTTTTATTTTTAAATGACTTTTTAGAGTGGGTTTAAGTTCATAGCAAAATCGAGAAGAAGGTACAGAGACTTCACATGAATCTCTTGTTACTATACATGCATAAGCTCCTCAATTACTGATATCCTCCACCAAAGTAGAACACTTGTTACAGTTGATGAACCTACATTAACATACCATAATCACTCAAAATCCATAGTCCATAGTTTACACTAGGGATTACTCTTAGTAGTGTTGAACATTCTATGGGTTTGAAAAAAATATATAATGACATGTGTGCTTCATTATAGTGTCATACAGAGCACTTACACCCCCCTAAAAATTATCTATACTTTACCTATTCACCTTCCTTCCTACAATAAAATCTTTTTTACAAAAGTTTTTCTCCTTTGTTCAAGCCAGATGAATTTAAGCAAAGGCAGATTAGGGCAAGTGACTGAATTTAGCTTAAAATAGGTGTAGTAAAGCTTCAAATAATTGTTTCATATTCTGACATAATGGTTACGGGATTAAATTATTCATATATATTTTCAGATTACTTAGAAAGGGATATTTTCCTAAATTTTAAGTTTGACTTCTATATAAATAGAAAATTGTTTCTTGTTTATTTTGCTAAATATAATCTTTAAGTACTTTAAACATAACATGAAATGGCATGTTTAGAAAAAATGGAATTTTCTCATGTTCTTTTCCCTACCTTTCTGATAAGATAAATGCTCTTCCAAACCAAAAGAAACATGTGACAAGAAATATATCATGTCACAATTTTAACTTAAATATACTACTAGATTGTAGTGTGAATTAAATCATAAGTATTCTGAAATTTTCTCTGAGAAGCCGACATATATTCATGAGGTTAAAAGAGCTTTTAATTCATGACATGGGAATTTAAATGATTTCAAAAGGAGCATAATTGGGTATGTTTTATCTTATATTTTATTCAGGTTTTAACCAAAAAGTCTTTAACAGTTAATTAAATTGTCAGACTATGGGCATTAAATGTGAAAAACATTTCTGATGGAAATCTTCTAAGATCTGTATATCTTACCATCCAAAAGATCGATACTATTGTTAAAAATTACTGTGAGGAACAGTAGTCTTTTTGCAATCAGTATGTTTTTGCTTAGCCAAAAGGAAGACTCAAGCTTTACATGTGCCTCAACTTTGGCATGGAGTTTAACAAATATAAATCACTGCAGGCTCAGTGCATGAAATTCCAGCAGTGGTAGGGTCTTTAGTGGCTGCCGGCTGCCAGCCTGGGCCTCTCCCCCTCCCCCTGGCTGGGCCCACCTCCTGGTCAAACTCCTGGACGAACTCCCCATCCAGGGGACAATTTGCATATTTTGCTTTTATTAAAATGGATACTATGAATAAGAAGTGTTTCTTACTGCTTTACACTTTAGCACCATGAACATTTTTCACTTAATTTTTCTTTATTAATTTTAAAGAAGACAACACTTAAGAACCTATTGCTGTGTTGTTAGATATAGCTGCAGAAATAGTCAAGCATTTAAGATTTGAGGGGAAGAAAACTGTTAAAAAAGAGAATCATAATAAGAACTAAATAGTTAAATTACCAGTATTTTGCTTTATAATTTAAATTATGAAATATAAAAGTAATTTGCATAAATATTATGAGTTAATAATTTATGTACAATTATAAGTGTTCTTTATGTCTGTGTGTATATATGTACATGTATACATATATTAGCACTGTATATATGGATTATTTTCATTTTAATAAATAAGAATGGTCAAATATGTTTTCATATTGCTAATTTTTTTGCATGTTTGTACATTTTTATTGATTTACAGAAAATTTTAATAAAACTGATTTGCATTTTTTATTTAGAAGTCAAAATTAAATGCTTATAATTTGGCTTGAATTAATTTATATTGAGCCAATAAAAACTATTTAGCAAAACAAAATATTAAATATGTAAAACAATTAGAACTTATAGAAACAAATTTTTATTCCCCTACCCCTATAATATGATAATGAATGCATTCTAGATTTTGGAAGTTGATACTTACATTCACTGTGCTTTGTTGTTGTTGATGTTTTTGTTTCTGTTTTGTTTTGTTTTTGAAATACAGTTTAAAAATGAATTTGGTCCAGAATGGGCATACTGTGTTGACAGGTCAAGGGATATTTATATTTTTATATAAGTGTAAATAAAATAAATATGTAGAAGAATGGTGTTTAGGGGCTATGGGGGAAAAAAGTCTTTTTGGATTTTGATGCTATCTTGGGAAGACACGTAGCACAGATTTTGGTGACATTTTTCTTTGAGTCTCAGATGTTACTTTAACATTTCTAATTTGTTTAAAAATATATTTTATAGTTATGTATTTATAGGGCTAGAAAATACATAAATACATTACAGTATTCACTCAAACATTTTAAGTATAATTATAATCATGTAGAATTTTCTATTATTTGGACAGTGGATGTGTTTCAAATTCATTTAAAGTGAGTATGACCTTCTTGACTTAAACGTCAATTAAAATTAAATGGTGATTTCTGCCATTCCACAATGACAGATTAGACAATGAATGATTAATTTAATTGATAAGAACACTTAATGAATCAACAAAACTATATTTGATGGCATCGTATTGCCATGTGTTTGTATGAATTAATTTCTTTAAATTTGGAAGACTTTGTTTAGCTAGACAGACAGTGTAACAGTAGTTTTTAACTATTATTATAATTATTAATTTTAATAGTCATTATGCTTATTTATTGAACATAAAAAAATAACATTGCAAAAAAAACCCCAAGATTTAAGGTGTATCTATATACATAGAAATAAATAAATTATAATACTTGCCTAACATTTTAAAGCTTCACACTCACTATATCATAATAACTACAGAGATGTTAGCTTTTCTATTTAATATGTTAGCTTAAGTACTGCAAAAAAACCCCGCATGAACTGAGGCCAACATTATAAACCTCATATGGAACACAGTGGAATGATTTCCGTTCTCCAACAAATGGTTTCGTGCTCTTTCTGCTTCATAAAATTCCATGGTTCTTCCTTTTAAATCTGTATAGCTCAAAAATGTCTAGGAACCGTGTTACTAAAAAAAAAAAAAAAAAAATGGTTAATGATTAAAGCAGTCCTCATTAGTTGATTTGTCAAATCAATGGAATATCCTTAGAGGTAAGTGAAAATGCAAATTTATTCCTGATAGTCAACATCTCATTAATGGCATTTTTATGTGTGTGTGTGTTATATTCACTCGAGCTGGAAGCACAAAACCAATGTAATTTTCTACTGTTCCATTCACCTAATATCCCTGTTTCTATTCCAGTATTTGAAAGCACAGTAAAGCTTTTCAATAACATAATGAATAACTGAATAAAGTACTGTTATTTCTAATGGGTTTGAACAAATGTTCAAATTTTAGAGAGAACACATACCATGCATTACTTAACAACAGGAATACATTCTGAGAAAAACACTGTTATGTTATTTTGTGGTTGTGCAAACATAATAGAGTACCTTTACACAAAATTAGATTCTATAGCCTTCCTACAGACCTAACCTATAAGGCATAACCTTTTGTCCCCATACTACAAACCTGAACAGCATGTTTCTGTACTGAATACTGTAGGCAATTGTAACACAAAGGTGAGTATTTGTGCATCTAAACATATCTAAACATATAAAATGTACAGTAAAAATACAGTGTACAAGATAAATAATGGTACACCTCTACAGGGCACTTACCATAAATGGAGCTTGTAGGACTAGAAGTTGCTCCACATGAGTCAGTGAGTAAGTGGTATGTGATTGTAAAAGCCTAGGCATTTTACACTACTGTAAAATTTATAAACATTTAGTGTATTCTTAAGCTACAAAAATTTATTTTAAAAGTTTCTTTTTCACTAACAAATTAGCTTACTATAACATTTTTACTTTATAAACTTTTGACTCTTTTATAATAACACTTAAAAGAAACATTGTGCAACTAGACAAAAATATTTTCTTTCCTTACATTCTTATTTTATACGTTTTATCTATTTTAATTTTTTATTTTTAAACTTTTTTGTTAAAAACTGAGACACAAATATACACATTAGCCTAAGCCTACACAGATGATCAATATCACTTTCTTTCACCTCCACATCTTGTCTCACTGAAATGTCTTCACGACAATAACATTCATGGAGCTGTCATTTCCCAAGATAATGCACTCTCCGGAATACCTCCTGAAGGGCCTGCCTCCTGGAGGAGGTCTCACTGTTTTCAGAAATATGTTCACAATGGTTTGTTTGGTTTGTTCCTTTTTTAAATCATGTACTGGTATTTGCTTGTAAGAAGATAATGCACCATGAACATCCCTTTCTATTAATGAATACCTTTCGGTGTTGGGGGTCCGTTTTCAAAGTTTTTAAGAATTTTGTTGGGATCTCAAAAAGTGTCTGCTAAACCTTTCACTGTGAATTTTTTTAGGGTTCTCCTTTTTCCTTCTCCTGCAGTTTCCTTTTCTCTTGTCTATTTTTCAGCCATGTGTTCCTGTTCCAGTTCCAACAACTCTCCATTATTCAGTTTTTCAGGAACCACGCAGTGATGGAGAACCTTTTGAGCTCGGCGTGTCAGCATTTTGAAAAACCCTAACTTAACTCTGGTGCCGTGTCACATATAGAATTTTTTTGATATTTTCAACCATAGTAAAACAAAGACTTATATTTTTGATATTTATTTTATATATTTAAATGCCATTTAACAAAGAAAAATCACCCCAAAAATTAGTTCGCGTGTCACCTCTGACACGCGTGTCATAGGGTCGCCATCACTGAAAAGGAACCTTTCAATGTCATCTTCATCTATACCCAGGTGAAAGTTGTTTGCTATCTCAACCACAGACTTGCTGATTTCTGCAACCTCCTCATCTTTGGCAAACCTTTTGAAGTCATGGACAAACCTCTTGGATGTCTTCTTCTAGATGATATTTATACACTCTGGTGTGACATCACTCCAAGCCCAAGCACGGTTCTTGATGCAGCCATAGATGTTGTTATACTTCCAGAACTGCATCAGTGTCTTCTCAGTGTTTTCCTCTGTTGCATCAATAGCCCATACAAAGGTCCTGCTCAGATAGGAGGCCTTAAAATCTGCTGTAACTTCTTAATCCCTTTGTTGGATCAGAGAGGTGGTGTTTGGAGGGCAAAAAAACACTACTTAGATATTAGGCTAAAAAACACCAACAAAAGGAGGATTTTAGGGAGAATTATTAATAATAAGAAAAATTTTTAAAGTATGCTATTCTCCAAATTGTATTTTGCCATTTACTTGACATGTCAATTCAGGAGGGCTCCTTGGAAGAGGAGTCAGGCCATTCATGACTTCTTCATGCTCCTGCTGTACACTGGCAGAGTGTGCTTTGATGTGCTTGAAGACCCTGGGGTTCTCATGGAGACAGATCAGAAAGGTTTTCAAATTTTAGATTTTAACATTGCCCACAAGCAACACTGTTATCCTGTCCTTAAAAGCCTTGAAACCTAGCATTGACTTGGCCTCCTTTATGGATGAAGGATCTTTCAGTCATCTGTTTCCAAAATATGGAGGTTTCACCCATATTGAATATTTGCTCTGGCAAAAAATATTCCTCCATAATCAACATATCTAGAATTTCTAAAAAGTGTTACATCAGCACTCATAGACTCACTATTTACTTGTCACATTATGTAATAAATAAAAATTCTTGAATTGTTTAAACCATTCAAATCGCCTCAGAGCTGCAGTAAATTCAACATCACGGTCAGGTCCAGCCTTTTCTTTAAACATCACAAGAAAGCACTTTACTTTGGTCGTGACTGTCAGGGCCCTGAGAGGAATACACTTTTGTGTCTAGTCTTTAATCCAGAATAATTAGAAGTTTTTTTCATGTCTGATATAGGCTTTTTAAAAGAAGTTTTGTTAGTCTTGTTGCCTTCAATAAAGCAGATCCTTTAACAGCTTTCATTACTTTGTTCTTGCTCTTCATGATTATAGCTATGCTGGAATGGGACATGCCTGACTAGTGAGCAATAACTATTGCTGATTTAGTGCCTTTATAATCCTTAATCACTTTTAATTCTGTTTACAGATGAATCAGTTCATGTGGCTCCTTAGTGGCAACATTATCAGTAGATTTTAAGAGTAATGATGGACAAAACAACAGATTGAATCAAGCACAAGAGAAAATTATGGAACAAGAGACATGGTAAATCTGTCTCCTATGTATGAGGATGCTTCCAGGGTAATATGTCACACTGTTTTACAGCAAACTTGTTTTTAATAAGTTAAAAGAGATCACTCAAAAATAATGATTAATAGTACAGTAAATACATAAACCAATAACAGGCATTTATTATCTTTATCAAGTATTATGTACTATATGTAATTTTATGTGTGATGCTTTCATATGACTAGCAGCACAGTAGATTTATTTATACCAACATCACTAGAATTATGTGAGTGATGCATTGGGCTATCATGTTACAACTACAAGTTCACCAGATGATGGGAAATTTTCAGCTCTATTTTAATCTATGGCAACACCTCTATATGCAGTCTGTGTGGTTATAGGGTAAATAACTATAGAAGGATTCTGTTTTACATATGGAAAAGTATAAATCTTAATTTCTATTGTATAATAAAAGAACTCTAACTACAGAGTTATAATTATACATAACACAATGCTTACATAACAGTGTAACCCATTACAAGATTTTTTAGCTGACAGAATTAACCTGCAAAAGTGTCACTTTTCCTTTTAATGTGCAGTAGCATAAAATCATAAGTTTGTTATACGAATAATGGACCAGAATATCTAATGTAAGAAGCATAATAAATATCAGTTCTTTGTTTTAAAATAATTACTACCATTAATCCTATAATTACTCACAAGCCTTCAATGTCAGTACATTTTAATATACTTATTTACAAAGAAAGCTTCTATTGCAGATGTCTACTTTTATTTTCAGAAAAAATAATTCCAACAGAAGATACATTTTGAAAAACTGCCAAAACACAAATGCATAAAATCTATTTTAAATAATCTGTGTCTGTCTTTCCACAAATCAAATATTTTAAAAGAAAAATTTGTTTTCATAAATTTAATGATTAATCACTTAGCCCTATTTTATAAAACAAAGTGATAAAGAAAAATATTTTAGATAAATAATTTTGGGCTCAAATAAAATAATATGTTTCTCTCTGTCTTTATCTTTTCTGTTTCTATTTGTCTTTTTCACTCTCACTATTTTCCTCTCTCTTGCACTCTCTTTCTCTTTCTCTCATACACATGCACACAATAAAAATATCATAATTCCACTCCATCAGCTACTACTCTTGCTTTAGATTAACATCTTAAGAAAACAGTAATGAATGTCAACAGTCACGGTTTAGCTGTGGTACTATTACTTTTTAAAAAATTATCTTTATTGTAGAAATTATTACAGATGTCCCCCTTTTTTGCCCATTGTCCCCTCTCTTTCCCACTCCCCCCCTTCCAGGCCTTCACCCCACTATTGTCTGTGTGTATTGGTTATACATATAAGTTCTTTGATCTCATCCCCCTTCCCCCTTCTCTCTGAGGATTCTCAGGCTGTTGCATGCTTCCATATCTCTGGATCTATTTTGTATATTAGGTTCCACATATAAGTGAGATCCTGTGATACTTATCTTTCTCTAACTGACTTATTTCACTTTGCATAACACCCTCCAGGTCCCTCCACGCTGTCTCAAAGAATAGTTATTTTTTAATAATAGTGAAAACAAAGGAATGTAAGAATAAAAAATAGAATTAGTTGACTAAATTTTACTCTTTATTAAACTAACATTAAAATAACACTGTGTAGGTATATTTATAAGTACTAGTGACCCGATACATGAATTCATGCACATTGAAAGGGAATTAATTAGAAGAAATATTTTAATATCGCTCTTTCTCTGTAATAGAAATTTCAGAGAATAAAGAAAAGCAGTAAAATGTATATAAAAATAACATGAATTTATTAATAAATTAACAATAACAACATGATATAACAACAACAAAGATATATAAAAACAACAAAAACATGATATAAAAACAACAAAAACATGACATGAAAACAACATTGATACAAACAATGACTGATAAATTGATTAAACTTATTCTAATATCACCCTGTACACCACATTAAGAGTAAAAACAGAGTGCTTGACTAATTTCCCTTGTGATGAAGTATTTACAACTTTAACTTTAACGTCACATTCTCTTCGAACTCTAGAGAAAGCAATAAATAACAGACCATGTCTGAAAATGAGTTCAGGTAGGAATATGCCTACTCTGTCTAGAGTTTGTCTTTGTGATTTATTAATTGTCATCACAAATGCTGGCATCATGGGAAACTGTCTTCGAATTAATTTAAATGGGAGGCCAGTGTCAGATGGGGACAAATCAATTCTTGGGATGAGAACAACCTCTCCTTCCACAGATCCTGTTAATACTTCAGCTTTGATTATGTTAGGTCACAATCTTTTGATAATAAATCTAGTACCATTACAAAGACCCCATTTACTATTAAGATTTCTCGGTAGCATGATGATTGCACCTACTTTCAATTTTAATTTATGACATGGCATTCCTGAAGGTGTAATACTATTGAGAAATTTGATAGGAAAATTTTCCTTTTCAGCATCATCTGTTGAATAGATGGAATCATCACTCAAATAGGTATGAAAATCTCCATAGAGTATATCCAAAATTTCTTCTTTTAATTTATGAACATGCTCATTTTTAGGACAAAGAATTTTATGTTTATATATATTTTTAATATTATCTATAGATATACTATTTCCAAAGGTAGCTTCCATAATAGATCCGTTACAAATCATTTCACAGTGGATTTCAATAATATCCATTCCTAAATGAAAACTGCTATCAAGTTTGCCATCTCCAAGTTTTACTAACCATTCACTATAAGCAGAATCCTCTGATCTGCTGACCAAGGCCAATTCTGTGAGGAATGGGGCTCAGGCTTCCACCTGTCAGGGTTTAGGGTGCGGGTGAACAGGATTTGGGACTGTCAGGGTGCGAACAGCAAGCTGACCGAGGCCGATTCTGGGAGGAATGGGGCTCCCGCCTCCCTGCTGTCAAGGTCCAGGGTGCAGGTGAACAGGATTCGGGGCTGTCAGGATGCCAGGATGCCGACAGCAAGGACTGGGTCAGTGCTCATCATAGCTACTGGCTGGTGGTCTGGTCATTGGTTGTTCTGGTCATTACACGGTAACAGTCGCAGGGCTTTTATTATATAGGATAGTCATATTTGTGATATTATGTTTAACAGAGAAATCCCACTATACGATAAAACACAAAAAATGATAAATTTAAAATAAATATGTGTGTGTGTTTATATATATATATATATATATATACTAGAGGCCTGATGCATAAAAATTTGTGCAAGAGTAGGCCTTCCTTCCCCCGGCTGCCAGCACCAGCTTTCCTCCAGCACTCAGGACCTGGGCTGCTTAGCTCCAGTCACTGCTGGCAGGCACCCGGGACCCAGGCTGCTTCACTCCGGCCCTGTCTTCGTCTGGAAGGACATCCGGAATGATGCCCAGAAGGGCATTCAGTCTAATTACCCTTTTATTATTGTAGACTAGAGGCCAATTGAAGGAAGATTCCTGCAAGAATAGGGAATCCTTGGGCCTATTCCTGCAAAAACAGGGCTTCCTGAGACCAGAGCAAAGCAGAGAAGGGAGCAAAGCCCACCGAGGCAGGCTTCACTCCCTTCCCTGCCGCCTTGGCTTCCTCCCGTGTCCTCTGCTTTGCCTCCCTCCCATGTCCACCACCTTGCTCCCTCCTGTGTCTGCCACTTCGCTCCCTCCCGTGTCTGCTGCCTCAGCTCTGCTCCCGTCTCTGCTACCTCCAATCCATTCCCTTCTCCGCTGCTTGGCTCCATTCTGCAGTGCTTGGCTTCCTTCTACACTGTCTTCAGACGTCCCTGGCCGCCTGTGTATGCAAATTAACTGGCATCTTTGTTGGGTTAATTTACATACTCTTCTGATTGGCTGGTTGGTGTGGCGAAGGTACGGTCGATTAGCATCTTTGTCTTTTATTAGTGTAGATTAGGGGCCCAGTGCACGAATTTGTGCACCTTGAAAGGTACTGTGGGCCTCTAGGCTGCGGTGGGCACAGGGACAGGTCTCATCCCATCTTCTGTGGTCTCAACCAGCTCCTCCCACCACAGCCCCCAGTCCTCTGTCTGCCAGTAGCCCCGCTCCCACCACCACCTCTCTAATGTGCTGAAGGTGCCAGCTCCGCTCGTACCCGCTGACAGCACAAAGCAACTGGGGCTGGAGCTGTCAGAGGGTGCAAGTGGCAGCTGCTTCCCTGATCACCACTCAGGAGCAGGAGGAGGTAGAGAAACTGAACAATCTGGATTAGTGCCAGGCACCAGCAGCGGGTGTGAGAGGCAGCTCTGGCGCTAGCTGTGGGTATGAGCGGGGCTGGCACTGGCAGTGGGTGCGAGCAGCAGCACCCGTGCTGTGAGAGGGTGCAAGAGGTGGCTTCCAGCCCTGATCACCCCTCAGGAGCAGGGGGGGTGGAGAAGCCCTGAGGGATGATTGAGGCCAGCAGCCATGGCTTGCAACTACTGATGGCGCCAAGCGATTGGGGTTGGTGTTGGGGTTGGTGTTGGGTGCTGGCAGCGGGTGTGAGTGGCAGCTCAGGCTCTGGCAGCAGGTGCAAGCAGGGCCTGCACTGGCAGCAGGTGAAAGCACTGGGGGGACCACGGTGCGTAGGAGCAAAGAATTTTCAGTAACCACCAGAGGCTCGCCCAGATGACAGTGACCAGTGCCCCGCCTTGGTCTGGTATCCCGGCTCACCTGCTCCACCATCCTGCCGTAGTCAACGCCCACCATGTTCCTCACTCTGCCTCCCGCTGCCGATGTCTGCCATATTCCATGTGCGCCCCCTCGTGGTCAGCGCACATTATAGTGACCAGTTGTTCGGTTGTTTGGTTGTTCAGTTGTTCTGCCATTCGGTCTATTTGCATTTTAATTACAGTTGATAACTTACAATTAACATTTGTTAAGACTATGTGTGGTAATATTAAATGTAATTATTTTTATTACTATATTTCATAACTTTTCTGGTAGCAATTATATTTAACAAAATATATGCAATAGTAATCGTTTTTAGATTTTTACTATAAAAATGACAATTTCCTTGTAAATCAAAAGGAAGTAACAGTTTTAATTATACTTTCATTTAGGGTAGCAGTACTAAGATTTATGCTCAAAAATAACTTTTATCTATATCCATGTTTTTCTTAGAATATATTTGTGGGTTTTACTATATTCATATGTTTGTATACTAATTTTTAGTGTTATGTTCATAAAAACATTTTAATGTTGATTTTGTGTTTTATAAATATTCATTTTTTCTGTGTTGTTAAATGTTCTACCTCACCAAGAGAAGAGCAGGCTGTGAGCATCTGGAAAGCTGGATCATGGGAGTAGAGCCAGCCACAGAGATTTAAGCATAGAATTTTGTCCAATAGTTTACATTTTTTTTAAAAAAAGCAAACATGTCAGCCCAGCTGGCATGGCTCAGTGGTTGAGCATCAACCTACAAAGGTCATGGTTTGATTCCAGGTCAGGACACATGCGCCAGTTGCAGCTCCATCCCTGGGGGAGAGGGGGGCCGGAGGGGGTGTGCAGAAGACAGCCAAACAATAATTCTCTCTCATCATTGATGTTTCTATCTCTTTCTCCCTCTCTGAAATCAATAAAACTATATTTTTTAAAATGTTCTAACTTACCAAAGGAGAAAATTATGAAAATCCTGAGAATTGAGATAAAACTAAATTTTAATTAGTAACATTAATCTGATACCTCAATAAATGTTATTTGTCAAGATGTACCATTTATTTAAAATAACATTTATTAGATGATTTTCTCACTATTTTGTTGAAAGTTCAGTTTCTTTTGATAAATACTAAAATGTTCTGATGAACAGAATTATGTGGAAATGGTATTTCATAATTTGCAGGGTATTCAAACTATGCACAGAAAAATACTTACATCAAGTTTCAAATATAATTCATGTTTTATAATTCTAAATAATTTTTATTAGTGAATAAAATAATTATGTGATATATGTGTCTGTAGAGGGTTAACTGTTTCAACCACAACCAGGTTTTTTAAAAAAAAAAACTTTCATGAGACTATGATTGACATACAAAAACTTGTACATATTTTATGTATAAAACTTGATGGGTATGAAGATATATACATACCTGTGAAACCATAATCATAATATATACTTCCAATTTTTTTTTATTTTTAGCTGTCTGATTTGTGAAAAACTAAAATGCTTTCAAAGAGATTGATCTCTACTAGGTCATCTCTCTCCTTGACAATTAACTATTATTAGTACTATACTTAGTAGTTTGTTGACATGTACTTTTAACATTGAATTATTTAAATCTTTATTGATTTATACTATATGATTTTTACTCAGTGTTTTAAATGTACTAAATTTTATTTTAATTTACAGTAATTATTTGTTTAATCAATTTTTCTCACTCATTCTTTAGCAAAATGTATATTGCTAAGTATCTCTCATTAAAATTGTATTTTTATTGTGGAAGATTTTAACTTCCTAAAGAATACTATTATATATAATTCCCAAAATAATTTTTTCATTGGTAATATTTCATCATATACAAGTACCAATTAATTATAGATACAACTAAATTCTTTAAACATTTCATAATAAATGTTATTCGCATCTTTATAACTCAAGGCAATGTAATTTTTAAAAGCAAATCAGTATGATACAACTTGTTAGGTTCCTTTCTACTGTAAACACTATAATTTGTATAGTATAAACACTAAGGTGTTGGCAAAGGTTGAGAAAATATGTACAAATTTTGTGGAAATTTGCTATTTATTTTTTTAAAAATCAGTTGATGTATTTTTTTTTTAAATGCTAGAATATTTTAAGTTAGAGTGAATCTTAACAATATGAGCTATCCCCAATCTGCTGTCGACCTCTATGATATGCCACTTTCTCTTTCTCTTGGGGTTTCCATAATTATATCCTAGAAAAGTAAGGGTCTAATACATTAGACAAAGTTATCTACAAGGATCACAAACCCCAAGGAAACATATTCTCTGGAGAAGAACTGTTTCTATTACAACACTGCTTTATTAAATATTCCCTTCAGGCATAATTAATTGGGTGAACCCTTAAAAAATAGGATTCTTATAACAGAATTGTTTTTAGGATTGATAAAAAGTGAGGTTTTTTCACCACCAAGAGTATGTAATGAGTGAAAATATAATTGTTGCCTCAAGGCATACACTTAATTTTTTTCACTTTTCTAATCCATTTACATTAATATGACCAATCCATGTTTTTAATATTAGATATGTACACATTTAGCATACATCTTCGACAGCATTTCCAAGATATAAGTTTAAGTTCTATTTAAACAAATAATGATAAAGCTTTTGTCTTGCAGACCATTTCTTTTGCATGGTTGATCCGGGATCGCCATCATTTTGGCCATTTAGTCTCTAGGAAGATAGAGTGAAAGTCCAAGGAAGGCAATTTCATTTTAAACAAGAGACCAGAAAAGTTAAATTAGTCCCCCTTACATTCTATTTATTAGATCTTAGTCAAAGGGACATACAATGTTGTGTACAAGAATACCAACAATAGTCTTCATCCAAGTGGTCAGACTATTCATTATTATCATACATAAAGGGAATACACATTTTGGGGGAGATATTGCATTAGCAGTCTGCTATATCAAGTTAGACATTTTTGAGTGATACAATATTGATTCTCTTTTTATTTAAGCATTCAATAAACTATTTAAATTTCTTCTTTCTACATGTTCAATTAAATATTTATCATCATTTCTCCAAACCTTTGTGCACTATTGGTGGGATTATAAAACTGGTAGAGCCACTATGTAAAACGGTATGAAGAATCCTCAAAAAATTAAAACTAGAACTACAATATGACCTATTGATTCCACTTCTGAGAATATATCCAAAGGAAACAAAAACATCAACTTGAACAAGTATCTGTACCCTTGTGTTTTTTAGCAGCATTATTTAGAACTAGAGGCCTGTTGCACGAAAAGATTTGTGCAATAGGCCTTTCCTTCCCCTGGCTTCCAGCAGCAGTTTTCCTATGGCACCCGGGACCCAGGCCTTCGCTCCGGCTGGAGCTGCCTTCAGTGCCTTCGCTGCTCTGGCTGGAGCCGCCTTCAGTGCCTTAGCTGCTCTGGCAGGAGCTGTGTATGCAAATTAACCTCCACCTTTGTTGGAGGTTAATTTGCATATCTCACTGATTAGTCAATGGGAGGCATAGTGAAGGTACGGTCAATTACCCTGTTTGTCTATTATTAGATTAGATAGCCAAAGCATGAAAACAACCATTGATAGATAAATGAATAAAAGTTTTGTAATATTTTTAAACAATGAAATATTATTCAGTCATCAAAAAATTTAAATCCTACTATTTGCTACAACATGGATGGACCTTAAAGTCATTATGCATTATGCTAAGTAAAATAAATCAGACAAATAAAGGCAAATACTGTATGATCTTTTATCTGGAATCTAAACCCTCCTCCCCACCCCCTCAAAAAAAATTTGTAGAAAAAGAGATCAGACTCAGACTCTGACTCAGACTTGTGGTTAACCTAAAGTGGAGGATACAAACTTCCAGTTATAAAATAAATAAGAACTAAGAATATAAACTATAACATGATGACTATAACTAAAACTGCTGTATGATATAGAGGAATGTTCTTAAGACAGTAAATCCTAAGTATTCACATCACTAGGGATAGTTCTTTTCTTTTTCTTTCTCTTTTTATTCCATCTATATGAGATGACAGATGATAGCTAAATCTACTCTGGTAAACAGTTTACAAAATATGTAAATAAAACCATCCTGCTGTACACCTTAAATGTATACAATAATGCATGCTAAATATCCTATATAATAAAATCCTAATATGCAAATAGACCAAACAGTGGAATGACCGGTCACTATGATGTGCAATGACCACCAAATGGAAGACACTCAATGCAGAAACTGCCCCCTGGTGGTCAGTGCACTCCCACAGGGGAGCGCCGCTCAGCCAGAGGCAGGGCTCACAGCTGGCGAGCACCTCTGCGGCAGCGCTAAGGACCCCTCATGGGGAGCGGGCCTAAGCCAGCTGTTAGAAATCCCCTGAGGGCTCCCAGACTGTAAGAGGGCACAGGCTGGGCTGAGGGGACACCCCCCCCCCCAGTGCACAAATGTCGTGCACCAGGCCTCTAGATTCTTAATAAAACTAGAAAATATATAAATATCAAGCTTATTTATTATATCCAGTGAAAATAGCTTTTAAAATGGCAGAAATTGCACTCGGTAAGTGCTTAATAAATGTTACCTGTTATTTTTTTTTATATATAATGATTACATGCTGTTGCTAAAAATAACAGGGCATACTGGAAACAACTATTTCTTTAATAGATAGTGTGTCATGCAAGTCAATAACCCTGTTGAAACAAATCTAAAATCAGCTAGAAAAGTCACAAAAATATATTTTGTAAAGACATGAGAAAGCAATACAAAATAGATGAATCAAAATTCCAGAGTGGACTGAACTATTCAGAAGTATGTTAGTGATCAGCAGACATTTTCCCTGCGATATTTGCTCATACAGTGTACAGGTTTTGACAGTCAGTGGAAATCTGTCCTCTGAAAGAAAAATGAGGAAAGCGCTCAGTGGCCTTGTGGGATTGGAGTTACAGATTAAAAGATTAAAAGGCCTCAGACACACAGCCAAATTTCCCCAATGGGTCTTCACTGAATTCTGGTGTTGCACTGAGACTTAACCATTAGACCAATAGATCTTAGAATAATGGTAACATTTTAAAAGCCTTTCAGTGCTTACGAAACAAAAAGGATGGTGGCCTGACTGAAAGACACTGACAATTTTGCCTTAAAGCATTTGCCACAACTTGAAACTACAATAGGAATTATAAAGCTCTGAAGGTCTGATAAGCACAGATCTGGGAAGTTACCACCCGCATCCTGACAACAACAAAGCTGTTCAATGCAAATGTCAAATTTTAATGTTGGACTCCTGCAATATGTAATATTATGAACCAATGTTATCTCAATTTTTAAAGGAAAAAGCTGTACAAATAGAAATCGACATATCTTTTTTAATGTATCAGAGAATTGAGGTTGCAGGGCAAGCTATTACTCCCCAAAAAGGACACACTAAAGCAGCTTACTGGAAGTGGAAGGCATTGCTGGAGCTTGGTAGACACACTTCATGGTGTTTATATTATGTGTTACTGAATTGGTTCCCAGTCCTGGCAGCCCTGTGAATGAGCGATGTCTACAATGTCCTGTCTTCAACAGCCCTACTCACCTCTTTTATTAAATCGAACCATCTCTTATTTGGCCTTCCTCTTTTCCTGCCACTTTCTATTTTTGCCAGCATTGTTGTCTTTTCTAAGAAGCTGCATACTCATGATGTGCCTCAAGTAGGAGAGCTTCAGTTTTGACATTGTTGCTTCCAGCAATGTTTCAGGATTAATTTGCTATAAAACCCACTCATGATCATCTTTCTGGTGGTCCAGGGCATCTGCAGAGCTTCTCTCCAATTCCGTATTTCAAAAGAATCTTTTTTTTTTTCTATCAGCCTTCTCCATGTCCAACTTTCACAACTACATCTAATAACTGGGGATATGAGAGTGTGGATGATCTTAGCTGTGGTCTCTAATGACACATTTTTGCTCTTGGTGATGTTTCCTAATTCTTCCACTGCTGACCTTCTGAGTATTAAAGAACTTTAAGACTTAAAATGCTTTAAAATTTAAACAGTGAAAACTAAGCTTTAAAATTAAAGACAAATACAATTTAACACTTAAACATTTAAAAACTTTTATACTTAAAGGGGAACTGACTAATTTCTGTCAATGATTGAGTGTGAACAAGCTTGAGAGATAAAATGGGGTTCAGCCTTGTTGGGTGGGGGGGGGGCACTTTTTAAAATTTTATCTTCAGGATCCCCACACAATTGTCAGAATAAAGATCAGAGAAAAATCTTCCTGTTTTTCCAGCAAGGGGGTGGTGAGGGAGAAGCCATTTTGAAATATGCTCAGAACCTTCTCTTCTTTACAAACTCCTGATGTCAATAGAAACTATTTTGTAAGAACTTAACTAACCAGTTTTCCCAGAGTCTGAATGGCAAGGATGTGAAGCAAAAGAAACTATCAAAAGAAATGAGCTATCGAGCATAAAAAAAAAGTATGAAGTAAATATAAATGAATATTGTTAAGTGAAAAAAGTTGGTTTGGAGAGTCTACACTATATGATTCCAACCATATGATATTATGGAAAAGGAAAAAACTATAGCATTAGTAAAAATATCAGTATTTACTAGTGGTTTAGGAAGTGGGGGGATGGTATAAATAGGTGAACACAGATGATTCTTAGATCAGTGAAATTGTTCTCTATGTTACTATAGAGTTGGATAGATGATATAATACATTTGTCAAAACCAAAGAACTGTACAACACAAAGAATGATCACTAATGCAATCTATGGACTTTAATTAATCTATGAACAGTAAAATTCATTCATCAATAATAACAAATTTATCACAGTAGTGAAAGATGTTAATGATGGAATTACTGTGCACAGAGGTATATGATGCCTTTAACTTCTCAGTTATTCTGTACACTTAAAACTGCTCTAAAAAGTAATATATCTCCTATCTAATAAAAGAGAAACATGGTAATTAGCTGTACATCCGCTACCCTTCCCATTGGCTAATCAGGGTGATATGCAAATTAACTGCCAACCAAGATGGCGCCGGCAGCCAGGCAACTAACAGGAACAGGAGGCTTGCTTGCTCCAGTGATGGAGGAAGCCAAGTTCCCTGCCTGCCGCTGCCAGCCTCTGAGCTCCTGAGGTAACAGCTCCAAAAGATACAATGTTTCAATTATAGAAGCTAAAAGATGGCGGTTAATTTGCATATACCAGCTGCGAGCGACTGATGACAACATGGAGGCCAAGTAGAGGCCACAAGGACAGAAATGGAGCCTCAGCCCCGGTGAGAGGGAGGGACAGTGGCTTGGAGGGGAAGGGGCAGCAGCTGGGAGCGGGAGGGAAATCCCAGCCACAGCCGCTGGGAGCGGGAGGGACAGTGGCTTGGAGGGGAAGGGGCAGTGGCTGGGAGCGGGAGGGAAATCCCAGCCACAGCCGCTGGGAGCGGGAGGGACAGTGGCTTGGAGGGGAAGGGGCAGCGGCTGGGAGCGGGAGGGAAATCCCAGCCACAGCCGCTGGGAGCGGGAGGGGCAGGGACTTGGAGCGGGAGGGGCAGCAGCTGGGAGTGGGAGGGCCAGCCAACCACTGTGGCTGGGAGCATAAGGGGCAGCGGCTGGGAGCGGGAGGGCAAGCCCAGCCGCAGGGGATGGGTGTGGGAGGGCAAGCCCAGCCCCAGCCACTGGAAGGGCAGGCCCAACCACTGTGGCTGGGAGCATAAGGGGCAGCGGCTGGGAGCTGAGGGGCAGCAGCTGGGAGCGGGAGGGCAGGCCCAACCACTGTGGCTGGGAGCATAAGGGGCAGCGGCTGGGAGCTGAGGGGCAGCAGCTGGGAGTGGGAGGGCAAGACCAGCTGCAGGGGCTTGAAGCGGGAGCGAAACCCACTTCAGCGAGTTTCGCTCTCTTCTCTGCTTTGCTCCAGCCACAGGAAGCCCTATTCTTGCAGGAATATTCCTGCAACGGGCCTCTAGTGTATATATATATATATATATATATATATATATATATATATATATATCCAGTGACCATTACTGCAGAATGACCAGAACAACTGGAATGACCAGTGGCTATGATGCACATTGTGGCAGCCAACCAGCCTGATCTGGGTCCGACCCCCCCCCCCCCAACCTCCCATGAACCCTCCCCGTGGCCAGCCCCGTCCCCACCTGCTGGTCGTGGACACAGGAGCATGCAACTGAGCTGTCAGCACCCCTTCTGAGGGGAGATGCCGGCCAGGAATACAGAAGGTATACAGAAGGAGCTCAGCAAGGAGTCTGCACGGGTTGTGTTCGCACCTTCTTGCTGTTCCTCCCCACCACCACAATGCCAAAGGAAGCCTGATTCAGGAAGCCTGTGCTGACCACCCACAAGGAGAAACAGCATGTGATAAACATCCTGTCCCGCAGACGCCTGAATCTGCCTCAAGAGGAAGATGCTACGGACCCAGAGCGGGAAGATGGGGACTGACACAGAGGTCTGGGAGAAGCAGGCGGCAGGTGCCTGTGTTCTGCATTCGCTGCCTGACCCTGCTCCCCGGCCACATCCGTGTGCACAGCGCCTGGACCGAGGCCGGCTAGTGAGTGAAGAACTGTGGCTGCGCTCGGCCTCCTGCCCTCGGCCTCCTGCCCTCGTGGACAAGCAGGAAACATATTTACATGCCAGAATCTAAAACCCTCTTTATCGGCAATAGTGCAAATTATGTAAGGCCCACACGTGTGTCTAAACAGGACCCTGCACGGCTGCATTAAACCCAGATCGAAGGCATGCTCTCAGCTGAGGAGGCTGCAAAGGCTGCTCCTCTCTCGAATGCACGCAACCTGAAGAGCTTTAAAGGGAAAAGGAGATAAAAATAAAACAAAATAGCAACAAGCTCTGAAGCTGCTGCTGGTGCCATCAAATCCTCCGCGTGGTGGTGATGTCAGGTCTTGCCTCCCCGCGCAGACTGCCAAGCTGCTGGCAACTGCCAGGTTGCCTGGCACCAGCCTCATCTACGTGGCCACTTTCAACCTCCCGCCAGCTTCTGGAGGTGGTGGGCTTGCGGATGGAGGCTTCAGTGTTAAAGCAACCCTGTTGATGTAGCACAGACATGCACGGGCGTTTTGAGGAGAGAGAACCCATAACATCCCTTCACAAATGGGCTTTTAACTGTTCTGAGATCACACTCCTAACCTTGGCGACTCTCAAATAGGCCTCAGTGATTCCACTCGCCCCATGCAAAGACTGACCTGGGTTCATCCCCTGGAGCAGTCCTGTCCTTTCAAAAGGAAGGTCACCCTGGCTACATGTCCCTGTTCTTCGCCACTTTGAATATTTCTTGCCACCCCCTTCTCTACCCAGCAAAGCTCATTTAGAAGTGAAGGCCAGATAAAGAGCTTCACAGACATGAAAAAGCTAAAGGAGTTCATCTCCCCTATCGGGAGTGGGTCCAGCAGGCCAACTGCCCACAGCCCGCTCCCCCCCCCCCACCTGCCTGCCCAATGGGCCCCCATCGGGACAGGCCAGCTGGACCCCACCTGTTCATGAATTCATGCACCAGGCCTCTATTTAATTAATGAAAAACAAAGGAAGAGACACAGAAAACCTCTAAAGAGAAGCACCGAATTGCCATCGTTTCTCAATGGTGAGGCTAAAAGACTCGTTAGGCTCTCAGTCAAAACTCTGAAAGAGCAATGCCGTAGAAACAGAGATGAACCAGATACACTTTAAATGTTAACAAAGATAATGCAGGCATGATCCCTCACAATCCTTGGTTGGATGAGTTGCTTAACACCCCATTCTATCACCCAACAGAGAAAAGGGAAAACAATCTCAGGTGGAAGATTAAATTATCTGGATGCTTTACAATAGCTATCTACACAGTATCCAGGTACCATAAAAATTACTTTACATGCAAAATCAAGAGACTATGACTGTGTGAAGAAAAAAATCATTTACTAAAGGTATCTCATTTATCACTGTTTATGTAGGTGGTGTGTGTTTTTTTTAACACTCTTTAACTCCTCTTGGGTTTTATCCTGGTATTTGTGATCCCCAAAGTAAGTCCTTTGTCAATGTTTTTAGGAAGATAGTTTATTAATAACTTAATGTTCAACATTCAGGGAGCTATTAAATTACCTTTTTATCTGTCAATGTACCCTGTGATAACTACTGAATGTCTGTGAAAGCCTGAAAGTGTAGTTTTTCTTTACCTTCCAAAAGATTGCTACACCCAGTGGATTTCTCTCAGAACCTTCTTCAGATCTTAAAATCTATTTAATATTTGCTTAATTTGTTACTAAAAACTGGATGTTGTATATCCTATCTAATAAAGAGGTAATATGCAAATTGACCATCACTCCAACACACAAGATGGCCAACACAAGATGGCCGGCAGGGGAGAGAAGTTAGGGGCTACCAGGCTGGCAGAGGAGGACAGTTAGGGGTGACCAGGTCTACAGGGAGGGCAGTTAGGGGTGACCAGACCTGCAGGGGAGGGCAGAGGGCAATTGGGCCAGCACGGGAGCAGTTAGGCGTCAATCAGGCTGGCAGGGGATTGGTTAGCAGACGATCAGGCTGGCAGGCAGAAGCGGTTAGAGACAATCAGGCAGGCAGGCAGGCGAATGTTTGGGAGCCATCAGTCCTGGATTGTGAGAGGGATGTCCAACTGCCCATTTAGGCCTGATTGGAGAGGGTGAAGGCTGGGCTGAGGGATACACACACACACACACACACACACCCATGCACAGATTTCATGCACTGGGCCTCTTGTAATATATAGTCAGCACTGGCCAGATTTCTATAAATGTACAAAAGATAAAGAACCAAATAATTATTTTCAGTCTAAACTTAGATAATACATTTGGCTTGAAAACACCCATTATTGTGCATAGGTCTTGAAGGTTATACTCACTTGCCCTTGGTTTACATCACTTTGAATATTTCATGCCAATCCCTTCTGATCTGAACTGTTGCTGGTGAGAAATCAGCTGAAAGTCTACTCGGAGATTCCTTGTAGGTGACTAACTGTCTTTTTCTTGTAATTTTTAAGATTCTCTCTTTGTCTTTAATCTTTGCCATTTTAAATATAATGTATCTTGATGTCTGTCTTTTTGGGTTCATCTTGTTTGGGACTTTGTGAGCTTCTTGGACTTGTGTGAGTTTTTTCTTCTTTCCAATATCAGGGAAGTTTTCTGTCATTCTTTCTTCAAACAGGTTTTCTATTACTTGCTCAGTTTTCTCTCATTCTGGAACTCCTGTTATGCAGATGTTGTTTCATTTTATGTTGTCCCAAAGTTCCCTTAGGTTCCCCTCCTGTTTTTTTTGTGTTTTTTTTTTTTCAGTTGCTGGTCTTCTAGTCATTTTTTCCTACCTTGTCTTCTAGCTCACTGATATGGTCCTCCGCTTCTTCTAGTCTACTGTTGATGCTTTCTATTGTGTTCGTTATTGCTGTGATGTCATTTTTCATTTCCTCTTGGTTCTTACACATATTGTTGAATTTATCTTCCATCCTTTTCAGTGTCTTTATGACCATTGCTTTGAATTCTTTCTCTGACATATTGCTTGCCTCCATTTAATGTACTTCTTTTTCTGGTGATTTCTCCTTTCCTTTTGTATGGGGGCTTTTTCTTTGTCTCCCCATGTTCGCTACTGTCAGGGTGTCTGGTTATATAGCTCTCTCTCTCCTGCATTGACTTAAAGGCACAAAATACAACATGACAAGACACAATGCACAGGGTACCAAATACAAATGCATCCATTATATCGATAACCCCAAATAAAAGTGACCACCAGAGAAAAGAGAATTGGGGGAGAGAGAAGAGTGCAAAAATGATAGTGAGAAAAGGAAAAAAAGTAAGAGAAAATAAAGAGAAGAAAAAAAGAAGGGGGAAAATATATGTATATGGGGAGAAAACTTTAAAAAACCAACAACTAACCCAAAAAATGCAAATAACAAACACCCAGAGATTAATGCAAATGACAAACAACAACTAATCCAAAAAAAATGCAAACAACAAACACTTAAACAACAAACACCCAGATGTATCTAAGGAGGCAGAGCTCTCCCTAGGTCAGTAGTTCTCAACCTTGGCTGCACATTAGAATCACCTGGGAATCTTTTTAAAATCCTGATTTCTGGGCCTCATCCTCCAGAAATTCTGTTTCTTTGTTACTAATGTTGTGGCCTCACCCCATAACAAAGAAACAGAATTTCTGGAGGATGAGGCCCAGAAATCAGGATTTTAAAAAGATTCTCAGGTGATTCTAATGTGCAGCCAAGGTTGAGAACCACTACTCTAGGTGATCTCTGACCTTTCTACCCACGGATTGACTCACCAGCTGTGTTTAATTTGCCAATTCTGGGTGGATGTTATTCAATTCATCTGTTCCTTTTATCTGCTCTGTGAGAAGGCACAGGGCCTGTCTGTGTATTTTGTGCCACTTTGTCTCCCCCTGGACAAACTTCTTAGGTACCGCATCTGGGGAGGCTGAAATCTCAGTGTTCATGAGTTTGCAGTTGAGGTAGATGGTCCCATGGCATTGTGTTTGTAGGGTCCTGGGAGGTATCTGAGGTCTCCCCTGTTGAAGGTAAAGCTGGGCTTTCCATCACAGCCACTCTCCCCTTCAAGATGGTGTGGCCTCTGCAATAGAGCTGACCACTCCAGGAGAGATTTCAGCAGTAGTAGAGGCTGCCCTGCCAGGGGAGCCTGGTCCGCCAGTCCCCAACAGTCCTGTGGGATATAGCTGTTCCTCACTCACAAATACAGATACTCCCTGCATGTCCATGCACTCTCCTTTCACTCTTTCACTCACACTATCTTGCAGCCTGCCTTTCCATTGGTTGCTATCTTGGATCCCTCACCACTCTTATTTTTTTAATAATAAGAATATGCTAGGTAGAAAACATTTTTAAAATATATTTTATTGATTTTTTACAGTGAGGAAGGGAGAGGGATAGAGAGTTAGAAACATCGATGAGAGAGAAACATCGATCAGCTGCCTCCTGCACACTCCCCACTGGGGATGCGCCTGCAACCAAGGTACATGCCTTTGACTGGAATCGAACCTGGGACCCTTCAGTCTGCAGGCCGACGCTCTATCCACTGAGCAAAACCAGTTAGGGCAGAAAACATTTTTTAATGGAAATATTTTTAAAAATATCTTTTATTGATTTCAGAGAGGAAGGGAAACAGAAAGAGGTGGGGGTGGGGGACATCAATGATGAGAGAGAAGCATCGATCAGCTGTCTCTTGCATGCCTCACACTGGGATTGAGCCTGTAACTAGGGCATGTGCCCTGACAGGGAATAGAGCCATAACCTCCTGGTTCATAGGTCGATGATCAACTTCTGACCCATACAGGCTGGACAGGAAACACATTTTTTATTCAGATCTTCCATTTATTTATGCTTTGTAATTTTTGTTATTTGAATGCCCTTATTTTTCCTGGAAAATAATATTCAAACAAAGTTGCTGTGGACACAACTTAAAACATGTCAATATTTCCCCTGAAGCTCAAATATTTATTTTTTATAATTATGGTTTATGTCTACACCTGAATCTTTTTCACAGTTTCTTCATGTTTGTGAAGAAAAAGACAGCAAATCTGAATTCAAATATCTATGTTAGAGGAATTTTTTGAAAAAAAAAATTAGTCATTTGATTGAAATGATGAATTAAAAAACTTTAAAGAAAAGTTTTCTGAACATTTAGAAAGCTCTCCTAATTTTGAACTTAAGATGTAATGGATTTGAATATGGCCTATAAACGGGGCAGTGGCCTAAAGAAATATCTTAATGTTTATTATACAAAATAATTCAAATCAGAGTCAGTTTTCACCAGTAAGCACTTTTTTGAGCTGTGTAACACTGTAATGACTAACTAATGTTTAATTAGGCTATAGATGTCCTTCAGAGCTATCCTATATAATAAAAGCCTAATATGTTAAGTGTCTGGTCATCAGGTTGGCGGTACAACCAATTAAAATGTAATATGCTAATGATATGCTAAGGCCACTCAACCACTTGCTATGCTATGCACTGACCACCAGGGGGAAGACAGTCGACTGGTAGACCAGTCACTATGATGTGCACTGACCACCAGGGGGCAGATGCTCCAACCGGTAGGTTAGCTTGCTGCTGGGGTCCAGCCAATTGGGACTGAGCGAGATGAGCTGGACATGCCCTGGAGCCCTCCCATGGTCTTTGCCCTGCTGGCCAACATCCAGTGTCCCTCCCCAGCCACAATCGTGCATTGGTGGGGGTCCCTTGGCCTGGCCTGTGCCCTCTTGCAATCCGGAACCCCTCAAGGGATGTTGGAGATCCAGTTTTGGCCCGATCCCACAGGCCAGGCGACGGACCCCAGTGATGCACGAATTCGTGCACCAGGCCTCTAGTAGAAATGTAAAACTCTACATGCTTCTTGGAAATAATATTTAAAGCATTTCAATGTGTTATACCATGTAAGGGAAAATTTTATGTTGAAGAATTTTATACCTGTTTAGATTCCACTTTTAATTTTTAAATGAAAAGTTTTAATTCACTATCAATGTTTTTGATAGTACAACAAAATATTTCATCAGCTCAATTGAAGTATGTACCCATATTTGTCATTAAAACATAAACTTGATGATATATTTCCTTTTAAATAATATATTAGATGATTTCTAATATTATGAGAATTGTGCCTGCATATGTGCATATGTGGGTATATGTAGTTTTTATATGTCTGAAAGAAGTAAAGAGAAATAGACTTCTGTTTTATAATAATATACTACATATTTAATTTTTAACATAAATGACAATGAAGAAAGCTAGATTCTAGTTCTGTTACTTAATTCTTGTGTGACCTTGGACAACTTGATTTGCTTAAATATTTGTTTCATTTTATAAGCTCACTCATTTTTAAGATTTATGAGTGATACTTTAAAACATATTTTGGGCTTTGGTTAATTTAGTGATGAAATCAACAATAAAGTAAGATATTTATAATTTAGAAATAATCTATACAACAACTATGCATGACTTTTCTGCTTTTCTAACAAGAAACTTTGTACCAAATCTAAGAGTGGGCTTATACAGACTGAAAAATGAATCAAAGATATGTATACTTTGATGAAAATAAATCGCAGATATATTGTCTTTATGGTTAAAATAATAATAAAAATAAAAATGTGCCAACACTCAAAACAAATCTGAATAGGTATATGTAAAAAAAACTGACCCCTTTTAATCATAGTTTTTATTTATTTACTTTGCAGTCTCACCCACATACGAGCTGTGACCATCTAACTGGCATGGGATTAGAGAAGTGTGAGATACTTGATTTTTTAAATTAGTAATTACCATTAAATTTGCCTCAATCAACTTCAGTGTAATTGAAGTAGTGTGGTTCTCTGTGTAGGTGAATAGCGTATTGAATGCTTATTTTGTTACATCAAGCTGAAAATGTTAAATGATAAACCAAAGTACTTCCTGGATCAATATGAGACATGTCTCAATTATCAATGGTGAGACTTTTCAAATTGTGTTGTTGATTTTTCTGCGTGTGGGATAGCTAACAATGCATGCTTTAATAGCCAACTAAAAAGAAAACCTTTGTGGAGATTTAGCTTGTCAATGGGTAGTTACAGGTAAGGGCAGTTCTATTATTTTCAAAGACTGGTTGTATTTTTTAAAAATGGATTTAAATATTGATTATAATATTAAATATTTAATTATGGATATACAAAAGTTGGGTAGAATTGCATAATAAAACTATTGATTGATGTTTCTACAAGTTTGATATACTTTCAATATTAGAGAGCTTGCTTATTAAAAACTGAAATATGCAGAATGTGCCAGAATTTGTATTTTAATCTATATCAATTTAACTGGGAACCAGATTAAATCTTTCTTTTTAGTATCTTCCATATGTTCAAAAAAGCTTTTACTAACTGTAGAGTTATATATACCAACAACATAAAATTAAAGTATAAAATATAATAATTTTGAACTTAAATGTTTCTCAGAGAAAATATTATATTTTAGGAGCTTTATTGAGATATCATTCACATATACAATTCACCATTTTAAAGTGCACAATTGAATGTTTCTTTTTTCTTTTACAAAATTCACAAGCTTTTGAAAGTGCAACCAAATTAATTTTATAACATCTACATCCCACTCCCTGCAAAAAGGTGCATACCCATTAGCAGTCACAACTCATCCCTCACCTAATGTTCCACTCTCTAACTCTAGGCAATTGGTAATTTATTTCATTTTCCTATAGATTTGCCTTTTTTGGATATTTCATAAAAATGGAATCATATAGTAGGTTGTCTTTGAGACTGACTTGTTTATCTTAGCATAATGGGATCAAGATTCATTTATATTATAACGTGTGTCAGGCAGAACTTCATTCCTTTTTATTGGTGAATAATGTTCTATTGTATGGATAGATCACATTTTAAAAAATCAATTCATCAATTGATTAACTATTTAGTTGTGTCAACTTTTGGTTATCATAAATAATGTGGCTATGAATTTTTATGTACATGTTTTTGCATAAAATTATGTTTTTATTTGTCTTGTCTGTTTACCTATGAGTAGAAATTTCCAGGTTATTTGCAAAGGCAGCTGCACCACTTTACATCATTACCAGCTATGTTTGGGGTTCTCAGGTTTTCCTTATACTTGCCAAGTTTTAACATTTTTTTTTATAAAACTAGATTCACAATATGAATGCCTTTTTTACCCATATATTTTTCAGCACAACTGAATATTGCTGTAACATCAGCCAAGTTTCCTGATAAATATACATCAGGGAGTTTTTATAGTAAAAATTAGACAAGATGTTATATATTGGCCCAGATTATCTTTAAGATAAATATGAAATGTCTGAGGAAGACTAAGGATACTAATATATGCAACAGCTGTATTTATTTTTATCCACAGATAATATTTTGCAAGATAAACACATTTATATTTTGATTTTTGAAAGATTGACTATGTGTCCTAAATATGTAACTATCTTATCAAATAATGACATTTTTTATTTCCTATGGCTCCAATGGAATGGTGCAATCTCTTTCTTCCCAAATAGAGAGATAAGTAATCTACAGCAAATTCCATCTTTTTATTTTAAATTCTGATTTTCTTATGCCTATTATAATAAATGAAATAGATGTACATAAATTGCATGTATAAATTTTATCACTATTAAATATTATTGATGAAATTAAGTAGGACTAAGGGACATTTAAAAAAATAATTAAATGCCATTAAAGAAAAAAAATGACCAATGTAACTTTCAATGTTTATTATTTTTATGTTTTCTAAACAAGAAGTATTTTATTCTACATTGTATGATTTTGTTACACTCTGTCTTTTGTTGACTATTTGTTTCATGTAATAGTTTTAGGATTTTTAAGAGTATACCTTGTGGCATTATACTAGAAAATCTATTTTGTAGACCATAGATCCTCATTGAATGTTTTTTTCTTTGCTCGCCAATCTCTTTTAATGTACAGAGAAGAATGGATGTTTTAACTTAAAAGTGGAGAAAACACACAATAAATATTTCACAGATAATATTTTAGTTCAGCTTTCTTTTCTTTTTAAAATATTTTTATTGATTTCAGAGAGGGAGAGAGAGATAGAAACATCAACAATGAGAGAGAATAATTGATTGGCTGCCTCCTACGCACCACACACTGGGGATTGAGCCCACGAGCCGGGCATGTGCCCTGACCAGGAATTGAACTGTAATCTCCTGGTTCATAGGTCGATGTTCAACCACTAAGCAACGCCGGTCAGGCATTCAGCTTTCTTTCCAACCACAAATCCATTATTTGTATTATATAGGTAATAGGAAAATAGTAAATTTCCTTAAAATATGGGTATATAACTGAAGATATAAAACAAGAAATAGTTTTTTCAAAATGTATTACACTAAGGGTACTATCTATAATATAGAATAATTTTACAGCATTTTAAATTAATACATTTTCTGCATTTGATGCATGTTTATATGGTTTATCCTCGAAATGTAACCCTAGCTCAGATGGAGTGGTTCAGTGGTTAATTATCAACCTATGAACTAGGAGGTCACGGTTTAATTCCTGGTCAGGACCCATGCCCGGGTTGCAGGCTCAATCCCCAATGCAAGAGGCAGCCGATCAATGATTTTCTCTTATCACTGATGTTTCTATCTCTTCTTCTAATTTCTTCTCTGAAATCCATAAAATATATTAAAAATAACAAGTAAACATACACAACAAAAAAAATAAATGTAACCCTAAGTTCACATAGTGTCCATAATTTAATACCATAGTTTACATATATTTTGAAAAATTCAAAACTGAATAATAATTTTGATAAGCAAGGATATGCATACACATATATAGTAGTTGATGTTGTATTATATTTGGAGTTCACATTTCCAGTTTTCATAAGTGGCATACTACTATTTGAAGATTTCACAGTTTTAAAATATTATTTACAGTACAACAGTTAGAGTAATGTTTCTTTATTTCAAATATATATATATGAACATTGATGATATTTAGAAGTGTTTAATTTAAAGCTATCCAACCACTTGAGCTATTTTAATATTTTATTAGAAAAGAATTTTGCAAAAAATTTCTAAATTATTAATTAGATGCCTTTCAGAGGCTACTCAGAGCTCCATGGAAGGTTTTGGTGACCATCAAGTATCACAATGAATACAAAACTATGGAATATAGGAATTTTATTACAACAAGGGATGATACAAAAGTTACTTAAGTTAAAAAAATAAGCTTCAAGATTTCTTTCTTTTCTCCTTTCATAAAGAAGAAGTTATCTATTACCAGCTTCAAATTTCTCTATTTTGAAAATTATGAAATCTATGGAATTTGAAAGTTACTCAGTTATTTTAACATAATCTAAAATATATGATCTTAAAATAATTAATGAACAATCAGTATTTGAGAGTTAATATAAAATTCCAGATTATTTATACACATCTAAAATCCAAGTATCTCTGTATAGTATTCAAATAAAAGGTGCAGGTTACTGTAAAATGGTGCTGATACTGTATATTTAAATTGCTAGCAATACTTAACAATAGCTAAAATTTCTCCTAGTCACTCTTCAATGACTTTGTTGGTTCTAAATCCAGATTTCATTTATTCACACTGAGTCACTTTGTCATCGGGCCCATAACATAAAAAAGTCAGAAAATGCTAGACATGAAAGAGAGAGCAAGTGTCAAATATTTCTTACTTCAGACTTTCCTTGGAACCTTGTGTGCCAATTTTTCAAATGTAAGAAGCACTAATTAGCATCAGCCCCTAAGAATCCAGGGATTTTTGTTTTAATAATTTCAAAAATATTTTGTTAAAAAACAAAAAGAATGAAGACATGATTGTGGAATAATGTCAATATTTTTCATTTCAGTTTATGGATATATGTTGGTTTAAAACCTCCTTTGGAATTCCCAGAGGTAACCTGAAACCAGCCCCATACTTGAAGGGCAGGAAGAGACCTAAAAAGGCAGTCCACTCCATATAGGTAGTTAAATAAGCAAGGAACCTTATTTATGAGGCTTGTCTTTGGTGGCCATAAGATAAGTACATCTCTGCACATGCCTAGCAAATCTTAAACGTCTTCAAAATCATAATAGAAGCTTTGACTCGATTCAGAAATGTATACTGTCCAGATGGTTTCAGTAACACATTGCATTGTCAAGGCTACATTCTTGAAAATGGCTCCCACTGTGGGAATGACCGGTAGTCACATCCTCTTGATTGCCTTCTCCAATAATCTAAACCAAAAACAATGAGATGAGAAGAAAAAGCACAAACTATACTTAGAAAACTAGAAAGAAAATACATGGATTCAAAATACAATTTTTGGAAGTTTTGAAAAGCAGTGAAAACCAGAGATGTCAAAAGTATGATGCTAAAAGATAATTGCACAACTTCAGATCATAAAGAGAGCCAGGAAAGTACTGTCAAAACTAAGTGGTATATACACAGATGCAAAACCCAGGTCCCTTATTTTAACAGCAAGAGGGAATGTCAAGACTAACAGCAGGTGCTCCCCTGCATCCAGAATCACACATTTATCAAGCCACATTTGCATACACTCACCTTTCTCAGCGACTATGTGGCACAGAAAAAAATGATCCATTGTGAAAAACTCATAGCTTTTTTCACCATTTGATATGGAGATATAACAGTTAAACAAATTCACCTGGAAAAAAAAAAGTGAGTTTTGGAGAATATATAGCCTTGAACAGTATTCTGTGTGTTCACTTACAAAATACTTACTCTAAATCAAAGAAGAGCAATGAAATAGAAAAAAGAACAATATATGTACCAAATAGAGAAAAAATGGGTAACTAACAGAAAGGCATGTGCTAAGAAACTAGCCTCACCCTTCTCCAAATATTGCTACCCAGCCAATGAAAATAATTACTATTTACTTTTTAACATTTAAAATTATAATGAAGGGATATAAGATTTAAGAGAAAGATGTGACTTCACATCTTAACAGAGTACAGAAAAGGTGTGTAAGGAATAAGTAAAATATTACAAAATGAAGAAATGTGTTGCAGGGATATAAGAAAAACAGGTACTGATGGAAACTAAGAAAAATCTAAAATTAACAGCAAAATAGAATAATAAAAAAGAACAAAAAATATATATAAAACTAGAGGCCCTATGCATAGAATCTGTGCAAGAGTAGGCCTTTGCAGCTCTGGCCCAGCGGCTGCCTCAGCCCTCACAGCCAGGGCTTCGTCCGGAAG
Source organism: Myotis nattereri (assembly GCF_964212035.1). Lineage (NCBI taxonomy): Eukaryota > Metazoa > Chordata > Mammalia > Chiroptera > Vespertilionidae > Myotis > Myotis nattereri. The sequence goes on from NC_138077.1 coordinate 83,238,647, forward strand.
GTCCTCCGGAAGGTTTTCCACTGTTTAGCCATTTGGTCGATTTGCATATTACACTTTTATTATTATAGATTTGTATGTACATAAATAGTTGATCCAACATTCCTATAATTGTGTTTCCCAAAGAAGACTTTTTTTAATAAAAGAGATCAAATATTTAATAGGTGATACAAGAATTTTTTATTTAAATACATTTTAGAAACATTTGAAAGGGCAAAGTGTGTTTCAGAAGAAATCAATTTAAAATGATATGCACAAAGAAATATTCTGTGAAAATTTTTGGATATCTGTGTAACAGATCCATTTGCACTCAGGCAAAATCACAATGTAATTTATTAATAAGATGCTCCTATTACTCCAGTTGTCCAGGGCATTGCCTATCTAGTCCTGTTTTCCCAGGTCCCAACATTTAACAGACTTTTTCTTTTATTGTGGACCCCAGTGTTCTTCTTTGAGTTTGCTTGCCTGTGCACACTGGCCCAAAGAAATGCATGGACAGGAGTTTGTAGTATAGAAAGAAAAAAATAGTTTAATATTAAATTACCAATACAAAGTCAAGGAGCTCATGCCCCCAAATCCCCAACTCAGCTTATGTTATTACTCTAGCTACTCTATGGTCATTTTCTGCTTCTACAACTCAACAACTACTAGTTGTTACTTATACTTTTGATTCCAGACAGATATTCATAATCTCAAAGTATGTGCTTATTGTGAAAATTAAGTTCAGTTAAAAATATTGTGAACTTAGCATGAAAAAATCAGATAAAAAGTATAAAGTTTTCAAACCAACTCAGTTTTTTTCAAAGTATGCTAATATTTCCAGAGAACTGGCTTCTTCGGAGATAATGGGCATGATCAAAATGAGTTAAGGAGTGAAATACCTGTTTGACTAAGTTAAATGTCTTGTATTGTACCTCAGTGATAGAAGGGACTTTACAATGCCTACAGTATGATTATGTTAAGAAAAGCAAAGTGAACTTATGAGATTTGTATACTACATCAGTACCAACACTCCTGTTCATCATTTCTTTGCTCAAATGTAAACTTATATGTTGTCTAAGAAATCCATGTCAGAAATTCTGTGACCAAAAATTAATTAAAGTATTGTTTGGCTAATAGTCATTTAGCACTCATAATTGAAATAGTGCCTATGGATTTGTCACTAATGATGACTGGGAGAGAATCCAATATGAATTTGGGGTGTTGATACTTTGAAAATTGCAGATTCACTTGAAAAACTATGTAATATTACGGAATCATGACCCACTCTGCAGAGATCAAATCAAAATTGAAAAGCGGATTAGCTTTGTTTTTGGCTTCCAGGGTCAACTCTCAGGGTCATCTGCCTCAAGGCTACCAATAAGATTGTCCTCCTCTAGTGCAAGTGATGGATTTCTAGTAGCTGTTCAGTTCTTCCCCATCCGGAAAGGGTGAGCTGATGATTTCTCGGGCTGCTTTGTCCAGGGCATGTTATTAGAGGATATATAAAACCTAAGAGACTTCAAATCCAGAGGGACACATTTTTTTCTCCGTAAAATTTCAACACATGTCATAGCGCAGTTGTCTCTGGCAGCAAATCCTTCACTAGGCTCTCACATTCTTTGCAGTCATAAAATAAAACCTATTTTACTTGCACTTAAAAATATATTCTGTAATTTAGAATATTAATATAATATAGCTATTATTTATTGAGCACTACCACTTGTCATTATTTGTTCTAGTCACTTTACTTCTCCTAATTCATAATTCCTCAAAAATATCCCTGTAACAGGCATTATTACTATCTTTGTTTTATATCTGAAAAAAACCTGGAAGAATAAAGAGGTTATCCCATATGCCAAGATTACAAAACTTGGAAGTGGCAGATTCAGGATTCAAACAGTCATGGTGCTAGTAACTCAATTTGAATGCCTATAGCTTTTTAAAGGACAACCAATAGTAATATATTAGATACTCTGCTTCTTAACTCTGGTCTTATTTTAGAGTATTTCAGATACTCTGGTCTTAATTGCTATGTTATACAATCTCCAAATACATATAAAAATGTATTTATGATGTACGTATTTATACATGTGTTTGAGCAAGGGAGCTTCCCAGAAAGGAGCCGCTCACACATATTTGTGTCTTTCCAGGCTTTTTAGGGCAGACCTCTCCAATAAGCCAATAATATTACAGGAAGGTTACACCTGGAGAGAGGAGCCTCAGTGACTGAAGCAAACAGAGCAAGTGTTCTGCAAGAAGTCTTCGTCACTGGGGACCTCCGGGGGGAGGGAGGGTGGAATCCAGTCTCAAGCCAGGCAGCCACAGTGGCCCCAGCATCAGGTGGAACAATTCCATTGAGCTCCAAGCATGAGCCGTGGTACAGCCAAGCTCCAGGATTGAATGGTACAAATATAGTCCCACTCATGTTGGTGTCCAGATGGAGTTCTTATCCCAGTGTCTGATTTGTGGTTTGGGGTATTCTGGGCCCTTCCCGATGGAATTCCGTTATACCCCTCTAGAGGCCTGACGCATGAAAATTCATGCAAGAGTAAGCCTTCCTTCCCCCGGCTGCTGGCACCGGCTTCCCTCCGCCACCTGGGACCCTAGCTTCCCTTCTCCAGCTGCCCGTAGGCACTGGGGCCTGGGCTGGATTCCCCAGGGCCGTCTGCAGGCACCCAGGACCCAGCTGGCTTCCCTCCAGCCCTGGCTTCATCAGGAAGGATATCCAGAAGACATCTGGTCTAATTAGCATATTACTCTTTTATTATTATAGATTACCTCAGTCTTGGGCATATTGCCACTTAACATAACAGTCATGGCTGACAATGCTTCCACATTAGATAGGTGTGAAAAAGGCTGTTCTGTTCTTACTCTCTAGACAACATGTTATTTATATATTTACTAGAGGCCCGGTGCACAAAAATTTGTATACTTGGGGGGGGCGGAGGACGGGTCCCTCAGCCCTGCCTGTGCCCTCTCACAGTCTGGGACCCCTTGGGAGATAATGACCTGCTTGCTGGCTTAGGCCTGCTCCCAGGTGGCAGAGGGCAGACCCAATCCCTAGGTGCAGCCCCTGGTTGGGCTCAGGGTAGGGCCAATTGGGGAGTTGGGGCTCCGCCCCCTGTCATGCACAGAGCAGGGCGGATTGGGAGGTTGCGATGCCACCCTCAGTCACGCTCAGGGTAGGGCCGATTGGGGGGTTGTGGCGCCACCCCCTGTCACGCACAGAGCAAGGCCGATCAGGGGATTGGGGAGCTCCCCTCTGTCATGCACAGAGCAGCGCCCACCAGGGGGTTGGGGCGCTGCCCCCTGTCACACACAGAGCAGGGCTGATCAGGGGGTTGGGGCACTGCCACTGTCACACTCAGGGCAGGGCCGATGGGGAGGTTATGGCTCTACCCCATCACACACAGAGCAGGGCCCGTGGGGTGGGGGGGTTGGGGTGCCGTGCCCTGTCACACACAGAGCCACAGGGTGATCAGGGGTTTGGTGAGCTCCCCCATATCAGGCACAGAGCAGGGCCGATCAGGGGGTTGGGGCGCCTTCCCCTGTCAGAAACAGAGCAGGGCTGTTAGGGAGGTTGTGGCCCCAACCCCTGTCACACACAGAGCCGAAGGGTGATCAGGGGGTTTGGGCACTGCCCCCTGTCACGCTGACCCTGGTGCTGGGAGGCATATTACCCTTTTACTATATAGGATAGAGGCCTGGTGCACGTGTGGGGGCCGGCTGGTTTGCCCTGAAGGGTGTCCTGGATCAGGGTGGGGGTCCCCACTGGGGTGCCTGGCCAGTCTGGGTGAGGGGCTGAGGGCTGTTTTCAGGCTGGGACTGAAGCTCCCAACTCCTCCTTTTTTTCTTTTTTTTTTAATTCTGGGCCAGCTTTAGCTCTGAGGCTCCAGCTCTTAGGCCTCCACTCCTGAAAGCGGGTATCTGGTTTGTTTCCTTTTTATAATAGAAACTCTGTATCACCTCCAGCTCTGAGATCCCAGCCAGCTGAAAGCTGGTTTCTGGGGTTTTGTTTAGTGTCTATATTTGTTACAATGTTTGAAACTGCAGGCTCAGAGGCCTGCAGTGGCAGGTGGGGAACGTTGGAGTCCTCCGTCACTGAAGCAAGGAAGCCTCATGTTAGTTTCAAGCTGCCTGGCTGCAGGAGCCATCTTGGCTGGCAGTTAATTTGCATATCTCGCTGATTAGCCAATGGGAAGGGTAGTGGTCATACGCCAATTACCATGTTTCTCTTTTATTAGATAGGATGTATTTATGTATGCATTTTTACTGAGGCTTACTTGCTTTACTGAGGATTAACAAATAACATCAGAAAGGTTAAGGTATTCAATGTTATGATTTGATAAGCACATACATTGTGAAAGGATTCCCCTCCCCACAAATTTATCTTTTTTTGGTGAAAACATTATGTTCTAATCTCTTAGCAAATTTTAATTATACAATGCAGGGTTATCATGTTATATATTAAATCACCAGACCTTATTCAGCTTATAACTATAATTTTATTTCTTTTAATAACCTCTCACTATTTTTCCCACCACCCAGCCAGACCCTAGCAAACACTTTTTTACTTTCTGTTTCTGAGTTTAACTTTTTATTTAATTTTTTTTAGATTTTATATATAAATGAGATCATACAGTATTTATCATTCTCTGGCTTATTCTGCTTAGCACAAGGCCTTCCAGATTCAACCATGTTGTTGCAAATGGGAGGACTTTCTTCTTTGTTAATGTTTTAAAAGATTGGCATGTTTTAAAAGAATGGCATTCATAAAAAATATATATATTTTTTCCTAAAGAGCATTTAAGTCTTCTAATTCCTGTAGAATTATATATAAACTTCTCTTAGGACAAAGAGCTATATTTAACTAATTGAATTTTTATGTAAGTTAGATGAATCAAGAACTTTCTGTTCTGGATAACAAGTAAAGTAGAGTCATTATTGATATAGTATTAACAAAGGAACTCAATAAATCCAATTTCATTATATGTACATTTTTGAAGCTCAACAGATAAGTAAATGGGAAGAGAATTTAATTTCCCCTTTATCAATACAAAAGTGATATTGAAACTTGAAATACAATTGAATGGAAGGTGATCAATTTTAGGCTATTGGGAGGACAAACAAAAAGTACTTCAAATAAAGGGAGAATTAACTATTGTTTAGTAATTTTTGGTTTATTCAACAGTGTTTTTCTTTAATACTTAAATCTGTATGATAAATCTTTGCATAATAATTTAAATTCTATGCTAATAAGATGAAAACATATTTTTACTCTGCATTTGTTTATAATGCACCCATCAGAAATAAAATATATGTATATAAAATATATATATATTGAAAGAGATAGGGAATGATGTAATAATGTATCTTCTAATAATCCTTAAAATATTTCAATTTCTGTTTTATGTTTACTAATGATATTACCAGAGCTTTATTAGTGTTGGCTGAACATGTCTGAAAGTACAAGGACAAGTGGATCATTTGTTATACTTTTTAAAAGAAATCAAAATTGACCTTTGATTGATCTCTCACAGATTCTTGTAATAAAGAACAATCTTTTTTTCTATGATACTACTAGTATTTGCATTCTATGTTGTGTTAACAATTCTTGTTTATATCATTATATATAATTTAGCTATGATTTTATTTACCAGTTAAAGAACTCTTTTTTTTTAATTTTATATTAACTATCCATATTCTATATAATGTTAACTATAACCTTATTTACAAGTTTTCTATTCTTGTTATACTGCAGCAAAGGCTTATTGTATCCTAAATTTTTCTTCAGCTTCTTTGATCAGGTCATAGAAAGTGTCATCTAGTTTATGAGGATAATACTACTTCATCTAAAGAGTTGTACATTATAGGACAAATGGCTTTAATTTGTGTATTCTCAGGGCATTTTGTGGGAGCATGTATACCATATGATGATTGGGTTGATAGACATAGATTACTATTAATGTGGTTGAATTGGCCATGTTCAGGGGTCCTTTCTCAGCTTTACATCCTTTAATAGTTAAAACATAACATCACTTAATAAGTATATTTATAAACAATAAATTATTTTAAAAGATGAACAGTTTAAAAAACAAAATACAGAGTGAAATATAAAATGTTCTTATAATCACATCTCACTACTACCATTATATTTTGTTCTATTTCTTTCCATTTGTGCATAATTATTATTTTACTTACTAGAGGGGAGTACCTCAGCCCAGCCTGCCCCCTCTCACAGTCCAGGAGCCCTCAGGGGTGGGAGGCAACCCAGCAATCAGGGAAAGGGGACACACCATCACACCTCTGCTGCTGCCACTGCCAGCAGGGCAAGCCTCAGCCAACTCTGGTTACCTGAGCCTTGGGAGGCCCTGGGCAGCTGGGGGGCTGAGAGGACTGGGGGACTCTGGAGGCAGGCCTTGCCATGCACCTACCACCCTGGCGGGGCTGGCAGGACTGGGCGCTGCCATCTTGTGGCTGTGGGTGCTGCCATCTTTGAGGGCATGGCAGTCAATTAGCATATTCCCTCCTTATTGGCTGTGGGCGCCACCATCTTTGCGACGGTGTGAGTGTCCATTAGCATATTCCCTCTTTATTAGATAGGATAGTAGATACTGCTGCTAACTGATTTCTCAAGATAACAACTGTAGATGCTTTGGGTAGAACCCCCCATTATCCTTATAATAGACTTCTTGAGAACATCTATTAGCTTTTGATTACTTCAGTTCTGTGTCTCTATAGATCTCACCAGATCTGCTTATATTTCTAGAATTTCCAACATTTCTTCACATTATAACATACTATTTCTTATTTATAAAGCAATATTATATTTAATATTTTGTTAAAACAATTTTGAGTAGGAGGTTGTAGTTTATCACACTTTTTTTAATACATGGAAAATAAATATGCAAGTAAAATCACTTAGATCTATAAGTAATATTTCCAATATGTAGTAAACTTTGTAAAATTCATTGTTCAACAATCATTGAGCACTTACTATGGACTAGACTCAAATTATTTAGTAATAAAGTGAAATAGGATTTTCTGCTTTAGTAACCGTACATACTCTGTAATGGGAAGCTAGGTAAGTGGGGAAAAAAATCAATGACCAGGATAATTTTAAATACCTGCGCGTTATTTAAACTGGCAATAACTAAATAATGGTTAAAAGAAATAAAGTGGAGTGGAGCATGAAAGAGGACAAAAAAGAAAAGCTCACTGCAAGTGGAAATCTTGGGGGCGGGGGGGGGGGATGAGAATAAACTGTATCTTTAATATTAATATTCTTTTATAAGAAAGTAATAATTTGACTTATTTTCTATTATTTTAGGTATCACAACTAATTGGAAAGATTTAATTGCATGGGGAGAGGTTGACATACCTTTAAATTTCATCCTAGCTCAATGAAATTTATGAAGAATTTGAAATTTTTCATCATGTATATGCAAATGTAACTGAATCATAGGGCTATTAGTATATTGGCACTGGAAGTGTATACTTGTTAAATTAATTTGAAAATAAGATTAAAAGTAAGGTTTTTTTGCAAAAAATAATGACTGTATGCTTGAAGTCAATCGTACAGGGTTACGTGCAGGTACATAACTAACTGCTGAGAAAGACCCTCTACACATTACCAGAAATATTTCCAGGGTAGACTTAACCTGACTTGAATCATAAATGAATGAAAGAAATCAGCATTGTGAAACACAACAGAATGAGGACATTGGGATGACTGAGTGGCAAGTGGAAATGCACTAAGAAAGACACTGTGTTTGTTGTTTTAAGAAGAGTTAGAAGTGCAAATTGGTGGTTAGCAAAATAGTCACAGGGATATAAGTAAAACATAGGGAATGTAACCAATAATATTAGGAAAACTATGTATGTTGCCAGTTGGGATACTGGAAATATCAAGGGGAACAGATGTAAAGTATATAATTATCTAACCACTAAGCTGTACACCTGAAACCAATACAAAATAAAATGTGTGTGCTGCGGAGTGGAGGGGGGGGGGGGCGGGGGGAGTATTATTAAAGAAAATTAGGGGAGGCATAGTGAGTGAAGAGGGATGAGCAGGTGGTAAAGTAGGAACAAGGGGCACTTGAAAATTGTTCATGTGGGGCTCTTAAATTTTGGTAGAGATTTTGGCTATGTGTAGTGGAAAGCAAGTAGAGAGACTCTACACTGAGAAGTAAGTGTTATGATTTTATTTGCAAAGGACTATCCGAGATGCTGTAGGGTGGGTTCTGAGAAAGAAACAAGTGGCCTGAGCTAGTCACTGGTATCCCCGAGAAATCTACAATGTCCAGTGGTGGTTTCTGGGAGGCTGGCAGCTGGGGGCTCCTGAGGCATGTGCGTAGGGGTTACCAGTGTCCAGAGCCCCGAACTGGTGCCATGTTAGCCCCAGCTGCAGATTTCTTCTCTGGGTCTGAGGCCTGATTGTTGAAATGAACCATGCTCAATGGCTATTGGTTCAATTTTCTACTCTTTGTAGCAACCCAGTGATTTTCAGGGCTTCAGAGGTAATGCTGGTGGCAAGGAGTGTTGTGCTCCCTATCTGCCATCTTGGGACAGAATGCAGAGGAAATAATTTGATATCTGAAAAAGAATACTGTTTTCTGCTGGTAGGATGTATTAAAAGCAAAGAAAGATTATCTCATTTAGAGATTTTTTGTTCAACCATTAGCTGACCACTAACCTGAGCTGAGACTTCAGTGGCTACACATGACAAGAAATACAAACTTTACAGTATTATTTCAGAAAAGTCACTAAAATAAAAAACAAACAACAATAACAAAAAAAAAATCCTAGGGAAGGGAAATAATCTTATTTCCAGAGTTGCCACACACTTAATTTTTCAAGTGAAGATTTTAAATAATAACAAATTTAGATATGCAAATAAACCAAAATATATGGCTTATATACAGGGATAAAGTATTTAATGGATTCAAGGAAGATACGTTTTTGAAAGTCAAGAAAAGAAGTAGAGAAACCAATTTAGGTGATATTTATCTTCATCATTTACCATGAGTAGTTATATTTATTATCAGATGGTTATAATATAATTTACTCTCACTCCTTTATTGTTGTAACAATGTTTTGTTTCCAGATTTTACACTCTCTAGGCCAATGTGAAGATGTACATATAAATAATTTTTAAATTTATTACTTTGAGATTAGTAATTCAAAAATAAATTATTTCTCATAGAGCTTGAATTTTTAATGTTCTGTATGCTCATTGGCAAATTAATTTTTAAAAAGACTTAGCAGTATGTGCTCCCAAAAGTTCTGCATAAGATTGCCATCTCTCCTAATTTTAAAATAATTTATCCTTTTAATAATGTCAAAATATTAACATGTAACTTACCCTAAATATCTTTTTATCTTGAGGACAAATAAACACACTTACCTGGCTGTATTTCTTCTCTTATAAATTATTCATTATTTTGTTTGCCATCATTGCATTATCTTTGCTAATGATTTTAAAATGTTCTTTTGATGCCAACTGATTTAACAATAGACATCTCAAATATTTTTTAAATAACCTTATTTACAGAATTGTACTTTTCAACTTTTTTTCTTGATGCTTGGTGTATAGAAATGTAAATAGTTTTAAGAATAATTACCTTTTATATGCTAGCTTTGTCTTTATACTTATATTTGAGCAATCTATTGTTGCATAATAAATCTCTCCAATTTAGAAGCTTATCATTCTGTGGGTCAGCAATTTGGGTTAGGCTCAGCCTGGATGGTCCTCTGATAACTTGATATGACTCATGTGGCTGCTATGAGACAGTGACTTGATTGTGGGTGGTTGACATAGGGCTACTCAGGTTTGACAGCTACTGTCTGATCATGTGGTCTCACATATTACACAACTAGTCCAGACTTCTCTAAATGATGGTTTCAAGAAAATAAAAGAAAGTGTAAATCCCAATGTATGAGCTCTTTTGAAGGCTCTGCTTGCATCCTGTTTGACAATATTCCTCAGGCCAAAACAAGCAACATACCCATTTCTACAGAATGGTCAGTTAACACTCACCTATCATTTATCCTAATTGGCTGTTTAAAGAATGAGAAATTAATATTAGATTATAAATTCCTACTGCTTCTCTTCTTTAAGTTCTGTTACAGCTTTCCATAGACAGTTATTTCACTGAAAATTTATGTAATTAAATCAATCATTATAATTTTGAATTAAGGCTAATATTAAAACCACTAATTTTTATTGTAATACTTTTGTTTCAAGGTTTATGTGATAGCTTCCAGTTTAGAGGCTTACACCTCTTTCACCCCACATTCAATTCTTCTAAGAGGGTTTCACAGATGTCCCCCTGAAGCCCCTTTAGTGAGTTCTCTAAAGTGAATTTATATGTATTTTTGAAGATACAATCCCCAATATACTCTCCATATGTCCAGTTCTCAATAGTGCTACCATTTTAATAAAGTATTTTAGTTTTTAACTTTGATGCATTTTGTGCTGTAGTAAGAAGAGCTCTTTTCAATTTGGGGGGATATTCACCTACAGTATTTTGTATTAAATTGTTTCTAATATTTATTTCTTCAAAGATTCTTCATGAAATGTTAAGAGAAGACATAATCACGGATATTACACTAGGTCTATCTTAATTTTTATATCTACTAAATACTTAAAAAAGTAAAACAAGTTTGAAGATGTGAATTTCATTACACCACTGACTGATGTTTCCTCAGGAAATATTTGTCTTAATGCGCAGGATTAGTACATTGAAAGTAAAAAATAAATTAGCCTCCCACCCAAAGGAATGCACCTGTTGAACACATCTATCCTTTAAGGTCATTCAAAATGATTGATTGTTGTGTGTATAGGTTGACCAGAATCATTGATAAATGCTTATGTAAGATCTAGTGGAAGAAGGGAGTTTTTGACAAGAGGTACTTGGGTTTTTTATTTGTTTGTTTTTTGTTCATCCTCATCCAATCAATGTCTTTCCATTGATTTTTAGAGAGAGTGGAAGGGAGGGGGAGATACAGAGAGAATGAAACATCAATGTGAGAGAGACAAAATGATTGGTTGTCTCCTGCACATGCCCTGACCAGGGCCGGGGATCAAGCCTGCAACCAAAGTATGTTCACTTGACCAAAATCGAACCTGGGACCCTTCAGTCCTTGGATTGATGCCCAATCCACTGAGCCTAACCGGCTAGAGGTTGTGTGTGTGTGTGTGTTTAAATCATTTTCTGAGCTTTTCTGTTACCTCTTGTCTGCTAAGCTTAAATTTAATTTCTAAAAAAATATATAAAACTAACACTGGTAGAGAGATTTTTCTATTTTATATGAGGTAGAACTATACAAAACTGAAATATTTAGTGTAAGTCTCTAATAGTTTAATAAAATAGTATGAATTATCTGTCATAGAAGTTACTTGTTCAAGCATTTTGTGGGGATAATTTTGACTTCAAATAATGAGATTTATAGTTTTTTGGTGTATATTTTCATTTAGTTGAAAAAAAGATGGTTATTTTGATCCTAAGTAGATATGCCTTAAATTCTATATTAAATTAAAATAAAAATGCAGTGTGCAATTTTAATGTAACACTGTATTTAATAAATCATACATACATTTTCTTTCCAAGTAATTTATTTACTGATGTTCCAAAGACAAAACTGTGTATATGTTCAATATTTTATTTCTAAATTTGTATGAACTTTAGGAGGTGATATAGAAGCTTATTAACTAGTTATATTTTCTCTTACAGTTTATAGTTTTGAATTAATTTTATTTGTATGCTAAAATTTAAATGACAAACTACCAGATAATGTATTAAGTACATAATCATTATTGAGACCTAAGCTCATTTTTTTTGTATATTTCCAAACACCAGAACTCATATTTTTGTAAAATGTCCTTATTAATGCATGACATTTTTTTTCTTTAAGTTTCTATAAACTTTTGATGGTTGCCTAATATATTTTAGGAGTTGATATTATACATATCATAGTTAATATAGTTTTCTCCTGAACACATACATCATATATTGATTTGTTTCTCTTTATTATGTTTTCTTCATTCAAAGTTTACTTTTTGTGAAGTTTTTACCCTGTAGACATAGGATCAGGAAAGTTTGTAACTTGATGATATTGCATGCTTCCTAAATTTGTTGATTGTTTTCCACAGGAAATTGTGTGTGCAAATACATTGATTAGATTCACATTCTCAAGCTAGGTTCTGAAAATTCATCACTGAAAAAGTAAATTTACTAGTATATGTAAATGTATTTCTGGTGCAGCTACAAGTTAAATTTCAATTTAATCCTGTCAAAAAGAATTAAGCTTATATAGTCAAAAGTTTAATCTGATGGAGTGACAATCAGATATGATGTATATGACTTTGAATTTGAGGTTTTTTAATGATTTCTGAATAGGCAGGTAATTATAATTACAGACTGAAGCCTGAGGTACTTTAATGCTGTCATATAAAACGTTCTAAGTTGAGTTTCCCAGGCTTGTGATGAAAAGCTGAAATTGACTAGTTTATGAATAAAGTAAAGGAGTTGAAGAGAAAGAAAATGATTTGGAATGAAGAGAGGGATGATGAATAAGCTGTGATTTGAAATATATTAAAGGGAATGAACCTGGCTTGGGGAAGACCAAAAATGTGGCAGAGCCAATGAAAGCATTGTCTTAAAATAATTTTTGGTAGGATAATTATGGCTATCCAAGTCAAGTTCAGGGTACGTGGCTAGAGGAAGTATATGGAATGTTAAATTGGATCAGTGAATTAATGAGAGAAAATGCATAATGCCAAAAAGTTAGTAGAGGACTCACAAACTAGTCTTAGATCTTAATTTTATGGGACTCCTTATACTAGTAGAGTCAGCTGTGCAGTAATGTGGACTGTATTTGGAAACTGAACTTCAATTTTTCTTAAAATTAGATACAAAAATGGAGTGTGCATGCTACCTGTTATGATTGGGATGCAAATTCTGCCTTTGACCTTTAACCTTAGCACTCAGTACAAAATAAATTTTGCTATTTGGTTATAAGAATGCTTTAGTTAGTGTTCATAGTTAATTTATTTTACTGTTCTTATTGCCTTGTGATTCTCATTATCTTTTATGTGACTTAAAAATTTTATACTTCGAACACTTTTGTGTTATGTTCTTTGTATATGCGATATTTAAAAAATTTATATAATAAAAGGCTAATATGCAAATAGACTGAACTGTGGAACAACTGAACAATCGGTCGCTATGATGTGCACTGACCGCCAGGGGGGACACGCGGAACATGGCGGGCATTGGCTGTGGCGGGTTGGTGGAGCAGGTGAGCAGGGGCACCAAACAAAGGCTGGGCACCAGTCGCTGTCATTGGAGCAAGCCTCTGGTGGTTACTGAAAATTCTTTGCTCCCGCACCCCACAGTCCTGACCGGTGCTTGCACCTGCTGCTGGTGCCAGCTCTGCTCGCACCCACTGCCAGTGTCTGGTACAGGTCCCAATCACTTGGTGTCATCAGTAGATGCGAGTGGTGGCTGCCAGCCCCTATCGCCACTGAGGGCTTCTCCACCTGCCCCTGCTCCTGAAGGGAGATCAGGGCAGCAGCCGCAGCTCACACCCGCTAATAGCATTGGCCCTGCTCCCACTCACTGGTGGTGCCAGCCCCAATCACTCTATGCTGTCAGTGGATGTGAGCGGTGGCCGTGGGAGCAGGGCTGCAGGCAGACAGGAGACCTGGACCATGGCAGTAGGGGCTGGGCAGGGGCACAGAGGATGGGCCAAGACCCTCCCCTGTGCCCACCGCAGCCTTGTGGCCCGCAGTTCCTTTCAAGGTGCACAAATTCATGCACTGGGCTCCTAGTATGTATTTATGTGTGTGTGTATATATCTATATAGATATATACACACACACATAGATACCTATCTATATAGATATATATAGATATATAGATATATATATATATATCTAGATAGATAGATAGATAGATAGATAGATAGATAGATAGATATTACTCCCTGTCTTGTTTTTCCCAGTGGTTAGAGCATTGACCCAAAGAACAAAGGGTCACAGGTTTGATTCTCAGCCAAGGGCAAGTATCTCTGTTATAGGTTTAATCCATGGCCTGGTTGTGGTTTGTGCAGGAGGCAACCAATTGATGTATCTCTTTAACATCAATGTTTCTCTCTCCCTTTCTGCCTCCTTTCCACACTCTAAAAACCACTGGAAAAAATATCCTCCAATGTTTCAGTAGGATTTCTTTTCCTTCTTTCCATCCTACTTTTCAAATTTGGAGAAAAACCCTTTTCAGATCATATATTTATTGAATCAAACTGCAAATTAAGATAAAGAAAATAAACATATGCTTAAGTATACAAAGATATAAAAATATATAAATGCAACAATTTTAGCTTATGCTTATGAGAATATGCCCTTAAATTTGAGAAAATATAACAGAAAAGTGTACAATGGTTCATAAAATGAGTCTCTAACCCTGGAGAGCTTCAAGGTAAGTTCTATGGGCAGAGAAGTGCAGTGAGACTGGGACCATGTGTCTGTGCTGAGAAGCTGAATGGAGGGTTTGACATTGGTGCTCTGGCAAGGGGGGAATTCCTTGATGACTTGGAAATGATAAAATTAAGAAACATTAATAGAAAGTTGTGAGAGGGCAGTTCAGATTTTTGATGTTAGAAAATTATATTTTGAGTGGCATAAAAGTAAGTGCTAATTTCTAAGCACAGAAAGAATAAGATCAAAAGGAAGATAAATAGGCAGTAAAATGCAATATGGAAATGAAACATATTATATGAATAAAGTGTACAATGGAGGATGAATTAAGCCAGAAAGTTAAAGCCCTACCAGAATAAACAGAGAAAGCATGAAGATGAAAATAGGTGAGTATTATGTAGATGGAGGAAAAAGAATAATTACTTTAGTACCTCTATTAAACATTCTTCAGAAAGCACACACACATAATAATCTAATCTAATAAAAGAGAAACATGCAAATTGACCACACCTCCGCTATGCCGCAAGTCACACCCACCAGCCAATCAGAGCAACTATATGCAAATTAACCCAACCAAGATGGCATTCGGCAGCCACAGCCTGGAGCAAGCAGGAGGCTTGGTTGCCCCAGAGATGGAGAAAGCCAAGTTTCCCGCCTGCCCTGGAAAGCTGTGGGAAGGCAACAAAGTTTCAGTTACAGAAGATAAATAAATCCCAGATACCTGCTTCCAGCCAGCCTCCTCTGGGAGTTTGGGTGGCTAGAGGCTGTGACCAGCCTGCAAACAGCCCACAGCCCCTCACCCAGACTGGAAAGGCACCTCAGCAGACCCCTGACCTTGAATGGGCTGTGGCAAGCCTGAAAACGGCCCTCAGCTCCTCACCCAGGCTGGCCAGGCACTCGAGGGGGACCCCACCTGAAGGGGCTCTGGCCAACCTACAAACAGCCATCAGCCACTTACCCAGGCTGGTCAGGCACTCCAGCGGGGATCCTTACACTGAAGGGGGTGTGGCAAGTCTGAAAACGGCCCTCAGCCCCTCACCCAGGCTGGTCAGGCACCCAAACGGGACCCCCACCCTGATCCGGGACACCCTTCAGGGCAAACCAGTCGGCCCCCACCCGTGCACCAGGGGGACCTCTGCTCAGCCACAAGCCAGGCTGATGGCTGCTAGCACAACGGTGGTGGTGGGAGCCTCTCCTGCCTCCTCAGCAGCACTAAGGATGTCCGACTACAGCTTCGGTCTGCTCCCCGCTGGCAAGTGGACATCCCCCGAGGGCTGCCGGGCTGCCAGAGGGATGTCTGATTGCCAGCTTAGGCCCAATCTCCTGGGGAGCGGGCCTAAGCCAGCAGGTGGTCATACCCTGAGGAGTCCCAGACTGTGAGAGGGCACAGGCGGGGCCTCTAGTTGATAAAATAATGGAAGAGGAATTTCCTGAAAAAATTAAAGCTAATGAATGCAAATTGAAAATTTTAACAATTATCATGGGAAACAAAAGTAAACGTTTTTTCTTTTGTACAAAAATCAAACCAAATAAATCCTAGGATGGGGGGGGGGGGCAACTTTTTTGTGAGTGCGTGCCAAAACCAGCAAAATCTCTGGCTCAAAATTCTTCTGCATGCCAAACCTAAATTTGAGAACATGTTATGCCTACTTGATATCTCTTAAGGTGTATGTATGTGAAGAACCCTGAAGAAATAATAAAATTCATTCGAGCGTCAAAAACACAGTATATGATGATGAAAAATACATTTATTTTTTAATGTATACCTGTATACTGACAGTGTGACAGAAAACTTTATGACTCCGTTTGATATTTTCAGTTGGACTTTTGCTGTTGCATCACTGATGACAGAGATTTTACATCAGGTTTATATTTCATGACCTTCAGAGATATGCACAAGCTACTACTTTCATCCGTCAGGCTACTCCTATTACGAGACTTAACAAAATTCATCACTGAGAACAAAGATTCACAAGCGTATGTGGATGAAACCAAAACACTGGTCGGATCTAAGAAGGCAGGGAGAGTTAAGGCAGAGGCATAGAAATTGCTCTTCCCCTCTCTCATCAATCCATGTGTATGGTCTTTAAGATAACTTGTTATGTAAAATTATTTATTTATCTAAGATGCACCTACACTGAATTTATCTGAAAAATAAGAAAGTCGATATTAAGAAAAAAATTGTAAATGGAAGATTATAAGAGAGGGTTTCACGTGCCAGCAAAAGTTACTGGCGTGCCATGTTTGGCACGCGTGCCCATGGTGGCCCACACCTGTCCTAGGATAAGCAAGTTGAAAATAAAGATAAATAGTCCTAACCATTTTGGCTCCATGGTGGTTAGTTAGAGAGTTAACTTGGCCAAGGACTGAAGGGTCAGGGGATAAATGCTGGTTAAGGGCCCCTACCTCAGTTGCAAGCCCAATCCCAGGCCCAAGTGGGCACACATGAGGGAGGCAACCCATCGATGCGTCTCTCTCACATAAATGTTTCCTCTTACTGTCATATCCTTTTCCTTCAGCTCTCTAAAAATCAATGGAAAAATATATATCCTCAGATGAGGATTGATAAAAAAAGGTAAAGATTTAAAATATTAATTATTTTTTGTAAAATTCTTGAAATAAAACTCAGTAGATGTAGAAAAGATAACTTTGTTTTTGTTGCCAACTGTAACACTAATTTCCTCAACACAATTGCATTTTGAAATAACTGCTTTCATAGTATTCTTGTATTATCCTTTTTATTTCTGTGATTTCTGTGGACATTTCTCCTCTTTCATCTCTGATTTTGTTTGAGTCTTTTCTCCTTAGTGAGTCTAGACCGGTTTTTACAAATTTTATTATTCTTTTCAAAGAACCAGCTCTTTGTTGTATTAATTTTTTGTATAGTAATTTTGTTTTCTATTTTGTGAAATTCTGCTCTAATTTTTATTATGTCCTTTCTTCTGCTGA
Organism: Myotis nattereri; assembly: GCF_964212035.1. Taxonomy (NCBI): domain Eukaryota; kingdom Metazoa; phylum Chordata; class Mammalia; order Chiroptera; family Vespertilionidae; genus Myotis; species Myotis nattereri. Next base: position 83,256,054 of record NC_138077.1, read on the forward strand.
CTTTGGGCTGCTTTTGTGCTTTTTTCAGTTCTTTAAAATATAATGTTAGGCTGTTTACTGGATATTTTTCCAGTTTTTTTTAGATAGGCCTGTATTGATATATAAATTTCCTTTTTATTATTGCTCTCCTTGCATCTCAGAAATTCTGACATGTTGCATTCTCATTTGTCCAGGGACAGATGGCATCATTAGTGAATTCTACCAAATATTCAAAGAAGATTTGATACCTATCCATAGCATACATTGAAAGACAATGCAATACGTCTAACACATTTTATGAAGCCAATATAATGTTGCAAGGATGAAACAAAAAAAGAAAACTACAGACCAATATCTCTAATGAATATAGATGCAAAATTTCTAAACAAAATACTAGCAAATCAAATACAACACTACATTAAAAAATAACACATTGTGTTCAAGTGAGGTCCATTTCAGGGGCATAAGGATGGTTCAATATATGCAAATCAATCAATATAATTCAATACATTAACAAAATAAAGGATAATAATATATGATCATATCACTAGATGCAGAAAAGGCATTTTATAAGACACAGGATTCATTTATTAAAAAACACTCAATATAATGTGCATAGAGGAAAAATGTCTAAGCATAATAAAGGCCATATATGTCAAACTCTCAGCTAATATACTCAAAGGTGAAAAACTGAAAGCTCTTTCTCTAAGATCAGAAACAAAGACAAGGATGCTCACTCTCACCACTCTCAATCAACATTTTACTTGAAGTCCTAGCCAGAGCAATCAGAAAAGAGAAATAAATAAAAGGCATCTAAATTGAGAATAAAGAAATAAAGGTGTCACTTTTTGAAGATGACATGATTCTTTAAGTAGAAAACCTTAAAGACTCCACCAAAAATATAGTAAGGTTGAAGGATGTAAAATAAATGTCTAAAAATCCACTTCATTCCTGTATACTAACAATGAAACTTTAGAAAAAACAAATTTAAAATAATTTTTTTTTTGCAATTACAACAGAAATAATAAAATACCTAGTAATAAACTTAACAAAGGATGTTAAAGGCCTATATGCTGAAAGCTACAAAGCATTATTAAAAGAGAATGAAAAAGACACAATGAAATGGAAAGATATTCTATTTTCATGGTTTGGAAGACTAGACATTATTAAAATGGCCATATTATCCAGAGCAATATGTAGATTTAATTCAATATCCATCAAAATACCAGGGATTTTTTAAATAGAACAAAAACTATCAGATTTACATGGAACCACAAAACTCCCCAAATAGCCAAAGAAACATTGAGAAAAGAGTATGAAGCTGGAGATATTCCACTACCTAAGTTCAAATTATACTACAGAGCAACACTAATAAAACAGCATGGTACGCCCTAACTGGTTTGGCTCAGTGGATAGAGCGTAGGCCTGTGGACTCAAGGGTACCAGGTTCGATTCCAGTCAAGGGCATGTACCTTGGTTGTGGGCACATCCCCAGGAGGGGGTGTGCAAGAAGCAGCTGATCGATGTTTCTCTCTCATAGATATTTCTATCTCTCTATCCCTCTCCCTTCCTCTCTGTAAAAAATCAATAAAATATATATTTAAAAAACAAAAACAAAAATAAACAACCAGCATGGTACTGCCAGAAAAACAGAAAGACCAATAGAACAGAACTGAGAGCACATAAATAAAACCACATGTACATGGACAAATAATTTTTGACAAAAGAGCAACAAACACACAATGGAGAAAAGAAAGCCTCTTCAATAAATGTTGCTGGGAAAATTTAAAAGCCATATGCATAATAATAAAATGACTACAGTTTGTCCCCATGTACAAAAATTAATTCAAAATGGACCAAAGACCTAAATATAAGATCTGAAATAATAAATTACATAGAAGAAAATATAGGTACTAAATTTATGGATCTTGGTCTTAGAAAAGATTTTATGAATTTGACCAAAAGACAAGGTAAGAAAAAATGTGGCACTATATTACACTAAAATCTTCTGTACAGAAAAAGAAAATGCCATGAAAATAAAAAAAGTAAACAACAGCTCTGACAAGGGGTTCAGATCCAAAATATGTAAAGAATTCTTACAAGTCAGCACCAAACAAACAATCCAATTAAATAATGAGAGGAGGAACTGAACAGACACTTCTCCCAAGAAGACATACAAATAATCAACAAATAGATGAAAAAATTCTCAACTTCACTAACTATTAAAGAAAAGCATATAAAAACCACAAATATATACTACCTCATACCTGTTAGAATGGCTATCAACAAGACAAGTTATAATTAGTGTTGGAGAGGTTGTGGAGAAGAAGGTACCCTGATCCAATGCTGGTGGGAATGTAAATTGGTACAGTGACAATGGAAAATAGTATGGAGGTTCTCAAAATATTAAGGATAGAGGTACCAAATGACCAAGCAATCCCTCTTTTGGGTATCTATCCAAAAACATTAAAAACACTCCTTCACAAAGATATATGAACCCCTATGTATATTGTAGCATTATTCACAGTGGCCAAGACATGTCCTTTACAGAATGTGGTACATATATACAATAGAATAACTCTCAGTCAAAAGAAAGGATGAAATACTGCCATTTTTTACTACATGGATGGACCTTGAGAATATCATGCTAAGTGAAATCTATAATAATAAAAGGGTAATTAGACAGGACATCATCCAGATGTCATTCCAGACATCCTTCCTGATGAAGCTGGGACCAAAAGGAAGCCAGCTGGGTCCGGGGTGCATGCAGGTGACCAAGGGGAAGCCAGCCAGCGTACCAGGGTGCCTGTGGGCTGCCAGAGGGAAGCCAGCCCAGGTCCCAGTTGCCTGCCGGTGGCCGGAGGAGGGAAGCCCGGGTCCCAGGTGCTGGAGGGAAGCTAGTGCCAGCAGCTGGGGGGAAAAAAGTCTACTTTTGCATGGATTTTCAGCATTGGGCCTCTAGTACACTAATAATGAACTTACAGAAAGAGAGACTAAAAGAGCAATACCATTTACCATCGCACCAAAAAAAAGTAAGATACTTAGGAATAAACTTAACTAAGGAGGTAAAAGACCTATACATGGAAAACTACAGGACACTGAAAAAAGAGATAGAGGAAGACATAAACAGATGGAAGAACATACCATGTTCATGGATTGGCAGAATCAACATCATTAAAATGTCCATATCACCCAAAGCAATCTATAGATTTAATGCACTCCCCAATAAATTACCAACGGCATATTTCACAGACCGAGAAAGAACTCTCCAAAAGTTCACCTGGAATAAAAAAAAGACCCTGAATAGCTGCAGCAATCCTGAGAAAGAACAAAGCAGGTGGGATCTCAATACCAGATATACAGCTGTATTACAAAGCCACTGTTCTCAAAACTGCCCGGTACTGGCACAAGAACAGGCATATAGATCAATGGAATAGAATAGAGAGCCCAAATATCAACCCAAACCACTATGATCAATTAATATTTGACAAAGGAAGCATGAACATACAATGGAGTCAAGACAGTCTCTTCTGCCGAAACTGGTTTGGCTCAGTGGATAGAGCGTCGGCCTGCAGACTGAGAGGTCCCAGGTTCGATTCTGGTCAAGGGCATGTACCTGGCTGCGGGCACATCCCCAGTGGGAGATGTGCAGGAGGCGGCTGATGGATGTTTCTCTCCCATCGATGTTTCTAACTCTCTATCTCTCTCCCTTCCTCTCTGTAAAAAATCAATAATATATATATATATATATATATATATATATATATATATATATATATATATATATATTTTTTTTTTTAAAGACAGGAATCCCAGCAACAACACAGAGCGGGTAACTATTAAGGAACCAGCTCTGGATAGTTGACCTCTCCAAATCACTTTTAAGTGCGATAGAGATGCCGTATAGCCTCAGAGGCCAACCCCAGAACACTGCCACCCAGAGGCTGAGCCACAAACTGACTCTTTGCTAAACACAAAATAAGGCAGTCTGGGAAACAAATGCGGACTGCTTTAAAATAAGGACTGTGGTTTACAACACAGAGGAACAGTGTATCGCAGGGAAACTCAACACTCTCCTGAATACCTGGCAGGTCTAAGGCGAGCCACACTGAAGAATAGAAGAACCGAAGGATCTTCACTACTGCAATTTTTTTTCTTTTTTCACCTTTTAACTAAGAAACCAATTTTTTTTTCCTTTTTTTTTTCTTTTTTCTTTTTCTTTCTTTCTTTCTTCTTCTTTTTCCATCACCTGATTTTACCCTTTTAATTACTACCTTCTTATTTTTAACCAGTATTATACCATTTTACCATTTTTTAAAGTGCCATTTTATTTTCTCTTTATTTTATTTTGGGATTAGTGTTCTCCATTCTATTTTCATTGTTATATTATTGGTTGTTTCTAGTTTGCATCCATCTCCAGGGAGCTGTTGCTGAAATTTCTTGGGATTAGTGGTGGTTTTATAGGAGTATTCTCCGCATATAAAGAGTCTCTTCCCCTCTTCCACTTCATTCTCTCTTTCTCTCTTTTTTTCTTTTCTTTTCTCACTTTTATTTCCCCCCCTCCTTTTTCCCAATTTCATTTTTGCATTCCTTTTTTTGGTCCCTACTTTTATTTTCTTTTTTCTCTTTTATCTTCCTTCTTCCTTATCCTCTAATTCTCTTAATTTGGGCGGTCACCTTTATTTGGGGTTATTAATATCGTGAATATATTTGTGTTTAGTGCCTGGTACGTGGTGCCTTGTTGTGTTGTATTTTGTGCCTTTAAATCAACGCAGCAGATCCAAGAAACAGCAGCCTCCTGAGCACCACACCCTCTGCTGAGGAACAGCAGCTGTATGTGAAACCTCCCCCCACCAGCCAGAAGAGCCACCACAGCTGTGAACAGCACCCAACAGAGGAGCTGCTGCCAACTGAAGAGCAGCTGCTACCACAACCGCCTGAAGAGCAACCACAGACCAAGGAGTCACTGCCACCCAGGGAGCAGCCACTGAATGACTCAACGTCTAGATATGTCAGTGAGATCAAACATGGGTAGACAAAGAAACCCCCAAAGGAAAGAGAAGGAGGACTCTCCAGAAAAGCAGCTAAGTAATACAGAGGCATGCAACATGACAGAAAAAGAATTCAGAATAAGGGTCCTAGAGTGCATAAACCGGATGGAGGAAAAAATCGACAACCTCTGCAAGAAGCAAGAAGAAACATGAAAAAATCAATAACATATGGAAGAAGCTAGAAGAAACAGATGAAAAAATCAACAACTTAAGTAAGACCCAAGAAGAAATGAAGAGTGATATAGCTGCAATGAAAAACATCATTGAAAGTATCAACAGTAGACTAAGAGAAGCAGAGGACCGAATTAGTGAATTAGAAGACAAGGAAGCAAAACAAACCCAAAATGTACTGCAATTGGAGAAAAAAATTAAAAGACAGGAGGAGAGCCTAAGGGAGCTATGGGACAACATGAAACAAAACAACATACGAATAATAGGGATACCAGAACAACAGAAAGATGAACAAGGATTAGAAAACCTATTAGAAGAAATAATATCAGAAAACGTCCCTGAGGTGGGGAAGAAAAAAGTCACACAAGCCCAGAGAGTCCCAAACAAGGTGAACCTGAAAAGACCCACACCAAGACACATCATAATTACCATGGCAAATGTTCAGGACAAAGACAGAATCTTACAGGCTGCAAGAGAGAGACGGAAAGTTACATACAAGGGATCTCCCATTAGATTATCAAATCATTTCTCAACAGAAACACATCAGGCCAGAAAAGAATGGACGGAAATTTACAAAGTGATGCAAAGCAAAGGACTGAATCCAAGAATACTCTATCCAGCAAGGCTATCATTCAAACTTGAAGGGGAAATAAGAAGCTTCACAGACAAAAAAAGGCTAAGGGAGTTTATCACCACCAAGCCAGCAATTCAAGGAATGCTAAAGGGACTGGTATAAAAATAAGAAATAAAAAGCTCAGAAAGGAAACAGCCACACAAAAAAAGGAATGGCTACAAACAAGTACCTTTCAATAATAAATTTAAACGTAAACGGACTAAATGCTCCTAACAAAAGACATCGAGTGGCTGAATGGATAAAATCATGACCCATGCATCTGCTGTTTACAAGAAACCCACATCATTAGAAAGGACTCACACAGACTGAAAGTGAAAGGATGGAAAAATGTCTTTCAGGCAAATGGAAAGGAAAAGAAAGCTGGGGTAGCAATACTTATATCAGACAAAATAGACCTCAAAGTGAAGGCCATAACAAGAGATAAGGAAGGCCACTTCATAATACTAAAGGGATCAATACAATAAGAAGATATAACCCTGGTAAACATATATGCACCCAATGCAGGAGCACCCAAATTCATAACAAAACTCCTGGAATATATCAAAGGAGAGATCGATAACAATACAATCATAGCAGGGGACTTTAAGACACCACTGACAGCACTGGATAAGCCCTCTAGACAAACAATCAGCAAAGATACAGCAATCCTAAATGACTCACTAGATCAGATGGACTTAATAGACATCTTCAGAACACTTCACCCCAAAGCCAGGGAATACACATTCTACTCATATGCTCATAAGACATATTCAAAAATAGACCATATATTGGGTCACAAGCAAAGTATCCCCAAATTCAAGAAGATTGAAATCATAAAAAGCATCTTCGCAGACCACGATGGCATAAAATTAGAAATAAACTACAATAAAAACAACCCAAAATGCTCAAACACCTGGAAGCTGAATAGCATGCTATTAAATATTGGTTGGGTTACCAATGAGATCAAAGAAGAAATTAAAAACATCCTGGAAACTAATGACAATGAAAACACAACAATCCAAAACCTATGGGACACAATGAAAGCAGTCCTGAGAGGGAAGTTTATAGCTCTACAGGCCTATCTCAAAAAACAAGAAAAAATGGTAGTAAATCATCTAACTCTACAACTCAAAGAATTAGAAAGAGAGCAACAAGAAAACCCCAGAGTGAGCAGAAGGAAGGAGATAATAAAGATTAGAGCAGAAATAAATGGCATAGAGACCAAAAAAACAATACAGAAAATCAATGAAACCAAGAGCTGGTTCTTTGAAAGGATAAACAAGATAGAGAAACCTCTAGCCAGACTCACCAAGAAGCAAAGAGTGAGGACTCAAATAAACAAAATTAGAAACGATAGAGGCAAAAGAACAACAGATCCCACAGAAATACAAACGATTGTTAAAAAATACTATGGACAGCTCTACTCCAACAAACTAGACAACCTGGAGGAAATGGACAAATTCCTATAAAAATACAACATTCCAAAACTCAATCAGGAAGAATCTAAAAATCTCAACAGGCCAATAACTATGGAAGAAATTGAAGCAGTCATCAAAAAGCTTCCATCAAACAAAAGCCCAGGACCAGGGGAGTTTTACCAAACATTCAAGGAAGAACTAAAACCTATCCTCCTCAGACTACTACAAAAAATTCAAGAGGAAGGAACACTTCCAAGCTCATTCTATGAAGCCAGCATCACCCTAATACCAAAACCAGGTAAAGACAACACAATGAAAGAGAATTACAGGCCAATGTCCCTCATGAACATAGATGCCAAATTCTAAGCAAATCGGATCCAGCAGTACATCAGAAAGATCATACAACATTACCAAGTAGGATTTATCCCAGGAATGCAAGGATGGTACAATATCTGCAAATCAATAAACGTGATACATCACATAAACAAATTGAAAGAAAAAAAACCACATGTTCATATCAATTGATGCAGAAAAAGCATTTGAAAAAATTCAACACCCATCTTTGATAAAAACTCTCAGTAAGGCGGGAGTAGAAGGATCATACCTCAACATAATAAAAGCCATATATGCCAGGCCCACAGCCAGCATCATACTCAATGGACAAAAACTAACACCATTTCCCCTAAGAACAGGAACAAGACAGGGATGCCCCCTCTCACCACTCCTGTTCAACATAGTACTGGAAGTGTTAGCCATTGCAATTAGGCAAGAAGAAGAAATAAAAGGCATCCAAATTGGAAAAGAGGAAGTAAAACTGTCCTTATTTGCAGACGACATGATATTATACATACAAAACCCTAGAGACTCCATCGAAAAGCTACTAGACTTAATACATGAATTTCGCAATGTAGCAGGATACAAAATTAACCCCAAGAAATCTGAAGCATTTCTATACACCAATAGTGAACTTTCAGAAAGAGAGATTATAAAAACAACCCCATTTACCATCGCACCAAAAAAATTAAGCTACCTAGGAATAAACTTAACTAAAGAGGTAAAAGACCTCTACTTAGAAAACTACAGGACATTGAAAAAAGATATAGAGGAAGACATAAACAGATGGAAGAATATACCGTGTTCATGGATTGGTAGAATCAACATCATTAAAATGTCCATACTTCCCAAAGCAATCTATAAATTCAAAGCACTTCCCATTAAAATACCAATGGCATACTTCATAGATCTAGAACCAACTCTCCAAAAATTCATCTGGAATAAAAAAAGACCCCGAATAGCTGCAGCAATCCTGAAAAAGAACAAAGTACGTGGGATCTCAATACCAGATATCAAGATGTATTACAAAGCCACTGTTCTCAAAACTGCCTGGTACTGGCAAAAGAATAGGCCTATAGATCAATGGAATAGAATAGAGAGCCCAGAAATCGGCCCAAACCAATATGCTCAATTAATATTTGACAAAGGAGGCAAGAACATACAATGGAGCCAAGATAGTCTCTTCAATAAATGGTGTTTGGAAAATTGGATGGATATATGCAAGAAAACGAAACTAGACCACCAACTTACACCATACACAAAAATAAACTCAAAATGGATAAAGGACTTAAATGTACAACAGGAAACCATAAAAATTCTAGAAGAATCCAAAGGCATTAAAATCTCAGACATATGCCGAAACAATTTCTTCACTGATACAGCTCCTAGAGCATTGGAAACTAAAGAGAAAATAAACAAATGGGACTACATCAAAATAAAAAGCTTCTGCACAGCAAAAGAAACCATCAACAAAACAATGAGAAAACCCACTGTGTGGGAAAATATATTTGCCAATGTCATATCTGATAAGGGCCTAATCTCCAAAATTTATAGGGAACTCATACAATTTAACAAAAGGAAGATAAACAATCCAATCAAAAAATGGGCAAAGGACCTAAATAGACACCTTTCAAAAGAGGACATTCAGAAAGCCAAGAGACATATGAAAACATGCTCAAAGTCACTAATCATCTGAGAGATGCAAATCAAAACAACAATGAGGTACCATCTCACACCTGTCAGACTGGCTATCATCAACAAATCAACAAACGACAAGTGCTGGAGAGGATGTGGAGAAAAAGGAACACTTGTGCACTGCTGGTGGGAATGCAGACTGGTGCAGCCACTATGGAAGACAGTATGGAGTTTTCTTAAAAAACTGAAAATGGAACTCCCATTTGACCCTGTGATCCCACTTCTAGGAATATATCCCAAGAAACCAGAAACACCAATCAGAAAGGATATATGCACCCCTATGTTCATAGCAGCACAATTCACCATAGCTAAGATCTGGAAACAGCCTAAGTGCCCATCAGTAGATGAATGGATTAGAAAATAGTGGTACATCTACACGATGGAATACTATGCTGCTCTAAAAAGGAAGGAACTCTTACCATTTGCAATGTCATGGATGGAACTGGAGAGCATTATGCTAAGTGAAATAAGCCAGTCAATGAAGGAAAAATACCACATGATCTCACTCATTAATGGTTAATAGAGACCATTATAAACTTTTGAACAATAATAGATACAGAGGCAGAGCTGCCTCAAACAGATTGTCAAACTGCAGCGGGAAGGCCGGGGAGGGTTGGGGGGCAGGAGGTAGGGGGGTAAGAGATCAACTGAAGGACTTGTATGCATGCATATAAGCATAACCAATGGACATAAGACACTGGGGGATAGGGGAGGCTAGGGGACTGTCTAGGGCGGGGGGATAAAATGGACACATATGTAATACCCTTTTAATATTTTAAGCAATAAAAAATAAATAAAATAAAAAAAAATAAAACTAAGTTCATTCAATGCAATTATGTTTCCAATATTTGAAATATCACCCAGAAGACCCATCATGGAAAATTCTATTTGTTTCTAATGTATTGGACCATTTTTAAACAAATATAATGGAAATTTATGTTCAATTATGCCATTGTATTGAATATGATTGAGTACAAGGACCCATGGGTAAGGTAATAGTTATGTTGACAAAAGTTATGTTAGTTTTCCATTTAATGAGATCATGGTTACCCAGGACAGATTTAAATCTAATTATAAGATTATTAAAAATAAGTTCTCTTCTTCACCTAAATTTCTGAATATAATAATTGAAAACAGATTCTGAAGTTAAATGGAATAGAATATGTGGACCTCGAAGTGAATTAAGTATTTTCTATTTTTCTGCTTAAATCACTTAACAGATGGTTATTGAATTTCAACATCAACTTGCACTTTGAGTCCAAGAAGTAGTGTCTGAGTTAAGAAGCACACATGCAAAAACATAAAAATCTATCCAGTGCCTTTGAGGAACAAGAACAAAGGAGACACTTAAAGCAGCAAAACAGAAAACCTTGTGGTCATTTTCTTTTGAATGTGAGCTTTCATTATCTCAAAGTGTTTCCCTTGAGATCTAGAAATATGAAATCAAAAGTTCCATGGAAGATTGATGAAAGGAAAATGATTAACTGCTGTGAAAAAAGAATGTAAATAAACTTAAGCAACCTGTCACTAGACTTTCTAATTATAAAACCATTTTTGTAATATTCTAGAAATTTTCACTGTCTAAAGTGTTTGTATACTAATTTTGAAATAATGTTTCAATAAGGAAGGAGGAGGTAGAGGTGGGTATAGGGGAGATAAATGGTGATAGAAATTTGACTTTGGGTGGTGAACACACAACACATTGAACAAATGATGTATTGTGGAATTGTGCACCTTAAACCAGTATAATGTTGTTAACCAGTGTCACCCCATTAAATTCAATTATTTAGTGATAATAAAAGCTAACTATGTCAGCTACAAGAATGAAAGATCTAATGCTGCAGACAGTCATATGGATAAAGCTTATAAATATCATAGTGAGCAAAAGAAGCTGATTCCAAAAGGCACACCCTGCATCATTTTATGCATTTAAATTCTTGGGGGAAAAATAAAATTAAACTATGATGTTTAGGGATCTGCACTGAGTAGAGCTAGTAAAAGAACTGTACAATGGATTGCCATGAAAATAAAAAAGGAAAAAACTATAACATATAAGTATAGTATCTATACTAATAAAAGCTTAGGTGGTCCTTACACCGTTGCGTGATGCCTCATGTCATCACAAGATGGCTGCCACAAGATGGCCGGCAGGGGTGGGAAGTTGTGGATGATCAGACTGGCAGGGGAGGGCAGTTGGGGGCAAGCAGGCCAGCAGGGGAGGACAGTTGGGGGCAATTGAGCTGGCAGGGGAAGGCAGTTGGAGGCAACCAGGCTGGCAGTGGAGGGCAGTTGGGGGTAACCAGGCCTGCAGGAGAGGCAGTTAGGGGCAATCAGGACGGCAGGCAGGGGAGGGCAGTGAGGGGTGACTGGGATGGCAGGGGAGGGCAGTTGGGGGTAACCAGGCCTGCAGAGGAGGGTAGCAGGGCACAACCAAGCTGGCAGGGGAGAGCAGTTGGGGGCTATTGGGCCAGCAGGGGAGCAGTTAGATATCAATCAGGCTGGCAGGAGAGCAGTTAGGGAGCAATAAGGCTGGCAGGCAGGCGAGCGGTTAAGAGCCAGCAGTCCCAGATTGTGAGAGGGATGTCCCAGATTGGAGAGGGTGCAGGCCGGGCTGAGGGACACCACCCCATGCACGAATTTCGTGCATCAGGCCTCTAGTAATTAATAACCATTGAGATCACAAGTATTAGAAATTTTATAAAAATACTAGAGGCCTGGTGCACGTATTCATGCCTGTGTGGGGTCTGGCCAGCACAGCCCCAATTGGGGAGGATCAGGGCTGGGCCTTTTGGGAGGAGGAAGTGGCGGGAGGTTGGCCAGTGGCCTGTGCAAATTGGGTCCCCATCAGGGCCAGGCTGGCTGGAAGGAGGGGCCACAAACTAATGGCCAGTGGGCCCCACCCCCAATTGGGGTGGTGGGACCGATTGGGGATCAGTGGCTGAAGAAGGGGCTGATATTGTACATAGAAAACCCTAAAAACTCCACCAAAAAACTACTAAATTTAATAAATGAAATTAGCAATGTAGCAGGATACAAAATTAATACCCAGACATCCAGGGAATTTTTATACACTAAAATTGAACTCTCAGAAAGAGAAAATAAACAAACAACCCCATTTACCATTGCAACAACAACAACAAAAAATAAGATAGTTAGGAATAAACTTAACCAAGAATGTAGAAGACCTGTACTCAGAAAACTACAGAACCTTGAAAAAGGGGATAAAGGAATATATAAACAATTGGAAGAATATACCATGTTCATGGGTTGGTAGAATCAACATCATTAAAATATCCATACTACCCAAAGCAATCTAAAGATTCAATGAAATCCCTATTAAAATACCAATGGCATATTTCACAAATCTAGAACAAACTCTTCAAAAATTTATATGGAACCAGAAATGACCCCAAATCACTCCAGCAATCTTAAGAAAAAAGAACAAAGTTGGAGGGATCACAACACCAAATATTGAGTTTTGCTACAAAGGCACTGTAATCAAAATAGCCTGATACTGGCACAAGAAGAGACAAACAGATCAATGGAACAGAATAGAGAACCCAGAAATTGAACCAAACCATTATATTCAATTAATATTTGACAAAGGAGGCAAGAACATACAATGGAGTCAAGACAGTTTCTTCAATAAATAGTATTGGGAAAATTGGACAGGTACATGAAAAAAAAATGAAACTAGACCACCAACTTGCACCATACATGAGAATAAACTCAAAATGGATAAAAGAAATAAATGTAAAAGTAAAAAAAAAAAAAAAAAATCCTTGAAGAAACCATAGGAAGCAAAATCTCAGTAATCTCTCAAAGCAATATATTTGCTGATGCATCTCCTAGTGAAAGGCAAACTAAGGAGAAAATAAACAAACATGACTACATCAAAATAAAAAGCTTCTGCACAGCAAAAGAAACCATCAACAAAATGAAAAGGGAGCTCACTGCATGGGAGAATATATGGTAGATCTGATAAGGGGTAAATTTTCAAAATATATAAAGAAGTCCTACAACTTAACAAAAAGAAAATAAACAACCCAATTAAAAACTGGGCAAATGACTAAATAGACACTTCTCCAAAATGAACATACAGATGGTAAATGCTCAAAGTCACTAATCATCAGAGAGATTCAAATTAAAATGACAATGAGGTACCATCTCACACCTGCCATAATGGCTACCATCAACAAATCAATACATGACAAGTGCTGACAAGGATGTGGAGAAAAGGGAATCCTAGTACATTGCTACTGGGAATGCAGACTGGTGCAGCCACTGTGGAAATCAGTATGGAATTTCCTCAAAAAATTAAAAATACAATTGCCATTTGACCCAGTGGTTCCACTGCAGAGACTATATCCTAAGAAACTGAAACACCAATCAGAAAGAATATATGCAGCCCTGTGTTCATAGCAGTATAATTTACAGTAGCTCAGGTCTGGAAACAGCCCAAGTGCTCATCAACAGATCAGTGGATAAAAAAGCTGTGCTACGTTTATTCTATGGAGTACTATGCACCATTAAACAAGAGGGATCTCTTACCGTTTGAGCCAGTATGGAGGGACCTGGAGAGTATTATGCTAAAGGGAATAAGCCAGTCAGAGAAAGACAAGTATCACATGATCTCACTCATATGTGGAATTGAATGAACAAAATAAAATGATGAACACAATAGATCCAGAGACATAGAAACATGGAACAGAGTGCGGAATCTCAGAGGGAAGGTGGAGGTGGTGAGTGGGTAGGGAGAGATTAACTGGGAAATTTATATGCATATATGCACAGCCCATGGACACACACAATAGTGTGCTGAAGGCCTGGGAGAGGTGGGTATGGGATGGAGGGAGTCAATGGGGGAAAAAAGGGAGACTTCTGTGATATTTTCAACAATAAAGATAAATTAAAAGAAAAAAAAAAGAATCACCATGAATATAGCATTTCAGATGTGGAATCACAGAGTTGGCCTGGATTATCTACTCAACCCCTGCTGTTGGTGAAGGCATTTTAGAAAATAACTGACAACTTTTTGTTTGAACTATACAGATTATAGTGTTTCCTTAACACTTTGCAAAGTCGGCTTATTTACTAATTTCCCCCTGAGTAGAACTACTATAGAAGGTTTTCAGTCACAATTAGATGTTCATAAAACTTATTAGAAGAAAATTATTCTATGACCAAGCATGGTTTTGTAACAACACAAAAAGAAACAAATGTTTTGATATTAGAAAATTTAAAAGTAAAAATTAGGATGTTAACACAGTAAATCAAAATTATGATTTTAGTAATATATGCTAAAATGAAATTTTAATAACTTTAACAGCCATTCTAAGAAAAAATATAAATTCAATTAAAGAAGGGGTAAGTAAATGATAAAGACTACTTTCAATATTAACAAGCATGATGACAGAGACATTTTAAAATCATTTTCAAGATTATGATAAATAAGCATTGTCATGTACTCTTACTGTTTTTTAAATGGTGAAATCAAAGTTCAATATTAAAATGAATTCCAAAGTATTTAGATAGTAAAATTGCATATTAACCAATAAAATATCTTACATGTCAATGAAATAAAAATTATATTATAATTTCAAGATACTTTTAAAAAATCTACTAGAATAAGTAAAGGAATTTGATAGAGTGGCTAGCTAGATGCATGGAAAATACCCACAAAACAATTTTGCTGTTGTTAATCCTCACCCAAGGATAATTTTTTTCATTGATAAATTAGAGAGAGTGGAAGGAGAGAAACATAAATGTGAGAAACACACAATTGGTTGCCTCCCACATGCTCCTTCCACAGGGTCTGGGGGATCAACCTGTAACCCAGGTATATGTCCTTGACTGGGAATCAAACCCCAGACCTTTTCGGTGCCAGGGTTGACACTTTAACCACTGAGCCACCCGGCCAGGGCACAAATCAATATTTTTATTTTGTACACACAATAACCAACTAGAAATAGAATTGAAAAATAAATTTTATTCTGAATAACAATAAAAACTATAAATTTACCACAAAATTATAGTATTTTTAGTAATTTATTTTGATATAAGAAAATATTTTTATTTTTTCCCAATATTCATTCCCAATATTTCTGGCTATATTTTACTGTATCGTCCAATAAAGTTATAGTATTGATAAACATTATTCATTAATTTTATTGAAACTTAAATCAAGAGCTGAACAAATGGGGGGGCTAGCAATAATAGTGGAATTTTGGTAATTTGAATGAACTATATAATTCTACATTTACACTGAAAATAATAAAATGAACACAAGACAAAAAGCTAAGTCTGTATAGAAAAACATAAAACATCAAGTATCAGCAGCAAGTGCAAATGTATAAAACACACGTACGTTTTAGGTTCAAATAATTAAATGACTGCCTGGGAAGCTCAAATAAGAGGGAAATACTTTGGATCCTCAAGGCTGCCACATTTTATCCACAGTTAGTATTATGAATAGACTCACGCTCGTGTTCTTAGCTTGATAAACATGCTCCATTGTGCAATGATGTTTCATTGTATAAAATCTATTGGTACCATCTGTTTATCATCACAGAAAAAAAAAAAAGCTGAATGGTTTACTTCGTGTCTGTAATGTTACAGAAATAATATTTCTCTGAGTTATTTGAGATCTCACTATATACACAAGATATTTTAAAAAGTCTAAGCTTTCAAAATTATTGATAGTGTTTTTTAAGAATATAAAATTCTCAACACTCCTATCTTTAGGCTCTGTATAAGTTTTCCACTGGTAAAGAACTCTGACGTAAAGGAGTCCAACAAAGATACTGATTCTGGGTTCTTCTGTTATATTTGGAAACTGTAATTCACAGTATGATGGAAATTACCACAGCACTTTATTGAGTGTCTAGGGGAGAAATAACTTTAATATAATCACAGATGCAATAGTAAAGAACTCGATTAAGTAAAGCCAGCAGATTAAATTGCCCTGAGGACTGGATGAATAAGCACCACAAATGAGGAAGATTTACCCTTTTAATCAGCCAAGTCTGCACCTGCAGCAGTGCTGTAGTACACAAGCAGAGTGACAGACTTAACCAAGTCAAATGCATGAGGCAGAGAGTTTATCAGTCAGTGTGTTTGAGTGGAATGCAAGAGAGATAAGATTTAGTAAAACCAGCTAGGAAATTTTAGCATATGCCAACATCCTGAAGATTGTACTGTAGTTGATTTTTAAAATAAAAAATTGCCTCCTGGCCAGGTAAAATGTTAATCTACTGCTTAGTGAAGGTGCCTTTATTAGTAAACACTCTAGAAAATGAATCCATAATCAAATAGGCTATGAAACCTCTAACTCCAAGGAATTCTTAGAAAAGACAAGACTACTTCTTTAGAGGCCTCAATTAAAAAAAAAAATGGTTACTCTGGTTTTACTAATAATCATTTTTTAAAATAATGAATTTGACAAATAAAATATCTAGTATTGAAATTTCCTCTTATTACTTCACATCTATAAAATTATAGATCTTATAAATATCCAAGAAAATATTTTCCAAATATTGTCAATAATAAGAATTCAAAGTGTCTCCAAGAGATTAGAACTACCTGAGTACCAGGTGGTAGAGGACGATTTGTCTTTATTGGAGACACATACTTGTAGATTTGAGAGGGGTTTTACATGTAATCTGACTCAAACTCCTGTTCTGCATAGATATATATTTAAGTGAGCTACTCAGGGGCCATAGAGCCAAACATAGATTTTGAAATTTTTTAAAAGTAAATATTCCTACTCTACACCATTTGCTAATCACCAATTAGTTTAGACACTACTTGTACACTAAAATATTTCAACCTCAATTGTCCCTTGCACTTAGTCTTGTATTTTTTATTTAATTACATTTGTTGATAATATTATATGTTTCAAGTGTACAGTTCTACATACATCATCTGTATATTGCATTGTGTGCTCACCTCACAAAACCTGTATTTCCAACTTAGTGCCTTCATGTCTGACTAACATTGTAAATGCATTTCCCATCTGTTGTATTGTCTGTCCCTGTTATACAAGATCCACTGTCCTGTTCCTTTCACTTTTTATTTATTTACTCAGTTACTCACTAATTAATACTAACTATATGATAAGCAATTTTCTAGGTACCAGGGTTCTAGCACACAAAATTCCTCCCCTCATAAAACTTACTTTTCATTACGGCAGATATACACAAAACTGGATGAATAACCAAATTTTGGTAAATAGAGTAGTGATACATGCGATAAAGAAAAATAAAGGGAGAAGAATTCATAATACCTTTCATTCAGGATGAGGATATATCTTATTATAATTTCAAGTAGGGTGGTCAGAGAAAAGTCTAACTGGATAATTAAAATTTGAGCCAATACTTGAGGAATATGGGTGGCAAATTCTAGGATACCTGAGAAAACACGATCTCAAGAACAGTGCAGAGACCTTTGGCCAAAGCTACTGTTGCGGGCCTGTTGAGGAAATTTTGAGGAGGACAGAGTCCTGAGAGAAGAATGATTAAGGGAGAATAATAAGAGATAAATAATGGAAAGACAATCTGAATTTCATTTCTAAAGTTCACTCATGTCAGTCTGCTATATTGCTAATAAACTAGAGGGAAGTCAGAGTGAAAGCCTGGGGACCAGTTAGAATCCTACTGTAAAGTCCAGGTGAAGTTTTGGCTAGAGTAGAAACATTGTAAGTCATGAAAAGTTATTGGAATCTGTATATATATGGAAACCAAGGCAACAGGAAGTACATATTAGAGTTAGTGCTTGAGGAAAAAATATACAATCATAACCATGTATTGTTAAGCTTGAGATGTACAGTACTATAATTAGAAAAATTAGGGAGAAAAGATCACGAATTCTGAGCAAAATATATTTATTTATATGTTAATCAAATAATGAATATTAAATATTTGTTTTATTAATATTTTAAATATTAAACAATTGTATAAATAAAATAATAAATGTTTACTGTTTATCCAGTACAAATGCAAATTGGCAGATGGATATAGAGAATGATTTCCAGGGGAAATATCTTTAGTTGCAGAAGCATGATTCATCAGTGACAGCAATGTGCCTTGTTGGAAAACCTTAATTCTCGGTTGCTGAGAATATGTGGTTGATCTTGTGATTAGCGTTTAGTCATTAGCATGTAGCAAATATTGTCAGATATGATTTCCAGGACATCTCCTTACTAGTAAAAATGAAGGTTCACTTATTATATACTAGAGGCCTGGTGCACGAAATTCATGAACTGGAGGGGGTGGGGGTGTCCCTCAGCCCAGCCTGCTCTCTCTCGCAGCTTGGGATCCCTCAGGGGATGTCTGCCTGTCTGCTTAGGCCCAATCCTCTAGGAGATACGGGATCTCTTGCTCCTTACTGCCAGCCTGCTCGAGCCTTACCGCTTGGCTCAATGTTCCTTAGTGCTGCTGCAGTGGTGGGAGAGGCTCCCAACACCACCGCTGTGCTTGCCAGCCATGAACCCGGCTTCTGGCTGAGTGGCTGATCCCCCTGTGGAGTACACTAACCACCAGGGGGCAGATCCTCTGTTGAGCATCTGCCCCTAGTGTCAGTGAGCATCAAAGGGACCAGTTGTTCCAATTGTTCTGCCTTAACAGTTGCTTAGGCTTTTATTATATAGATAGATCCTTTAGGCCCTTCTCCATGTTTTTTCTTCTTCCTGTCTGGAGCACAAACATTATGGCTAAACCATAACTATATTTCATCTATGTGAAGGCAATCCTGAATCTGAAAGTACACACCCAATGAATGATGCAGCAGCAAGTCCAACGGAAATTGGATCCTTGCTGCCATAATGAAGGTGCCAGGTACTCTGTACTCCTGACTTCATTTTATTTAATAGAAAAATAAATTCCTATCCTAATTAAATGTTTTTGTCTTTCTCTTATTGCAGCTGAACAACAGAAATAAAAGTTCATCTATTACACCCAGCTTAATCTATTTAACACCCTCTAATCTTTGTTTCTTTCTACATTCTAGTTAATAGGAAAAAGTTAGAAAATTTACTACATTTTTAGTCATTGCTACAATCAACCCTAAATAAAATCAATAACAGGAATCTGTGGTTGTCTTAATTATTCACCTGTTTACTTATTTGTTTTTTCTCCTTTCTCTAATATATTTTATAAAAACCTCAAGGTGGAACTCACTCTATAACTTAAGTTGAATATAGATAGCTGCTAAAACCTTATGAACATGTTTCTTTTATTATAACAAAATAATAATGATTACTATTGTTCATCATATATTACATTTTAATTATAAATATTTTTGTCCTGGCCAGTGTGGTTTAGTTGGTTGGATCATTGTCTCATGCACCAAAAGATTGCAGGTTGGATTCCAGGTCAGGACACATGACCAATTTTCTGGTTCAATTTCCAGTAAGAAGCATGTAGGAGGCATCTAATCTGTTTCTCTTTCTTCCTTTCCCTTCCTCTCTCTCTCTCTCTCTAAAAAAGTCAATAAAAATATGTAAAAAATATGTTTGGTAAAAATATAAGAAAGGTTGAATTTAAAAATCTAACCATTATAATTACAGTGTAATGTGAAAAACGGTAAGTGAATGATTCAAAACTGTTACAAAGAAAATCTAAATGTATTAAGATACATTCTTGCTTTGAAATTGTGTGCTGTTAAAATAACTATATTTGGCCCTAGATGGCTTGGCTCAGTGGATAGAGTGTTGGCCTGTGGACTCAAGGGTCCCAGGTTCGATTCAGGTCAAGGGCATGTACCTGGGTTGGGGGCACATCCCCAGTAGGGGGCGTGCAAGAGGTAGCTGAATTGATGTTTCTCTCTCATCGATGTTTCTAACTCGCTATCCCTCTCCCTTCCCCTTCCTCTCTGTAAAAACTCAATAAAATATATTAAAAAAATAACTATATTTGTTTTTTCTTTACAAGTTATATAAGCAGTTATTAAATTATTAGTTTAACTTAATGAGTTTAATCCTGAATCCAGGTACTTTATCATGTTGTGTAGAACACACTATACCTTATATTTGCTTAATTTATAGCATATATTAATGAAAATGCCACAGTTAAAAATATTTCAGTGATGCATCTGTAGAAATAATCCTGCATTTTGGGATAGTTTATTACTTACTCATCAGTCTCTTTCAAACAAAATTAAAGACTGTATCTCAAAGAATCATAATAGCCATTCGTTATACAGGGATAATTCAATATTGAGAAGTTTTGTTTGTGCCTGTAAGATTATTTTTGGTTCTACTCTGCACTGAATATAGGATCCCTCTCAATACTCCAGACTGATGTCCTTTTAGTGTCTGATGTAAATTATTCAAGGAACTCAATTCTCCTGCTTTTCAGGAAACTTTTTCTACATTTTGAAGTATGGTACCTAGTTGCTTTGTTTAACAATGGTCAGGTTATTTTGATTTTCTGAATTGTATA
This sequence comes from Myotis nattereri, assembly GCF_964212035.1. Lineage (NCBI taxonomy): Eukaryota > Metazoa > Chordata > Mammalia > Chiroptera > Vespertilionidae > Myotis > Myotis nattereri. Next base: position 83,276,752 of record NC_138077.1, read on the forward strand.
AGTCATCCCATTCGATTGAGTGCCTTATTGATTGAATGACTATTCCATTGGTTGTTATCATACTGGTCTTAGAGAGCACATTTTACTGTACCTGGAAACAGGACAGCACAATTACCCTAAATTGTTTTAGTGGCCACAGGTGGTGCGTTCCAGCTGACTCAGTGGTCCTGAGACCAGGACAGCACAATTACTCTAAATTGTCCTGACAACTCAGTGATCTGGAGACCCAAAACTGTAATTTAGATAACATGCCTAAGTTTAACCTAGGTTACCTAAGGACTCTAGATAATGTATTTCTGGCAATTCAGTGACCCCGAGACCCGAAACTGTAATTAACATGCTTAATCCTGCTTCAGTAATCTGCTTTTTTTGGGAGCCAGGTGCCACATTCCAAACCCTGGGATGTAATCAATACCTTTGTGATTTTTGCCTATATAAGTCTGGTTTTGCCACCATCTTATTGCTATGAGATTTGGGAATGGCCCCTCATAGTCCCGGATTGCAATAAATGTGACTCTTTAATTCGACTTCTTGAGGTGTCCTTCTGTGATTCACGGGGTACATTACAACAATTTGAACTGTGTGAATTATTGTACCACTTAAAGGATCCCTACTAATTTTCAGCCATTTGTCTTATAATAGACATTTTAACTTTTTTAAGACTTTTTTTTAAGAACAGAGCAAAATTGAGTGGAAGGTACAGATATTTTCCATATACCCCTTACCCTACATAACATCGCCTCCCTATTACCAATGTCACTCACCATGGTGGTACATTTGTTACAATTGACGAACCTGCGTTGAGGTACCATAATCACCCAAAGTACAATGATGACCTTTGGATTTACTCTTGGTAATGTACATCCTATGGGTTGAAACTGCTGTAGAAGACTGAAGAAACCCAAGCGATGTTTAGAGAAATGGAATTACACAGCTTTATTACGCCGGCGGTCTCAAAGGAGTCGCCTCCAGAATCTGAGCAAACCAAGATGGTGAAAGCCCTTCTTTTATCCCCTTTTGGTTTCTTTGTCCCCCAAATATGGATGGGGACTTCTGGACCTTTCACGGACTTTGCAAAAAGCCCCGTGGGTTGGGATGGTAGTCTTGAGATCATATCTAAGGGCCTGTCCTGGCGCCAGTGATAATAACCCCCTCCAGGGATTCATAGTTTACGGACTCTGTAAAATGTGAGCATTTAGGTAACAGGTCTTGCAAGACCAGATTGTGTAGATAGGGGCAGTGACTTAATTATAGGTTATCAAGAATGTACATTAGGTTACTGCACAGATTCAGATTGCTAGCCCCCTCCCCCCAAACATCAGGGTTACATTGGAATTAGCCTTTAGCCTTGTCAGAACAAATGTATAATGATATCCATCATTATAGTATTATATAGAGTACTGACCTAAACATCCTCTCTGCTCTATTTATTCCTTCCTTTCACCCAACCCCTGGCAAATACCAGAAGCGTGATTAGTGGATCATATGATTAAAGTATGTTTAGTTTTATAAGAAACCACCAAATTGTGGTGTGAGAGCCAGTGAGATGATATTGGGGAATTGAGGGAAGGAGAATTCCAGCAAGGGGTACCCCTGAAGGATTTTAAGGAGGGAGGTGTGATGGTTGCCCTGAACTTTTTGTAACTTTATAAAGCCCTAAAAATTTCATACAATGCTGATTTCACATTGTACTAGTTCAAGAATGAAGCAAATTCCTTTCTTATGAATTTTATCTGACTCTTACCTTCGATTTTTGTCTATTAGATTCAATGCAGGCTTACTAGAATCATTGAATGAGTAGGTTTTGTGGGTTAAGCAATTTTATAACAATCTGCTTTTGGGATATCTTCTATACAATTCTATTCATTCCAAATTTGTGAAGCAGAAATCTTAGGGGAAGATAGGCAGGTTTAGGGTTTTTTTAGAATTGGGGTCCATGGAAAAACACAGGACTACAGACTGGGAGAAGGTACATTTCCATCACACAAGGAAGCCTGGGGCAGTTACACTCCATAAGACAAGGGAACTGGAAGTAGCCAAGAAAGGTCTATATTTACAAAATAAAGAGAAGGAAGCCCTTCATTCAGATGGAAAAGAAGAAAGCCCAGAGGAATGGAAGGACTATGAGGGAGGAGGGCCTCAGGAGTCACTATAGTAACCAATTCGAAGGGGAATATTGACCAATCAGAGGGGATATCAGGACACAGGAACTGCAGCCTTTATAAACCATGTAAACAGAAAGTCTGAGGGACTCTTCCCCCAACCCTACTAGGGGCCTCTTTCCCTCTCCCCATGTGGGAGTCTGTACTTGTTCTTCAATAAATCTCCACCTTTGCTATACCACTTTCTGTCCGTGGATTCATTCTATGATTACTGCAGGCAAAGAATCCAGGTTCCAGTCCAAAAATTTGGTATCAATAGCTTTGCCATTGAAAAGTATTTTATACAAATGTGATGGAAAAGGGGCTCTGTAATAAACTGAACTGAAAGTAACCTCTCAGGGCAAGTCCTGATTTATAACTTCCCTAGTAAAAGGTTATCTTTGCCTTAAGCAAGCTCTGTTCATTGTTTTTACGCATCTGGTTAATATGCCTTTGAAATGCCTCTTTTTCAGACCCCTGGCTAGCATCAACACCCTCAAGAGAGCACATCCTCTTACTAATTATCCTATAATCCAATCACAAAAATTTTCCTGCCTTGCTTTCTCCCACTTTCTTGTAACCTTCTTTGCATTTCCTCCTTAGTTTCAAATGCACACAAAAAACTATCATTCTGGGAAGCTCTCTTCTCAGTCTGTTGAACTCTTGCTTCCAGGAGTGTCCTCTGTTTGGCTCAAAGAAACTCTAGTACGTAAACTCATACAATTTTCTACCTGTTTGGATATTCTTACATTTACCCACACAAAAGAGTATTTCTGACTAAAATCAAACAGGAATTTGTGTGTGTGTGCTAACAAGACACAGTCACATCTTTAATCAAACCCCTTCCCACTCCTTCTATTGGCTTTTTTGCTGATCATCAAATGTGTTAATTATGCTCCTGCCCCCTGGGCCTGCTGTTCCCACTGCTCAGAATACTCTCATAGTAGACAGTCTCATGCTAATTCCCTCATTCCAGTTAGGTTTCTGCTTAGATGTGGCTTGTTCTTACCACTTTATGTATATTGCCACCACATCTGGTCACTGGCTCCAAACCATGCATTATACTTCTTTAGTGCATAAATAAGTATACTATCAATTTCTATCTTAGTACATTATAAAAGGTTAATACATATTTGATAATAAATTAATTAGAAAGAATAAGTTGTAAAAGTTTGTCACCAACAGAAGCTGGTATGATTTTGTTTCCAGTCTCTTCTGTGATTCTGAATATTTTAAAGTTTGAAGTAAAATAAAATAAAAAATAATTAAACATAAAATGTACTTTCATTAAATTCCACTCATTTTTATTTTATAACTGAGCAGTGCACATGACTATTTATTAATAGGTATGCCCTAACATGAGAACAAAATACTTACATAAAAAGGCTTTAATCAAATATTTTTTTTCTTACCAAACTTCAAAGCTTTAATGATTTCTGGAGGTGGAGCACTATTGGAAACAGGTTTATTTTAGCATGGCAAATGATCTTGAACATTCATTACCATTTCTATTTACCAAAATTTTAACTCTTTTATGAGTGAATGAACAAAATAGCAACTTGCTACCTTATTATGTATCACAAGATAAATTAAGGGAGATGTGCTGTTTTCACCTTTCTGATGAAACTCAAATGTGATGGATGAAATGTCAGAGCATTATAATAAATGCAACAGCTAATAGTTTATTAATCCTATTTGATATTTAATGTACCAAATTAAGACAGATTATTTCTGCTTTGCATCTACTTTTAAGTTTTTTTTTTTAGCATCCTTGCCATTTAAAAATAGTGGACTTTATAGTTTGTGATCCACAGTTTATTTAACACTAGAGGCCTGGTACATGAAATTCGTGCATGGGGGGTGTCCCTAAGCCCAGCCTGCACCCTCTCCAATCTGGGACTCCTCGAGGGATGTTGGACTGCCTGTTTAGGCCCGATTCCACCGGGCATCCCTCTTATAATCCAGGACTGCTAGCTCCCAACTGCTCGCCTACCTGCCTCCCTGATTGCCCGTAACTGCTTCTGCCTGCCAGCCTGATCACTCCCTAACCACTCCCCAGCCAGCCTGATTGACACCTAACTGCTCTCCTGCTGGCCTGATTGCCACTAACTGCCCTCTCCTGCTGGCCTGGTCCTCCCAACTACCCTCCCCTCCTGGCCTGGTTGCCCCCAACTTCCCTCCTGTGCCAACCATCTTATGGCATCTATCTTTGACCTCATGGGGGTGGCCATCTTGTGTTGGAGTGATGGTCAATTTGCATATTACCTCTTTATTATATAGGATAGCAAATTGATGCAAAGGTATTAAAGGTAGGGAAGTAGAAGTGTTTAAATCAATCTACTATTCTATATAATGTTTAAAAATAAACTATGTTTAGCATATAGATATCTCTATGTTATAGATATGCTTCTATGTTTTATATATTCATGCATATATATTACTATGACACATATATTCTATCTTATATATGCAGATAAAGAGGATGAAGGCTTGATTTAAGAACTGCTTTGAAAAATTTAATTGAAGAATATAATTTTCTAAAACCTCTTCTATATTTGTCATTATTTATAAATGATAAAATATATTATGACAAGATATTTCCCTCAGTTTTTTCTGAAGTAAAGTGTTCCCTCTAATTGATTTCATTAATTATAATTATACCTTAAAATGAACTTCTATTTTATGTTATTTCTTGTGTGTTCCATAAGCATACACCTATAATATTTATTGCAACTTGATTTATCTTACATATTATAGGATGTATACTTGAATATGTGCATTGGCATGAGATGTACTATGTAATATAGTATTAGTAAAATGATACTTAAAATAAAAATCAAATTGTTTTGATGTTTGCTTTAATTAAAATAGAAAAACAAAAGTACATGATAAGTGTGGGTGTATTTTTGTTTCATATATTAAAGAAGTGCTCAAAGGGTGGTGAAAAATATAGTTTTAAATTAACATGTTTTATTTGTTGCTTCCTTCTGATGCAGTAAGAATTTATGTTTATTAATTTGTTGTAAAGACTATGGCAGATCATGCTATTTATAAATTCAATTTGTAATATCCCAAAACATTTCAAGCACTTTATGATATTTGGATGTATTTTCTAAGTTACTTCCCTCTTCCTAATCAGAAAATTATTGAATCAGAATTTCCATTATGAAATGATTTTAAAGTAAAAATTATGTTTATTCAATATGACACTCACTATAAACTGCCATATATTTTAGACCTGACAATCATAGATGTTGTGTTGCCTTGAAATGTAAAAATTTTCTTTTCTTTTACCTTCATCTTAGTCTTCTGATGGTCTCTTGTTTGTTTATATCTTAGGACACATTGAACTTTTCATTATGTTCAAGAGTTTGGAATTTAATACATTTTTTGCACTAAATCTGGGATCCCGCAGACAAATCTTTTCATTGTTTTAGAGTAGTAATTGTCAACCTTGTTTATCCCATGGCACACATAAACAAATATTTAAAATGGTGCAGGAAACAAATAAAATACATTTTTTGTCAACCTGACAAAAAAGTGGTATAATTTTAATTAATTTACACTGGACAGCTATTGTTGTGTTGGCTGTTGTCGTTTTTTATTTGACAAACTAAGAGAATAGAAATCAGTGTCCCTGACTAAATAAATTAGGAATTGCATTTTTTAAAAATTCTTATAATACACCAGTTGAAATCATTGTTTTAGAGGATGGATGAGTTCTGGGCTTTAAACTTAAAATCCACCCACAATGTATAAGCTATCCAATTGGTTAAGTAGAGGACATTTCAAAGTCTTGGAGTCCCAAAACTAGAATCAAAGTGACTTAATTTTAATCTCAAAGAAGCACAATTAGAATATGATTATAACATCACATGGGAAAATTTAATTTATCCTATTAAACCCTGATTCAAAAATTAATATGCAATTAAAAGAAATTGTCTAGGTGAATGATAGAGAATGGAAAGCTCAAAAGGCAGAAATGAAAAATTTAGTCAGCAAAATCCAGGATAAAGAGGCATTGTGTTCTCAGGAAAGGGATGGAACCACTTTAAAATGCCTCATAATGGCCTGGGTGAAATATTTCTCCAAAGTAGTTATTTCTTCTTGCTCCGTGTCCATACATTATAATCATTCTGCTAATTATTAGTTTGGTTTTCCATATAGAGTGATTTTTTTTAAATTACCAATATCGCAATTTCTGAAAAAGTTTATTTTTACTTTAAATAATGAAATACAAGTATAGTTATGTACCTTATCCTCTTAATGTGTTCTATTACTATGGTTCCTCTCAAAGTATAGTGAACTTTAGAACATAGAAATGCCAGTCTCCATACCATGTGATACATGTACAAAGGCAGTGTCATATTTGGAATGAGCCCCGTAGTCCTTTTCACAAGATACTCACACTTACTCTTGGCCTTTTCAAACTTTAAGGAGGTGGCCAGATCCAGTTCTTGTTCGCTGAACTTGATGCAGCATGGTAAAAAACTAAAGCGTGAAGGAGAGGCAAGAGGGAAATGAACTTTCAGTGAAGTGCCTAAATTATGTATAATCAAGTCACTTGAAAACAGTAAACATTTGGAGTGACCTTGGTGGATAGAAAAAATAAATAAATAAAATATCACAGAGTGGCACAAGCTGTCACCCTTCAATGCAAGTGAAGCACGTACTCTAATGAATGACTCTCATGCCCATAACACAGTCTCTGAGAATTGCTTATGTTGATGGTGTGCAGCATGTCATTTACATTTCATGATAAATAATAAAACATCCCTGGTGGCATACCACTTCCATTATGCTCTCTATTATAGTCTGTGACCAGGTTGAAATTGAATTTCAAATTTAAAATCTAGCCTGGCCTATTACAATTTTACAACTAAACTTGAATTATTTAAACTTTTTTTTTATGGCACTTTAGAGAACACAGACCAGAGTTTAATTGTTAACTAATTAGATTGTATGCTTGAGTAAAAGATATAAATTAAAATGAATGGGAAGATATAATGTTGCTCTGATAAAGAACTGATACAGTGCATTCAATATTCTTTCAATATTCTTTCAGTAAAATTGGTTTAAACATTATATTGAATCATATTGAATTTTGTTCTTTGATGTGTAAAAAATCATTTTCCTTCTCATTTTGAGTATATTTCCTCCTTTATCCAGTTAGATGAAGAATTTATGTGATCCAAATAAACTGCATATATGAGCAGCGGTATTTCAAGGGGATTATGCCCTCAGTGGCTTATCAGGAAACCTTGTTAACTTGTAAGGATGATTCATAGGTTTGCTGCACTTAAAAGCAAGACAGAGCATGTGAGAAAAACTAAAACAGAGGCTGATCTGGGTGTGTATTGATTTTAGAAACTATCAATACAATCAATTCTAATCTTTTTTTACTATGAAGTCTTTGTGAAATATGCCACTCACATGGATCACTTATTTAAGTGACTTAAATACCTAAAATTTGATACTCATGGCACTAAGTTTTTGATTTAATACTAATTATTATTATTGCTATATTATTGTTATTGCCGTTATGATTGTTAATAAACCCTTCACTATCTCCCAGACATATTGCTATAAACAGTAGGCTTAATGCACTTAATTGTTCACAGTAAAATGATAAGGAAGGTGCTCTAATTATTTGCATTTCATTTGTAAGTTAACACAGGTTTATGGAGGCTAAGATGAGACATTTTCAGAGACAGAGCAGCAGCCTCACTCCCCCACTATTTTTTCTCACTGACGTTGTCACTCTGCACTATCTGATTCTTCATTTTACAGGGAGACAATTTTTACATTCTAACTTATAAATGTGATCAGTGCTAAGGCTACAGTTCTTAATAATAGTCATAATTGCTCTATTTGTCATTTTTTCATAGTTATGGGTTTATTGTGCACCCCCTCCCCCAACTAAATATATGTGAAATCTGAAGCCCAGTAACTGTGAATATGACATTATTTGGAAACTAGGGCCCCGGCACACGAAATTCATGTGTGGGTATGGTCCATAGGCCTAGCCTGCAATCAAGGCCATCTTCCCCATCTGCCCTCAGCCAGCCCCGCCCCCCGCTGCCACCAACCCCCGATTCCCTGTTTGCCATTGGGTGATCGGTGCCAGACAGCCATGGGAAGGGACTGAGAGGTCAGCTATTCTCGCCCGCTCACCTGCCCCACCCCTGCCAAGGATGGCTATCAGGAAATCAGAGCCTGCTGGCCAGGGAAAGGGACCAAGAGGTGATCAGTGTGCCTCATAGTGACTGGTCCAGCAGTCGTTCTGGTTGTTCTGCCATTAGGGTCAATTTGCATATTACCCTTTTATTATATAGGACTAGTGGCCTGGTGCATGAAATTCATGCATGGGGTGTGTCCCTCAGCCTAGCCTGCACCCTCTCCAATCTGGGACCCCTCAGGGGATATACGACTGCTGGTTTAGGCTCGATCCTGGGGACTGCTGGCTCTTAATCACTCACCTGCCTGCCTGCCCGATCGCCCCTAACCACTCTGCCTGCCGACCTGCTTGCCCCCAACTGCCCCCCTGGCCTTCTTGCCCCCAACTGCCTTCCCTGCCAGCCTGCTTGCCCCCAACTGCCCTCCCCCTGCTGGCCTCATGGCCCCCAACTGCCCTCCCTGGCTGGTCTCCCTGAAGGTCTCCTGGTCTAATTAGCATATTATCCTTTTATTAGCATAGATAAGGTCTTTGTAAATGATTAAGTTAAGGCCATTACAGTGAGCCTTAATTCAATGTGACTGTTCCTATGAAAGGGGGAAAGAATTGGACACAGAGAGATATGCACATGAGAAGAATGCCATATGGCATAAAGTCATGTATCAGTGATACATTTACAAGCCAAGGAATGTCAAAAATTGCTTGCATATTGCCAGACATCAGCAGAGAGCCTTGGAACAGATTCTCCCTCACAGCCCTCAGAAGAAACCAACCCATCGACACCTTGATCTCAGACTTCTTAGTGTCCAGAGCTGTGAGGTAATAAATTTCTCTTAAAGCCACCCAGTATGTGATACTTTGTTAGAGTAATCCAAGCAAACTAGTACAAATGTCCTATGTTCTTTTGCTTGAAACAAGAAGCATACTACATGTGCATATGTCTAATGAAAACTATGAATGTAAATCACTGATATATTTACTTCAAAATGGCAAAGCCCACTTTTGGCCAAAGAGTCTAAAAATTAAAATTCCAGTATTTAAAAGTGAAGACTTATTTTTAAAGTCAAGTGACTACTAAATGTAAGATATAAATATCTGCTTAACATTCAATTTCTATTCATCCCTTTGATGTTAGAAACTAAATACAATTTTTAAAATTTACTGAATGATAGTGAAGAATTTCTTGTGTAAAATTTCCTGAATACCATCCATTTTTTCCCGATTAGATTTGATCCTTTCCAAGTATCTAACTTTCAATGAGGCTAAAATAATGATGAGTCATATAGACTTACTAGCACATTTTAAATTAACTAAATGTAAAAAAAAAAAAAAAAAAAAAAAACATGCAAAAAAAATTATATTTCTAGGAAAATACTTTTAAAAATAAAAGCATAGTTTTACAGGATACTGGATTTTCATCTGGACCTAGGCTATTTTTGTGTAGGTCTAGAACAATGTTTATTTTCATACCTAAATTGAACTTGGAAAAATCCAGGCTGCTTTGTGACAATCACCTTCAAAGAAACAATTTTATCTCTGCTCTTGGATTTCTTGAAAGAAAATTCCTTTTGCTTGTTTGTTTCTTTTTCTGTGAGATAGAATAGTTTTTGCTCAACAGTGCAAAAATCCATACATATAGAACTATTTCAAGAGTTTTCTGAGAATAATGTTGAACAGAGAACCACAATATAGAAGGTACTTTGCAAAAGTCACTAATAAAATATTTATTGCAATTGTTTTTAGGTTATAGACATAATGGTCTAAATTAATAAGAATATTCCTAATTTAATTGATTCTAATAAAAGCATTTAAATTTTCCATAACATTCTTTGACATTAAACCAGTTGTTCTATAAAGAATCTCACTTTCTAAAATTATAAATGTCCTTTTTCTATGTGAAATGATGAACTCACACCCAATTTAAGTTAAAATATTTATGATAATACTGATAATAATTAGTTTCTCAAAAAGATAATCAGAATCCTTATTCCTGACCTCAGTGAATATTTCAACCTTAATGAAGGTTAACAATAGTTCTTTTACCTCTAATCCCAACCTTCTCAATTGTTAACATTTAAGACCTAATTTAAAAAGTTGATGATAGTTTTAAATGTCTTCTAATTCATTTTGTTTTCATTTTAATGAGCATTCTAGGAAGTCAATTTAAAAATGTTTATTATATGTGTAAGTCAATTTACTTTTTCACAACAAAAATAGGTTATGCAGATATATTAGAATATTAATATTTTTATTAAATTGCTTAGTGTGCTCAAACAGCATGTGTAGAGTATGTCAGACTAGTTTTATTCATCTGATTATTTTATTGTTCCTCTGTTTTGGTATGCAGATCAACAATAATTCACACCTCATTATAAAATGAAAATTTATATTGTGACCATGAACATACATTTCTTATAGTTGTGACTAAAATTACATCCTATTTCATTTATATTAGATATCAATTATTTTTTTTCCATTTTATTGTCTTAACACCATTGTAGAAGACGACGAAAAGCTTTTAACTGTCAAGAATACATGGAGATCAGCGAACCGGTTTGGCTCAGTGGATAGAGCGTAGGCCAGCGGACTGAGGGGTCTCAGGTTCAATTCTGGTCAAGGGCATGTACCTTGGTTGCAGACACATCCCCAGTGTGGGGCGTGCAGGAGGCAGCTGATCGATCTCTCTCATCGATGTTTCTAACTCTCGGTCCCTCTCCCTTCTTCTCTGTGAAAAATCAATAAAATATTTTTTTAAAAAAGAATACATGGAGAAATTCTGACATGGTCTAGTTTATAAAATTAGCCTTTTAAGACATTATCATTATTCTGTCTTCTCTCTCTTGTTTTTTAGTAGATGGATATATCACAGTAAATATTTTCTATTAACTTTTTGTGAACTATGAGTATTTAAATCATTACCTTTAAAAATTATAAAGTTGTCTATGCTAGCTTTTGCTTAATGATATCCTATTAAGCATATTAATAATAAAATTTTGAGTCGGGTTATGATTTTATATTTGATTGGTAAGTGAAACCATGATATAAATATTTTATACTTTAAAGCATCTGCTAATCATATTAGTAATGTAAACACATGGCTTGTATAAAACGTTGTATTTAAATGATTAATTTTGGCATTATCATGACAAAAAATGCTACTCTGAAGATTCTTGTTTATCTTCCTTTAAATTTATATTTGGCACATCACAAATACTTTAAATTAACCTTGTGTGCCTATTAAGCCTTACTTTGCTTTGGCATTTTAACTATTATTCTGTACCTAAGTTTTACTAATACAGTTATATTTCTTAGAGATTTTAAGTATTATTTAACATCTTTTTGGATAGAATGTTTTATAGGCTATCTGTGTCTTAATTATTGGAATATCTCATTTGAACTTTTAAAATAAATAATTGTTAATCCCAATTTACTTAACCCAAGTTCATAGTCCCTAAATGTTTATATTTTTTTGAAAACAAGACTATTTGTGCTTTAACTATTAAGGCACAAATCAACCCATAACTATTAAATTAATGATTATTAATATATGTAACAAAGCCATTTGTAATATATTATATACGAATTTTGATATTGCAGCTAAAATCCAAGGGGGCAAATAAATAATTTATTCAATGCTATATAATCAAATTTTCTCCTCATTATCAATGACTGTAACTGAATAGTTTTTCTATAGAATGTTAAACCTCTGATACATCTCACCTCAGAGAAAAAAAAGAAACTTTCTCCATGAGAATATCAGGAAACACCTGAAGACAATGATATTTTTCACTCCAGCCAAGTTATTAATAATTCATTTACAATTCTGTCCTTGTAAACCTTTGGAAATTGATATATAGCATCTATTTAACAAGAGCTTACTAATGTAAAAGGCACTAACTTGGCTTTTGAATTTCAAAAGTTATCTTAATTAAATTGGTGTTCTTGTACTACATGTGCCTGGGGGCCTGGGAAATAAATGAGTTCTGTAAATCATGATATTAATAATGCACATGAATTTTAATTATAAAATGTCTCCACATTCTCAGATATAGAAAAAAAACTATCTTAATACAGTTTGTGTGGTTTATTAGTATACATATTTTCAACTTTCCTGGACATTGCTCAGAATTGCACTAATTTTTTAAAATTTTTAGTTCACAATTTTTAAAATCAAATATTTCTTACCAGCGGCCTGGTGCACAAAAAATTGTGCACTCGGGAGGGTCCCTTAGCCTGGCCTATGCCCTCTCACAGTCTGGGACCCCTTGGGGAATGACCACCTGCTGGCTTAGGCCCACTCCTCAGGAAACAGGCCTAAGCTGGCAGTCAGACATCCCTCTGGCAACCCGGCAGCCCTCGGAGGATGTCCACTTGCCAGCAGGGAGCAGGCCTAACTGTAGTCAGACATCCTTAGCACTGCTGAGGCAGGAGAGGCTCCCACCACCACCATTGTACTGGCAGCCGTCAGTCTGGCTTGTGGCTGAGCAGAGCTCCCCCTGCGGGAGCACACTGACCACCAGGGGGAAGCTCCTGCATTGAGCATCTGCCCCCTGGTGGTCAGTGTGTGTTATAGTGACCAGTGATTCCCAGTCGCTCTGCTGTTAGGGTCAATTTGCACATTACCCTTTTATTATATAGGATAGAAGCCTGGTACACTGGTGAGGGCAAGCTGGTTTGCCCTGAAGGGTGTCCCGTATCAGGATTGGGGTACCGCGGGGGTGCCTGTCCAGCCTGGGTGAGGGCCTGAGGGCTGTTTTCAGGCTGGCAACACCCCCTTCAGGGAGGGGGGTCCTGCTGGGGTGTCTGGCCAGCTTGGGTGAGTGCTGATGGCTGTTTGTGGGCTGGCCACACCCCCTTCAGGGTAGGTTTCCCCGCTGGAGTGCCTGGCCAGTCTGGGTGAGGGGCTGATGGCTGTTTGCAGGCTGGCCACAGCCCCCAGCCACCCAAGCTTCCAGTGGAGGCTGGCTGGAAGCAGGTCTGGGATTTATTTAGCTTCTATAATTGAAACTTTTTTGCCTTTTGCAAAGGCCACAGCTGGCCAGAGCAGGTGAGAAGCTTGGCTTCCTCCATTATTGGGGCAACTAAGCCTCCTGCTCGCTCCAGCTCTGTGGCTTCCAGCCGCCATCTTAGTTGGGTTAATTTGCATATAGCTGCTCTGATTGGCTGGTGGGCATAGCTTGAGCGTAGCAAAGCTACGGTCAATTAGCATCTTTGTGCTTTATTACTGTAGATGATGTAGAAGTTATAAATATTTTACTATAAATGACTTAAAGATATAAATGTACCATATATTTATCTACACTAATAAAAGACAAAGATGCTAATTGACTGTACCTTTGCTACGCTCAAGCCATGCCCACGAGCCAATCAGAGCAGCTATATGCAAATTAACCCAACTAAGATGACGGCTGGCAGCCATGGAGCTGGAGCAAGCAGGAGGCTTGGTTGCCCGGGCGATGGAGGAAGCCAAACTTCCGGCCTTCCTGGCCGCCTGTGGCCTCTGCAAAAGGCAACAAAGTTTCAATTATAGAAGCTAAATAAATCCCAGATACCTGCTTCCAGCCAGCCTCTACTGGGAGCTTGGGTGGCTGGGGGCTGTGGCCAGCCTGCAACAGCCATCAGCTCCTCACCCAGGATGGCCACACCCTCATGGGGTGAGGGTACCTGCTGAGGGGCTTGGCCATCCTGCAAACAGCCATCAGCCCCTCACCCAGACTGGCCAGTGACCCCAGCAGGACCTTCCACCCTGAAGCGGGTGTGGCCAGCCTGAAAACAGCCATCAGCCCCTCACTCAGGCTGGCCAGGCACCCCAGTGGTGATCCCCACCCTGAAGGGGCTGTGGCCAGCCTTCAAACAGCCTTCTGCCCCACACCCAGGCTGGCCAGGCACCCCAGAAGGGACCCCCTCCTAAGGAGCTGTAGCAAGCCTGCAAGCAACCATCAGCCCCTCACCCAGGCTGGCCAGGCACCCCAGTGGGGACCCCCACACTGAAGGGGCTGTGGCCAGCCTGCAAATAGCCATCAGCCCCTCACCCAGGCTGGTAACACCCTCATGGGGTAAGGGTCCCTGCTGGGAGGTTTGCCCAGCCTGCAAACTGCCATCAGCCCCTCACCCAGGCTGGCCAGGCACCCCAGTGGGGGTGCGGCTAGTGTGTATATAAATGTGTATGCAGATGTATATAATTCCTTCTCAAAGATTAGCGAATTTCAAAATATGTAAATTCCAAGAAAAAAGTATATGATACTGTTTTGACTTTTTAAATGAATTTTGGGTTAAAACAATGTCTTAATTTTCATCTGGATTGAGGCTATTTAAAACAATTAAGTTCTATAGTAAATGAATACAGTCATTAATTCATTCTCATTATTTTCCTCCCTGTTCTTTTACATAAATGTCTCATTGGTGAAAGCATATATCCCTTGATTAGTGATCTCATATTCCATTTACCCAGGGTCTAGGGGATTTTTAGTTTCATATTTCAATGCCAAAAATATGTAATGATTTCAAGGTAATTGTTCTTTTATTATTTATGTACATTGTATTAACTGGGTTATGGATATTTGTGACCTGTTAATTGGATAACTAAATCAAAAATAACTATAGATATAAGAATACTTAAAAATAGTGTGACTATTAGGTCTAAAGATAGTATATCTAATACACATACTGTATGTATGTAGATGTACATATCAGTGCTCTCTTTTCCAAGAAATATATTATTAGTGGTTAGTTTACATTAAGTATCATATAACACTTTAGATAACTTTAAATTTTAGGTCATGTATCACAAGTTATTCAATGCTGGTAGAAAATAGACATATTCCTCCAATAAATATTCATTAAAGGCTTATAATGAGCATTGTGCTGTTGCTATGTGGGGAAAAATTTGGAAAATATACTGTTCATGTCAATACAGTGTCTATATTCTGGTAAGAAAGGTCACTTTCACAAAACTTATTTAGTATAGGTAGTACAAGAGTACAAGTGGGTTGGATGTTCAAAGTTATAAGAAAATATTATCAACTGAGGAATCAGGAAATCTTCAAAAATAAGTAGCATTTCTACTGGCCCTTGAAGAAGAATTAAGGTTGGAAGAGTAGACAGAAACCAGACATTGGAACAGTTAAATTCACATAAAATAAATGACATGAAAAAGACAAAAGGCAAGAAAGCATGGAGTATATTTGGTGAAAATGAAGTATTTAGTTCTATAGTTAATTAGAATCTGATACCAAATAATTGTTAAGATTTACATAAAATTAAAGATTCTATACTCTATTACATAAAACCATTTAATACATTTACCTACAAGTGATTTTTTATGCATATTTATTGAATGTTAAATATGTCAGCAATGTGTGGCATGCAAAGAAGATTAATGAAAAATTGAATAAATGTATATATATTTATTTGTCATTGCTATTTTTGTCAGAATAAAATATAAATTACCCAACAACAAAAATTTTATGTTTTCTCTTTTTGTCACATTCTCTTATTAAAAAGAGAAAATAAAAAACAAACAAACAACAAAAATACAGCAATACTTATTACTGCAATAACGGAAAATTGTGATTTAATAAGTATGACATATTAATGACCAGAGTAATTTATTTGAATTTTATAATTTGTGTATATGATCAATGTATGCTATGACAATTCAGATTTCCTTATTCAAGCAGTCAGTATGGCAGATCATCAGCACATTTTTACTTAATTCTGTAAATTAGGTGGCATTCTATGTAGATAACAACTAACAGTATATACACTGATCAATCAGAATGGATGCCAGCCAGTATGCCTTACCAATTTTTAGTGGCTGATTATCAGTGTTTACATCAAGTTGCTATTTGGCTCACTATGATGAATTATGCCTCATACAAGTCATGTAAAGTTGAAAGCTTGAATAGAAATGAATGAACAAAGGGAATGATTAGAAGAAAATATAGCAAAATAATAATAGTAGTTACCAACAGTTTTTTCTTTTATTCTTGAAAATAATTCTGGAATGATTTACACATTCTTGGGAATAAAATGTTTATACATTTAAAAATAAAACAAAAAAACTTGAATTTAATTTTTCAATAAATACTTGGTGCCCCCCCAAAAAATGTATACACACTATGAATATTTATAAAGGTAGTGTTTATTAAAATACATTTCATTTTCAAAATAAAATCAGCTGTTGAAGTATGTATACATTTTGGGACACCCTGTATAGATAGATAAGATAGATAGATAGATAGATAGATAGATAGATAGATAGATAGATAGAATATATATAAATATATAATATATATAATACATATTATACAATTTAAATGTTTTTCAGTGATTAAAGTGAAAAATTTACTTAACACGTATTATATTTTGCCTCCTATCTGAAACATTTTATTTCCTTATCACAACATTTTCTTCTTTCTTCCTTTGCCTTCCTTCTTTCCTTTATTCCATCCCTCCTTCCCTCCTTCCCTTTCTCCCTCCTTCCTTCCTTCCTTCCTTCCTTCCTTCCTTCCTTCCTTCCTTCCTTCATTTTTCTCTTTCTATCAAATCATGGAAGTTTCTTTTATTTTTTAAGGTAATCCTTATTGATTTATGTAGTTGAATTATCTTGTGAATTAACAGCATTTATATTTGACTCTCTGAAAGCAAATTACTTTATTTAATATATCCAATTCTCACTACAGCAGTAATTTTCTAACACCTGCAGTTATAAATATTCATTAACTCTCTCTAATATTACAAAGTAAAAGGTTATCAAATATCTCTGAAGAGTTGGAAAGACTAGAGGTTGCAAGATAATTACTGTACTATATTTGACTTTTATAAAAATTGGCATATTTAGAGCTGTATTTCATATTTGCAGTTTCATAAACAAGTAAAACAAACACTAATTAGTAGACCTCACTAACTTACTTTTTTGGGGGAGAAAATAACTATGGAAAACTAAGGTATTTGGCCATGTTAATATATAACTGAAACTAGTTGCTTTAAATGTCACATCTACCAGGATTGTACTCAGGAATGAATAAGCCTATTTCGTGTGCGTGTGTATGTGTGTGTGTGTGTGTGTGTGTGTGTGTGTGTGTGTGTGTTGTGTGTTCCAAAAGAAAAATAATGTTTCTCTGGCAAGTAGAAGTTTCTTACATCAGATTCAGATTTGTATTTCTCCCTCTGTACAGGGCTCTGTAGATGAAGAGCTGTATCACCCGATATCCCTCAAGGAAAGACTTATTGCTGCAGCAGTTAGCTCCTCCCAGGTTTGCCTTTTGTATTGAAAGTCACCTTACATGAGGCCAGTTCCTACTCAGGATGGCCCATATCTAATAACTGATCAAGGTGGGGGTCTAAAACCCCTGGCCATTTTGTCTCAAAATAGCCATTTTAAATACAAATCATTTACCCCAAAGCACTTGGTGGTTTGGGCCAGTGAGTACTTTATGAGCATTCATTACAATTCAACTCCTAATTCTACTTCGTCTCTATCTCTTCCTCATTTGTTGATTCCTAAAATACCCTGCACACCAGGTGCCAACTCAGTGTCTCCTCTGAAGACCCCAACCTATAACAAGGGTATTAATGAAACATGCCAATGCTGTTGTTTACTCTCATGTATCCAAATAGAGGAATTAGGCCATACAAATATGACACATATTTGTTTGTAATTAAAAATATATTAAGGAAGAAAAAATATCCAGAAAATACTTGATGCATAAAGATATGAATACAAGCAATTTCCCCAATGAAAGAGGTAATTCCTCTCCTGTCTCTGCAAAGTCCTTCACTTCCACTGAAACGCACCACCTGCAGACCCGTTCGGCAGCAGCTCTTATAAGGTAGTTTTCATTGGATCAGCTTGTGTCTGTGCAGACCATTTATACCACTCACCAACAGCAGCTCACTATACACATAGAGTAATAGCACAGATATAACACCACGAACTTAATCAAAGACACAAGACATCTATCCTTGTGTCTTTATGCCCAGTTATTATAACCTCTAGAGCAGTGGTTCTCAACCTGTGGGTCGCGACTCCTTTGGAGGTCGAATGACCCTTTCATAGTGGTCGCCTAGGACCATCAGAAAACACATATATAATTACATATTGTTTTTGTGATTAATCACTATGCTTTAATTATGTTCAATTTGTAACAATGAAAATACATCCTACATATCAGATATTTGCATTACGATTCATAACAGTAGCAAAATTACAGTTATGAAGTAGCAACAAAAATAATATTATTGTTGGGGGTCACCACAACATGAAGAACTGTATTAAAGGGTCGCGGCATTAGGAAGGTTGAGAACCACTGCTCTACAGCAAGAATATTCTTTTAGAACTCTGTAATTTGGTAATTTTCCATTGTAGATGATTTTCCTATCAGTTAACATCTTAAATGTGCACATTTATTTAAAACTTCCTTAAATAAAATATATTGAGCATCAATTGACAAGGAACTGGCTAAGTGCTAGATATAAAATGAGCAAAATGTATAAAATATACCTTATATGAAGGAACTCACAGTCTAATGCAGAAGACAAGTAGGTAAGTAAGTGAGATAACTGTCATGAGGAAAATAATTATAAAGTACAGTAAACACATGAAGGGAGCAATTTATTTTTAGCTTTAATGTGTTTATTGATCTGTACCAGTTATGCTTATTCCTTCAACTGTGCTATTTTCTAATTTCCTCTGGATTGTGGAAATGCATAAACAGTTTCATTATAATCATGTATAAATTTAACAGCTATGAATGATATTCTGTGAGGGCTCACTTCTGAAAAAAATTATTTTTTATAGAATATAATTAGTGACATATATTTTGAATATTTGAGAAAAAAATTAAAAATTACTTTAGCCCTGGCCAGTGTGGCTCAGTTGGTTAGAGCATCATCCCATGCACTGGAAGGTCAAGGATTTGTTTCCTGGGCAGGGCACATACCTAGATTGTGGGTTCAATTCCTATCAGGGAGAGTATGGGAGACAACTAATCAATGTGTCTCCTTCACATTGATGTTTCTCTCTCCCTCTTTCTGTCTCTTTCTCTCTCACCCTTTTTCTCTCTTTAAAAAATAAAAATTACTTAGCAGTTTTTTTGCTATTATAGTTAGAGAATTTGCTGGAAAGCTGAGTTTTATATGTATTGAGTGGTTATGGTGCCACTGGCTCTTTTATCATTTGTGAGGGTGGAAATACCCAAGTTGTCTATAATGTTCAACATTAAGCTTACTGGTTTGAGAAAAAAAGAGTTGGCGAATGTAAAGCAAACATTCAAACTCTGCTGGTTTCTATAAAGAGGGATTTTTCCCTAAACATTCCTGGGATTTTGCTTAATATTTTTCTTTTTCCAGTAGCCATGAAATAAATTACTCCAATGATCAATGTGAGGAGAGAGCCATGTTACTTGATTCCATCTTCCTTTCTTTATCTTTGAGAGGTGGCTACTCTCAGAAAACTTTTATTCATTCAACAAGTGTTTATAATTATAATGTGCTGAATACTATACAAATTATTAAGAATACTGCAGTGAGTAAATAGAATAAAAAAGTTTTCCTGTCATAGAACGTATACTCTAGTAGAAGTAGAAAAACAATGACAAACTCTAAGTAAAGTGTAAAGTATGTGAGTGATGAGTGCAGTGAAGAAAAATAAAGCAAGAAAGTGTTTTGATTCATGGGCATGTTAGCAGCTATTTTAAATGTGGTGATGGGAAAAGTTTCCACTGGCATGAGTGAAATCAGAGCCAAAAGTTTAAGAGGAGAAAGGAAGTCATATGTCAAGCTATAGGAAGAATCTTCCAGGTGAGGAAAGAACAATTGCAAAGGCCTGTAATGTTTCTGGCATTAGACAATTGGAACCCTACCTGGGAAAGGAGGACCAAGAAGGTCTGTGTAGATGATGTAGGCATTCTGGGCTTTGGGAACCTGAATGTCCAAGACTCACTGTTGGTTCTGTGCTTCTTACAGGAAAGAATTCAAATGTGAGCCAGCATAGGGTTTAAAGTGAAAGAGTTTACTAGTGAAGCAGTGGAACAGAGAGAAGGCTAATTCATAGGTATAGCAACCTCTCCCTACTTAGATTTACTTCTTTCATTGAGGCTTATTTAATTGAGGGGCAGGGTATTCAATAAAGGAAAAGGATATTCAGAAATGTGTGGAGATATCTCAGAAAACGCTGTGGGCCATTTTGTGTCCTTATGTGGGTTTTCCATTTCCAGTCATTGCACGTGGGGCGTGTCTCACAGAGTGTTAAAGTATTACAATGAGAGTATAATAAGACTAGGGGTCATTGTAAGGTGAAATTACTCACTATGTTGGATCAAGATGGACTCTGCCCATTCTAAGCTGTAAGTCTGTTCGGGGTTGGTCTTATTATCTATGTGATAGTCCTCGTAGCACTTACCAACTACAGCTATTTTGCCACATAACCTCTCGCAAAGCATTCTATTCTTCTTCTCTATGCCATTAAATTTTAAGAGTCTGATTACACACATTAAGCAAGGAGGTTAGGAGTAGCTGCAGTGGCCCATGATTCTCATCAAAACAATAAGAGGCTTAGTAAATTTTGTGATTCAGTAGTAGGATTATGTATGTTGCTCTCTGTTTTAAGGCATGTTTATTTTATTTTTTTTAAACCTCACCTAAGGATATTTTTCCATTGATTTTTAGAGTGAGTGGATGGAGAAGGAGAGACACAGAGAGAGAAACATTGATGTGAGACACATCGATTGGTTGCCTCCACATGCACCCTAACCAGGGCCTGGGATTGAGCATGCAACCGAGAAACATGCACTTGCCAGAATTGAACCTGGGACCCTTTAGTCCACGGGCAGACTCTCTATCCACTAAGCCAAACTGGTGAGGATAAGGCATGTTTCAATAATTAGTGTAATATCTGTTTATCCATCTATTATGGCATATTTCTCAATTAGATTTTAACAGAGGCAGAAAAATGGGTTTGATTTTATTTATTCACATAAATCAAAACATTTTTAATATTCAGTAATTTATACAAATAAAAGCAATATAATATTTCCCTTAGAACTATTCTCTATATTAAATATTTGTGTTGATAATATATATTTTATTAACACAAAAAATCTCACATGTAATTTTTGTTTTTCTTTTATTTTATTTTACCCTAACTCTAAAAATATGTGATTTTTATTTCATGATTTTATTTTATTTTCTTTGTTCTCCCTCCCTCCTCTCTTCTTTTTTTTTTGGTGCCATTTTCTCTTCTTTCTCTCCTTTGATAAGCACCTCTATCCCATAACTTTACAAAACTTAATATGCAAGGCTCTGGTAGTCAACTCCTTTACAATTCAGTTAGAAACCATGTAGTGATAAGATCTTGCATTTTAGCATCAAACATTCTGGATGATTATTTAGTATTTTATGTATAATTCAAGAGCAGTGGTTTCATCCTTTTAAACAACTATCGGATTAAAGGACCAGGGAGTCATAATGTTCCTTCTGTTGGCTACAAGATGGAGATATTATAATTAAACATGAATTTCCCAACCTTTTATGGAAACCAATAGGCTTGGCCTACTCAGTTACTTCTCTGGATAAATACCTTGAAAAACAACATTGGCATATGCAATTTATTCGTATTTCTATTTCTGGCAGATGCTAAGAATCATGCAAAGATTAATAAAATTTTTAATAAATAAGAGGTCGTGTGGCTAATTCATGTGATAATATTTTTAATTTAATCTATCCATATGTGTGTTTAGTTAAATACATTGGTCTTAAAAAAAACTTTTTAATATTGCTCCAATATAAATCAACTTGAAAAATTTTATGTACTCAATCAATTATTCAATAAACTCCTCTTCTATGATTTTCCCTTACCAGGGTAAAAGAAGCATGAAAGAAGTATAATAAAATAGAATATCTAACTTCAAGATTTGTACAATTCAGTTATATAGGTCATAAATAAATAAATAAATAAACAAACAAACAGGCATGTGTTTTGTTTTAATGCACTTTACATTACCAGGCTGACAAGTTTATTCCTATTATAGGTGTCCCATATACCCTTATCCTTGATCTATATTAAGTTTTGAGGTAATTAAACCAGGTATTTAAAAACTTAGTCCATAATCTGGCCTTAGACATAGATTCCAGCATCACATTTGCCAGTCCAGAAAGCACGGGTCCTTTTCTGCTTAAAGAGCAAGGAAGATGAGCTTACACTAGCTTCTGGGCTCAGAAAGCACTCTTAATGAATCCTTGCTCTCAGACCCTTAATAAGACATCTTCTTGGAATATCTGTAATGCCCTAACATTCTAATTTATTGATTGCTTGACTGAATTTTAGAGAGAAAGATTTGTTGTACCACTTATTTATTCATTCATTTGGTGATTCTTGTATGTACCCTGATTGGGGATTGAACCCATAACCTTGGTGTATCCTGACAACTCTCTAACCAACTGATTACCTAGCCAGAGCCTATAATTTTTCTATTTGGTTAAATATAATGCCATTTAAAACAGAACATACATATTTTCTATTGGTTAAAATCAATCATAATTTCACTCTAGGCTACTCTGTTTAAAAATGCTGTATGTTGACCTATGTGTCAAACTATTATACCCTTCAACAATCTTAAACAGAATGCCTTCTTCAAGGCAAGCTACCACCAAAAGTATTACTTCACTGAATACTCTCATTAACTGACTGCCTTTAGTGCTATGCTCTCTGTGAATTAAACTTGGCATATTTAGGTCTAAATTAAATCACTCTGCTTTCTTTGCATATTTTTATCACAGACATTCACAGATGTTCATCATTTCCCCCCTTTAAATATGTTAGCACACTGCCACCCACACTCTTACTTTTCAAGGGATAGAAACACATTTTCATCTGAATGACATGCTTTTAAATTTTAATTTAATTAACACATTTCAAAAGTGGCACAAAATAATGTAAAACTCTCTCAACCTTTATCATCCTAACTAAATCTAATGCCTGGCATGCATAGAATGTCACTAACTTTAACTACCATTACTTTATCTTACAGTTATCCTATGAGATAATTACTGCTAAGGAAAGTAAGTGGCCCAGTCGTGATCACCCCGATGATTAAGGGTCAAAATTTAGAAGGATCCTGGAATGAAGCAAGGAAACATGAAGATTAAAAACTCTTACCTTCCCTGCTTTCTTGTTTGCTCCTTTATGGCACTTCCAAAATAGCAAGACATTAGAACAGGAAAATACCATCCTACAAGCCAGCTAGAGAAATAAGGAGAAGATACTAACAATTATAGGTACATCATGAGAAATTTGTTTAATAGATGAGATGTGTTACTAATTCAACTGCCAAAGACAGGTAGACATATCCGTGCTTGTGATTCATCCTAGAGGTGGGTAAGACATAGCAAAAGAGGAAAAGCAGGAAGGGTGAGTGGCACACTTTGGCTTTGGAATTTTTGTATGACCTGCACTCTTTCAGGGACGCCTAGAGAACTGGTTCACAAACAACAGTGCCCATAACCTGTAACCCTGAACTTGCTAAAAAATTCATGTTCCTCCAGAGTGTCTGATTCAATAAGTAGAGCATGGAACCATTGTTCTAGAGCAGTGGTTCTCAACCTTCCTAATGCCACGACCCTTTAATACAGTTCATCCTGTTGTGGTGACCCCCAACCACACAATTATTTTCGTTGCTACTTCAATAACTGTAATTTTGCTACTGTTATGAATCGTAATGTAAATATCTGATATGCAGGATGTATTTTCATTGTTACAAATTGAACATAATTAAAGCATAGTGACTAATCACAAAAACAATATGTAATTATATATGTGTTTCCCGATGGTCTTAGGTGACCCCTGTGAAAGGGTTGTTAGACCCCCAAAGGGGTCGCGACCCACAGGATGAGAACTGCTGTTCTAGAGAATTAGGTAAAGACTATTATAAAAATAATGATGAAATATCATTTGCCCTTTTTACTATGTTGACATCTGCCTTGCACAAACAATGGTGGGTTAAACTGCTTAACAGACAGACTAAGGTGGTGACAATATCTTATCCTAGTACTCATTGTATTTTTTAATGCCATATACACACAGTAAAAAACAAAAAGTTTTACTTAAGAATACCTTTTGTGAAGTAGTAAATTCATTCAGTAATTTATTAATTCTTTACCTGAATGTATCTATTTCTAATATTCTGTGTAACAAAATGGGAATTACAAATGAAACACGTCTACTGTATTATGAAATGAAATGATTTTCTATAGTAAAATGTACTTATATGTCAATGGGGGAAAAGGAGACATATGTAATATGTTAAACAATAAAGAAATTAAAATTAAAAAATAATAAAATAAATAAAACTGAAAAAAACCCCATGAACATTGAAGAAAAAGATTGAAGAATATGCCAATAAATAAAAGGTAAGGATAAACCATGAAAAAAAATAAAATGTACTTATATGATTATTTATGTTTCCAGCTGTACTAACTTTTGTTGTTTTTCATGAAATAACATTTTTACTTATGAACAATTTTTTCAGACAATATCAAAACCTGCATTGCATTACCACAGTTGATTTAAAAAATGTGATACTCTGCATATAATAGGATCCTGATTTTAAAAAAAATAAAAACATGACATAAGTGTAAACTTTCTTTCTATTTGGCCTTTAAATGGAAGTTAATAAATTTTCACCAGTAGATGAGTGCCAAAGATGTTACATTTGTGGATTTCCACATATTTTTTTCTATACATCAGAATTAATTATTTATGAAATGGCTGAGTCACAAGAAAGGTGGAAGTTATACCCCAAAAGGGAAATATTATCATTGAATAAAGACTTTGACTAAAGACTTTTTATCTTCTAATAAAAATTTGTAATGTAAAGCATTACATTACAGTGATATTTTCTGATCACCTTTTTAGATGCATTTATAAACATTTAGGATACAATGCTCTCTCTCTCTCTCCTCTCTCTCTCTCTTTCTCTCTCTTTTGTTTAAATATTTTT
Source organism: Myotis nattereri (assembly GCF_964212035.1). Taxonomy (NCBI): domain Eukaryota; kingdom Metazoa; phylum Chordata; class Mammalia; order Chiroptera; family Vespertilionidae; genus Myotis; species Myotis nattereri. The sequence continues at coordinate 83,302,065 of NC_138077.1, forward strand.
ATTTATTTTTTACAGCTTTACAGATGTCCCCATTTCCCCCTTTTCCTCCTTCCACCCAGCCCCTGTCCTACCTCAGGTCTTCATCACATTATTGTCTGTGTCCATGGGCTGTGCATGCAAGTGTATATGCTCTTTGGTTAATCTCTTCCATCCTCTCCACCCGCCTCCCTACTGAGAACTGTCATTCTGTTGCATGCATTCATGCCTCTGGACCTATGTTTCTGCCACTTTATTTTGTTCATTACATTCCACATATAAGTGAGATCATGTGATATTTGTCTTTCTCTAACTGGCTTATTTCTATTATAATAATCTCCAAGTCCATCCATGCAACTTTTAAAATCAGTTTCTTTTATTTCATACCTGCTTTCATAAATGTTTTTCATTTATTCTGTGTCATGTACCTTTGGCTTGTGGTGATATTTATAATGAGTTAGTCAGTAAAGGTGACTGGCTGAATTGATTTATGCCAGATGGACCTATCCCCTTCTCATATAAATGACATGAACTCCATAAATCTAAGTTCTAAAGGTATTAGCCAGTTTTAATGAAAGCACAGAAGTTCCAAGTAATGCTGTTACTTTTTGTTTCTTTATCTTGTAAAGAACAAGAGGACTTCAAAATACAGTTGACACAACTTTCCATTATTCCCTGGTTGCCTCTTGTATTATATGCGTTACACAATGAAAATTTTTAAATTTATAAATATTTCACAGCATTACTAATATCGAGAGATCCTCGGACATCAGTTAGTAAACAGGCATGACTAAGACGACGAAGTTGTAGAGTCACTTTCTACCAGGCATTGAGTGAGAAATTTGCAATTTCATTTATTCTTCACAAGGTTAATACTAAAATGGTAATATCATTTATTATTTAAAGAAACAGAGACATTAGAGAAGTTAAGTTGTTCAGTTATATCACAGCGGGGGGCCGAAGCAAGGGTTTATATCTTTATTCTAGAGCACAAGCTTTTAAACACAGTTTCGCATTCAATACACTTAGAAGGCTATGTATATAAATAACTACACATTATAAAAAATGTGTACTCTAAATTTAAAAAGGTACAAACATGATTTAATATAAACCTGATTAATCACAGGAGTAAAAAAATGTGGACATTAGCTGCAAGGAAAGAATTAGGAAAAGATTGAGACAATCTAGGCCATAGCTGAACAGAAAGCTCCATGAGACAGCAACGCCATGAGGCCATATGTGTTTCCCTAATTTCAGCGTGGTCAACAAAATCTTCTTAAAAAGCTATGAAATTTTAACCTATGTCTTATTAGAGGTGCCTTAACAGATGGTAATACAGAATATAAATATGTTTTCAGACCAGGGCTGCCACATGGGGCTGTGCAGATTGTGCAATGTATTACTCCAAGAGATGCCACTGACAGCATCATCTATGAGAAACCCAATTCCAGACTGATCTTATTGACATTGGAATGGAATAGTAAGAGTAATGATTCAGTTAGGAAAATTCAGACTTGGAGAAAAGAAGAATAAATCACTTATTTTACATGCTTTCACACATCAAACTTTAATTCTTTTAACGTTTTTTTTTGGGAGGGGAGTTGTAATGAAACTTGGTCTCTTTAATACTAACCTAGATTTTGGAAAACTGAGCACCCATTCATGGACCTAGATTTACCTTAACCTTTAATTTTCAATGTTTCCAAGATATCTATATGTTTTACTTTACAAGAATGAGGAAGTGATATTTTATGTTCCAAAGATGTGGTGATACTTCTGAGTGGGTTTTATTTCTATACCTAGAGCAATAAAATATATTTCACTTTCCTGTTTTTGGCCCTTAATTTAATTATAATGGGTAACAAAAATTGATTTTATGTTTTACCAGGGAAATATTAGAGTAATAATAACTAGTATTTCCATTTAAAATCCTTAGAAGAGAGTTGCTAGTGGACAAAAAAAACAAAAGAGTTTTTGAAAAGAGCTACCTTTAACTTATTTGAAGAAAAATGCAAAATATTTAGAGCTGACAACATTTACAAAATGCTTTAATCAAAAAGCAAGCCACATTTCTCAGAGCTTAAGAGGGATATAAATCTTAAACATTACTTTCTCTATATTCATTTTGACTAAAAGTATAAGTCATTCTAATGGCTAGTTAAATAAGATCATAATTACATTACATTTGAATTTGCATCTATAAACCATTCTTTCATGCCCTTACACTAATGTCTATTTAATGCTTGGTTGTTCATTGTTACAATTTTACTTGAGAACACGAGTTCACTATTAAAAGGGTAATTTTAGTATAATGTAAAAGAGTTTTAATGATGTGTATGATGGGATTTATTATTTTTTGAATAAATACAATTTTGAGGTAACAACTAAAAGAAATCTTCCTTACAAGATGAAAAAAATGGCTACAAAGTTAAACATACCAACATTACATTTTTTCCTTATTTTATTTATAGTCTACTAGTATAATTAAAAGGTGGAATTTCATATAGAAAACAAATTTCAGATTAAGGCAATACTGGTTTTAAAAAATATTTATGTTACAAAATGTATTTCTTTGGCATATCTACTGTGTCTCTCTTCTAGTTTAAGTGTGCTGGGTACATTCATTGAGGGTTCTACATACTGAAGATGTAGGAGGTATGAGAGAAGACAAAATATGGTCTAATTTGATGGTTTTAAATGAAGTATCTCAAAATAATGTGTTAATTCAAATCCAGACCCTCCCCCCAAAATACCTCTGACATATTGGAGACTTTGCCATGCTAGATGTTGTCTGTCGCAGATTTACAAACACATTCATTTTAATGGGGAAGTCTAAAAAATGAAAAGGGAGATGAATTTGTAGTTATTCCTCCTGCCCTGCCCATAGCAGGTGGCTCAGTTGGTTGGAGCATCTTCCTGTGCACTGAAAGGGTTGCAGTTTGATTCCCATCAGAGCACAATACCTGGTTGCAGGTTGATCTCTACTCAGGGTGCCTATGGGAGGTAACTGATGGATGTTTCTCACATCAGTGTCTCTCTCTCTCTCTCTCTCTCTCTCTCTCTCTCTCTCTCTCTCTCTCTCCTTCTATGTCTAAAATCAATAAACACATCCTTAGATGAGGATTAAAAATATTCGTATTTATTATGATTTAAAAAATTTGCACTTACAATGTTTTTTGTTTTGTTCTCAGAACTGAATGTTAATATGAAGGCACTGATGAAATAAAAGACTAGCCAAAGCTGTGCTTAAACAGAGAGCTTGTCTTTCTGTCCTTTGTGCTATTGTACTCTCCTCTTCAACACACCTCTGATTTAGGGAAATGATGAATCTTTTAGATTTGTGCACTATGGGAGAAATAACTGTAATTGAATTATCACATTATATAGAATTCATTCATGACTTTATCATTGAATAGAGAGTTGTAGAGCACTTAAACAAGTCAGATAATTTACAGACCCTGGAGATATGAAGTTTCCTATTCTTTAGGAGCTGGCACTAGTTAGAAAGCAGGGGACATGTTCAGTATGTTAAATATTAAGTTCTTAAGTGCTCTCCTAAAGATACTCCCACAGTGTGATGGAACCCAGAGAGTTTACATGAAAATCAAATTAGAGAGACAGGGAAGGATTTAAAGAATAAGTAACAATTTGAAGAAGAGAAGCTAGGTTTTAAAGTTACTAGTAGTCAGATGAAGATATATGGAAAAAAGTTACTGTAGGGATCAAGGAAAAGGGGGCCAAGGCATTATAATAAGAGACAATGGTGTGTGCCTCACAGCTATGGAACTTGTCCTGTAGGTCTGTAGACCAGGAATATATGCTGTGTGAAGGAATCATAAATTAGGGAGATAGTTTTATCAGGGTTATTAGAGTTTCTGATTATATTTTAGAATCTTTCTAAGTTATCTAAGGATAGGATGAGGAAATATTCTAGGGTGAATTGAAATAAAGATCCAGTGAGACATTAAATGCAGTATCACAGATAAGAATCAATAAGGTTCTGAACCAAGATACTTTCATGTAGTGTCAAGAATTAATTTGAAAAGTAGACTCACCAGGACTTCTCTTTCAACAGAAATGGAAAAAGCAAGATAAAAGATGACTCATGAAGCAATGTCACTAAAGAGGTCGGAGGGCATGGCCAACAAATAAAAACTATGGATGAGCAGACAGAAGAACAATCTCCTTTTTTAGTTATATAATAATTTAGGGAGGTGACATGATTGTAAATGGATTCAGTTGTAAGGAGTTACATAGAAAATTAAGGGAGATTTTATTAATAGCTTTCATTTTCTCACTTAGGTAGATGGCAAAATTAATCCTATATTATAGTTGAGAAGGAGATGGGGGAAGGTGTTAAAGGAGATTGATAAGTATTTGGAATGACTGATAAAAGGAGTGGGGGAAGGAGATAATTAGGGATTCTGGTCACCCTTTACGTCTCACTACTAAAGAAAGTTATTATGTATATTGTATTTTTTTTGTAATTTGCTTTTCAAAAATTGTGGTGCAGGTATAAGTAATAACTAATCTAAATATGACCTATTGGCCTTAGCTGGTTTGGCTGAGTGGAGAGAGCATCAGCCTGTGGACTGAAGAATCCCGAGTTCAATTCCATCAAGGGCACATGCCAGGTTTGTGGGCTCAAGCCCTAGTAGGGAGCATGCAAGAAGCAGCTGATCAATGATTCTCTCTCCTCATTGATGTTTCTATCTCTCTTTCCCTCTCCCTTCCTCTCTGAAATCAATAAAAATATATTAAAAATAAATAAATAAATAAATAAATAAATAAATAAATAAATAAATAAATAAGACTTATTGTCATGGATTGCAAAGGAAGGAAGTATGGTTACTAGATTCGAATAAGCTCAGGAATTTTAAAGGTAGAGTTCTGAAGAATAATTCAACAGACATTATCCTGCAGTTTAAGTAAGTTAAGTCAAACTTACTTTCTGAGCACTTACTGTATGCTATACATTATGCAAACATGAGGTTCTATGCTTTTATTTTTAAATATATTTTTATTGATTTCAGAGATGAAGGGAGAGAGAAAGAGATATAGAAACATCAATGAGGAGAGAGAATCATTGCTTGGCTGATTCCTGAACACAACCCAGGCATGAGCCTTGACTGGGAATAGAACAACTGACCTCCTGAGCCTCAACCACTCAGCCATGCCGGCCGGGCAAACATGAGCTTCTTTAATAAGTTTAAAATCTTAAGAGGAATATGCTCTTGAGGTTTACTTATAATATCAAAGAATTAAACAGCATTTGAAGTCACAATAGTAATTTCTATTATCATAGTCATATCTAAAGTACTTGGATATTCACTTTACTTTTAAAAAGTGAAAATTGTTAATTTTCTTAACATAACCACATTTCTTGTGTCATCATATATAACTAGATGCCTGGTGCATGAAATTCAAGGCTGTGTGTCCCTCAGCCCAGCCTGCACCCTCTCCAATCTGGGACCCCTCAAGGGATGTCTGGCTGCCTGTTTAGGCCCAATCCCAGTGGGGACATCCCTCTCACAGTCCAGGACTGCTGGCTCCCAACCATTCGCCTGCCTGCCTGCCTGATTGCCCCTAACTGTTTCTGCCTGCCAGCCTGATCACCCCCTAACCACTCCCCTGCCAGCCTGATTGATGCCTAACTGCTCCTCTGCCGGCCTGATTGCGCCTAACTGACCTCCCCTACAGGCCTGGTCACCCCCAACTGCCCTCCCCTGTTGGCTCAGTCACCCTTAACTGCCCTCCCTTGCCAGCCTGGTTGCCCCTAACTGTCCTCCCCTGCAGGCCTGGTTCCCCCCAACTGCCCTCCCCTGCCGTCCTGGTTCCCCCCAACTGCCCTCCCCTGCAGGCCTGGTTCCCCCCAACTGCCCTCCCCTGCTGGCCTGGTTTCCCCCAACTTCCCTTCCTTGCCAGCTATCTTGTGTCCACATGGGGGCAGCCATCGTGTGTGTTGGAGTGATGGTCAATTTGCATATTACTCTTTTATTAGATAGGACATACATAAATGTATATATATGGATTACATATGGGAGATGTTTGACTTGCTAAGACATTCTGAAAAGAACTGTGTTATTGTTTGATTATTTTTATATTGATTTGACTAAGCATGACTTTGAGTAACTGTGTTCCTCTGTTTGCACATAAATATGACTAAAAGATGAATATTCCTACTCAGAGAAAATAGGAAGAATTACAACTAAGTAGTAAAGTGATTAAAATAGACTTGGAACAAACTTTCTTACAGATTATTTATTAAAACTCATCAGAAATAAGGGAGGTATATTGGAAATATTTATCCTGTTTTTCACAAGATGAACCCAGATCAACTGAAAACACTTTTAAACTGTCAAGATTAATATCCTAAACCTGAAATAGTTCAAATGAACAATGTGAGCTCAAATTGTGAGTATGATAAGCTATTTGATTACATTCTGTTCTAAATAAAACCACCAGCGCTACTTATACTGCAGAAATATCACAGAGGAAAAAGAACTTGAGTAACAGAAAAGAGTCTATATGTCAGCACTTTGCTTTGAAAACATTAGAGTATCACATGCAGTTTTAAAAGATATCTTTTCATATCAAAGTAAAAGGCCTTCACCCTTCAACAATACTCCCAAAGAATATTTGTGAGTGTTCCAATGGTTATAAACAATTTCTTCAGCAGAATTTGAAATACCTCTTTCAGTCTGAAGGAAACCAGGCCATTCTCAAAAGGGACAAGTCCAAAAGAAACAAAGTATAGCAATTTAAATCACTTGAAGACAAAATATTATTCCTTTTTGATTGAATCCCCTGGAAACTGAGCCACCTGCCTAGCTAATCCTATGACTGGCACATACTAACCACTTAAACATTTTTTTTTTGCATGAATCAATGAGCAAATGAAAGGAACACGTTATGGGCTCTCTTTAGTGTTAAATAAACTTGGATGACTGAAAAGCTCTGTAGCAGTGAAAATTAAACCAGACACACTCTTCTTACTTGTAAAATTGGAATAATAATACCTCTAATAAGATGGGCAAATGCTTCAAGTGAGATGTTCATGCACATCGCCCAGGATTTTTTCTGTATAATACAAAAGTTTATAAATAAATGTAAATCCCGTCATTCTTCTTTCCTAACACATTTTCTGGTAACTTGATCCATAATTTCATAAGAGAGAGTTTTCATTAAGTAGTGAAATATGGTTTAGATTTTTGCTGTATGTAAATTGTACTGTATTAAAGCATTTTAAACCTTCTTAACTTTTGAATTCATAAATATTGGGAGAATCCTACATTTGCAGCCAGAACAAGTAGTTAAATAACCAAACATATAGGGTTAACCACTTTCTTGCAAAACTACCAGTTGGATTGTATATTTAAACAAACCTATACAGAAATCCAATTTTCCCAAACATTAAATCAATCTGAAGAAATAATGGAGATTAAAATCAAATATGTTTGGAATGCAAAATACAATAAACTCTTACTCCAGCAGAGATGGGTTAATTTGGGGGATGTGAAAGCTGCTGTGGGACTTAAGGTAAGATAAGCTTTGAATTTGATTGAAAGGTTGGAAACTTGAAAAATTAATAGTAAATTGGAGCATGTCACTGAAACAGTACAGAAATTGACATTCTCAGAGGCAGAGAAATGCTGGCTTATAAGCCAGTATATAGTGATCAAAGCTGTAGGGAGTATTTAAAATTTAAAGAATAAATAATTTCATTTGTAAATAAAATTGACATACTATACTAGAAAGAGCTTATGGCAAAGTGGACTTTCACTGTTAATCATTGTTAATATTAATAATTACACATCTATGTGAATGAAAAGGAATGTGTATATATATATATATATATATATATATATATATATATATATATATATTTTTTTTTTTTTCCTTCATACTGGAGGAAGTATCTCCAAATTCCATTCCCAAGTATAGTAGGATTTATAAAGAGCCACAATCGCCCTGTCAGTATGTCTCAGGGTTGAGCATAGACCTATGAACCAGGGGGTCATTCGATCCTGGTCAGGGCACGTGCTGGGAGTTCAGGCAGGTTGTAAGCTTGATCCCCAGTGTGGGGCATGCTGGAGGCAGCTGATCCATGACTCTTTCTCATCATTCATGTTCCTCTCTGATAATATATATATATAATAGAGGCCCGGTGCACAAAAATTTGTGCACTCGGGGGAAGGGGGGGGGTTCCTCAGCCGGGCCTGTGCCCTCTCACAGTCTGGGACCCCTCGGGAGATAACGACCTGCTGGCTTAGGCCTGCTCCCGGGTGGCAGAGGGCAGGCCCAATCCCTAGGTGCAGCCTATGGTCGGGCTCAGAGCAGGGCTGATTGGGGAGTTGGGGCGCCTTCCCCTGTCATGCACAGAGCAGGGTAGATTGGGTGGTTGCGATGCCACCCTCAGTCATGCTCAGGGTAGGGCCGATTGGGGGGTTGGGGCACCGCCCCTGTCACACTCAAGGCAGGGTCCATGGGGAGGTTGCGGCGCTATCCCCTGTCACGCACAGAGCAGGGCCCATCATGGGGGTTGGGGCTCCATACCCTGTCATTCACAGAGCAGGGTCAATCAGGGGGTTGGGGAGCTCCCCCCAGTCATTCAGAGCAGGGCCGATCAGGGGGTTGAGGAGCTCCCCGCTGTCACTCACAGAGTAGGACTGATAGGGGAGTTGGGGCACTGCCCCCTGTCACACTCAGGGCAGGGCGGATCAGGGGATTGGGACGCCGCCCTCTATCACCAACAGAGCAGGGCCAATCAGGTTTTGGGGCACCGCCACTCTCATACTCAGGGCAGGGCCAATGGGGAGGTTATGGCTCTACCCCATCACACACAGAGTAGGGCCCGTGGTGGGGTGGTGGCATTGGGGAGCCGCCTTCTAACACCCACAGAGCAGGGCTGATCAGGTGGTTGGGGCGCTGCCACTCTCACACTCAGGGCAGGGCTGATGGGGAGGTTATGGCTCTACCCCATCACACACAGAGCAGGGCCCATGGGGGGCGGGGGGGTTGGGGCCCCGCCCCCTGTCACACACAGAGCCGCAGGGCGATCAGGGGGTTTGGGTGCTGCCCCCTGTCATGCTGATCCTGGTGCTGGGAAGCCTCGCTGTTCCGCTGATCCCTGTGCTGGGAGGCATATTACCCTTTTACTATATAGGGTAGAGGCCTGGTGCATGGGTGGGCTGGCTGGTTTGCCCTGAAGGATGTCCTGGATCAGGGTGGGGGTTCCCACTGGGGTGCCTGGCCAGCCTGGGTGAGGGGATGATGGCTGTTTGCAGCTGGTCACACACCCTTCAGGGTGGGGGTCCCCACTGGGGTGCCTGGCCAGTCTGGCTGAGGGGCTGAGGGCCGTTTTCAGGCTGACAGGTGACTGAAGCTCCCAACTGTTCCTTTTTTTCTTTTTTTTCTTTTTTTTTATTCTGGGCCAGCTTTAGCTCTGAGGCCTCGGCTGCTGAAAACAGGTTCTGGCCTTTGTTTACTGTCTGTATTTGATACAATGTTGCGATCCTGCTGGCTGAAGCCCCACTGAGTAAAGCAGGTTTCTGGGGTTTTTTTTAGCTTCTATATTTGCAACATAGTTACTTAGAGTTGCAGCTGAGAGGCTGGCAAGTCAGGCGGGGAACATTGGAGTTCTCCGTCACTGAAGCAAGCAAGCCTCCCTGTTCGCATCAGCTGCCTGGCTGCCGGCCGCCATCTTGTCTGCCAGTTAATTTGCATATCTCCCTGATTAGCCAATGGGAAGGGTAGCAGTTGTACGCCAATTACCATGTTTCTCTTTTATTAGTGTAGATATATATATATATATATATATATATATATATATATATATATTTTAAAGAGCCACAATCAAGCTTTTGGGAGAGCAAGTTATAGACCTGATGGCTCAAACCACCATACACACTACCATTGAATTCTCTTTGGGGGAAGCTGACCAGACATGAAAATGAGAAAGTAGTGGCTTTTCTAGAAGAATAACTCTCTCCAGATACATTTCTGCGGTCAAGATCATAAACACAATTGTAAACTTAGGGAGCCAGAAATTATGCAATTGTGCTGTTAAGTGGATTCTGACAATGAAGTCCCAGTGAGTCCCAATAATTAATTTCCCCAACCATAATTAAGATGGTATTTAGAGTAGTGCTCCACAAACTTTAATGTCCATAGGAATCACTTTGCAATCTCATTAAAATGCAGATTTTGACTGAGTAGGTCTGAGGTGGGGACTAGAATTCAGCATCTTTAACAAACTCCTAGGTAATGCTGCCAGTGTACAGAGAAAACTGAATAACAAGGATGTGGCCAATGGTAGCCTTGGACTCATGTTGGAGTGTAACATTTAATTGGCTTCCAGAGTAGCACATTGTGTCAAGAGTTAGTCTGCTCTGATTGCCTAATCACATATTCTCTTGGAGTTTAACGATTGTAACAAAATGGGTTAATATGGTGCTCACCCTCAGATGGCTGAGAAATATCATGCTTCAAGATAACACCAAAGTCTCTTTAGTTACGACGATGCAGTCTTTGATGCAGTTGTTCTGGGGAGCTTAAATAATAATGATATGTGGTTGCTTGGGGCAAATTTTAAAAATAATGATAACCATCCCAGTTCAGTTAACTCAGAAAGTCAACAGTAGATTCCAGTGTGAAATCATCCAGGGTTAGGGTCTAGTGCAGTGATGGCGAACCTTTTGAGCTCTGCGTGTCAGCATTTTGAAAAACCCTAACTTAACTCTGGTGCCGTGTCACATATAGAAATTTTTTTATATTTGCAACCATAGTAAAACAAAGACTTATATTTTTGATATTTATTTTATATATTTAAATGCCATTTAACAAAGAAAAATCAACCAAAAAAATGAGTTCGCGTGTCACTTCTGACATGCGTGTCATAGGTTCGCCATCACTGGTCTAGTGGTTCTTACTCACCTTACTAGAGCTAGGAACCTAGAGGAAAGGAGTATTAAAACCAAAAACCTCATATCTCCTTAGCAATTTTCGTTTCTCAAGTTTCAAGTTCAAAAAAGAATCACTGATGGGCAAGTAAGACAGGCTGACTTGGGTAACAGCACCAAAGTGTCAGGGTGCTGTAACTGAGTCTAAGCTCAAACCACTTGCTGCATGATAGCCATGAGACCAGTGACTGGTATTGGGTCAAGGAAAGTGACTTTATTCAGAAAGCCAGCAAGCCAAGAAGATGGTGGACTAGCATCCTAAAGAATCATCTTGAGAAAGCAGAGAATTCAAACTTCTTTTACATGAAGGAAGGGGGAAAATGTGAGGAGTTTGAGGTTGACTGATGACTACAGGCATCTGGGTGCCAGCAGAGGTCAGAGGAAGATTGCTCTGTTCTTAGTCTGTTGACTCTAGTTGATGTGAGTCTGGCCATGAGGTTAAACAATACATACTTTCCCTACATCCTCAGGAAAGGCATGTTTTAAAAAACTCAAGTTGAAAGCAGAATTCTTCTAATGATTACCATGTTCACATACAACTAAGCAGACGATATTAAACATGGGAACAAAGTAGGCTTGAACAAGATGGAGTCAGAGAGGCAGAGCATTTCCCTTTTACAGTACCATCATCCAAGTAAGGAGAGAGATCTCAAGATCAAAATTAAAAATTATGCTGCTCTGCTCTCCCCCCTAACCCCCTGGAAAATTGATATACGTTGACTCAAGGGAATCAAGGGAAACTGCAATGAGAATGAAAGAAAAATATATTAAATAAAAAACTTTATCATTCTTTCTTCCTATACCAATTAAAGAAAATTACTTATTTGGGAGCTTTAGCTCTCACTGAATCACCCAACTGCAAAGAGAGGTTCAAGATAACTACTTGAAAGATGTGTTTGCTTAGAACAGAAAATGAAAAAAGTGAACAGAACTGGAGGAGCAAGGCTCTGGGGTAAGTCTACACTGGAAGGAATTGTTGGCATTACAAAGTCTCTTTGCAAGCTCTAATTGACTGGACCAAACAAACAAAGGTTTACAAAACTTTCATTCAATGGTGAAAACTTTGATTTGCTGAGCTAATATGTGCTTTTGTAAATAAGACATATAACTGTTTTTTAAATTAACAAATAATTGTACTTCAAGTCAAAATAATAGGGCGGTAATGCATAATTTATCCAATTATTTTTTCTAAAGTTATTATGAAATGAAGTGTTATATTTCCTCTGATGTGAATTTTTAGAGCCTGTTAGAGTTCATATTAACATCTATAACCCACTAAATTACAGTTACTGTATTCAAGTAGCTAATATTCTCAGGCCTTATAAAATCTTAAATACATACAGAGGTTTAAAATTGTGTTCTACCGGTTTAAGTAGTGATTGATCAGTTCATATACAGGCTAAGAGTTAAGGATGCCATTAAAAATTCTTTCCCATCAAATAAGCTATTGTTAGATTTTGATAATATTTTCTTAAATAAAATCCCATATTTTTAATTCATTAAATTAAAAATATTTTTAATATATGATTTTCTCCCTGTGTGAGTTTTTTATACTCACATATACTCTAAGGGAAATGTCCTGTTTTACAAATCTACATATAAGATGTACTACTAATTTCTAATTGCATATTTTCTGGTTTTCTTTTTTATTGTTTAAAGTATTACAAATAGTAGTACATATGTCTCCTTTTCCAACCATTGACCTGCCCCCAGCTTCCCCAACCTCCCACCCAGCACATGCCCTCACCCTCCTCTAATGTCTGTATCATTGGTTATGCTTATATGCATGCATACAAGTCCTTTGGTTTTCCCCTCTCCTCACCCAACCTTCCCTTGCTTTCCTGCTAAAGTTTGATAGTCTCGTTGATGCTTCTTTGCATGTATCTATCCAATTTTAACAACACCATTTTTTGAAGAGGCTGTCTTGACTCCATTTTATGTTCATCAGTTTATGATGTTCTTTATATTCCACAAATGAGTGAGATCATGTGATATTTATCTTTCTCTGACTGGCTTATTTCACTTAGCATAATGCTCTCCAGTTCCATCCATGCCCTTGCAAATGGTAAGAATTCCTTCTTTTTTACAGCAGCATAGTATCCCATTGTGTAGATGTCCCACAGTTTTCTAATTCACTCATAAGCTGATGGGCACTTAGGCTGTTTCCAAATCTTAGCTATGGTGAATTGTGCTGCTATGAATTTAGGGGTGCACATATCTTTCTGATTGGTGTTTCTGCTTTTGTGGGATATATTCCTAGAAGGGAGATTATTGGGTCAAATGGAAGTTCCATTTTTAATTTCTTGAGGAATCTCCATACTGTTCTCCACAGTGGCTGCACCAGTCTGCATTCTCACCAGCAGTGCAAGAGGATTCCTTTTTCTCTACATCTTCTCCAGCACTTGTCATTTGTTGATTTGTTGATGATAGCCATTCTGACAGGTGTGAGATGTTACCATATTGTTGATTTGATTTGCATCTCTTGGATGATTAGTGACTTTGAGCATGTTTTCACATGTCTCTCGGCCTTCTGGATGTCCTCTTTCCAAAAGTGTCTATTTATGTCCTTTGCCCATTTTTTGATTGGATTGTTTATCTTTCTTTTGTTAAGTTGTATGAGTTCCCTGTAAATTTTGGAGATTAAACCCTTATTGAAGATAACATTGGCAAATGTGTTCACGCATACAATGGGCTTTCTTGTTGTTTTGTTGATGGTTTCTTTTGCTGGGCAGAAAATTTTAATTTCGATATACTCCCATTTGTTTATTTTGTCCTTAGTTTCCATTTCCCTAGGAATTGTGTCAGTAAAGATATTTTTACAACATATGTTTTCTATTTTGCTCCCTATGTCTTCTCCTAAGAATTTTATTGTTTCCCATCTTACAATCAAGTCATTTACCCATTTTGAGTTTATTTTTGTGTATGGTGTAAGTTGTGGGCCTAGTTTCATTTTTTTTTTTTGCATGTATCTATCCAATTTTAAAAATACCATTTATTGAAGAGACTGTTTTGACTCCATTTTATACTCTTGACTCCTTTGTCAAATATTAATTTAGCATAATGGCTTGGGTTGATTTCTCTTTTCTGTTCCACTGGTCTATATGTCTATTCTTGTGCTAGTACCAGGCAGTTTTGAGAACTGTAGATTAGTAATATAGCTTGATATCTGGTATCATAATCCCTCCAACTTTGAGAATGAATTTAAATCTTTCCACAATATTATTAGAGTGTGTGTGTGTATATATATATATATATATATATATATATATATATATATATATATATTTTAGAAATTCTATTTTCATATTTGTGTTTAGCTTTTAATACTAGATGGGAAGGATCAAAATAATGTAATCATGTTCTTTCATTAAAAAACAACAACAAATAAACCTGAGGTCTAAAGGACTAAGTCTAACCTCAAAAGTAGATATAGATATGAAAAAAATAAGAATCCAATGATTATAAATATGTGTTGCAGCATTGTAGTGCCTTTTATATATAGATTTGTATGGTTAACTTTTTTATTTAATAATTCCATTACTGTGTTCCCAAATGTTTCCTTTATGGACTTGAATTAACAAATGTTGGTGCTTTCTGAAATGAAGTACATCATATACTCTGGGCCTTAAGTAAAGCAATATAAACTATAACTTTATATAAAATTTATTCTGAGAATCTACAATATTAATTCACATTATGGACGTATAGGTATTCTAAAGCATCCTGCAAAACAGATTGTGTATTGTTGAGTTACAATTATTTCCAAATATTTTTAAATGTATAGCCTTTTATTTGTTATCATTATTTGTTGTTGTTTTAGATTGGTTTTTCTTTGAAGCATATGTTGTGGAATCTAACAGACAATGAATTAGTTAAAACTCATAATAAAATTGCATATGGAGAAATAAATATAATAATATACATTCAGATGTCTATTTTAAACCAGATGTTTTTACAAAACCAATACATTCTGAATGTCAGGTTTCAGTAGTTAAATGAGTAATATCAAATACTGTTTCAATAAGATTGTATTGAATAACTATAAAATTTATTTGTATGATGATTCATAACCAGTAGTTTTAGCTTAGAATTCTGCCATTATCTTAATATATTATTGTTATTGTCTATAGAACCTAATCATTGAAAAGAATCTTATTTAAAAAGTATACAAGTCCCAGTCATAATGAAAAGCTCTAAAGGGAATTCATTACCAGTACACTTCATCAATATACAAATCAATGAGAAGAGACTGAATTTTAAAATATCATCTCTAAAGAATATAGGAATAATGAATAAGATGTTAATATTGTGTACATTTTTAAAAACTAGTAAAAATTAGGATTATAAATTGTACTTTTTTCCTTCATCATATTAATGGAGAAATTTAAAAAACTATAAAAGCTCTTTGTTATTTTGTTGAAAATTACTTGGGTGTTTTCAAGGTAACAATATCCATTTCTATGATCCAAAAGTAAAGTTGTTTAAATACCCAGGGACTTTCTCACCAATTGAACAAATGATTACAAGACTATTGTCACTTTTTTGCTGTGGGGTAATTAGTATAATATTGTCCAAATATTATACGAGCTGTAAGTAAAGTCAATGCTTTCTGCACATGCAGTGTCCACGGTGTTAATTTAAAGAGCAGTCAGTGAAACACACCTGTTGTTTTTTTTTTGTATCATTTTGCTTCATTTGAAACTCAGCTAATTTTATTATCTCATCAAAACCTGTTCCAGGATTCTAGGAAGATCCATTTTATGTAGTACTTCAGCATTCCACTTGTAAATTTTTGTTATACAATTTGTGACATGTAAGTGGGAAAATCTTTTAAAGGACGCTTCCATGATTATGTATTAGAAGAATTAATATTGTTAAAATGTCCATTTACCCAAAGCAATCTATTGATTCAATGCAATCCCTATCAAAGTTCTAATGGGATTTTTATAGAAATAGAAAAAAACCCTTAAAGTTTTTATGGAACAACAACAAAACAAATTACAATCCTGTCTTGACATCAAACTGTATTATAAAGCTATAGTAATCAAAACAATAATATATGGGCAAAAATACAGGCACATAGATCAATAGGACAGCATAGAGAGCCCAGAAATAAACCCATGTATAGTATATGGTCAATTAATTTATAATAGGAGCCAAGAATATACCATGAGCAAAAGGTAGTTTCTTTAATGAATGCTGTTGGGAAAACTGAACAGCCACCAAAAATAAGAATAAAATTGGATCTCTATCTTCCACCATACAAAAAGTCAACTAGAAATGAATTAAAGATTTAAATTTAAGTCCTGAAAAAAATAATGATTTTTGGATTTGACACCAAAAGTAATAACAACAAAAATTAATAGGTGGAACTATATCAAACTAAAAAACTTCTGCACAGCAAAGAAACCATTAACAAAAATGAAAATCCAATACACTTAATGAGAAAATATGTTTGTAAGTCCTATTTTCGATAAGTGGTTAATATTCAAAATATACAAAGAGCTCCTACAACTCAAGAACAACAATAGCAACAAAACCAATAATCTAAAATGGGCAGAGGAGCTTAAAATGCCATTTTCCAAAAAAAGACATACATATGAATAACAGGTACATCAAAAGTGTTCAACATCACTAATCAAAGAAAAAAAAATCACACCTTAATAAGATATCACCTCACACCTGTTAGAATGGCTACAATAAAAAGACAAGAGATATGGGTTATGAGGCTGTGGAGAAAAAGTAACACTTGTGTACTGCTAGCGGGAATGGAAATTGCTTCAGCCACTGTGGAAACAGTATGGAGGTTCCTCAAAATATTCAAAATAACACTACCATACGATCCAGTAGTCCCCTTCTGGGTTTATATCCAAAGTAAATGAAATAGGATCCCAAACAGATACCTGCAGTCCTATGTTAATTACAGCAGTATTTACAATAGCCAAGACATAAAACAATCTAAGTGTCCATGGAAGGATGAATAGATTTTTTTTAAGTGGTATATATTATATTATACTAGAGGCCCAGTGCACAAAAATTTGTGCACTCCGGGGTGGGGGGGGGGGGCGGGTTCCTTCAGCCCGGCCTATGCCCACTTGCAGTCTGGGATCCCTCGGAGGATGTCCACCTGCTGCCTTAGGCCTGCTCCCTGGGGGATCGGGCCCAAGCTGGCAGTCAGACATCCCTCTGGCAGCCCTTGAGGGATATCCACTTGCCAGTGGGGAACAGGCCTAAGCTGCAGTCGGACATCCTTAGAGCTGCTAAGGAGGCGGGAGAGCTCCCACCACCACCGCTGTACTGGCAGCCGTCAGCCTGGCTTGTGGCTGAGCAGAGCTCCCCCTGTGGGAGTGCACTGACCACCAGGGGGCAGCCTCTGCATTGAGCGTCTGCCCCCTGGTGGTCAGTGTGTGTCATAGTGACCAGTCATTCCCAGTGGTTCTGCTGTTAGGGTCAATTTGCATATTACCCTTTAATTATATAGGATTATATTATATGTGTATTATTCAGCCATTAAAAATAAAACAATTCTTTTTTTTTATAAGAATACAGATGGGCCTTTAGGGTATTATACTAAGTGAAATATGTCAGACAGAAAAACAAATACTCTATGATCTTATTTATATGCAGAATCCAAAATATGTGGTTGCCAAAAGCGGGGAGGGGTCTGACCTTTTGCTTAGCATGATATTCTCAAGATCTACCAATGTAGCAAATCTATTTTAAAAAGATTACATTTAGTAATATGGTGGAGCTTGCTGAGACTGGTTCTGGACAGTAGATTGTTAAGTATTAAGGAATTTTATAACCTCCTTGCTAACCATCTTCAAATCATTGATAATGTGATTATTTACAGCAAAGAAATTGGCAAATGCTATAAAACAAGGCTCTTTCCTACCTCCTTTGAGATCCAGCTTATTACCAGCATTGGGTACATTTCTGTACAGTATGCATATATTAACTGTATATAGCTTAATTATTTTAATGCAATCAATTCTCTGACTAAAACTTTCTCAAGTCAATTGCATTTTGAATTTTCCTAAAATTTCTTAAGTATACATTTATCTTACTGACGATGGGTTACATCTTTATATTTCACAGGCCTCAATCATAATATGGCATTGTAATTTAATTCTGAGAGTGTAAACTTATCAATTTTTGAGGGTACATTATTAGTATGCATTTGCTACAAATACAAGCTATAAAAAAGAGCAAGAGTTCATCTGACTTTCCCATAATGGTTATAAATTACCTCTTGGTTGAACTATGGTAGTAATTTTTTAGGTAGCCTCCCAATATGTCCTATTCTAGTTAGCTTTTCCTTGTTGCTGTTGCTGTTAGCTCTCCTGATATAGAATTCTGACCTTGTTACTTCCTTGTCTTCCTATTGCGCGCCGAATACATAACCAATACTAAAGCGTGGCAGTCAAGTCTCATGTAGTTTCCACAAAATCATATATATTTCCCATTTCAATCTTTTTAATCCTCTTTCAATAACTAACTGACTTACTAACTAGTTCACTAAATACATAAGTATAAATTGAGGATCATATCAAACCTACTATTTTTTAAAATATATTTTTATTGATTTGATAGAGGATAAGAGAGAAGGAGAGCTAGAACATCAAGAATCACTGACTGGCTATCTCCTGCACGCCTCCCACTGGGAATAGAGCCCACTACCTGGGCATGTGACCTGACCAGGAATCAAACTATGATTTCCTGGTTCATAGGTTGATACTCAACCACTGAGTGACGCAGACACTCAATATTCTCAACAATGCTCTGAGGTGCCATATAATCTTAGTCTCCTGCTCAGACTAACATGGCTGCATTCCCAAAAGTCTTTTAATTTAATTCAGAACTATGAGGCACATCCATGATTTTTTGAAAAGATCCTTGTTATGACTGAATATACTGACTTTAAAAGAATCTTCTTTTTTAAGCTTTTTCTCCTTGCCTTGCATTTGGCACCTGTTTCTGATTTTTAGCATCTTTTATCTTCGGAGAAGCTAAGAATTTCTCAACACTGCCAGTCTCGTTCTTTTTAACAGATTTTTCCTCACTTTTTCTTTCACCTTACATTTTACTGTAAACAGCAGGGATCATCCAGGTAGAACCTTTAACACTGATTGGAAATCTTTGCTACATATCTAAGATGCTAGCTTTCAACAACTATTTTCCTCACAACTGCTAGTCACACTTTGCTAAATAGAATTCCTGCCACTACTAGGATTTGTCCTCTTTCATTTTATAATAACATGTTCTTCATTTCTCTCATGTCTCCTCAAGTCTACATTTCTAGCATTCTGTCCAAGGCAGGGGTAGGCAAACTTTTTGACTCGAGGGCCACAATGGGTTCTTAAACTGGACCGGAGGGCCGGAACAAAAGCATGGATGGAGTGTTTGTGTGAACTAATATAAATTCAAAGTAAACATCATTACATAAAAGGGCACGGTCTTTTTTTTTTTTTTTTTTTTTTAGTTTTATTCATTTCAAACGGGCCGGCTGGTCCAAGGCTTTCTCTAAGATGATAAAGACTCTCACTATCAAGCTCCTCAACAGTCTTCCAGTCCCCATGTACTTGTCCTATATAATAAAGGAGAAACATGTAAATTAATGGTCCATCTGCTACGCTCAAGCCACGCCTACAAGCCACACCCACCAGCCAATCAGGAGCGAGTATGCAAATTAACCCAAATAAGATGGCAGTGAACACGGAGCTGGAGTGAGCAGGAGGCTTGGGTTGCCCCTGGTGATGGAGGAAGCCAAGCTTCCCACCTGCCCTGGCCAGCCCTCAGCTCCGCTCAAGGCTACAAAGTTTCAATTAAAGAAGATAAATAAAAGCCATAAAAAAAAAAAAGGAGAGGCTGGGAGCTTGGGTCGCCAGGGGGCGTGGTCAGTCTGAAAACAGCCATCAGCCTCTAACCCAGGCTTGCCAGCCACCGCCCCACCCTGAAAACTGCCCTGAGCCCCCACTCAGGCTGGCCAGACCCCTTGGCGACCCAAGGTCCCAGCCTCTACCACATCCTGAAGGGGGTGTGGCCCACCTGAAAGCAGCCCTCAGTCCCTCACCCAGGCTGGCCACACCCCCATGGGGTGAGGGTCCCCACTGGGGGGTTTGACCAGCCTGCAAACAGCCATCAGCCCCTCACCCAGGAAGGCCAGGCACCCCAGTGGGGACCCCCACCCTGAAGGGGGTGTGGCCAGCCTGCAAACAGCCATCAGCCCCTCACCCAGGCTGGCCAGGCACCCCAGCGGGACCCCCACCCTCATCCGGGACACCTTTCAGGGCAAACCAGCTGGCCCCAACCCATGCACCAGGCCTCTACCGTATATAATAAAAGGGTAATATGCAAATTGACCCTAACAACAGAAGGACTGGGAATGACTGGTCACTATGACACACACTGACCACCAGGGGGCAGATACTCAATGCAGGAGCTGCCCCCTGGTGGTTAGTGCATTCCCACAGGGGGAGCTCTTCTCAGCCACAAGTCAGGCTGACCGCTGCCAGCACAGCGGTGGTGGCAGGAGCCACTCCCCCATCCTTAGCAGCACTACAGATGTCTGCCTGCAGCTTAGGCCTGCTCCTCGCTGGCAAGTGGACATACCCCGAGGGCTCACAGGCTGCCAGAGGGATGTCTGACAGCCAGCTTAGGCCTGAGCCCCCGGGAAGCGGGCCTAAGCCAGCAGGTGGACATCCCCTGAGGGGTCCCAGACTGCGAGAGGGCATAGGCCGGGCTGAGGGATGCCCCTGAGTGCACACCGGGCCTCTAGTTTAGGAAATAATTCCCTTTTCAGTACTAAACTGTGCATGTACTTTCTATTGCTCAATAATAAATTACCACAAACTTATAGTAGCTTAAAACAATACTCATTTATTATCTCACACTTTTATTGATTTGGGAGTCCAAACATGGGTGGCTGGGTGCTTTGCCTAGAGTCTAACAAGACTGAACTTGTCAATCATTTGTGTCCCTATCTGGAGGATGGTGGAAGTTAGCAAATTCCACTTCCTTTTCATTTATATCCCTGAATTTTTTGGCACTATTAGTCAGGGGCCACTCTCTGCTACTGGAGGCCACTCTGGCTTTTTGCATGTGTTCCTCTAATGCAGGAGTAGAGAACCTTTTTCTGCCAAAGGCCGTTTGGATATTTATAACATCATTTGAGGGCCACACAGAATTATCATCTTAAAAATTGACCTGCTATTTTTGGTCAAACACTTAATTAACTCACTCCCAATGCCTTGGCAGGGCCAGACCAAATTATTTCCAGGGCCTTATATGGCCCACAGGCCAGACTTTTTCTACTGTGCTCTAATGTGAAAGCCTCTCCTTCAAGGTTAGTAGAAGTATTTGTGCTGATATATATATATATATTCTTTCTGGCTTTGACCTCTAGATCTTCTTTTTTTTGGTTGGTGATTAGTTTATTTTGTTCATTTGATGCCACATATGAGAGATATCATATGGTACTTGTCTTTTACTGACTGGCTTATTTCACTTAGCATAATATCCTCCAGGTCCATTTATCCAGTTAGATCTGTGTCACTTAGAATAATCTCCCTTTTGATTTACTCAGAGTAAACTCATTTGAGGTGTTCATTTCACCTGCAAAACCCCTCTTGTCATATAACAAAACATAACATAACCACAGGAGTGACAGTCATTCTTATTCACAGTTCAGTCCCCACTCAAGGGGAGAGGATGATGCAAGGTCTGCACACCACAGTGTTGGAAACCTAGGACCTGTCTTAGAATCAGGCACCTTTTCCAGAAGAGCTAACAGAGGTATGGCAAGGTTAACTGTGGTCAGATCAGTATTAACAGACAGAAGCTAAAATTCAAATCTAGCATATCTGGCTCCAAATATCTTTGTCTAATTAATGCATAGTACTGACAATCTCAAATAGAAAACAAAACCAAACAAAATTAATAAAAATTTTACTCTCTTCTCTGGCTCCCCTAAGTTTGTCTAACTCCATGTTGTTGTTTGTTTTTTTTCTTCGTTTTTTTTTCTTGCTCTTATTACAAAACTAAATATCCTTCCTATTGTCTCCAAATGTAGAAATAAAATTGCCTCATTATCTTTCAAGATGACTCAAATGCTATTTGTTAAAATATCTTCCTTTCTTGAGTGTATGGAATATAGTCTCGCTTTTCTGTATTCCTTTCTATTCGAACATGTGTCAATTTTCTAAAAAAAAGAATTTGTTCTTTATTGATTAAGGTATTACTAGAGGCCAAGTGCACAAATTTATGCACTAGTGGTGTCCCTAAGCCTGGCCTGTGCCTTTTCACAATCCGAGACCCCTTAAGAGATGTAGTAGTGTGCAAAGCAGCAGGCGGCCAGAGAGGAGCCCGAGGTGCCACTGCAGTTCATCCTGGCCCTGCTGCACCTGCCGCCGCTGCTTGCTAGCGCTGCCATGGAACCGGACTGCTGCATCTGTGTTCGCCAGCTGTGAGCCTGGCATCTGGCGCCCATTGTCAGCTGAGCAGCGCTCCCACTGTGGGAGCACACCGACCCCCAGGAGGCAGCTTCTGCATTGAGCATCTGCCCCCTGTTGGTCAGTGTGTGTCATAGCAACTGGTCAAATGGTCGACCAGTTGCTTAGGGTTTTATATATATAGATTTGGTCCCCTACTTAATCAAAATGACTGTGATTTTATAGCTCTGTTTCATTAATCTATAGACTTTATTCGTATATGTCCTGTATTCTCTGTCCTCTTTTACAACAAGGGTCTCTGGTGTGTGGAACTTGGAGGGATTTTTTTTTAATATTCTTTGGCTGGAAGAGTAATATATGTTGATTGTAGGTGAAAATGGATCCCTCACTTGCCTCACCATGCTAATACTCATGTGACATCCAGGAATATCCCAAACAGGTAACTAATTAATGGTGTTATTAATTAATGATATCAATCTGGTATACAAAATGTCACCATAAATCATAATGGCATATCTTTATTATAAATTTGTTTAATAATTCAACATTCAAGAGGTAAGCATTTGATTATTGTCTTAGTTCAGGCTACTGTAACAAAATACCATAGTCTGAGTGGTTTCAAGAACAGACATTTGTTTCTCACAGTTCCAGAGCCTGGGAAGCCCAAGGTCCAAATGCTAGGAGGTTCACTGTCTGGTGAGAACCCTCTTCTGGGTTGTAGATGGCTTCTTTCTTGCATTATCTCCACGTGATAAAAAGGAGAAGAAGGAGTCTGGTTTGTCTTCTTCCTGTAAGGGGATGAATCCCATTAAGGAGCCATCACTCTCAGGGCCCTAATTATCTCCAAAAGCCCCACCTTCTTATCCCATCACATTGGAGCTAATGCTTCAACATATGAAATTGGAGAGACATAAACATACATATAAGAACGTGAAAAACAGTCAACCCTGATAGTTGCCAGGTGGTCTGGCACCAACAGCTACCTCCTGGTGCTTTGCTGTTGAGCATAAAAGTTTTTCAAGAGCATTAACTGAGGACAGAGATTGTTCTATAAGCATGTCTGTTCCCACACAAAACAAGAACCTTTTGCAAACCACAGATAGGACCAAACGATTTCTTTGCCCAGCTACTTTGATTATGACTTTTTAACCAATTACAATTTTAACCTAGCTCCATTTCTGCCATTCATTTAATAAAATTAAGATTCCTGGTTATAAAATTATTATTTACTTTCTGAAAACACCCAATTCAGAAAAACAAACAAAAAGAAGAAAAAATACACAAAGCTTTCTTGAACCACTTCCAACATCACCTACCAAAGGCCTAATTCCTTTAAAGCCAGCATGAAAGACTCCGTTGCCATGGTGTGAAAGCCCTCTCTGGCAGAAAGTAAACCCAGCTCTGGTTGGCTAACTGTTCAATCCTACTGGTCTTTAGCTGAGGGGCACAGCACTGGTAAATAAACAACTTATTATATGCAAGACTATATTATATTAAATTTAGCCCAATATAGAAATAATTAAGTCATATTTTATAGTTTTGTCAAATGAATGTTATGTAATGACAGACGTATCCAACTTGGGGAAAAGCTCATGTGATAAGAAACAGCTTCAAGTTATCTCAAAATAACTATGTAGAGTAATCTTTTTTCTTAGTTTACTAGTCCCCCCCCCCAAAAAAAAAGTGTTTATGATATAAGGCTATAAAAAAAGAAGCATATACACAATCCCCACTTAAGAAACTATAAAACAAACTGGAATAATTCAAAAGTATATTGCACTAGAGGCTATTTGAAATACATTGTCCTGTGAAAAATATTTCCTTTTAAAATTCTAGTAGCTAAGATATTAAACTGACACAAATAAATACCTTATTTGTCTCAAGTGTCCAAATGAACTATATGGAAGATCAATTTTGTCTAAACAAAAAACAGATGGTAAATAATGTGCTTACATTAAAATGACTATGCTAGTTGTCACCACATAAAAATAAGCACAGGATTTCATTTTCTCAAGTCTGAATGTTTCAGACTAGAAAAAAGAGTTATCACAAGGGAATGAGAGTAAGTCTCATATAATTTCCTTTTATTACCCTTAGAGAAACCAGCATCATCATTATCATAAACAGATGAGTAAAATAGAGTGCTACAATAAGTCATAATAGAAGATCATTTAGAGAAAACATTAACATTGTCATTTTCTTTGAAATCCTTGAGTGTGAGTAAAAACAAAGGAGGTCTAATAAACATTTTAAATGAATAGCTTATTTACTTACCTGCACACAACAGATCCATTATCCAGTGGCTTAATTAACTGTGTATGAGTGAGCGTGTTTTAACAGCCCGGCATATTGCTGCAAGCTGCTTTTGCAGAATTTGTTATATTCCTTATTGGTTTCTGAATTGATCCAAACTCACCAATATCTCACTAATTCTAAGCAGAAAAAAAACGACTATTTCTCAGTGGAACAAAATGAATACAAGCTGAAACACTGTCATGATATTTATATTAATATGCTTTTCTATATCCTCATAGTTTCATAGGGGATTATGTAATGAAAAATTTAGTGAAATTTTTAATTATCCTGTATAGTCAAACTTTTAATGATTTTTTATGCTATATATCAAATTGGTAATATACTCCTACATTTCTGAAGTTCCTCTTACTTTGAAGCATATCCATTATTTTTTATTTTTAACCCTTTACGTCTTTTACTTCCAAAAAAAAGAGAGCAAGCAATGGAGAAAGAGAAAATGAAAGAGAAGCAAGAAATGAAAAGAAAAAAATAACACTAGAGAATAATAAGCAATTATCTTTGTAATATTTTTAATATAAACTAATTCATAAGATGTATATTGGGAAAACATTTATGTATTGTATCACTATCTGAAGTATGCAAAGCTGATATCAACAAAATAGAGAATATTTTCAGTTAAAAAACTCAAAACACCTATAGAAATAGCAAATTTTTTATAACATTCCAAGGTTTTGCACTGTGGGAATACTGAACATTTTTATTGGTGAAGAAAATGGAAGATAAGTTGGAGCTCAAAATCTCAACAATACAAAAATTGAAAGTATAAGAAAGTTATCACTTATGAGGTGACTACAACTATCAACTCTATTTTATTTCCCTTTGTTTAAATAAAAAGTATGTTCTTATTTGTTTTTGTTTTATTTTATATAAAATATTTCAAATCACTCCTTCTAAATATGTAACTATTTTCCTTGGCTATTTTTACTAAAGAACTTTATTTCAAATATATTAGTGAGACAATCTATTTCCACACCTACTTTTTTTTTTATTCCCCATTTAAATTCTGGACAATCTTTTATTTCTTTTGTTATGTTACAGAATTCCAAATATCAGTACAAAACTACTTTTTCAACTATTCTAAATAGCTATTTTCCTGATTCATTTTTCTGTTCTTACCTATAATAATAAAAGTGTAATATGCAAATCAATCAAATGGCCAAAAAGAGGAACAACTGTTCGGACAAACAAGTTATGACACCCACTGGCGCCAGGCCAGCCAAGGCAGGTGAGATGCGATTGGTCGGGGGCCCAGCTATCACCCCATGATTGCCACTCAGAGGGAGGCCCCAGCTACCTGGCTGGAGGCATTGTGGTCGGTGGGCGGGGCCTCCCTCTATGGGGTGATTGATTGTGGGGCTCCCGGACAGTGAGAGGGTGCATGAATTTCATGCACTGGGCCCCTAGTTACAAAAATAATAGAACAGCCCAAATAAACTATGAAGGCAAACATTTTATTTATTAATGTTCACTCTATATATTCCAAGTTTTAAATTAGCATATGGACAATTTTTTAAAGTTTAGCATGGAAGTTATTTTATAGTAAATCCCTTAATTCATAAAAAAATGATGTACTGAGTCACAGATATTGAGTAGAGATGCTATATTGCCTTTACATGTGAATCTCTTTAGGGAGTATCTAGTTCTAGTTGAGGGGAAGAAGATTATATGATAAAACAACAAAGGGTTATTTATTCCTCTCTCTATATATTTATCTTTTGGAAAGATTTGCTTTGGCGGTCTCCCATCTCAATTTTCTGGGCTGTAGGAATGAATAGCCATATGTTGGATTATTGCAAAGAGAAAGAAAAACATGATAATTCATTTCTGCTTCCTAAATCTTCATCAGGAAGAATCACGTCATGACTACTAATATTTTGTTAGCTGAAGCAAGCCATCAGTCTAACTTCAATGGGGCAGAGAATTATAATATTACTAGAGGCCCAGAGCACACAGAATCATGTGCAAGTAGCTCGCTTCCTCTTGACTCAGCTGGCCACCCTGCTCATCGCCTCTCGTAGTTCGCTGCCCCGCCCTCCGCCACTCATAGCCCTCCACCACTCGTAGCTCTCCTCCACTAGTAGCTCGCTGCCCTGCCCTCTGCCGCTAGTAGCTCTCCACCGCTAGTAGTTTGTGCTCCGCCCCGCCAGCCACGAGAGCCACTGCTCATTTGGTCGTGACGGTGTTACGGCGTGATAGCCACTGGCCTTTTATATGAGATTATGAAAAAGGAGATTTTGCAATATGTGGTATATAGCAAATACTTATAGCTTTGTCTTTAATCTTTCAAAATGAAAAATTCCTTGATATAAGGCAACGTAATATGTCTAATTTTTTTGTATAGAAAGTATGCATGCATGTATATTCACACATATAAACTTAATTTACTTTCACTAATTTTATTTATACTTTTAAAGTATAAATGAGCATGTTGTTTAAGCACGTCATCCATATCTGACTGAGAAGTTATTATTTCTGTAAAATCAGAAGGTTGCTATTGTCCTCATTAAAGCTCAAATGTCTTATAGGTTATACTGGAGGCCTGGTTCATGGATTTGTGCACTAGTGGGGGGCGAGGCCTGTGGGAATCAGCCGCTGTGAGAGCTCGGCTCATCCTGGTCAGCCAAGCTGCGTTCTCACTGTGGAGTGAACTGACCACCAGCGGGCAGCTCCTGTGTTGAGCATCTGCCCCCTGGTTGTCAGTGTGCATCATAGTGACTGGTTGACCTGTCGCTCTGGTTGTTCCGCTGTTATGTCTCTGGGCTTTTATGTATATATATCGCCACCAAACATTTATCAAGGGCCATCACTTACCAATTTCTTCTACATTTGCAGAAATGTACAAATGCAAATCCATATGTCTTCACATTGAGTCAGGTTGTATTTCCTGAGCAGGATGACAGGGGGGTTTCTTTCCTGGGTTCTTGTGCAGACAGATTCAGAGAATGAATTCATGGACAAAAGGTGGTAGATGAAAAGGGTGGGAATTATTGGAAGCAAGTACAGACTCCCATGTAGGGAGGGGGTCCCAAAGGGGGTAGCCCACTAAGCTCCTTTCCTAAGGTTTATAAAGGCTGCAGTTCTTTGTCTCTTGATGCTGCCTTCCAATTGGTAGAATATCAGCTTCAAAACACACATGGTGGCCTTCTATTTCTCCCCCTTCAGTGGTAGAATTCTGTATCTCCTGTGAAAATCTGTTTTCCCCTTTCTCTCATTTGTCAGCATTTCTCTAATAACTGTGAAAGTTTGTTTCCTTTCTCCCCATACACTGTGGCTTCTCCCTATCTTCTGTGAATGGATGTCTTCCTCTCTCCTTATCCTGTGGCACCCTTTTTTGTTTTCTGTGAATGTATGCCTTCTGGCAGCTCTAAGCCCTCACCTATGCAGTCCTCCCCTCTGGACCCTCTTTATTTCTAAAACCCTCTAAACCTGCTTATTTTATTCCTAAAACTCCTTTCAACATGATCCCTTCAGGTAGGAACAATCATTGCCCATATTTTACAGATGAAGAAGCTGGCACACAAAGAGTTCTCAGTGATTCACCCAAAAAGCACAAAATTTGCTTTCTGATCAGAAAACTATTTATTTTCTCCAGCAGGAATCTTTGTAAGGAGTCTGACTTGAACCAGCACACTAGCTCAGAAATCAGCAATATTTCTCTGTAAAGAACCATAGAGTAAATATTTTCACTTTTGTAGACCACATGTAATCTCTGTCACAGTCTTTAAAAAAAATTCTGCATTTTAAAAATGTCAAAATCTTTTTAAGTTCTCAGGTCACACACAAACAGGCCGCAGACTGAATTTGTAATGCAAGCCATATTTTGTAACCCTGTGCTAGACTAAAAGGAACTACTTTCCTTGCCCCTGGTTATTTGTTATAACAGATCCTGAAAGATAACATGCTACCTCTCCCTCCCCCCTTTACAAGGTCTGTGTACTGAATTATTTGTTGGTTCTGTAAACTAGAGATAATATTACTATTGAATTGCCTCTTATTTATTAGTCTAAATATAAAGTGTTCAAGTACACAGTGCTATTAATGCAACTCGAAGTTCTTAGGAATTTAAATTTAAATGTTCGAAAATAATTTTCTCAAAATATAGAACTATGAATCTTAATAGTAAATTACTATAGTCATGTAGGTGCTCTTATTTAACTAAAGGATAACTTGATGTTGAAAACTTAAAATATTTTATAATATGATCTTATGTCTACACAGATTTTTATTCAGAAAAATCAGCAGTCCTTCAAATTAAATGTTTCTAGTACCATTTTCAATTAGCAATAACACTTTATAAGTGTTCAATTAAATATCAGTTAAATCTTTATTTGAAACATTAACTATGAGGGAATGTCCAGTAGGTAAGATGTAACATTTCCACAAGTTGAAGATTCCTGCTAGAGAAAAGAAGTAGTTTTCTGATCAAAAAGCAAATTTTGTTTAATGGATCTCATTTGTGCTAGGCATAAATGTTGTATTTACTGCTAATTAATATATAGTAAACCAAAAGTACAATTCAATGAATTTCTTTGTTTATGTTATATAGTATAAACATATATAGGTATATATAAATATATATGTATATATGTATATATATACACATATATTGGTATATATAGTTATATAGACAGTTATATAGTTATATATTTATATAATTTTAATATATTAATAGAAAGACAAAAACAAAAGTAAAAGCCTATAGATAATTATTTGGTGCAATGTGACTCATCTGGGAACTGTCAGGTAAAGAACAATAATTATTCTGCAGTAATGCACTAATATGGTAAGGGAGTTGGTTATGCTAGCTTGTATTAAAAGAAAAAATTATTTAAAAATCAGTGTTTAATAAGTATACTGGTGAAATGATATCATGTTTTGCGAAGAAGGTTAGAAGTCATGTAGTCTAACCTAAGTGAATCACACTCCTTTGCAAATCCGGTCATTTACAGCCCAAAGCAAAGTAATTAACTGCCAAACATGTTATGTAACCTGGAGGAGGATATTAAATGCTGGAAGACAGGAGAACAAGCCTTCTTCCTTCATTTCCCTTTATCCTCCAGTTTCATTGCTAATATCTGGTAATGTTGAAAACATAACTAGAATAAAAAGTATCCATTTACATTTTTATTAATCACAATCTCAGGAGGTGATGTAAAAATCCATGCAATATTAAATTTTTGATCAATATTGTGTTATAGCAAGAGTCATATACAGAGAATATGGTAAAATCCAAATTCTGGGAGTTCTTTGTAGCTTCATTAGCTGCACAAATCCCGTCATACCTACTTGATGAATCATTATGCATAAATTTTGACAAGTCCTAAAACTCTTTAAATATTAATTTTTCATCTGTGAAAAAAAATGACATGAGATTAGAGGATCATTATGAAACGTTCCAGCTCAAAATTCCCAGGGATATAGATCTGACTTAAATTACACAAGCAATTTTCTAATGGAGAAAACCCTTGCTGTTTAAAAGGAGGTATCTTGTAATTCTGTATGAGCTCCTAAACAAAAGCTGATCCTACTCAGCTGCACTTCCGGTATCACCCTGGTTAGGTCTATACAGTCTCATGGAAATAGGCGAACAAGTGTGACCATGCTTCTGGCCATGACTCTTCTAAAAGTTAACTCAGGCCACTCCCATGTCTGAAGAGCTCATGATAATTTAGGTAAAGAAAATTGTTTTGAGTAATATCTAGATGCATCATTTGATTGTACTTTTGTTTCTGTTAGCATAAACTATAGAATACATACCATTACATATAACTACTATTCAAATCTAAGGTTCTTTATTTCTGTAGCCCCAAAGCAGTTGGATTACCTAATGTTTCATTGGTAGCTTTCAACACCCTCCTGGCTTCTTCATCCCAGCTCTTCCTTATGTGTGACTCTCATTTTCTCTCTTTTTAATGGCAATAGAGTATGTTTAGGAACATGATTTTGAAATTATAATTATAATTTTAGATAACACTTTTCATCAACTCAATCATATATAATGATTGATGGGAAAAGCATATACAATCAAGATTTATTCAAGAAAGCCATGAAAGTCTTGATATTCCAATATTAAAGGATTAAATGAAAGCTACATGCTGAATTAGAATAACTTTTCATAGTATTCAGTCTCTGAATATAGGCATTTGAAAGGACCCTATACATACAATTTTATTTTCATAATAAAAAATATCACTTCTCAATTCATATTTTGTAACTATCTTAAAATACTTTTATTTTCCACGTGTAAATAAAAATATTTCATTGATAAAAATTTTTTTAATCTTAAAATAAGTTTTTCCCCAAAAGATTGAAACTAATCAAAAGTATTCCCAAAACTTCACCTAGACTTTCATATGATTTTTCTTTAAATACTTTAAAATTTTTTCAGTCTTTTGCATAGACTATGCTGAGCATTATTCCTCTAAGATCACAATTTTTTCAATTTAAATAATGTCATTTGTGATATTTAAAAGGGGATATATTTTATTCAGGAGTATATGACTTGCTTCTTCTTATCTTCTGGTGCCCATTATAATCAGACTCACTGGTGCCGCCATTTATAAAATATTTATAAACCTAAAAAGCAAATTCTGAATGACTAGTACAAGATATTGTCATTCAAAAAAATCTTCTAAGTAGTTATTAACCCCATAAGTGGGGTTTGAAATAAGATAATGACCAAGGAAAAGGATGTTATGATTTCTCCAAGGTAATTTTTATTATAGTGT
The DNA here is from genome assembly GCF_964212035.1 of Myotis nattereri. NCBI lineage: Eukaryota > Metazoa > Chordata > Mammalia > Chiroptera > Vespertilionidae > Myotis > Myotis nattereri. The sequence continues at coordinate 83,333,496 of NC_138077.1, forward strand.
TTACTAGTATGCTACTTAACAAATGACAATAAAATGGTCATTAATCTGAGGTTTTTTTTCTAAAATCTCTTAATAAAGATATAAATTTATGATCAAAATATTTTAGTAGAAAATTTTATATTTTATGTAAAGTGAATATATGTTGAGCATTATTATATATTAACCTATTAATATATACTATATAATTGTTATATCTGATTTATATTATGCTACATAACTTTATATATCATATATAGTATTACTAGTATAATACTCTCATAGATTCTAACACATTTAACCCAGTTACTTGCATCAAATAACATAGAAGAAGAGTTAATGTTTTAGAGTTAGTTATTTGTGCAATATATTTTCTGTATCTATGTGTCAAAATAAGGTTAAAATAGAACAATTTATTGATTTATGTCTTTAGAATAAATTTAAGTTGTTTGTATATATGCCCAGCTGGTGTCTCTCAGTGGCTGAGTGTCGAACTATGGCCCAAGAGGTCATGATTCAATTTCCTATCCAGGCACATGCCAGATTGCAGGCTCATTCCCCAGATCAATGATTCTCTCTCATCATTGATGTTCTCACTCTCTTCCTCTCTCTGAAATTAATAAAAACATATATATGTATATATTTTTATAAAGAAAAGAAAGAAGTTTTTTATATATGGATAGAAGATGAAATAGTTCAACAGGAAAGTGTACCAGATACTGAAATTTGGCAATAGCAGACACTATGTACAGAAAATCAGTGTTTAGAAGGAGTAGCAGGTTGGCAAATTCTAAAGGTGATCAAAAATTAACACTTCTAGGAATCTGGGTGTAGTATCCCAGAGAAGTCTGGCTCCTGGCTATAAACCTATATGTTATTTTTCAGGCCTGACCTCAGGAAACCACAAAACCTTTATGTGGCAGGCTTCAGAGGAGAGAGTTGCCTTCCCCAAACCCGGTCTGGGGCACAGCCAGTGCACTGTCATCTCTGAAGGGAGTTGCACTCAAGGACTCAGGTCCCTCTGGCTGGCCATGCTTTAAGCATCTCTGCATTTCTAGCCCAGCAATGTTCATGTGAAGGGAGAGGGCGTCCTTTGCCAGAGGCCTTACTCAAGCACCTCTCTCCCTGGCTTCTTCACTAGGGGAGAGGGGAGAGCTTGAAAGGCACATCTGCGTGCTGACTCAGTACTTAGTAGTTTTCTACTCCAAGCATTTCCCCTCTCCCCTTCCCTGGCTCCCAGGTTTGTGAATCCACAAGTTCCTTTGCGTGGAGTTGCCTCTGCAGTGAGGGAATCTTGATTTCCAGGTCATGTTGACCAATTGAACCTTGACTAGAGCAATACTATGGGGAAAATGGAATGGTGGGGGATGGGGGGATGAGTTGGCACTAATTACAGTTTAGCCTTCTGCTTATATCATTGCAGTAAATGAATAAAGAATTGACAGCTTCAAAATATGATTATGTGGAAATGATTTTCATATTCCTTATGTCTCCTGTCTACTTTTACCTAAGGAAAACCCTCTGACTGACAAACCGGAGTTCTGAATCTGGAGATGTAAAGCTATAGTTTAATGACATTGACACCCACATTAAGTAGAGTTTGGCTTCTCTTCTTTACTCTAAAATGACAATGATTTGGGACCTAAAGGGACTACTCGGGTAATTGTATTTAAAATTTTCAATATCTTTTCACTGAAGATACATTTCAAAGTCTTATCTTTTTTTTTTTTTCCGCTGCTTTACAATGGTACATTTTTTCTTTGGGTGAGTATTTTCTTCATACATATTTGAAACCTTTCTGTTTGGATTTTACAAGAGTTTAGGGCACTAGAAAATGCATTTTTTAAAATGATGGTTTAATAAAATAAATTCAAGGATGTCTACCATATATGGAAGTTTTTATTTAAAAGCTGTTATAATTAACTAAAATCACTTATCCAGTTGATCAGTCCATTATTTATTGTGCCAGAAGAATTTTCAATAATGTATATTTTTATTGTCCCATTTATAATTTTATAGTTGTTTGTTTTCCCCATAAAATCAATTAAATAATGTTTCTGATTAAACAAGAGATAAAATCTAGGTTTCCAGCTGGTTCCAGAACAAAAATGAACATTCATTTTATTTCCTATTTAGGAACTTGGATACAATGAATGCTACTTCAAAAATAATGAAAAGAAAATCTCAAGAAAATTACTTTCCTCTTCTAAAAAATAAATAAGAAGGCATATGTTTGCATTTATGACATATATACACCCTCTTTAAATATTAAGAAATAAAAAATTTCCTTTCATAAAATGTTTAAAATTCTCAGTAAATCATAGAAAGCAAACTAATAAAATAAGGCAAATATGAAATGTTTATAGAGTATTCCATATTCTATTTTACAGTACTAGAGTATTTTAGAGCATTCTATATATTATAAAAAGATTTGAAATGCTTACAAATGCACACTAACACAGATGAGACCATAATGAGGAAAGGAACTATTACTAAGTAACTCTGCTAAGTTCTCCGTATCTATTCAGTTAATCTTCCCAGAAACCTTTCCCTCTACAGACATCCTTACCTGTATTATGAATGGAAAGAACAATGAGGCTCAAATTATTTTATTTGTTCAAGTTAAATGGAGCTGGAATGTTTCCAGAACACCTTCTGAGCAAGAAGTATGCGCTTCCATCTTCTCTATGTTCATATCTTAGTCTTCCCTGTAATCACGTATTTATTCAGTAAATGTTTATTGAGCAGCTACTGTGGTTAATGTACTGCTTTGGTCACCAAAGTGGCAGGGGGAGTGAAGGATTCAGTTTATAAACTCACCTTCTCTGTCTTGAAATTTCAGAATTAATTATTCTTTATTAATTATTAGGCTCCCTGAAATTTGATTCCCTTTTCTGGACTAATACAGCCTCCTAGTAGTCAGAAATGCATAAACAGGTACATAATATTCATTTTTCTATTATTGCAGACATTTTATTCACTCTTTTAAAATAAATCAGATGATTGTCATTAAATTCCTAACTCTCCCACACTTGTGGGACAGATATGGATCATTAAACACTGCTCTAATTTATGTCTGAGGACAGCCACAAATTATATAACAAGCACTTTCTATTGTTGATGTTACAATATGGCTCAAAATGCACCTGGGTTAGGGCTTTTAGACTGCAAATTGATATGGCTTTCTTACTATTGTTCAAATTGTCTTGAGGTTTTAAATGAAATAAAAACAAGAACCAATTCACATTTAATAGCATAATAGTTAAAAGCCTACTATATCCACCAGGTACTATTGCCAAAAAGCCTTGTGCCTTTCGTTTCGCTATAAATTATCCAAGTGATGCATTTTTGTTCAGTATACAGCACAAAGTAAGTGCAGCCCAATTACCTGATTTTAAAAAGACCATGGGTCAATTATCTGATGTATTTAAGTTGCAATTCTTATTCACACATGAAAAATAAATTATCCATCTGAAAATGTTATAGAAAATCTTTGTATCATAACTTCAATACCAGGTTAGCATAAAGTATACCTTTTGCTTGGAGTCTAGCTAACCATGGTTTTAATAAGAAAAAAAGAAATCCAGTCAAATTTCTTTATTTCCAAAATTGTTTTGAACCTCTTGCTTATTTCATATTCAATCAGTTAACTATCAGAATTCTTATTGCAACTGAAGATAAGCAATTTATTTTCTAAATATAAATACACATCTTTTTCATAGTTTGATTATGCTAGTTTTTCTGTATCAATATAATTGTTATTGAGAATGTACTTTAACACATTACAGTGCCACAACCAGATAATCTATAGCTACATAACAAAACAATATAACAATGCCAAAATATTTTAAAAGAAATAAAAATAATTTCATAATTATTTTGGCAAACACTTTCATGACATTAAAATATTCAGTCACATTTAGAAAAACACATTTTTGTAACTTTCCTGACATCTCTCTTTCTATTGGAATTTATAAAAAATGCATGTGAACTTCTCCAGATGAATTAATTATGAAAGACAAAGGAAGAATTTATAAATGCAGATGTGACCTGATCTTAACTAACCAATTAAACCCATAGAAACTAAACTTAATATCTGAGTTTGTGTTCCCTCAATTTACAACTAATCAAAAGTTTATATATAAACCTTCAAGCTGCCAGTGCACTTACTCATATTTTTAAAAACATTGTATTTCACCTTATATTGATTTTTTGTTAATTTTTTGTGGTTATTTATTTAGTGTTTTATTTTTCAAAGCATTTGGGCCATTACTTCAATGTAGATATGTCTATATTATTATATCTCTGTACTAAATTATGTTGAGACATGCCTAAAACAAAGTCCCTCTATATCTCTGAATGTACTAGATCTCTTAAACCTGATTGATCCATATTAATAAACATACTTTTAAAGGTAACTTCACCCACATTCTCCTTCTGCTTCTTTCCGCTTCTATCAATCTCAAGATTTGGTTTCACAGGTATATGAGTACATATCCACATCAGTAATGATTATATCATAGTTCTTAATATTTTTTAGAAATGATTAGTAATTATTTTTATAAACTATATTATAAGAACAAAAACAAAGTGAAGTATAGTGACAATATTTTTAAAGTAATACCCAATGATTCTTCATTGAGTGTCAAATTAATTTTGTTTGATGATTAAATAATCATCATAATGCAGCAAAAACCTTTGATCTGCATTGTGCATTCTAGTAAGAGAGGGAGACACAAAAGTATTTGAGTTATCTTAATAGATGGCAATGAGAAAATATGTAGCTTTGCATGGAATATTTATTTCATTAGGCAGTGATTCTTTATTCCATCCTCCTTTCATGATTCTTTTGATTTTTTTTTCATTTTCAAGAAAATTTTTATATTATCCAATAACCACAAAGGAATTCGTAGAACATCACAGAATAAATAAAACAAAATACCTCTCGTCACATATGCCACAAACACAGGAGACATTTATGTTATGACACACAGGTGATTGGGTGTTGAGCAAGGCATTCAGGATCTTTCAGAGTAAGCAGAGATGTAGAATAGCATGAATGTGAAAGTACATGGAATCTTCACAGAACCTAAACATTGCATGGCTCACAAGTTTAATAAAACAAGTACAGTTTTGTTGCTGAAGGAAGTATAGGCTTCTGGTTTGCATAAATAGCCATCACCTGTCATATTAACTGAAGAAAGAATTCTAAGTTTTCAATAAGGAAAGAGGTGCAATTTGTATAAAGTGAACTTTTGTTTCTGATAGGCTTTTAAGAGTACAGCCATATTTATTGGTCAGTTTGAAATATTCTTCCAGACTTTAGGAAGAAACTGGAAGTTATAGACTTCAGTATTTGCAAGAGGAATTTTTGAAACCATAAGTCTAAGTTTGCCCAATGAGACACTTAGATGATAAGAAGAGAAAAAAGAGTGACAACATTCTGTGAAGTTAAAGAGCAGATAGGCGAGGAATAGTAAGTAAACAAAATACACAGAAAAGTAATTTTTTTCCAATAAAGCTATTTTGGCTGACAATTTGTCTGAAAATCCAAGGACAAAATTTCAAGGACATTGATTAACAGTATGTTACAGGCAAAGTGGATATAAATTTTAATCATCCACACATGAATGTGCTATACATTTACTGTTGAATCAAAATTAATAATTTTTATTTTACTATAAATACTACCTTATTATAAATAATACAAAGTCATAATTATCATATATTTTATATAAAATTTTACCTCAGAATATTGGAGGCTCTAGCAGCCTTTTTAGTACCCTATGGAAGAGTATCATAACCAGCATTCACATATAATTCATCACTCAGAAATGCAACCAAAATCTCATCTCTTACTACCAAGGAACCTTTTCAGTCAGAACTGAGGTTCAGAATTGATCTACTTGTGTTATTAGTTCCTAAGCTAATTGTATTATAGCGGAGCTCTGGGGCAGAAACTGTACTGAAATTCTGGGAATGTCAGCGTAATGTATAGGGATCAAAAAGATGGATGCCAGACGATAAGTTTTCAGTATCAAATCAAATTACATATACATATATATTTAAATTTGATTCTACATATATAGTAAAATGCAAAGTTATCTAAATATATTGAACTTTGTTTTGACTAGCATGAATTAGAAAAAAATTACGGTGTAATTTCTAAAAAAAACTAAATGACATATGCTTTGCTCAAACTTGCAGCCAAGTCATGGGCAGTCTACATGCATTTTCAAAGCTGCTAATGGTAAATCCTGGTGAATGTAAGGATTTGGGGGATATAATAAGTAAGAAGCTTTCATATAAAAAATGATTTTTTTTCTTTATTTTTCATTGTTCTACTGAGATGTTTAAGAAATTGACATTGCTCAATTCAGCTGAACTTAACTAAACCTTGGCTCAACTACTGTTACTAAAAAAGAAACATACTGGATGGTACAAATAAGTGTTTATATCCCTGAATATCAGAAGTGAGCAACCAAAGAGAACTATCAAAAGGAAAGGAGAGATTGATTTTAATGATCTTCCTTCTTCCTGAGATCAATAATAAAAATCAAAGCTTCTCTCCCCTTTCTCTTTTACTTGAGGTTATCTTATAAGAAAAGCAATTAATTTAGCAAAACTAACAAAATGTGGAGCTTTCATGAAAAATGAAAAAGTATGTCTATAAATACATATATGCTTTTTCAAAGACATAAATTTTCTTTCAGAATGCTATTTGCATTGATTATGCCATGAATTAATTATTTTATGTATTCATTTACTTGTCACTTATTAAGATTATCCAAGTTTAAATTGCTCTGTATTGTGCTCTAAACTCAGAGACGCTGTGGGAAACTTACCCTGTATGGGTAATTGAAAGGTTTACACCAAGTCCCTCACTTTCATGTGACAAGCATTGCTTGTCACAGGACTGCAGACCTTTCAGATGCTAAGAATACCAATCTCTGTGTTAGACATACTTCTGTGAGATTGTGGAAAGAGGAAAGAATTGTTGCCACATATTTCATAGATCGTCACTGTTCTAGGGACATTGGTAGATAGAACATTGGTTGAAAGGACTCTGTGTTGTAAAAGCAGGTGTTGACTGATAACCTACACCAGTCAGAAGTCAAACAATCCATGTCATCTCAACACAGGCCATAGGAATATTCACTCTCACAGAAATAGAGGATACGCTCCCATCGGCTCCGGAGCCATGCTGGTCTGAGACCTGGAGACCAGCATCTTTGTCAGGGCTGGCTCCCTCCACTCTCAGGGTCACTCTGCATCTGTTCTTCCTGTAGAAACTAATCCATTCTTCCTTCCCCTACACTTCCCACTAAGGCTAATCCCCTGGAGTACCTGGAGTGTTTTTCCTCTGCTTTCTACTAAACCCATTGTATGGTATCTGCCTACTTGGGATTTTGTTTCCAGGCATATAAAACAAACAAACACACAAACAAACAAAAAACAGCTTTTATAAATTCTATTGTATATCAAAAAGTATTTTTAATGTTCAAAATATAATATAATGCTGAGTTTTGTTGTTTATCTTTCACCTTCTGATAAAACAATTATATTTTTCTGGGAAGGCAATGTGGGTGCATCTGAGCAAGGACGGCTGCAGTAATTAACCCTGCAGAGCATTTGGAATATGCATGAAGTCGCTTTATGTGCCAAAATGACTGGGTCTTCTATAGGCATTTAGTGAGTGAGAGTAAGAAATGCTAGAAATCCTGAAGTGTGGACCACAGAATCAAGAATAATTGTCCCAACCAGAATAGCACTCTCAAGGAAATATTGAAAGAGAAAGGGCTGCTTATAGAAATTGTGGTGAAGGAACACACAACAGTGACTATTAGCAAATATTCCCCTACCTATCGTAGTAATCCTATCTAATAAAAGCGTAATATGCAAATTGGCCATCACTCCAACACACAAAATGGTCACCCCCATGTGGACACAAGATGGCCAGCAAGGGAGGGCAGTTGTGGGCAATCAGGCCTGCAGAGGAGGGCAGTTGGTGGCAACCAGGCTGGCAGGGGAGCAGTTAGGTGTCGATCAGGCTGGCAGGGGAGTGGTTAGTGGACGATCAGGCTGGCAGGCAGAAGGGGTTAGGGGCAATCAGGCAGACAGGCAGGTGAGTGGTTGGGAGTCAAGAGTCCTGGATTGTGAGAGGGATGTCCCCACCGGGATCGGGCCTAACTGGGCAGTCAGACATCCCTCGAGGGGTCTCAGATTGGAGAGGGTGCAGGGTGGGCTGAGGGACACACACCCCGTGCACAAATTTCTTGCACTGGGCTTCTAGTTCTAGTATAATGTAGAAAACTATAGGGATCATGTAGATATTATAATTTGTAGAGATTGAAAGAGGGAGAAATTTATCTATAGTAGAGTAGTGAAATAACTCATAGAAAGTACAAATTTAAAACTGCTATTGGTAAATAGAGGGTGTTGTTATTATTGTGTACCAGGTCAATGATGAGAAACAGTGAACATACTTTCTAAACAGAGATTTTGCACAGGACCAGGACTGATTGTAGGTGCTCTGTAATGTTTTGTTGTTGTTTTTTTAATTACAGGCACAAACTAATAAAATAATATTAATAATAACTATCAGTTTATACATATATAAATGAAATGCTTTGAATTTTGTACTATGACATTAAAAGATTAGCATATTTTGGAGAGCTACTCCTATTTTTAATCACCCATTTAGTATTCTTGTCCTGAATTTTCTGTTACTGCTGAAATTTTTCTTTTTTTCTCTCCTCTTTCGATTTATCCTCTGTAAGAGAAGATAATCCAGCTCTTTCTTTCATTGAGGTTAGCTTCTGAGTATTGAACAGAGAGTTAATTATTTAACTCGCTGTTCCTCATTTACTCCATGTATTTAAATAGCCTTAAGATAACTCCATGGCATAAGTTAGTTTTGGAAATGGCCACAAAAAGCTTCAGCAAATAAGGAACCATTAAAAAATAAGTTGCCAAATACACTTTTAAGGAGGACTGTTAGTAACTCAATTGTCAAGCAAATGTGAGAATAGTGAGAATAGTTTTGTTTGTTTTTAGACCCCCCAAAAAATCTTATTATCTGGTTATTGTTTCTTTATACATTAAAGAGTTAGTGTTTCTAATAGTATTATCATATTTTAGCATATTTTAGGAAATCCACAGAAAAACAGAAAAAGTCTAAATCTAGCATATGTTACGATGTTAATGAAAGAAATAACAACATGAAAACAGAGAAGTAGGTATCTACTGAGAATCAGGATTCTTGTTTTGGCTCAGTAACTGCAATCTTTTTTTTTTATGTATTTACTGTATGTTTATTGTTTTTTTTCTCATCTTTTTTTTTATTGCTTAAAGTATTACAAAGAGTATTACATATGTCTCCTTTTTTTTCCCCCGCCCTTGACAATCCCCTGTAACTGCAATCTTAACCTCACTTTCTCTTTTGTTAAAAGACATTTAACTAGATCTCCTATAAAACTTAAATTTTATGGTTTTATATTTTAATTATAACTAACAAAAAACAACTTGAATCTTACCTCATGGTAATTTTCTGGAAAATGATGGCAGGTATTCATGACATAATCCATGAATTAAATTTACTTTCTCCTTTATTGCCTCATGATTTGGAAATCACATGTATTGCTTTAGAATTATTTTTACATGCTCATTTACTCTCAATAGACTGTAAGTTCCTTAAGGTTGAAGAGAAAGTCAGCTTCTAATGTTCTGAATCTAGCACAGTGGCATATAGTAACTGCTTAATCAAAACAAGCTGGACTAATATTCATAGAAAATATAATAAGTTGTAGGCAAAAATAAAAATCATTCTCAGGTAAGAAACTTGAGTATTCCTTGACATTGAGCAAAATTTGTCTAGGATCATGATGGTAACTCTTATATGAGGTCACATGGAAGCTCTGCATCTATTTGCTGATGTGCTGTATTTTGTTTTGTTTTTTAAAGAATAATTCAGCCTTTATTTTGTCAGTTGTTCCAGAACAGTAATGAACAACTGAGATCAAGATAAATAGTGGTTAAGCTAAAGAGAAGGGCACTGCATCCACAGACACATTAGGATTTCAGATTGATCATACCCAATGCAAGACAGGAAAAGTGCACTGAGCACATGGTGAAGGTTTAGTTTGAAAGCCATTTCCATAATACATAGACATTTGTTTATACAACTTGTTTTGTCCCTGTATTTCTCCTAAACTAAAATTATGTATCAAAAGCATTTTGTGCAGCATCAACTTATTATAAAGCTTGCTTTCAAATTTGATAATTGTAGGACTGATTTCCAGCTCATTCGTTATCATAGCAACACCCATCACCCGTTTCCCAGAAATGGAGGTAGAGTTGACAAACTGTTCACATGTAATTGCATTCTTCTATTGAATGCACACAACATAATCTTACATTTTTGCATGATTTAAGATTCAATTTTCTTAATGTATTAAAATTATATTATAATTTGTTTTATTTTTACCTATTTCTTTTTTGATTGAAGTAAAATTGACATATAACATTATATTACTTTTAGGCGTATAACCTAATTATTCAATATTTGTGTACATTGCAAAATGATCACCACAAGTCTTGCTACATCCTTTACCATACATATTTACAAACATTTTTTTCTTGTGATGAAAACCTTCAAGATCCATTCTCTCAGCAACTCTCAAATATGCAACACGATGGTATGTTACTGAGTATAGTAGCTGCGCTGTACCTGATCCCCATGATTTATTTCCCCTACAACTGGAAATTTGCACCTCTTGATCCAGTTCACTCATTTTTCCCACCCTCCAAACCCCTTTCCATTGGCAATCACCAATTTGTTCTCTGTGTTAACCAAACATTCCAGATGAAATTAAAAGAGAGTTTTATTCATGTATGATTTGCAAATCAGGGATGTAGTTCTGGGTATGAACCAAAGACACCTTCCAAAATGGAGGTGATAAAGCTAAGATTTTTTTAAAAATATATTTTATTGATCTTTTACAGAGAGGAAGGGAGAGGGATAGAGAGTTAGGAACATCGATGAGAGAGAAACACCGATCAGCTGCCTCCTGCACACCCCCCAACTGGGGATGTGCCCACAACCAAGGCACATGCCCTTGACTGGAATCGAACCTGGGACCCTTGAGTCCGCAGGCTGATGCTCTATCCACTGAGCCAAACCAGTCAGGGCTAAAGCTAAGATTTTAAAGGCAAAAGTTCAAAGGTGCTAATAACTAAAGAGATGGGTTGCTAGGAGAAACAAGACTACAAACTGACACCTTTGTTTTCTGATTGGCAGGCAGTTTCCAAGTCCAAGGACGAAAGCCATTCTTTATAAACAGCCTCAGAGTTTAAAGTGCAAAAATCCAAATGTGGGGCCACAAAATATGATATTAAGTTCTTACAAGTTTTCATCTGTATCCATGACTTTTGTTTTGCTTATCAGATTTTACATATAAGTGTACTCATGGATTTGTCTCTATCTAATTTATTTCACTTAGCATAATAACCTGAAGATATATCTATGTTGTGGCAAGAGGCAATATTTTATTCTTTTTTATGGCTTACTATTCCATTATCTATACTAATAGAAGTATAATATGCTAATTAGACTGGATAGACTGGACATCTTCGGGATGTTCTTCAGGACAAAGCCACGGTGGCAGGAGATGAGGAAGAGGTGGTTTGGGGTGATCAGACCAGCAGGGGAGAGCAGTTAGGGGTGATCAGGCAGGCAGGCAGAGGCGGTTAGGGGTGATCAGGCAGGCAGAGAGGTTGGGGTGATCAGGCAAGTAGGCAGGTGAGCAGTTAGGAACCAGCAGTCCCGGGCTGTGAGAGGGATGTCTGACTGCCGGTTTCAGCCCAATCTCACAGGGGTCGGGCCTAAACCGGCAGTCGGACATCCCCCAAGGGGTCCTGGATTGGAGAGGGTGCAGGCCGGGCTAAGAACCCACCCACCACTCCCATGCACGAATTTCCTGCACCTGGCCTCTAATATTATATATGGGTAAAGAAGATATATATATAAGATATATATATATCTTCTTTACCCATTCATCTTCATTCATCCATCAGTGAACACTTAGGTTCTTTCCATATCTTGGCTATTTTAAATAATGTTGCAATAAACATAGGGGTCATATCTTTTTTTCTATTCATGTTTTTATTTTCTTTGAATAAATACTCAGAAATAGCATTGCTGAGCCATATTGTAGTTCTATTTAATATTTTTGAGGAACTTCCATACTGATTGTCATAGTGGGTGCTCCAATTTACAATCCCACAACTAATACAGAAAAGTTCTCATTTCTTCACATTCTCACCAACAATTTTTATTTTGTTTGTTTGTTTCTCTGTCTTCTCTTGTAACACCATTATGATAGGTGTGAGATGATCTCTCATTATGGTTTTGACATGCATTCCCCTCATGATTTGTGATGCTGAGCATCTTTTCATGTGCCTGTTATCCATCCGTATGTCTTCTTAGGAAACATGTGTATTCAGATCCTTTGTTCATTTTTAATTAGATTATTTTGTTGTCTTGTATGAGGTCTGTAATATTTTGAATATTAACTTTTGATCAGATATATAATTTGCAAAGATCTTATATTCAGAATGTTGCCTTTTAATTGTGCTGGTGGTTTACTTCACTGTGCAATGTAGTCCTATATGTTTCTTTTTTGCTTATGATGCCCTTGCCTTTGGATTCATGTCCAAAAATGTATCACCTGGAGTGATGTCAAGAAGCTTACTGCCTATGTTTTATTCAAGGCGTTTTATGGTTTTAGGTCTTACATTAAAGTTTTTAATCCATTTTGAGTTAATTTTTGTATATGATTAAAGTAGTGGTTCATTTTCATTCTTTTGCATGTGGTTGTCCAGTTTTGCCAATATCATTTATTGAAGAGACTGTCCTTTTCCCATTGTATATTCTTGCTTCCTTTTCACGAATTAATTGACTGTATATGAATGGCTAATTTCTGGGTTCTCTGTTCTGTACCATTGCTCTGTGTGTCTGTTTTTATGTCAATATTATATGGTTTGTAATATAGTTTGAAATCAGTGACTATGATGTCTCTAGCTTTATTCTGTCTCACAAATGTATTGGCTATTTCAGACCTTTTGTGGTTCTATAAAAATTTTAGGATTGTTTGCTCTATTTCTGTGAAAACATGCCATTGGAATTTGCTTTGGGTAATATGAATATTTTAACAATATTATTTCAATCCATGAACCTGGGGTATATTTTCACGTATGGTGTCTTATTCAATTTCTTTCATCAATGTTCTTTTTATTGGAACATATTCCTTTGTTTCCGCATTTTTTTTCTTTTTTTATTCTCTGTGTTTGTTTCTATGTATTAGGCAAAACAACTATCTCTCCCAGTCTTGGAGGAGTGGTCTTATGTAGGGGATGAACCTTACCGTTTAACCTTGCCCTACCTCTTGGTTGTCCCTCTAACATTTGTGACTGTCTAAGCAGCCTGATTTACTCACTTTTTAAAAAAAAATATATTTTTAGTGATTTCAGAGAGTAAGGGAGAGGGAGATAGAGATAGAAACATCAATGATGAGAGAGAATCATTGATCGGTTGCCTCCTGCACACCCCTTACTGGGGATTGAGCCCGCAACCCAGGCATATGCCCTTTACCGGAATCAAATCCGTGACCCTTCAGTTCACAGGCCGATGCTCTATCCACTGAGCCAAGCCGGCTAGGGCATGCCTGATTTATTCTTGATAGCTCCAAGTTTTTGAGGTGCCAAGACCTTTGAATGTTCCAGAGGTAGGATTTCAGTGGAATCTGAGTTTAAGGCTAACTAGAAGCTAAAACTTCAGCAGCAGCATTTAAGGTATGCAAATACACAGTGTTGTGGGACTGCAATTGTTAACTCCATTGGCCTCCAAACCAGGTAATCTGGAGGTGTCTTCTTGGCAATAGTTACAGAAATTGGGGCTTTAGACTAGAGTGTATGAGCTCTTTTCTGGGGGGTACTGGAGAGGCCAAGGGGGAGCACCAAGGTGGTGTCCCACTCACCTTCCCTGAGAGCACTTCCGTGGTCTCTAGCTATGTGGTAAACCTCCAAATACGTGGAGCTTCAGGCTGAAGCTCCAAAACTCATACATATTCTTCTATCATGGAAAGACTGGGGATATGCTCCAGTCTGCTTGTCAGTGCAGTGCCCTGTGGGTAGTATCCTGCCAAGAGCTTTCTCTCCAATTGTTTCAGACTTGTAGGGTCCAGACTTGTAGGCTCCCCTGGCCTTTAGAGCCAGAAACTCAATGAGTGTCCCCCACGTGGCTGCTCACACCTGCTATTATTGGCAGGAAATGTGAGCAGTGATGGAGCTGGACATTCCCATACCTGGCTTTGGTAGGGATGTGGGAATGGTAATGGAGAGGTGTCTTACATGTTTAAGTATTGTAAATTTTACTATAATTTTATTTAAGTTGTTACACAGTAGCTTTGATATGTGAAGGATCTTCGTGAATGACCCCCATGGGGAAAGAAATATTTGCCAGCTGCTTGAATATTCACACATCATACGTTTTTTCCTGTTAAAGCACCTCTTCCTCTGAGACTGGAGGTCTTGGTGTGGAGCAGAATGGAGTGGAGGACGAAGGGCGTGAGCGAAGTGTGCCAACCTCAAGCAGATACTGAAAGTGCATGTGTATTTTGGCAGACTGTGCTGTTTTCCTTTTACCGCAAGACCGGCATGTCTCAACAAGAAACGCCTCTTTGGCCCTGGACCCCAGAATAATAAGATCTGAAGGACACAGCAACCAGCCTGCAGAAAGTATTGTTTTCTGCGGTAAGGCACTGACATGCAGGGATTGCACATTATTGCAAAGATGATTCTGATCTAGCACCTTGATTCCTTAAACTCTGACAAGAGGGTCCAATTTAAATTGTATCAGGAGCTCCCTCACCTTTCACTAGAAAGAACAACAAAGAAATTAATTTTTTTCTTTTGCTATTAATAGAAAAGTAAAAAATGGAAATTTAAGGCCCTGACAGTTAAACTAAAAAAGTATATTCTAGTATGGAACATACATAATATCAAATTCAAATATAACATTTGTCTTTCCTTATGTACATTTTATATTCTCAATATTTCTTTCAAATATTGTCTAATTTCCTTTTAATCCTCATAATTTTTTTGAGAAATAGGTTGTTTAATTTTTAAATATTTTGGATTTTTTTAAACATCTTACAAGTTTACCTATTTTTTAAGTTAATTACTGTTAGTAACTGGTTTGAGGGTATTTCACTTTTTAATCTTGTTTTATAGTTCAGGTTAAGTCTATCTTAGTGAATAAACAACATGTGAACTAGAGAAGTTTAGATTTTTACAATTGTTGTGTGTGTAGTATCCTATAAATGTAAATTACTTCAAAGTGTTTGAGAGCATTATTTCTATATTTTGTATATTTACTCCCCTTTATTATTTTTTTTTTTTTGCTAAGAGAAGAATGTTAAAATCTCTATGAATTTTGAATTTGTCCATTTATTCTGAAATACATTTAATTTGTGGTTCATGTATTAGAAGCTCTGTTACTAGACGTATACATTTTTATGATTGCTAGCCAACCTGACAAATTGACCCTTTTATCATTATAACATACTAGAGGCCCTGTACACAAAATTCATGCACTGAGGGTTGTCCTGCAGACCAGCCGGCACCCTCTCCAATCTGGGACCCCTCAGGGGATGTCCGCTACCGGTTTAGGCCCACAGGGATCAGGCCTAAACCCGCAGTTGGACATCCCTCTCACAATCCAAAACTGCTGGCTCCTAACTGCTCGCCTGTCTGCCTGCCTAATTGCCCCTAACCGTTCCTGCCTGCTAGCCTGGTCACCCCCTAACTGCTCCTCTGCTGGACTGATTGACACCTAACTGCTTCCCTTGTGGCGCTATCAACCCCACCTACCCTCACCTGATGTCCCAATCACCCCCAACTGCCCTTCCCTGCAGGCCCAATCACCCCCACTGCCCTCTCCTGCCAGCCTGGTCACCACTGTGGAAACCACGTGGAGCAGCAGCAGGGACCTGCCCCCTGGTGGGGCTGAGGGAACCCTGGCAGCAGGAACGTGGGAGCCTCCTGCCCCCACTGTGTGCACCACCAAATTGTGACAGCATTACAACGTGAGGGTTAATTTGCATATTACCTCTTTATTATATAGGATTCCATTTATCACTGGTAATACTCTGTACTCTATATTTTATTAATATGGTGTTAATATAGTCACTCCAACCTTCTTAGACTTATTGTTTGCATACTATATATATTTCCATTTTGCATTTTAAACTTATTTTTATATTTACAGTACATCTTATGTGTTTTGATGTGCATATATTTAACATTAATGATTGTTTGCCTATTTTTTTTCTTGAAAATCATTGCATTTTAGTCACTAAACTCATGCAGTTTGAGCATAAAGGTTCATAATTTATAATATAACGCTAGACAACTACTAATTGTAGGACAGACATAAAATCTATAATCAGGAAATATTAGCATTCTCTTCCTCGCTCTTTCTCTGTCTCCATATATGTCTCCGTCTCACTCTCCCTTTCGCTCTCTTTCTCTGTATGACTTCTTATTCTAAAACTTTGCTAAACATAGAAGGAATTCAGGCCTTTGAAAAAAATATTTGGCATAAATATTTTGGCATACACCCAATGATACCAGTTGATAATGAGATGATTTAGGTATAGACATTTTAGGTTTTTATAATTTTTATAATTTTCCTTTTCCTTCATGAAAAATTTTGTGTACCTGAAAATGACAAAAATTATATATATATAAATATATACACATATATGCATATTTACATATATGTATATATTAAATGAAGTTATATAGATATTTCACTAAATGCATTTTACTAAAAATTATGTTATTTCTCAATTATTAATATTGTATTAACATGGATATTTTATTTTTCTGAGATGAAGGCTTCTTTCTGACATTGAGTTGAGACCAAAAGAATGTTTCTAGGTAATATTCATGTTACAAAATAATATGTTAATATTCCCACTTATTATTTCTCTCAGTAAACCCTGCTAGATGAATATGTTTGAATGAAATCATTATGTTGTGAGGCTTTATGTTATATTATGACATTGTATTTGGAAAACAAACATGCTTATGGATTTTTTCATTTGCTACTTTACTGTTATTTATTGCTGAAGCAGCCACAATTGAATTTACATTTAGCTCATGTTACTTTCTTAATAAAAACATACATTAAATTGTTTTCTTCATTAGTGTTATAAGTAAAATTTCCACCATAGTGTTCATACATAGTTCTAGTTAAATATTGTTTTTTCAAAATATTTTCTATGAAATAGTATTAGCAATGCCAGAAAATGTGTTTTCTATTGTAATGGTATATTTGTGTAAGCGATTTTATTTAACAGCTCTGAATACAAGCCATAAAAAAGCAACATTGTGTAGGCAACTAATTATACTTATCTTTCTATATTTTCAAAGGTATATAATCCAAAAATTGGTTGCCATTATTTTTTGTAGATTGTTGTTATCCTTATACAAGTTAATAAAAAGGTCTTATAAACAAACGATTTTACATATTTTTTACTTAAGATATCAATAGTGCAGTTATAGAAGTATTCACTTTCTCAAGACATTACAAAATCACTTCTCAGTCAACACTGCATTTAAAATTTTTTATAAACCCAGTTATTTTTATTCTTAGATTCAACAGACAAAAAATTAATCTGTCAAAATACTCTAAAACTTTTCATTTCCTTATCTGTCTTCTTCAGACATGTAATTAATTGTGGGAATATCTCTTGTCCATGAGTCTTTGAGTAGCTCTGGGATAGAAAGATCTATCAGGTCTGCAAAAAATCTCTCACCTAATCTCACTTAAATCATTCCTGAATGTAGAATTTTTAATATACTTAAACAAAAATGTTATTTAAATTTCAAATTATAACTTTTACTTTCTTTTATAGATGTAAATGTTTTATTCAGAACTTTCCAAATGACAGGTAGTGTCTATAACTGAGATTTTTTTTCTAGCATGATGATCATTACCAAGAATAAATATATTATTCTATATTTTATTTCACTAATATTACCTGTTGATTTTCCATTATAATATTAAATCATTTATAAATACATCTATTTGCAGAATTAGTAAATGCTGATTTAGCTCTCATGGTAGCAATGAGTGAACTAATCTGAAAGAAATGCTGAGGTCCAAGTCTGTGTGTTCCGGGTAATGTGGCTTAGTTTCTTAAAGGGATAGAGTGTCCTTCAGACCCCAGATAATGGAATTCTAGCTTTTCTTGAATTAAGCAATAACCAAATCACATCAAGGAGGCCAAATCAAAATAGTTGGTCCGGGAAGTACAAACCTGCTATGAAACAAGTGAATGAAAAATAAAGTATGCTCATCTTAGTTTAACCCCTAGAGTGCCGGGAGCGCTATAGCACTCCTCCTGCAGTGTCACTATTAGATGCTAGTAGTTCACACTTTATTGACAGACAGCACCTAAGTGCAGGTTACTTATGATGCCGAATGTTTGTAGTTCTAAAACTGACCACTGGCATTTATCTGCCTAATTTTTTACAGGTACTACAATTTTATGAAGTTTACTCAGATTTTGTAGCCCTAAAGCTTCGAAATGGCGTCCAGTTCTAAGTCTGCTTTTATTAGTGATGACTAGAGGCCCGGTGCACAAAAATTTGTGCACTGGCGGGGGGTGTCCCTCAGCCCCACTTGTGCCCTCTCAGAGTCTGGGACCCCTCGGGAGATAACGACCTGCTGGCTTAGGCCCACCCCCGGGTGGCAGAGGGCAGGCCCAATCCCTAGGTGCCTGTCCCTCAGCTCCTGGTCGGGCTCAGAGCAGGGCCGATTGGGGAGTTGAGGCATCGCCCCCTGTCATGCACAGAGCAGGGCGGATCAGGAGGTTGCGATGCCACCCTCAGTCACGCTCAGGGTAGGGCCGACTGGGGTGTTGGGGTGCTGCACTCTATCACACTCAAGGCAAGGTCGATGGGGAGGTTGCAGCGCCACCCCCTGTCACATACAGAGCCGGCCAATCAGGGGTTGGGGCGCTGCCCCCTGTCATGCACAGAGCAGGGCTCATCAGGGGGTTGGGGAGCTCCCACCTGTCATGCACAGAGCAGGGCCGATCAGGAGGTTGCGATATCACCCTAAGTCACTCTCAGGGTAGGGCCGATTGGGGGGTTGGGGCGCTGCCTCTGTCATACTCAAGGCACGGTTGATGGGGAGGGTGGGGCACTGCTCCCTGTCACCCACAGAGCAGGCCAATCAAGGGGTTGGGGCACTCCCTCCTGTCACACTCAGGGCAGGGCCGATGGGGAGGTTGCGGCTCCACCCCGTCACACACAGAGCAGGGCCCATTGGGGGATTGGGGCGCCACACCCTGTCACACACAGAGCAGGGCAGATCAGGGGGTTGGGGAGCTCCCCCCATCAGGCACAGAGCAGGGACGATCAGGGTGTTGGAATGCCTTCCCCTTTCACGAACAGAGCAGGGCGAATAAGGAGGTTGTGGCCCTGCCCCCTGTCACACACAGAGCCTCAGGGAAATCAGGGGGTTTGGGCGCTGCCCCCTGTCATGCTGCTCTGCTGATCCCAGTGCTGGGAGGCCTCTCGGCTCCGCTGATCCTGGTGGCAGGAGGCCTCGCGACTCTGCTGATCCCGGGTACGGGGGCCTTGTGGCGCCACTGATCCCATGCCGGGAGGCTTCGCGGCTCCGCTGATCCTTGTGCTGGGAGGCCCCATGGCTCCACTGATCCCTGTGCTGGGAGGCCTCGCTGCTCCGCTGATCCCATTGCTGGGAGGCATATTACCCTTTTACTATATAGGATAGAGGCCTGGTGCACTGGTGGGGGCTGGCTGGTTTGGCCGGAAGGGTGTCCTGGATCAGGGTGGGGGTCCTGCTTGGGTGCCTGGCCAGCCTGGGTGAGGGGATGATGGCTGTTTGCAGCTGGTCACACCCCCTTTATGGTGGGGGTCCCCACTGGGGTTCCTGGCCAACCTGGATGAGGGGATGATGGCTGTTTGCAGCTGGTGACACCCCCTTCAGGGTGAGGGTCCCCACTGGGGTCCCTGGCCAGTCTGAATGAGGGGATGATGGCTGTTTGCAGCTGGTCACTCCCCCTTCAGGGTGGGGTTCCCCACTGGGGTGCCTAGCCAGCCTGGATGAGGGGATGATGGCTGTTTGCAGCTGGTGACACCCCCTTCAGGGTGGGGGTCCCCACTAGAGTGCCTGGCCAGCCTAGATGAGGGGATGATGGCTGTTTGCAGCTGGTCACTCCCTCTTCAGGGTGGGGGTCCCCAGTGGGGTGCCTGGCCAGCCTAGATGAGGGGATGAGGGCCATTTTCAGGCTGGAAGCTCCCAACCTCTCCTTTTTTCCTTTTTTTTTTATTCTGGGATTTATTTACCTTCTATGGCTATCACTGGAACTGAGAGCCAGCTTTAGCTATGAGACCTCAGCTGCTGAAAGCAGGTTTCTGGGTTTTGTTTAGCTTCTATATATGCAACAATGTTTCTTAGAGAGAAGCTCAGAGCCCAGCAGTGGCAGGCGGGGAACCTTGGCTTCCTCCATCACTGGAGCAAGCAAGCCTCCTGTTAGCGTCAGTTGCCTGGCTCCCAGACGCCATCTTGTTTGGCAGTTAATTTGCATATCGCCCTGTTTACCCAATGGAAGGGTAGCGAAGTTACAGCTAATTACCATGTTTCTCTTTTATTAGATAGGATGATATTGCTAAATATGTCAATTCTTGCTGTGAAGATGACGATTTTGTGAAAGATTTTGGAGAAGGGTGTCCCTCTATTTTAACATTATATGTTTTGTTCAAATTTTTTTTCTACTAGTATTTTATAATACAATCAGCAAAGAATATATGTCAAAGATGAAAACAAATGTAGTAAAGGTTTCCTTAAGTTTTTGTATATGTACTTCATTTACTTGTGATTCATAATTTTTTTTCCTAAACTGCTGTAAAATCATCAAAAATGCCTTGGCAAATTTAGCATAGTTCCTAGGATATTGGTTGGCATTCAAAGGGTTAAGGAGATGGTTGGGAAAACTTGTTGAGTTCCGGAGTGTGTTAGATTTTATGTAGAAACAGGAGTGGGAACAATTCATGGCAGGGAGAAATTTGTTTATAGTGTAGCGGAAACCTTCTTTATGAGTAGGGAAAAATATATTAAGAACTGTAATTTTATTTAGAAATAAACAAAGTTACAATTTCACCTAGTGCACCCATAATAAATTATAAATGCATATTCTGCCAAAAGAAAAGTTTGAAGACTGTACTAAACTCAGTCCTCAGAAAGGACTCCTCAAAAATTGCCCAGGAGCGGAAACCAAGATGGCGGCATAGGTAAACACCGGAGTTAGCTGTCTCAAACAACCACTTCAAAAATACAACTAAAAGACGGAACGGACATCGCCCAGAACCACAGGAAGAATGGCTGAGGGGAAATTCTTCAACTAGAAGGAAAGGGAACAGCATACGAGACTCAGAGGAGGCGCAGTGCGGAAAATACAAAGGTGCGGAGATACGCACGGAGCGGGCTGGTAGCTGAGGGCATGGTTGTCATTTTCAATAGGGAGGGAGTCTCAGATTCTGAACTCCAGATCTGGGCAAGTCTCTAGGGACCCAGACTCAAACTGGAGAAGCGGGACTGTCTGGCATCGGTCGGAACGCAAGGGCAGCTTTCTCTCCGAAGTTTGCAGCGGTTGTTGGGACTCTGATAGGCAGAGCCTCTGGGAACGGGACTGAGAGCAGCCATAACTGCTCCCTCAACCTGCTCTGTTGATCCCGTAAGACCCGCCCCGCCCAAGCCCTGCACAGAGCCATTTGCCAGATAGCTTCAGGCAAAGGTTAGATTAGCACCTCCCCAGAGGACAGAAGTTATCCCACTGCAGACACAGCTGATTCTCACAGCCAGTTGGCCTGGAGGTCAAATCCCCCTAGTATTAACTACAACAATCAAGGCTTAACTACAACAAGACTGCACACAAAGACCACTAGGGGGTGCACCAAGAACGCATAAAAAATGCGGAGACAAAGAAACAGGACAAAACTGTCAATGGAGGATATTGAGTTCAGAACCACACTTTTAAGGTCTCTCAAGAACTGTCTAGAAGCTGTCGATAAAGTTATTGAGATCTACAAGAAATCTAATGAGACCCTTGATGTTATGATAAAGAACCAAATAGAAATTAAGCATACATGGACTGAAATAACGAATATTATACAGACTCCCAACAGCAGACCAGAGGAGTGCAAGAATCAAGGCAAAGATTTGAAATGCGAAGAAGCTAAAAACACCCAACCGGAAAAGCAAAATGAAAAAAGAATCCGAAAATACGAAGATAGTGTAAGGAGCCTCTGGGACAGCTTCAAGCGTACCAACATCAGAATTATAGGGGTGCCAGAAGATGAGAGAGAGCATGATATTGAAAACCTATTTGAAGAAATAATGACAGAAAAATTCCCCTACCTGGTGAAAGAAATAGACTTACAAGTCCAGGAAGCACAGAGAACCCCAAACAAAAGGAATCCAAAGAGGACCACACCAAGACACATCATAATTAAAATGCCAAGAGCAAAAGACAAAGAGAGAATCTTAAAAGCAGCAAGAGAAAGAAACTCAGTTACCTACAAGGGAATACCCATACGACTGTCAGCTGATTTCTCAACAGAAACTTTGCAGGCCAGAAGGGAGTGGCAAGAAATATTCAAAGTGATGAATGCCAAGAATCTACAACCAAGATTACTTTATCCAGCAAAGCTATCATTCAGAACTGAAGGTCAGATAAAGAGCTTCACAGATAAGGAAAAGCTAAAGGAGTTCATCACCACCAAACCAGTATTATATGAAATGCTGAAAGGTATCCTTTAAGAAGAGGAAGAAGAAGAAAAAGGTAAAGATACAAATTATGAACAACAAATATGCATCTATCAACAAGTGAATCTAAGAATCAAGTAAATAAATAATCTGATGAACAGAATGGACTGGTGATTATAATAGAATCAGGGACATAGAAAGGGAATGGACTCACTATTCTTGAGGGGGAAAGGGGTGTGGGAGATGCGGGAAGAGACTGGACAAAAATTGTGCACCTATGGATGAGGACAGTGGGGGGGGGGGGGGTAAGGGCAGAGGGTGGGGTGGGAACTGGGTGGAGGGGAGCTATGGGGGGAAAAAAAGAGGAACAAATGTAATAATCTGAACAATAAAGATTTAATGAAAAAAAAAATTGCCCAGAATTTCTTCTTGAAGCCCAATTATGCATTTTACAGAATATTATGTTCAGGATATGATATATTTACTTCTATATTTAATTCTCCAATGTGAATTTGAGTATTAAATAGTTACCTAGATCTGGAAATTGGAGATGGATTGGAGTGGAGAAGATCGTTTTATTTATTTTTTATTTTTTATTTTTTTTTGAGAAGATCGTTTTAAAGATTATTTATTTGCCATTTAAGCAAACAGGCCTGTGAACAATACTCAAAATCTGACTTTGAGTTAGCAGAACAGAAAAGAGAACTGAAAAATTGTTTAAGTATTTTAGTTTAAAAATGAGTTATTAAAGCTCTAGATAGAACCAACATATCTGGAAATGTTTAATTCTATAAAAAGGAATCTAAACTGGATGCCAGTTCCAAAATCAAACTTTTTTTGCAGCCTTGAAATTCTTGGATTATAACTAAATTTAGTTTAGAAGAATAGTTTAATACAAATAGAAAAAAACTATAATTACATATTTTAAGCAAATTTTATCTTTCCTTTAGTTTTTTATTCTACTTAGGTAGACTTTTAATTTAGTAGTATCATCTTGTAGAGTGCAGTAAGTTTTAAAATAAACTATCTTGCTCAGCCAGTGTGGCTCAGTGGTTGAGCATTGACCCATGAACCAAGAAGTCATCAGTTCAATTCACAGTCAGGGCACATGCCTAGGTTGCGCGGTCTATGTATCTCTTTCATAGATGTTTTTATTTCTGTATCCCCCTCCCTTCTTCTCTCTCTAAAATCAATAAAAAAAGATTTAAAAAAATATTAAAAATAAACTACCTCTCTAAAAGATAATGTACTCTTAATTTATTAGAAATAATATCTATACATATATACATATATATCATTCTAATGTAATTGTGTCAGCATATTACAACATGAAATATGTTAATGGCAACAAACCTATTATTAGCAATGACTATTTTATTTTCAATAAAAGTGCCTGTAAGGCCATTGATCAAAATGATAATTATCAGCATTTCACATTAAGAGAATGAATGCTTGTGACATAAAATGAAAAAGGAAATACCCCAAATATAAAGTAAAGTATTTCTATCTTACAAACTAATAAAGGAAAATGACTTTTAAATCACTCTGAGCTCTTAAATTACTTTTCAGTGTCCACTTCACAAATTAGATTGTACGTTCATTATCACTAAGACATATGCTCTGCTAATTGCAATATTCACATCTAGGAAATAGCCTTTTAAAATTTATGATAGAAACTATTTGGTGAGTTACTGTGAATATTTTACTAATAGATAATAAAAATCTAATGGCTTTTAGGAAGTGCAATTTCTATGTAGAAGTTTAGATGATACTTAGTGGAGCAAAACTTTAATTTAAAAAGTTCTTAATAAAAACTTTTCACTTTTTCAGATTTCAACCTATTCCATGTTCCTTACAATTGAGAAAAGTAATCTATATTATCTAAAATTGGTTTATATTGTTTCTAAACTAAATAATCAATGTTAAAACTTTCTCTAATTGTCAAAGATTATATTTTAGTTTTATAAAAATAATGTAGATTGTTAAATATTAAATTAAAATATGCTACATGTGATTCTCTAAGAAAACACCAAATATTTAATTTTTCCCACTTATATTTCTAAGCAAAATGGAAAATATTATTATTTAAAATGTATCATAGCACCATAATCTGTATACAGTGGGGCCTTGACTTAAGAGTTTAATTCGTTCCGAGACCGAGCTCGTTAAGGACTCATTAACTCAACTTACTCTATCAACTCAATGCAAAAAATCGGCTGAGAGACAGCTGGTATCTCAAAAAACTCATTAGTCGGTACACTCGTAAGTCAAGGTCCCACTGTATTTTAGAAAGGCAAAGGTAATATCAATGAAACAACGAAGTTTCTTTTTGTTATCTTTACAGTCTGGAGGCATATATTAGAAGCATGTTTTAGTGACCATCTTGGTGTAACATGAAGGAAAATTTTGTAAGATTTGTCAAAATGCCTTGCTGATAATTTTGTTACAGTGTATAAAAGTTCTCTATAGATGTATGTGCTATCATTGACTCTAACATTTTTCTTCTAAAGGAGTTCATCTGCTGCTTAGCAACATCCTGAATACTTGAAGGGTGGTATTACTTGAAGGGTGGTATTACTTGAAGGGTGGGTGGTTCTAAAATTTTAATCTTTAACCTTAAAAATCATCAGAATTAAGATTGTTTTTCAATTGAAGTATGACTAAATTGATAAATAGTTGAATGAATGTGAGAAGACATTTTCAATGTCTAACATCAACAAATAATTGCTCTGGCCAGTGGTTCAGCTGGTGGGAGCATCATCCCATACACCAAAAGGCTGTGGGTTTGATTCCTGGTGAGGGCATATACCCAGGTTGCAGGTTCCATCCCTGGTCAGGGTGCATGGGGGAGGCAACTGATTAATGTTTCTCTCTCACATTAGTGTCTTTTTCGCTCTCTTTATCTTCCTCTCTCTAAAATCAATAAACATGTCCTCAGATAAGGATAAAAATTAAAACCAACAAAGAATTAATCTCTAAACTATACAGGAACTGTTGAAAATCAACAAGAAAAAGAAGCTACCCTAAAAGAAAAAAAAAATATACATGGCATATGTAAGAAATTTTTAAAAGCAAAAACTAAAAATAGTGAACAGATAGCCCAAATTATTGCTGTAATGTATTGAATAGTGACCTTCCAAAAGACATACTCATGCCCTAACCCCTGGAACCCTGTGAATGTCACCTTATTAGAAGAGTCTTTGCAGATGTAATTAAATTAAGGATCTCCAGATGAGGTCTTCTTGGATTATCTGAGTGGCCCCTAAATCCAGTGATATGTTCCCTTACAAGAGGAAAAGACACATCCATTGGGAAGGCCATATGAAGGAAGCGGAGATCGGAGTTATGCAGACACAAACTACGGAATTCTCCGGCTACCAGAAACTGAAAGAGGCAAGGAAAGATACTCCACTAGAGAATTCAGAGGAAATGTGGCCCTGCCAAAACCTTGATTTTGTACTTTTAGCCTCCTGAATTGTGAAAGAATAAATTTCTGTGTGTGTGGTTTTTTTGCGGTTATTTGTTGTAGAGTCCCTAGGAAATAAATGCAGTTGGTAGCCAGAAAAATAAAATTTTAAAGGAGTAATTATTTCACATATAGTAGTCTGAATAAAACTAGAATTTTGATAATTACAAGTATTGACAATAATGTGAAGATATAGGAGTTTGCAGGCATACCTGGTGAGAATGTATATTGTTGCAGCCATTTAGAGAGCTATGTAGTTAATTAGAATGTCCTAAGCATACATTTTTTAGGACTGAGGTCAAAGAGGAGAGAGATTTAGAGTTCTACTTTCTGGCTATATAGTATTAGAACATGCCCTAATACCTGTAGGAGCCTGGGATATCTGAGACTACCAAGCTTCAGAATAAAGAAAGATTGCTAGTCCTTAGAGATAAGGCTGGAGTTACAAATTCCCCACTGGGCAAAATACCAAGTAGCAAAGATTTATAAAGTGGATTTTCTATCATCAATTTTATATCTTAGAAAATTATATTGAAACTTATGTCTTGTATAACTAATACCAACAGGTAGAAACAAAAATTATTTAAGCAAGAATGAATATGCATTGCAATGCAATTCAACTTATAAAACTAATAAAGCCCCAGGTGGTTCAATATGATTAAATTGCTTTTATTAATCTCACTAAAGAAGGAGAAGTTAATTTGAAAAGATCAGATGTATTAATTAAAATATGAAGTTCTATGTATTTAACAAAAGAACAAAATCTGTGAAAGATTTATATTTTATATGTTTTAGTCCCATTGAATTGCATTAGAATATACATGATTTTATCAACCATAACTTTTTCTCAATATCTTAGTCTATATTAAATTCTAAAATAATGGCTTAAATGTAGGTATGTAAATTCTGTATATTTTAGGAAAAAAGGTCCTATTCAAAAAGTACCAGACGAGATTGTTAAAGCTGCAAAAAAAAATACATACAACAGTTAAACAGCATTTCTTGACAATTCATTGTTTCCTTTTTCAGAGAGAAAGTGTGCATGTTTATATACAAAGTTAAGTTCACACACATTTTTACATGTTCCTTCATATTCAAGAATGCCCATTCTTCAAACTTTATCTCATAGCTTTTCTGTGGAAGGTTTCCCTCATTACCACAACAGCATCACCATCTGTCCCGGCCACTTACAAATGTAATATTGTAATTAGGCACTTATACTTCAATTTTGAACAAGATCAGTATTCTTTTAATCTATTTTGTACTGAATATATCTCATTTCTTTTTTTATCCAACATCAAAAAAATTAATGCTTTTCTTTACTCACTTAATGAATATATATATATTTGTATTAGTTTTTTTAAAAGATATCTTTATTGTTGAAAATATTACATATGCCCCCTTTATCCCCCCATTGACCTCTTTTAGACCATTCCCATCCCCCTGCCTCAGGCCTTCACCCCTATTATCTGTGCCCATGGGTTGTTTTCTATTGCTGCTGTAACAAATTACCACTAACAAAACAAACATTTATTACCTCATAGCATTGCAGGGCTGTTCAAATAGGGCTTATTGGACTAAAAGTAAGGTGTATATTGGCAGGCTGTAGAACATTCTAGAGATTGTAGGAGAGGTTCTGATTCCTTGACATTAGGGTTTTGAAAAAAACAAAAACAAAACAAAAAAACAATTTCATGTGCCGGTAGGACTGAGATCCAAGTGTTTTGCAAAATGTCAGTGAAGAACCATTCCCAACTTTTAGAGGCCACCAGCATTCCATGGCTCATGGCATCCTCCCTCCATCCTCAAAACCAGCAGTGGCAGGTCAGTATTTTCCCACTGTTTAAGTTGTTCTAACTCCTTCATTAGTCTAATCTCTCTGACCCACACTTTTGTTTTTATTCTCCAAATTTAAGGACTCTTGTTATTGTTAGACCCACCCACATAATCCAGAATAATTCCCCCTTCTTAAACACTTTGCCATGTAAGAAAACATATTCACTGGTTCCAGGATTGGTATGTGGACATCTTTGTGGGTGGTGTAATTCTGCTTACCACAGAGTTCTTTTAAAAATAAATTATAGCCTCACTGGTGTGGTTCAGTGGTTGAGCATTGACCTATGAACCAGGAAATCATGATTCTATTTCTGGTCACAGCACATGCCCAGGTTGCAGACTCAATCCCTAGTGTGGGGCGTGTAGGAGGCAGCCGATCAAAGATTCTTTCTCATCATTGATGTTTCTATTTCTCTCTCCCTTTCCCTTCCTTTCTGAAGTCAATGAAAATACAGGTTTTTTAAAAAAAACAATTAATTATAAACACTAATATGCTCTGAATTTTTACCTCATGTCACTATATGACTGGTGGAAATTTACTAATGCCTGCTGGCAAAGAATTTAAACTTTAAATAGCTCTAGTGGAATGGTAATTGTTTTCTTCCCCCAAATAGATGATCCAACAGTTTACTAGATTGATTAATATTGAACTTTATAATAGACCCAAAGAGAAAAAGTATATATGAATTAAAGGCAAAAATTTTATAAATATTCTATGACCATTGGTTTGCATTTATTCTATTGTGCTCTTGTCAGACTAGAAATTTTGTATTCAAAAGGTGCAATATGAGAGTTATTAACTAATACATAGTTGAGTTGACATGTGATTTGATGTAAGCAACTTCTCTTCTGAAAACACAGATATTTGGAAGCCAAATAAATGTATAATGCTACAAAAAAGAAAGACCCTCACATTTCATCCTTTCCAGAGATCTCATCTGATGACCCAGTCATACGAGGTCGTAAAGCACCAACAGTGCCCAGTTGACCTAATACTGACTATAATATATGTATGAGACAGCCAAACATGGAGGAGAGGTAAGTCATTAAAAAATAATTGTGGACAATAAATTGCTGAGGTTGTAAGCCACTAAATTAATACTAATGTATAGGAGAATAGATTGATAAATTACTTTGTTTATGTCAAAACAATTAGCAAACAATTTTCTTGTATGATTCTAGAGAAAAATTGGTGAAACCAGTAGATCAAAACCAAGAAGATATTTACTTTCCCAATCATTCAAAAACTTTTAGTGGGGACACTTCTGGACACAAGCAATAGAAATACAAATAAGTTAAAGTCCCTTTAAATCAAGAAATTTATATGCAAATACAATTATAATTGTTCAAAATTTAATGAGCTCTCTTGTGTAGTTTTCTACAAGTCTACTTATACCTGGAAAATGATTCTCCAAACAAATTGCATCCAAGAAAAACAAGTGTAGTTATACCTATATCTGGCAATAGAGGTTTTAAAATAACAAAGTTAACAAGAGACAGAGATGGGCATTTTATAATGATAAAGAGGATGCTACATCAAGAAGACATAACACTCTTCAATATATATGCAACCAGGAAACACCAAAATATATAAAACAACAATTAACAGAACTAAAAGGAGAAACTGAAAAAACACAATCATAGTAGGAGACCTAAATACTCCATTGACAGCTCTAGACAGATCATCCAAATAGAAAGTCAATAAAGAATACTGTGAAAGACTATATGCCACCAAATTCAATAACCTAGAAGAAATGGGTAAGATTCTAGAAATATGTAACCTTCCTAGAGTGAATCATGAAAAATTGGAAATTCTAAATAGACTCATCAACAGTGAAGAAATTGAAACAACCATCAAAAACCTCCCAAAACATAAAAGTCCAAGACTAGAAGGCTTCACTAGTAAATTCTACCAAACATTCAAAAAAGATCTGATACCTATCTTCACAAACTCTTCTAAAAAATTAAAAAGGAGGGAATACTTCCTAACACATTTTTATGATACCAAAACCTGGCATATCTCTGATATATACAGATGCAAAAATCTTAAACAAAATAATAGCAAATCAAATGCAACAATCCACTGAAAAATTAATACATCACAGCCAAGTGTGGTTCATTCCAGAGGTACAAGAGTAGTTCAACATATGAAAGCCAATCAAAGTAATACACCACATTAACAAAACAAAGGGAAAATCATATGATTTTGTCAATAAATGTAGAAGAAAAAAAACAGTTGATAAGATGCAACATTCTTTCCCAACTAAAACATTCAATTAAATTGGATACAGAAGGAAAGTACCTCAACAAAATAAAGGCTATATATGACAAACCCTCAGTTAACATCAGACTCAATTGTAAAAAACTAAAAGCTTTTTCTCTAAAATCAGGAACCAGATAAGGATGTATCACATCACTCTTATTCAACATTGTACTGGAAATTATAGCCAGAACAATTAGGCAAGACTAAGAAATAAAAAGCATCCAAATTGAGAATAAAGCAGTAAAAGTGTTGCTTTTTACAGATGACATGATTCTTTATATAGAAGACCCTAAAGACTCCACCAAAAAACTATTAGAAAAAAATACATATATATAGTAAAGTTGCAAGAGACAAAATCAATGTACAAAAATAAACTGTGTTTCTATATATCAAAAATGAAATTTACGAAAAGGTAATGAAAAAAGAAATCTATTTATTTTGTAATTGCAACAAAGAGAATAAAATATCTAAAAATAAACTTAACCAAGGATGTGAAAGAACTATACACTAAAAACGTAAAGCATTATTATTAAAAGAGATTTAAAAATATGGAAAGATACTCCATTTTCATGGATTTGAAGAAATAACGTAATTAAAATGTTCATATAACCCTAGAGTTAAACAGATTTAATGCAATCCCCATCAAAATCCTAATGACACTTTTTTGAAGAAATAGCACCAAAAATCATTAGATTTTTAAACAACCACAAAAGACCCTGAATAGCCAAAGAAGTCCTGCAAAAAAAACAAAGCCCAAGATATTACACTGCCAAAGAAGTGATAACCAAAACAGAGAGTATTTTGAGTATCAGAAATCAAAATAGGAAGGAAAAGAGACACATAGACCAATGGAACAGAATTGAGAGCCCAGAAATAAACACACATGTATATGGACAAATAATTTTTGATAATGGAGACAAAGACATTCCTATATAATAAAAGCCCAGCCTGATTGCCCCTAACTGCTCCCCTGCCTGCCTGATTGCCCTTAACCACCTCTGCCTCAGCCCCCTCTCCCAGGACCCGAGCTTCCCTCCCTCTGGCCAGCCACAGGCACCCAGGCCCCACCCCGGCAGCTTGGCCTGGGCTGGCCACAGGTGCCCAGGACCATGGGCAGCTTTGCCCAGGCCTGGCTTTGTCAGGAAGGATGTCCAGAAGATGACCAGTCTAATTAACATATTATCCTTTTATTAGTATAGATTCTGGTGTCCAAGGCATGAAAACAACCAAAGTGTTGTTGAACTTTGTAGGTTCTCTATAAATTTTGGATGTTAACCCCTTATCTGATGTATCATTGGCGAATCTGTTCTCCAGTCAGAGGATTGTCTTTTCATTTTGTTGATGGTTTCCTATGCTGTCAGTAGATGAGTGGATAAAAATGCTGTGATACAATTATACATTGTGTTAAAGCATTATTTTTCCTTATATCTCATATACAGACTTTCAGGTGAATATTCTAACTGAAGCTATTTTTTGTTTTATGTGGGTTGGTTTTTAAATTAATTTATTTTTAATAGCAGAGGAAATGTTTGAAACAAGTACATAATTAAGTTTAGAGCTATTAGCATGCCAACGTATGGCTTTATGGTATTCCTTTCTAAAACTGTACATTTCCCAAATATGCAGAATTACTGCATACTAAGAAGAGTGTGATATATTGTAGTGATTATCACATTATCACATTAAGTTCATAAAAACCTTTAATCATAATTTTTTGACCAATGTCATTTAAGTTAATCACAAATAACTGCTAAAAATCCAAATAAGAAACAGGATTTGGTAATAATATTAGTTGAATACTTAGCAATTTTCATTTTTAAACCTGTTGCATAATTTGTTTGGACTCTTCCTGAAACAATCTCACATTTATCACATTTTTATTGTTTTCTTACATTTATGATATTATGAACTATGGTGACTCAGAAAATTAAAACAGAAGTATAGTATTTTAACAAACCTCAATCCTATATGACTAAATGAAAGCAACAACACAATTTGTCAATGCCATAGAGAACTTTACGAAAGTTGAGTTACATTGTGGTCTATTTCCTAGATTCACATATTCTTTGGAGACATCTTGAATACAGTGGTCTTTTAAAATTGTTATAGTCTAGCTTTTATTCTGAAGACAGCTTAAAAACTATACCTACTATCTAAATAGCATACTATTCTGTGATCAGTATTTAATATCAAAGACAATGTCCCTGTTTATCCTAATAAGCCCAGTGTTAAGCAAAACTTTGCCTAAGTGAGATGGATAATGCCTTCAACTAAAGTATTTTTGTTTCATGTGTAGCAATCCTCTCCAGTAAATATCAACTCTATTCATTAAAATTCTGTGCATTAAAACAAGTATATTTCATAAAAACATTTAACATAATATTTTTAGGACATCTGAAATTACCTTCACCTTGAATTAGTGCCCTTCTACAAAGCAATGTTATTAAAATGTGGGACAGTACACAATTACTAATCACTTCAAAATGTAGTGAAGCCATTTAGAATTCTATATTTTAATATACATGTGAAATTTCTTATTAATCACTATCAATTCACATTAAGTGCATATTAACATTTAAAATAAAATTTCTTCCATTTTAGAGCACATTTGAAATACCAAGGATACTTTTTAAAATATCCATTGTCAGACTTTACTTCTGGCTATTAAAATTAATATCTTAAGGAATATTGAACTAGGTTATATTAATTGTATCCATCTTGTAATAACATTATTGATTTTAAAAGTGTCTCTTGCAGTAAAATTTTCCTCATGATAACATTCATATTAAGATGAAATATATATTTACATTTTATTGTTTCTATAATGAGCACTTTCATAATGCATGCAACATGATATTTTTTATAAGAATCCTATCTAATAAAAGAGTAATATGCAAATTAACTGTCACTCCATGACAAAGATGGCGACGCCCATATCGGCTGGGCAAGATGCTGGCAGTGTCACCCTGGCAACGTGAGCCCCGCAGGCAAGGGGGGCCGCAGGCAGCACCCAGCAGGACCTGCTTGCCCATTCCCGTGGTGTGGAGCAGGCAGGCCCCACAGAGAGCAGAGAACCATGGGGAGTGGGCCCAAGCCTTCAGTAGCACATCCCCTGAGGGCTCCTGAATTAGAGAGGGTGAAGGTCGGGCTGAGGGACCTCCTTGCCCACCCTCCCTCACCACCCACCCCCCAGTGCATGAATTTTGTGCACCAGGCCTCTATTGTTCTCATATTTATAAAAAGATTTGAATCAAAAACTCAATTTCCCATTCAGGCTCTAAATTTGTAGATTAACAGTTTAACTTCACACAGCTGTTAACAGTACAATTGTTTTAGAACAATAGTAAAATGCTGATGAAATTATTACTTATTGACTGCATCAAAAACTAATGAGTTAAACAGATTAACCCATGAGCAAGATTTTTAAAATTAGTGTATAAA
Source organism: Myotis nattereri (assembly GCF_964212035.1). NCBI lineage: Eukaryota > Metazoa > Chordata > Mammalia > Chiroptera > Vespertilionidae > Myotis > Myotis nattereri. The sequence continues at coordinate 83,367,342 of NC_138077.1, forward strand.
ATTGAGCCCTTTTGAATACTTCATAAAATTTGAACTGAAGAACTTATTATCTTTGAATTCATGTAATCTTCAGTATTTTTTCAAGACTTTCCTTGAGAAAATTAATTATTTATAAATAATTTCATATTTGGTAGAAAATATGTGTATTCTTCATCATATTTCAACCCAAAATCTATTCAAGTTGATGAAATTTTAAATTCAAAAACAAAACAGAATTTATAGAAGAAAATAAAATGCATGAATCCCTGATGTGAGAAACAATCTTCTTAGCATGATAATAAAAGCAACATAATCATTGGTTTTGCAGAAATGCCCACCCAATCATCATAGCCCCTTGCTTCATTGCTTATTTCAATAGCGTAGATACAATGCAGTGAAATAATTGAGTCTTATAGCTATTGAGTTAGACTGTTGGTACAGAGCCTGATTCTGTCATTGACCAGCTTGAAACCCTGGGTATGTATATCAGCTTATCATCTTTAATATTTGGGGAATAAGGATTTACCTTAATGCAGCTCTGAGAGAAGACAGGATATGCCACAAATGTTACTATTGTTACCTAACAACACTATGATTCACCAAATTTATACATAAAGATAAACCTCTGAATTCTATTCCAAGAAATAGGATTACAATTTTTTTATGAAGCCATCCTTGGACTAAACTCAAGATTTTTATCATATCCAGTTTTCCTATATAAAACTTTTCATAATCCATTTTGCTTCTTTGAAATCATATCACAGTATTTCATTTGTGGCCTTTCAAAATATCATGGAATACGAATTCATAGAGAATAAGATCATCCAAATGCTTTGTAGTAAATTAATATATTGTAGATTTTAGCACATTGTCCTTTTTCATTGTATTTAGATAATTAAGCAATGACACATAAGAGAGTGTGAATCATATGGCATTTATTTACACATGGTAGGTTATTACAGGCATGAGGTGAAAGCCAAAAGCTATCAAATGTGTGAAGTGTGAATTAGGTCTGGCATGCCTGAGCTGACATGTGTAAGTGCATTATGAGATATGACTCATAAAATCAAATTAACATATGTAGAAATGCTTCAAAATAATAAGGTGAATTTATGTCAGCAAAACCTGCAGCTGGGGATTGTATGACTTGAACAGTGTTAATTAAAGTGAAAGTTCAGAATTCTTGTTGGAAACAGAAATAATTGTTTTTTGTTCATTTGTTTTTCTCTTTTTGGAATTTATTAGTTGTGTGGCTTTTATGTGAGATTTGTTAATGTAGATATTAACATAATAAGATGTCAAATAGTCAAAAAGAGAGTACACAGTACTGCTATGTTTATGATCTTTGCTTCATGGTTTAATTTTTTGTAAGCATCTTTGTAAATTATATTAGTGCCTACCCTGTGGCAACATTATTCCATTGTAAACAAATTATTCTTAGACGCATAGCTAATAATAACTCCATATGCAATTTTGTGCATTAGTATTATGTGTACTATTAATACATATGTAGTAATGCAATATGAATATTATGCAAATTTCCTACCATTAATTCTCTTCTAGGATTTAGGGATACCTTTAGCTAGTCCATTTTATCATTAAGTCTGAGGCACATAATTGTATTATCAAAAATAAAAATACACATTTGGACAAGATTTTCTGTTATTCTTTAAGCATTTTAAAAGTTTCCTTATTGTTGAAAGTATTACAGATATCCCAATTTTTTCCCCATTAACTCATCAACTCTGAACTTGCCCCTCCCAGACCTTCACTGCACTATTATCTGTGTCCATGGGCTATGCATATCTATATATCCTATCTAATAAAAGAGAAACATGGTAATTAGTGTATGACCGCTACCCTTCCCATTGGCTAATCAGGGAGATATGCAAATTAACTGCCAGCCAAGATGGAGGCCGGCAGCCAGGCAGCTTGAAGTGAACATGAGGCTTTCTTGCTTCAGTGACGGAGGACTCCAACGTTCCCTGCCTGCCTTGCCAGCCTCTGAGCTTACAGTTTGAAACATTGTAACAAATATAGAAGCTAAACAAAACCCCAGAAACCTGCTTTAGTCAGCCAGGCTTCAGCCAGCAGGACCACAACATTGTTTCAAATACAGAAGGTAAACAAAGGCCAGAAACCTGCTTTCAGCAGCCAAGACCTCAGACTGGAGCCGAGCCTCAGAGCTAAAGCTGGCCCAGAATTTAAAAAAAAAAAGAAAAAAAGGAGCGGTTGGGAGCTTCAGTCACTTGCCAGACTGAAAACGGCCCTCAGCCCCTCACCCAGACTGGCCAGGCACGACAGTGGGGACACCCACCCTGATCCAGGACACCCTTCAGGGCAAACCAGCCGGCCCCCACCCATGCAGCTCTGTGTGTGACAGGGGGCAGGGCCACAACCTCCCTATCTGTCCTGCTCTGTGCCTGATAGGGGGGAGCTCCCCAACCCCCTCATCACCCTGCAACTCTGTGTGTGACAGGGTGCAGCGCCCTAACGCCCTGATCGGCCCTGTTCTGTGGGTGACAGGGTGCGGCGCCCCAACCGCCCCACCCCCACGGGCCCTGCTCTGTGTGTGACGGGGTGTGGCACCCCAACTCCCCCCTTCCCCCATGGGCCCTGCTCTGTGTGAGACGGGGTAGAGCCATAACCTCCCCACCGACCCTGCCCTGAGTGTGACAGTGGAGGCGCCCCAACCCCCTGATCGGCCCTACTCTGTGGGTGATAGAGGGCGGTGCCCCAACCCCCTGATCCACCCTGCTCTGTGTGTGACAGGGGGCGGTGCGCCAACTCCCCTATCGGCCCTACTCTGTGAGTGACAGGAGGGAGCTCCTCAACCCCCTGATGGGCCCTGCTCTGTGTGTGACAGGGTACGGAGCACCAACCCCCCTGATGGACCCTGCTCTGTACATGGCAGGGGGCAGCGCCCCAACCCCCTGATCCACCCTGCTCTGTGTGTGACAGTGTGTGGCGCCCCAACCGCCCCACCCCCATGGGCCCTGCTCTGTGTGTGACGGGGTAGAGCCATAACCTCCCCATCAGCCCTGCCCTGAGTGTGACAGTGGCGGTGCCCCAACCCCCTGATCGGCCCTGCTCTGTGTGTGACAGGGTGTGGCACCCCAACTCCCCCCTTCCCCCATGGGCCCTGCTCTGTGTGAGACGGGGTAGAGCCATAACCTCCCCACCGACCCTGCCCTGAGTGTGACAGTGGAGGCGCCCCAACCCCCTGATCGGCCCTACTCTGTGGGTGATAGAGGGCGGTGCCCCAACCCCCTGATCCACCCTGCTCTGTGTGTGACAGGGGGCGGTGCGTCAACTCCCCTATCGGCCCTACTCTGTGAGTGACAGGAGGGAGCTCCTCAACCCCCTCATGGGCCCTGCTCTGTGTGTGACAGGGTACGGAGCACCAACCCCCCTGATGGACCCTGCTCTGTACATGGCAGGGGGCAGCGCCCCAACCCCCTGATCCACCCTGCTCTGTGTGTGACAGTGTGCGGCGCCCCAACCGCCCCACCCCCATGGGCCCTGCTCTGTGTGTGACGGGGTAGAGCCATAACCTCCCCATCAGCCCTGCCCTGAGTGTGACAGTGGCGGTGCCCCAACCCCCTGATCGGCCCTGCTCTGTGTGTGACAGGGTGTGGCACCCCAACTCCCCCCTTCCCCCATGGGCCCTGCTCTGTGTGAGACGGGGTAGAGCCATAACCTCCCCACCGACCCTGCCCTGAGTGTGACAGTGGAGGCGCCCCAACCCCCTGATCGGCCCTACTCTGTGGGTGATAGAGGGCGGTGCCCCAACCCCCTGATCTGCCCTGCTCTTTGTGTGACAGGGGGCGGTGCGCCAACTCCCCTATCGGCCCTACTCTGTGAGTGACAGGAGGGAGCTCCTCAACCCCCTGATGGGCCCTGCTCTGTGTGTGACAGGGTACGGAGCACCAACCCCCCTGATGGACCCTGCTCTGTGCATGGCAGGGGGCAGCGCCCCAACCCCCTGATCCACCCTGCTCTGTGTGTGACAGGGGGCGGTGCCCCAACTCTCCTATTGGCCCTACTCTGTGCATGACAGGGGGGAGTTCCTCAACCCCCTGATCGGCCCTGCTCTGTGTGTGACAGGGTACGGAGCCCCAACCACCCTGATCGGCGTGACAGGGGGTGGCGCCGCAACTTCCCTATTGACCCTGCCTTGAGTGTGACAGGGGGCGGTGCCCCAACCCCCCAATCGGCTGTAACCTGAGAGTGACTAGGGGTGGCATCGCAACCTCCCGATCTGCCCTGCTCTGTGCAAGACAGGGGGCAGCACCCTAACTCCCCAATAGGCTCTGCTCTGAGCCCGACCAGGGACTGCACCTAGGGATTGGGCCTGCCCTCTGCCACCCAGGAGCAGGCGTAAGCCAGCAGGTCATTATCTCCCAAGGGGTCCCAGACTGTGAGAGGGCAGAGGACGGGCTGAAGGACCCCCTCTCCCCCTCGAGTGCACAAATTTTTGTGCACCGGGCCTCTAGTATATATATATAAAAGCCAAGGGACTGGAACGATGGAACGACCGGAATGGCTGGTCACTATGATGTGTACTGCGGTGGCCAACAGGCTGGGTCAGGCCCCTGATCGGCCTCCCCAACCTCCTGCAGCCCCTCCCCCCAGCCAGTCAGGCCACTGATTGGCCCTCTCCACCCTGATCGGTTGCAGGGCCAGACAGCCAACTGCCCACAGCCCCTCTCCCCCACTCGCCTGGCCCCAATCAGCCCCCATTGGGAAGGGCGGCCAGACCACACCCATGCTTGAATTTGTGCACCAGGACTCTGGTATGCATATAAATTCCCTGGTTAGTCTCTCCCCATCAGCTCCCCACCTTCGCCTTCCCTCTGAGATTTCTCAGTCTGCTATGAACATAGGGGTGCATTTAGGCTTTCTCATTGGTGTTCCAGGTTTCTTAGGATATATTGCTAGAAGTGGATCACTGGGTCAAATGGCAGTTTGAGGAAACTCCATATTGTTTTTCATAATGGCTGCACCAGTCTACATTCCCATCAGCAGTGTACTAAGGATCCCTTTTCTCTATATCCTCGCCAGTACTTGTCATTTGTTGATTTATTGATGGTAGCTATTCTGACAGATTTGAAATGATACCTCGTTGACATTTTAATTTGCTTCATTCTGATGATTAGTAACTGAGCATTTTTTATATGTCTCTCTGCCAACTGTATGTCCATTTTGGAGAATGTCTATTTAGGGCCTTTGCTCATTTTGAATTGGATTGTTTGTCTTCCTTTTTTTAAGTAGTATGAGTTCCTTATACAGTTTGAAAATTTACCCCTTATCAGATGTATCATTGGTAAATATGTTCTCCCATGTAGTGAGCTCCCTTTGCATTTTGTTGATGGTTTCTTTTGCTGTGCAAAAGCTTTTTATTTCGATATATTCCCATTTGTTTATTTTCTCCTTAGTTTGCCTTGCCCTAGGAGGTGTATCCATAAACATATTGTTACAAGGGGTGTCTCAGATTGTGCTGCCTCTGGATTCTTCCAAGATTTTTATGGTGTCATGACTTGCATTTAAGTCTTTTATCCATTTTTAGTTTATTCTTGTGTATAGTGGAAGTCGGTGATCTGTTTTCATTTTTTTGCATGAACCTGTCCAATTTTTCTAACACCATTTTTTGAAGAGCCTGTCTTTAATCCATTCTATGTGCTTGCCTCGTTTGCCAAATGTTAATTGAGCATAATGGCTTGGGTTGATTTCTGGGGTCTCTGTTGTGTTCCATTGTTCTATATGCCTGTTATTTTGCCACTATCATGCTGTTTTGATTACAGGCTTTATAGTATAACTTCATATCTGATATTGTGATTCCCTCTACTTTGTTCTTCTTTCTCAAGATTGCTGCAGCTATTCGAGTTCTTTTTTTCACATATAAATTTTTTTAGTATCTGTGAAATATGCCATTGGTATTTTAATAGGTTGCTTAGATAGTATGGACATTTTAATAATGTTAATTCTACCATTCCATGAACTTGGTATATTCTTCCACTATCTCTTTTTCAGTGTCCTGTAGTTTTCCATGTACAAGTCTTCAACCTCTTTGGTTAAGTTTATTCCTAAGTGTCTTATTTTTTGTTGCAATAGTTAATGGGATTGTTTAGTTTCTTTTTTTGAGAATTCATTATTAGTGTACAAAAATGCCTCCGATTTTTAGGTATTAATTTTGCATCCTGCTACACTGTCAGATTCATTTATTTAAATCTAGTACTTTTTGGTGGAGTCTTTAGGGTTTTTTATGTACAACATCATTTCTTCTGCAAATAATGACAGCTTTTCTTCCTCTTTTCCCATTTGGATGTCTTTTATTTTTTTCTTCTTGTCTTTAAGTATTTAAAAATTATTTGAATAAATATAAATTTGCATTTATCAAGTGAACTCACTCCATCCTTTCACAATTTTAAAAATAATAATCTCACACAAACACAAAGTGTTTTTATCTATCTTAATAGATATGAATCAGAACTGTTCAACAGTTTTACAAACACCCTTTACCCAGTTTTCCTTATATGAATATATTGTGATTGTAAAACATGCATCAAAACTAAGAATTTGTTCTTAATAATGTTTAGAAGTTATTTATAAATTTAGAAGTTATTTAGAATTCAGTTATTTGCACAAGTTGTTCCACTAGTATCCATTTTCCTCTCCTGGATCCAATACAGGATTACACATTCATTTAATTAGTTCTTCTTAGTTTCTTCCACTCTATGACAGTTCTTCAGTCTTTCCTTGTCTTACATTACTTAGTCACTTGGAAGATTATTGGCCAGTTATTTTGTAGAATACCTTCAATTTGGGTTGTTTGCTGTTTTCTCATGGTTAGATTGAGGTTATTCATAATTGGGAAGTATATATCAGAGGTGTGGTCCCTCTCGGTGCATCACATAAGTGGGTACATAATGTAGACATAAGTTACTTATGATACTAATCAGGATCATTTGGCTAAGGTAGTGCCTGCTAGGATTCATTATAAACTTACCTTTTCCTCCTTTGTAATTGTTAAATATTTAGGGGAAGATATTTTGAGTCTATGCATATATCCTATTTCTGCTTGAATTTCCATCCACTAATTTTAACATACTTCATTAATTGAAATTCTTTTTTAGGGATGAGTTGTCACTTCTTCCACAGTTATTGATTTTACTATTTATTTATATCAATATGAACCCAGGTATGTATTTCATTCATGAAGTTATTATGTAATGCTATTGTTATTTAGTTGCTTCAATTGCCACAATTTTGGTCATTGGAGACTCTTTCCGATTGGCCCCTTCTTAATAGATGAACAAGCATCTCTCTTTTTGTTTTGTTTTAAAATTCCTCCTGAATTTTTGGCTCTGCCAGATTCTCCAGAGTTATGTGGTCCTTTCCCCTGTGCCACCCTTAGAATCACTCAGTTCTCAAAGGGGCCTTGGTTCTTCTCATTGGAGAATGATGTTTGGAAACCAGGACCTGGATGCTAAATGTGCTCATTAATACTGAGGTGTCATTGTTTCTAGTCCATCTCAAGGGTCAAGTTAGAAAAAAAATATATGTATACTAATTCATGCATACACATCCATATATAATTTTTTCTGAACTTCTTTATCTATAAATGTGTGTTTTTTAATGAGTCAATGTTGATATCATCAATGACAATCTAACCCTGCAATGTTCATCTAATTTTCTCCTCTTATTTGTAACTTATTTACCTAATTCACATATCAATTATATTTACACATTTGTTCAAAAATATTATACCAATAAAGTAGTTTCAGAATTTCCAAGCCAAAGAAATTTACCAAGTAATGCGAAATGTTTGTGTACAGTTGTTTTTATCTTTAGCCTCACAGTATCCAGAAAAAATATTTTTTTTTCCAAAAATATTAAGGCCAGCATTTTTCTTCCCCATTCCTTTCACTATAGTTATGCTGTTCATTTGTAATTCAGTTAGATCTAAATCCATTAGTCATAATCTACTTTCCATCTTCCCCCAATGCATCTACTTTAGTAAACAATAGATAGATACAATAAAATTCAGTGTGTACAACTCTATAGTTTTTGACAAATGCATAGTTATATGTCTAACACCATGTTCTATGCAGAGCAATTTCTTTATCCATAGTACCCCATTAGAGTTAAACTCTCTCCCTAGCTCCAAGAAACTAGTGATCTGCTTTGCTGCCTTCAGTTTTGCCTTTTCCAAAGGGTCATATAAATGGAATCACAAAGCCTGTGGATTTGGCTCTTTCCATTTAGCAAATGCATTAAAAATGTATCCATGTTGTTGCATGCACTGAGAGTTAATTCCAGCCTTGACCAGTGTTGGAACATTGGCACTCAGACCAAAGGGTTGCAGGTTGGATTCCCCATCAAGGGCGCATACCTCAGTTACTTGTTCACTCCCTACCCCCGGTTAGGGCACAGGCAACCCATCTATGTGTCTCTCTCACATAGATATTTCCCTCTTCTTCTCTCTCCCTCCCTTCCATTCTCTCTCAGAAAAGCAATAGACAAAACATCCTTGGGTGAGTATTAACAACAACAACAACAACAAAACGTTTATTCCACATTTTGTTTATTCACTTATTAGAGGATATCTGGGTAGATTCCAACTTTGGTGATTATGAATACAATGCTGTAAATATTATCATAAAGTTTTGTATGACTATATGTGTTCTGTTCTCTAGGATAGACACCTACCAGGATCATTGGGTCACAGTTAAATAAATGTCCATATTTAACTTCAAAGAAACTGCTAAATTGTTTTCTAAAGTGACTGTAACATGTCAACAGCATTATATGAGAGTCTTATTTGCTTTGCATTCTCCCCATGTGTGTTATTGCTATTGTTGACTGATTTTAGACAGTCTAACAGGTGTGTAGTGGTATCCCTTATGGCTTAAAATTTCAATTTTGTATAATTAATTAAATTAAAAATGCTTTTATAAGCTTATTTGTCATCTGTATATAGTTTTTAGTAAAATTGCCTACTGTCTGCCCAATTCTTTTCCCTGCTTTTTATTTTGTTTGTTTATTGTTGAATTTTAAGAATTTTTTAAATTTTCTGGATACAAGTCTTTTGTCACAAGCAAGAAGGGAAAATATATTATCCCAGTCTGTGACCTGCCTTGTTGCTCTCCTAACACTGTCTTTCACACAACAATGTGTTTAATTTTCATAAAGTCCAATACACAGATTGTGGATCGCTGCATTTGGTGTCTTATCACTACTTTCCAAGAATCTTTAACATATTTGTCATACATGAGATGATTTTGATGTTCACTTTGGAGCTTTTGAGTGCATTTTTCCTTACCTTTTTATGTAACTTGTAATGTTTGTTGTATTTGAAAGTTGAAAACCAGACATCTTGCATAGAACTGTAATACTGAGGTCAAAAGATTTGTTCCCTGGAAATGGACATGTCTTTTGTTCTGCAGGTCTTTAGAGTGGGCATTTGAATTAATCAACCTAGAAGTCATGGTGGGTATGATTTTGTTATTGATATGGAAAACGTCATTGCTAATTAGGCTCCTATGGATGATAAAGAGGTACTGTAATAAGTCTAACCTATAGTAATATCACAGGGTGATGTGACCATAAATTTCTAACTGGGGAGGTCATGGTTGAATAGTTATGCACCAGGCATACAACATTTTTAGTAAAGGGCTTATTTTACTTTAAGAAAGCCCTGCCCATTGTTCTTGTGCATCTTTGTTAACAAACCTTTGAAATGCCAGGGCAATCCTCTTTTCCAGTCCCTCCTGAGGCATTACCACCAAGAGAGCATATAATCTTAACTATCCTGTAATTCAATTCCTCATCTTCATGTAATCTTAATCAGTTCCCTCCTTAATTCCAAATGTATACAATGAACTGAAAAGCTGTCATTCTCTGGAGCACTTGAGATCCTGCTTTCCAGAAATTGTGGTCAGTTTTGCTCAAATAAACTCATAAAAATTCGCTCTATTTGGATGTTTCTCTTTTTTTTAAATATATTTTATTGATTTTTTTTTTACAGAGAAGAAGGGAGAAGGATAGAGAGTTAGAAACACCAATGAGAGAGAAACATCGATCAGCTGCCTCCTGCACACCTCCTACTGGGGATGTGCCCGCAACTGAGGTACATGCCCTTGACCGGAATCGAACCCGGAACCCTTCAGTCCGCAGGCCAACGCTCTATCCGCTGAGCCAAACCAGGTAGGGCTATTTGGATGTTTCTTAAGTGGGCACTTCAAAGTCCTGTATTTGGGGCAGGAGCTGGTTAGCAGAGCAATGTTTGCTCCTTCTGAGTTTTCTGTCTCCCTTCACTCTGTGCCTGGGAGAGGTTTTCTCTGTATGCTCTGTTTGCTCCATGTTCCTCCTGCTGAGGTAAGGGCATCCAAACCTGTAGAGAATTTTTATGAGTTTATTTCAGTTTATCTGAGCCAAACTGATGACATGCTGGGAGGAAAGATCTTAAATGCTCCAGAGAATGACAGTTTTGGAGTTCATTTATACATTTGGAATTAAGGAGGGAAGGTAGGAAAGATTACATGGTAGTGGGAGAAAGCAAGGCAGGGAAATCTCTATGACTGCATTACAGGAGAGTTAACAGAATTATGTGCTCTCTTGAGGGTGGTTATACCTCTTAGAAGTCTAAGTCCATGGATGTGTTAACCTAGTTCCACAAAAATAATGCACGGGGCTTTCTTAAGAAAAGGTAAACCTTTTATATGCCTTGGGGGTAACTGCACCATGGCCTGTCCAGTTAGAAATTTATAATCAGATCCCCTTGTGGGGTTACTTTCCGTCACTGAACTTGTGGGATTTATTACAGAGCACCTTTTTTGTTTACTCTCCCAGTGATGTTCTGCTGTTATTTGTTATTCAAAGCTCATCATCTTGGTATGAAAATGGTGGTAGTGGGTGCACAGTCTCAGTTGCGTTGATTGCCTCCAGCTTACACATGTACTCTGCTCTGTTTCTCAAAGCATATGGCCCTCTCTATTTACATACACTGATTGGAGGGGTAAATATATAATTCTGACCCTCACTAAGATAGCTTTAGTGCCCCCATGTTTTTCCTACCTCCCCAACTGTAATTACTTTTTTGTTAATATCTTAAAGGCAGGAATGCTTATTGCTGCCCATTCATTACCACTCAAAGGCTTTTGTACCAAAGTAGAGACCAAAGGAAATAGATTTGGGTCTAGTATTTTTTTCTGCCAAATCAGGCACAGTTGTTTCTTTAATCCACATTAACATCATAGACACTTCTTAGGGCTTTTTCCATTTTCTTCTGTGAGCAGCCCTTGAGATCCACAGAGAAAGAGCCTGGCCTATAGTATACTTGGTCTTCATCAGATGTCAACTCTTATGGTGAATTCTTCGTAGGCACATCTGTTATATTTACCCCAGATGCATGCACGCTTATTTTTGCTTTCTCTCTGCTGGAACAGTCTCTTTCATCTTTGGCCTATTTGGTGGTTCTACTATTTAGGTGTCCAGTAGGTTTGAGAAAAATTATAAATTTAATATTGGTCCACATCTATTGGGAAAGACAGTGAACCCAGTCTGTTGAATCCCCTGCCAGCTACATAACAATGGGTTTAAGAGTATTTAGAGTAGCCCTAACCTGTTTGGCTCAGTGGATAGAGCGTCGGCCTGCGGACTGAAGGGTCCCAGGTTCGATTCCGGACAAGGGCATGTACCTTGGTTGCAGGCACATCCCCAGTGGGGAGTGTGCAGGAGGCAGCTGATCGATGTTTCTCTCTCATCGATGTTTCTAACTCTCTATCCCTCTCCCTTCCCTCTCCCTTCTTCTCTGTAAAATAATCAATAAAATATATTAAAAAAAAGAGAGTATTTAGAGTATTTCTAATCCTATCTAATAATAGACAAACATAGTAATTAACCATACCTCTGACACGCTTACCATTGGCTAATCAGGGTGATATGCAAATTAACTGCCAACCAAGATGGCGGCCGGCAGCCAGGCAGCTGAAGCGGACAGGAGGCTTGCTTGCTCCAGTGATGGAGGAAGCCAACGTTCCCTGCCTGCTGCCACCCAGCTCTGAGCTGCACTCTAAGCAACTATGTTGCAATTATAGAAGCTAAACAATCCCCAGAAACCTGCTTTCAGCCAGCTGGGCCTCAGAGCTGGAGTAGCAGCAGTGTTTCAATTATAGAAGCTAAACAAAGTCCAGATACCTGCTTTCAGCAGCTGATGTCTCAGAGCTGGAGCTGAGCCTCAGAGCTAAAGCCGGCTCTCAGCTCCAGTGACAGCCATAGAAGGTAAATAAATCCCAGAATAAAAAAAAAGAAAAGAAAAAAAGGAGAGGTTGGGAGCTTCAGTCACCTGCCAGCCTGAAAATGGCCCTCAGCCCCTCACCCAGACTGGCCAGGCACCCCAGTAGGGACCCCCACCCTGAAGGGGGTGTGACCAGCTGAAAACAGCCATCAGCCCCTTATCCAGCCTGGCCAGGCACCCAAGCGGGACCCCCACACTGATCCAGGACACTCTTCAGAGCAAATCAGCCAGCCCCCACCTGTGCACCAGGCCTCTGTCCTATATAGTAAAAGGGTAATATGCAAACTGACCCTAACAGCAGAAGGACTTGGAATGACTGGTCACTATGACACACACTGACCACCAGGGGGCAGACACTCAATGCACGAGCTGCCCTCTGGTGGTCAGGGCGATCTCACATGTGCGGAGCTCTGCTCAGCCACAAGCCAGGCTGATGGCTGCCAGTACAGCAGTGGTGGTGGGAGCCTCTCCTGCCTCCTCAGCAGCACTAAGGATGTCCAACTGCAGTTTAGACCTGCTCCCCGCTGGCAAGTGGACATTCCCCGAGGGCTGCCAGGCTGCCAGAGGGATGTCTGATTGCCATCTTAGGCCCAATCCCCCGGGGAGAGGGCCTAAGCCAGCAGGTGGTCATCCCCTGAGGGGTCCCAGACTGCGAGAGGTCACAAGCCGGGCTGAGGGATGCCCTCTCCCACCCGAGTGCACAAATTTTTGTGCACTGGGCCTCTAGTCCTATATAATAAAAGCATAATATGCTAAGTGTCCAACCTTTTGGTTAATTACTTGACCAGTCACTATGACACTCACTGACCACCAGGGGGCAGACACTCTGACCGGTAGGTTAGCTTGCTGCTGGGGTCCAGCTGACTGGGACTGGGTGAGAGGGCCATGCATGCCCTGGAGCCATCCTGCAGTCCATACCGGCCAGCCCAATTTACCCCGATCAGGGCCAACTGGCCAACCTCCTGCAGTCCTTCCCCAGCCGATTGGCCCCCATTGGCCCCCATCGGGACTGGGAGAGACAGCCCAAATTGGCCAATCACAAGCCAGGCCAAGGGACCTCACCCATGCATGAATTCATTCACTGGGCCTCTAGTTGGGAGATAAAGAGTTATTGAAGCCAGTTTATCCCCTAGTGTGGAATACTTCCCTGTTTTAGACTTTGGTTTGTGTGTTATACCAATGGTCCTTAGTCACTCCTCCAGCATTTAGTATTTCAGACCCCATGGCAGTGCGGGGGGGAGAGGTCAGGGTCCTTCCACTTCCCCAGAGATTGAAGTTCTTAGCTGCAGAAGAGACCCACTGACAGTGGAGAACCTACACATTGCAAGGGGCTGACTTGTGTGCACCATCTCTTTTCTTCCTGTAAGTAAACCCTGTCCCTCTGAGCCTTTTGTGCATGATGTCTATTCACAGCAACCTCAGTTATGTACTGTATTTTTTTCCTGAGTGGCACTTATCTGCCTCTGAACTGTGGCCACACTCATGTTGTATTCTATCCTCTGACACAGCCCAACTTCTCAATGAGCAATGAGACATCTTTATATTAGTTGGGAGCAACATTACTCCCAGTTTCTTCCATCCTGGGCAAATAATCTTGAATTTGGAACTATGATGCACATTTTTGTCTTAAATAAGGCAAATCAAGGTTTTCTTTATTATAAAATTGTAGTTATTCTTTAAAGTTTTTCATATAGCTTTAATTAATATGAATGTCAGCTGAAAGTCTGAAATAGCATTGAATCCATAAAAGGAATTTACTTTCTAATACAACTGTTATTTTTATGGTTTTTCAAAATTAAAAATTTAAATGCAATGATATTGAAGTGAACCAATGTGGCTCAATTGTATAAATAAGTTTAATTATATGGAAGTGTTTCACTAACACAATAATGATCACACATTTCCCAACTCCACTAAATTAAACAGACAGCTGCGATTCAGTCTGCAGTCAATCCTTGATTACATTCTTCATGTTGTTTCCTGGATATTGTTAACCTAAAGATAAAAATCCAGAGTGAGAGGCAGCAAGTCTTTATTTGACATCAAAGAATAGATATTCAGGAAGCACTAATTCAGGAAGAAACCCAGAGGTGTTCTGTTCATGATTTGAAGCAAGTGTTTTTTGAGAACGGGAACTGAAATAATTACATGAATAGTAAGAATTTTTACTGGTCCTAATAAGCCAAATTATTTTTTAGCTAAACATGTGGTGCTAATTCTAAGGAAAGTCTTCAATTTTCAGTGCTTGTAGTCAAGTTGTCTGCTTTCCTCTTAGCTTTACAAACAGTTGTCTATTCATAATTACACATTTCCAAAAAGTATTTTAAAAAATTGTAACACAAATATACCCTAACTATTTGTCTATATATTCCAAAATTAAATTAGAAAAACAAGGATAAGTGTAATTCAAAGGCCACTGATTAGGGAAGAAATTTATATTAAAATATATGAATGAATGATTTATGCCATTGAACTACTACATAATGAATTGGATTTAATAGCATTTAGAAAGCTATGTAAACCAATACAGAATAATTCATAATTTAATATTGATGGCAAACATTTTAGCAGTAAAATATGTATGAAAAAGGAGAAATCTATTAAAGATGTATGTAAAAAAAAGTTGATGACATTTGGAAAACAGCATGTCAAACTGATTTTATTAGAAAGCTTTTTGGAATAAGAAAATCAGATTGCAAGATAAAGCATTTTTTAATGACATGTTGTAAATTGTTTTGATGGTTTTAAAAAAGAGAAGCTATGTTGGACATATATACCATAATTTAAACAATGAATGAGAGAACCAAAAATGTAAAGTAAAGGATTGAAAAAACATCATAAACTATAAATTGCTCTTCTGGACATTATATATATAATACTTCTCCAGGTTTAATGGCTATACTCATTCAAATAATAAACAAATAATAATTATAATGTCTTACTTCTCTGAATATCCTATCTAATAAAGAGGTAATATGCAAATTAACCATCACTCCAGCACACAAATGGCCACCCCCATGTGGTCAAAGATGGCTGGCAGAGGAGGGCAGTTGGGGGCGATCAGGCCTGCAGGGGAGGACAGTTGGGGGTGACCAGGCCTGCAGGGGAGGACAGTTAGGGGCTGTCAGGCCAGGAGGGGTGCAGTTAGGCATCAATCAGGCTGGCAGGGGAGTGGTTAGGGGGTGATCAGGCTGACAGGCAGAACAGGTTAGGGGAAATCAGGCAGGCAGGCAGGTGAGCAGTTGGGAGCTAGCAGTCCTGGATTGTGAGATGGATGTCCGACTGCCCGTTTAGGCCTGATCCCATTGGACATCCCTCGAGGCGTGCCAGGATTGGAGAGGGTACAGCCTGGGCTGAGGGACACACATCCCCCGTGCATGAATTTTGTGCACTGGGCCTCTAGTATCATATAATAAGATGGGTTCTTGTAAGTATTAAAACATAGATCCATTTAAAGATAGCAAGTTCCTAAAGACATAAATGGATATATCAGTGGTAAAGAACAGGATTCTTCAATTTTTTTGTTTCTATAATGTCTTCCCCTAAAATAACTTTCTTCTCATTGCACAATTTTTATTTTTTGTAACACCATTAATTATACTAATATCATTTTACTTATTAGTTGCAAAGTCTGCAATATCCAGTGTATTTATAGATATTTTAAAATAAAACTCTTATGATACTGTTTAAAATGTATTGTGAAATCTAAGTAAATAGAGATTTGATACTAATCATAATCATACATAATCATGTCTTTAAAATATACATAAATAATATTTCCTGATAACCAAAATTTATTGCATTTTTTAATTGAACTTGTAATTTCTACTCTGCTTTCCCCACATATTTAATAATCTATTTCTTGGCTTAAATTTTTTTATTGATCTTCCTTCTTATTTCTCTGCAACAACTACAACTTCAGGTTCAGAGTTGTCTTTCTTCTTTTTTTTTTTAAGTTACTTTAGATTTATCTTGCACACAATTTACCAAAATAACCCAAATGCATTACACATTTTGATGAGTAATTATGAACACAAAGCAAATTCTGATTAGGGATGTACTTCTAAATGACATGGAGGGGCATAAAATTTTTATATCAAAGCATGTCAAATCAAAGAGATAGCTATAAAAGGAAGTTTCTCTGTGTGGGGTTTTATTCAACCTAAAAATATCAGTCAATGTTTTGAATTCCTTCTGAGCAATACTCCAAAAAACACATAATAATCTATTATGAAAATTATTTATAACAATCTTACCTGTCAAGTCAACTGCTTTCTTCTTTAACTTTGTAGCTCACTATAATCCTATCTAATAAAAGAGAAACATGGTAATTGGCGTACGACTGCTACCCTTCCCATTGGCTAATCAGGGCAATATGCAAATTAACTGTCAGCCAAGATGGCGGCCGGCAGCCAGGCAGTTTGAAACTAACATGAGGCTTGCTTGCTTCAGTGACGGAGGACTCCAATGTTCCCCGCCTGCTGCTGCAGGCCTCTGAGCTGAAAGCAACTATGTAACAAACATAGAAGCTAAAGAAAACCCCAGAAACCTGCCGGGTTCGCAACATTGTAAGCAAAGGCCAGAAACCTACTTTCAGCAGTGGAAGCCTAAGAGCTGGAGCCAAGCCTCAAAGCTAAAGCTGGCCCAGAATAAAAAAAGAAAAAAAGAAAAAAAGGAGCAGTTGGGAGCTTCAGTCACCCCCAGCCTGAAAACAGCCCTCAGCTCCTCACCCAGACTGGCCAGGAACCCCAGTGGGGACCCCCACCCTGAAGGGTGTGTGACCAGCTGCAAACAGCCATCATCCCCTCATCCAGTATGGCCAGGCACCCCAGTGGGGACCTACCCTGATCCAGGATACCCTTCAGGGCAAACCAGCCGGCACCCACCCATGCACCAGGCCTCTACTCTATATAGTAAAAGGGTAATATGCCTCCCAGCACCGGGATCAGCGTGACAGGGGGCAGCGACCAAACCCCCTGATCGCCCTGTGGCTCTGTGTGTGACAGGGTGCGGCACCCCAATTCCCCCCACACACACGGGCCCTGCTCTGTGTGTGATGGGGTAGAGCCATAACCTCCCCATCGGCCCTGCCCTGAGTGTGACAGTGCCCGCACCCCAACCCCCTGATCGGCCCTGCTCTGTGCATGACAGGGGGCTGCGCCCCAACCCCCTGATCGGCCCTGCTCTGTGAGTGAGTGACAGGGTACAGAGCCCCAACCCCCCTGATGGGCCCTGCTCTATGAGTGACAGGGGGAAATGCCCCAACCACTTGATTGGCCCTGCTCTGTGCATGACAGGGGGATGGCGCCGCAACCTCCCCATCGACCCTGCCTTGAGTGTGACAAGGGATGGTACCCCAACCCCCAAATCGGCCCTACCCTGAGCGTGACTAAGGGTGGAATCACAACCTCCCGATCGCCCTGCTCTGTGTATGACAGGGGGCGGTGCCCCAACTCCCCAATCGGCCCTGCTCTGAGCCTGACCAGGGGCTGCACCTAGGGATTGGGCCTGCCCTCTGCCACCCGGGAGCAGGCCTAAGCCAGCAGGTCGTTATCTCCCGAGGGGTCCCAGACTGCGAGAGGGCACAGGCCAGGCTGAGGGACCCCCCTCCCCGCTGAGTGCACAAATTTTTGTGCACCGGGCCTCTAGTATAAAATAAAATGAAATAAAAATAAAAGGGGAAACCACTTGAACTGCTCATGGATTTGTTACCAGCTTTGGGGTTTTTGGGCTCCCCAATATAGAAATTAAGGAAAAAGTCCAGAGAAATTTCCAGACAGATTTTATTAAGTTTATGATTGAGCACAAGGGAGACACTCCCAAGAGAAACACGGTTTTGGGGTGCTCACCAATTGGCTTGAGGAAGAAGCTTTTATTGGTCAAGGATGGGAGTGCTCACACAAACTTTGAGCAGAGTGGAATTTTTCACATTGAGGTAGGAGAAGGAAGAGGTTAGAAGAATGAAAAAATTCTGCATTTTCTGAGCAGGGACTGGGAGTGGTCATGACATTCTTGTGGTTTTACTTATTTAATATTTCTTCTGGCCATCTGGTATCCTTGGGATCCCAGGCCATTGATTTTTTTTTCAGCATTTCAAATTTTTCACTCTGTTAAGAGTCCTAAACTATTTTTGTCCATATGTTTGTGTTGTTATGGTTGTTGTTTGCTTTTAAGCATTTATTGAGTTATAACATGTTACAAAGTGCAACTATTTAAATTATACCATTGAATGGCTATTAGTGTATTTTCAGAGTTGAACAAACATCATCATGATCTAATTTTAGAAAATTTTCATCACCTTGACTAGAGTAATGATAAAAATAATAATTTTCCAATTAGTAAGCCATCCTAGCACAATGCAGCATAGTATAATTCAGTTTTGCTATAAGGATGTGTCTGGTTGGGTTGTGATTTTTACAGGCAGGAGGAAAAACTGTCTTTTATCTAGGCCCTTCTCAGGCATATATTGTTAACACTAGAGTACACATGGAAACTGAAGATACAGAAAAGTATTCCCTTAAGACTCTTTATGCTTTGGTATCTTTTTAAAAGTGTTTTTATGTACTTTGTGCAGTGTGCTTGCACAAAGGATGCCATGATAGAGTAAAGCATGTTATCTTTTGAAACCCATTCCTATGTTGAGAAATCTATGTTGAGAAATAGATAATAAACTCAGCATATGAAATAGCTGCAGGAAAATTTATAGGCAGAAACACATAATTGACAATAAACAGATTTGTTATGGACATACAAAATAACTGCTTAAAATTTTTGATGAGATTATTTATTTGTGAATTCCTTGAACCAAAACATGGCTTTCTCTCTCTCTCTCTCTCTCTCTCTCTCTCTCTCTCTCTCTCTCTCTCTCTCTCTTTCTCTCTCTCTCTCTCTCCTTTGTATCCCACTATTTTTAAAGGTGTTTTATCCTTATGTAAAGTGATCCTTTGACTTGGTAACTTATGACTCTGTTTATGTCACATGCTGAAGGCAGCTTCTGGAGTCTCAGTTAACCTATCAGGTCACTGTAACCTAAAAAATTCTAAGTAGTCCTTTTGATACATTGGATCAGATAGTTAGTATATGTTTAGATTCAATATTTTCCCCCAGTATATCTGTTAGCAGCAATTAATCATTGCTTCATGACATTTTCAGAGAGTCATCTGAGAAAAATGCAGATCCCCAAATCTTATCCTATGTTTTTACTTTTTAATTGTTTATTAAATGAAATGATAATAAATATGCTCATTTTTAAATTTTTTTGCTTCCAATCCTTCACTCCAACACATTATCTCTCTCTTCATCATCATGCAGTGTATATTTACACAAAGATACTCTCAAAAGGCAATAACATTCTGTTAAGGTTCACAATGTCAATACATATGATCATTTCAGTGAATTTGGTGAAATATTTAATCCATAATCAATATTGAAAAATACCCATATGAACATCAGTTTAATTTTTTACTGAATGCTGGATATATATCCCTTTTGAATTGGCATTCAACTTCTGTTAAAAGACATAGATAATAAGAGAATACATTAATTTATGAGGCAACACTTTCTAATTTTCCAATTTTTGTATAAATGTGACTGTTACAAAGATGTTCCTTATTTTAACTTATTACTAACTATATCTGAATAACTTCAATCTCTTGGTTCTATGTCCAGCTCATAGGTGAATGTTGGTAATTCTTCAGAAGCTAAACTTTTCTATTTAAAGTAAAAATTATAATAAGAAAAATCAATAGCACTAAGATCATTACATTATCTAGAGTCTTTGAGATTATTAAAATCAAATCATATGTTTAATCACAGTCACTAAAAATAGCCAAGTGAATATGTAATTTTAATTTATTGAATCAGAAAGCATTGATGGTGTGCCAGTTCCTGTGCTTAGTCATCTTTTTCTATGAGGCAGCTAATGTAATAGGACCTTTGATATTTTCTGTAGGATGGTGAAAAAGAAAATAAGAAAAAATGTATAGAAGAAAGGAGAGAGGTAGTGAAACAGAGGAAACATATCTTTTCTTCCCCCACATGACAGTTGTGCAGGTTATACAAAATCTTAGACCAGCCACAGTTTTTTTTAATCCTCACTGAAGGATATTTTTTAAATTGATTTTTACAGAGGGAGAGAAAGAAAGAGAGCGAGAGAGAAAGAGAGAGAGGAAGAAAACATTCAAGTTCAATAGAAACATCGACTGGTTGTTTCCCATATGTCTTAACTAGGCATTGAACCCACAATCTAGGTATGTTACCTGACCGGGAATAAACCCACAACCTCTGGTGTGCCCGAGGATGCTACAACCAACTGAACCATCAGGCCAAGGTGGACCAGTCACATTTTGTGTGTGTGTGTAAAAATTAAAAGTCATAAAATGACCACAAATCCAAATATATGTAAAATAGTCTAAGTGAAATTTGTAGAAAATGCATAATATCATTGAAAAAAAAGAAGAAAATTATGAGTTCCTGTTTTTATAAGTGATCTTAAAATATCTAAAGGAATATATGGTGGAAATTATAAAAGTATTAGCAGAAAAATCAAGAAAATACTAACAACAAAATAGGGCATTGAACAAACAAAAAAAGTTCTTCTCCATGATGATTAGAAGAGAAAAAAGTTGTGGCAAACTAAAGAATACCCTAAACAAACAACAGTGAAAGGTAAGATGAGAATACAATTTTTGTTTCCCTGAAATGGGAGTAACCTGATACAACATGGTTATTATGTTAGGCTTTGAAAGCTTTGGGTGGTGTCAGCATTCCAGGGAGCTCTCTGAATTTCATGGCATTGTAGTAAGCCATCTCAGGATGAGTACACTGACTCTGAAAGATCATTTTACTTTCCACTTTCGAAACATTAATTATAATTTTATGGGATGTATTTATAAATCAGAATGCAAATGTCACTAAAACAAGAAATGGAGCAAAAAACCATGCTACATAGATAAAAATTGCATGTATAATAATTTAACAGAGATCCAGTAATTTTATATCTTAATAACAAATTGAAGACTATTTTAGTTCCAAAGCTCCTAGCATATAAAAGATAAAATAAAGTTTAATAGAAAAGTTAATTATGAAATTGTATTTTTATAACTATTAACGAATGACTGGAAGAATTGTGGCAGAAGAAGAAATTTTGGAAGTTGTTCCAAATGATTTTATAAAAAGCATTAAAATAAGAAATTTTAGGTTTATAAAAAATAACATAAGTGAAACTAATAGATTTGCAAACTTACATATACACTATATTTATCAGTTAAAAATTATGCTAACATATAAATACACAGAATTATAATAGATGAATGAACAGATACTGTCATTTGTAACATTGACTGCATAAGGACAAAGACATTATTTTATTCATTGCTGTATGCTCACATCTAAGAGAATCACTCATGATATAATTACGGAATAGATGATTGGTGGATTTCTGAGTGGTTAGATGCTGAGACTTAGTTCCTTCTTAATAAAATTGAATGAAGAAAAGTCAAGTTTCTGAATATTTCCAGGTAAGGCCATAATCATGATGAGTTACTTCACTGTCTATTGCTTGGTAAATTACTTGAACATGTTTTTCAAATTTGATAATCAGTAGGAAATGTGTGTCTATAAAAAATAAATTTAAGTTTCAAGAACAAAACAGACTTGTCATAGAGATATAACCTGATATTGAAAGGAGTTTTTTTGGGTAAAATAAGAATTTTGGGGGGTGAAATGGGCAGGTTTAGAAAATTTTAAAAATTAATGAGTCCAAAAGGAGACATATGTAATACTCTTTGTAATACTTTAAGCAATAAAACAAAATTGAAAATAAAATTAATTAATTAATTAATGAGTCCATGGGGGGAAAAAAAACACAGGGCTACAGAGTTGCAAATGGATACATTTCCATAAGATAAGGGAGCTGGGAGCAGCAGAAGTTACATTTCCATAAGACAAGGGAGCTGGGAGTAGCAAAAGTACATATCTACAAAATAAGGGAAGGAGATAGAAAGCCCAGAGGGAATAGGGGAACAATGAGGGAGGAGGGCCTCATGTCTCCCATGTGAGGTTCGACTTTTGGGCTCAGAAGTTGCTATAGTGACCAAATTAGAGGTGACGGTGACCAATCAGAGGGGATATCAAGGCACGAAGATCTGCAGCCTTTATAAACCACTAGAGGCCTGAAATTCGTGCATGGGGCAGGGGGACGAGGTATGTGTGTGTCCTTCAGCCCAGCCTGCACACTCTCCAAGATGGGACCCTTCGAGGGATGTCCCACTGCCTGTTCAGGCCCAATGCACGGGAATCAGGCCTAACCAGCAGTTAGACATCCCTCTCACAATCCAGGACTGCTGGCTCCCAACCACTCATCTGCCTGCTTGCCTGATTGCCCCTAACTGCTTCTGCCTGCCAACCTGATCAATGCCTAACTGCTCCCCTGCCACCTTGGTTGCCCCTAACTGCCCTCCCCTGCAGGCCTGATCTCCCACAACTGTCCTTCCCTGCCGGCCATCTTGTGTCCACATGGGGGCGGCCATCTTTGACCACATGGGTGCGGCCATCTTATGTGTTGGAGTGATGGTCAATTAGCATATTACTCTTTTATTAGATAGGATAGGGAAAAGAAACTCAGTGGGACTCTTTCCCCCTTCCCAAATGGGAGTCTGCACTTTTCTTCAATAAATTTCCACCTTTACTATACCATCTTCAGTCTATGGTTTCATTCTTCGACTCTGATGAACAAAGAGCCTGGGAAAGGCCATCCTGACCAGGGAACACCACACACTCCAGTCCAAAAATCCTGTATCAACATTTTGTGTTCTACTTTATTCCATTCAAACATATTTGATTGAAAGTTAGCAAAGGTATTCCAGATGTGGTAATGAGACACAACTCTAATTTAGAGCAATCCCCAGATTTTGTAGTTGTGACCAGAAGTACGTATTTACTGCAATTTATTCAGTTAAGTAATTAAATAATACCTCAAAATTTTTGAGACCTAGCAGAGCACTTTTTAAAATATATGTATTTTTTATTGATTTCAGAGAAGAAGGGAGAGGGAGAGAGAGATGGAAACATCAATGATGAGACAGCATCACTGATCATCGCCTGCCTCCTGCACGCCCCCCACTGGGGATTGAGCCCACAACCTAGGCATGTGCCTTTGACTGGAATTGAACCCAGGACTCTTCCGTCAGCAGGCTGATGCTCCACCCACTGAGCCAAACCAGCTATGGCTAGCAGAGCACTTTTTCATCACTATATTTAAAGTCAGTATTTATATTCAGACTTCAAATAATCAAATAAAGTTGAGGAGATAGAATAGGGCTAGGTAGTCAGTGCCAGGACCATGGGGGTAGGAAGTAGAACCAGGGAACCAAACCAGCTGGGTGGAGAAGACTAGATCCAGCTAGGCAAAATTCCTAAGGCAACCCTGCTGGGCAGGGAAAGAAGGGTGAGAAGGAGATGTGAGCTTTAAAATGTATGGATGTTGCTAAGACAGGCAGCTTGCAGATAATCAATCCCAAGGATATTACTAAGGCAGCATTCTTTGAAAGATCCTATCAAAAGCCAGTAAAACATATACCCACCCCTAGACAAAGAAGCACACTCCTCCTCTCTCTGGTGCATTGGCTCTCCTATTGCAGGATATATACTCCCCTGGGTCCATGGGCTTTTGGTTGTATGTGACTCCACACATGAACTGATGAATTTTAATTAGCTTGGATGCTGAACTACATCCAGCTGCAACATGGAACGGAAGCTCTGGACATGGCCTGTTTTGAGCTCTCTTGGAACCCCAGCTTCACCTTTTCCAGGGCTGGCTTAAGGGGCAGGGGACTTTGGAACCTGAGAAAAAGAATCTTCTCCTGTAACTCACTTTGGGCCCCCTCCCTGTTTCTCCTTGTGGGAGGGAGTCAATCTATCTCTCAACAAACTTTGCTTCTGCTTACCATATTTGTCCTTGATTTTATCCTTAATTCCTTGATTTTGTGAGACAATGAACCTGGACCCAACCACCACATTTTGGTTTCAAAGCTATGACCAAAAAAAATAGGAATTAACACTGTTACAAGTTTTTAAACTTGAATACTTGATAAGTAATATTAAATACTAGAGGCCTGATGCAGGAAGATTTATGCAAGAATAGGCCTTCTTTCCTCTGGCTGCCAGCACCGCCTTCGCTCCGGCTCACCTTGTTGTGTCAATTTGCATATTCCCTCCTTATTGGCTGTGGGTGTCGCCATCTTTGTCATGAAGTATGGTCAATTTGCATATTCCATCTTTATTAGATAGGATGTTTAATTGAATTATCTACCAAACATAATCAGTTATTATAACTAAAATAAAATAAAAATTTCAAAATCTCTTTGTATTTGTTCACATTCAGAGCAAGGCTGATAAATATTGTTTCACCTGTCAAAGGAGCTGAATGCAGGCATTTTTTAAAATTGAATTTACTTATATCTTTTCTCTTTTATCTTTTCTCTCTTCTATTTCCCTTTCTTTCAAAAATATGGATTATCATCTCTCTTTTACACATCCATTCATACAACCACACAGGCCTACACAAAAAATGCCAAACAATAAGTTTATAGGTAAAAGAATTCTATTAAGAACTTATGATGAATTCAGAACTAGGTATCTCATTTGTATTTATTTATATGTAGTCCTCATGTGAGAAATAAAATTTCAAATGAAGCATTTGGATTTTTAAAATTGAATTTATTGGGGTAGCATTGGTTAACATAGGTCCAGGTGTACAATTCAATAATACATCATTTGTATATTGTATTGTGTGTTCACCACCCTGAATCAAGACTCCTTCCATCAGCATTTATGACCCTTTGCCATTTTCTCCCTTCCCCCACCCCCATTAACCTCTTGTAATCACCATACTCCATACTGTTGTCTGTGTTTATGAGTGTTTTTTTCCTTTGCTTAATATCTTCACTAGCCCCTGTAACTGTTGTCAGTCTGTTCTCTGTATCTGTGAGTCTGTTTCTATTTTATTGATTAGTTTGTTTTGTTCATTAAATTCCATATATAAGTGAAATCATATGCTACTTGTCTTTCTCTGACTGGCTTATTTCACTTAACATAAGATTCTCCCCATCCATCTACACTGTTGCAAAAGATAAGACTTCCTTCTCTTTTAAGGTTAAGTAGTATTTCATTATGTAAATGTACCACAGCTTTTTCATACATTCATCTGCTAATTAAGAAAGTCATTTAATAAAACTCAACATTTTCATAAAAGGTTATCCATGTAATTCATCCACTTATTTATGCCAATTTCTTTTAAAAAGGAATTAAACCAGGAGGCATTTAATTAATATTTAATAAGTTATCATTCCTCCAAAAGGGTTTATTATAATAATATTTGGTAAACATAATAGTTATAAACTATATAACGTGATAAGTTTATGTATATAAAAGGCTAAGTGGCTGTCAGTTTGTCCAACCATCTGACCCACCGACTGGCTGGTACATGTGGCATGCACTGTCAATTTAAAAATAAATGGTGACTCGCGCATGCACGATACATATAAAGCTCTCACTGGCACCAATTGCATGCATGTGTTTCCAACTAACATGATTGAAGCTGAAGTATTAACAGGATCTGTGGAAGGAGAGGTTGTTCTGAGTCCAAGAATTGATTTGTCCCCGTCTGACACTGGCCTCCCATTTAAATTAATTCAAAGACAGTTTCTCATGATGCCAGCATTTGCAATGACTATTAATAAATGACAAGGAAAAACTCTAGACAGAGTAGGAATATTCCTACTTAAGCCCGTTTTTGGATATGGTCAGTTATATGTTCTTTCTCTCGAGTTCGAAGAGTGTATGACGTTAAAGATAAAGTTGTAGATACTCCATCACAAGGGAAATTAGTTTTTACTCTTAATGTGGTATACAGGGAGATACTAGAACAAGTTTAATCAATTTATCAATCATTGTTTTAATCAATGTTGTTTTTATATCATGTTTTTGTTGTTTATATATCATGTTTTTTGTTTTATATCATGTCTTTGTTGATGTTAAATCATGCGGTTTTTTATTTCCTTATAAATTTATATATTATTTTCATATACATTTTACTCATTTTCTTTCATCTCTGACACTTCTATTATAGAAAAATGGCGAATAGTGATACTAAAATATTTCTTCTAATTAATTTCCTTTCAATATGCATGAATCCGTGCACCGTGCCACTAATACATAAATAAGTGTAGTAAAATATAACATTTTTTCAAAGAATGAAGTTTACTATATCTATATGCTTGAAATTTTAAATATGAGAGATTCAATCAAACTTTCAATTTTATTATTAATGGTCTATAACAGTGATGGCGAACCTATGACACGAGTGTCAGAGGTGACGCAAGAACTCATTTTTTTTGGTTGATTTTTCTTTGTTAAATGGCATTTAAATATATAAAATTAATATCAAAAATATAAGTCTTTGTTTTACTATGGTTGCAAATATCAAAAAATTTCTATATGTGACACGGCACCAGAGTTAAGTTAGGGTTTTTCAAAATGCTGACACGCCGAGCTCAAAAAGTTTGCCATCACTGGTCTATAACATAGTAAGTAACCAGAGCATCAAGACATATGGTTTTATGTTCCAAAGAATTCCTTTGCTATCTAACCATACACTATGAACATGCATTAAGTTAGGTTAAATTAGGCTTAAATTCCAGACCAATATCTAAAACCTATAGGCAGCTCTGTTACAAAAAAAAATTGTTAAAGTAGTAAAATGAAAAAAAAGTAATCAAAATGAAAAAAACAATTAAAAATAATGAAGAATGGAAATGAATGACACTATTACATAACATGCATTATTATATAACTATATTAAGTATTTGTATTCATTTTGTTATGGCCTAAACAATATTAATTATAAAATGTCTGTAATTTTGATATTTAAAATATTATAAAATCATTTTAACAAAAGCCTAAGTTATTTAACAGGCTTATTTATTAGTTTAAAGTGTTGCTTTTTCTTTATATTATTTTTCAGAAAGAGAAAGCCCCTAAACTGGTTTCAAATACTACAATTTATTTATATTCCTATGACTACACTTTCAGTAAACATACATTAGTAATCTTCATCAATTAACAGTAATGGCTAGAAGGAGTAACGTTTATATAGATCCTAATCAGATATTCATCTCAAAATGTTTAAAATTTAGATTTGCTATACCTCTCAAAAAAGTTGTTGAAAATAAGTTGAATTTTAAATCATGAAAATTCATGTGTCAAAATATTTTATCTTTTGGAAAAGAACTGTACTTATTCTCTCTCTCTCTATCTATTTATCTCTCATAATTTTAATAAAAGAAACTTAA
Organism: Myotis nattereri; assembly: GCF_964212035.1. Classification (NCBI taxonomy): domain Eukaryota; kingdom Metazoa; phylum Chordata; class Mammalia; order Chiroptera; family Vespertilionidae; genus Myotis; species Myotis nattereri. The sequence continues at coordinate 83,394,972 of NC_138077.1, forward strand.
TGAAAATACTTGTTTATTTGGTAAATAAAAGAAGAATTTTTTCATTTCTATGTACCCATCTCACATCTTACTTTTATCATTTTGTAAAAACAAGAAAATAAGAAATGAGTTCAAAACACATATACATGTGGAGAATACTTTGGCACATGTATGGTTTAAAACTATTTTCTTTTTTCTGGTTATTACACAAAAGATGTATATATTTATAAATAGGCAGTTTCATTTACATCACAAAGCAGACTAGAATCTTAAAACTGACAAAGGTAAGTTCGTGTTATTTGCCATTGTTGTCTATGTGCAAGATCCAGTGTTCTTTCTGCCCTTTGTTTTGGGAAATCTCCTGGGATTAAATATTTAAGTCTAGTGTGATTGTGACACCTTCTGTTCTACAAGATCGTCTGTCTTAAAAGATAGCAAACTGCAGAGAATTAAGAAATTGATTTTGCCCAGTTTTAACTTAATGAAAAACAACCTGGTTTCAATCACACTGGAAGGTGAGAGATAGAGTTGCTTATTAAAATCTCTATACATTGGAAGTCCAGCAACTCTCTGTCTGTATAGATAAGATGTAACAGAAGAGAGTGGTCTCTAGTAAAATAAAACAAAACATATTGACAGGACAGACATCATTATGCCACATGTGTGTTTTGAAATTTTCAAATAAAGGAATCACATAAGAAGGTTCATATTATCTTTGTTATTTAGGTCAGCAAAATAAAAGACAATAGATTTATTTGCAAAATTCTTTGATATGAAAGAAAAGATTTCAAGATATATAGAAAGAAACTAACCATTTTCTTAGTATACAGAAACCTTGACTTATATAAATTTGGCCAATAGATATGTCTGAATGATAAACTGACTAGAATTTTTGTGCCTCCTCAGTGGATGAAAGGGAGCCACTTTGTAGCCATTGAGTTCAAGTCTCTTTCTCCTAAGGAAATGTATTTTCTTTATTTTATGATTCTGCCCAGGAGGGTTAAAATACCCTTACCTACCCCATTTAAAGACAAATAAATTTTTAGTCTCTAGTTATGCCCAAATAAGTAGATCGTAGTAAAATGTTATTTAGCTAGAGAAAACCATGCTTCTTAGAGTTCAATGCATACAAATTTTAAGACAAATTCTTTGTTGTTTGATGTTTTCTTTGATATGTTTATTAACATCATCAACATCAATTAAGAAAAATAAGCTTTGCTACTATGGATTTGTGATACAGAATCCAATATATGCAATTATTTTAGAACTAATTGTTCTCCTTCATTTCAGTAAATGTACAAAGTCCAGAATATGACAAATAAATAGTGTTTTTCAAATTAAAATAGTATTTTCAAGATTTTTTAAATGATAAATTATCACATTATAAATTGTATTTTACACATCACTAAACTTTTACAAAAAGAGAAAGAAAACCCTACACAGACATATATATGCCAAGAAATGCAAACTGACATTTGCTAAATGTTGCAACACTAAGACATTTTTGTACAGAATTCTGAATAAACTTTATTAGTCTGTACTTTTAAAAATAAGACATTGATTTGAAAGATTGTTGCTCTGCGCTGTTTGTTGTTTTTTTAATTGCTTGTTTTAAATATTTAAGCCTAGCCACTTGCCTTAAAGCTTGCAAATAACTTCCATTCTACAAATGATACACATAATCGCATACTGGTGAAAACCAAAATGTGGGTGTTTTGAGTCCGAGTTCTTGTCTCACAAAAATCAAGAATGAAGTCACTGACAAAAATGATTAATGGAACCAAAGCTTATTGAAAAAAACAAACAAACAAACAAAACAGTCCTGGAAAAGGAGTACCTAAGGGTTCCAGGAGCAGCCCAGTGACCAGAGCTTCCTTTCCATGTTACAGTCAGGAGTAGGTTAGTATCCAAGCGAAGTAAATCCTAATAGTCCATGTTGAAGGCCCACGTGGCCACAAAGCAGGTGGGTGATGGGGGATGTGTTTCCCCTGCAACAGGAATGTCGGGTATCCATTGTTGGCTGTGCTCTGGAGAAGGGAAGGGGAGGAGAAGCGCAGGCTTTTTAATTTAGGGGGTGGAGGCAGTCTTCTTGGTTCCTGACTGGTTATCTGCAAGCTGACAGTCTTGGCAATATCCATACATTTTAAAGTTCATGTCTCTGTGTGCACCCTTCCTCCCGGGCCCAGTTGGGGTGTCTTAGTAACTCCGCCTAGCTGGGTCTTTCGTTTCACTTCCTCCCATGATCCTGACCCTATCTACCTAACTTTCTTTTCTGTCCACTAAGTAAGGTAATTAGAAATGCTTTTGAGAAGTAAATGCTACAAAATAACAACTGAACTTTAGATATAAAAAGTTTGGGGGTCGATTTTAGAAGACTGGTTGTTATACATATTATAAAGAATAAAGAATGAAAATTCAGATTAAGTTTTGTGATTAAATGCTATGAAAATCAGATTGTTTACTAAAATATTAGGTCTCAGGACCAGTACAAGTAAAGCCAATTTTGTGACTTTCTGATAAACTTAAATATATTATTTACTATTTAAAACTGCTTATGCAATTAAGGACTTTTTACTTCAGCATGTCCTCAATGTAAAATATATAAACAACTTTGTAGCTGACTTTATTATAAAGTTTCAACATCCATTTCTAAATGTCAATATAAAAAACACTTATTTTCATTGCTGATTTGCTTTATAAATGAAGAAATTAAAGTAATGATAATTAAATATTAATAAAATAAACAACAATGTCTATGTTTTATATATTAATATTAACAAAAATAAATTAAAATTCACATTTTTATTTACTTTCAAAATAAGGATTCTGCTATCTACAAGTGTTGAAATACACTATTTTAATTAAAATATTTAAGCTTTAATATTTGGCAAAAGCTTTGTATGTATATGTCTGTATGTGAAATAAAATTAAAATTTATGAATTTGTCTATGAGCATATAAAGTTTATTCAAAGTAGAATCAATGGAAAATGCAATGCGGTCAGTGTCTCTAGATATAATTGTAAGGTATATATAATATAAACCAACATAATAGTGTATTAGAGGCTAATATCCAAAATATATAAAGTACTCATACAACTCAACAAAAGGAAGATCAACAATCCAATTAAAAAATGAACAGAAGACCTGAATAGACATTTCTCCAAAGATGACATACAAATAGCCAAGAGGCACATGAAAAAATGCTCAAAGTCACTAAACATCAGAGAAATGCAAATTAAAACCACAATTAGATTTTACTTCACACCTGTCAGAATTGCTATCATCAACAAATCAACAAACAAGTGCTGGTGGGGATGTGGAGAAAGGGAACATTAGTTCATTGATGGTGGGAATGCAGACTGGTGGAGCAACTATGGAAGACAGTATGGAGTTTCCTCAAAAATTAAAAATGGAACTTCCATTTGACCCAGGGATCTCGCTTCTAGGAATATATCCTAAAAACCCCAAAACAATAATCAGAAAGAATATATATACCCTTATGTTCATAGCAGAGTTATTTACAATAGATATGACTTGGAAATAGCCCAAGTGCCCATCAATAAATTAATGAATAAAAAAAAGCTGTGGGGCATTTATAATGTCCTACAATGGAATACTATGCAGCTGTAAAAAAGAGGGACCTCTTACCCTTTGGGACAACATGGATGGGCCTGGAAAATATTATGCTAAGTGAAAGAAGACAAACTGAAAAAGACAAATATCACATGATCTCACTTATTTGTGGAATTTATTGAACAAAATGAATTGACCAACAAAATAAGATGCAGAGCAGGGAGATATGGAACAGATTGATATACCTTGATGTGAGGTTGGGGGAATGAGAAGAGATAACCCAAAGAACTTATATGTATAGCCCATAGCAATAGGGTAGTAAAGACCTGGGGGGAGTAGAGGGGAGAGGGCATGGGAGGAGGAGGGGAAAGGGCTGGAAATGAGAGATATCTGTAATACTATCCTATCTAATAATAGACAAACATGGTAATTGACCATACCTTCGCCACACCACCCATTGGCTAATCAGCACGATATGCAAATTAACCACCAACAAAGATGGCAGCTAATTTGCATACTGCAGGCAGGGCGGGACAGTGCCATCCCACCTGCTATCTGCAACCTGGAGCAGCAGTCGTCCATGTGCAACCTGACCCGGGGCGGCGGGCGGTGCAGCAATGATTGGCCAGCCTGCCCGGCCTCCATCTGGGCATCCCATGTGCGACCCAACCTGGGGCGGCCAGGCAGGGCAGCAGTGATCTGCCGGCCCACCCAGGCATCCCGTGTGAGTCCCAACCCTGGGCAGCAGGGCGGGGCAACAACAATCGGCCAGCCCGCCTGGCCACCTTCCAGGCTTCCTGTGTGCAACCTGACCCGGGGCGGCTCCCCAACCCCCAGATCGGCCCTGGCATGTGTGCGACCTGGGGTGGTGGGGTAGGCACCAAAGGATTGGGCCTGCCATCTGCCACCCTGGGAGCGGGCCTAAGCCAGCAGGTGGTTATTTCCCGAGGGGTCCCAGACTGTGAGAGGGCACAAGTGGGGCTGAGGGACACCCCCCCCCCCCCAGTGCACAAATTTTTGTGCACCGGGCCTCTATTATTTTTTATAACAGTAAAAAATATATTTTCAAATAAAAAATAGTATATTAATAACATTTATAATCAATTTAAATTGAAATTAGTTTTATATATCTGTTTATACATCTTACAATGTTAAATAATACAATGAATTAATACAAATTCAGCAGTGTTTTTCTTACAGAAATAACCAACTGTGTGGGCAGAGCAAAAGTTTTTAGTGTACACCTATAATTCTATCACCAGCCTTTATCTTTGTATGCACATGTGTGACTAAAATAAAAAATTGAATTCAGTCTTAACTGTTTACTCTTTGATTAACCACATATATAATTAATAGTTATATATCTCTTATGTTATTTAATTGCTACTAAAACCACATAGTTTGATTGAATTGCATTTTATTGTATGTCATAATATAATTTATTTTTAAAATATATTTTTTGCATCACTTGAGTTCTCATATTTCATGATTATTAAAAACAATGTGATGAACATTCAGAAATATTTAAGGACAGCCATAATTTTAGGATCGCTGAAGGAGGAATGATCAAGGTCAAAGGGGTAAATATTACGAATTTATTAGGTCATCTGGAAATCCGGATGGGCTGAGTACCAATGGTGTCAGCATCCAGGTAAGGGGAGTCAGAGATTTTTAAAGAACTCTAGGTGGGCTTTTTCTGGGCGGAGAATTCTCTGGGCAGGTCTGGATCCTAGGAAGGTCCAGAGAGGCAGGATAATGGTCTTAGCAAGTGGAATATGGTCTTAGGGAAATGGAATGTTACCTAAGAGAAAGGGCATGCCAGTTATGAAGTGGCCTAAAAGTCAGTTCCCAGGGGAGAGGGTATAAATTCAATTGTTTGATCAGCCCTAACAATAATTATTTTAAAACTAGTAGCCCATGGTGCAATATCATGCGCAGCAGGCCACCCGCTGCTTTCGCGGGAGCCTGCAGGAACTGCAGTGTACTGCTGGGAGCTGCGCTGATTCCATTGGAGCTGTGTGGCTTCCATGGGAGGCAGAAGTGAGTCTCTGGCACCCATGGGAGTTGAGAGGGAGCCGTGCCACTTCTGCAGGAACTGGGAGGAACCCATGCTGATTCTGTGGGAGGCAGGAGGGAGCCGCACTGGTTCCATGGGAGACGGGCCCACCGTCTCCTCTCTGGGTCTGCGCTCGATCACTGAGGCTGTGCGCCAGCCCTCTGTCCCTGTCTATGTCCGCTCCGGCTCCAGGGGGACCAGCCTGAGCCGGGGTGCAGTGGCTCGCCAGCCCCCTGTCTCTGTGTCTGCTCCGGGCCTCACCTGAGCGTGCAGTCTCCTCCTGTCTGGTTGTGACCCATCATGGTGTCCTGGCATAATTTGCATATTTCCTCTTTATATATATAGATAATAGAATTTTAGAAGCAGAATAGAAAGCAAAAGAATATGAAGTCTTCAAATTTATTAATGCATGTATTCATTCATACTGCTACAGGCCCCTCTCACCGACACCAGAGAGAAGTTATTGGAGAGCCCTCTGAGGTAGAGGGAAAAGACTGTCCTCACCTTGGTTCTTGTCATGCTCATATAAATTAGTTTAAGTGGGAGACTCTGGTTGCACTGTGAAAAATCTAATTCGTGGAGAAAGTAAAACCTGCAAATGTTTTAAAGGAGCAAGGCAATCAAATATATCATCTGGCTTATGAAGCTCAGCTGGGCTCTCAGCTAATCTGAAGAGCGACTGGGGGGGGATTTTCTGCCTTATATACCCTCCTCTCTATACATAAAAAATCCTCTGGGAGATATCCTGGTACAGATGAAGTCTGAAGGTCTCCTCTTTTCTTAGTTATGGCTTTCTTTGAATTTATGAGAAGCACCTGGCAATTAAATCCTGAGACTGCTAGCTTTTCTGTTTAAACAGTGGAATGAGATAAGACTGCAGTCTTTCTTCCCCTTCCTCCCTGCTGTTTTAACAGCTCCAGGATGATTTGCACTAAGTTGTCTCTGGTTAGTGATAAGTTGAATTAGGATTCCTCCTGCTCTCCCCCTTCCCTTCACCCTCCTCTCCTCATTCTTATGTGAGGAGGAGAGGTTTTAACCCTTTGTTCTCAAAAGAGGACCCTGCTACAATCTGCCTGCACAACTTTTTGGCTTTGTTTAATTTTCCTGTCTCAGTTTCCCTGTTCCACTTGCCCCAGAATTTTCCAGTTTATCATTGTCCTACAACAATACTACATTTCTATGAGCCATGTATAACATCATCCTTTTCTCTAAACCCTAAAAAACACTAATAAGTGGTTCTCCTTTAAAATAATTTTCAGTTTGCTAAATAAACAATTATCATTATTTAAAATGTGTTTTCACTTTTCTTGTGGATTTATTTTTACAGGCTATTATTCACTTATATGTCATATAAAACACCTTATTTTTACTTTTCCTAACTATTCTCTATCTTAACTGCATTTTTTTTTAGATCATTTCTAAATTTAAAAATTTGGAAAATGTATTCTGTCTAAGCAACTGAAATGTGGGGTTTGGGGTGCAGACTTTACTTCTCATGGGTCCTTTTCTTAACGAAGTTTGAAGAATAAACTCACGGAAAAACAGATTTCTTTAATAAAAATGTAGAAGTTGATTGGAATCATATACAAACTTCATCTGGGCAGGGCTGTCCCCAAAGGGAACCCTCTGGGGAGGGGCCCCCAAATGCGAAAGGCCTGCTCTCTCTCTCTAATGGGAAAAAATCTAAATAATCACAGTCTACTGAGTCTCTTTGCCTCCGGTTTATAAAGGCTGTAGCTCTTTGTCTGAACATGACCTTTTCTAATTGGTCCCTTTCCTTATTTTGGGACCCCCCTGTTTTCCTCATTGGTCATTCTGCTACATAGTATTAGTTTCAAAGCTCAAAGCTCTCTCTGTCCCCCCCCCCTTATCTTGCAACATTCCTTCATCCTTTGTGAAAATATGTTTCTTTCTTCCCAATATCATGTGACTTTTCTTTATCCTCTGTGAATGTATGTCTTCCTCCCCCCTTATCCTGTGGCATTTTTCTGTCCTCTGTACAAGTAAGATAAGCATTTTGGTGTCTCCAAGCCCCCATCTATGCATTCCTCTCCCATGGACCCTCTCTCAGTTGTCCTAACCGGAGATGTTTTATTACCCCTATGGCTCTTTCAGCTGCTCAGGTCAGGGATGCTTTTGATCTACCTTATGGCCATTTTAATCACTCAGGCCCAAAAATGCCTCCATCCTTCCTGTCTGCCTTATTAAGCTAGCTAGCTAACTCTTATCACAATCCTATATAATAAAAGCCTAATATGCTAATGATATGCTAAGGCTGCTCAATTGCTCACTATGACATGAACTGACCACCAGGGGACAGACAGTCAACTGGTCTACCAGTCGCTATGACATGCACTGACCACCAGGGGGAAGATGCTCCAACCAGTAGGTTAGCTTGCTGCTAGGGTCTGGCTGATTGGGGATGAGCGAGATGGGCTGGACATGCCCTGGAGCCCTCCCTCCCATGGTCCCTCCCCAGCTAGCCAACCTGCCATGTCCCTCCCCAGCCCTGATTGTGCACTGATGGGGTCCCTCGGCCTGGCCTGCACCCTCTCACAATTGAGGCTGAGGAACCCACCTTCCCTGAGTGCACAAATTTCATGCACTGGACCTCTAATAATTAATATTATCCTTAGAATCAACTTCCTCACAATGAAAATATAAATATTTAGCTAGATATTCTTCTCTGAATTGGTTTCTTTTCTCTTTTTTATTTAGATTTTTAACTTTCCTAGGATTAATTTTGATATATAAGAAATATCAACCATATTTTTCCCAAATATCACCTTTTGTCAAATCAAGATTTTATTGATTAGAGGCCCAGTGCAAGGATTTGTGCACTGGTAGGGTCCCTTGGCCTGGCCTGTGACCTCTTGTAATCTGAGACCCCAGTTTTGGTCCAATCCCTACAGGCCAGTGCCTCTAGTATACATATAAGATCTTGGTGAATCTTTTCCAACCTACCCTCTTCCTCCTTCCCTCTGAGATTCATCAGTCTGTTCCATGTTTCCATGCTTTGTGCTGAGCATCTTCCCTGTGGTGGTCAGTGTGCATCATAGCTACTGGTTGAATAATCGAATGGTTGAATGGTCACTTAGGCTTTTATATATATAGATTACCTTTTGTTAAATGATTGATCATGTCCTCAATTATTGTATCCTCAGGAATTTTTCTGAACTTATCCATTATTGATTATTACTTTGAACTTCAGAATTTCTCTGTTAGGGAGGAGTTTGATTTACAGTGCCTCAAATTAATTTATTAATCTGGGCAAATAAAGTAACATCCAATATTATTCAGTACTCCTTGTTTTTCTTTCTAATATTTATAAAATATCAATGTACTCTGAATGTGATTTCTGTCATGATGGCAATGTAAGAGACAAAAAATACATATGGAAGTATTTGACGAGAATTTATGAAGGTGAAAAGTTGCTGATGAGACATAAAAAAGTTAGGTAGATAGGGGAAGGACCATGGGAGGAGGAAATTAAATTTGGAACCCAGCAAGGAGTTACTAAGACACCCCAAGTAGGCTGGGAAGAAAAGGTGTGTAGGAGAGGCATGAACTTTAAAATGTATGGATATCGATCAGACAGAGTTGGCAGATAACCAATCAGGAACTAACAAGACTGTCTCCACTCCGTGGATTAAAAAACATTGGCTTCCTCTCACCCTCCCCTTCTTCTGGGCACAGCATAGAATGGATACCTGACATTCCTATTGTGGGAGGAACACATCTCCCATTGCCCAAGTGGCTTATGGCTATGTGGGCCTCTACACATGGACTATTAGGCTTTAATTAGCTTGGATACTAAACTACTCCCGGCTGTAACATGGAAAGGAAGCTCTGGACACAGAGCTGCTCCTGAATGCCTGCTGCACCTTTTCCAGGACTGGCTTTTCTGAATAAACTTCGGTTCCATTAATCGGGTTTTGTCCATGACTTCATTCTTTGATTTTTGTGAGACAAGAAACTCAGACTTGACATCCCACATTTTAGTTTCACTGGGATCACAAATGTGTATGCATATCGGGGGAGATTGAATTTTAGTGTGATTGGTGTACTGGGAAAAACGTTCCAAGGATGCAAAATTTAATGAAAATTTGAACTTACACTATGATTGGCAATGTAAATAGCTGATGTTACAGAATTTTAGGCAAAGAGAATAGCCTATGCAAAAGCTAAAATGTTGAAAACAGCTCTTTGAATAAAAGTGAATCTGATGTTTAATGGGAAAAGGAGGTTGACTCAAATTGATGTCTGAGATGTGTAAAGACTAGATAATAAAGGATCAAGATAAGTATGGTAAGGTGTTTGTATTTTATTTAATTAATTTGAATTTAATTAAGATTAGTAGCTGAATTTCTTTCCTTTTCTGGATGTTCCTTTGAAAAGGAACATTTACCAACTGTATATTTTTAAAAGTTGGTGCCAATATAATAGATACTTTTACAATGTATATTTGTACAATGTATGTAATATTATATACTTTATAATGTTAATGACAGTATAGAGATCTTACTGATTTTTGTGATTTTACTATGTAGTACTAGGTCTGCCTCTTTGAATTTATTACATTATCAATAGCTTTGAAATGATAATATACAATCGGTGGGCATCTTTATTTTGTTCTTTAATGGAAATGCCTCTTGTGTTTTGATTATTATATTAATTTGAGTGTTGGTTTAAGACACATGATTTTTACTATAATATAGACATTTTTCTTCCATAATCAGAGTTGAATGATGAATTTTACTCTAGTTTTTTATTCCTTAACTAATAAATATCATAATATGCATTTTTTTTTTGTTTTTTTTTTGTAATCCTCACCCATGAATATTTTTTCATTGATTTTAGATAGAATGGAAGGGAGGGAAGAAGAGGGAGAGAAAGAGAAGGAGAGAGAGAGAAACATCAATGTGAGACACAATGTTGGTTGCACAAGCTCCCTGACTGGGGCTGGGGATGAAATCTGTAACCCAGGTATGTGCCCTTGATCTGGATTCAAACCCTAGACCCTTTAGTGTGAGTACTAATGCTCTAACCACTAAGCAACACTGGCAAGGGCTACAATATGCAATTTTAATATATATTGAAACAATCATGTTCTCCCCTTTGATTTATTGATGTCCTTAGTATACTCTAAATAATGAACAATTATTATTTTCCTGAAATATAAAGTACTTACCCATATTTTATTATTTTTAAATGTCCTAATAAATTTATATTTCTGTTATTTTTGTTTTTTCCCCCTTTAGTATTTGTTCCAGTTTATGCTGATCTCTCAGCCTAGAATATCATTCATCTGCTGTCTCCTCATTCTATTCTTAACTTTTGTTCATGTTTATTTTCTTAGCCTTTCCATTACCTTATGGGACAACTCTCCTTTGACTTTCTCTTCATTGACATTTTTAGAGAAGCAATTCCAATCTTCAACATCTCTATTGCTCTCAGCTTTGAGTTCTAATTTCATTGCCTTTATATTGTAACTAGAGGCCCGTTGCACAAAGAGATTCATGCAATAGGCCTTCCTTCCCCTGGCTGCCAGCAAAGGGTTTTCCTCTGGCATGCGGGACCCAGGCCTTTGGTCCGGGCGAGTGGAGAAACCAAGCTTCTTTAGTCTTCGCTCCATGCCTGTGTATGCAAATTAACTTCCATCTTTGTTGGGTTGATTTGCATAGTTGCTCTGATTGGCTGATGGGCGTAGCAGAGTGACACAGATTTGCATGTTTCTCTTTTATTAGTGTAGATCTTTCCTTTAAATTTTATGACAAAATTGGCTTTGTATCTAGTAAGCAATCAGGATTTTTTTTTCCTTTAGTAAATGAATTGGACAGTACAATAGATTCTTTTTAGAAATGTGCTTTTACTGCTCTTTTTTTTCTTTTTGTCTAGCTTTTCAATATATATTTCCTCAGTTCCAACTCATTTTGTTGTTTTCTCTGTACTCTTGATTCAAGTGAGATATTTCCAAGATTAGTGGGTGATTAGTGACTTGACAATTCAATCTCCTTAACTAGAAATTTTCCATTTGTGCATGGATAATTTTCCTTTTTAAAGTTGATGCTGGATCTCAGGATGCTGGAAGCAGCGCTATAAACTTTCAAAAGGCCCAATTATTAGCAATTTTAAACTTAGTACAATTCTACTCTCCCAGATAACATTTTCTAATAATCAAATAGACTAACTCTTAATGACTCCTAAAGTATGAGTAAGTGGTATATGATAAGCACAATTTGCCAATATGTAAAACTATTCAAAATTTCTGCTACCACTACCCCATTTACTTTGAGAATAACCACTTTAGAATACTGTAGTTTTATCAGGCTGTCCTTCATCTTGCCCAGTTTTTTGTTTTACTTTTTATTTGTTATCTCTTGTAGACTTTTTTCTATTACTTGGGGGGGTTATTAGATAAGAATGGGTGGGTGTGGAAATCCAATATTTCTCATAATATTTTGCAAGTTATAGAGAGGAACTATAGTAACCCAGTTTTCCTGATGATGCAGTTCATGTGCCTCTGTCCTATATAATAAAGAGCTAATATGCTAATTAGACTGAACAACAGAACAACTGTCCAGACAACCTTCCTGAAGAAGCCTGGGCTTCGAAGGCCTGCCGAGGCTGCATGGGCCAAGTTCCTTGCACGAATTTCATGCATCAGGCCTCAAGTATTATATTATTTATTTTGTTGCATGGTGCAATGGGTTTTCCCTTATATGCATAGGGTTACCATAAATTTAACCTTAGGGAGATCTTATTCAATGCAGTTCCGTCTGTCTTAGAGTAATGTATGTTCCCTGAGGTTCTAAGAGTGTTCTCCACCAAACTTCTTTACTTTTGGTATAAGATTCTTTTTTTTCCTTTTTTTTAAATCTTTAAGTTTAGTCACTAAGAGGAAATTTGGAAAAGTTTGTACTACTACTGGCCAAAATCCAGGTGTTTTTCTCAGTAATTAAACTTTCTGAAATAATTGCTAGTGAAAATAATGAAGTGAATAGACAAACAAAAGACTTAATTATTTCCTGTCAAATATGCTGCATTAACTGTTACTTTTTTATCTTTTGATGTTGGTTATGATATTTCATTCATGCAGAAAATTTTATGCAGACAAATAGCGAAAGCTTTTTACGTTGGTGTTTCCAGGGTTTGTGATGATGCTTAGAGAACCTTTTCTTATTCTAAGATGATAAAATACATCCTACATATTTTCTAGTTATTACATGAATTCATTTTATAACATTTATATGTTGATACACCTTAAATGGAAAACTATAGAAGTTGAAGAAGGCTATACTGATTTTATTATTTGAAGTGGGCAGCTTGAATTTTGGTACCATACTTCTGGTACCTTTCGTTGGTCTGTTTTTATTTGTTCACATGAAAATGTTTATTATCTGATTTTATTACCTAAGATCAGGCTCTTCAGTAAATGTAAAAAAAAAAATTGTCTTATTTTTCTATTCCTAAACCATCAACATTAAAAAATGGTAGTAAAATACAGACCAACCCAGCTATTAGAAATCTAGGTTCTAGTTCTAAAACTGTTATTTGCTAATTGTTGGATCTTTGGCCATTTCCTTATTTTGTGCAACTTAGAGCCTGTGTACTTTGTTAGAAATATTATTCATATTATTTTATTTTATATATTGACCCCAATTTATTTTTCTTCTATCTTAATTTAAAGCATTCCACATATTCTTTCATCATACCATTTTCTATATAATTTTGCTGAAGATCTACCACACTCTTTTTATAACAATCCAGCTAAATATAAACTCACAATTCAAAAGGAAAAAAATAATTGGAATTGAACCTAATTGTTCCAAGTGTGTTGTTCTTTTATATCAAACCCATGTTAGATAGAACACAGCATAAATTCATGGAAGAATAATAAGACCCTAGTAAATAAGATGCTGAAGAATTGAAGATGAAGCTGGAGAAGGAGAAGGAAGAGGAGGAAGAGGAGGAGGACGAGGAGGAGGAGGAGGAGGAAGAGAAGGATGAGGAGGAGGAGGAGAAGGAGGGGGAGGAGAAAAAGAAGAAGAAGGAAGAGAAAGTGGGGGAGGAGGAGGAGGAGGAAAGAAGGGAAGGAAGAGGAGGAGGAGGAAGAGAAGGAAAAAGAAACACTGGAAAATATTGAAAAATTCTTAAGTAAAAGAGGAGAAATGTCACTTTATGTTTTTAAAACTTTTGTTTTGTACCTTAACTAATGTCATCATAGAGCATATATCTTCTACATAATAACCTTGACTATATGTCACTAGGTTTTTCTTATTCTTTATAACAGCAAAAGAGCTGCAAAGCTCCTTAAACTTGCTAAGAAATTTAATTATATTTTGTCATCAATAATTTATGGTTCCAAATTATACTAAATTGGCAGCTGCTAATGTGAAGTGCTAATGAAATCAGGCCAATTCTAACCAAATCAGGCATAAAATTATATTTTAATAAAGTTTGATTTCACTTCCTATTACCCTTTTCTCTTTATCATGCATGCCTGAGTTCCATGTGTAATTTGTGTACATAGATGCTGAGTTTTATGGCTTTGGTAACTTAGAAACCTATTGACTAGAAGATAGTAGTATACTGGTATATAGGAATAAACTAATAAAAGTTAAAATACACACACATAGACGGTGATGAAAATCTCCTGCTTAAAAAATAGCTAAAGAGCCAACATAGAAGAAACAACATATGTCCTTTCAACTTCTCTATATTTCTTTTGTAGGATTAAAAATCTGACTAGCCTACTAGCACTAAATCCTATATAATAAAAGGTTAATATGCAAATCAACCAAGCAGTGGAACAACTGGTCACTATGACGTGCACTGACCACCAGGGGGCAGATGCTCAAAGTAGGAGCTGCCTCTGGTGGTCAGTGTGCTCCTACAGGGGGAGTGCTGCTCAGCCAGAAGCCAGTCTCACGGCTGATGAGCACAGTGGCAGTGGCGAGAGCCTCTCCCACCTCCACAGCAGTCGGACATGGGAGCCCAAGGTCTCCCAGACTGCAAGAGGAAGCAGGCTGGGCTGAGGGATCCCCTGAGTGCACAAATTTTGTGCACTGGGTCTCTAGTATTTATAAAAGAGGAGAAATTAAGGAAACAATGAAGAAGGTAGCCTTTAGGCCAAAGAAAGATAGCTAAATAAATTCAGCATACCTCTTTTTATAGAAAATAGGGGTCTGGAATTTAATATCAGAAAACTATAATATTATATTTTAAAATGTATATACATACCAGCTAAGGATTGTGAATAGCAAAGTTACAGGTAGATGAATAGATCCAAAGCTCTTACCACTTTCTCAAAAAAATAGCAAACAACACTACACAAAATGCAAGCTTTTAGCATAATTCTATATATACTTCCATCAAGTATTTGAGGAATATTTAAAAAATTTACAACATGAAATACAACAGTAAAAAGAAGGATCTCCTATCCTTTGAGATTGTATGGAGGGACCTAAAGAGTATTATGCTAAATGAAATAAGCAGTCAGAGAAAGACAAGTATCACATGATCTCACTCACATGTGGAATCTAATGAACAATATAAGTTGATGAATGAAATAGATCCAGGGACATAGAAGCATGGAACAGACTGTCAAATCTCCAAGTGAAGGCAGAGCGGTGGAGGTAAAGAGGGTTGGGGGGATGGGGGAAGGGAAGAGATCACCCAAAGAACTTGTATGCATATATGCATAACCCATGGACACAGACAATAGATGAAGGCCTTGGGGGGCAAGGAGGTTGCAGGCTAGGAGTGATCAATGGGGAAAAAGGGACATCTGTAATACTTTCAAAAATAAAGATTTTTTTTTTATTTAAGAATATTAATATGGGAAAATCCAAGAAAAAATGAAAACTGACTAAACTCTAAAATAAATAGAAGAAAAAGGCAGACGAATAGAAGAAATGATGAATAAATTATAATTTTTTCAATAACAAGTAGGTTTGATTGAAAACTTAGCAAGGACAAGTAAAGAAAAATAGTAATGCAACCAAGAAAATAATGTAAAGAAGAAAAAAAAATTGTCAGAGATCATGCTTAAAATGAAAGATAGGCAAACAAGATCTATCATGTTTAACTGGATTTTCTGAAGAAGCCAACCAAAATAATGAAATAGATCTACTATTGAAAACTATAATCCAATTTATTTCTGGAAACAAAGGAATGCATATATCTACATAATGAGTGGGCCAAGGATGCAGCAAAGAAAAAATGATCTGCCAAATCAATTTTTAGCTATTCCATAGAAAATTTATTAAACTTTACAGTTAAAAAATATGTCCTCAGGCTTCCTAAAAAGGACAAGGGATTTAGACTGACATAGAATTCACCAGAGATGAAACATTTTATAAAGCCTTTTTTTTTAAATATATTTTATTGATTTTTTGCAGAGAGGAAGGGAGAGAGATAGAGAGTTAGAAACATCGATCAGCTGCCTCCTGCACATCTCCCACCACTGGGGATGTGCCCGCAACCCAGGTACATGCCCCTGACCGGAATCGAACCTGGGACCTCTCAGTCCGCAGACCAACGCTCTATCCACTGAGCCAAACCGGTTTCGGCTATAAAGCTTTTTTATAGAAAGATTGTATCAGTGATTTGAATCTAGCTTAGCTGTCTTGCAAGTGTCCGTGCAATAAACAACTATTTTCACTCAAGTGACCAAGGAATTCTTTACCTGTGATTCATTATCAATCTATTTACTAAAAGAGAAGCTCCATCACTAGAAATACCTGGCGAAACTTTAGGAAAAAGATTAACTGTGAGCATTTATTTTAATTGAAGACTAAAACAAGGTGGAACACATTTTTTTTTAAAAGTATTTTATGTTGCATGCTATATATAATATCATATTTTGTGCTATATGTTATAACAAAGTATAAACAATATTAAAATAAAGTCAATTAAATTTAATAAATAATATTTAATATTTAAATATTACATATAATATTTAAATATTAAGAATTGAAATAAAAGAGAAAGGGAAATGTTGAATAAGCTTATGAATTACAATATAGATAAAATTTAGAGTTAAATTATATTACTTTAAACTGACAAGCTTTATTGTAAAAGGTTAAATTATAAAATAACAAAGTGTTTTTAAAACTTTTTTAAAAAGATTATTGGACTAAAGTGGAACTAAATACTAAAAATCAAGAAATTCGTAGAAATAATACCACTGACTATCATTGCAATTCTAGGAATTTATACTGAAAACATGCCTCCAACAATATGAAAATAGATATTTTCAATATTCTTCTTCACAGCATTATTTATAATTACAAAACCTTTCAAACAACCTTAGAACTCATGTATAGGATATTGGTTGACGAATCTATGGTATATCCACATATTGTAGAAGTATTTATCTAT
Source organism: Myotis nattereri (assembly GCF_964212035.1). Taxonomy (NCBI): domain Eukaryota; kingdom Metazoa; phylum Chordata; class Mammalia; order Chiroptera; family Vespertilionidae; genus Myotis; species Myotis nattereri. Next base: position 83,411,966 of record NC_138077.1, read on the forward strand.
TTAAAAAGTTTGAAATTGTGGGGGTGATATGTAGAATATATTGTTAGATGAAAAGAAACAGTGCAAAAGAGAATCTATAGAATGTTAGCTTTTGTCAAAAGAAAAATAAGAATATATATATACACACACACACACATACATATATATATACTCTCATTTGTGTAAAACAACAAAGGACAAATAAACCAGACAATCAAAAGGTTAGTTTTTAATAAGGATAGTTTGGAATTAATGGGAAGGGTGGGTAGTTTAATAGTACAGTATGGGGGGGGGGGGACTGACACATTTATGAGTATAATTTTTGCCACATTGAAGGGGAAAAAATACAAGTCTTGAACACAGTATTTTGACTATGAATTCTCAGGCTAAAAGCAAAAGACCTATAAATAACTGTTGAACTCTCTTATGTAAATTCTGTTTTTGACACTAATATCAATTAATAAATCAGATGTTACTTGATATATCTTCAAAGAGGGCCAATAATAAACACATTGTTGATGTGTACTGACAAGAATACTTCACAGAATTCTTGGAATATAAGGTCAGTGATTTTAATTTAGTCTTTGAAGATCCTATTGGCCCTTAGACACAAATTTCTTATTAGCCAGTGAAAATTGTTGTCATTTTTATCCACACATGATAGCACTGTCCTAAGGAATTACCCATAGGGAGCAAATCAAACTTTGCAAGTAGAAGTATATATAATGTTGAAAGCAAATGATCAAGTTATGTTTAATTATCCAATGATAGCACCCATTTATTATTTGCTGATATCTATTTTCAGTTTTAGAAGAATGACTACATTTGTAAATTGCATTTCATAGAACTTTTACATTTACTTTTCAAAACACATATGGTAGCTTAATCTATGCAAGAACAAATAAATCAAATTAAGTAAAATTAAATTTATTAGTATGCACGAGGGTTTTCCGAAGTTTAGTACAATCAATTGGCAAATTTATTTTGCAAGTTAAATGCTTATTCTAGTTTTTAAGAAGTGATGTATCAAAAAGAGTATCTGAATAAATTAAGCTTAATGAATCTGAAATACTATACTAATTATACTCATTTAAGTAAATGTCTTTATGATGGTGCTTTCATAAAAAAAAATATTTATGAGATTTAAATAATCACCAGAATGTTATAATTGATGAATTTTGAATCCACATTATGCAGTATGTACATACTTTCAAAGAAATGAAAAAATAAGTCTTGGAGGATTTTGATGGACAAATGAATACTTAGTGGGTATATTTTTTAAAAATTGCTAGGTGCTGATGAGGTATATGTGGGATATTTGTAATACTAAATATACCTTCACATCCTATATAATAAAAGACTAATATGCAAATTGACTAAATGGCGGAATGACTCATTTCTATGATGCACATTGACCACCAGGGGGCACACGCTTAACACAGGAGCTTCCCCCTTGTAGTCAGTGCACTCCCACAGGGGGAGCGTTACTCAGCCAGAAGCAAGGTTTGCCAGTGGGCTCACAATTGGTGAGCACAGTGGCAGTGGCAGGAACTTCTCCCACCTTCATGGCAGGTGGACATCCCCTGAGGGGTCCCAGTCTACAAGATGGCACAGGCTGGGCTGAGGGCCCCCCGACCCCAGTTCACAAATGTTGTGCACCAGGCCTCTAGTAAAGTTATAAAGCCATACATTTACACTTCATAAAATTTTCTTGCACAAAACTTTCAGATATTACTAATACTCTAAGTTCTTTGCGTTAAAATTGTTTTGAAAAGGTAAATTTTTTGGTATACTGCTTTCTCCAATAAATGGCAAATACCTCAGTATACTTAGAATTATTTGTTGCAGGGTCCTGAATTTCCTAGGAACCTCTTCATACATCTTATAAATATTTTCAATATTAATATAGTCATAGTTCTTTATCCTAAATAATTAAATCTGGGGTTAAGATTTTGTTGCTAATCTTTTCCACTTTTAATCCAGGACATTTCAATTAATCATGGAATTCTTTGACATCTGGCATTTCACTGTGGTCCTGTCAGCAATATTCCTGTCCTTTACTACAGTGGACATCTGTTGTTTTTGCTTGCCTAACAACTTCTTAAAAAATATCACTCCTCAGGAGAGAACCAAGATGGTGGCATAGATAAACACCTGTACTTGCTGCCTCCCACAACCATATCAAAATTACAATTAAAATACATAACAACTATCATCCAGAACCATAGGAAACCTGGCTGAGTGGAAGAACTACAACTAGAAAAATAAAGAAGAAAGAGCATTGAGACTGGTAGGAGGTGCAGAAGCATGGAAGTGGAAAGGTGCGGAAGGGGCTGGCACCTGAGTATGCCACTTTTTATCTTGAGGGATATAAAGCTCCCGTGTGCTCTGAGCTCCAGTGCCAGGCGAGACTTTGGGGGACACAGACACATGTGGGGATAAACTGGACTGTCTGGCATCAGGACAGGAATGCAGGGGCAGCTTTCTTCCAGACGGAGGTGCGTGCAGCAGCAGTCAGACCTCTCCGTGCAGGACTGACTGGAAGCCATTGCTATTTGCTCCTCCCTAGAGACTTCCTGAGACTCCACCCCACCCAATTTACAACCCTACCCAAGCTGTGTGCAGTGGCTTTTGCATATGAATGGCCTGTAATTTCTCAGCCTAAAACCTGTCAAACTGAAGCTGGGTCAAGGAGCCCCAAAGCTATCTAAAGAAGGCAAAGGCCAGCACTGCAGCAGCCTACCTTGCTTCACAGCTGGGCCTTGTTTGGGCACTTCCAAACCCCATACTAAGAGGAGGAATCTGCAGATCTCTCTGTAGCTCCTGCTGGGTGGCCCAAGGCAGTGGCTGACCCTGCACCTCCTTGGAGATCCAAGAGCCAGTGTACCCTGTGGTTAATGTGAGACCATACCAGATTACAACTCTTCACATCCATAAGTGACACACTCAAGGGGAAGACTCAGTGAGCACCAAAGCCCCACTGAAGCAAGTTCTGCCCCATAATGGTGTCTCCTGCACAGCAGTTCTTCTGTTGTAGACATAGCTGGTCCTCACAGCCAATTGGCCTGGAGGTAAACAAACACAGGGAAGCAGCCAAAATGCAGAGACAAAGAAATGTATCACAAATGAAAGAAATGGAAGAAAGCAAACTACTGGATATAGAGTTCAAAACCACACTTATAAGGTCACTCAAGGATCTTCTAGAAACCTCCGAGGAAAGGATCTTAGTAAGAATGCCAAAAAAAAGGGGGGGGGGGGAAGGACCAGTCAGAAATTAAGCATACGCTGACTGAAATAAAGACTAATACAGAGATTCAACAATAGAGTAGAGGATCCCAATAATCAAGTCAAACATTTGAATACAAGGAAGCAGAAAACACCCAACAGGAAGAGCAAAAAGAAAAAAGAATCCAAAAATATGAAGATAGTATAAGGAGCCTCTGGGACAACTTCAAGTGTACCAACATCTGAATTATGGGCATGCCATAAGAAGAGAGAGAGCAAGATATTGAAAACCTATTTGAAGAAATAATGACAGAAAACTTCCCCTACCTGGTCAAAGAAATAGACTTACAAGTCCAGGAAGCACAGAGAACCCCAAACAAGAGGAATCCACAGAGGATCACACCAAAACACATCATAATTGAAATGCCAAGGACAAAAGACAAAGAGAGAATCTTAAAAGCAGCAAGAGAAAAACAGTTAATTACCTATAAGGGAGTACCTATATGACAGTCAGCTGATTTCTCAACAGAAACTATGCAGGCCAGAAGGGAGTGGCAAGAAATATTCAGAGTGATGAATAACAAGAACCTACAACCTAGATTGCTCTACCCAGCAAAGCTATTATTTAGAATTGAAGGTCAGATAAAGAGCTTCACAGACAAGAAAAAGGTAAAGGAGTTCATCACCACCAAACCAGTATTATATGAATGCTGAAGGGTATTCTTTAAGAAGAGGAAGAAGAAGAAAAATGTAAAGATAAAAAATTATGAACAACAAAGTGACAACAAATATATATCTATAAACAGTGATTCTAAAAATCAAATGAATAAAAAATCTGATGAATAGAATAAACTGGTGAATGTAATAGAATCAGAGGCATGGTAATGGAGTGGACTGACAATTCTGGGGGGGGGGAAGGGGAAATGGGGGGTGCGGGAAGAGATGAGACAAAGATCTTATATGCATGTATGCAGTACCTATGGACATGGACAGTGGGGTGGCAAGGGCCTGGGGTGGGGTGGAGTGGGAACCAGGTGGAAGGGAGCTATGGGGGGGAAAGAGGGACATATGTAATAATCTGAACAATAAAGATTTAAAAAATATATATCACTCTGGTTAATAGGGGGACTACTTTCTCCTGCAACACTTGCATTTTATTATTTCTGGTGAGACCAACCACACTTGCCTTTTCCAGGAGTGGTTTGAAGACAATCCACTCTCTTCATCATTTATATCCAGTTGCACCTTAAAGTACGTTTACTCTAACTATACATTCACCCTAGGTGTCCATGATTCCAGCAGTTTTCAGTTTCTAAAGTAACTTATAAGAGGAAGGTTTTTTTTTGTGTTTTCTTTTTAAGAAATAAGCCAGTCAGAGTAAGATTAAGTATCATATGATCTCACTCATATATGGAATCTAATGAACAAAATAAACTGATGAACAAAATAGATCCAGAGACATAGAAGCATGGAACAGATTGATAAATTTCAGAGGAAAAGCGGGGGTGGCTGGGGAGGGTGGGGAGTGATTAATCAAAGAACTTATATGCATATATGCATAAACCATGGAAACAGACAATAGAGTGAAGAAGGCCTGGGGGAGATGGTTGTGGGGTGGAGAGGGTCAATGGGTGGAAAAAAAACCCCAAGGGACATCTGTAATACTTTCAACAATAAAGATAAATTTTAAAAATATATACAATTTGTGCCAGTACAGCTGGCCAACTCTTCCACTACCCATTCTATACTGCCATCACCACAGAATCTCTCATGAGTGAAATGACTTAGGTGGTGGGGGAATCCCAGATCTTCATCTCCAAGTGTTCTCCTTCTCTGGTGGTCCTTGGTAGCCAAGCTTTTCATAAGTTCAGGCTGCTCACATTTTAAACTTAAGGAGGACAGCACCAAGAGAAACCCTAATGGATGATCTAGAAGCCAAATGTATTATTTCCTTCCTCATTTTATACGAATCACTTCACCACTTTCTGAAGAATAGAGTCCTTCCATACAGCGGGTTTTGTTTTTATTTTGTTGATGGTTTCTTTTGCTGTGCAGAAGCTTTTTAGTTTGTAGTTCAATTTGTTCATTTTTTTTTCCTTTGTTTCCCTTGACCAAGGAGATATATTGGCAAAAAATATTGCTATCAGAGATGTCTGAAATTTTACTGCCTTTGTTTTCTTCTAGGATTTTTACGATTTCGTGACTTACATTTAAGACTATTCATTTTGAGTTTATTCTTATGTATGGTGTACATTGGTGGTCTAGTTTCATTGCTTTGCATTTTATCTGTACAATTTTCCCAGCACCATTTATTGAAGAGACTGTCTTTACTCCATTGCATGTTCTTGACTCCTTTGTCAAATTCTAATGGCTCATAAAGGTGTGGGTTTATTTCTGGGCTCTCTGTTCTATTCCACTGATCTATATGCCTGTTCTTATGGCAGTACCAGGCTGTTTTTATTACAGTGGCTTTGTACTACAGTGTGATATCAGGTATTGTAATACCTCCAACTTTGTTCTTCTTTTTCAAGATTTCTTGGGCTATTTGGGGTCTTTTATATCCTAAGAATTCTGGAACACCAATTCCAAAGAATACATGTGCCCCTATGTTCATAGCAGCATTATTTACTACAACCAAGATCTGGAAATAGTCCAAGTGCCCTCAATAGATGAGTAGATAACACCCCCCCAATAGAATACTACACAGCTATAAAAAATAACTTTTACCTTTCATAACAGTTTGGATGGACCTGGAGATTATTATGCTAAGGGAATTAAGCCAGTAAGAAAAAGACAAATATCCTATGGTCTGACTTATTAGTTGAATCTAATGAACAAAATAAACTGATGAACAAAATAGGAATAAAGGCATGGATACTTGGAACAGGCTGATAGCTATCAGAAGGGAAAGGGGAGGGGAGACTGGATGAAAGAAGGTGAAGGGATAAACCAAATTATATATATGCATATCTAACAGTGTGGTGATGACCAGAGGGAAGAGGGGCAAGAGCTGGATGGAGATGATCAAAGAGGGGGAATATGGGACATCTGTAATAATTTTAACAATAAAAATAAAGTTTAAAAAAAACAAACAAAACAGAAGAAAAAGGATAGAGAGTCCTTTGCTCCTACCCAGATAGATTTCATTTCTTTTTCTGCTGGTCTCTTGTCACAAAGAATCCAAGGCAAAAGGCAGTAGTTAGGGTTTAACGTTTAAGAAAATTCCATTTCCCCTGATGAAAATATTATCCCTCTGTCAATAGGACTTCTAGACCCACCTAACCTAAAGCCCTGGAAACAGAAAGTACCAATTCCATGAATTGGTCATTGGGAGTGATAGTAGGGTTATTCCTACTTCAAATTTTTGGTTCTCAGACCCATATGTTGTGTTTCTAGGGAATAAAGATGATCACAGAAACTTTATTCTTTTTACTATTAATAAATCTTAATTTTGAAATATCAAGAACAAAATTTGTTGTAACACTTTTAATGGGCCAAGTACTATAGTAATTAATTTACCTATAAATTTTTTAATACTCAAAGCTACTTTTGCATATCCATAGCTCCTTTTGTTGGCTAAATAGCTTGTCTAAATTTTCACAACTAGTAAATAGTTGAATGTGACATTTAAACAGTCTAACCCTGAGATCATGAACCAAACTACACTATTATACTATCCCTTAAAAGAAAGTTTTTTTTACACTATTATATTAACCAAGAATGTTAGATATATTGTGCTTATTGGCACTGAATAAATCTCAAATTTGCCCATGTAAAATGGGTAATATTTTAAATTACTTAACTATGTGTTTTGGAATATCAATTGTTTTCCCATTTCTATGAAGGAATATAAAACACCAGATATCCTATCTAATAATAGACAAACATGGTAATTGACCATACCTTTGCTACACTTCCATTGACTAACCAGTGTGATATGCAAATTAACTGCCAAAAAAAGATGGCAGCTAATTTGCATACTGCACCCAGGGAGGGCCAGCACGAGCCGCCTTCTGGGCCCCTGTGTGCTGCCTAAGCCCTGCCCCCATCCAGGATCCCCGTGTGCGGCCCTGCACGGCTGGACTTGGCAGCGAGATTGGCCCGAGGAAGACCTTTTCTTGCAGGAATATTCCTGCAATGGGCTACTAGTACATTATAAATACATAGAAAGAAGATACTGTTAATTTACTATTATTTTGCTGAGATATACAAGTTATTTTATGTGACATCCACAGATTCTGCACAACCATCAAATATGTAGTATAGAAAAACTAAATAAGACACTAGAGATTTGCTTCACAACTTATATACAAAAACAATACATGGAATTAATTTAAAAGAAAACTCTAATCCTCATTTCATGTTAATTGAATTTCTGAAGTTTCTAGTTCTCAAATTTTAGTGTTTTCAGAATAAACTGCAAAGATAATCATCCTTGGGCCCCACCACTAGAGGTTCTGAATTTATTGTTCTGTGTTGAGGGCAGTACAATCTCTCTCTCTCTCTCTCTCTCTCTCTCTCTCTCTATATATATATATATATATATATATATATATATATATTTACAATCAATATTTTTAAACAGTCTGCAGATGATTCTAATGTGCAGCCAAAGTTGAGAAACCCTAGTATATGACAAAGTGCAGACATTCAAATTTTTAATATATTTCATGTGATTAGATAATAAATATTTCATTGTAACAATGAATAAAATATTGAGTTAAAATTGAATATTAAATGGTGCATTGTTACTCATTTTAACATTTTTACAAAGGAGCAAAAGCTGTGTGATTCTGCCCTGGTTGAGGCTTTAAATTACTAAACACTACCTGGGTAGCATTTCTTTCAGTTGAAAATGATAAACCTAAGACACTGCTGAAATATGTTTAACTTGAACCAATCATAGGTTGCCAAATACATTTGTGAGATTAAAAATGGTTAAATGATAAGAAGAACATTACAAAAAATGATTCCCAAAGTAAATGTAACTATTCGAGATAGTGGTTAATTAAAAATATCTGAATTTGGTGGGAATTATGACACAATAATTCTAGGAAACATTCTCCTAGGAGTATATATAGTTGGCTATTCCATTTTGAAAAATTAACAGAAGGCCTCAATTTATGGTAAACTTAGAGTCAGCCATATCTAATGACCATTATCAAACACTCTTCTTTGGGTTGACTGGGTTCCCTGGAAATCAAGGTCCAAAATCAGCTGGACTTAGTTTAGAGGAAGATGTAAATACCCAACTAAGTAAAGTGCAGGAACTATCTATGTTGCTCATTGAAAACTCAGAAGACAGTGTTTCAATATGAATGCAAAGTGCCTGATAATAGAGAGAGCAGCAACTGAGCTGCATTTGGAGAGTTAGATCCTAGTAGATTAGCATCACCTATGTTTTCCCAAATCTTCACTTAAATATGAAATTATCTTTTGCTCAGCTTTTCTTCCCTAAAGACATTGATACCTAAGACCATAATTTTGAGGCTTTCTTCTCCATGCCATATCTCCTTTCCTAAAACTGCATAACCTAATATAAAGTAGTACAATAACATCTTTGAAAGATCAAACTCGAACAAGGTTAAGTAATGTTTAATCTTCCTGAACTTGTTTTCTAATTTTCAAAGCAAAATAATCCTATCTAATAAAAGAGAAACATGGTAATTAGCCATACATCCACTACCCTTCCCATTGGCTAATCAGGGCGATACACAAATTAACTGCCAGCCAAGATGGCGGCCAGCAGCCAGGCAGCTTGAAGCGAACATGAGGCTTGCTTGCTTCAGTGACAGAGGACCCCAACGTTCCCCGACTGTCGCTGCCAGCCTCTGAGATTGCAGTTTGAAACATCGTTACAAATATAGAAGCTAAACAAAACCCCAGAAAGCTGCTTTCAGCGAGCCGGATTCTCAGAGCTGGAGTTGGACCAAAATATAAATAAATAAATAAATAAATAAAGGAGCAGCTGAGAGCTTCAGTCACCTGCCAGCCTGAAAACAGCCTTCAGCCACTCACCCAGACTGGCCAGGCACCCCAGTGGGGACCCCCACCCTGAAGGGTGTGTGACCAGCTGTAAACAGCCATCATCCCCTCATCCAGGCTGGCCAGGCATCCCAGTGGGGACCCCCAACCTGATCCAGGACACCCTTCAGGGCAAACCAGCTGGCCCCCATCCATGCACCAGGCCTCTATCCTATATAGTAAAAGGGTAATATGCCTCCCAGCACGGGGATCAGCGGAGCAGTGAGGCCTCCCGGCACTGGGATCAGCATGACAGGGGGCAGCGCCCAAACACCCTGATCGTCCTGTGGCTCTGTGTGTGACAGGGGGCAGGTCCACAACTTCCCTATCCTCCCTGCTGTTTGTGACGGGGAAGGCACCCCAACCCCCTGATCAGCCCTGCTCTGTTCTGATAGGGGGGAGGTCCCCAAACCCCTGAATGCCCTGGGGCTCTGTGTGTGACAGGGTGCGGCGCCCCAACACCCCCCCCCCACGGGCCCTGCTCTGTGTGTGATGGGGTAGAGCCATAACCTCCCCATCGGCCCTTCCCTGAGTGTAACGGTGCTGAGCCCCAACTCCTTGATCGGCCCTGCTCTGTGAGTGACAGGGAGCAGCGCCCCAACCCCCTGATTGGCCCTGCTCTGTGTGTGACAGGGGGTGGTGCAGCAACCTCCCCATTGACCCTGCCTTGCGTGTGACAGGGGGCGGTGCCCCAACCCCCCAATCAGCCCTACCCTGACTGTGACTAAGGGTGGCATCGCAACCTCCCGATCCGCCCTGCTCTGTGCATGACAGGGGCGGCGCCCCAACTCCCCAATCAGCCCTGCTCTGAGCCTGACCAGGGGCTGCACCTAGGGATTGGGCCTGCCCTCTGCCACCCGGGAGCAGGCTTAAGCCAGCAGGTCGTTATCTCCCGAGGGGTCCCAGACTGCGAGAGAGCACAGGCCGGGCTGAGGTACGCGCCCCCTCTCCCCCAAGTGCACAAATTTTTGTGCACTGGGCCTCTAGTTACCTAATAATTATTATGAGATTTGAATTAGACAATATATTTTAAGTGCATAGTATACTGTCTGAAACAAATATCTACACTAATAAAAGACAAAGATGCTAATTGACTACCTTCGCTATCCCCAAGCCCACCCACCAGCCAATCATAGTGACTATATGCAAATTAACCCAACCAAGATGGCGGCCAGCAGCCATGGAGATGGAGCAAGCAGAAGGCTTGGTTGCCCTGGCAATGGAGGAAGCCAAGCTTCCCGCCTGCCCTAGCTGGCTGTGGCCTCCACAAAATGCAAAAAAGTTTCAATTGAAGAAGCTAAATAAATCCCACCTACCTGCTTCCAGCCAGCCTCCACTGGGATCTTGGGTGGCTGGGAGCTGTGGCCAGCCTGCAAACAGCCATCAGCACCTCACCCAGGATGGCCACACCCTCATGGGGTGAGGGTCCCTGCTGGGGGTCTTGGCCAGCCTGAAAACAGCCATCAGCCCCTCACCCAGGCTGGCCAGTCACCCCAGCGGGAACCCCCACCCTGAAGGGGCTGTGGCCAGCCTGCAAACAGCCATAAGCCCCTCACCCAGGCTGGCCAGTCACCCCAGCGGGAACCCCCACCCTGAAGGGGCTGTGGCCAGCCTGAAAACAGCCATCAGCCCCTCACCCAGGCTGGCCAGGCACCCCATCAGGATCCTCCACCCTGAAGGGGCTGTGGCCAGCCTGCAAACAGCTTATCAGCCCCTCACCTAGGATGGCCACACCCTCATGGGGTGTGGGTCCCCACTGGGGATCTTGGCCAGCCTGAAAACAGCCATCACCCCTCACCCAGGCTAGCCAGGCACCCCAGCAGGGACCCCAACCCTGAAGGGGCTGTGGCCAGCCTTCAAACATCCATCAGCCACTCACCCAGGCTGTCCACACCCTCATGAGGTGAGGTTCCTTGCTGGGGGGCTTGTCCAGCATGAAAACAGCCATTGGCCCCTCACCCAGGCTGGCCACGCACCCCAGCGGGGACCCCCACTCTGAAGGGGCTGTGGCCAGCCTGCAAAAAGCCATCAGCCAGTCACCCAGGCTGGCCAGGCACCCCAGTGGGATTCCCACCCTGATCCGGGAAACCCTTCAGGGCAAACCAGCCAGATCCCACCCATGAACCAGGCCTCTATCCTATATAATAAAAGATCAATATGCAAATTGACCCTAACAGCAGAGTGACTAGGAATCACTGGTCACTATGACACACACTGACCACCAGGGAGCAGATGCTCAATGCAGGAGCTCCCCCCTGGTGGTCAGTGTGCTCCCACAGGGGTAGCTCTGCTCAGCCACAAGCCAGGCTGATGGCTGCCATTACAGCGGTGGTGGTGGGAGCTTCTCCCGCCTCCTCAGCAGCACCAAGGATGTCCAACTGCAGCTAGGTCTGCTCCCTGCTGGCAAGTGGACATCACCTGAGGGCTCCTGGGCTGCCAGAGGGATGTCTGACTGCCAGCTTAGGCCCATTCCCTCAGGGAGAGGGCTTAAGCCAGCAGGTGGTCATTCCCCGAGGGGTCCCTGACTGCGAGAGGGCATAGGCCGGGCTGAGGGACCCACCTGATTGCACAAATCTTTGTGCACCGGGCCTCTAGTCTATTATATATTCACTAGAGGCCCAGCCCGCAAAATCAGGCGCGTAGTTCGCTGCTGCTCGAAGCCCCACCCACCCGCCTGTCACTCCGCAGCACTCACTGCCCTGTCCACCGGACTGCAGCCCGCCTTGCTGCAGTCGGAGTCTGTGGGCCGTGGGGGAGGGACCTAGAGGTGCTCAATGCACCTCATGGTGACTGGTCATTTGGTTGTCCTGGTCATCACAAACACTGGCTTTTTATATATATAGATTAGATGATAACTATTCTTAATTTTGTTATTTTTGATAATAATTATTCACCAGATAGATATTTGGTTGGGAAAAAGTATTTAAGCCTCAATATAGCAAAAATATTCTATCTATAAATCAGCGGCTTTGCCCCCTACGCAACCTACTGGTAAGTTTAGAAATTTAAATATTTCAGATGCTTTTAAAATTAAGATTATATTTGTAAATCAAATACCTCTATAAATTTATGTTCAATTTGGATGAAATCTTGCTCATAAATCTAAAAGAAAACATTAGAAAACCTTTTAAGAGTTGGCGCCTTACTATTTCTTAAGCTTTAGGCAAGTTTAGACCAGCTGGCATGGCTCAGTGGTTGGAGATCAACCTATGAACCAGGAGGTAATGGTTCAATTCAGGTCAGAGCACATGCACGGGTTGCAGGCTCGATCCCCAGTATGGGGGGTGGATGAAGCAGCCAATCAATAATACTTTCTCATCATTGATGTTTCTAGCTCTCTCTCCCTCTCCCTTCCTCTCTGATATCATTAAAAATATATTATAAAATATTTAGGCAAGTTTAAAGTATTAAAACTAGTTTTCACTGCTTAAAAAATTATTTCTATAAAGTTAGTGGGATTCAGATTATAGCACAGCAATTCAGTAATTATGGTTCAGATGGTACTGCTATTCTTAGTTTATATTTTCATTTGTATATAACTTCATGACAAGTACCTTTTTGAGCTAAATTTCTCACACTTTTGTAGCAAAAATAGAAACATTTTTGAAGATTGTTTGAATAAGCAACAAATCACCAACTGCTAGGATAAAAAGGGTTTTTTAGAAATGTGGTGGAAAAGTTTTACTTACTTTTTAATAACTTTTAACAGTTCTTTTCAACTTATATAGTTTTACACTTTGATTTTTATTCATATTTAAACTTTTCATTATGTACTATGAAATTAATGTACTGATTTTTTTAATAACATAGTAGGGAATTCAGTGATTTTTAAAATAAATTTAATGAGGTTTTTATATGATGTCCATATATTTAAACAATAATGAATAAAACAAACCACTTATAGATTTTTTGCAAACATACCTGAAATTATATCATTGATTGAATTTTATGGTCAGAGATGTCATATAGATGTTATTCCCTGGAGAATAAATTCTTACATGGCAAAACTCCATGAATAATTCAGGATGGTAGCAGAGCCAGCAAAAGCCCAGAACTATGGCATATGGATAAAAGCAGAAGTTTTGGGTTACAAACTATAAGCACAGACTTGAGAGACAGAAAGTTGTGCCTTAAGATCTCCATAGTCATGCTGTGGGCACCAAGACCCAGGCCTGGTTGGCAGCACCAGGCACCCAGTATTCCTCACTGGCAAGAACCCAATTCTGTTTATGGAGTGGTGGGGAAAATCATGCTGAATAGTGAAGTTGAGTCTACTGCTGTGCTTCCTTCATCAGCATTGCTATGGCATCTGTGAAGGGACCTTCTAGGCTCCCTCATGCAAACACTGCCCTATATTTAGCACTTGCTCTTTGAAAATTCTGCTTGCATTTACTGTTCTGCATATTTGTCTGTAGTGAAGCGTTTGTTCAAAAATTCAAACCAAATTTGATTTCTTACAAGCAGTATTAGTCTGTCCAAGTTCTGTTTCCGGTATTTTCCATAGCCGTGTAGCCAGACTGAGAATAGTTAGGACTCCTTTCTGACCATCTCATGAAATTCTGAGCACGTTGTCAAACTTCCACTACCTTGTATTGGTCCATGTTACAATATAATAGTGATAATAATACCACCCAATAGCATGCTTACTCTTTACTTATAGTGTTTACTGTGTCTCTATTCAGGATCTATAGTCAGACAGTCCTTGGTTCACAGCCTACAGTAGGCAGAAAGATTCATACTTTTGCTCCCAAATATGTACACATCCTAATTCCCAGAACCTGTGAATATGTTCCATTCCATGGCAAAGAAAAATTGAGGTGACAAATAGAAATAAGGCTGCAAATCAGCTGACTTTGAGATGGGGAGATATTCCTGAGTAATCTGGGTTTGCCCAGTGTATTTGCAAGAGGGAGGTAGGACAGTCAATGTCAAAGTGATGCAGCATGAGAAAGACTCAACAGGCCATTGCTGGCTTTGAAGAAGGAAGGGAAACCAAGTGTTTCTGGAAGCTACAAAAGGCAAGGACATGAATTCTTCCCTTTAAACTACAGAAAAAACACAGTCCTGCTAACACCTTGACTTATGCCCAGTGAGACCCATTTTGAACTGCTGACCTCAAGAAACTTAAGAAAAAAAAAATTATTGTTGTTATTTTCAATTAAAAAGTTTATAAAAATTTGGTACAACAGTAGGAAGCTAATACAATTCAACTCTACAGTAATCAATGTTCATACTAGGAGCAAGAACAGAGATTATAGGAGAATATATAATTTCCTTAGAATGGTATTTTGATTATCAAATACTTGATAGGAAATGCATGTAGACTAAGCAGGAATAATGGCTGCTTTTTTGGAAAAGAGGCAAGGTACAAAGTAAGTCTGAACTGAAAGAATCAAAAAATAAATAATTGCAAATTGATGAAAGTAGAAGAAAAAAATCATTATTCTATGATTGAGCATTTTCCACGGGTATTATATATCTTATTTACCTACCTGATCGCTACAGAATAAGACTTCCTTAAAATATTGCATATACTCAGAGATGATACTATTATTGAGGTTAGGAAATCATGAGTACAGCACATATTAACCACTGAATTGATTGACTAATGCTTTAGCATCCTGGCTTTAATGCCAGAGTGTATTTGGGTATCACAACTCTGATTATCAGATTTCCTTCATATCAGACTTAACGTAAAGTTACTATGATCACATCTAAAATTCCCCTTTAATGTGTCATTTGTATATCATGGTAGCAAATTTGATGCTGAAGGTAGAACCCAGGGTTTATGGGCTGAATTGTGTTTACCTCAAATTTGTATATGGAAGTCCCAATCCTCAGTACTTCAGAATGTGACTTTACTTGGACATAGGGACTTTAAAGAAATAAATAAGTTAAAACAAAGTCATTGGTTAAGCCATAATCATACATGACTGGTGTTCTTTAAAGAAAGTAAATTTGGACACAGAAACATTAAGGGAGAATACAGCCTCTATAAGCCACAGAGAGTGGTGTGAAACAGAAACAACACTCATGACCTTTACTAGTAAAAGAAACTGATGCATTCCATGGCCAGTGTGGTTCAGTTAGTTGAGCATCATCCCATGCACCCAGAGGTTATGAGTTCAATTCCCAGTCAGGACACATACTCCGGTTGCAGGCTTGATTCCCAGTAGGAGGTGTGCAGGAAGTAGCTGATTGATGTTTCTCTCTCTCTCTCTCTCTCTCTCTCTCTCTCTCTCTCTCTCTCTCTCTTTCTCTCTCTCCTTTCCTCTATCTCTAAAATCAATAAAAATGTATTAACAAAGAAAGAAAATAACTGATGTAGTCAACATCTGGTTTCCAACTTCAACCTCCAGATATGAGAAAATAAATTTCTGTTGTTAAGCCACCCAACTAGCAAACTAAAACACCAGGTCAAACTGATCACATTAAAATATCAGTGACTATATTTTTATTTTCTTCATAGCATTTTAAAAATGTTTGTTGTCGAAAGAGTAACCAAAAACAGATTGTGCCCAACTAAACAAACCAGAAGATCTAGAATACATGAACAAGTCACAATAGAGCCAGATTAATAATAGCTATTTAAAAATAAACACAAAAACCGGGGAAAACAAATTATGTATTGCTATTAAATCATCTAGAAATGAGAACTTGTAACCTAGGGAGAAATTATTACCTCCAGAGCTTCCAGGACAACCTATTTGGAGGAAGAGATCAGTAACTTGGAACTCAGAAGGGAAGGCAAGTGGAGACTGCAAGCCTGAAATAAGAGCTGTAAGTCTGGAACTGATGGAAAAGTGAGAGTCAGCGTAGAAGCTGCACAAGGAAGGACATTTCTGTTAAATACTTAATTTAAAATAAATAAATAAATTTACTCCAGATAGCTCTACTGGAAAGACACTGAATAACTGTGAAAGCAAAAGTCATGTCATGTTTACTGCATGTAGTAGCACGCCTGGTTCTTTACATCATGGACCAGCAAAAGCAAATACTGATTACCTTCATTTTACTTTTGTTCCTAGTTATTCTTTTCATAGTGCATTCTCCAGTAGTAACACTGAAACACCTTTACTTTATGTGATACTCTTTAAAGGTTTTGTTCACTAAAATTAGTACTAATTATTAGGGTGATTGTTGATACCCTGTTTACCTTTATGAGTTTTGTTTGTGAAGTGAGGTCAAAGATTCTCATACTGGGAGACAATTTAAGGATAATATGTTCATTCAAAAATAGTGCATTTAGTCCAGCCAGTGTGCTCAGTGGTTGAGTGTCAACCTATGAACCAAGAGGTTATGGTTTGATTCCCAGTCAGGGCACATGCTTGGGTTTCAGGCTCAGTCCCCACTGTGGGGCTTACAGGATGCAGCCGACCCATGATACTCTCTCATCATTGATGTTTCTATCTTTCTCTCCCGCTCCCTTCTTTTCTGAAATCAATAAAAATGTATTTTTAAAAATAGTACATTTAATAATACATAGTGTTAGAAAACTAACACATAGTAATTTAAAGTCATACTGTAGCAAAAGATATAGACATAAAAAAGCATAATCCTTTTTCCATTTCCTAAATTTAATTTTAATCTATCATGTTAACTAGTTTAAGAAATTTATAACCATATATAATCTTCTATATTTTATAAAGTTTTTTCAATTTTTAAACACATCATAATGTAGACCTTTTCTACAATTTGCACTTTTCATTTATGAAGATGTCTTGTGAATCTTTTCATGTTAGCACTTAGAGCCTATACTTACTTTTTAATGACTGTTGAATTTTATTTTATTGATCTAGCCTCTTTCTTTTATTTTTATTTATTTTTATTTATTTATTTTAATTCTCACCCCAGGATATTTTTTTCCATTGATTTTTAGAGAAAGTGGAAGGGAGGGGGAGAGAGAAACATCAAAGTGAGAGACACTTGATTGGTTGCCTCCCAAACATGCACTGGTCAGGGCCAGGGATCAAGCCTGCAACCAAGGTACATGCTTTGGACTCTAATCGAACCCCAGACCTTTCAGTCCACCTGCCATGAACACTGAGCAACATGGCTAGGGCTTTTTTTTAAAAAAAAAAAATAGGCATCTCTTGGTAGGCTATTTTTAGTTATTTTCTATCATTAAACATTATCAAGTTTATTTGTTTTTACATACATCTTCAATCACTTTTGCAAGTCTATTTGTAGAATGAGTTTGGAGAAAAAAAATCTTACTTCAAACATTGCTTCAAAATATACCTAGACTATATTCCTTCTCAACACCTCCACTGCTTACAGCTTCCAAGCCACCACCCTCCCTCACCTAGACTGCTGCTACAGCCTCCTGAAAGGTCCCTTGGCTTCCACTCTGCTCCCTACAATTCAGCCTCAAGCCAATAACCAAGATAGCACTGCTTTGCTCAAAATATCAATCTTTCCGCTCATTCACTCCACTTTCTCCACAGGAACTTTCTTGCTGCTTCTCAAATGCCTGACTTCAGGACCTTCATATGACCTGTTTCTTCTGCAAGGAGTGTGTATTCCTGCAAATTGTGGAAAGTTACTTCTTTAAACTATAAGTCTGTTTTGAATACCAGCTTCTCAATCCTACCCTGACCATCCACATTCAAAATGTCTAACCCTTCAGTCTACACTCCTGATCCACATTCTCCTAATTGTTTTTAATTTTTTACAACTTCCATACATTAGTAATCTCATTCATTTATTTTTGCCTTTACTTCCCTTGGCTTTGAAATCAAGTTGATAAAATTCTCTCTATGACCAAAGTCCATAAGTTTGGTACCTATATTTTCTTGTATGTAATGTATTTTTTCGGGTCTTATATTTAGGTCTTTGATCCAATTTGAATTAAGTTTTGTACATAGGGACAAACTGTAATCCAGTTTCATTCGTTTGCATGTGGCTTTCCAATTTTCCAACACCATTTATTGAAGAGTGACTATCTTTATTTCATTGTGTGTTTCTGAATTAAGAACCATATGATTTCACTCATATGTGGGGTGTAGTAAAATTGAAACTCGTGAACACGGACAGCAGTATGGTGGTTGGCAGAGGGAAGGGGGTTGGGGAGAAGGGGACCCTAAATGTATGGTGACAGGAGAAGATTTGAGTTTGAGTGGTGGGCACATGATATAATATATAGATCTTATAACATAGAAACCCACACCTGAAACCTATATGATCATGTTGACCAATGTCAGCCCAATAAACTTAATAAAAAATAAATAAAACTTTCACAAAGTGCTTATCACCTTGAACCACATACTTATAATTTACTCATTTGTTATATTTTTGTCTCTCTCCTCCCACTAGATTGTAATATCTATTATGACAGGATTTTTTTGTCTGTTGTGATTACCCCTGTATCCCAAACCGCAAAAGAGACTAGTAATTTAAGCACTAAAATAAATATACAACGAATAATTGGTGAGACAAGTCCTGTGTTCATTTTAAGTAATTTTTTTGTACAGTTGTTTCCAAAAAAGGCTCTAAAAGTACAGGTCTCTCCATACAGTCACAAAATTAAAAAAATATATATTAAAATTTAATATTTTAATCTCTCCATTAAAAAAATTGAGAGAGACATAGACCATTTCAGTATGGAGGTCAATTATGATGTCCTGTCATGCCTATATTAAAATAACTACCATGAAAAATGTCTTCCTATAAAGTGTGACAAAATCAACATATTAGAAATAAACTTTCAATTTCTTTAGGGCTAGCATAGCAAAGTACCAAAGACTAAATGACTTAACGAACAGAAGTTTATTTCCTCATAATTCTTCAGGCTAAAAGTACAAAATCAAAGTGCTGGCAAGGATTGTTTCTCTTGAGGCCTCTCTCTTTGCGTTGGAGATAGTAGCCTTTTCTCTTTACACGATCTTTTGTTTATATTTCTGTGTCCAAATTTTCTCTTTTTCACAAAAATACAGTTATATTGGATTAGGGCTCACCCTAATGTCATCATTTTAGCTTAATTATGTCTTTAAAGACCCTTTCGAGAAAAACAGCCCCATTCTGAGGTAGTGAGGGCTAAGACTTCAACATATGAATTTGGGAGAAAACACAATTCAGCCCATGACACTGACATAAAATTATTGCTCTTTCTTCTTAGGGATGGTGATGTGGGTTTTTCTTCTCAAGAGTGGTTTTTCTCTTGTAGCAAGCAGAATTCTAAGGTAAACACCAATGACCCAAACCCCTGTATCATGCCCTTCCCTGAAGTGTGGGGAATTTGTAACTTGCTTCCAGTAGAATGTGGCAATGACGGTGGGATAGTCACCCCTTGATCAGATTATATTGTATTTCCAAGTAGTGGCAGAGTCACTCCCACTGCTATGTTGTGTCATGTAAGACCAAGACTCTGTCTTTTACGCACTTAGCCAGGGGAATTTACTGATAGCCCTGAAGAAGAAAACTGCCATGGAATTTACAGCCAAAAGAACTTCTCACAACCTGAGGGCGATTGGAAGCAGATCCTTTTCAGTTGAACCTCAATATGAGAACTCCATCTAGATGACACCTTGATTTCTGCCTTGTGAAACCAGGGACAGAGAACCCAGGAAAGCTGTTCCTGAATCTGACTTACAGAAACTGTGAGATAATAAATGGGTATTGTTTGAAGCCACTAGTTTTATGGTAATTTTTTGTGTGCAGGTTAGAAAATGGATACATACGTTGTGAGAATTATAGAGAATAAAGAATAAAGACTTGATTGGTCCAAGAGGCATACATTATTGCTGGCTCCTTCTCAGTGGATCACCAAGTCCTTTTATATTCTGCCTTATTATTATCTCTCAAAGTAGTCTGATCTAGTCCTTATCCCAAGCATACATGAAATGTAATGCTTGCTTTTTCTTGATTTCTAATTGGTTTCACCGTCGCAGGCTCATCCTATCTAATAAAAGACAAAAAGGGTAGTTAACCATACCTCCGATACACTTCCCATTGGCTAATCAGGGCAATATGCAAATTAACCACCAACAAAGATGGTGGTTAATTTGCATACACAGGCTGCAAGTGGTGGAGCAAAGCCAAACAGCCCCGAAGCTGCTGAACGAGGCCTCACAGCCCCGGGATCAGCGGAGCCTCCAGGCCTCAGGGCCCCGGGATCAGTGGAGCCAGGAGGCCTCCCGGCCCCTGGAGCAGCCTGACCTGGGGGGGGAGGGGGGGGCACTGCAACCCCCTGATCGGCCCTGCTCTGTGTGTGACAGGGGGAGGCACCCCACCCCCTGATTGGCTCTGCTCTGTGGGTAACAGGGGGCAGTGCCTCAACCCCCTGATAGGCCCTGCTCTGTGTGACAGGGGGCGGCACCCCAACCCCCGATCGGCCCTGCTCTGTGCGTGACAGGGGCAATGCCCCAACCCTCTGATCAGCCCTGCTCTGTGCGTGACAAAGGTGTCACTCCAACTCCAGGATCGGCCCTACTCTGTGTGTGACAGGGGGGAGCTCCCCAAGCCCCTCATCAGCCCTGCTCTGTGTGTGACAGGGTGCAGCGCCCCAACCCACCATGGGCCCTGCTCTGTGAGTGACAGAGGGCAGCACCCCAACCCTCCTATTGGTCCTGCTCTGTGTGTGACAGGGGAAGGCGCCCCAACCCCCTGATCCACCCTGCTCTGTGCGTGACAGGGGGTGGTGCCTTAACCTCCCCATAGGAGCCTGCCTTGAGTGTGACAGGGGCGGTGCCCCAACCCCCCAATCAGCCCTACCCTGAGTGTGACTGGGGGTGGCATCGCAACCTCCCGATCCGCCCTGCTTTGTGCATGACAGGGGGTGGCGCCCCAACTCCCCAATCGGCCCTGCTCTGAGCCCGACCAGGGGCTGCACCTAGGGATTGGGCCTGCCCTCTGCCACCCAGAAGCGGGCATAAGCCAGCAGGTTGTTATCCCCCGAGGGGTCCCAGACTGTGAGAGGGCACAAGTGGGGCTGAGGGACACCGCCCCCCCCGCCAGTGCACAAATTTTTGTGCACTGGGCCTCTAGTCCTATATAATAAAAGCCCAGCAACCGGAATGGTAGCAAAACCAGAATGACCAGTCGACCCGTTCCTGTGTCGTGCACTGAACACAGATGCTCAACACAGGAGCTGCCCCCTGGTGGTCAGTGCGTTTCCACAGTGGTAGCGCCACTCGGCTGACCAGGATGAGCAGTGCTCCCACAGCAGGCCGATCCCTGCAGGCCATGCCCCCTACCAGGGCACAATTCCCATGCACTGGGCCTCTAATAGATTATGATTCTTTTTATTAATCTTTTCCACCCAAATCTCTCCCTGTGCATTAGTTAGTACTGTTATAAACTATACGTTTACAGTTTAAAAGCTATGGTTTCTTCAAGTTAGAATTCACATATTCTTTTCCCTCCTCCAAAATTTCATTTTAATACCATTTTAAATCTCACTATCTTGTTACTTCTAAAGAGAGAGTAAAAAGTAAAAGAAAAAATGTTAAAGAAGAACTTCAAGTTTGGAGATAATTTGAAGAGACTTTGAAGATAATTTTGCCTTCTCAACAAAGCTTCCAATTTTTTTCCGTTTTCATACTTGAAATTCTAATATTTAATATATTACCAACAAGTGCTTTTTCTTCATGGAATTTCCTTTTTAAATTCAGTTACTTGTACAGAGATATTAATTGTTAATGGATTTATTAAAGTAATAGACCACATTAGAGTTAGAACTGGAATAATGTTAGGACCTAAAAATTATAAGCAGACTTGCCTGAGGAGTCAGTTGTGAGGGTGGTAATGGTGGGAAAGGGAGAACAGAGGCAAGAGATTGAGACTTGAATAATAATATTTACATAGTTTACAATTTTTAATTTATCTCATAATTTTTATTAAGAAGAATCAACCAGTGTCTATTTTATAAGTTCTATTAGTTCAGTGATTGTGACTTTTATTCCTGACTTTTCTGTGGGTTCTGTACCATCAGAATCATGTTGAGTTCCTAGTGTTGCTCTATTATTGCATGAACACCATGTTAAAAGCTGAATAAAAGTCTCAATAAAATTATTTGTAAATGCTTATGTACTTACTGTGGGGTCTTCTTGATGTCCATCAAATATACACTGTGTTGCCAACTTAGATGAACTCTGGATGTTGATTTATTTTTTATTATATCTTCAAAATTTAAAAATAAAATTTGATATTATAAAGGAACTATTGATTGATGTATCATTCATGGTAAAATTGACCTAATCCCTGCAATGTTGTTATTTTATTGTATGTGCTTCCTCTGTAGATATTTTCAAACTGCCTAGGGATTGAAATCATTTAAACTCATCAGCACTTTAACATTCCTCTGGATTTCATATGCTGAAGATATCATAAAATAATGTTTTTCTTCTACCTATCTGTATCAAAATATGCATCTTACTTATTGACTAGTAATGTGAAAGTTTTTAGTTATAATCAAAGCACAGTATCTAAAGATTTGATGTACATTAAAAAATGATTTCTTTATCAGTTACCCAGTTTTAATTTTCTATAGCAATTGTTAATTTCCTCAGGATTATCAGATATTGAGTCAAATACTGTTTTTCCAACTTTAACAGCCTGTACTAGTATGCAATTTCTTTGATGAATATATAAATGATGATTGCATATATATGGCATTATATCTTTGGGAAACATGGTCACTCAAGTTATTTTAATTCTAGTGATATAATGTTCTAAATATATATGCAGCTACATAAAAAACATACATTAAAATTTATACCAGATAGAGGGAACTGTTTTGACTTTGGAAATATTGCAAGTAGAAAATGACTTGCTACACCTTACCAAATGTGTTCTTATTTTCAAATATTGTAATGTTATTTCTTGTTTTATAAAAAAATTTCTTAATAGAAAACAATATATTTCTTAAAATAAAAATAATCTATTATGATCCATAAAGGATCTTAAGAATATTTAAAATAATATTTAGACTCTAAGTATATATAAAATATTTATGTTCATTATGTGAGCAAAATGATACTAAAATACTATATATTCAGTTAAAAACATGTTTTGTGCTAATCGTATTAAGTTCCTATTTAGTTTTATTTGTACAATTTATTTTGTATTTCATCAGTCAATCATACAGTATTTTGGTGAAAATTTTACTGAATAAATTATTTTAATTTCTATTTTATCATATTGACTAACAAAATGTTATAAAAATGTCATTAGGTAAGTGGAGATATATCTCTTTTTTAAAAAACATATTTTATTGATTTTTTACAGAGAGGAAGGGAGAGGGATAGAGAGCTAGAAACATCAATGAGAGAGAAACATTGGTTAGTTGCCTCCTGCACACTCCCTACTGGGTATGTGCCCGCAACCAAGGTACATGCCCTTGACCGTAATTGAACCTGGGACTCTTGAATCTGCAGGCCGACGCTCTATCCACTGAGCCAAACTGTTTAAGGCTGGAGATATATCTTTGGGTTGCAATTACTCTTTCAAAACGAAACCTATATAATAAAAAGTTAATATGCAAATTGACCCTAACAGTGGAATGACCGGTAATGACTAGTTACTATGATGGGCACTGACCACCAAGGGGTAGACACTCAACACAGGAACTGCCCCTGGTGGTCAGTGCGCTCCCACAGGGGGAGCTCCACTCAGCTACAAGCCAAGCTGACGGCTGTGAGCGCAGCGGTGGTGGTGGCCTCCAAGGCAGCACTAAGGCTGTCCAACTAGGGCTTAGGCCCACTCCCCAGATATACCCTAAGGGCTCCCAGGCTGCCAGAGGGATGTCTGACTGCCAGCTTAGGCCTGGTCCAGGACTGTGAGAGGGCACAGGCAGGCTGGGCTGAGGGACTTCCCCTCCCCCCCCCCCCCTGAGTGCACAAATTTTAGTGACCGGGCCTCTAGTTATTCTATAATGTAACTTTCTATGAAAATGGACTGGAAGTATATAGGATAATAAAGTTTAAAAATACACCATGATTCACCAAAGGGGGAAAAATAAAAATGAATGAATTTAGTGATATCATTAAAAGCCTTCAATTTATGATTTTTGCTTGTAGCAAAAAAATGTAAAGCCATATTTCTAGTATCTGTTTTCTTTTATGATCATTACATTTATTAGATGTTCATGCCTGACCTTAGTTTGTAAGCAATTGTAGAATCTCTGTTTTTGCCCCAGGCAAAGTCACATTCTTCTCCATGTCTCTGATTTTCTTCATTTTATAATCATCACTAGAGGCCTGATGCATGAAATTCGTGCATGCGTAGGGTCCCTAGACCTGGCCAGAGATCAGGGCAAATCTGTGGGGTAACCAGAGGGGCAATTGGGGGCCCCACTGGCACTTACCTTGGCCAGCCTGGCACTGCCCGCCCACCAGCCCTGCCTCCTGCCATCTGGGGCCTGTGGACTAGGGGCAGCTCCTGCATTGAACATCTGCCCCCTCGTGGTCAGTGCACATCATAGTGACTGGTCATTCTACTGGTCATGCTGCCATTGTGCCAATTTGCATATTAGGGTTTTTTTAATATAGGATTTATTGACTTCCACATCTAACAGACATTATGAAGAAGAATGAAGCAAACAGCCTCATTAATTCATCATTGAGCTTTATCCTCTTACCTCATTGCCCAGGTCGAGATTCATCTTGAGCTAAAGGCCTTTCAGGAATTGAGCTAGAGCCTGTAGCTAAAGAGCTATAGTAATGGAGTTGTAGGTGAGAAAACAGTAAATACTGTGAGGAAAGTCTTTATCCTCCTACTGGAATCTTCTGCTGATTGTACCAGGTCAAAGAAGCTAGTACAGTTCAGCCCTGAAGACTCTATAGCCACTGTTAGGAGGTCCATTTCACAGGATGATTATCTGAACACACAAACATGGCAGCCTAGTGTCCAAATATTAAGGCATGTGTTTCTTAATTTAAATGTTTGGAATTTTAAAAAAAATTTGTATATATTTTCCATATAACATAGTTTAAAAACACAATACAATGTTTCACTGAAAATAGATAATTTATTTAGTGTAACTACAACCTGGGAGCATTAAAGTTGAATTGATTTTCATATTTATTCAATTCTTTTTAAAATATTCTTAAGATGATCTAGTCTAAGGCCTCTGAAATAGGCTGAGGGTTATCTTGCTTATTGTCTCCCAAATCCCTAAGTTTCAAATAATATAATAGTGCCTCTTATGTCTCCAGTAACTCATTAATTTATTAACATTTTCTTCAGTCAATCTTTATTAAACACAGTATACAAATAGTGCTATTGTTCTTAGGGTTAAAAAATTATTTCAAGCAGTAAAAGTAAATGTTTAGTATTTATTTATACTGATATATTATTTTTATATTTATAACTTTAAAAAAGCATTTCCACAAGATAATTTGAGGAGTTATAACATTTGAAAGCAATTTTTAAGTTAATAAAAGACATTTAACGGTTTTGGGGTTTTTTTTCAAGTTTAAATTAGTTTTTTGTTTGCTTTGTTTTTGTGGCTTATGTGTATATCAAGGGCAAAGCAGGTATTTTCCACTCTACTAAACTCTTTTTAAAATGAGAAATGTTAATTAAATATTGTAATTCATTAAAATTAACAGATCATGAAAGAAATGTTTCCAAGTATCTTATTTATATAATGTTACAAGTTTGTTTGTAATTTTGCCACTACTGATTTATTCAAATGTAAATTGCTGCAAAGTAAATTTAATATGTCATTTCTATAATTATTAATTATACAATTATTTTATAGACAAGCAGCAAGAAATAAAAAGAATATTAGAAATACAAAATGCCATAAGTATATTATTTAATACATAAGTAATTATGGTTTTGATATCCATTTATTTTACTGTAATACTATATCATCAAAATATGTAATTAATTTTATGAATCATTCATTACATAAAAGAAAGTTTCATGGAATGGCTAATTAAGAAAACCACAAATCATGGCAAAGTTAATTTTGTAATATGATAATAACTTTCTATGTAAAGAGCAAGGTTTCTTCCTTTGCAGCTCATTTATAGTTTTATGTTTTACAATCAAATTTAGGACTTCTTTAAGACAAAATTCCTATTTGTGTTTTGTTTTTTTTTAAGAGTTAAAATTTACAAATAATACACTTTAAGATATACTTCCTCTTCTTGAAAGTATCCATTGTCTTATGAATTTAATAAATTGTGATTAGAAATATTTTTGATAACATCTATCAGTCAAATCCTGAACTAATGCATTAGTTGTGACATGTATAACAGATATTTATTATTTTATTGAAAACTAGAGGACCAGTGCACAAATTCGTGCACCAGAGGGGTCCCTAGGCCTGGCCTGTGAATTGGGCCAAAACTGGCTCTCTGACATCCCCCAGGGAGTCCCAGATTGCAAGAGGGTACAGGCTGGGCTAAGAGACCCCTCAGAGGATGTTGAAGAGTGCACCATAGGGGCGGGGAGTGATGTGGGAGGTTGGTTAACCTGGAGGTACCGTGGGAGGGTTTCAGGGCATGTCTGATCTGTCTCACTCAGTCCCAATGGACCAGACCCCAGCAGCAAGCTAACCTACTGGTCAGAGTGTCTGCCACCCGGTGTTCAGTGCACATCGTAGCGACTGGTCGACCAGTCGACTGTCTGCCCCCTGGTGATCAGTGCATGTCATAGCGAGCACTTGAGCAGCCTTAGCATTTCATTAGCATATTATCCTTGGATTGTTGAATGGCCACCTGGATGACCAGACACTTATATTAGGCTATTATATTATTATTATATAGGATTATAAAACATCAATGTGCTAGTCTAAAAAA
This sequence comes from Myotis nattereri, assembly GCF_964212035.1. NCBI lineage: Eukaryota > Metazoa > Chordata > Mammalia > Chiroptera > Vespertilionidae > Myotis > Myotis nattereri. The sequence goes on from NC_138077.1 coordinate 83,438,944, forward strand.
GAAAGGTTTCTATAACAGAGATGAAAGAAAATACAGTATTCAAACACACCTGGTTTCAACACAGGAGTCTTTCAATTACTAATAAATTACTTAACCTGAGCCTCTACTTCACAGATGAAATAATATCTTGTAAAAATTTTTTGTGATAATTACAGTGGGGCCTTGACTTATGAGTTTAATTCGTTCGGAGACCGAGCTCATTAAGGAGCTCGTTAACCCAAATTACTGTCAACTCAATGCAAAAAATCGGCCGACAGACAAGCTGGTATCTCAAAAAACTCGTTAGTCAGGACACTCGTTAAGTCAAGGCCCCACTGTAAAGGTAAAGTATGAGTAGCCTAGGGACTTATTAAGAGTTAGGAAGCCCCGCTGGTGTAGCTCAGTGGTTGAGTGTCAGCTATGAACAAGGAGGTCAGTTTGATTCCTGGTCAGGGCATATTCCCTGGTTGGGGCTCATTCCTCAGTAGGGCAGGTGCAGGAGGCACTTGATCAATGATTCTCTCTCATCATTAATGTTTCTCTGCCTCTCTCTGGAAGCAATAAAAATATATTTAAAAACAAAGAGTTAGAGAATAATATCTAGTAGCTACTCAATATATTAGGATAAAATACACCACAAGTATGCAAGTGTTAAAATTTATCTGAGGCCTCCTGGTGCTTCCACAGGCTGTGTTCTTACACTGACTGTACAGAAATAGGGGGCAGAGTAAACTTACCCCATATACACCTCAGCTCAGGCTCTTTGCCTGGTCTGTATTGTGAATGGGGAGACATTGAAAAAAATTTTTTATCTGAGCCTATTGGAATATATTAGTTGGAATCCAACTGTTTATATCACAATAATATTCAACTTGCTTTTGTGGTAAAATGCATACATATAAAATGTAAATAAAACAAATATGATAAAGGAAGTAAGTGTTAATTAACTCTGAAGTTGAAGACAGATTTTCTAAATTAGTTTGCACTAATAGATTATGAATATCTTTGAAGTGTAAATATTTACCTTCAAATTAAATAGATGTTTTATTTCTGGATACATTTATCAGTTGTATATGCTATACAACTTATTTTATTGTAATTCTCTTAAATTAGAATTACATTATTCATACAGAAATGTGGAAATAAATAAGGCTCTTAACTTCAAAAGCTTATCTTTAAAGATTTATTGATAAAATTAATATGTGAAATTATATTTGAAATCATTTAGATTATTGAAACCTATATTTATTGTTTGAAAAGATAATGTAATAAAGACAGTATTAAATTTTCAAAATGATACAGTAAATATGTTTTCTCACAAACAAAATTTCCTTAAACTTTAAATTTCTGAGATTAATTGTGGATATATTATGCAACTTATAGACATATTTGGACACGTAATTATTATTTTGATTAACTTTCTTGGTCTACCTCTTGGTCAGGATAACCAACAGAGAATTTGGACTGTAACTGAAAGAAAAGTTTCCCTCATTATGTCAATAAATAAAGACTATATTGATAATGTGGCTGACTCCCAAAGAGAATGCAAATACTCGCTTTCTAGGATACTATCAGTTAATTTTCTTTTTTTGATTACTTATCCTACAAGAAGGCCCTTTGCACCCACTGTAGCTCAGCACATCTTTCTGGAAAAATGCTTGGCCTCCTAGGAAGGATTAAAATTATGCTATTAGTCAAGGTCAATTTTTCAGTTCATTCACTAATTAATAAAAAGATAATAAACGAGGGGAAATGCATTATTTCTACTTTTAATTGTCAGATCTGTATAATTGGAGTCTTCATGCTTAAGAAATTCATGCAAGTTTAAATATAACAAACCAAAGAGATATTGGAGTGATTAAATAAGAAATAACTAAAAATCTTCTTGGAGTTCCTTTTGTTTGATGGTATTTTTCAGGTCAATAACTTATTTAGTGCTGGACTCAAGAATATTATTCAACTTTAAGTCAATCCATAATTTAGTGATACAAGCAGTTTGTATTTTCTCATCAAACTAATCAGCTTAATTTAGAATTGAAAATATATTACTCCACATTTTCAAAAATGTCAAATATTTATTGAATACACAGTATTAATTGTGAACATATGTAGTTCATTATCTTTGTATTATAAAATAATAAGATAGATTAAATATTGTACCGCATTAAAAAATCTAAATAAGAAACTAAATTTTTTATATAAATCTGTCTTGAAATTTGCCACTCAATAATAAAAATTGATGTTTTTTATTTGTTCTAAATTCATCTAATAAAAAGGCAGTATGAAAGTATTATTTAGCATTCAATTCTATTAATTTAAGAACAATAAATAATCTTAGTAGACAAATATAAGTATAAATATTCTTAATTTTTGTTGGAAATAGTAGATAGTAATTACACTATAAAAGAAGCAGCATTGAACAGTGGATGGACTCTGGAAATGGCAGTTATAAAGATGAACACTTTGTCACTACATTATTCTAGTTTAACCATATAATAATGCCACTGAAAAAAATAATGTAAAAAGTGTTCTCTGTCTCTGAATTTCTGTGATTTTGAGTTTTACTCATTGAAAGAGAGCAACAGGTTATTTTCTATAAACATAATAAAATATGCATAACACAGATTAGTTTAAATAAAAGATAATTTAGTCTAGATGCTGTCTCAATCATGGGTGCTGATAATGGCTTGGCCATTAAGACACAGTAAACATCTTTTAATATGAAATTAGCTTCCTCCTTTTAACCCACCCATCATTTCTTTTTAAATGCTTCCATATAGCACAAATATTAATGTGCATTTATAAATAATTAAATATTTATCAAATTTTTCTATGCAATGTCTGTAGTGTAGAAGCATCTAATGTAAATTTTATAATATCAATTATAAACAAAGGTACCAGATTGGCTACTAAACATTTATATTGCAATTATCTTGTGTGGCTGGATAGATTGTGATTAGTTAAACCCTATTTGAATAATGTTATCTTGAAAATGGTTGTACTTAGGTTGGACAGATACATTATAAATGTCTGGAATAGATGATTTCTTGAAATATAATTATACCTGTTTGTATCAGAGATCTTAACTTGATTCTAAATTTTTAAACAAATCTGAGCATAGTGAAGGGCCTAATAGTGTGTCACATAAAGATAAAACAACAACACATACACACACACATGCAAAAAACAAAACCTTGAGATGAAGAGAATTGATACAATGGACTAGAATTGTTGGAAATGAGAACTGCTCATACTGAGTATAGAAATAACATGTCAATAACATCTTTCTCTAGCCATTCTCATTAAACTGATATCATAGACTCAGGATAAAAGCAGTAACAGTATTTTTTCTAAATTTTTATTCTATTTAATTTTTTTGATTTTTCAGTTACAGTTGATATACAATATTATATTACTTTCAGGTCTACAACCCTGTAAGTAGACATTTACATAACCTATGAAGGAATCACCCCAATAAATCTAGTATTCATCTAACACCATATATAATTATTACAATACTAGAGGCCAGGTGCAGGAATTTGTGCACAGGTGGGGTCTGGCCAGCCCACCCTGATCTGGTCTGATTGGGCCAGTCCAGCTAGGGGGAGGGGCTGTGAACAGTTGGCCGTCCAGCCCCACCCCTCATTGAGGTGGGGAAATTGGAGGGGGGAAGGGCCACAGGCTGTTGGCAGGCCAGCTCCGCCCCCTAGTTGAACTCCCAGTTGAATTCCTGGTTGAGGGGACAATTTGCATATTAGCCTTTTATTATATAGAATTATTGCCTATAATTTCTATGCTGTACTTTTCATATCCATGATTATTCTGTATGTTTGTTTTTCTTAATCCTTCACTTATGTCACCTCTCATGTGACAACTGTCAACATGTTCTCTGTATCTGTTCTGTTTGTTCATTTATTTTGTTTTTTAAATTCCACATATAAGTGAAATCATCTGGCATTCATCTTTTTTTGTTTGACTAATTTCACTCAGCACAACACCTTCTAGGCCACCGCTCGCCAACCTTTTGGACATCATGGACCACTGGCTGGCAATCGCTGCTCTAGGTCATCCATGTTGTTGCAGATGACAAGATTTCATTCTTTTTATGGCTGAATCATATTCCATTGTACATGTGCAGCTTCTTTATCCATTCACCTGTCAATAGACTCAGGTTGCTTCCATATTTTGGTTATTGTAAATAATGGTGAAATAAACATCTGGATTATATTATTTTTTATTCAGTGTTTTTTATTTCTTTAGATAAATATCCAGAAGTGGAATTGCTGGATCCTTCTCTGTCTCTTTTTATAACCTTTGTTTTTAAAGTCTACTTTTTCTAGTATAATTATTGCTACTATAAATCTTGCAAGAAGAGTGAATACACATTCACTGGCATTGGTTCCAAAAGTCTTGGCAGCTTTAATGTATAATTATGGTCAAAGAGGATCCCCACAATCCTTTTAAAGGTAAAGCTGATCTACATGGTGGGATTGGAAGCAACCCCAGAAGTACTATTCTGTGACTAGAGTGGAGCTATTTTTAAGCCTACGCTAATGTGAATTTTGGGGGGAAAAACTGATTAATGATGGCAGCAGACCAGCCTAAGACTAACTAGAAATTATTTGGAAAGTTAATTAAAAAATGTTTCAGTCAAAAAGTTAAGAAATTTCAGGAAAGAGGGTGTGTGTGTGTGCGTGTGTGTGTGTGTGTGTGTTTAAAATAATAAGTGACTATATTTTAAATTTAGTTTTTGCAAAGTCCTTTTAGCAGCTTAAATGTATATTTCATTAAACAAGTATGTGTATTAAATTGTAGTAGGTTCACATGTTCATGTTTCACCACATTTTCAAACACAATTATCTACAACTGGCTTAATTAAGGCATTAGAATTTTAAAAATCACTTTTATTGTCCCTTAATAACATGCAAGAAAGTCTTCTTTGCAAATAGAAACTGTTCTGATGGAATAAGCACACATGACTAAATTTCCGAGAATGGCAAATGCTTTATGTTTTCTTCACACCAGTCCAATAAATCAAAAATAGCAAAATAAGTAATTGTGTATATCTTCAAATGATATAGTACTATTTAATCCTAAGTGATAAGATACAGATTAATATAATGTACCTTTAAATTTTATAATGAACCTTTTGCAAATATTAGACTAAATAAAGGAATTTCTTCTCTCCTTTTGCTTTGAATTGGGTTTATGTTTATTTCTAAAAATCTACAGGTAGGAAAAAATACCCTGAAAGTTTTCCTATAGAGAACACTAAATGTAAGATTGAATTATGCACATTCTATGTTTGTTTATCTTGATATTAAAATTAAATAGTTCTTGGTTTATTTCAACCCTCAGTGACATCTCTTGGGGAATTTTAGCATAGATTAAATACAGAATTTTTAAGAGAAAACAGAACTCTATTAGCTTACTACACACTTGCCTTACATTTTTCCTTGTTTTTAGCTCCTGTAAATACCTTTTCTTTGTGCATTTTTTTAAATTTTAAAAACAAAAATTGCATTCTGAGCAAGACAGTACCAAATTCATATTATTCAGTCTAGGTTGATATTGGTGGTTGGTATCTGACCAATGTAGGTGAGAAAAAACTTTCAGAAACTGGATATTTATTGTTTGTGTGTCTTAAAAAAAGAGTATGCAAATCTTCTTGTCTGTATTTTTTTAAGCTTATTGTTGAAAGTATTACATATGTCCTTTTTTTTCTCCCATTGACCCCTTATAGCCAGCTCTTTCATCACCCTATTGTCTGTCCATGGGTTATGCACATATGCATACATGTTTTTTGTTTGATTTTTTCCTACCCACTCACCCACCCCCACCTTCCCTCTGTGATTCTACAGTCTGTTCCATGCTTCTATGTCTTTGAATCTATTTTGTTCAACAGTTTATGTTGTTCATTAGATTCCACATATGAGTGAGATCATGTGATGCTTATCTTTCTCTTACTGGCTTATTTCACTTAGCATAATACTCTCTAGGTACCACCATACTTAATCCAGGCAATCAACAATTTTTATTTTTATTATTGCTTTTACATTCCACAAAGTTTAAAGCAGATATACTATAAAGTAGAAAAAAAAAACATTAAATTATTTTTCAAAATGGCAATTTCAGTCAAGCAATAAGCATATAAATAAACATAAATGGATTTGCAAACATTTCTGGAACCCTAAATAGCTAGCATTTAGTCAGTTGGCATTAAGTAGATTAGAAATTAGCTTTTATGTGACACTCCTTAGAACATTTGTTTTGTTTTAAATTCTCTGCAGGCAAACTTAATTTTGGACATTTCTGGAAGGATCTTACTAAAGTCACATCCACATGACTAATTTATCAAACAAAATATAGCTGAAAATCCATATTTTATTGGGTCAGTCTATAAATGTAAATCTAGAGGCATCAGGAATTTTAGGTTATGATAGGAATTCAAAGCTACCTTTGATTTGGGAAGAACAGGAAGATGGGGGAAAATCATCTCCTAATTTAACTGAAATATTTTTATAATATGTTAAACTATGTACTGCAGGAGAATTTCAATACAATTATATCAAACTATCTAAAATAATTTGCACCCAATTTTTTCATAAATGTTTTAGAGTCATTTGTTTAAAAAATTAATGTGTTTTGCTAATATATACACAGAAATTATTTGCAGTCACTTCATTGTTTGATATATATAACTATATATATTCTATAGGAACCATTTTGTTATATTTAAATGCTGAAGAGGAGGAATCCTAATATATAAAAACCAAGGGTCCATAACTTCCAAAATGAAGGAAGGCTCAACCAAACACCAGGCTGCGTGCGCAGCAGGCTCCGGTGGGCGGGGATTGGCGAGAAGGCTGAAGTGCTGGCCTCTCGGCGAGGCAGGCCTCTCCAGTGGCCGCACCTCTCTCTCTCCGAGAGATCAGCAGTTCAGCTCACTCACCAGTGGTCTGGGCTGGCTGTTGATCAGCCCCTCTTCTCTGATTAGGCTCGGAGATAGACCTGGAGACACTGACTGGCATAGAAACCAACCAACCAGAACCAAATCTGGGTGAACTTCAAGGAGCCAATGGCTGCCTAGGAGGTGGGGCTTCTGATGCTGACTGGCATAGAAACTGACCAATCAGAACCTAATCTGGGTGAACTGTGAAGGCAGAACCAAGGTGGGGGCTGAGGAGGGGTTTTAAGGGCAACAGCTGTTTGGTGTAAGGTGTAAGAAAGTGGTTCAATTTTTTAATGACCAGTTGGGCAGTATAATGCATATGGCTTGCTATCAGTCCAGATATAGGGATTATGTGTTTCTGTCTGCCAAGAGCATCTCCTCCTGCTGAAAAAGGCTCCCCCTCCCATTTAAGCAATTCTATCCTATATATTTTATCTATACTAATAAAAGAATAATATGCTAATTAGATTGGATGTCTGACTTCCTTCTAGACAAAGCCATGGTGGTGGGGGCCTAGGCAGAGGAAGTTAGGGGCGATCAGGCTGGCAGGGGAGGACTGTTGAGGGTGAGATGAGGCCAGCAGGGTGTTAGGGGTGATCAGGCCAGCAGGGGTGGGCAGTTGGGGGTGAGATCAGGCCAGCAGAGGAGGGCAGTTGGGAGCGATCAGTTAGGCAGAGGCAGTTAGGGGTGATCAGGCAGGCAGGCAAGCAGGTGAGCAGTTAGGAGCCAGCCGTCCAAGATTGCAAGAGGAATGTCCAACTGCTGGTTTAGGCCTGATCCCTGTGAGATTGTGCCTAAACCAGCAGTCGGACATCCCCTTAGGGGTCCCAGGTTGGAGAGGATGCAGGCTGGGCTGAGGGAACACCCCCCCCCCCTGCACAAATTTTGTGCACCAGGCCACTAGTCTTTCAGAAACATAATGACAATGAGGTATCTCCTCACACTTGTCAGAATGGCTACCATCAACAAATCAACAAATGACAAGTACTGGTGAGGATGTGGAGAAAAGGGAACCATAGTACACTTTTGGTGGGAAGGCAGAATGGTGAAGCCACTATGAAAAACAGTATGGAGTTACCTCAAAAAATTAAAAAGAAAACTATTATTTGACTCAATGATCTCACTTTTAGGAATATATCCTAAAGATCCTGAAATACCAATCAGAAAGAATATATGCACCCCTATGTTCACAGCAGTGCAATTTACAATAGCTAAGGTCTGGAAACAGCCTAAGTGCCCATCAGTAAATGAGTGGATATAAAAGCTGTGGTACATTTACACCATGGAATACTATACAGCAGTACAAGAGTAGAATCTCTTACCTTTTGCAACAGCATGGAGAGACCTGGAGAGTATCATGCTAAGTGAAATATGCCAGTCAGAAAAAGACATGTTTCACATGATCTCACTCATTTGTAGAATCTAATGAATGAAATAAATTGATGAACAAAATAGATCCAGAGACATAGAATAATGGAACAGACTGACAAATCTCAGAGGGAAGGTTGGGGTAGGAGGTGGGAAGATATCAACCAGAGAACTTGTATGCATATATGCTATGCATACCCCATGGACGCAGACAATATTGTAGTGCAGACCTGCGGTAGGGCGGGAATGGAGAAAAAAAGGGACATCTATAATACTTTCAACAATAAAGATAAATTTAAAAATAGTTTTGTTTTTTTTTTTTCCTCTGTGAATAAGCTGCATGAAATTTGAAGATTGCTTGGTGATAAATGAAAATACAGGTACTGATAAATGGTTTAGATCAGGGGTTCTCAAATCAGAACCTGTAGACTTGCTGAAAAATAAAATTCTTAGACTCCATTCATCCAGATGGATCAGAATAAATTAGAAATCGAATCAGAATGGAACCAGAAACTCTCGTTAGGTTCTTAGGAACCTCCATTTTAATAAGTATGCCAGAATATTCTAATACATGCTAAACTTTAGAACCACAGATTTAGATACTAAATGCCAGCCTATCAATATCAGTCAAAGAATTCATCTTCACACTTGTGGTGTAAATAATAAAGGAATTGGTTATTACTTATCCCTGGCCTGGTAGCCCTTGATTGGCACTGTGCTGTTTGAATACTAAGCTAACATAACCATTATGTTTGTCATCAATGTAGTAACAGATGCACTGTATCTGCAGAGAAGATTTGATACTATAAAATCTATTTTACAGATTTAGGTGACTAAATATCTCAGGCTTTACCTATTAAGTCTTGATTTATAGATTATTTTTAGGAAAATTTGTTTGTTCTGTGTCTAATGCTTATTTGTACACATAATTGGTAATCTCTTTGTTCTCTCTCATGCTCATTTCCTACTATTAGGAGCTGTTGGGAATCTGATGATCAATAGATAATGAACTCTCTTTTTTTGCAAAATATATTAATAGAAAAATCTCTGTAATTTTTAATCAAAAGAACCTTGACTATGCTAAAGTATAGAAAGGCACTCTGTAATTATTAGAGTTTTATATAGAAGATTTTAAAAAAAAAGTATTCTGAATAATTGCAACCAGTGGCCTTGACCATAAATACATCCTTGTCACCCCTGGAAAAATTCTCTTTTAATTTAAACTAGTATGCATAGGGATGCTGAGTTGGTAGGATAGATGAAAGTTAGGCCCTCAAGACCAACACAAGTAAGTATAAAAGAAAAAAAGCTACTTCAAAAGGAAATTTCTAACACTCCATTCTCATGAGATTATAACTATTGAGCTCCTCTTACACAGATATTTCTGTTGAGTTTTATCCTTGTAGGGTAAACCGTACAACGCACCCTTTCTCTTCCATGGTAACTAGATGCATTAACATTTTTATGTGATTATTTCATATACATCTAATGATGAAAATATTCTCCGTATACCATATATATATAAGCTTAAGCAACAGAACAACTGAATAACTGAATGACCGGTCGACCAATTGCTATGACACACACTGACCACCAAGGGGCAGTTGTTCAATGCAGGAGCAGCCCCCTGGTGGTCAATGCGCTCCCACAGTGGGAGCACCGCTCACCTGAACAATTTGCACTAGACACTGGGCCAGATGCCGGGCTCAAGGCCTACGAGCACAGGTGCAGCGGTGCGAGCCTCTTGGACCTCTGTAGCAGCCCTACTGAGAGGCGGGGCAGCGGCAGTGGTGGCAGGCACAGCGGCGCCGGGATGAGTGGTAGTGGCATGGCACCCAACCCAGGCTCCAGCTCCTCCCCGGCTGCTACGTGCACTACTACATCCCTCAGGGGATGTGGGACTGCCAGTTTCAGCCTGATACCTGCATGCCAGGGGAACCCTCAGTCCGACATCTCCTGAGGTGTTCCAGATTGCTAGAGGGGACAGGCCAGGCTGAGGGACCCAACCTCTGCATGGATCTGTGCACCAGGCCTCTAGTAATTTTAATATTATCTATTTGATAATACATGGTGTTTTTGTCTAAAATATTTAAAAGTTTTCTTAATATCTCTTCCAGAGCCTATTCTTATTTTAGAGAAGAAAGCTTACATTGTTCATGGGAGTGAGACATTCATCAAATGTATTTTCCTAATGTATCAATTTGTTGACATGTAAGTAAAAAAAAAAAGAAGAAGAAGAAGAGATGGTTCGATGGTTCAACAGTCTGATTTGATAACCTCCCCATTACCTGTTTTCACAGTTTTTATTTTAGCATTTATATTATGGTAAAAATGTTAAAAATTAATTACTAAAATCTATAATTATAAAGTATAGTATCAAATAGGTTTTGTGCAATTACAAAGGCCAATTACATTTTAACATTCAGAGAAGGGTTTTATTTAAACCATATTCTTGGTGAAATTATATTGGGCCTGTTAATCATCTTAGAAAACAGCTGTTCTAAAACAAATCTCACTGCATATGCGATACATGAGCCTGCGGATTCAGGTCTCCGACTCTTAAAAAAAAGTCAGTGCAGTATTTTAAAGGGATGTCCAGGAAAATAAAAGGTTTATTCTTGGGGGATAATAGAAGATTTTTTTTCCTTTGAAGAAAAGTAGATTTTACTTTGAGCCTTTCCTTTGGGATGTTTGTTTGAAATGTTAATTAGAATAACTGGTTTAGCAAGGATTAGGACAAGAGCTAAACATCACTGACAGCAAGATATCTTCTCCTGAGAATCTTTTATGTCTCAGTGATTGCTGTGGTGCTTAAAGTGGATGAAGTTACTGCATACTCGCCAGGAAAAATGTCACAAAGACCACACCATTTGTAAATGTATCTTAATATTCACAATTGAGCCAGAAACATTTTTTAAATTACTCACTTTTGAAGGTTAAAAAAAATTAATAAATGAAAGAATACATTACACTAATGTCTTAATTATGATGTTTCTGGGTATTAGATATTTTAGAGCATTTTTTCTAATATGTATCTGCAGAGGCAATACTTTCTTAGTTGCTGAAGGTGAAATGTACAAACTCTGAAAACAATTCTAAATATTTGATTATTAATTCATTTAAGAATTACTGAACCTTTAATATGGGCCATGCATTAAAAAGTACAGAGATAGACCCTGTCTATATGAGGCTTACACTCCATTGCAAGCATAGACATAGTCATAGTATGTCACTTGAGTGGAAGTAAGGAGAGTAGTGCTATATATGCACATAGAGGTATTTCTAGCATTTCTTGGGAGGCATAAGAAATGTGTTTTTAAGATACTTTTTTTGTTGATTTTTTAGAGAGAGGGATAGAGAGATAGAAACATTGATGAGAGAGAAACATTGATCGGCTGCCTCCTGCACAGCCCCTAGTGGAGATTGAGCCTGAAACCTGGACGTATGCTCTAACTGGGAATCAAACTGTGATCTCTTGGTTCATGGTTGACACTCAACCACTGAACCACACCAGTCAGGCCAGAAGTGTTTTTTTGTTGTTTTGTTTTTAATAAGCGACATCGTAAATGAAATATAGAATCTGAGTAAGAGTTAGTTAGGCAAAGAAGGAGATAAGTTGTGCCAGGGAAAGTCATCTTCAAAAGGATCAGCTTAGTCAAGTCTGTGCCAAGGAGAATATACTGTATATCATATTTTAGGAACTGCCAAAAGTTGTATCTGGCTAAAAGGTCATGTTCAAGGTGGGAAGAATGATAAAAATAATTCAAACCATGAGGGTCTAGTTATGGAGTCCACACTTCACCTAAAAGCAATGGGATTCCATTAACATATTTTACATAGCAGGAAATGGCATATTAAAAATTATATTGAGCAAAGCAAACTGTACTCATGTATGTAGAACAGGTTGAAGATGAGCAATACTGGAGACAGACAGAACTATCAGCAGACATTTGAATTAAGCTAGTTGAGAGGAAGTGATCTGATTAAAGTAGAAACAGTGAAGAATGAGAATAAATATTTAAGAGGTATTAGGAGTTTAAACCAGGATGGCTTATCAATTATTCTGTAGATGCTTGAAAATGTAATAATCAAGAGAACTTGTGATCTACAATCCTATATAATAAAAGCCCAGTGACCGAAATGGTGGAATGACCAGAATGACCGGAATGACCGCAGCCCTCGCCCTGGCCGGCCCTTCCCCCTAGTGGGGACCCCATCAGGGCAGGCTGACCAGACCCCACCCAAGCATCAGGCCTCTGTCCTATATAATAAAAGCCTAATCTGCTAAGTGTCCAATCATCTGTTCAACCAATCAAAGTGTAATATGATAATGATATGCTAAGGCTGCTCAACCGCTGGCTATGATGTGCACTGACCACCAGGGTGTAAACATTCTGACTCGTAGGTTAGCTTGCTGCTGGGGTATGGACTATCAGGGGGTGAGTGAGATGGGCCAGACACACCCTGGAGCCCTCCTGTGGTAAAATTACATCACTGATTCAGGCTAGCAGTGCAAAGTGTAAAATGTTATTCACACATGAGGAATTTACACCTTTCTCCTTCCCTAGGACTCTGCATCTCAGAGGAGGCATGCTCCGTGTGGACGAATGTGCAAATGAAAGCTCAGAAAAGTCACTCTGTTGGGGACCTGTGGTGCATCCAGGCAGAGAGACAAACTGATCACCAACAGCCAAGCACCAGCTGGAGCAGTGAAGGCTTGAAGGCGGCTATGGCCGGAGCAGTGAAGGCTTGAAGGCGGCTATGGCAGGAGCAGCAAAGGCTTGAAGGCGGCTATGGCCGGAGCAGCGAAGGCTTGAAGGCGGCTATGGCCGGAGCAGCGAAGGCTTGAAGGCGGCTATGGCCGGAGCAGCGAAGGCTTGAAGGCGGCTATGCCCGGAGCAGCGAAGGCTTGAAGGCGGCTATGGCCGGAGCAGCGAAGGCTTGAAGGCGGCTATGGCCGGAGCAAAAGCCTGGGTCCCGGGTGCTGGAGGAAAACCGTTGCCGGCAGCCACGGGAAGGGAAGGCCTATTGCATGAATCTTTTCGTGCAACAGGCCTCTACTATATATATATAAAGGAGTAATATGCAAATCGACGGAATGGTGGAACGACCAGAATGACCACTTGACCAGTTGCTATGAGGCTCACTGACCACCTCTCGGTCCCTCCCCACTGACTGGCAGGCTCTGATCGCCTGATGGCAAACTGGGAACCAGAGGTGGGTGGTGGCGGAGGGAGGGGGGGGGGAGGACTGCCAGCAGCAGGGGAAGATGGCCAGGCCTAGGCACCATACCCTGCATGAATTCTGTGCGCCAGGCCTCTAGTATATTTATATAGTGTCAAATCTGGGTAAGAATGTAAAATAAATCCCTTTTTTTGGATATAATATATAAAACATATTTTATATTTTTAATATACACACATACTTAAATAGTATTTGAGAGACTTTCCCATTAGGTATCAAAATTTGGTGGAATGTATTAATTTTGTGGGTGTGTGGAAAGAAATATGAGTGCTTTTAAAAGAATGTCTAATTTTCAGAGAGTCTCAAGGCAAAAGAGTATCTTTTTCACATCTACCTTTATTTTAGATCTTGATGTAAAAAACGAAAGAAAACAAAAAAAACTCCCAAATTATTAGAACCCATGTTAGCCTCTCTCTCACTAAGTTACAGGGCACCCGGGACTTTCACTCTAAAAGGGAATTTTGGCCAAAACCGGTTTGGCTCAGTGGATAGAGCATCGGCTTGCGGACTGAAGGGTCCCAGGTTCGATTCCGGTCAAGGGCATGTACCTGGGTTGCGGGCACATCCCCAGTGGGAGATGTGCAGGAGGCAGCTGATCGATGTTTCTCTCTCATCGATGTTTCTAACTCTCTATCTCTCTCCCTTCCTCTCTGTAAAAAATCAATAAAATATATTTAAAAAAAAATAAAAAAATAAAAGGGAATTTTGGAATGCAAATAGTAGACCAACTGAGGTAAATAAAACAAGAAAATGATCGTTAGAGCTAGGTTTATGATGTGTGTTTCAGTGCTATTCATGTAAATAGGGGAAAAGAGCAATAGTTTCGGTGGAGGTAATACTGATGTGGAAATAAAGTTTTAAATGGCTGCTGAATGCTTAGTAGAGGTAGGCAGTAATACAGAAGAGCCTGGAAGTCAGAAAATAAAGTTAAAATTTATATGTAAACTTGAGGATCATCATTAAATGATCATTTAAATGCTATGAAAAGATATCAAATATGGGCAATTATGACTAAATAATATATTAGCAAACTAAGGGTAGGCCTGTATTAGAAAAGAGAGAACTTCAGAAAAGTGTATAAAAGGGGCAGGAAAAGAGGCTAAAATTGAACACTGAGATTTGTCATGTTCATGCAGTAAAGCTTAGGACAGTGATGACGAACCTATGACACACATGTCAGAGGTGACACGTGAACTCATTTTTTTGGTTGATTTTTCTTTGTTAAATAGAATTTAAATATACAAAATAAATATAAAAAATATAAGTCTGTGTTTTACTATGGTTGCAAATATCAAAAAATTTCTATATGTGACACGGCACCAGAGTTAAGTTAGGGGTTTTTCAAAATGCTGACACACCGAGCTCAAAAGGTTCGCCATCACTGGCTTAGGAAGAGGGAATGAATGACTGGCCTATACAAACTAATGGTTTGCAATGGGCCTAACTAGCTTGATTATTGACCAAGGTGAATTCTGCAGGTCTCCCACTGAGAACTCCTTGAAACATTTCCATAATCAATATTCCTAGCAAACTTTGTTGCGGGTACAAGTCAGAAACTTAGCCCAGCTGTGCACAAAGACAGAGTTTAGAATATTTAGATATCTCTTCTGACACTTCATTCTTGTCTCCATTCTCTTATTTTCCCTGCTCTCTGCTGATTGCTTTTAAATACAAGGTTCATGCTAGAGTAAGAACACTGCAGTCTGATAATCCTTTCAAATATCCAAATGGGGGATAACAATATGCTGGATTTTTACTATGTTTATTGTTAGGCACAGAAAATGAAACATTTGCAAGATCAATAATTTTATGGCAGAGACAATAAATTATGATGCTTTTTTCATAATTGATAACAAATCCAGGAATTCAGATATAGTGTCTAATGGTCGGGATTAGAACCTGATTGAGTTTGTAATAAGTCTATAAACTTTCCCCACAATCTTGTTTTGGCACTAGCCTATCAGAGGTACATATATGGGGTGGGAGCTACCATATAACTTTGTATGTTCAATGGCAACAATAATTCACACAACATTTGTATGCTAGCCATGCCCTTGTACAACATAACTCTGGAAAATGAAAATAGGAACCTGTGGGAAGATAGCAGAAGAGTCAAGTTATTCATTTGCCCAGGGCACTTTAACAAAGTGAAACAGGAGTGAGGCTCTGGAGCTGTGTACTTTGCTGAACTATTTGAGAGTAAGTTGTGGATATCATGAGTTTTTAAATGACTCATAGTTCAATTTATGTTTCCTCAGAAGAACATTCTCTTAGACAACCAATGTGAAATTTTTAAATTCAGGATATTTACTATTGATACAATATTATTATTGATACAATACAGTCAGTCCATAGTTAAGTTTTATCAAGTTAAGTTGTCCCAATACATCCATTTAGAGATTTAAAAAAAAATGTTTGGATCCGATCCAGAAACATATATTGCATTTATTAGTCATGTTTTTAGTTTCCTTTAATGTGAAAGAACACAGCCTCTCTTTACCTTTTTTTTTTTTTGACATTGAAATATTTAAAGAGTACAGACCAATTGAACTATTTCAGAATACAGGCATCATAAATATTCCTAACATGTGTTTACCTAATTGTTTTCTCATGAAAAATCATCCTGGAAAGCAACCATTTAATTGTTGGGGGCATTATCCCTTTGGTTAGAATAATAAGGAGACAAATGCCTGCAGATCTAATACTCATGGCATCTAAAAACAAATATTTCTGGGGAAGTAAAAGCAAACATTCTTAACATATCAATTGTCCTATCTCAGAAGTCCAGGATTTTGCAGTAACACTGAGAAATCCAGGGAAGATTTATCTTCTCACATTAAGTGTTCTTTATGTTTTGTGTAATAGCCCTATTTGTATTGATCTGTGAATTCATGAGCATGTAAAAAGCATAAAATGTTCAAGTCAAATATAGCCGTTCATGATCTCCCAATGATTAGCGTGATAGAATATTTGCATTGAGAAAGGCTACAGTGAGTTATTTAGAACACAACTCTATTCAGTCCATATTGTTTCTATGAGGAATGAAGGTTAGGAGCCATGCTAATCCCTGAATAGCTATATCTACCACAGCAGTTTGTTTTTCTCATTATTTTTAATTTTTATGTTAATAAAAAATGCCTATAGTGTTTTCTTATGAAAACTTATTGACATTATTTAGGTTTATTGCTGGGGATGAGATATTACCATTTAAAAGGAAGAAAGGGCGGTGGCCCGGTGACCCAGCTGGTTGGAGCATCATGCTGTACCCCAAGACACTGCAGGTTCCATGCCTGGTCAGGGCACATAGCCAGGTTGCAAGTTTAATCCCCAGCTGGGGTGCATATGTGAGGCAACCAATGGATGTTTCTCTCTTACGTTGATGTTTCTCTCTCTCTCTCTCCCTTCCTTTGTCTCTAAAATCAATGGAAATATATCCCCAGGTGAGGACAAAAAATAAAATAATGAAACTTCAAAGAAGGAAGAAAGTAAGGAAAAAAGAAGGAACTCTCTGAACGTTGGCAAGCGGCAGCTTAAAATAAGAGATAGGCTATAGTATTCTCAAACATATATAAAAAAATCTTCGCTGAATACCAGTAATAACCAGATAAGTCCATTCCATGATAGAATAAAGGTCAGGTCAAGACATTTAGTAATTATTAAAAAGGTACACATTTGTCTTTCTTATCTAATATAAATAACTACTGTTTCATTACCATTGGCAGTTCTAGCTGTACTTTGTGTTTTCCATTGTTCATGCAAAATGTTCTAAAATATTATATTATAAATTATCTGAGCTTCCTGAAAGGATTAATTTTTGAACAAATTTATTTTTCTTAAATTCTTTCTTTAAATGACTCAAAAGAAGTTTAAATGCTATTGCAAGCCCCTCCCACCTCTCTTTTACTGAGATGCTCCAAGCTTCTCTATGGTGTGTATTCTCCTTGCAAGCTAAAAAACCCGACTTTGAACATAGTTTCTGCTGGTTTTTGTCTGGGGGGACAAAGCATAAATTTCCAGGGAGAAGAAATAGCAAGAGTAAAGGATCTGATATAAAAGTAAGCTTGAATATATCAGGAAAAGGAGAAAGTATATGTGATGGAGGGAATGTAAATGATGCAAAAAGCAGTGAGAGATGAGTTCAGAGTAACAGGCAATGACCAAATAAATTAGGGGTAGAGCCTGGAAATAATAATAATAATGACTTTGAAACTTACTCTAAAGGATTTTGAGTAAAGTACTGATATTTATTATAAGTTTTAATAAAATTACTCAAATCTGTATTGAAAATACTATAAAAAGACACAGGCCTATAATCAAGGAATTCAGCTAGGAGGCTAATGTGGTAATACAAATGGATTAGATCAGATTCTAACAGTTGTAATGGAGACATATTTAAAGTTAGTAATAAATATTTATTAGTTTTTATATCCCACTTTTAAGAACATAAAATTCTAATGAATTGTTCTCATTTTTCTGTAAAAGAACAAATGGGGGGCATTTATTTTGAAAATTTATACAGATATTATTGTAGTTAACAGAGATAACGAAGATGAAGTGATTCCAAGTTTTTAAAATTTTGGACAATTTAATAATGTATTGTTATAAACTAGTAATAGTTTCATCTTTATTAAAGTTTACAAATTGAAACTGTTTCTTTAACTTGGACAAAATAGTCTTAAACTTTCAAAGAATCTCTAATCCAATGGGATAAAGTAAAATTATTCAGCACATCCCATAAGATCTTCAATTATCAGATTTCAATCTATTGTCCTGGCTTATCCTTGGTGATCCTTGACTGTTATTCCCAATACCATCATCCACCAAGTCCAATACAGCTCTTACCTGCACTTTTTTTCTTTTCAAAAAAGTTCATGCCCCTTTACAACTATATGCCAATAGCTATACTATTTTCTTTGCTTAGAATAAGAACACAAATATTTTTCAGAGAAATGTTGTTGAGTTGTAACATATATCTAATATGGCACACAAATCTTAAGTGTACACTTTGTTCTAATTTTACAAAATGGGCATACCTATGTAACCACCACTCTGATTAAGCTATAGAAACTATCACCACCTTGAAGCCTTTTTTGTACCACTGACAAGGCTCTAACTCTTCCACAACCTCAATCAAAGGCAGCCACAATTCTGATGCCTATTAACTATTTTTAAAATTTGTCATTGTTGAAAGTATTACATATGTCCTTTCCCACCTGCCCCAATGACCCCTCTTGGCCCATCCCTAACCCTGCCCCAGGCCTACAAGCCCCTATTACCTGTGCCTATGGGTTATGTTTATAGGCATACAAGTTCTTTGATCTCCTCCCTCCCACAGTTACCCTCGCCTTCCCTCTGTGATTTGACAGTCTGTTCCATGGTTCTATGTCTCTGAATCTATCTTGTTTAACAGTTTATGTTGTTCATTAGATTTCACCTAAGAGTGAGATCATGTGATACTTGTCTTTCTGTGATTGGTATATTTCAATTAGCATAATATTTTTCAGGTCCCTCCATGGTGTCTCAAAGGGTAAGAAATTATTCTTTTGTACTGCTGCATAATATACCATGGTGTAAATGTACCACAGCTTTTTTATCCACTCATCTACTGATGGGAACTTGGGCTGTCTCTCGATCTTAGCTATTGTAAATTGTGTTGTTATGAACATAGGGGTACATACATTCTTTCTGATTGGTGTTTCGGGTTTCTTAGGATATATTCGTAGAAGTGGGATCACCAGGTCAAATGGTAGTTGCATATTTAATTTTTTGAGGAAACTCCATACTGTTTTCCATAATGGCTGCACTAGTTAGCATTCCCACCAGTAGTGTACCAGGGCTTCCTTTTCTCTACATCCTAGCCAGCACTTGTCATTTGTTGATGATAGCCAGGTGTGGAATGATACCTCATCGTTTATATTTGCATCTCTGATAATCAGTGACTTTGAGCATTTTTTCCTATGTCTCTTGGCCTTCTGGATGTGTACTTTGGAGAAGTGTCTATCTAGGTCCTTTGCCCATTTTTTGATTGGATTGTTTGCTCTCTTTCATTAAGTTATATGAGTTCCTTATGTATTTTAGAAATTAACCCCTTGTCATATGTATCATTGCCAAATATGTTATCCCATAGAGTGGGCTCCCTTTTAATTTTGTTGATGGTTTCTTTTGCTGTGCAGAAGCTTTTTATTTTGATGTAATCCCATTTTTTTTTTTAAATTTTCTCCTTAGTTTCCTTTGCCCTGGGAGATGTATCTGTAAACATATTGCTAATAGAAATATCTGTGATTTTGCTGCCTATGGTTTCTTCTAGAATTGTTATGGTTTCACAACTTACATTTAAGTCTTTTATGCATTTTCAGTTTATTTTTGTGTATGGTGTAAGTTGGTGGTCTAGTTTCACTTTTTGGCATGTATTTGTCCAATTTTCCCAACACCATTTATTGAAGAAACTGTCTTGACTCCATTGTATGCTCTTGCCTCCTTTGTCAAATATCAATTGAATGTAATGTCTTCAGTCGATTACTGAGATGCCTGTTCTTGTACCAGTACCAGGCTGTTTTGAGTACAGTAGCTTTGTAGTATAACTTGATATCTGATATTGTGATCCCTTCAACATTGTTCTTCTTTCTCAAGATTGCTGCAGCAAGACAGGGTCTTTTTGGGTTCCATATAAATGCGTGGAGTATTTGTTCTAAATCTGTGAAATATGCCATTAGTAGTTAAATAGGGACTGCATTGAATCTATAGATTGCTTTGGGTATTATGGAAATTTTAATGATATTAATTATACAAATCCATGAACATGGTGTATTCTTCCACTTGTTTATATCTTCCTCTGTCTCTCTTTTCAGCATCCTGTAGCTTTCCAAGTACAAGCTTTTACCTTCTTGGTTTATTCCTAAGTATCTTAACTTTTTTGTTCCAATGGTAAATGGGATTGTTAGCTTTCTCTTTCTGATAATTCATTATTGTTATTTAAAAATGCCATCAATTTCTGAGTGTTAATTTTGTATACTGTTATATTGCCAAATTCATTTATTAAATCTAGTAGTTTTTCTTTGGAATTTTTAGGGTTTTCTCTATAGAATATCATTACATCTGCGGATAATGAAAGACTTACTAACCTCCTTTTCAATTTTAATGCCTTTTATTTCTTCTTATTTTCTTATTGCTGACTAGGACTTCAATATTATGTTGAATAAGAGTGGTGAAAGTGAACATTCCTATCCTTTTCCTGTTATTAGGGGATATTGGTTTAGTTTTTGCCTATTGAATATCATATTTGTTGCGGGCTTGTTACACATGGTCTTTATTATGTTGAGGTATGATCCCTCTATTCCCACCTTTTGAGAGTTTTTATTTGAAATGGGTGTTGGATTTTGTTGAATGCTTTTTCTGCACCTTTTGATATGAACATGTGATTTTTTTCATTCAATTTGTTTTGCCAATATTGTACCAGCCTTGTATCCCTGAATTGTGCCCTGAAAACAATTGATCTAGAGTGTGCAAAATTAACAAGTAGATTCCATTTGAAAGAGTAAAATATTCTTAATAAAATATCATTGCATTTGATTCTAGAAAGAGAATATCATGTAGAAAATATTTGTATTTGATCTTTCAATTCAATTTCTATGTAATACTTTTACTTAAAATACATATTTCTTTTTTCTATGTTAATTCAGGTATATTAATAAAAATGACTGATTAGCAAAGAAAAAGATTAAACCTATCAATTTTTTGTTATCTCTGACTTTTTATTTGAGAGTATTCTTTTAATTTATCAAAGTAATCCTTTGATAAATTTATTTTCATGACATGACTGTTGTGATCTAGATATTTTGCTAGAGATTATTGATCCTGTTGTGAAAATTGTTTCTCACATTTATGAAATTTGTATTCAAGCAATAAAAACACAAGTTGTAATAAACACAACAAAAGAAAATTATAGGCTGCTACTATAAATTATGATGTTGAAATTTATCCCATTTCTTTCTCGTAGGTTGCTTTATTATGTTAACATAAAAATATAACTGTATAAATCTTTATAAAAGACTTATCTTTTATAAATCTGTATAAAAGACTTATGGAATAAGAATCAAAGTGATAAAGGAAGTGAATGAAAAATGAGAACAGTAGAGATATATATATATATATATATATGTGTGTGTGTGTGTGTGTGTGTGTGTGTGTGTGTATATATATACTGATTAAAATATATATATATATATATATATATATATATATATATATATATATACTGGTTTTAGGGTAAACACTGCCAGATAAAAAAATCTGAAATTATTTAATGGCAATTTCTTACTTTACTAAATGGAAATACACAGCATGTCTATGAAAGAGTTGTATAAAATAAAATAAAATGTCTTCATAACTACTCTGCATACTGTAAGGCATTAAATATAAGAAAGAAAAGTTTTAATGGTTCTGAGAATGTAATGTATACATTATAACTATCATGAGCTCCATTCACTGGATAAAAAGATCTCCCTGTGAAAATATATTAGTCATTTTCACATACAATGCTTTTGGTTTTGATATTGCAAAATAAAATGTCACCAATAGTACTATTAATTGTATACTTTTATTTGGATACACAAAAGTTATTTTTAATGTTCATTTTAACTCAGATATTCCCTAAAACTGATAAGTAATAAAACTCAATATTGCTGCTAACACTGAATTGCCAGAAAAACGGTATGTCACTTTTCATTTATATTTCTTAATACCAAAAAAAGAATGACAGCTGCAAAGAGCTTATAATTTGGTGTCACAGTATCTAAATGAGTGTAGAAATTTCCATAGGAAAATGCATGTGAAATTAAACCTTGAAGATCCAGATAATATTTTTACTGATTTAGAATGAGACTAAGTATTATAGGGATACATTTAATAATTCTGACAATGTTTCAAAGATGTAGGGAAAGGATGACTTAAATTCTGAGAGACTATGAGCACTTCATTTTTCATATGTTAGAGCATTAGTTATATTAATACTAGAGGCCCGGTGCACAAAAATTTGTGCACACGGGGGGATTTCTCAGCCCGGCTTGTGCCCTCTCACAGTCTGGGACCCCTTGGAGGATGTCCACCTGCTGGCTTAGGCCCCCTCCCTGGGGGATCAGGACCAAGCTGACAGTCAGACATCCCTCTGGCAGCCCGGCAGCCCTTGGGGGATGTCCACTTACCAGCAGGGAGCAGACCTAAGCTGCAGTCAGACATCCTTAGCGCTGCTGAAGAGGCAGGAGAGGCTCCCGCCACCACCGCTGTGCTGGCAGCCATCAGCCTTGCTTGTGGCTGAGCAGAGCTCTCCCTGTGGGAGCACACTGACCACCAGGGAACAGCTCCTGCATTAAGCGTCTGCCCCCTGGTGGTCAGTGTGTGTCATAGTGACCAGTCATTCCCAGTGGTTCTGCTGTTAGGGTCAATTTGCATATTACCCTTTTATTATATTGGATAGAGGCCTGGTGCACAGGTGGGGGCCGGCTGGTTTGCCCTGAAGGATCAGGGTGGGAGTCCTGTTGGGGTGCCTGGCCAGCCTGGGTGAGGGGTTGATGGCTGTTTGCAGCTAGTCACACACCCTTCAGGGTTAGGGTCCCAATGGGGGTGCCTGGCCAGCCTGGGTGAGAGGCTGATGGCTGTTTGCAGGCTGGCCACACCTCCTTTAGGGTGAGGGTCCCCACTGGGTTGCCTGGCCAGTCTGGGTGAGGGGCTGAGGGCCGTTTTCAGGCTGGCCAAGCCCCCCAGCGATGGAAGCTCCAAGCCTCTCCTTTTTTTCTTTTTCGTTTTTTTATTCTGGGATTTGTTTACCTTCTATAATTGAAACTTTGTAGCCTTGAGAGGAGCTCAGAGCTGGCCAGGATGGGTGGAGGGAAGCTTGGCTTCCTCCATCACCAGGGGCAACCACAGCCTCCTGCTCACTCCAACTCCATGGCCACGGCTGGCTGAAAGCAGGTGTCTGAGGTTTATTTACCTTCTATAATTGAAACTTTGTTGCTTTCAGTGGAGCTCAGAGCTGGCTGCTGCAGGCGGAAATCTTGGCTTCCTCCATCATTGAGGCAACCAAGCCTCCCGCTTGCTCCAGCTCCGTGGCTGCCGGCCGCCATCTTGGTTGGGTTAATTTGCATATAGTTGCTCTGATTGGCTGATAGGTGTGGCTTAAGGCATAGAGTAGGTATGGTCAATTTGCATGTTTGTCTTTATTAGTGTAGACTAGTAGCCCTGCTCACGAATCTGTGAGCCAGTAGGTTGCTGCCACCCTCCTGTAGCTCTCCACCCAATGCTCTGCCCTCCTGTAGCTCCCCCCCCACCCCCCTTCATAGCTTCCCTGGCCCCTCCTGTAGCTCTCTGCAGCCCACTTGTATCTTGCTGGTCCACCCTCTTTCTGATCTGTGATCTGGTCATGACGCGCTTAGTCGTTATGCCTCAGGGAATAATGGCTAATTAGTATATTCCTCTCTTATTATATAGGATATTTGAACCACACTCCAGTCTAAATGATATTCTGGCATCCACACACTGTTACTCTTTTTTCTATTTCCATGATTAAATCCACTTTAATATTGGTCAACAATGACTTTTAAAGGTCTTAATTCTATTTCAGCTTTTTACACTGTTGATTTCCTCTCAAAATTTTATTCAAGTGTTTCTTAAAGTTGATACCATGCAGTGATGGTACTGAAACCAAAGTCCTGTGATTGAATCTGGGTTTGTTGTCTTGTCAAATCAAAGAATGGGTTCACAGACAAAGAGGATAAAATAAAGCAAAAGCAAAGTTTATTGAGAGATAGACTCCCTCTAGCAAGGAGGGGACTCAAGTGGGTTGCCAACGAAGCACTGTCTAGGGGTAGATATATGCCCTGCTGGCTTCTGATTGGTTCTTTTGTGGAAGCTCTTTGTCTAGGAGTGTTGGTTCTTCCCTGCCTACTTGGGTTGCCCCAGAGCTCCTGCCCAGCTAGGTTTTTGCCCAGCTGGGTTGTCTTAGCAACTAGTCAGCAAGCTGTGTCCTGTTATTCTTGGACTTCCCTATTTTCTTCTCTCCTGTGATCCTGTCCCTGACTATCTAGCCCTCTTTTATTTCCTCATTCACCCCTCTGATTTGGAGCCCCCAACTGCTATTGGAAATAGGGACGATGACCACTCTGGCTACTTCCTGCTGAAGAGGGATGTAGTAGGGGTTGTTAGGGCTCCATCAGAGGTGCTGACATTCAGGATTCCATTTCCATGACCATTTGTAATTTGATTGCTTCTGTCCTAGATGAAACATAACATACAAGTAAGTTTAAAAGGCAGGGTCCAAACAACAAAACTAGTATGATTATAATAAGAGGGAATAGAAAGGGTAGAAGCCTAGAGGTCCAGTTAAGATTCTGTAGCCATGTGCCCCAGGATTTCAAAAGCTACTGTTGGACTTTTGAGGCCCTATCAGCCAGTTCCTTGGCCCATCCCCTACTATACCAGACTGGTTGTTGTATAAACAGCATTCTTCCCCTTTCTCAGCTCTAAGGAGGTCAAGTCTTCTCCAATTTTGGAGGGTAACTGCTGCCAATGAATCTAACTGTTTCTGTACTGTGACA
Source organism: Myotis nattereri (assembly GCF_964212035.1). NCBI lineage: Eukaryota > Metazoa > Chordata > Mammalia > Chiroptera > Vespertilionidae > Myotis > Myotis nattereri. The sequence goes on from NC_138077.1 coordinate 83,464,075, forward strand.
TACTTTGGGCAATTTCCTCTAGGCTCCCTGAAAGGCCTTTAGATAGGCTTTGATAGGAAAAGGAGGTTGATAGTCTCCCTATCCCAGTGCCTAGGCCTGTAGCTATTCCTAGGCCAGCAAGGAGAGGAAGGAGGACAGTGCTCCTCCTGGTCCAAGTGTAACCAGTGAGAGTAACCTTAAAGGATTGCTTATTCAGGGGCAATGTCTACTTCAGGGGAAAGATAGATTAGGGTGCAGGTCCCAGTCCAGTTGGCTGGGAGACAGAGATAGGTATTGGGGCAAAACAAAAAGAAGATTCCCTGGTTTTGTAAGCAGAAAGTGTTCTCAATGGTGAAGAGGTGAGTGAACTTGTTCTCATTTTCCCAAAAAGAGAAAGTTCTAGCTAAGGTTGCCCCTGTAAGGGGCTGGAAAGGGCCTTTGGGATTGACCTGTGCAGCCCCAGTGGTGGTTCTCAAAATATACATTTCCTCTCAGTCTCTATCCAAAATTCAGAATGTGTGAGACCATGGCAGGGGAGTCAGTGGCAGTCAGATTGCAGTTGTGAATTACATCTCTGCCAAAATAGCTAACTCAGGAAAGGGGTCAACCTAAACAGAGGTATCGGTTGTTGGGAAGGTTGCTGAGATGGTAGGCAAGACTGAGAATTGAACCAGTTTCTGAAAAGGGGCTGTTTGGAAGATGAAACATTAGCCCAGTCAGAAGAGGGCTGTAGATTGAGAGTAAAGTTACATAAGCGTTGATCAAGATGTCCTAAAACCTTTCCTGCAGGGAGTATTCTGTTGATGTAAAGAGGTGCCTGATATGCTGGACAGTGTTGGCTGTTACTGGTCCTAAGATGAGAACCTTAGAGGATGGTTTTCATTTATGGTGTTTAAATATGACTGGAGTAGCTGAACAGCTTTGCCTATGAGTGTTCCTCTTGTCATTTCTGTTATTGGGAAGTTATAAAGTTCATTGAGACACTGAGTTGAAACGGGGGCCCTCCATGTATCTTATAGTGGAAGGATAGATTGGAGTTGGCCCATCCATGAAGGATGTTGGGGCTGCCATGTAGAAAGCTGATGAGAGGGGAAGACAGAGCCAGCAGTCCCTCACAAGACAGATGTTGGTGGTGTTGAGGAGGTGATGTTGAGGGTTTGAAGGATAGTGAGGACTTGGGAGATGTTCAAGTGGTATGGGGTAGATCTGCATTCACAATAAAAGGAGAGGAAGTGGCCTTGGGAAGGGTCATTATTAGTAATGACTAGGGTATTCAGGACCCTAACACTAAGCTTGGAATATATTCTCCTGCCCTGGCTTCCACCAGGTTTCAGGAGATTAGTTAGAAGGTGATTCAGGGTCCCAGCAGGGGAAGAAAAGGGGTCCCTTGGGAATTAGTCTAGGATTTCAGGAGCACTGAAAGAAAGATAGAATATGAACTATTAAGAAGATGAAGAGAATGATTACCCAGAGATACCAGAATGTTTTACTTATCTGGCATCTGTGGATTCTGCAGGGGTTGCTCAGCAGAGAAGTTTCAAATCCTCCAGGGGCTCACAGGATTACTGGTCACCCTGATTCAGTGTTGCTGGATTCTCCCCCTCCGCAGCCTTGCCTGGCGTCCAGACCTTCACTCTCAATTGATGGATCCCAGAGTCAATTCTGTTGCCCTTGACTGCCATGGGTGTAGATAAGATTACTGTGTATGGCACTTCCTAAAGAAGGCTGAGGGCAAATGACAAAGAAGGGAGAGACTTTACCAGTACTAAATCTCCAGGGGAGAAGAGGGAAATGCCAGTTTCCCTGGAGCAAGCTTCAGTAGCTGCTATAAAGTCTGCTAAAACTTGGCTAGGGCTGTAATACCCTGTACCTACGCAGCAGTTTCCTTGTTTAATAACTGGTCATTGGTAAGGAATGGACATCCATAAAGCATCTCATGAGGACTAAGACCTAAGTTTTGAAGAGTGTTTCTAATTCTAAGTAATGTTATGGGGAGAGCTGTGGGCCAGGGAAGGTGAGTCTCCTGGGTGAGCTTTCAGAGATGTCTCTTTACAACATCATTAACTTTCTCTACTTTCCCTGAGGACTGTGGGCTCCAAGCACAATGTAAATGATACTGAATTCCCAAAACCCTCGAGAGTCCCTGTGTGACACCTGCTTTAAATGATAGACCATTGTCACTTTTGGAGGGTCCTAGGTAGCCCCAATCAGGGAATGATTTCAGAGACTAAAATGCTAACTACTTCTTGTGCCTTCTCAGTTCTGGAAGGGAACACTTCCACTCAGTTGGTGAAAGTGTCCACCCACACCAAGAGGCACTGATTCACTCTCCATCGGAGCCTGTAAGAAGTTGAATAAGGCTTTAGTACCTTCCTGAGAGGCCTCCTCTGAGGGAGCACATAGTAAAATGTCATCAGCATATTGTATAAATTTAATTTGTGGGTGGTCAATCTGACATAAGTCTTGAGTTAGGGCCTGACCAAACAGATGAGGACTATCTCTAAACCCCTGGGGCAAAACAGTCCAAGTCAATTGGGGAGACTGGTCTGAGGGAAGCATGGGTCCCCTGGACCCTGACTTGTGATGGTAAGTGCAGTTTCCTCCTAATGTCTGGGGCCAATTGAGCTACAAATTTGTCTTTCAGAATAATTTGGCCCTTGAAAGAGAAGGGGGACATGGAAGTGTACTTCCTCAGTGCCTCCCTGAATCTGTCCATAAAGGCTGAGCGATTCTCTTCCTTCCCTTGGTCTATAGTTGACAACTTAAAGTAGTTCACGGGCTTGGAGTGGCACCTTCTTAACCCTTGAATCACACAGGCCTGAAAATGTTTTCAATTTCAATCTCAAGCCATTTAAGGTCCTCGCAGGAGGAGGTATAACATCAAAATAAGAGTAACTAAGGAGAATTATAATTAAGCCTCTGAGACCCCTACAGACTAGAGGCAAGGTTGAATTTCCATTCTTTTATGGACTGGATAAATAAATTACATTAAGTCTTTGGATAAAGGAATTCTACAAAATGTCTGGAGTATCTGGAGACATCTGGGCAGCTTAGCTTATGTAGTCAAGAGAATGTCAGCAATAATCTGTAGCAGAGATCCTTCAAAGATTGCCACGTGATTCATTGCTGTTCTTCTTTTTAATATGTTTAGTACTATTTTCTAAAAAATGTCTCAGGATAAATGTAAGAGTATAGATTAACCTGAATTAAGTCTTCATACCAAATTTCTGGGGGGATGTATTCTGACACAAGATTTTAAAAAATATAAAGATAATCCAAAAACACAGGTAAACTTTTTATGTAAATAGCTCCTCAACTAAAACTTTGCTATAAATTATTATGTAATACACTTCTTTTACATTAAAATACACTTGATCCTTGGCTTTGACTTTGAATAACATTTCTAGATATTATCCTGTGTTCAGTAAGTCAAGGTCACTGATAACCAGAGAGATGGGCAATCATTATTGACTTAATAAACATAACTGCTTATATTGCCTATTATTTTCCGACTTTTGGGGGAGGGGGTATGCTCACCATAAATAGACAAAAGAAAAATGCCGGGAGCCGGTCCGTCCTTGCTGTTTCAAGGGACCTGGCATATATGGCATACTGTTCTTGATATGTTTGCTTATCTTCTTGGCGCTGTGTGTTTTAACCAAGGTCGCCTCTCTGAGAAAGGTTGTTTCCCCAGGTAGGGATTTTCCCCTGAAGTTAGGGAGGGAATAAAACCTCTTAACTAAGTGTCAGGCAGGTAATTAATCACTTTAACTACGAACAATCATGCTTAAGCTACATAATCTTTACTCCCTGGAATGGAGACAAGAAATGCCCTAACCTCTGGAATAGAGATTGATAGGATTGGGATCAACTGGTATAAATACAGATGTAATGAGACAGAACTTAGAAGACAGAACCAAGAGGCACAGAACCTAGACCAGAACCTACACAGAACCTAGAGACAGAACATGGCAAAAGATCCTGGACAGAAACTGGCCTCAGAACCTAGAGACAGAACCTAGCAAGAGAACATGGCAAAAGATCCTGGACTGAACCTGACTATAGAAATTGGCAAGAGAACCTGACTAGAACCTGGTGACTGAACCTGGCTGGAGAACCTGGACAGAACCTGGCTGGAGAACCTAGCGAGGGAACATGGCTACAGAACCTGGCTGGAGAACATGGAGAACCTGGCTGGAGAACCTAGCAAGACAACATGGACACAGAACCTGGCTGGAGATCCTAAGCAGAACCTCTCTGGAGATCCAGACCAGAACTTGGCTGGAGATCCTGGCTGGAGATCCTGGCTAGGCTGCTGATCAACTGAACACTGTCTCCGTGTCCTTCCTTCTTCGCCGACTCCGTCTACACCTTTGGGAACCCCTGGACCTGCTGGGGTTGGACCCCGGCAGAAAAACTGTAGTCCTAATAATAAAATAAATTAAAATCCCAAAGAACTTTGATGGAGTGTTTTGAATCACTCAATTCTTTTCTGCAATTGTGATTTCCCTCTCCAATTCCATTCAACACTGTGCCAAGGACCTACTCTTTGTCAATTAGCCAAAGCAGGGGGCTGTGGCGGGGGGGGGGGGGGTAGCGGTGTGGAGGGGCTGCCTTAGGAGCTTACATTCTAGTGGGGCAAACAGATCATAAACATAATAAATAGGGGAATATAAGTTGTGAACTGCTATGAAATATGAACAGGTTCAAGGGATTGTTGCAATGCTCAGTAAGTGGGCAGTGTAAGTCTTACTGATGAGATTAGTATCTAAAACACAAATCTGATCCTTTCAACCTTTGGCTTAAAATATAAGTTCAGCATTTCCTAATGTTTATATATTCATATTATATTATGTAATAATGTTCATATATACTTCTCTACACGTTTTAAGATGAAGAGAAGATCTAGACTAAAAATTATGTCCTACATCTGTTATATTGCCAGTTCTCATTTTGTTACAACATTTGAATTGGTTTAAGCAAAATGTGATATATTAAAGGACACAAGGAGTTTGCAGTCATCTGGAAGACCAAGAAACTTTCTGTAGACTGTTCTTTTAGAAATAATTTCATATACCACATAATAGAACTGAGCTACAAATGTTGCTGATGACTGCCACAAACTGGAAGCTATTAAAATAGCCAAGTGCCTCCTCAGCTCTCCAGGACCATGGGACTTTGTCTCTGTTATGAAACTGCAAAATTTAGAAAATGAATGCAAGTCAGAAAACTCTTGCTTAATCGATGGTTTTGGAATTGGGGCAGCTTTGGTACAAAAGTAACCAATCATACAACGGACAGCATGTGTCCTGCTTCTCTTCCTACACTACACAGGAATCAAAGTACTGTGTAACTGGATTTGCTAGGAGGGATCTAAGGTACATCTGAGTGCCAGGATGAAAGAAAAGCTAGAAATGATGATATTTTGCTTCCCTGAAATACAAGTTTTACTGAATGAATTTGGGAATGCTAGTTGAGCAAGCCAATTTATAGCGTCTGCTATAACATCTTAAAAAGCGAGAAAGTATTGACTGTAATATACAAAGTAGATCTTAATGTAAGTGTTAAATAAAAGATTATGTTTAATTTTAATGGAAATCTTGATATAAAGCCTAATAATAGTACCATAATAATTTTTAAACATTATAGTTCATTTTTTAAGCAAGTACTATCCAGATTAGGTATGACTATAAGAATTATTATTATGACCATGCTACTGAAAAAATACAATTTTGCAAAATGTTGAACATGTATCTTCTTGATAAAGTCTATATTGTAATTTTTATTTTTTTATCATTGAGATATTTTTCTCAGAAATATTGCAGATGCTTTTACAATTCTTATTTTAATTTTTAAATATTGGATTTAAAATACAATTTTTTTAAATGACAACAGCAGTCACACCTGATAGTAGATCATATTACTATTAAAACATACAAATAAAATAATCAGTCTTGCCGGGAGCCGGTCCATGCTTGCTGTTTCAAGGGACCTGGCATATATGGCATACTGTTCTTAATATGTTTGCTCACCTTATAGGCACTATGTGTTTTAACCAAGGTCTCTGAGAAAGGTTGTTTCCCCAGGTAGGGATTTTCCCCTGAAGATAGGGAGGGGATAAAACCTCTTAACTAAGTGCCAGGCGGGTAATTAATCACTTTAACTACGAACAATCATGCTTAAGATACATGATCTTTACTCCCTGGAATGGAGATAAGAAACGCCCTAACCTTTGGAATAGAGATTGATAGGATTGGAATCAACTGGTATAAATACAGATGTAAGAAGACAGAACAGAGAGAGACAGAAATTGGCACAGAACCTACACAGAACGTTCTCTAGAGACAGAAGAACTTCGCTGGAGAGAACATGGCAAAAGATCCTGGACTGAACCTGACTACAGAAATTGGCAAGAGAACCTGACTAGAACCTGGTGACTGAACCTGGCTGGAGAACCTGGACAGAACCTGGCTGGAGAACCTAGCAAGGAAACATGGCTACAGAACCTTGGCTAAAGAACCCGGCTACAGAACCTGGAGAACCTGGCTGGAGGACCTAGCAAGAGAACATGGACACAGAACCTGGCTGGAGATCCTAACCAGAACCTCGCTGGAGATCCAGACCAGAACTTGGCTGGAGATCCTGGCTAGAGATCCTGGCTAGGCTGCTGATCAACTGAACGCTGTCTCCGTGTTATCCCTTTGGGAACCCCTGGACCTGCTGGGGTTGGACCCCGGCACAGTCTATTAAAAAATTCTCATGTCTACACTGCATCACCCTGAAAGATGGTATAGCATGGTTTAAAGAATTAGGACAGTGATGGCGAACCTATGACACGTGTGTCAGAGGTGACATGCGAACTCATTTTTTTGGTTGATTTTTCTTTGTTAAATGGCATTTAAATATATAAAATAAATATCAAAAAATATAAGTCTTTGTTTCACTATGGTTGCAAATATCAAAAACTTTCTATATGTGACACGGCACCAGAATTAAGTCAGGGTTTTTCAAAATGCTGACACGCTGAGCTCAAAAGGTTCACCATCACTGCCCTAGGAGGTTAAGTCTTCAGAGCACCTTTTGGTTGAAGGCCATGGATCAGAATTTAGTTAAGAATTTAATGAAAATCTAAATACTCTAATGTGGGGATAATGATAATGGTTTGGGGTATCAGTGTCCTAATAACATATCTGAAGAATATTCTCATTAAAGTAAAACATGAAGGAACATTGGAAATAGAGATCTTTTGTTGATTAGTTCCTGTATATCTGTAAAAGATATTCCTTGCATATGGCTATCATTATTAAGGTTTACTTGTTTCCAAACAATTTCATATTTGGAAAATGCAATCAATAGTATAAATCAAATCGAACATTTGTTTAACTTTTTTTCAGGCTTTTATGCATTATACAATTATTTTTGAAGCTCTGCTCCAGCAGCTAAAAGAGATTACTACTAAGACAAATGATTAATATTAGCTCAATTGACCTGGATGGACACGTATGCTTTTAAAATATCAGTGCATACTTAAATAAATCTAACAATATATATTTATAAATGTCAGATTTACACCGCATTTATTATAGTAGGCCTTGCTAGTGTTTTTTCTTGCTAGAAATACATATTGAGCTAGATAAATATGTATTTCTTTAAGTCAATGTGATTTTTACAAAATAGGAATTGCAACTTAATGGAACAATATAAAAGTTAATATTAAAGATCAACTACATGGGTCACTTTAATCCCTACTCTTTTAAACTCAAACGATTTAAAGGAAAGTGCTTGCAGAGGCTTCATGAGGCCATGAGGAAGTGCCATACTTTTCTCATCATGTAGCTCATGGTGGAGCCATCGCGTTCTCCAGGCCCTAATTGCAATGGGGCCAATAAGTGATTCACCCAAACAAGATAAACATGGTTAGGTTAAGATATTTAGATTAGTATCATTATTTTAAAAACACTCACAAAATAAATATTTAATTGCTTACTAAGTGTCAGTCACTGGGCTATAAGTTTTATTGTTCAAATCATTTTAGAATATTTTAAAATTAAAAATCACAACACTCGATTAATGGGAAAGCTAGTAAATGTTTTAGTTGAGGGAACATCAACTTAAGCAGCATACATTTATGATGCAAATCATTATTTTTCATGATGTGAAATACAACTTTTGTGTAAAATAGACTTTTGTATTATAGGGAAGCATGGGACTTGGTTGGAATGTCTGTAAAGATTCTCTTCTCTGAAAGGTCGGGGGCCTCTGAGGGGACCTTGCCGAAGGCAGCAGCCCTTAACTTGACTTTTTCAAACAAGTCCCATCCCCCGGGTGTTGTGCTAGAATCTCAATGTTTAGTCTTTTAGACCCGACCTTGTAGAAGCATATACTTTCTCAAGGCTACTTGCCCTGCTGATTGTATCTAGAGATTCATTTTAGTTCAAGCTGTTATGACAATAAAAGCCAAAGGAGGCAGGCAAACAGGGCTACTTTGTGGCGACAGCCAGGTAGTGCCTCAGCCCTGTCTTTCACAGAAACATGTGTCTATCAGTCTTTACTGCCTTGGTTTTTCGTGTTTTGTTTTGTTTTGTTTTGTTAAACTTGTTTTGACCAATGAAATGGGAGCAAAATGAGGGTACACATCTCAGGTTACCTTTTAAGTCATTTCTTTGTTCTCCCAACATTTCTTTCTCTGTTTTCCTCTAACACAAGCATAAAATGTCCTCAACAGTTTGCTTCACCACCTGGGCCATGGAATGCAATAAAAACAGGCAGCAGAGCAGCAACCATCCAACAACCACCATGGAAAACTATTGAGAAATAATGATTAGTTTGTCTGTTACCATTGAATAAGTTAAAGAAAGCTGACCACTGTAGAAACTATCTTAGAAAATTATTGGACACAAAAATTTGTCTTCTGTTTAAAGTGTATAAAATATGCATCTGTACAGTAATCATACTACCAGATTAGCCTTTCTGAAAGATTATTTTTCTTTGTAGTTTTAGAATTGCAAAAGGATAACATCTTTTTTCATATTTATGATAGCATTTTTTTTCTACTGCAAAGTCCATTTAACACATAAAAAACAGAGTGAAGAATGTCAAGCTCAGACTGTTAGTAAACACTTACAAAGGTCTCCTCTCTTGATGAGTAGTGTACCTGCAACTTCTTAACACTTGGCTGTTTTGATTTTGGATTTTTCTTTCTTTTCTTTAATTAAAAATAACATGTAACAGTCAAGAGAATTACTGCCATAACAAAAACGCATTGCTGTTTACTACCCAATAAATAGTGAATAAAATCAGCAAAAAAGTAAAACTTTATGAATTATAACACATTTTTAGTACAGACTGGGACACTAAGCAAGGCTATCTGAATTTTTTTTCATTGTGTTGAAAAATACGATTTGTTCTTTTATGTTTTTAATAAAGACTTTCATTTCTGTCAGAACTGTGAGTTTAAACTGGAGTAATTAAAATTTTTAGTGCTAATTAGCTTTCTTTTTAGGAAGATCTTTCTTTTGAAAATTACCTTACAGGTCTATTCAATAGTAATCAGATCAATTGTTTCTTTGCTGTTAACAATGTAAACTAAGCCTTTGTGATGGGTATTATTTTAAAACCTTGTACACAATTTGAGATAATTACATTTGGTGTACTGTCCTTTGATAATAAAGTGATGCATAAAGAAATTGCATAAGATTTTCTTAGACACACAGCATACACACATGCATACACTCACACAAACTTTTGAAACAGGAGTTTTAGGGGAACATAGGCAGGTTTTAGAAATTTTTAGAATTGGGGTCCATGGAAAAAAAAAAACATAGGGCTACAGACTGGGAGAAGGTACATTTCCATAACACAAGGAAGCCAGGTGCAGTTACATCTCCATAAGACAAGGGAGCAGCAACAGTTGCATTTACATAAGACAAGGAAACTGGAAGTAGCCAATAAAAGGCCTATATTTACAAAATAAAGAAGAAGGAAGAAAGCCCAGAAGGAATAGAGGACAATGAGGGAGGAGGGCCTCAGGAGTCACTATAGTAACCAATTCGAAAGGGAATATTGACCAATCAGAAAGGATATCAGGACACAGGAACTGTATCCTTTATAAACCATGGAAACAGGACTCCCATGTGGAGTCCATTCTGTGGGACTCTTTCTCTCTCCCCACGTGGGAGTCTGTGCTTGTTCTTCAATAAATCTCCGCCTTTGCTATACTGCCCTCTGTCCATGGATTCATTCTCCAACTCTGGCAGACAAAGAATCCAGGTTCCAGTCCAAAAACGCCATATTACTCTGGTGTAAGAACACGCTCTCTTATATGAAAAAGGCCTATGTTAAATGGGATGGGAATTGTACTTAATAAGGATTAGCTGCAGATGATTTGGAAGAATTTGAATTTAATAGGACATATCTAGGACACAAGTAGAAAATGATAGAGGCAAAAGGAATCAATTTTCTATACTGCTCTTATTCTGCGTTATAAAAAATTCTGCTTGGAAAACTAATCCTTTCTATCTGGAAATTATATTTATTTTTAATTTGTTTGTCAATGACATTCTCATAAAAGAACAATTTCACTGGCTTTATATATTTTCTACGTTTTTTTTGCATTAACTTTCTTCTCAGTAAGAAACAGACAAAAGCAATTCACGATACAGTAATAAGAAAGTGACAAATGTATATTTAGTTGGTAGATTCATATTGAGACACTTTTTGAGTCAGATTCTAGTTCTTATTAGATCAACTCTAAGCTGAAAAGACAATGAAGAAGTGTATACTTCTGATCTATTAGGGGGAAAAAAGCTATAAATGGCTTTTATTTAAGATATTCTCATATTCTATACCTTAAATAAAGGTAAGGTCACCTTAGAAGTGTGTTTAAAGAGAATTACGTGTTTGTTTGTAGCATATTCTAAACACTTCTTTTGAATTTGCAATTTCCAAACTTAACCAAAGGTATTGTACCCAATGCACAGGTGAGACTACATTGATTCTGAGTAAGCTTTTTCACAGAAAAAAACTTACTTGCAGAAGTATTTCAGTAAAGGTACTATAAAACTAGAATAGAACATGCTCAGAAGCAAAGGCATTAGAGTATCTTTTAAGAAAATATATAGACAAGAGGAACAAATTGTATACTAGTATTAATGAAGTTTCCATTTAAACTGTCAAAACAAACAATATTTTGTCCTCTTTAATATTAATGATAAAAAAGCTTTTATCTAGCCAATAATATTTATTGAGTTCCAATAAAAGGACTTTGTTTCAATTGCCAAACATTTTCAGGTAATTATTGACAATACATAATAACTATCAAATACCCAAAGTAATCCAAAAACTTTTGAGTAAAGAAAACAAGTAAAGCTAAATTAGAGTATCATGATTCTAGAAGTTAGATGCAGTTTCATCAATATAATTTTTTAAAAAAATAAATAAAACTGAGAAGCACAGAAATTGAATGATGCTATTTCAAATATATCATTAAAGTAAAAAACAGGGACAAAACTGTGGTTTTGCGACTTCCCAACTTTTATAGCATATGAACTTATTTAGTAAAACCTAGTTAAATAAGAAGGGATTTCATAAAGTAAGTCAAATATTTTTATAGAACATTTCCAGAAATTAATTGAAACATTTGATATGTGTTAATGTGCACACATAAACATTATACTGAGGGCCATATATAAACTGAGATGATAAGAAATTCTCATTGTCCCACTGTTATTGACACAGGAAAGTATATGAATGTTACTAAGAACTTTCTGTAGCCTATATCCTCTCTTTGTATGTCAAAAATTACTTAAAGATTTTAGAGTTATTTTCACAAAGTATCCTATATAATAAAAGCCTAATATGCAAATCAACCAAATGGCAGAATGACTGGTCACTATGATGTGCACTGACCACCAGGAGGCAGTCCTCAATGCAGAAGCTTTCCCCAACTAGGGGCAGCTCCTGCATTGAGTGTCTGCCCCCCTATAAGGAATTGACCAGCGGTGGCAATTGGGGGTGGCGGGGCCGGCTGGCGAGCGGCACCAGGCCACCAGCCAAGACAGGTGCCAGTGGGGGCCTCCCAATTGCCCCACCTGCTGGTCATCCTGCAGATTGGCCCTGATCACCCACCAGGCCTAGGGACTCTACCCTATATATTGGAAACAGTCTCTTAGATTTAAAAATTAAAACCTGTTAATTGTAAGTAGCAAGGCTACTCTAACACTGAAAAAATAGGATAATACAGCAATGACATGCATGGACTCTGGCTTGCTCATTTTGTGCTTAGCCCTGATTCTGACACTTATAAGTGTGTGACAAAGCCAATTACTTAACTTTTCTCTGCTTCAGTTTTTCCATCCATAACATGGGGAAAATGGTACTACTGCCTCAGAAGGATCATGCTATGTACTACTATTTATAATTAGGGCAAAGAAATATAGCTACCCATACAACAGCAAGATGCCTTTCACTTGTATGAAAAGTATGGTCACTGGTGCATGCAGCATCCCAGATTGCAAGAGGGATGTCCGACTGCCAGTTTAGGCCCCATCCCCGGGCCTCTAGTTTTACATAAAAACCAGTTGAAGGTATTCACCCATTTTTTTTACTCATAAATATGTTTGTCACAATAATTACAAAAAATTTTTGAAATTTCTAGAATGTTTGATAGTTATATAATTTTGCTTTAGTCCCATAAATGGAGCTAAATTTCATTTTTACTGGTTTAAGATTTTCTTAAAAGATAAATAAAATCTAGAGCAATATGAGTTTTTTAAATCTTAAATTCTATTTTTTTATTTTTTATGGTAAAAAACTACATTTTATTTAAATATCCAACCAAGAAGAGCTATACATAGATCATGCTCAAGGCTGTTAAAATATATTTCATAAAAATATTGCTATAATGCAAGGCTAACTTTTTATATAAAATAAATGTCAACAAAAACTAATTTTCATTTAATAAAAAATTGAAATATTTCTTAGGTTAAACTTGCAATTTGAGTGCAATACTTTTAGCAATTTTTAAACTATATTGTTTTAAATATATGGGGTTTTATACTAACCATTCAAGTACTTGATAGACCTAGAATTGTTTCATTTCTATTTTTTGTGTGATTGCTTTTCTAACATTGTATATTTCAATTGAGATAGGACTAAAAGTGTTAGGATTTGAGTTCTTAGTATAATTGTCTTTTCCCCATCCCTCTATCAGCTAAGTAGCACCTTCTATTTGTCCAAGTGGATTTCTCACCACATCTCAGCTTCTCAAGAATAAGGATTCAGGATTCTGGTTTCCTAGAATTAAGTGACCAAGTTAAGTCTTCTTTAAAAAAAAAAAAAGAAAGAAAGAAAAAAGGAAAAGAAGTGAGAGATAAAGACAATTACGCTTAAATCTAGGGATAAACACTGGAAGTTTGTTAAGGAATAGCTACAAATTAATTGGTACATCAAGAAAGATAATTGTATTACTGTGCTATAAAAACTAGTAATCTTTTAGTGTGATCAGAAAAATGCAAGAATTAAATATTTCCATTAATACTTTGAAAATAGTGTTTTCCTTGGATTTAATACTAATCTGAGCCCACTTGCATTTTAACATTTATAAGTATTATCCAATATACTCTCAATGTATTTTATACCATTAAATTGGAAATAAGCTCATTCTCTAATTATTATGAGTAATAAATGCTTTCCTTTTGCTGTTTTTTTGCAATTAGTCATAAAATACTCAATGAATTCCTATTATATGCTAAACTGAAGAAATAGATCCTATGGAAGCTTTAAATTTTAAAGCACATAAGTGTGATAAACACACTTTTGTTTTGAAAATTAATTCTTTGAATTGTTTTCAGCCTTAATTCTTATAAGTTTATTTCATGAACCTAGTACTTCACCTTACTTTTTCTGATTCTAGTAATTGAGAGCTCTCTGCTTTTGTTATGTGTCTAACATCAAGATTTTTTTCTGAATACCTTTTAAGTGATATATTTATAACAAATTATTAACAAGTAAAAAGTCATAAGATAAGAGCAGTGAGTTCTCCTTAAAACTCACTTGTTGGAGATAATTTTGAGAGAATATATTGAAAACAACAATGGAAAAAGAAGCCTCATTAGTGACAAGCATAGCTATTGTCCTAAAACCACTAAGATGAAGCAAGTGATCAGAGTTTATAAAATTGGTAATGTTACCTGCCTGTGCACTGCACCTACAGTTTTCAGGATAAAGTTAAATATTTTAGATGGAAGAGAGAAGTTATTAACCAGCCTGAGATCCATTATCATGAACACAGTGGGGATGAGAGAAGGTAGGTAGGTAATTAGGGCTCATCTCCATGTAGGTATCATGATAATGGACTAGGATACACCTAGTGATATTGTCAGAAGGAGAGTCTTTAACTGGAAAGCTTTTGACATGATAGTCCTCATTTACAATTGCTTTTGGTAAACAAACCTAGAATGTATGGAATCCTGGGAAATTTTATGTAGCATGAAGCCACTGAAACATAAAATGGAGATATGTCATGGCCTATAATCCTTTTTGCTGTGTGATGTAACCTGCTCACTTGCCTTAGAAAACTCTTCCATTATTCTTGGCCAGAAAGGACATCATATGTGGGGAGAAAAGACCTGAGGAGCCACAATCAGAATACTCAATCTCTCTGCTTTGCTTATGCTACTGGATATTCTTCATTCTTTAATTTATTAGTAACAGTTGATATTGATTTTTAAGAGTTTGATTTGTCAATTCTACTTTTATTTTATTTTAGCTCAGTATAGACAACTTTGAATTCTAAACAAAATATAAAATACTAACATTATATTTAGTTTCTAAGCTAACCAGTCTTAAAACAACAAAAACTCAGTTTTCTTTCCAAAAGATAAAATTGCCTATGACAGTATTGCTACATATTTTAATTAAAAAGATCATATTGAAGTTTTAAAAATGAACTAGTAAAAAATGTCACAACACATCTTTTCTTTTTGGCAAATCTGATTATTTTAGACTTACTGTGATTTTCATATGAGGCTGATATTTTGTGCTTTAGAAAATTCAAAACATCAACACTGATTAATACAACCAATCTTTATTTTCTAATGGAAGATAAGCAAAGGATTTCCAATTTAAAAAGAATCATGGCGTGACATTGGAAATAGGAGTAATAGCTAGTTCTAAAGATACATAAAATGAAAATAGTAGTGAAAGAATATCAGTGATGGACCCACGAACTTGAATCAAAATAAACACTTAGAATATAGGGTGGGGCAAAGGTAGGTTTACAGTTGTTCATATGGAAAAGAATATAATCATCATTAAATAATAATACAAAAATAAACTGTGTTTCCCATATTCACAACTGTAAATATTCATTACTTTTGCTCTACCCTGTAGTTGTAATATCTGGATATTCATCAATTCAACTTGATGACATAGCACTAGACCAGTGATGGCGAACCTACGACACGTGAACTCATTTTTTTGGTTGATTTTTCTTTGTTAAATGGCATTTAAATATATAAAATAAATATCAAAAATATAAGTCTTTGTTTTACTATGGTTGCAAATATCAAAAAATGTCTATATGTGACACGGCACCAGAGTTAAGTTAGGGTTTTTCAAAATGCTGATAAGCCGAGCTCAAAAGGTTCACCATCACTGCACTAGACTATGGGCTGAAATGTGTTAGGACCAGGACCCAGAAGTTGACTAACTGGCAACGTAAGTGCAAATGTTTAAAGTCTTAAACATTTGCTGGGAGACTATTGCTGGGAGATTCTTGAGAAAGCTCACAATGTTCTTGAAGACAATAATCTTCCTTAATAGTCCATAGATTGGAGACATAAGACAAAATTGAGCAGTCTTTCTCAAATAGTGAGTGGGCATAGAAATGGATAATTTAGGCAGATAACATTTGACACCATAATGGTAATGTTTTCATTGTCAGTTCATGGTTAAGATGGACCCCAATTATCAATTTTGGGTTTTAGGATAGGACTCTACATATCACATAACTACTTGCCTTATAGAATATATTAAGAGGAAATGAGAATTACACAAATTGTAACTGACTGTAGAGAATAAATTAAAAATTCACATATATGAACTTTAGCATAAGCTTGGCACAGCTCAGGCTAAATAATGTAGTCAGAACAGCACTGTAATTTGAACAAGGAACATGCAGAGTAACCTGGAATAAGTTTGAATTCACTTCTATATGCCAATGAATCAATTATCTATACTAATAATAGAGGAATATGCAAATTGTCTGGGATGCTGTCATGCAACAATCGAACAGCAGGCTTCTGTGGGGTGATCAGGCCGGAGGGGGGGCAATGAGGGGCGACCAAGCTGGCAGGGGAGGACAGTTAGGGGAGACCAGGTCAGCAGGGAGGGGGTAGTTAGAGGTGATCAGGCTGGCAGGCAGAGGCAGTTAGAGGTGATAAAGCCAGTGGGGGAGGGTTGGAGGGGGGGTGGTTTGGGCAATCAGGCAGGCAGGCAGGTGAATAGTTAGGAGTCAGGGGTCCCGGATTGTGAGAGGGATGTCCGACTGCTGGTTTAGGCCCGATGCCTGGGATCAGGCCTAAACCACAGTCGGATATCCCCTGAGGGGTCCCAGATTGAAAAGGGTGCAGCCTGGGCTAAGGGGACCACCCCCCTCTGCACAAATTTTGTGCACCAGGCCTCTAGTCTGATGATAAAGATTATCATTTAATGTTTAAATAATCCCCATTTCTGCAACATTTGTAATTTCATATTCTCACATTAGTTTATTTTTAGAAATTGGTCAATTTCTCCCTAAAACTATGAAACATACCAAAGTGAGTACAGAACTTTATATGTGCTATCAAATGAGTTCAGTAATAGCCCCAAACAATAATTATGTGCTTATAGCTTTAAAGAATCTCTTTTTTATTTAATTTGTTTGATAGGAATGTTAATACTTCTTCTATTAAAGTACTTTTTTTGTAAATCCTCACCATAGGATATGTTTAGAGAGAGGCAGAGGGAGAAAGAGAGAGAGAGAGAAACATCCATGTGAGAAAGAAACATCGATTGGTTGCCTCCTGAACTCACGCTGACTAGGGATAGAATCCACAACCTAGGTGTGTGCCCTGACCAGGATTGGAGCCTGCAACCTTTGGTGTATGGAACAATGCTACAACCAAATGAGCCACTGGACTATTAAAGTACATTTTCAAACATAAGACATTATTCAATGTTTGCCTTTCACTGTCTCCTATTTCCAAATTCTGTACAGTATTAGATCAATTAAATGCCACCATAGACATTCATCAGGGCTCATCATACTTAATTATAGTATTACAGAATAATTACTTGCTCATTAGTATCTTGTTCAATGGAGCTTCAGATTATCATTATCAGATTTCTAATACAAGCATATAGCAGGATATCCTGGCAGCACAGACTGTTGCCTTCCTATAGGAAGGAAATCATTGGTAGAATCCACTGGGCAAATAGATAAGCCAGTGAGAAGGTTTCCACACTATCCAGTTGCTGTGACCCCAAATGTAATACTTAAATACTCAGGTTAAAACTTTGCATCCATTAGAGAACTGGCAACTTGCTTTTTCTTTTTTTCTTTTTTGTAGTTTATTATTTTTATTTATTTAAAATCTTTATTGTTGAAAAGATTACAGATATCCCCCTTTTTCCCCATTCATCCCTTCTAGCCTGCAACACACCCACCCAGGCCTTTATCACACTATTGTCTGTGTCCATGGGTTATGCATATACGCATACACGTTCTTTAGTTAGTCTCTTCCCACACTCCCAACCTTCCCTCTGAGATTCAACAGTCTGTTCCATGCTTCCATATATCTGAATCTATTTTGTTCAACAGTTTATTTTGTTCATTAGATTCCACATATGAGTGAGATCATGTGATATTTGTCATTCTCTGACTGACCTTATTTTGCTTAACAACTTCCCTTTTTCTCTACTTGTCAGTGGCCTCTGTTGCATCTGGAAGCTATAGACATAACTTAATTGCGGATTTATAACCTTTGATAAAATCATGGTGCCTGTTTCCATAAATGTACCTCTTCAAACCACTGCTGCAAGATACATGATTCTCTATAATCTCTGCATTTCCTCTAAATTTCAAGTCAAAACTTTTTATCCAAATTTTTATAACTGAAATGTACTGTTAATGAATGTAAACTTTAAACTGAGACCCAAATTGTAGGATAGATCTGAAGTAACATCCCATTCATATGGATGAAAGGTATTAAAATAAAATAGAGACCAGGCTTGAAAATACCTGTTAGGTCTGATCAAGTAATTGAATCAATACCGCCTCCCCTGGGAACTGACCATTAGGCCAATTCACAACGGGCATTCCACTTGCTTAGACCATTATCTCTCCCCTTCTGACTTTCCCAGAATCCAGACCTGCACAGAGAATTCTCAGCTCAGAAAAAGCCCACCTACAGTCCTTTAAAAACCTCTGATTCCCCATCTTTGGGTGCTGGCACCATTTTGGGGCTCAGCCCATTTGGTTTTACAGATGACCTAATAAATTCATAATTCTTCACCCCTTGAGACCTCATGCATTCCTCCTTCGGCAACCCCAACACTACCCAAGAAGACAGTTTAAGCCATGGAACTTATTTCATGAATGTAAGCAAAACAGGTGATTTCTTGAAAATGCCTCGAAAATCATAAAAGAAACTTAAGTCAGTTTCCAGAAATAGTACAAAGTCATCACTTTTAACCAAGCCCCTCTCTTCTGGAAACCCCCACTGTAATAACCAATCATTGTAAAGATTAAACAACTTCCTTGTTTTCACTTTACAAGCCATTCTGCAATGTCATGCCTCTGAGCTGAGCGTCATAGCCGCTTTGAATTTGAAGAAGCCTGATTCCAGAACTGCCTTATTTATTTATTTTTTTTTTTTTTACAGGGAACTCTTACAAAATATGATTTAATTGATCTGCTTTCAATTTTTACTGTTTCTGAATTTTTGACAGGGTTTTAAACTGGTGAGGTATATGTGAGTTAGAACTGCATTGTGCATTCTTGTGCTCCTGCTGCTATTCTTGTATTACCAACACAGTTTCTGTGCTGTTGGTGATAGTGATATTGATGACACAGAACTTGTTGTTATGAGCCTGAATTTTTAGCACCAGCTTATTTATATGGCCTCCCTTATGTCAGCTTTCTCAACTGGAAAATGGGCATGATACCTACGTTTGAGAAGTTGAAATATTCATAAAGGATACACTTTGGAAATAAAAGTATATTTCTCAAATCAAGCATTATTTATATTTCCCCACAGCCCTTTCTGTAAAGTATCTGCCACTTAATATTTTAAGAAAAAGGCTGCCTTATAAGATTGTGTTTCTTTTTTAAACTAACACAAAGTTTTCTAACCTGGTCTTTGAAAGGTGAGAGATTGAAAAAAGCAATTTGTTTTACTGAAGCACACTGATAAATAGAATTTCACATTCAAGGTGTGTTCCATTATGCATGAATTTTTCAGTGAATAATACAAAATAGTGTATTTCTTATTATATTTGTGACTTAAATGTGAGTTCTCAAGCTCATAATATGTTAAGAAAATAAATGTTTTCTCATCAGATGAAGTTCTATGAACTGCCATTTAATAAAGTAGTATTCAATTCTGAGTATTAGAAGTTATTACTGAATATATTAAACATTAACTTTAGGTTATGTAGCTTTAAATTGTTGCTGCTCAAAATTCCAACAAATATAAATATTATAATGAGACTAGGGAATGCTTTAGGATAGATTAATGGGGTTTTTATATCTTCTAAATTTGTATTTCTGTAATCTCAGTAAAATTGTAACTTCAACATATTTTAGATATTTATATTTAGAAAGCATTTTGTCTGCCCCCTTTTGATTGTTCACATAGAACCATAGTATAATGGGTTTGTAGGGAATTATTACTTTAATTGAGTAGATTAATAATATAAATCCCAGATAAACCATGGAATAAGGCCATATAATGGATAAGTTGCCGATATAGACCTTGACTTCAATTTGAATTTAAAGTTGGGGAAATTAACATTGTCTATTAATAATCAAGTGAGATTGAGGATGATAATGGCAATGGCAGGAGTCTGGAGAAATCACTATGTGTCAATAACAGTATTATATACAATATATACATAACAGTATTATTGGCCCATATACATGTGAATATATACATATAGACACACAAATACACACATATATATATGTATATACAATACTGCTATACAAGGTGGAGCAAAAGTAAGTTTTAAGTTGTGAATACCCAAATCACAGAGTTTATTCTTATATTATTAATTATTGTATCTTTTTCCATAGGAACAACTGTAAACCTACTTTTGCCCCACCCTGTATATTAAATGTAAATATACAACAATATCTACAAGTACATTTTATGCTTTTTGCACATATGCATTCATACTTTATGTGTACATAAATAGACTTATAATTTAAATATAAATATGCACCAATATATACATGCACATATAAACATATGTATTTACACATTCACCTGTGTATATGGATGGTTATTTACACTTTATATATTAAATATACACTGTTGTATATTTACTAGAGGTCCAGTGCACAAAATTTGTACACTTGGGGTGGGGGGGGGCATTCCCAAGCCTGGCCTGTGCCCTCTCACAGTGAGGGAGCCCCACAATTGATCTCCCCAAAGAGGTAGGCCCTGCCCACCCATCTGGGGCTCCTCGATGTATTGCCCCAAAGAGGTAGGCTGGAGCTGGGGTCCTGCCCTTGGCATTGCCACGCATAGCCCCCGGGACCCGCTGCACATGCAGCATCAAGTCCCCGTCTACTTGCGTGTGCCCACTGCGCATGCAGCCTTCTGGTGATGGATTGCTACGACATGAGGGCATGAAGTCAATATGGCATGAGGGCCTGATGACCACATAGGCTTTTATTAGTATAGATTGTAAATATACACCAATATATACATGCACATGCATGTCCATATACACATATATACACTGTATACATATGTATAGTATATATAATTAATGCTAAAGAGTTGGGAACTAGTATTATATACATTTAATGAGGGAATGTTTGCTCAGAGGGATTCAATAATTTGCTGAAGCACAAAATTTCAAACTAAGTTCTGGTTAACTACAGAGACACAACTATTAAAGCCAATGGTAGTAAAGGGTAAAAGAGGAAATGTATTAGTAAATATAGATATTAATGTATTAAAATAAATTTTGAAAACATTTAATAATTACTTATGTATAATATATATGTTTTATTATAATATATACTATCTGCATTGCTTATGCTTTTCTTGCAATATCAGAATCTTGATATTTGTAATTTTATACTTCTCCTACTAAACTTAATCATTTGTCATAACAAGAGTTACTGGAGAAAAATGTGTATTTGGAAAAAATATTGTATAATTACTGTAAAATAAATAAAAAGCTGATTATTATAAGACAATATCCTGTAGACTTGAATCTCACATGGTCAGATTAATAGAGAACAGTTTAAGAAGAAAAACAAGACTTTGATCTGAATCCATTTGTATTATT
The DNA here is from genome assembly GCF_964212035.1 of Myotis nattereri. Lineage (NCBI taxonomy): Eukaryota > Metazoa > Chordata > Mammalia > Chiroptera > Vespertilionidae > Myotis > Myotis nattereri. Next base: position 83,485,618 of record NC_138077.1, read on the forward strand.
ATCCAAAGTTTAAATTAAAAAAATAGTGATAGTTATAAAATTTTAAATCAGAAAATAACAGATTATAAAACCTTTTAATCTTAATTAATGTGAAATCAAATTCCTAAATTAAGCATTTCTCTTATTATGTTTCAGTCAGTGAGGCACATATCGGTTATACATAAATCACCTTTTAACTCTCAAGTAAATTGTGATGAAATTGGTTTGATGTTTATTAAATAAATACATGGAGGAGCCCAAGAAATTGCAGTTATTTATTTCAGAAATGTGAAGATCTGTTTAGTTTGTAAGATATATTCTCTTCCCATGTATTTTCCTACCTTTAGCATGTGCAAAACATTCTGATAGTATGGAAGGGGCAGAGGGATAACTATTTCTCAGTTTTAATTTACTTAAGTCTTGGGAGCTTCTGAACATACATATATGGCTTCATATTTTCCAAAGCTCTGAAATTAATTTTTCATGTATTATTTGATTATTATTTCTATTAAACATAATCCACAAAAGTATATTCATTTAAATAAAAGTGATGGTCTTAAATAATTAATTCTCCATTCTCTTTAATATATCATAGAAGATATTGTCATCAAGGATTGTGTCATCAATAAATTATGCTGGAAAAACTGGATATCCACGCACACAATAATAAAATTGCATCTTTAAGTTACACCATACACAAAAATCAACTCAAAAAGGATTGAAGAATTAAGCTTAAGATTTGAAAACATACTGCGAGTAGTATAAAACAGGGGGGAACTCCTATTCAGCGGCCTTGGCAATACTTTTTGGATGTGACACCAAAAATTTAAAACTATGGGGGGGTGGGGGAGGGTTGGGGGCAACAAAAGCAAATATTAACAAATGAGAAAAAAATGTTTATTTATTTTTTTTAATTATATACTTAATGATTCAAAAAAATATGCCTAGCTCCATTTAAATAAAATTTTCTATACTTCCCTAAATTTTGTGAGATATAGAACAAAACATGAGATTTGTTCTTCAGGGCCTTACAATATTTTCAGTTTAGCAGTGCTAATTACCTGCCCTAGATTCTTATCTCCTCAAGTTTAAAAGCCAGGTTTTATTTAGTTTTCTGTGTCAGTGCTTACTTCCTCCTTGTATCTGAAATAATATCTGATGCATCAAAGCCCTAGTCTTGATAGGGGAGCCACTTTCATACAAACATCATTGACTCATGTGGAAAAAAAAAAAATCATGTAAAAATACAAGGAGCAGAGATTGATGAATCTCAGAGGAGAGTGGGGGGAGGGCAGGGAGAAATTTACCAAATAATGTGTATGCATAACCCATGGACACAAATGATAGTGTGGTGGAAGCCTAGCGGGGAATGGGAAGAGGTCAATGGGCGATACAAGGGAACATCTGTAATACTTTCAACAATAATGATAAATAAATTAAAAAATATAGGAAGGGACATATATGTACACTCTTACCAGGAGAGAATATATTACCCCATCTTTAAACATATATACAGTTTTCATTACAAACTTGTAGCCTCACAAAGATCAAACTCTAAGATGCAGCATGAAATTCAAATATTATGAGACATTTTTAGAAAAGAAAATACTTTCCTTTAACCACTGTTATTATTTTTATAAACTAAGGGACAAATATATTGGAGTGCTATGTAGCACAAAAATTGGTTATGACCCCTCAAATGCACCCCCCAAAAATGTTTGCAGTCATTGTGTGCAGTGCAGCTCAGTTCTATTTAACTAGCTGGCTAGGTGTCTGGTTATCTATTATCTTTTACACTGTTCAATTACATTTCACTCAGTAGAAGTCTAGTAAATCTGTTGTGTTTGTGATTGAGCTTTGCTCAACTGGTGTAAGAGAAGATTAAGTTGCCCTGCACTAACTGAATGATGGATGGCCAAGGTTTCCATATAGTAAAATGCAGTTTTGTTATATAATTACCAGTATTATATGCAGCACTATGTCTATTTCCTGACTATAATTTGGCGGGTTGTACTGTGTGAGTTATGAAAGAAATTATAAACTAATTTGTAAAATTACATCTGTTATGAATAGGCAAGAGGCTCTACTAAGAAAGGAACAATTTATGTCCTTATGTTTTGTAGCTATTTATAAGATCAAGAGAAAATGAAAGTATTTTCATAATCCATAGTCTTTACAAAAATATTTATGTCTGCAATTCTATATTTTTAAAAAATGCAATGCTATAGTTTTTGTCATGTTTAGGAGAAAAATAAAGTAAAATATAAAATTTCCCATAAATGTATCCTCTTTAACTTGATATTAAACAAAACATTAATTTTATTAGCATATTTTGCATATGATGAAGTACATTTTTATGTTTTCTAAAACATTCCAGTTCTCAGACCACAAAGAAAATGTTACAGATATTTGATAACTCTTTCATAGGTGGTACAATAAATAAATTATTATTCTGAAAAATGATGTCTTCTAACTTGTTTCCCTTGGAATCTTACTCCGTTCTGAACCATTCATTCAAATTCTGCCATTACTTTCAGCCTCACTTTATTTTTACTTATTTATTAATATATTTTTATTGATTTCAGAAAGGGAGAGGGAGAGAGAGATAGAAACATAAATGATGAGAGGGAATCATTGATCAGCTGCCTCTTGTACGCACGCCCCCCCCCCCCTCCCCACTGGTAATGGAGCCCATAACTTGGGCATGTGCCCTCGACCGGAATCTAACCCAGGACCCTTCAGTCCACAGGCTGACGCTCTATCCATTGAGCCAATCCAGCCAGAGCTCAGCCTCACTTTAAATAATAGTTGAACCTGGGATTGGGTGAATTAGGTATAAAATATGAGGGATTGGGATGTGGCATCGTGATCAAACTGAGGAGTACATGCTTTATCTACAAGCATCCATACGTGTTTTTACAGATTGTTCAGGCCAAATAACAAATGTCTATGAGGTTTTTTTTTTACTGTTGGCTGTTATTATTTTTGTTTTAATTCCCAAAGGTGACCTAAAATCTTAAAGAGAAGAACATTCAATTGTATATATCCATATTTCTGATTTTTCCACCCACTGGTCTCTCTTCTTTCCTGATAATCTAACATTTTTTTAAATCATTTCCTTCTGTTTGAAGCACTTCCAATAGCCAATATGTAGGTCTGCTAGTGGTAAATTCATTTAGTTTCCCTTCAATTAAGAATATCTGAAAGACTAAAGTTGGTGGAGCAGGGGCATGCTAAACAGCCACCTCAGGTGGTAAATAAAAACAAAATTCAATTTATTTCAGGAAATGGGTTTAGGCGATGGGAATATCCAAAGGAAAGGGTTAAAAATATACTTAGGACAGTGAAACACAGAAAGGCAGGGAAGAAGCAGCAGGAACGCCTAGGCTGGGCTGCTTTGGATCACTGAGAAGTCAGAGAAAAGGGGGCCTTGGAGCCAGGGTTAGCCTGAGACAAGCTGCCCCTGCCCAGTGCTCCCCTGGTGGCAAGTCTCATGGGATCTCTTAAAGGTTGGGGGATACGTGCCTATGGGGGAAGGAGAGGGAAAGGAATGGCATGGGCGTGCACCTTGGAGGGGGCACACACACTGGGTCCTTAGTCCTGAGCATATTTATCTCTCCTGCAGGCGGAAATATTAGGGGAGGTCTTAGGGGAAGGTCTCAACAGAATATTCATCAGCCTCCCAGGTGTGCTCTTTCAGGGCTGTGGTCTCCACTGATTGGTCGGTGCCAGGGCAGGGGGTCATTGGTCCATGTAGCTGGTCCTGAGGCAGCCACAGCATCACTTGTCTGGTTTTGCTGCTTTTCTGTGCCTAGGGCTGAAACACAACTGAGGCCTACATGTTATCTGTAGGGAGGAAAAGGCCAGGGGATGCTAACCTGCATGACTAGCAATGTGAAAGATCAGGGTTCCAAATCGCATGACCAGGGATATTCGAGGGAGGACAGGTTACCCTGGGGGGGAGGTCCTTGTTTTCCCAGTTTTGCCCCTTTGCTGGGCACCGGGGGCTTTCTGTCCTGGCAGATTCTGTACCTGGCCCATTGTTCTTGCTCTGTTCATGTCTAACAATGTTTTTACTCCACCCTCATTCCTAAAGGATTATTTTGTTGGATAGAGGATTCTGGTGTGAAAGTTTTTTTCTTCACCATTTGAATGGCATGTCACTTCGTTTGGCCTCCTTGGCTGTAGATTAGAAACTTGTTAGAATCAGTGTTCTCTGTAGCTGATGTGCCATCTCTTTCTGGCTGCTGTCAAGATTTTTTTCTTTGTCTTTGCTTTATTTCAGAAGTTTAATTATAATGTGTTTGGCATGGAAGTATTTAGATTTATTCTGTTTGAACTTTCTCAGTTTCTTATATCTGTTGTGCTTTTTTGCCAAACGTTGAGGTTTTGTCCTTTAGCTCCAGTCTTCAGTGGTTGAACCTGTTGCTGTGCCCTTCATGTTCCCAGCAGCCATGGCCTTTTAAGAAGCCTCATGGGGAGAGGGAAGCCACTTCTAGAAGGAAAGGGAGAGTTTTTGTTAAGTCATCTGAGTCTTTCATGGAAGTTAATAATGAGGAAGAGATGGTTAGAGGAGTATAGAAGAAGTGGAGGGCAGTCCCTTTCGGCCAGTCCCTTTCTCTGGTTTAAGGGACTTTAGGGAACATGCAGAAAAGGTGTTTTAGAAAACAGGGGACTGAGGAGTCAGAGAAGATCCCTAGTTACCTACATAGATCAGCTGGGCAGGCCAGACAGAGACAGCACGCCAGCCCCTGGTGCAAATCCTGTCTTCCATTTCTAGAAATACAAAAATATTTTTGGGCATCCCTAGGTCAGTAGGGAGCTTTGGTGGAGGAGGTAAGAAGAGAAAGAGAAGATGGAGGTGAAAAGGGGAGTAAGAGCAGACCACAAAGCAAAGGGCACAGCAGGGCATTTGAGGAAAAAGGAAATGTAGGGAGTTGGCCTGAGCAGCTTCAAAGCCTTCCTTAGTTCAGAAGTGTTTGCAAGTAAAAGCTTTCTGTGTATGTGTATCTGCAGGAATATGAATGGACACTAGGGGAGGAGAGTTTCTGGCCTCTGAGGCACAATTCCCCATGCTAGTTTTAGTTTTATTTTGATATCTGAGGAGTCTGAACAAAGTCTGTAAGGATATTGTATAGTGGGCTGAAGTGTGCTGCTTGCAGGTGGAACTCCAAGGGGCTGTCACTTCCTGGATGACTGCCACCCTGTTACACGTCTCAGTTTCTCTCCCTGGCAGTCTAATATAACTGAGGACCCAGATGCTAGGTAACCACGCTTTCTGTGTGTGTACCAAGTCAATTACTTAATTACAGTTGAGTTGGAATTCTTCATGAGGCTACCGCACACATTGTAAGGGATGCCCTCTGACACATCCCCAGAGATTCTTTGTCACCACGATTCGAGCTAGAGGGAGGAATTGTCCCTTATCTTCAGAGCTTAATGAGTTCAGCCTCTCATTTATCCAGCAAAAGGTTTTGTTCATTCTCTCAGAAAACAATTCCAATTCAGGATGTGGCTAAACTATTATTGTATTACACAGTTTAAACTGCCTTAAGTATCATTTAATTTGCTTGTACATATAAGATATAGGACCTAATTTTTTTAGTTTGTTTTTTTCACTCTTTCTAAACTTGGTGACCTCTGGAGATTTTGGTACAGATATCATGGTCAAACTTTGGGTCCAGTTACTTTTACACTGTGTCTAGACCTAGTGCACTCAAAATTTACAACACTTGGAACCATCAGAGAATTGGGTAAATCAGACTACAATGCCATTATCACAAGAGAATTGTTAATAGTAGGATATCCCCTGTGTCCGCACCTGTTGTCAGTGGACGTGGGCTTCTTGGGTTGCTACGGGAATAAGAATTTTCTGAGGCCCTCACAGGAGGATGAGGTATTGTGGAAAGCTTTATTTCTGTGGAATTAAATCCCCGAGTTTCCAAGATCCCATCTCCCTCCATTCCACCACGGAAAAAGTCCCATTTTGACTTCAGCAGGTCTAGAATCAGAGCCAGTGACCAGAGTGTCCACTCCATATTTGCACAGTCCAGATCAGCACCTGGCTAGGTTAGCTGGTGTTCCCAGCTGCAGTTCATTGTGTGTGAGGTCTGCATGGCCATGGTTTCCAGGACCATATGGCTATGGAGGCACATGGCATGTGTGTTTAATAGAGCAAGCAAGACAGAGAGAGAATTCCTTTGTCTGGGGACTATGTATTCCTAAATTTTCTCCGGCTTGCAGTAGGGTCTACCCTCCTAGCCAATGACCTTTGTTCTCAAGTTAGATGGACGGGCAAGCACCTTTCCTACCTCATCCTGACTTCACTGCACATGCACCCATTTCCCCCTTTGTTGGACCCCTTCCCCCAGAGATTTGCAGGGAATGGACAGGGGTTCCCTAGGGTTTTTTTGGTGAAGCTGCCCAGCTGACCATGCTTTAATGCCTGGTCTTCCCTTTGTTTCTTCCTATTATTAATATTAAGAACCGGCTAGTTATGATGGTAACAGAATGAATTTGAAAAGTTTTCATTCTAGAAAGATATAGCTGTGTCCTGGATTTGTGAAAAGTCTTAGGTGATTGCACGCAAAAACTATTCCTTTTGATAAGCTTGTGAGACAAGCTGTTGAAATTCATAAAAATTATGCACAATCTCCTCCAGACATTGATTAGTTAATCTCAAATCTATGATGTGTGACTCTGTACATCATTTAACAGGGATACGTTATAAAGTATAATTTGCTACTTTTGCACTTCCAGTTGATTTCATAAATATATACATTAAAAGGAACAACTTACACGCATGCAGAGTGTCTGCATACTTCCTCATCTACAGGTGCTGCCAGTGTCACAGTGTATACTCATGTCTTATGGCTCCATTTAGAATGGCAAACTCAAATACAAAAATAATTTAGATATTTAGATGATGGCATTTGATAGAAAAGTAATGAACCTATTTTTAGGAAAAACCTTTAAAGTGTAATAATCTCACAAAAATTTAAAAATTACAAGTTTTCTTTTTTTCTGGTTTGAATGCTGGGTCCTAAAATTAAAATTCATCTTCTCTTCCTAGAAATCAAGCGCAAAAAGAACAAAACCAAATGCAATGTTAATTATGACAAAATAATGCATCAAGACAAAATACAAATATATATATATATATATATACCAAAATATCTAAATAAAGTAGAGGGAAGTTTTGGAAGCATGCAGGAGAAGTCAAAAGTAAGAAATAATGAAAAGATAAGTAACAATGTTTTGTATTTGTTTTTGTTTTTAATTTCAGATTAAAAAAATCATATGGAGAGTGTTGATTTCTGAAATGAAACACTAAACTTCTTATTTGGGATACACCTGTTCTTATATGGAGTTTCTTGGACATAGTTTAGCTCCTGGAGTCACAGAACTAGTAATAATAAAACAGAAAGGATATATATATATATATATATATATATATATATATATATGGCCTGGTGCACAAAATTTGTGTATGTAGGGGGCTATCCCTCGGCCTGGCCTGCACCCTCTCCAATCTGGGACCCCTTGGGGGATGTCTGATTGCTGGTTTAGGCCCAACAGGGATCGGGCCTAAACCAGCAGTTGGACATCCCTCTCACAATCCAGGACTGCTGGCTCCTAACCACTTGCCTGCCCACCTGCCTGATTGTCCCTAATGGCTTCTACCTGCCAGCCTAATCGCCCCTTAACTGCTCCCCTGCTGGCCTGATTGACACCTAACTGCTCCCCTGCCAGCCCAATCACCCCCACCTGCCCTCCCCTGCCGGTCCAATCACTCCCAACTGCTCTCTCCTGCTGACCTGTTCACCCCCAACCGCCCTCCCCTGCTGGCCTCTAGTGGTTACCATCTGGTGGTGGCTATCTTGTGATGGTCATCTTGTAATGACATCATGGTGGCCATCTTGTGACAACGTCGTGCAGCACCACCTAGGCTTTTATTATATAGAATATATATATATATTCATATATGTAAGCACTCTGTCTCTTGACAGCAAATGGAAAGAGAATGTTTACATTGCAAACAATATCTAGTTGCTCATTTCCATGAACTGGGAAGAAATAAAAGTTAATTTTATCCTATATAATAAAAAGCTTATATGCAAATTGACTGAATGGTGGAACAACTGGTGGCTATGACATGCACTGACAACCAGGGGTCAGATGCTCAATGCAGGAGCTGTTCCCTGGTGGTCAGTGCACTCCCACAGGGGGAACGCTTCTCAGCCAGAAGCCAGGCTCATGACTGGTGAGCACAGCAGTTGTGGCAGGAGCCTCTCCCGCCTCCTTGGCAGCTCTAAGGATGTCCGACTGATGGCTTAGGCCTGATCCCATGGGGAGTGGGCCTAAGCCATCAGTCAGACATTCGTGGAGGGCTCCTGGACTGCAAGAGGGTGCAGGCCAGGCTGAGGGACCCCCTCAAGTGCATGAATTTCGTGCACCAGACCTCTAGTTAAATAATATTATTACTTTCCTCAGATCATGATTCAGCACTGACACCAAAGCCATTTTTTCAGGAAATGTTTTTTCTGGCTAATTCCTTAGCAACAAAGACCATAGCAACACCAAAGGAGGCCTCAGTAATGTGAACCTTCTGAGGGAACTTTGATTGATATTACAGAACTGGTGTCAAGAGTAAGACTCCTAACAGTGGCTATGACCTCTGCCATCATCTTTGATTTTTCTAAGGAGACATTACAACTGCTTTTTCACCCAGTGGTAACCTATGCCAGAGATAAGATTTTTTTTTCCCTGAGTTACAGAAAAGAGGAAATAGATGTATAGCAAAATGAAGGAATAAGATGTTGTTGGTTCTTAAGCAAAGAAAGGGCTTTAGATGAGATTATCTGCTGCCTTAGAACCTTTTGGGTTGATTTTTTTTTTTAATTAATAAACTAGGCAACAGATTCACATACATAGTTAATATCTATTATATGAAACAATAAAATGATTAAAAGATTGCTAAGGATTTATTTACAATGAATTAAATCTTATTTTTAATGATTCATATTTGTGTGGTTTATGAGGAAAAAATACAAACATTACTCAAAAGGTAAGCTGATCAACTAATCACAAGACTGATTTTAAGTAAATATGTAGCATTTCAACATATATCCTATTTGCTTATGTATTTTTTTGTTAACCCTCAACTGAGGATATTTTTCCCATTGATTTTTAGACAGAGTGGTAGGAAGGGGGAGAGACTGAGAGAGAGAAACTTCAATGTGAGAGAGACACATGCATTGGTTGCCTCCTGCATGTGTTCCGACAGGGCCTGGAATTGAGCCTGCAAGTGAAGTGCATGCCATTGATTAGAATGGAACCCGGAACCCTTCAGTCCTCAGACTGACACTCCTACCACTGAGCCAAACCAGCTAGGGCAACGTGTATTATATTTTCAAGTTTTCCATTTGCTTTAGATTAAGGACTAGTCACAATGTTTTCTGTGATTACAAATTTGCAAAGCTTTGGGTATGCAGTGCTTGTGTGGGAAGGTGCCTTGCTTTTATCCTTTATATACCATCTATCTTGTATAAGCATCTGAATATAATTCAAATTGACTTTCTTTTTTTAGTTGAGAACAATACTCTCAGTTTATACTGTAAACTATGGCACAAAAAAATCTATTTGTAGCGGAAGCTTGTTGGAGATCAATTCCACACAATCTCAACCATTTTCCTCACTTTCTCTTTATTATTGAGGTTGAAAATCTGAGTAATTGCTTCTCCAGCCTCCTTTATCATGCAGTACACTCTGGCTACTAAAATGCAAGCAGAAGAAGGCTGAAAGTTTTTAGGAAAGTGCCTGTTTTCCTTGATAAAATAGAATGGTAACTATTGGCACAACCACCACCAAACTGCTTTTGTCCCCTCTTTCATCATTCTTTTCACCTGAAGACACAGCAGCAATCTTAAGTCCATGAATCAGAGGCCCAGGAAAATGGCATTGTTAAGCAGCTAAAACTACACCAGCAGTTTCTCCTTCCAGGCTTCTTAAGGGAGAAAAAAAATGTAATTTGTTTTAAGGTTCTTAACACCTAATTTTCTATCATTGCAGGCTAGATATACCTTATTAATTCAACATAATTATTTGGTTTTTAATGAGTGATTGACACACTGTTTTCTGTATATTGGTTTATTCTTCTTGCATAGATCATAATTTTATAAAGAGAATTTCGGTTTTCTTTTGTTTGTTCAAAGAGCTGCATAGCAGACTAGACAGACACTTGGCAAGTGTAATAAATAATTTGATATTACAAAAAGCATGGATTTTTAACCTCAGCACTACTGACATTTTGGGCTGAATAACTTTTTGTTAGGGTAGGAAAAGGGACTGTCCTATGCATTGTAAAAATTTTAGGACCACCAGTAGCATTGCCCTCCCAGATCAAATAACAAAGTCTCCAGATCTTCCAAATATTCTCTGTGGGGAAAAATAAATAAATAAAAATCACTCCAGTGAAGAACCAAAATATCTAAAGTATTTGGATAAGATAATAATGAGGGAATCCAGGCAGCAGCTTTGGGTGGGGGAGGGCCCCTGTGGTTGTTTTTAATGGGAAATACATCTTAGAGATGCTCTTAGGACTCCCTAAGGCTTCATCCCAATGTTAGACTGGTTTCCATGGAGATAAGGCACTGAGGCTCCCTGTGAGGTTGGAGAGCACCTCATGGGTCTCCAGTTTGCATCTATCCACCCCCAACTCACCCCCACCTCAGCCCTGTTGGCAGCAGCACCACTGAAATGCTGTGTTTCTACCTAATTCTGGGCAAATCAATGAGTCTTTCAAAATCTTTGATCATTAAAAATAAATATTTTTTTAAATGGCAGAATTAACCTTTATGTTTTTATTCTGTAGTGTATATGGTAACTATTGTCTGTATTGAAATTAGTTTTACAGTATTATATTTTGATCTATGATATTGCTTTCTATAAATGATGCAAAATAAACTTTAAGTGAAACTTGCAAAGAAATGCTGACGTGTAAGCCTGTGTTTATGTGACATGAAAAGCACAGGTTAAGTCTGTTAAAAATAAACACTGAAGCAAAGTTTTAAATAGTTGTTTGGCATTGCATAGCATTCAGGGATCACAAAGGGACAAACCTAGATGATATCAATGACCAAGTAGGGAAAGGAAATCTGTGGCACAGCTTTAGAATTTCCACTCCAATAGAGACCTGTAGTGTTGGAGATCAACCCAACACATTATTCCAGCTACAGGTACTGACTAAAACCCAGATAATATTTAGGTATATTCAGCTGCCCTTTCCCAACTCCCACAGAGTTTTGTCTGCAGGGGGCTACATAACTATTACATGTTTAACTGGATGCTTTGGCATTAATTGTCAGCCTTTGGTTCTACTGTCTTTGAACTGGCTCATGTGGACAATGTATATATTTAAATTATGCTTTAAACTGTACCAGGAAATAATTTATTTTTCACCTAGATGCTAGGCTGTGCATTTTAGTCACAGAGAGACAATAATTCTCAAACCAATCCCACAGATATTCTACTCCAGTTAAATAAAATCATAAAATACGTTACTGGTAGATGATGATTTCAAATGGCTTTTAGCCCTACCTGGTTTGGCTCAGTGGATAGAGCATCAGCCTGTGGACTGAAGGGTCCCAGGTTTGATTACGGTCAAGGGCACATGCCCAGGTTGCTGGCTAGATCCCCAATTGGGGGCATGCAGGAGGCAGCAAATCAATGATTCTCTCTCATCATTGATGTTTCTATTTCTCTCTCCCTCTTCCTTCCTCTCTGAAATAAATAAATATATATTTTAAAAAATAACCTAAGCAATAGGAGTAACCATAAAAGATTCAATTGGAGCATATTGACCCTAGTTTAATATTATTATTATGTAAAGTTGTGGTTTTAAAACAACTAAAACCAATGTAACTCAAAGAAGTCATTAGTTGTTTGCTTGTTTTTTTTAATCTATTTTAACCTATTATCATCAAGGAGCAACTTTTGAGAATAAATTAAACAATTTAAAAATTAAATTATTATTAACATTTCATATTCAATTGATTAAAATTCTAATGGAATTTGTCTAAAGACAGAAACAGGCAAATATAAAATGATCAGGACAGGAGTGTTATAAATTTAAGCTGCTATTAATACAGTTAACTCTCTAAATTGAATGTGTATCTATGCAAATACAGCAGGCTGGATCTTCTGCCATGGACTTTTAGATCTTTTTGTTGAAGTGTCATTGGAACTACAGCTTTTCTTTTTTCCCTCTTCTTTTTAAATTATTATACTTCCATTGATTTCAAAAAACAACAGGTGTTTCCCAATCTTTGATATTATTGTAGCTGCTCTTGGTACTCAATCCATATCCCTTTGGAATTTACTAGTCCAGTGCATGCCATGTTTGGAGGACAAATATGCCAATTTTCTCCTTTTTCAGGGTAGCATAACATTGAAGCATCTTATACATGTCTTACAAAGTAAACATCAAAGTCAAGCTTCAGTTGGGCATAGCAGTAACCTATTAATATCATAGCCTTCCTTGGGTCCCTTCCATTTCCTGACTTACTTTCCAAAGCCCCATCAGTGCTTCCTGGGAGCTCCCCCCAAACTTCTTGGTTCAAGAGCCCAATATAAGTAGGAATAGAATACTTTATTATTCTATAAAGAAATATGGACATTTTATTAAACTTAGTTTCTATTCTACATGCACATCATAATTTACAAACTATGATTTACAAAGTGATTTTAAGTTATGATTGCTTGGAGATCTTACACTGTAGAATAGGAACAATAACAGTAATAATAGTTGTAAGGTTAGCGGAGCAGGAGACAAAGTCAGAGAGCCAGGCAAGTCAAAAAGGAGGAACTTTAATCTGCACTCCCGGGAGAGGTTCATGGGTCCAAGGGCGGGGCCAGTGAAGTCCTGCCAAAAGGGAGTGGAGGCACTTTTTTTTATACAGCTATTCAGTGAGGGCGGGGGAGCATGAGCTGTGGGAGTTTCCACCGCGGGCAGGTCTGTTAAGGGTTCTAGGAAGGAACCAGTATCTGTGTCACCATCTACCTGGTGCACTGGTCTGTTACGGGTTCCAGGAAGGAACCAGTATCTGCGTCACCATCTGCCTTGCGGTTGCATGCATGGGCTCCTGGACTTCCCTCCGACCTAACAATAGTAATAATAAAAATAATAATAATCATAGTAAATTATACAATTAACTTCAGTTCAAAGCAACACATTACAATGTTGCAAGTGTTAAAAATAATTTAAGCATCTATCAAATAAAGGAAACTTCTCAATGGAATCATCAGGAAATCAGGAAAAACATTAAACCATTCTTTTATTCAACATTTGCTTAGCATTTCATACGAAGCAGGCACCAAACTAGGAGGGGTGAATAAAAAAATGGTAGTGAAGTGACCTTCCTCTTTTGTGTTTGGCACAGACATGGTTTAGGACACTCATGTATTCACATTTATTTAACAGAAGTCATTTATTTGACAATATTATAAAAAAGATCAGCACAGAGAGAAAAAATAAAGAAGGGAGAAAGAATAACTTCATAATTTATCAAGATATAAATTGCAGCATTTCATTTTTGAACTACAACCAAAGCCGCTGCAATGATTTCAACTAAGTCAAAAGATATACTAGTATTTTCAAAGTGTCATATGAATACAAAGTATAAATGTTTGTTTTATTCTAGATTAAAAGGAATATAGATCCTAGATGTTTTACTGTGAGTGATCACATAAACCTGCAAGAATTAAAGCTAAGAAAAACAGAGCCCTCTCTAGTGGATTTTATGATGGAACTGGCTAATTTACTGTCCTATAAAAACAATAATTAAAATTTGAAAGAAAGAAAGAGGTAGCTGAATGTAAAACAAACTTTGATATCAATATCTAGGAAAATGTTAGTATGATAATAAGTGAATCCTAGAATTTTGAGTAATTTAATAGGGTACCTTTTAGAACAAGTTACATGTATCTGGTCAAATTATTTGAAACACACACTTAATGTATTTCATTAAGCCTGCTACAATATTTCCATATCCACAGAGTTCTCAGACGTATCAAAATGAAACACACTGAATAAGAAGTACTAAATCTCTCAGTGACATTTAATTTCTCTGTATGATTTGGGCAAATCTTATACATCTCCAGTCGAATATTTTCAAATGTAACAAGTAATTGTTGTAACGTACCCCGCGAATCACAGAAGGACGCCTCAAGAAGTCGAATTAAGGAGTCACGTTTATTGCAATCCGGGACTATGAGGGGCCATTCCCAAATCTCATAGCAATAAGATGGTGGCAAAACCAGACTTATATAGGCAAAAATCACAAAGGTATTGATTACATCCCAGGGTTTGGAATGTGGCACCTGGCTCCCAAAAAAGCAGATTACAGAAGCAGAATTAAGCATGTTAATTACAGTTTCAGGTCTCGGGGTCACTGAACTGACAGAAATACATTATCTAGAGCCCTTGGGTAACCTGGGTTAAACTTAGGCATGTTATCTAAATTACAGTTTTGGGTCTCCAGATCACTGAGTTGTCAGGACAATTTAGAGTAATTGTGCTGTCCTGGTCTCTGGACCACTGAGGCAGCTGGAACGCACCACCTGTGGCCACTGAAACAATTTAGGGTAATTGTGCTGTCCTGTTTCCAGGTACAGTAGAATGTGCTCTCTAAGACCAGTATGATAACAATAAATGGAATAGTCATTCAATCAATAAGGCATTCAATCGAATGGGATGACTTATACAATTTAGAAAATCAAAGTAACCTTTCTATTGTTAAGCCAAACAACAGGGTTAGAGTTAAACTACAGTTTCCACCTGAAATGGTTGCTACCATACTTCATAATGCCAGTTGTTCTTTTGTTTCCAACTTCGGTTTTTTCATCTTGAAATGTTAATGTTAGGTCCCATCAGATTTCTTTTTCTTATTTTTTTAGTACCATAGTAGACAGACAATATTGATACCGAATTTTTGGACTGGAACCCGGATTCTTTGTCCGCCAGAATCGAAGAATGAATCCACGGACAGAAAGTTGTATAGCAGAGGTGGAAATTCATTGAAGAACAAGTACAGACTCCCACGTAGGGAGAGGGAAGAGTCCCACAGAACTGACTCCCATCTAGGGAGGAGGGAGGGAAAGGGTCCCACTGAGTCCCTTTTCTCTACGGCTTATAAAGGCTGCAGTTCCTGTGTCGTGATATCCCCTCTGATTGGTCAATATTCCCTTTCACTATAGTGATTTCTGAGGCCCTCCTTCCTCATAGTCCTTCCATTCCTCTGGGCTTTCTTCTTTTTTCCATCTGAATGAAGAGCTTCCTTCTCTTTATTTTGTAAATACAGACCTTTCCTGGCTACTTCCCTTGTCTTATGTAAATGCAACTGTTGCTGCTCCCTTGTTTTATGGAGATGTAACTGCACCTGGCTTCCTTGTGTTATGGAAATATACCTTCTCCCAGTCTGTGGCCCTGTGTTTTTTTCCATGGACCCCAATTCTAAAAAAATCCCTAAGCCTGCCTATATTTTCCCCAAATTCCTGCTTCAATATGAGGCATGATTTATAATTAGAAAAAGCTCTAAGCCACTAAAAAGTAGTAATACTTATATGTATGATTGCATTTAATGCCTTTGAAAGCATCATCATATAACCAGAAACTATACATTTTATAATATGTCTGTGGAAAATTTCTCAGTATAATTTAAGGTATCATGATTGAAGTTTTTCATCATCTCCGCTGACCTCTTGTCTTACTTTGATATTCTTTCTTCTTGGTAATTTCTTTTTATTTATTGATAAACATCTGCTAAGCAAATGGTTATCTCATAATATGGGAATTTGCATACAATGAGGGATATGACAGCATCTAAAATATTTATAATGTCCTTTAGTTGCTTTACAATTTAAAAAAAACAACACACATTTTGGATTTCAGGTATTGTAAATTAACACAATTTGGTGTCTATAATGTGAAGTTTTGCGTAAGCAAGTTGCTAATAAACCCTAAAAAAGGCAAGATGGGTTTCAGAAAGAACAATAAGCACTATGTGTTAAATGAATTAAATTTTTTTTTCTTTAATCCAATCTTAATAGGAGACTACATTTCTCAGAAGCTTTCTATGACCTTGGCATTTAAATGTCATCATGCTGCTACCTGCAAGTGTGCTTGGTGTTTGAGAATTGAAACACTCAACACAATGGGTAACCACTTAACCTCAATACTACTGAGCTACAAAAACTAAGAGGAAGGAAGCCCTCCAGGCCTTTTGTTTCTAATGAAATCATTGAGTGACAGGATTTCACATTGTCACAATACAAAAAGTGCTGCTTTTTATTCATTGACCTTAATCCAAACAATCCATAATGAACCTCCTTTTAAGAGTGTTGATTGTACCATTAGTTGTATTGGAAGCTTGTTGGTTAAGACACTGTTAATTGCCTTTAGACCTGCTACTTAGCTTTCTGATAGTACACATTTTTTTACTTAATAGGTGTTCTTTATTAAGGGAAAAACCAACCAGTTTTTTTGCTCTTCAATCAGGAGCAATCAATATTTCTTGAGACCAAGAAAATCAAACAAGACTTTTCCCCGAACTTTTATTTTGTGAATTTTTGTATGAACAAAAGTTGAAGAAATGGTATATCAAACACTGTATATTCTTCATAGAGGTTCACAAATTTTTAACAATGTTTTAGATTTTGCTACATTTAGTCTCCATTTAATTCCCAACATCTTCTTTTTTGTTTAAATTTGAGAGCAAGCTGTAGATCTCATCATTTTTCTCCATTACATTCTTTAGAATACATTCCTCCATTACCTCAATACCATAATCACATTCAAGAAATTTTACTAATATATCCTATCTAATAAAGAGGGAATATGCTAATTGACCCTCACACCATTGCAAAGATGGTGGCACCCACAGCCAATAAGGAGAAAATATGCTAATTGATTGCCCCACCCTCTAAGATGGTGGCACCCACAGCCAATAAAGAGGGGATATGCTAATTGACTACCCCACCCTCAAAGATGGCAGCACCCACAGCCACAAGATGGCAGTGCCCAGTCCCCTTAGCTCCACTGGAGCCTTGCCATGTGCCTGCCTCCGGAGTCCCCCAGTCTCCTCATCCCCCCAGCCACCCAGGGCTGGTCTGAGGCGTAGGCAAGCCTTGGATGGCAGCTTCCCAGCCACCCAGGGCTGCCTGAGGCTCAGGTAACCAGGGCTGGCCAAGGCTTGCTCTGCCGGCAGTGGCAGCAATAGAGGTGTGATGGGGTATTGCTTTCCCCTGATCTCTGGGTTGCCTCCTGCCCTGAGGGCTCCCGGACTGTGAGAGGGGGCAGGCTGGGCTGAAGGACCCCCCACTCCAGTGCATGAATTTTCATGCCCTGGGCCTCTAATATATATATATAGTATTTGGGAATTGAAACACACACACATACACTCATATATATATATATATATATATATATATATATATATATATATGTGTGTGTGTGTGTGTATATATATATACATATATATACATATATATACGTATATATATACATATATATATACATATATATACGTATATATATATGTATATATATATATATATATACACACTTGTGCAGTATATACTCATATATATCCTATATAATAAAAGTCTAATATGCTAAGTGTGCGACCATTGGACTAGTCGCTATGATGTGCACTGACTACCAGGGGGCAGATTCTCCGACTGGTAGGTTAGCTTGCTGCTGGGTTCTGGCCCATTGGGACTGGGCAAGATGGGAGGGACATGCTCTGGAGTCCTCCCATAGTCCCTCCCCAGCTCTGATCGTGCACTAGTGGGGTCCCTCAGCCTGGCCTGCACCCTCTCGCAATCTGGAACCCCTTGGGGGATGTTGGTGAGCCAGTTTCTTCTTGATCCCTGCAGGCCAGGCCAAGAAACCCCACTGGTGCATGAATTCATGCACTGGGCCTCTAGTATATAAATATTTTTTTTTATAATATCTTTCTTTTTTAGGGGGGGGGTTCATCTTTATTTTTTTAATTTTTTTTTCCAATTAGAGTTGAGGTACAGTATAGTTTCAGGTGCACAACTGAGTGATTAGACATTTATATACCTTACAAAGTGATCATCCTGATAAACCTAGTACCATTTAGCACCATACATAATGCAATATCTTTTATGAAATTGACAGTATGTGAATCTAAGCCTTACAGAAGTTATCATATTTAACTTTATCTGATTATTTTGACATTAGATTCAGGATATGCACATGTACACACTCACTCAACTATATTTTGCAATACTACTCTAAATAAGGTGTTTTCCATTTTATCACATGGAAAGGCACACAAATATGAGAAGGCTTCTATTATCAGCAATGTTAATTTGATCACATGTATTGCCATCTTAAAGATATAATTTCACTCTTATCATTATAGGGGGTAATATTATTGTCATTTGGTCTAGATTTTAAATTTATTTGCATTTCAAATTAATTTGTTTATTACAATTATAAATTTTAATTGTTAAAATTAATATTATGGGTTTTTTTCTATGTAATTCTCATAAATTTGCCTAATAAATTCTGATATGTAGTTTTCTCTTTATTGTATTTTGTAAATTCTTCAATCCCAGTGTATAGTTTGTGGTTCTCCCAGATGGCATGTAGTAGAGAGATTATAAATTTCAAAGGGGAAGAATTTCTTTCTTTTTTGTTATTAATATGCAGTTCATGACCTTCTAATGAAATAAATTTTATTTTTATTGTCTGGAAGCTGTGGATCTTGTTTAGGTTTTTCTTAGGTGACCTCACACATATTCAGCTTTCAGGAGTGATCCATGTACCTTTGGATGAAATATGGAAAATGAAAGTGCATAAAATAAGATAAGGAGAAATGTAAACATGAGCTATTTACCATTTTCCTTCCACAAAGAGCAATGCTTTAGAAATGAGATTATAGAAATAGGAGAGGTTGATTCTATCCTCATTATACAGCTCTTATGGGGTGTTGATACCAGGTCTCCAGGTGGTATTTTACATGATTAATCTGTTACATATCAAAGGCACATATTTACAGTTCAAGCAAAAAAGTTTTGTTCTAGCTCTGTATAGGTTCATCTTTAGAAAAGATGGAGTAGCACCTGAAGAATATGATTAGTGCCAAAATTATGCCAAATGTTTGAACATGGTCAGATTTTTATCAGACTTAATGCATAATATTAAGGCAATACCTAACTATTGAATTATTAAGAATGACTAGTTGTATAGTTCTCAAAAGCATTGGCTTAAAAATATCTAAGATTGTTTTTACAGTGACTGGAAATATAGTAAAGGGATTATAACAAACCTATCAATCAAAGTAATATTAATAATGGGATATATCAATAAATTATTCCTGAAATGGTTAGCTTCACTATGGCATTATCAAATACTATGACTTCTCAAACCAGGATGGGTATATAATAGTTTTTAAAAAAATAATTTTTCATAAAGTCATGGGTGTTAAAAATGAGCAAAAATATACTGGTGACATGGCCCTTGGGATTCGAAACCATGACCCTTTAGTCCTCTGGTCAACACTCTTAACTACTGAGCCATACTGGCTAGAGCTCTAAATCTATTTTAAATAGTAATGTGTTCCATGCTTATAATATTTTAAAGACAACATAGGCTATTAATGCTGAGAAATTAATTGGAACTATGCCATTTATAATACAAATATAAGCACAAGGCCATCTTGACACACTTGTATGAATATTAGTATTAATATAAAATAAAATGAACATAAATTATATTCATACTGTTTATTCATGGTCTTCTCCAGTATTTGACAGACCACTGGGATTTTTAAAGAGACAAGTGTTTGTACCATTCAAACTTTTTAAGAAACACTGGTTGAAATTAAGATAATAATCTCTAATGATAGAAAGAAAATTCAAAACAAAATCTTATTATATTTTTAGATAAAATACACTCATATAAAATGTATATATATATATATATATATATATAGAGAGAGAGAGAGAGAGAGAGAGAGAGAGAGAGAGAGAGAGAGAGAGAGAGAGAGAATATGCAAATTAGGCTGGGACTCTGTTACGGGTCACGACCAGACAGGAGGAGGTTGCAGGTGAGTCCCAGAGCGGAGATGGAGGCGGAGACAGAGGGCCGGCAAGCCGCCACGCCCTGGCTTGGGCTGGCCCCCCGGAGCTGGAGCAGACACAGACAGGGAAGGGGGGCTGGCCGCAGCCTCCGCGGTGGAGCGTAGGCCCGGAGAGGAGACAGTGGGCCTGCCTCTCACAGAAGCAGCACAGATCCCTCCTGCCTCCTGCGGAATCAGCGCGGGTCCCTCCTGGCTCCCATGGGTGCGGGCGGTTCACGTCTGCCTCCTGTGGAAGCCACATGACTTCCAGAAGCCGCACGGTTCCCGTGGAAGCAGCGTGGCTCCCAGCAGCGTGCTGCGGTTCCTGCCAGCTCCCGCAGAATCGGCAGGCGGCCTACTGTGCACGATATCCCACGAGGGGCTACTAGATATAAAATAAACAAGAATCTCCAAGCTCGCCACTACTGGTAAGACTGTAAGTCGGTCAAAGAAAGGTCATTGAACGTAATTGCTATAAATTATTCAGGAAAGAAAGTACAGTGCTGAAGACCAGATTTTCCTTGGAGCCATGTCAATTAACCCCTCACTTTAGCATTTCCCAGATGATATCCAAGGTTCCTTAAGTCTGAAATCAATTTGAGGACATCATAATATGCTTGGCAGCATGGCTGTTTGGGCAATGCCCTTACTGAAACATTGGTCAACGTTATCCAGTGTAGTTCATCTCTGTCAGTGGTTCTTAACCTTTCTGGGGAAATCGCCTACATATCATTTTCCCAAAGCTATGAGAGCACAAGGGTAAGGATGAGCATCACCTTCTTCTGAGCATAAAGAAAATAAAAGAGCCAGGGAGTGGATTAGCTCTCCACTATTCTCCTAACTGCAGAGAGCGTTTTAGGGAGAATGAGAAGTACATGTGACAAATAACTTCAAACTTGTAAGGGTCATTTGAAGATTGCCTGGGAGATCAGTTACGTTGGGGAACTTTACATGAATAAAATAAAACAGTAGGGAATAAAAATATCATTTACTCTTTTTTTTTTATTGCCCCCCCGCCCCCACACCCACCCACTGCCCTTTCCCTGCTAATAGGACTCTCAAATATCATTTACTCTTTCGCTGTAAAAAGTATAAATGACCTTTAATATCCACCTTCTTACAACTTAACTGTTTAGAACATCCTATATAATAAAAGCTTAACATGCAAATTGACAGAACGGCTGGACAGCAGAATGGCCATCTGGACGACCATCTGGATGGCCATCTGGGACCATGCTATGACACCCACTGGCGCCAGCCCCGTCAAGGCAGATGCGATGCAATTGGTCCAGGGACTGGCCATTGCCCCATGATCACCCTGCAGAGGGAGGCCTAGGCCACTGACTGGCAGGCTGTGGCAGGTGGGTGGGGCCTCCCTCTGCGAGGGAAGCCCAGGTCACGGGTGCCAGAGGGAAGCCGGTGCTGGCAGCTGGGGGAAGGAAGGCCTACTTTTGCACGAATTTTGTGCATTGGGCCTCTAGTATACGTTAAAAAGAAGAGAAAAAGAGCTTTGGTTTCGGAGTCTGCCAATGTGGTTCAAGTTTCAGTTTGATCACTCCCTGGGCAACATTGTATTAACTTTGTTTATACAACGTTAAATTTAAATTTACCTGTAAATTAGTATAATAATTATGACTTGTCAATATTAAAATATATTATTAATGTAACATACAACATATGTCCTGGCATGCATTATGTCCTCAGTAAATAGTAGCTTTCATTATTAAAACAACAGTTTGATGAACACATTCATCGTTCTGCTCAGAAACTTTCATTCATTTATTTATTGAGTGTCCTTCCGAGTGCCACACTCTGTTAGGCATGGGGATACAGCAGTGAATAAGACAGGTTCCTTTGCTCTAAGGAGCCTAAATGTTAGCAAATAAGACATTTAAAATATTAACACAAAATTATGGTTTTTGCACAGCTACAAAATTCCTGTAAGAAAAAACTACAAGATTCTCTGAGAGGAAATAATTGAAAGATGTTTGAGGTCATGCAAAGAAAACTATGTTCCTCAGTCAGTTTAAAGTAGAGGAGAGGCAGGACAGCAAACATAGAAGGTGAAGTAGTGGGCAAGGACCAAACATAAAATAGAAGAGGGATTTTGATGAGAAAGGAGACTAAAGCAATGTAACTGTCCTTCTTCCTTACCTACAGGACCTCACATTAGCAAGAAAGAAAATGAAAATGGGTTCTCAAATAAGTTATTAAGATACTAGAGGCCCAGTGCACAGATTCATGCACTGGTGGAGTCCCTTGGCATGGCCTGCGGGGATCAGGCCGAAACCAACAGTCCAACGTTTCCTGCCACTCCTGCTCATCCTGGCCCCACTGTGCCTGCTGACACCGATGTCTCTCAGTAGGCTTGCTGCCGCTCCCCTGTGGTCTCTGGGCTGTGGCGGCCAGCTGTGAGCCCTGCGCCTGGTGCCTCTCAGTCAGCTGAGCGGCACTCCCGGTGTGAGAGTGCACTGACCACCAGGGGCAGCTCCTGCATTAAGTGTCTTCCGCCTGGTGGTCAGTGCACATCATAGCAATCGGTTGAACTCTCGACCAGTTGAACAGTCACTTAGGCTTTTAAAAATATAGATTGGAAGTAAAGATGACTGAAAAATTGGAATGCATGGGAATATTTGAGTTATAACTAAATTTAAAGTATTTATATTTTCTGAAGATATTTATTAGCATAGAAATAGGAATTGGAGAATATTAAAATGCATATGAAATAAGTATTTGTAGTGAACACCAAAACAAATTTCATTATCAGGACAGATATATAAAGCACACACACACACATACACACACACACACACACACTTGCACATGTACTAACACATGTACACACACAATTATGCACATAAAATAATGCAGATTTAACAAAAAACATTCGTAAAAATTAAGGCAGTGTATGGAAATTTCTTCTTAAATTTGGCTAACTATGTGATAAAAAGATTGAGACAGGGTAGACCTTTAGTAACCACAATTCTAGTTTCTATACCTGAGGGTTTAGCTTCCAGTCCTTTCTGACCAGAGAGGAACTACACCTCCATGGGTTATCCCAGTTCCTGCATACAGCAAGGGACTCTCCACTGAGTGTGCCCTTCACATACACACAAAACAATGCAGAGCCCATGCCTCCTCATTTCCTCCTTTACTGGGCTCTTGCACTGAGGGCCACTACACTCCTGCCCTAATCATCCCAGGCCAGCTATCAGACAACTAGGTAGAATCCTAATCCTGATTAGACAGATTATTCTGCCTTGCCCGTTCCTTCCCATGAAAACCAAGATAAAGGGTCCCCCCATGATTTCACACTCATTGTCCCTGCCTATCACTAACAGGTGTTCTCTTGTGTAGCTCTATGTGGAGTGGCATAACCTCTTCTTTAGAACTACGGATCACCGATGGCAATCATCTCTTTTTATCACTTGGCTTCACTGTACCTGAATATAATAAACCCTACATGCAAGACAGATGTATTTCATGCAGATTAATAAAAATAGTTCCATCTAACTTTCTTATTCCACTCTTTTAGCCCCAGCATCAGGCCCTCCTTACTCTTAGGAGCAATGCCAAAGAGTATATGTAAATAAAGGTGTAAAACTATACAGTGAATATTAGGTAAAAGGAAGACAGCTGGGAAAATGCAAAAAAAAAAAAAATCCAATCTCCTTTGAATCACAGAGACGATTAACATGATTAAAAAATTAATATCCATTTTTTCTAATAAATACAGTGGTTAAAAGAATAAAAACATGTTCAAGTGCCTGTCTATATAAATCTAGAGGTTAAATTGTAAAGCTTCCCCCTTTTTTAATAGGTATAGATTAGAGCAGAGCAGAGCTATGAGAAAATTGGTGCTGGATACAGGAATAGCAAGATATTCAGTAAATGGAAACAGAGCTAATTAAAATTCAAACTGTTCCTTGAACAAAAGCACTATTGAATGAAGAAGCATGGCTACTGACAATGATAATTTTAAAATATTTTAGTCATAAACACTTTTTCACATCACTTAAAATTACTGCTAGGAAAAATCATATTTGTAATTTTTAAGAGTTGGCATTTTAGTTAACAAGGTAATATTAATCAATCAGCAAAAGCAGATTGTATACACAGATATGATGAACATAATGCTTTAAGATCAGGGACATCAGGATTAGGAAAAAAAAATGTTCTGTTTGACTATTTAAGATGCCTACAGCACTGCCAGCTCATGATTGGTTCATTAGGAGGCCTTACACTAAACCGTGGCAGAACTATTGATTTGCTCTCAGATGTACTTTTAATAAGGTGTGGAATTTTTAAACTAAGACAAAACTATCCTTTCATAATATTTCTGTGAAAATACAGCAATTTATGTCATTGAAATATTTTAAACACCACAATACTTATAGAGGGATTTATCTCAATATAAAGGGAATTATCTGTGTCAATGAATAGTAATGAATGTTTCGTTTTTATATTGGTTGCCTGATTTTTTTAGAATATTCAAATAACAACTAAGAATAAATCATTTCCATTGGTTTTAGGTGATAAACACATTATTCAAAAGGTAGCTGATCACATGAATAAGAATTCAGTTTAACATTTCCTCTCTAGTATCATACTGTTTATTTTTAATTTATGATTAAGAGATATCTTTCACACCATGAAAGCTATAGAAGCACTGACTTGGGAGATTAAGTTCCCACATTTGGCCTGTAGTTTCCAGTTTTTGAATCACACCACACTAATTAATTACTATATATATAATTTCCTCTTCTAAATCTGTATTTTGAAAGTAGTTACTAGTTAGGATTCTTGCTAGGTTTAAATGGAAATACAATGCAAAATACCTCATAACTAAAGTTATTAGAGCCCCCTTTTCATGCCCGGCCCCTTCCCACTTCAGGGTACACCAGCTCAACTTCCCATGCTAGCACCTGCACTTCCTTCTGTGGCTTTCCACGGCCAAGTGTGCCTAACTTCCTGTGTGATTCATTGGCTGTGCTAGGGATAAATACCTTCAGGAACAGCCCTCCACACTGACTTACAGAATGGGTGTTTAAATAATCCAGCACTCTCACCCCTCATATGTGTTTACACAAGTTCTAGGGAAGCAATGAAAATAATCTCTAGCTGTTTAAGGTGGTAGCTAGCTGACAACAAAACCATCCCTTTCTTTTTTCCCAGGTCACTTTTCCACTCACCTAAAGGAACTTGGATTCTCATCTCAATGTTGGCATCTAGAGGACTTCATACTAATACAGTCATTATCTAGTGGTCCTAGAAACCCGATTCCAGGGTAAGATTTTGAAATGGAAACAACACCACCATTACTGTTGGTAAGTAATGAATTGATAATATTTAACATGCTATAGCATCAAACTTACTAAGGTTTTTCACAGGTGCAGGAATTGGGATAAGATATAAGAGAGCAGGGATACATTTATTTATGCAATAGCTCTAGGTTTGAGCTATGTAGCAATGGTGGCAACTCAAAGGATAATGAGTGTTATCCAAAAACTGAAGATAGGGAATGTTAGACTCAAGTTAGTCAACCACCAATTTAAGACATGAGATGAGAAAACAGAAGTCATGTAAAATTAGATTCCTACAGTGAGAGATAGATTAGCTTGAAACTTACACTCAGGACTTTAATTTTGGAGTAGCTTGGTCAGAAAGAAGGATGAAGTAATGACTAGTATTTGTGTGTGAAGTCCAAATTTGTATGTACAACTGCCTATTGGATGTTTGATGTCTCATCAGCATGTGTCATGTTTTAAAGTCACTCACCTGCTGACTCTGCCTAGAGAATGAAGCCATTCCATTTTTAAAGGAACAAAGATGGCCTGTTGGTAGATGGGAAAGGAAAATAATTTAGGCAGTGGTACTGATCCACTGCAGATCAGTATTGACAGTAGAAAAGATTTTAAGGGAGGTAAATTCTCTAGTGTAATGGGTGATGATAAGATTTCAGAGTAGCAGAGGCCACATGATAACCCTTACCAGTAAAGCAAAGTGGATATACTCTTCATAAGGAGCACTGTAGCTGCCATAGTAAACAAAAATCACTGACCCACAAAGGTCTGTGACAGTGGCTGATAATCTATAGTATTCCAAAGACAACAGAGAGTGCTGCCAATGGGGATTTTGCTTGATTTATGTAACTAGAAAGAGCCAAGATCCAGTGAACAAAAGGCTGAGGTCAGTGCCTGCATTGTAAAATCATGATTATCAATTTATTTGTCAGATCTGGGCCATTTCTTTAAAATGGGCAGAATAAAATACCCTTTGATAAAAGACACTGCAGTGCCCATACCCCCAATCTTTCCCCATGTACCTGTGGCCATACTCACCCCAAAACAAAACATAATATCATCTCATCTGTATGACCAGAGAAATAACTAGAGCAGGGGTGGGCAAACTTTTTGACTCGAGGGCCACAATGGGTTCTTAAACTGGACCGGAGGGCCGGAACAAAAGCATGGATGGAGTGTTTGTGTGAACTAATATAAACTCAAAGTAAACATCATTACATAAAAGGGTACGGTCTTTTTTTTTTTTTAGTTTTATTCATTTCAAACGGGCCGGATCCGGCCCACGGGCCGTAGTTTTCCCATGGCTGAACTAGAATCTTTGAGGAATCCTATATAAAAAAAAGGCTAATATGCAAATTGACCAAACAGCGGAACAACTGGTTGCTATGATGCACACTGACCACCAGGGGGCAGTGCACTCCCACAGGAGGAGCACCGTTCAGTCAGAAGCAGGCTCATGGCTACCTCTCCCACCTCTGTGGCAGCACTAAGGACCCCTTGGAGGATGGCCACCTGCCAGCTTAGGCCTGGGGAGAGCAGGCCTAAGCAGGCAGGCGGACATTCCCCGATGGGTCCCGGACTATGAGAGGGTGCAGGCTGGGCTGTGGGACACCCCCTCTAGTGCACAAATGTCATGCACCAGGCTTCTAGTAATGAATATAATGTCACCCCAATTTTCCTGTTAGAATGGGTGTATGTGAAAGCCAGGTAGTAAATGAAGTCCTAATCCAGATGTGTCTAACAGTGGGTTCAGTGGGTCCATAGAACCACCCTGTAGTTATATCTCCAATTTCAAATACCTAATTTGTTAGTATATATTTAGCTGATGATATAATCATCACATTATTTTGCTTGGCTATGGATTAAAGGTCTAATGGTTGGAAAATCAAATGGAAAGCCCTAAAATTGTATTCGTCAGCCCACTCAACATAGTAAATGAGAAGAAATTGCATCTCAGGTGAAAGGGTAAAAATTAGTGATACCACCCATGACTTTAATGATATTGGTTGGTTGTCTTGATATTACGAACATTTAGTCACCACTGGCTCTCAATAATAATGGATTACAGTGGTTTAGTATAAAATGAATGAAGTTATATCACCACTTGCTGTTGTTGGCTGGAAATGTTAAGTTTACTCAGAAAGGGCAACAGAGCCACTGGCACTTAGTATGTGGCATTTCATCTGACTATAGACTACAGCTTTTATTTTTTTAAATCCTAATAATGAGAAATGAGATGAAGCAGTTTACTTGCAGTTTTTCCCAACAGCTGTAATAACTTGTCTTATCTTTGTTACATTATAGACCCACGTTTTCTTGGTGGCATGTATATTTCAACAGACACAATCTGATCTGCCTTCATGAAAGTGGAGACATATTTTTCAAAAATTAAGAAACTTTGCACATTGGTGATGTTTTAGGGGTTTGATTATCTGAATATTACCTCCAAGATTAAGAACAATATATTACTCCTTTTAATTCCTAAGCATCCCCGACTCCCCTCAAAATAGGCATATTTTTTGGTAAGTCTCTTCAGAATTTGGATGTAGAAGATATTAATTTTTAAAAGTCATTTGTAATGCTATCATATTTGAATGGGATTCAGAGCAATAAAGGACTCATAGCAAAGAATGGAACAAAAGCAGGAACAATGAACAACATAACAAATAGCAAATAGTAATATAAATTAATATATATATATATATATATATATATATATATATATATCCAATTATACTAATAACTATTTCAGACATAAAGGTATAAATAATTCAATTAAAATACAAAGACTGTCAGAGTGGATCAAAACAAGGTCCAACTATATGTTGTCTATAAGAAACCTACTTTAACTATAAAGACACATGTAGATTAAAATGAAATGGATGAAGAAAAATATATCCTGCTAATACTAATGAAAAGAAAGCAAGAGTAACTACATTACTTTCAGACAGAGCAGACTTTAAAGCAAGGAATGTTATTAGGAAAAAGTAGGACATTACATAATGATAAAGGGTCAATTTTCCAAGAAGGCAAAACAATCCTTAACATGTATGTGTATAAGTACAGAATATCAAACTATGAGGGTAAAAACTGATAATAATGCAATATAGAGGAATCCATAATAATAGTTAAAGACTTCAACACCGCTCTATTAGAAATGGACAAATCCAGCCGTGGGAAAAATCAGTAAGGACAGTTGAACTTAACAACACCATCAATCAAGTGGATGCAATTGACATCTATTGTCCACGCTGTCCAGCAACAGCAGCATAAGCATTCTTCTCAAGTTCACATGGAATAATTGGCAAAATAGATCAAATTCTGGGCCATCGAATATGCTTTATATTTCTTAAAATATAAATTATACAATGTCTACTCTTAGACTACAATGAAATTAAACCAGAAATCAATAAATGAAGATAACTGGAAAAAAATGGCTAAGTATGTTAAGATTAAACAACACATCTAGATAGGTTAGAGAAGAAATCTGAAGAGAAATTTAAAAACGTTTTCAAGTAAACTAAATAAAAATGAAAGCACAACTTACGAAAAATTTGGCTTAGAGAGAAATTTAGTGTAATGACTACATATATTAGAAAAGAAGGAAGATCTAAAATCAATAATTTAAGTTTGACTTAGTAAAGTAGAAATAAGAGCAAATTAAATGCAAGGTAAGCAGAAGAAAAGAAATAGTAAGAACTAGAGTAGTCAAAGGTACAATCTTTTTGTTATATAAGTAAGTTCTATAGATGTAATGTGGAGCAAGGTGACTATAGTTAACAGTACTATTCAATACATTAGAAAGTTGCTAAGAGAATATATCTAAAAAGTTCTCATCTAAAAAAAAATTGATACTACATGATGTGATGAGTGATTACTAAACTTTTTATGGTAACCAAAGAGCAACATATACATATATCAAATCATTATGTTGAACACCTTAAAATAATGCAATGGCATGTGTCAAGTATATCTCAATCAAACTAAAAGACATCTTTCCTAAAGTATAATAAATAAATTGTAGAAAGAAAAAATTAGATCAGAAATCAATAAAACTGAAAACGTGAATCCATTGGTGAAGATTAGTAAAATCAAAAACTCTTTAAAAAGATCTATACAATCAATAAGTCTCAGCCAGGCTGATCAAAAAAAGAAAAACAAAAACCAAGCAAGAGGAAGTTAATTACTAATATTCATAATATTACAGGATATATATGTTGAAAGCATAATGAAGGAATACTATGAATAATTCTATGCTCACAACACAAATCTGACAACTTAGATGAAATAAGCCAGTTTCTTGAAAAATATAATCTGTAAGACATACACAAGAAAAACTAGACCATCTGAATATCCTTATATATATTTAATAAATTTTTTTTAATATATTTTATTGATTTTTTACAGAGAGGAAGGGAGAGGGATAGAGAGTTAGAAACATCGATGAGAGAGAAACACTGATCAGCTGCCTCCTGCACACTCCCCACTGGGGATGTGCCCGCAACCAAGGTACATGCCCTTGACCGGAATCAAACCTGGGACCCTTGAGTCCGCAGGCCGACGCTCTATCCGCTGAGCCAAACCGGTTAGGGCTATATTTAATAAATTTAATAAGTAATTAATAAGTTTTCCAAAACAAAAGATCAGGGCTAGATGGGTTTACTTGTGAATTCTAGCAAACATTTAAGAAGGAAATTATAACAATTGCAGAGAATGGGAGCAGAGGGAACACTTCCAAACTCACTTCATGAGGTCAACAATTCCCTCAAAACAAAATCAGGGAAAGACATTACAAGGAAAGATAAATACATACCAATATCTCTAATAAATATAGATTCAAAAATCCTCAGCAAAATATTATCAAATTAAATCCAACAATGTATAAAATAATTATTCACCAAAACCAAGTGAGATTTATGCCAGGTATGCAAGGCTGGCTCAACATTTGAAAATCAACATTTTTCAACATTTGAAAATAAATATTTGAAAATAAATTAATGTAGCTCACCACATCAATAGGATTAAAAAAAAAGAAAGAAATCACATGATCATATAAGTAGATTTTTAAAAAGCACTTGACAAATTCCCAAACCGTTTCATTATAAAAACTTTTAATAAACTAGGAATAGAAAACTTTCTCAACTTGATAAATAATATCTACAAAAGAACCCACAATTAACATCATAGTTAATGATGAGATACTAGAAGTTTCCCTACTAACCATCAGGAAAAAAATAAGAATGTCTTCTTTCACTACTCCTTGCCAATACAATATTGAAAGCCCTACATAATGCATTAAGACACAAAAAGAAATTGAAAGGCATACAGATTGGGAAAAGAGAAATAAAACTTTGTATTTTTTCATAGAAGGCATAATTGTCTATGCAGAACATCCTAAAAACAATAACAAAAACCCTCCTAGAACTAATAAGTAATCAAGATAGTAAAATATAAGATTAATATACTGTCAATTTATTTCTATACACTAGCAGTAAATAAGTAATATAATTTGAAATTAAAAATGAAATATTATTTACATTAGCAGCAAAAAATGAAGTACTTATGCATACATTGAGCAAAATATGTACATGTATGAGGAATACTACAAAACTCTGATGAACAAAACAGAAAAAAACCCAGTATGTAAATGGAGAAAAAAATCCATGTTCAAGTATAAGAATGCTCAATATTGCCAATATATCAGTTCTTCCCAACTTGATCTATAAATGCAGTGCAATTATAATAAAATCCCAGCAAGTTATTTTATGAATATTGAAAAACTAAAATCTAAAATTTATATGCAGAGACAAAAGATTCAGAACAGTCAATGCCATATTGAAAGAAAACACAAAATTAGAGAATTGACAATACCTGACTTCAAGACTGACTATCCTATATAATAAAAAGCTAATATGCAAATAGACCGAATGGTGGAACAACCGAACAACCGGTTGCTCTGACGTGTGCTGACCACCAGGGGGCACTCAAGGAACATGGTGGGCATCGGCAGCAGGCGGCAGAGCATGGAACATGGCGGACATTGACCATGGTGGGATGGTGGAGCAGGTGAGTGTGGGAGCCAGACAAAAGCGGAGTGCCGGTCATTGTCATCAGGATGAGTCTCTGGTGATTACTGAAATTTCTTTGCTCCTGCGCACAATGCTCCTGCCTGGTGCTTGCACCTACTGCTGGCGCTGGTCCCACTTTCACCCGCTGCCGGTGCCAGAGCCACCACTTGAACCTGTTGCCAGTGCATGGTGCCAGTCCCGATAGCTCAGTGCCATCAGCGGGTGTGAGTGGCAGCTGCTGGCCCGATCACCCCTCAGGGTTTCTCCACCTCCCCGTGCTCCTGAGGGGCAATCGGGGCAGCAGCCACCACTCACACCCACTGACAGGACCAGCCCACTCACACCTGCTGCTGCTGCCAGCCTCAATTGTTCTGCACAGTCAGTGGGTGTGAGCGGGACGGGTGCCATCAGAGTGTGGAAGCTGTGGTGGTGGGAGCGGGGCTACTGGCAGACAGGGGACCAGGGGCCGTGGTGGGTGGAGCCAGGTGGGGGCTCAGAGGATGGGCCAAGACCCACTCCTGTACCCACCACAACCTCATGACTCACAGTTCCTTTCAAGGTGCACGAATTTATGCACTGGGCCCCTAATAAACTATAATAGTGAAGACTGTATGGTATTGGTGAAAAAATTAACAATGGATCAATGAAACTGAATAAAGAACCCAGAAATAGACTCACATAAATATGGTCAACTGATCTTTATTAAAGGAACAAAGGCAAAGAAATTTTTTCAACAAGTGGTGCTAGAACAACTGGATATCCATGTGCAAAAAATGATGAATCTTACACTTTTAGAATAATTAATTCCAAATAGATAACAGACTAAATAAAATTACACTGTTATAAAATTATAAAATCCTTAGAAAATGACAGGCAAAAAAGTTAGATTACCTTGAGTATAGTGATGACTTTTTTGATGCAACACCAAAGGTATAAATCATGAAAGAAAAAAATTGATAAGCTGAACGTTATTAAAGTTAAAAACATCTATTCTTCCCAAAGCAATATCAATGAGAAGAAAAGTCATAGACTGGGAAAAATATTTGCAAAACACACATCTGGTAACGGACTGTCATCCAATACATACAAAAATTCTTAAAACTCAAAGAAAACAATATGGAATATTTGATGGATGTTGAGAGAGTAGATCTTAAAAGTTGCCATAACAAGAAAAATTTAACTGTGTATGTTGACAGATGTTAATTAACTAGGCTTATTTTAGTGTTCATTTCACAATATGTACAAATATTTAATCATTATGTTGTCCACCTGAAATTAATGTTATATTTCAATGTATCTCAATAAAAAAAGAAATGAAACAATGAAAATTGGCCCCAAGATGTTAACAGACAATTCACCAGTGAAGATATACAGGTGGAAAATAAGTTTATGAAAAGATGCTCCATATCTTATGTCATTAGAGAAATGCAAATTAAAACAAAGAGAATCAATATACAAGTATTAGACTGGCTAATATCTGGAACACTGGCAATACCAAATGCTGGCAAAGATGTGAAGCAATAGGACTCTCCTTCACTGCTGGTGGGAATATAAAGTGGTACAGCCACTTTAGAAGACAGTCTGGGAGATTTTTATAAAACGAAACATATATTTACTGTAAAACCCAACAATCATGCTCCTTGGTATCTACTCAGAGGAATTAAAACCATGTCTACATGAAAACCCGCCCATGTATTTTTATAGCAACTTTATTCATAATACCCCAAACTGAAAGCAACCAAGATGTCCTTCAGTAGGTGAATGAATAAACTGTTGAGTATCCAGAAAACAAAATACTATTCAGCGCTCAAAATAAATGAGCTATCAAGTCATGAAAAGACATGGAGGAACCTTAAATGCACATTACTAAGTGAAAGAAGCCAATATGTAAAGGTTACACACTGCTTGATTTCAAGTATATGACATTCTAAAAAAGGCAAAACTATGGAGACAATAGAAAAGATTAGTGGTTGCCAATGGTTGGAGGTGGGGATGGATAAATAAATGGAACACAGGATTTTTAGGGCAGTAAAAATACTGTGTGATATCATAATGATGGATACATGTAATTACATGTTTGTCCAAATCCATAGAATGTACTATACCAAGAGCAATCCCTAGTGTAAACATGGTTTTAAGTGATTATGATGTGTCAATGTAGGATTATCAATTGCAACAAATGTACAACTCTGGTGGGGGATGTTGTTAATGGGGAAAGTTATGTATATATCTGGACAGGGAATATATGGGAAATCTCTGTGTATCTTCCTCACAATTTTCCTGTGTTCCTAAAACTGCTCTAAAAATATAAAGTCTTAAAAAAATGCAGCTAAGACTAGGGTACTATCCATCTAGCTGTGAAAAATACTTTTAATCAGCGGCTATTTAATTGTTCTGATTCCCGACTCTTAAACAGGTGGAAACCAAAGGGTATAAATATGACCATTCCAGTACTCAACTTGGATAATTTGTGGTTGATCCTACAAAATGTAGGCTCTGCTGGGCTAGAAATCCTAACTCATAGGGAAAGAAATTTTCTCCCAGAATACATGGCATACTTCATGCTGCAACGGTAGTTGGGCATTTGCACTTCTGTTGCCTGTGTTCCAGCAACCAAAGAAAGAAATGATTTTACTGGCAGGGATAATTGTCTCAGTTATCATAAAGCAGTAGGGTTGCTTCTACATAACAGCAATAAGAATCAGTATGTCTGGGACTTAGAGTATTTACTGGAGTTATTCTTTGAATTTCATGCCCACTGATATTCATAAATTGGCAATTTAAAAATATATTTTTATTCATTTTCAGAATGAGAGAGGAAAGGAGAGGGAGAGAGAGAGATATTGATTGGCTGCCTCCTGCAGGTCCCTTATCAGGGATCAAGCCAGCAACCTGGGCATGAGCGCTGACTGGGAATTGAATTGGAAACCTTTTGGGGAAGGGGACAATGCCCAACCAG
This sequence comes from Myotis nattereri, assembly GCF_964212035.1. Classification (NCBI taxonomy): domain Eukaryota; kingdom Metazoa; phylum Chordata; class Mammalia; order Chiroptera; family Vespertilionidae; genus Myotis; species Myotis nattereri. The sequence goes on from NC_138077.1 coordinate 83,520,077, forward strand.
CTGAGTCATACCAGCCAGTGCATAGATTGGAAATTTTGATAAACAAAGCCTGACAAAAATATAACAACAAAGGATTTGATCTATAAGGAATGAATATCTAGCTGGGTTATTCCAAAACAGAAGCAAACTAACTCAGCAAAAGTACTGGCTGAGACTGAAGAAAGTCTAGAAACAGCTCCAGGGAAGATAAACGAGAATAACAGTTGAGACTCAAGGCCAATAACACCAAATATGGTTGTAATTTATAATTTTTTTAAGAAAACATGATTAGCCAGTAACTTGAAAATCAATAACAGGATGGAGTAATTTTATTTGATGTGGTAATCAGAATATTGCCTCACCCTGAAAGACGTACACCTTAATCCCTGAAACCTGTAAATATGTGTGTTACTTACGTGGCAAAAAGGAACTTGATGGATGTCATCAAGTTAAGAATCTTGAGATGGGGAGACAATACTGGATTATCGATGTGGACCCAATGCAATCACAGCCATTCTTATTAGAAGGAGGCAAGACGGTTAGCGTTAGAGAAGAAGTGATGACTGTAACAAAGGTCAGAGTGAAGTTCTTTGAGGCTGGAGGAAGGCGCCACAAGCCAAGGAATGCAGTTAGCTTCTACAAGCTGGAAAATGCAAGGTACACATTGCTTCTTAGAGGCTCCTGAAAGAACACAGTCCTGCTGACCCATTTTGGGTTAGAAACTACAAACTGTTGGATAATGAACTTGTGTTGTTTTAAGCCACAAAGTCTGTAGCAATTTGTTACTGTAACAGTAGGAAACTAATATACCTGATGAACAAGAAAATAACAGTAGTGCAAGTTTTAGACTCAAGAGACACTGTATCTTTCCAATAATTCCTCATTCTTGGGTTCAGGTGTTTACTGCCCCCAATATACAACTGTCAGAATCTTAAATCTTTGTCTCATAGCTTTATTTAGACTCAGGAGCCCTTATTGTTGTCTGTTTTTATAAGTGAAAGAGCTTAGTCATGGCCATTAGGTTATTTATTGGCAGTGAGGAGTACAACTACTGACACCTTGCTGAGTTATTGGTTGGAGCGCGACCCAAGAACAACATGGTATCAGCATGAAAATTGATGGAGAACCTTAGGAAACAAAGATCCAGCTAACCACACTCCTGACAGCTGGGCAGCTAGTTGTTTTTTAAAGGTGCATCTGAACAACACATTCCCATGTATGCCACAGAGAGCTCAATGCTTCTGAGATTCTTGTGCTAATTTAAACTGAATTTGTGGACTATGTTTCTAAAAATGTACTCCTCCAACCCCACATTTATGTCACATATACCTCATTTCAAAGTAAATAAAATGTGTAGCAATAGTTGATCCCTGTTAATATATTCATGGACACTGATTTATCTGAAGTGTAATATGTTATTTACTAATCCAAAATCTTGTATTTTTGCCTGAACAGTTAGAGAAAAAAAAATGCTATCTTCATGCATAGTTTTTGTTATTGTTGTTGTTGTTGTTGTTGTTATTGTTGTTTTTCCAGGGCTGCTCTATTAAGATGTTTAGTGCTTCTCCAAATAATTTGGGAATGCTTAAATAGTAATGCCGGCTTTTCTCTGCTTTGAGGAACACTCAATGATATAGATAGACTATTTCTTGATTCTTTTTATCGTTTGCCAAATAATTGCCTTTTTTCTTAGTCAAACTTCCCTTAAGTTTTCAGTTAATTTCGATTGTGTAAAACATAAGCAGCAATTCTTTAAGAATTTATGGCAGCAGTTTATGTGAGTACACATTCCTACAACCCCAAATCGTTAGTTTTTGCTTTTAAGCATTTGACAAGTGGTCCTAAAAAGGGTGTTTCTTCCTCCTGTATGCAAACCGTATAACATAGTTCATGCCGTGAGATGTGGTGGCACCAAGGTTAGATATCAGCTACCTTAGGTCTTTCTTTTCTGGAAAAGTGCTTTTATGGTGCAGTTAGATAACCATGACAGCTGCATTTCTATGTCATCAGGGTCTAATAGTTTATTAGATTTTAAGCAATCCAAATAATACATCTTTATTTTCAGGGACTTGAACAAAAGAAGCTAAAACAAATTATGCAAAAAAGGTATATTTTGCTTTAAAATTTGACATTTTTACAATGTCCCTATTTTTCTCCCATAGGGATTTTTTTCCAATTAAAAATTATTGCATAACATGTATATTTCCATGACTCCCGGCTCTTTCCCTACAGAAAAAGAGAACTAATATAAATCATCAATGTTATCTCCCATATTGGAGACTACTAGAAGACAGAACAGGTTTCAATTGGATTTTGGAATTTAGAGGGTATACTAATAGCAAAAAAGAAAAAAAAATGAGATAAGCTATAACAATGTGCAAAAGTTCAAGGAAATCTTCACTGTTGAACTAACATTTAAACTGAGCTCTGTGAAATCCATGGCCTTCAGTGCATGTGAGTATATTTGACAAATAATGGAAGCATCGGGCAGCAAAACTTGCTTAGGAAATCATACAGAAGGCACAGTGATGGAATGTAGCGAGTGTAAGGCCAGTGGTGGAAAATGACTCTGGGCAGGCAGACAGTGGGTAACTTTCTAGGGCCTACGATGTATGATAATGAATTCAGGTTTTATAAGTGGAAGAGGACAATAAATAATAGCAAAACTTATTATGTTTCACTGCCTAAAATGTATCAAATGGTATGCCAATCACTCATGATTTAATCTTTACGAAAACCATGAAAGTTAGATATCTCCATCTGGAGATTTTGTTTCATTTGTTTGGAAAAGAATTCTTAAAGCAATAAACTTTAATAACCACTAAATGGCAGAAAAAAATGTAATCCAGTTCTTCTGACTATTTCTAACATTTCTTACTTCCAAATTAGGGCTTTTAAGACAGTGTGATGATACAGTTACTGATCTAAATATATTGGTGTTATAGTAATTGTTCTGGTGGCATGGAAAGCAGAAAAGATTTGTGATATTCTAAACAAGAGACACAGAGTATGTGAACCAAGGATGGACGGTGTATAAAGCAAAGATAAGACAGACATTGTACAATACAGAGTAGATGGGGATTCATTACAAATAATGAAACTATTTGTTATTTGCAACAGAAATATAAAAAATGAAACAAACTGCTAAGACTACTGAAAAAGTTAAAGAAGGCTTTTCATTGTGTTTGAGTTGAAAGAGTGATGCATAGGTGTTCGTCCAGTGGGTGAGTAGTGAGATAGCATTCTACATAAGAAACAGTCAATTTCTTTCCAACTATAAGAATTCTGATATGGTAAGACCCTATGTATGGAGTCCCAAAAGCTAATAATAACAACTATAGGTTAATCTACTTTACTTGTTTTTTAAGCTATTCTTTGCACTAAAATACGTTTCTAGTTTGTTTTACTGAACTTGTAGCATTTGGGGTCCTATGTACATATAATATCAATGTCTGTGTTAAAAGCAAAGTGTGTGAACATTTGAGACTAATTTTTAACATGTTTGCTGTTGTAGCTATTAAAGTCCTGGTATAATATATAAAAAGAAGTATTTTGGACTTGAAATGTAAGTATAAAACAATTCTAACTTATTGCCTAAAAGAGAAAATCAATTTTAATTTTGTTTTATAGCTATAAATAGAAAGTATTTGTAATTTTAAAGTTTAGCTTGACATTCTCTAAAAGAAAGTAAAGTTCGACTTTTCTAATAGTATATTTCCCATGGACATGGCCAATATTATTCTTAGTTTGGCGTGTTGCTTAAGAGAAAACACATCAAAGGGAATTTTAAAGGGGAAAGAGAGAAGGAAAATGAAAGTTCGTGTGAGAGGATTAGGAGAATGTTGAGGGTGTGGGTGTGGAAACATAAAATATAGAACATGATATCATTAAATCTATTTTTTTTTTCTGTTATTAGAAATACAGGAACCAGGATCTGGTTAAAGAACATAAAAATAGAAGTAAAATTTAATGTGTAAATATGAAGCTGGATATAATGCATTTCTTAAAAAACTGACTACTTCTTGGAGGAAATAGATTTATAACTAAAATATAGCTAGATCGTGTTTTGATTAAAGTAGTTATTGTGACTCCTTCAATTATACATTGTAAAACGTGAATAACATTAAATGACAATATCAAAAGCAATTAAGAATGAAGACAAGAACAAGGGACTCACACAGACTGAAAGTAAAGGAATGGAAAAATACATTTCAGGCAAATGGCAATGAAAAGAAAGCTGGGAGTAGCAATACTTATATCTGACAAAATAGACTTCAAAGTGAAGGCCATAACACGAGATAAGGAAGGCCACTTCATAATACGGAAGGGATTGATACAACAAGAGGCCATAACTCTGGTAAACATATGTGCACCCAATGAAGGAGCACCCAAACACATAAAAAAACTCCAGGAAGATATCAAGGGAGAGATCGACAGCAATACAATCATAGCAGGGGACTTTAATACCCCACTCACATCACTGGATAAATCCTCTAGACAAAAAATCAGCAAAAAAAAACAGCAATCCTAAATGACTCACTAGATCAGACGGACTTAATTAACATCATCAGAACATTTCACCCCAAAACAAAGGAATACACATTCTTCTCCAGTGCACATGGGTCATTTTCAAAGATAGACCACATATTGGGTCACAGGCAGGATCTCTCCAAATTCAAGAAGATTGAAATCATATCAAGTATCTTCTCAGACCACAATGGCATAATATTAGAAATAAACTACAACAAAAAAATTCAAACACTTGGAGGCTGAATAGCAAGCAATAAAACAATAATTGGGTTACCAAAGAGATCAAAGAAGAAATTTAAAACATCCTGGAAATGAATAACAATTAAAACACAACAATCCAAAATCTATGGGACACAGTGAAAGCAGTCCTGAGAGGGAAGTTCATAGCTCTACAAGCCTACCTCAGAAAACAAGAAAAAAATGCTAATAAATCATCTAACTCTACAACTTAAAGAATTAGAGAGCAACAAGAAAAGCCCAGAGTGAGCAGAAGGAAGGAGATAATAAAGATCAGAGCAGAAATAAATGACATAGAGTCCAAAAACCAGTACAATGAAACCAAGATCAATGAAACCAAGAGCAGGTTCTTTGAAAGTATAAACAAGATTGATGAACCTCTAGCCAGGCTCACCAAGAAGCAAAGAGTGAGCACCCAAATAAACAAAATTAGAAATGAAAGAGGCAATATAACAACAGACCCCACAGAAATAAAAAGGATTGTTAAGAAATACTATGAACAACTCTATTCCAACAAACTAGACAACTTAGAGGAAATGGACATATTCCTAGAAAAATACAACCATCCAAAAGTCAATCAGGAAGAATCTAAAAATATCAATAGGCCAATAACTATGGAGGAAATTGAAGCAGTAATCAAAAAGCTTCCAGGAAACAAAAGCCCGGGGCAAGACAACTTCACAGGGAGTTTTACCAAATATTCAAAGAACTAAAACCTATCCTCCTCAGACTATTCCAAAAAATTCAAGAGGAAGGAACACTTCCAAGCTCATTCTAAGAAGCCAGCATCACCCTAATACCAAAACCAGATAAAGACAACACAATAAAAGAGAACTGCAGGCCAATATCCGTCATGAACATAGATGTCAAAATCGTCAACAAAATTCTAGTAAATCGGATCCATCACTACATCAGAAAGATCATACACCATGACCAAGTAGGATTTATCACAGGGATGCAAGGATGGTACAATATCCGCAAATCAATAAACATGATATATCACATAAACAAATTGAGAGATAAAAATCACATAGTCATATCAATTGATGTAGAAAAAGCATTTGACAAAATCCAACACCGTTTCTTGATAAAAACCCTCAGCAAAATGGGAATAGAGGGGTCATACCTCAACATAATAAAAGCCTTATGACAAACCCACAGCCAACATCATACTCAATGGGAAAAAACTACAGCCAATTCACCTAAGGACAGGAAGGAGACAGGGCTGCCCACGTTCACCACTCCTGTTCGACATAGTACTGGAAGTGCTAGCCATAGTAATTAGACAGCAAGAAGAAATAAAAGGTATACAAATTGGAAAAGAAGACATAAAATTGTCATTATTTTCAGATGACATGATACTGTACACTCTATATAGAAAACCCTAAAGACTCCATAAAAAAAATATTAGACTTAATAAATGAATTCAGCAATGTAGCAGGATACAAAATTAATGCCAAGAAATCTATGGTATTTCTATACACCAATAGTGAACTTACAGAAAGAGAGATTAAAAAAAAAAACAATCCCATTTACCATCGCACCAAAAATAGTAAGACACCTAGGAATAAACTTAACTAAGGAAGTAAAAGACCTGTCCTCAGAAAACTACAGGACACTGAAAAAAGCGATAGAGGAAGACATAAACAGATGGAAGAACATACCGTGTTCATGGATTGGTAGAATCAACATCATCAAAATGTCCATACTACCTAAAGCAATCTTTAGATTCAATGCACTTCCTATTAAAATACCAATGGCATATTTCACAGACCTAGAACAAATGCTCCAAAAATGCATCTGGAATAAAAAAAAAAAATACCCCAAATAGCTGCAGCAATCCTGAGAATGAAGAACACTGTAGAAGGGATCTCAACACCAGATATCAAGCTGTATTACAAAGCCACTGTTCTCAAAACTGCCTGATACTGGCACAACAACAGACATTTAGACCAATGAGTTAGAATAGAGAACCCAGAAATTGACCCAAACCACTATGCTCAATTAATATTTGACAAAGGAGACAAGAACAATGGAATCAAGACAGTCTTTTCAATAAGTGGTGTTGGGAAAATTGGACAGATACATGCAAATAAATAAAACTAGACCATCAAATTACACCATACACAAAAATAAACTCAAAATGGATAAAGGATTTAAACATAAGACAGGAAACCATAAAAATATTAGAGGAATCCACAGGCATCAAAATCTAAGACATATGCCAAAGTAACATCTTCACTGATACAACTCCTAAGACAGTGGAAACTAAAAGAGAAAATAAACAAATGGGCTACACTACATCAAAATAAAAAGCTTCTACACAGCAAAAGAAACCATCAACAAAACAACAAGAAAGCCACTGCATGGAAGAACATATTTGCCAATGTTATCTCTGATAAGGGTTTAATCTCCAACATTTACAGGGAACTCATACAACTTAACAAAAGGAAGATAAACAACCCAATCAAAAAATGGGCAACAGACCTAAATAGATACTTTTCAAAGGAGGACATAAGGAAGGCCAAGAGACATATGAAAACATGCTCAAAGTCACTAATCATCCAAGAGATGCAACTCAAAATGGCAATGTGGTACCATCTCCCACCTGCCAGAATGGCTATCAACAAATCAACAAACAACAAGTGCTGGCGAGGATACAGAAAAAAAGGAACCCTCGTGCACTGCTGGTGGGAATGCAGACTGGTGCAAGCCACTGTGAGAACAGTATGGAGTTTCCTCAAAAAACTAAAAATGGAAATTCCATTTGACCCAGTGATCCCACTTCTAAGAATATATCCCAAGAAACTAGAAGCACTAATCAGAAAGGATATATGCAGCGGTTCTAAACCTGTGGGTCGCCTAAGACCATCGGTAAACATATATATAATTACATGTTGTTTTGGTGATTAATAACTATGCTTTAATTATGTTCTATTTGTAGCAATGAAATTGGGGGTCACCACAACATGAGGAACTGTATTACAGGGTCGTGGCATTAGGAAGGTTGAGAACCACTGGATATATGCATCCCTGTGTTCATAGCGGCACAATTAACCATAGCTAAGATTTGGAAACAGCCTAAGTGCCCATCAGCAGATGAGTGGATTAAAAACTTGCGGTACATCTACACAATATAATTCTACACTTTTGTAAAAAAGAAGGAATCTTACCATTTGCAACAGCATGGATGGAACCAGAGAACATTATACTAAGCAAAATAGCCAGTCAGAGAAAGATAAATATCACATGATCTCACTCATTTGTGGAATATAATGAACAACATAATGAACAACATAAACTGATGAACAAAAACAGATCCAAAGACAGAGAAGCATCGATCAGACTGTCAAACATCAGAGGGAAGGCAGGGGAAGGTGGAGGTAAGGGGGAGATATCAACCAAAGGACTTGTATGCATGCATATAAGCCTAACCAATGGACACAGACACCAGGGGGGTAAGGGCATGAGTGAGTGGGTGGGTGGGGGTAATGGGGGGATAAGAATACATATGTAATACCTTAATCAATAAAGAGAGAAAAGAGGAAACCAAGATGGCGGCATAGGTAAACAATGGAAATTGCTGCCTCCCACAACAACTTCAAAAATACAACGAAAAGACAAAACGAACATCGTCCAGAACTACAGGAAGGCTGGCTGAGTGGAAATTCTACAACTAGAAGGAAAAAGAAAAGCACACGGAGACTCAGAGGAGGTGCAGAAGTAAAGTGCAGAGGTACGAAGGCTTGAGAGCATGCGGAAAAAGGCAGGCACCTGAGGACGCGGCTGTCTTTTTGAATCGGGAGGGAATCACAAGCTCCCGACTGCTCTGAACTCCAGTTCCAGGAAGTCTCTGGGGACCCAGGACTCATACTGGGAGAAACTGGACTGTCTGGCAGCAGGCAGAACTCAGAACTTGAGGGCGGCTTTCTCTCAGAGGTGCTTGCAGCAATTACCGGGACACTGAGACTCGGGGCCCCTTAGGGCAGGGCTGAGGATCCGCCATAGCTGCTTGTTCCGCCCTTTGATTCCCTGAGACCCCGTCCCACCCAGGCTGTGGCAGAGGCTTTTGCTTATGAATGCCCTGGCCCTTTGCAACCAGAAAATTACCTAACAAATTGCAGCTGGGCCAGACAGACCCAGAACTTCCAAGAGAAGGCCCAAGGCCCCACAGCAGCTTGCATTACTTCACAGCTGGGCCTCATCTGGGCACCTCCAATCTCCAAACAAGGAAGGGGAATCTGCAGTTCTCTTCGTAGCTCCTGCTGTGTAACCTCAGGCAGAGGCTAAATTAGCACCTCCTTAGATCCAAGAGCCAGTGTACCCAGTGGTCAGAGTGGGACCATCCAGATTACAACTCCTCAGATCCATAAGGGACACACTCAGGGGGCAGACTCAGTGAGCACCAAAGCCCCACTGAAGCAAGTCTTGCCCCAGAAGGGTGTCTTCAGCACAGAAGTTCTCCCACTGCAGACACAGCTGATTCTAACTGCCAATTGCCTGGAGGTCAATTCCTCCCAGTGATCCTACAACAATCAAAGCATAACTACAACAAGATGGTGCACAAAGCCCACAAGGGGGTGCACCAAGAGTGTCCACCTCAGGTAACCGGGGAGGCTGAGCCACTGGGCCCTACAGGACACCTAGCAGACAAAACCACTCTACCAACACAGGGAAGCATAAAAAAATGCGGAGACAAAGAAACAGGTCACAAATGACAGAAATGGAGGAAAGCAAATGACTGGATATAGAGTTCAAGACTACGTTTATAAGGTTTTTCAAGAATTTTATGGAAACCGCCGATAAATTTAGTGAGACCCTGGAGGATATGAAAAAAGACCAACTAGAAATTAAGCATACACTGACTGAAATAAAGACTAATATACAGAGATCCAACAGCAGACAAGAGGATCCCAAGAATCAAGTCAAAGACTTGAAATACGAAGAAACAAAAAATACCCAACCGAAAAAGAAAAAAGAAAAAAGAATCCAAAAATATGAAGATAGTGTAAGGAGCCTCTGGGACAACTTCAAGTGTACCAACATCAGAATTATAGGGGTACCAGAAGAAGAGAGAGGGCAAGATATTGAAACCTATTTGAAGAAATAATGACAGAAAACTTCCCCTACCTGGTGAAAGAAATAGACTTCCAAGTCCAGGAAGTGCAGAGAACCTCAAACAAAAGGAATCCAAAGAGGACTGCACCAAGACACATCATAATTAAAATGCCAAGAGTAAAAGACAAAGAGAGAATCTTAAAAGCAGCAAGAGAAAGACAGTCAGTTACCTACAAGGGAGTACCCATACGACTGTCAGCTGATTTCTCAACGGAAACCATGCAGGCCAGAAGAGAGTGGCAAGAAATATTCAAAGTGATGAACAGCAAGAACCTACAACCAAGATTACTATATCCAGCAAAGCTATCATTCAGAATTGAAGGTCAGATAAAGAGCTTCACAGATAAGAAAAAGCTAAAGGAGTTCATCATCACCAAACCAGCATTATATGAAATGCTGAAAGGTATTCTTTAAGAAGAGGAAGAAGTAAAAGGAACTCTTACCATTTACCACAGCATGGATGGAACTGGAGAGCATTATGCTAAGTGAAATAATCCAGTCAGAGAAGGATAAACACCACATGATCTCACTCATTTGTGGAATATAATGAACAACATAAACTGATGAACAAGGACTGATCCAGAGATGGAGAGGCATTGATTGGACTGTCAGGCCTTGGAGGGAAGGTAGGGGAGGGTGTTGGGTAAGGGGGAAAGATCAACCAAAGGACTTTTATGCAAGCATATAGGCCTAACCAATGGACACGGACAATGGGGGGGTGAGGGCATGAGTGGGGGGTGGGGGGGTGTAGGGGGTAATGTGGGGATAAGGACACATATGTAATATCTTAATCAATAAAAAATATACTAAAAAAAATAAAGAGAGAAAAAAAGAATAAAGACAGATTCTTTCTGTTCCTAATTGAATAATTGCAATGCTAGTACACTGTTGGACAAAATAGTCTTCTACCATGAACTGTGTGTGGAGTCCACAAAGTCAGTGCTTAAAACAAGGGCTCACCTGAAGGGAATTTATTTGGAAATCAAAGACAGACAGTACGCATGAATAATTAGGGAAAGTAAAATAAAGGAGGAGGAAAAGGCAATTAGGAAAAACCAATAAAGGATTATTATAAAGTTGGCTACCACTGTGGCTAATGGTGTTCAATCCTACGGGGAAAGTCTGAGTAACCTTATAAAATGCATTTCAGAATTGTCTGGCTCAGTGATGAGAGAGAATCATTTGTCTATTGGCTCCTAACTCTTACTGATTAAGGATTGCCCTGGGGAACGTGCGGGGGAGATTAATCGCTCTTAGTAGCAGTTTAAGAATATGTGAATGTCAACTGAGCTCCAGCAGGTATCCACATGTCTGGAATTATAAAAGTGCTCAGGTGGAGGGCAAGAGATACAGCCCACATATTTGAAGTGAGGTAATTCATGTAAGTTCCAAATGGCACAAAGCCTGCACACCACTTTTCCAAAGCTGCTGCTGGAGTCAGATGAAGCCTTAATTAGGTGAGGCCAAGAAGATGTGAAGCAATGCAGATGAATTCACGACAGCCTATTCTTTGAAGTGCTCAGGTCTGCTGACACCCCTGCACCTTCCATCACCCGCTGCCCCAACATAATGAATCTATCTCCAGTCTTCCATGTGGGATATCAGTAAATTCTATGGAAGACAATGTGAGAGAATTAGTGGAACAAATTATATTTATTTTGTAATGTATTCACTCTAGTCAATATTACCTAAATTATTGCTTTAGCTGCATTTTAAAAATTATATGTTGTGTTTTTGGTGACAGTTATAAATGTATTTTGAATTGTTATAATTTCTTTATTTTCCAAATATTAATATAGCTTTCCCCAAGCATAAGTACATTTTGTTGCTAATATTTTGACTAATTCCTCATTTTAATCTACTGTATGTGTATGTATGTACTGTGGTAAGTAACTTGCAGGATATTTGGTCCTGTCCAAAATGTCCATGAGCAGTTCTGGTCCATGCCAAGTGGTCCTTGATATTTGGTCCTATAAAAGTTCATCAAGGCCCTGGCCGGTTTGGTCAGCGTCGACCTGCGGACTGAAGGGGGTTCTCAACCTGTGGGTTGCGAACAATGAAAATACATCCTGCATATCAGATATTTACATTACGATTCATAACAGTAGCAAAATTACATTGATGAAGTAGCAACAAAAATAATTTTATGGTTGGGGGTCACCACAGCATGAGGAACTGTATTAAAGGGTCGTGGCATTAGGAAGTGAGAACCACTGAGACTCTAGGGTTTGATTCCATCAAGAGCACATGCCTGGTTGAGGGCTCGATACCCAGTAGGGGGCGTGCAGGAGGCAGCTGATCAATGATTCTCTCTCATCATTGATGTTTCTATCTCTCTCTCCTTCTCCTTTCCTCTCGGAAGTCAACAAAAATGTATATTAAAAAATTCATCATGAATTACAATAAAAATAAATACAATTTTAATGAAGTTAAGTGTTTTATTATTTAATGAATCATGGACCAAACCGAATGTCTCTATGGACATTTTAGACAGAACTGAATGTCCACTAATCAGTGTGCATAATATATGTCCTTTAATCTTTTGGAGCCTTTATTACTTTTATAATAAGAAGTGTATTTACAAAGAAACTTAGCCAAATACAAACTCAAGTCTGGTGAAGTACTCTAGTGTGGAAATAAATCATAAGCTGTATGTCATATGAAAGCGTAATTAGCCATATGATTTACATGCTTAGTAAATCCTAAGAATGGAAAGTAAGTCTGGGCCTCTTTTTACTTACTTAGAAAGGCATTGGAAAAATTGGTAGACAGACTTTCTAGTTGATAAAATTACCAAAATACCATCAAGTTCCAGTGCCAAACAAAACAGAAGCAAGGAAGTGGTTCACTGCTCAGAAAGCCAAGTTTCAGTGAGGCAATAGCTGTAAGTAGCCCATCCACCTCGATTGTAGGCCAGCTCTGTGCAGAAGGCTTTTGGATCAGTGTCACATTTTAAATGGTGAATTTCAGAACTGCAAAGATGATAATGCCTGGAAGTGACCTTTTAAGTTCTGAGAAGGATCATGATCTTTTCTACTGAGACTTGCACATGCCGACAGTATTGATGCAAGATTAGAAAATCAAGTACTTGATAAATGCCTGTATACTTTCAGTAAGCCAGAATTTTTCTTAATAAATTGTTAACACTGTAAGTAGTTAACACTTAACAAGAATCTAAATCTAATTCTGACAAAGTTTTGAAATGTGTTGCTACTTTTATATGAATATAGCTCCTATTTATGGAATACTTACTGAACTTTATAAGTGCAAAAAAATGAAGCTCAGTTGTATGAAAGAACTTGTCCAATTTTATAGAGCTGGAAAGTGTTAAAAGAGGATTTCAACAGAGGGAATCTGACAGAGCTTATGCTCACTTTTATGTTGCATACTTATTTATGGCAAAGTCAATAACAAAAATAAGTTATACTGCAATGTGATCAAACTTTTTTCATATACATGTAGATATAGATTTTTATTTTGTTACATTTCTAGTACATCAGTTATATAATAGAAATGGCCACAGTATTATGTCCTGGGGATATTAGATATAACTCCCTTTCTTGATCCTGCTGAATGTTTTCCACATTTTAAAGATATAGACCACAAAACGCCAAAAATAAATTTCCAAAGTCACAATACTATTAAATAGAAGAGAAAAAGTTTCCTCCTTCTTTATCTTTTATCACTCTGCCAATGTGAGGAGAATCCACACTAGGTGTAGCTATTTCATGTAATTTTTGTCTCATTCTTAAGGAGTGCAATGACTCCACTAATTGGATGCTGGGCCATCATACTGATTAACAGTGAACTTGTAAGAGAAGAGCTTCTCAATGCCATTTCCAAAGCAATATAGAGGAATGTGTTTACCCTGCCACACACATATAAGCTCCAAGTGTATTTGGTCTCTTTCTGATTTACCTTCCTTTTTAGAAGTGTCCTTGAGATTTCTCAGCATATTTAGAAATCTTATGGCCATTACCCAAAAGCAACACATAGTGTATGATCCCAAGTAAAGCATAACAATAGGCATAGCATTGATTGAAAATTATATTGTACTAGAGGCCCAGTGCACTAAATCCATGCATGGGTGGGGTCCCTAGGCCTGGCTGGTGATCAAGGCCGATCAGGGCCTCCCTTCCCTGGCTGCGGGCTGCCGGCCAGGGCCTTCCTTCGTTCCGCGCCACCCCCGATGGTCATCACATGTCATAGCGAGCAATTGAACTTCCAGTCTCCCGGTCAAACTCCCGAGGGGACAATGTGCATCCTCTGTGTCATAGCACACAAATAGAGACAAAGTGTAAATGTTTGATTATGGCTCTGTTCCAAGAAATTTTATTTATGGACACTGACATTTAGATTTTGTATAATTTTCATGTATCTTAAAATATTATCTTTCTCTTGATTTTTAATTATTAAGAAATATAAAACTATTATTTGCTTCTGTGCTGTGTAAAAGCAGATTGTAGGGTGGATTTTGGTCCATAGCCCATAGATTGCTGACCACAGAATTAAAAAATAAAATTGAAGAGAGAAAACAAGCAGGACTTTAGTAAAAGAGACTATGTCTCAATGTTGTCAGTTGTTATTTTATTACTTGTTAAAGACATGCTATCTAATAAAGAGGGAATATGCTAATTGACTGCCACGCCCTCAAAGATGGTGGCACCCACAGCCAATAAGGAGGGAATATGCTAATTGCTATGCCCCAACGATGGTGGTGCCCACAGCCAATAAGGAGAGAATATGCTAATTGACTGCCCCGCCCTCAAAGATGGCGGCACTCACAGCCACAAGATGGTGGCATCCCGTCCCCTCAGCCCCGCCGGGGCAGGAGGCATGCGGCAAGGTTGGGCCTGCCCCAAGGCGGGCACAGCCACTCCACATGCCTGCCTTGAGTCCCCCAGTCCCCTTAACATGCCAGCCGCCCAGGGCCGGCCTGAGGTGCAGGTAACCAGGGCTGGCCGAGGCTTGCACTGCCAGCAGTGGCAGCAGCAGAGGTGTCATGAGGGCATCATCTTCCCTTGATCGCTGGGTCGCCTCCCACCCTTGAGGGCTCCCGGATTGTGAGAGAGGGAAGACCGGGCTGATGGATGCCCCCTCAAGTGCATGAATTTTCATGCACTGGGCCTCTAGTTTTAAGAATAAACATTTTAATAAAATTAAGTGAGTGTAGGGATGATACCAAAATGTGGGGTGTTTGAGTCTGAGTTCGTTGTCTCGAGAAATCGAAGCATGAAGTCAGGTACAAAACCAGTTAGCGGGAACAGGGTTTATTGAGAGAAGCCAGTCCTAGAAAAGGTGTAGCTGGGGTTCCGGGAGCAGGTCAGTGTCCAGAGGTTCCTTTCCATGTTACGGGTGGGTGTTAAAGTCTATTAGTCCATGTGCAGAGTTCCACATGGCCATGAGCCACATAGGCGCAGGGGAGCACGTCTCCTGCTATAAAACCAAAAATCCCGCTCAGGGAGAGAGGGGAGAGAGGTGCATGCGCTTTTTTTTGTGAGTGTACATGCTTTCTCATTTTTTATTGGTTCTTTCAAAGAATTCTTCCTTAGTAACATTCTTGGGATTGGTTTATATGCCTCATTGTCTTGTGATTTGTTATCTGCAAGCTGTCTGTCTTAGCAACATTCACACATTTTAAAGCTCGTTTCTCTCACAGGAGCCCTTCCATCCCTGCCCAGTTGAGTTGTCTTAGTTACTCTGTCTAGTTGGGTTCCCGGTTCTATTTTCCCTTCCCGTAGTCCCACCCCTACCTACCTAGCTTCTTTCTGTCTCCTCAGAGAGACTAGTTTGAAGGAGCAGATACGTAATGTGAGCAAATTTAAAGAAGCTGCTGGTATTCCATCAATTGTATCACTAATGGTTTTTGTAAACGTAAGCAGGGCATTCTGTTTCTATAACCCTTTACATCCTACTTTGTTATAAGAATGGTGCTAGGATTTCATTAAAAATGTTAGAGAAATGAAGATATTAAGAATGCTCCATGAATGAATAAATTTTTTTTTTTTTATTATTAGTTAAGGAATTACAAATGTGTCCTCATCCCCCCCTTTAACCCCCAACCTCCCCCCCACACACAAACTCGTGCTCCCATCCCCCCGTTGTCCATATCCATTGGTTTGGCTTATATACATGTATACAAGTCCTTCTGTTGATCTCTTCCCCTTACCCCCGCCCTCCCCTACTTTCCTTCTGGGGATTGATAGCCTGATCGCTGTTTCTCAGTCTTTGGGTCTGTCCTTTTTCATCGATCTATTTTGTTCTCTATAATCCACAAATGAGTGAGATCATGTGGTATTTATCTTTCTCTGACTGGCTTATTTCACTTAGCATAATGCTCTCCAGTTCCATCCATGCTGTTGCAAAAGGCAAGAGTTCCTTTTTTTTTACCGCAGCATAGTATTCCATTGTGTATATGTACCACAGTTTTCTAATCCACTCATCTGCTGATGGGCACTTAGGCTGTTTCCAAATCTTAGCTATGGTGAATTGTGCTGCTATGAACATAGGGGTGCATATATCCTTTCTAATTGGCGTTTCTGGTTTCTTGGGATATATTCCTAGGAGTGGGATCACAGGGTCAAATGGGAGTTCCATTTTTAGTCTTCTGAGGTAGCTCCATACTGTTCTCCATAGTGGCTGCACCAGTCTGCATTCCCACCAGCAGTGCAGAAGGGTTCCTTTTTCTCCACATCCTCTCCAACACTTGTTGTTTGTTGATTTGTTGATGATAGCCATTCTGACAGGTGTGAGATGATAACGCATTGTCGTTTTGATTTGCATCTCTCGTATAATTAGTGACTTTGAGCAGGTTTTCATATGTCTTTCTGCCTTCTGTATGTCCTCTTTCGAAAAGTGTCTATCTAGGTCCGTTGCCCATTTTTTTATTGGATTGTTTATCTTCCTTTTGTTAAGTTTCATGAGATCCCTGTATATGTTGGAAATTAAACCCTTATCGGTGGTATCATTGGTAAATATGTTCTCCCATGTAGTGGGTCTTCTTGTTGTTTTTTTGATGGTTTCCTTTGCTGTGCAAAAGCTTTTTATTTTGATGTAGTCCCATTTGTTTATTTTCTCTTTAGTTTCCATTGCCCTAGGAGCATTATCAGAGAAGAAATTTCTTCGGCATATGTTTGCGATTTCGCTGCCTGTGGATTCCTCTAGTATTTTTATGGTTTCCCGTCTTACGTTTAAATCTTTTATCCATTTTGAGTTTATTTTTGTGTAGGGTGTGAGTTGGTGATCTAGTTTCATCCTTTTGCATGTATCTGTCCAATTTTCCCAACACCATTTATTGAAAAGACTGTCTTGACTCCATTGTATGCTCTTGCCTCCTTTGTCGAATATTAATTGGGCATAGTGGATTGGGTCAATTTCTGGGGTCTCTATTCTATTCCATTGATCTATATGTCTGTTCTTGTGCCAGTACCAAGCTGTTTTAAGAACAGTGGCTTTGTAATACAGTTTGATATCTGGTATTGAGATCCCACCTACTTTGTGTTTTCTCAGGATTGCTGCAGCTATTCGGGGTCTTTTTTTATTCCAGATGAATTTTTGGAACGTTTGTTCTAGATTTGTGAAATATGCCATTGGAAATTTAATGGGGATTGCATTGAATCTATAAATTGCTTTGGGTAGTATGGACATTTTGATGATGTTGATTCTACCAATCCATGAACACGGTATATTCTTCCATCTGTTTATGTCTTCCTCTATCTCTTTTTTCAGTGTCCTGTAGTTTTCAGCATATAAGTCTTTTACCTCCTTAGTTAAGTTTATTCCTAGGTATTTTAATTTTTTTGGTGCAATGGTAAATGGGATTGCTTCTGTAGTTTCACTTTCTGTAAGTTCACTATTGGTGTAAAGAAATGCCATGGATTTCTTAGCATTAATTTTGTATCCTGCTACATTGCCGAATTCATTTATTAAGTCTAATAATTTTTTGATGGAGTCTTTAGGGTTCTGTATGTACAGTATCATGTCATCTGCAAATAAGGACAGTTTTACTTCTTCTTTTCCAATCTGGATGCCTTTTATTTCTTCTTCGTGTCTGATCGCAATGGCTAGTACTTCCAGTACTATGTTGAACAGGAGTGGTGAGAGGGGGCATCCCTGTCTTGTTCCTGTTTTTAGGGGGAATGGTTTTAGTTTTTGCCCATTGATTATGATGTTGGCTGTGGGTTTGTCATATATGGCTTTTATTATGTTGAGGTATGATCCCTCAATTCCTATCTTGCTGAGAGTTTTTATCAAGAAAGGGTGTTGGATTTTGTCAAATGCTTTTTCCGCATCAATTGATATGACTATGTGGTTTTTTTCTCTCAATTTGTTTATGTGATGTATCACGTTTATTGATTTGCGGATATTGTACCATCCTTGCATCCCTGGGATAAATCCTACTTGGTCATGGTGTATGATCTTTTTGATGTACTGCTGGATCCGATTTGCTAGGATTTTGTTGAGGATTTTGGCATCTATGTTCATGAGGGATATTGGCCTATAATTCTCTTTCATTGTATTGTCTTTATCTGGTTTTGGGATTAGGGTGATGTTGGCTTCATAGAATGAGCTGGGAAGTGTTCCTTCCTCTTGGATCTTTCGACATAGTCTGAGGAGGATAGGTTTTAGGTCTTCCTTGAATGTTTGGTAAAACTCCCCTGTGAAGCCATCTGGCCCCGGGCTTTTGTTTGCTGGAAGCTTTTTGATTACTGCTTCGATTTCCTCCATAGTTATTGGCCTATTGAGATTTTTAGATTCTTCCTGGTTAAGTTTTGGAAGGTTGTATTTATCTAGGAATATGTCCATTTCCTCCAGGTTGTCTAGTGTGTTGGAGTAGAGTTGTTCATAGTATTTTCTAACAATCCTTTGTATTTCTATGGGGTCTGTTGTTATTTCTCCTCTTTCATTTCTGAGTTTGTTTATTTGGGTCCTCTCTCTTTGTTTCTTGGTGAGCCTGGCTAGAGGTGTATCAATCTTGTTTATCCTTTCAAAGAACCAGCTCTTGGTTTTGTTGATCTTTTGTATTGTTTTTTTGGTCTCTATGTCGTTTATCTCCGCTCTGATCTTTGTTATTTCCTTCCTTCTGCTTACAGTGGGCTTTTTTTGTTGCTCTCTTTCTAATTCTTCGAGTTGTAGAGTTAGGTCATTTATTCTCATTGTTTCTTGTTTCTTGCAGTAGGCTTGTAGAGCTATGAACTTCCCTCTCAAGACTGCTTTTGCTGTGTCCCATAGGTTTTGGATTGTTGTGTTTTCATTGTCATTCGTTGCCATGATGTTTTTTATTTCTTCTTTGATCTCACTGGTGACCCAGTCGTTGTTTAATAGCATGCTATTTAGTCTCCATGTGTTTGATTTTTTTGGATTATTTTTGTTGTAGTTGATTTCCAGTTTTATGCCTTTGTGGTCTGAGAAGATACTTGATATGATTTCAATTTTCTTGAATTTGAAGAGACTTTGTCTGTGACCCAATATATGGTCTATCTTTGAAGATGACAAATGTGCACCTGAGGAGAATGTATATTCTGTGGCTTTGGGGTGAAATGTTCTGAAGATGTCAATTAATTCCATCTGATCTAGTGAGTCATTTAGGATTGATGTTTCTTTGCTGAGTTTCTGTTTAGAGGATTTGTCCAGTGGCGATAATGGGGTGTTAAGGTCCCCTACTATGATTGTATTGCTGTCAATCTCTCCCTTGATCTTCTCCAGAAGATTTCTGACGTATTTGGGTGCTCCTATATTGGGTGCATATATATTTACCAGAGTTATTTCTTCTTGTTGGACTGCTCCCTTTAGTATTATGAAGTGGCCTTCTTGATCTCTTTTTATGTCCTTCACTTTGAGATCTAATTTGTCAGATATAAGTATTGCTACCCCGGCTTTTTTTTCACTTCCATTGGCCTGAAAAACCTTTTTCCATCCCTTCACCATCAGTCTGTGTGCGTCTTTTTTTCTGAGGTGGGTTTCCTGTAGACAGCAGATATATGGGTCATGTTTTCTTATCCACTCATTTACCCTATGCCTTTTGACTGGGGAATTTAATCCATTTACATTTAAAGTTATTATTGATAGAAACTTGTTAGTCGCCATTTTTGTTCTTTACCGCTGCATTCCTTCTTTGTTTCCTGTTTTTTCTATTTACAGCAGACCCTTTAGCATTTCTTGCATTGCTGGTTTGGTTGTAATAAACTCCCGTAGACCATTTTTGTCTGTGAAGCTCCTGATTTGACCCTCAATTTTGATTGATAGCCTCGCTGGGTATAGTATTCTTGGATTCAGACCCTTCCTTTGCATGACTTTGTATATTTCATTCCATTCCCTTCTTGCCTGATGTGTTTCTGTTGAGAAATCGGTCGCTAGTCTGATGGGGGATCCTTTGTAGGTAACTTTCTGTCTCTCTCTGGCTGCTTTTAAGATTCTTGCTTTGTCGTTGGTGTTTGCCAATTTAATTATTATGTGCCTTGGTGTCGGTCTTTTCGGGTTCATTTTGTTTGGGACTCTGTGAGCTTCTTGGATTTGTGTGAGTTTTTTCCTCCCTATATCAGGGAAATTTTCTGTTACTATTTTTTCAAACAGGTTTTCTATTCCTTGCTCAGTTTCCTCTCCTTCTGGCACCCCTATTATTCGGATGTTGTTTCGTTTAGCATTGTCCCAGAGTTCTCTTAGGCTCTCTTCCTGCTTTTTAATTTTTTTTTCTAGAAGCTGTTCTGTTTGGGTATTTTTTTCTACCTTGTCTTCTAGCTCGCTGATACGGTCCTCTGCTTCTTCTAGTCTACTGTTGATGCTTTCTATTGAGTTCTTTATGGCAGTGATGTCGTTTTTCATTTCTTCTTGGTTTCTCTTCCTTTCCTCTTGGTTCTTCTTCATTTCCTCTTGGTTCCTACACATATTGTTGAATTGGTCTTCCATTCTTTTCATCCACCTTATGACCATTACTCTGAATTCTTTCTCTGACAGGTTGCTTGCCTCCATTGCCTCTATTTCGTTTACTTCCTTTTCTGATGATGCCTGTTTTTCTTTCATATTTGGGTTGGTTCTTTGTTTCACCATGATTTCTCTTCTCAAGGTGTTTGGTTATGTAGATCTCTCTCTGTTGCGCTGATTCAAAGGCACAAAATACAACACAACAAGGCACAACGTACAAGGCACCGAACTAAATGCATTCACAATATTAATAACCCCAAATAAAGGTGACCCCCCCCGAGCGAAGAGAATTAGGGGATAAAGAAGAAAAAAGAGAAAAATATTAGAGAGAAAAATAAAAAACAAAAAGGAGTGCTGAAATGAGATTGGGAAAAGGGAGAGAGAAAAAAAAAAAACACAAAAAGACCAAAAAAAAAAAAAAACCAAAAAAAACAACAACAACAAAAACAAACAAAAAAAAAATTAAGAGAATGAAATAGAGGTGGGGAAGAGGCTATTTGTATGGGGAGAGCGAGGGATTGGAAATTAGATATATAAGTAGGGTGAAATTTAGACAATGGGTAGAAAGAAGGAATAGGTAAAATCCAAAGCAGGAATAGGGTAAGAGAAACAGGACAACAAAAGGGGAAAAGTGAGGAAGAGAGTTTTGGCTTAAGGGTAAATGTGAAATAGAGAGAAATGATGCTAAAGGAACGATGAAAATAGAGTGTAGAACACTAATCCCAAAATAAAATAAAGAAAAATAAAAAAAAATAATAAAAAATAAAATGACACTTGAAAAAATGGTAAAAGGATAGCAGTAATACTGGTTAAAAAAATGTAGTAATTAAAAAGGTAAAATCAGGTGATGAAAAAAAATAAAAAATAAAAAAAAATAAAATAGGTTCTTAATGAAATGGTGAAAAAAGAATTAAAAAAAATATATATAAAAATATTCGGAAGTGAAGGTGCTTCAGATCTTCCACTCTTCTTTTTGGCACGCCTCAGTCCTGCCAGGCATTCAGGGGAGTGTTGAACTTCCCTGCGATACACTGTCCCTCCGTGCAGTAAACCACAGACCTGATTTTAAGGCAGGTTGTATTTTTTTACCAGACTGCCTTTATTTGTGATCGCAAAAGAGACAGTTCGTGGCTCTGCCTCTGGGTGGCAGTGTGTCTGGATTTACCACCGAGGCTCTAAGTCCTCTCTATCAGTAGGGTTTTGTCCTCTATGGTATTTGGAACTGATTCGGGAAAGACTACTGCCCAGAGCTGGTTCCTTGCCACTGTCCGCTGTTTCCCAGGCTCCCCAAAAAGAACTTTCCCCTACAGGCTCTGCGAATGACCCCAACTGGGGAATCCCATGCGCTGGGTTTAATAATCAAATGCACGGATCTAAGGGGAACTGTAACAAGAGCCTGATAGTTGTGCGAATTCGCAAGCCTCCACCTTCCAGGTCTGCGCACAGTCTCCGCGCGCAGTCTCCGCGAGCCCACTCGCCCCTGGCACCAAGCAGCCAGCAGATTGGCAAAGTCCAAGGCTGCTCCCTTACATCCAGTCCAGCTATGGGCTCATTTTTCGCGTTGCCTTCTGCCAGCAGCCCTGTGGGGCCCCTTCCCCACTCGCGGGTCACGCTGGTCCCAGCGGCTGCGGACTCTGTGGGGCGCAGATTCCGCCCCGTGCGCGCGAGCTCGGTCCTCCCTCCAACCCGAACTGCAAACCGCACCTTTAGGGGATGTCCAACCTTTCCGTGAGAAGAAGCAGTGCTCGTCTGAGTTCACGCAGTCACGCTGCTTGAGATCCCTTGTTTCCAGGTTAGTAGCTGGTCTCTGGATGCCGGCAACAATCACCCAAGATGGCGCAGTCTCCGCTGCTTAGCTGGCACACCAGGAGAGGCTTCAGCCGCAGTCTCCAACCGTCCTTTTTTTTCCCTGGGGGGTTCTCAGTCTTTCCTAGCTGCAGACAATCTCTCAGCTGAAAATCCTCTACCTATTCGGGCTGAATGTTACCCGTTTCAGCTGCTCACCCTTATCTGCTCCAGGACAAGGCACAGGACACGTCCGCTTATACCCCCGCCATTTTCCCTCTCCCCGAATGAATAAAATTTGTGTTTCTATTTTCCTTTACAATATATTACATAACATTATAAATTGCTTATTTGTACAATGGATAGAAAGGTAAAAAGCTATATATCATTTTGGAAATATAGAAATCTAAAAAGTATTATTTCAACACCTAATTCATCTTTTTAAATTCTTTATTAAATTAGAAAGGCAAATATGTATAAGCTGATCATGGTAGAAATATTTATATTTGAATATTAATTTATTTGATAATTTTTGAGATTTAACTTGTTTTGATAAAGTGAACTAACTAAAAATAGACTTAATCTATTATGGCAAAATGATATCAAAATATGTCAGAAATGGCATGACAATTGGCACTTATTTGTCATATTTAGAGCCAGACATTTTATTTTATTTTTTTTAAATTTTAACAGTTTTAATATATTTTATTGATTTTCTACAGAGAGGAAGGGAGAGAGATAGAGAGTTAGAAACATCGATAAGAGAGAACATCAATCAGCTGCCTCCTGCACATCTCCCACTGGGGATGTGCCCGCAACCAAGGTACATGCCCTTGACCGGAATCGAACCTGCGACCCTTCAGTCCGCAGGCTGACGCCCTATCCACTGAGCCAAACTGGTTTCGGCTAGAGCCAGACATTTTATAGAAACTTACACAAAAATACAAACAAATCTATTGAACTAAATGTAGTTTAATTTTATTGTAAATAAATTATCAAGAGAACCAAAACTTCCAAAATCAGAATAGAATATCAGTGATTACATGGCCCCCAAACGAAGGGTCCTCTAATAAGCCCCATAAAGAGAAATGAAACATACCATAAGGCTTCTACTCTTCTTTCTTTCTGTGTACCACCAGGTACGTCAGAATTTTCTTTTCCTTTATTTATTCAATTTACATCTTTGTATGTTTGTATTAAAATACATGATACTCTTAATTTGAGAATGATAAAATTATGTGTTTGATTATGTCTACACAAAAGTAACAGTAGAGAGATTTAATTTTTATCTGTCCAATGAATGGGTTGAATTAGCATTAAAAGACTGCCTCAAAAAAAAGACTGCCTTCAGTTTACTATTCTGCAGCCATAGAGAAAGAGGGTAGGGCAGAAATATGGATGCAAACACATTTATAAAGACTCTGGGACTATCATGGTGTTAATATAGTTTTTGAATCACTGAATCTGCTTATGAAGATAAACAAAATTACTGGTTATCAAAACAAAAAAATAAATAAAAATGAGCAATATTTGTAAAAATAATAGACAAGAACACAAGTGGATGAGAAAAACCTTCAATAGGCATATGACTTTCAAAGTATTACCTTCTCTTTGGGAGAACACCGGGGAAAGCAATGAGTGTGTTTGATGGACATTAGAAGAGGAAATAAATTTGAGCGTAGCATCTGTAATGTGGGAGGGTATTTTCAAACTAGTTGCAGGAGACTAAATGATCAGTCATAAAATCAGAAGAGATTAGAAAAGTCTGTTTCCAATGAATACTCAAAACTGACCCACCAGGAATAATAGAGTTTCAGCATAAAGTAAAATACGTACTCAAAAGATATCATAATCATAAAACTATATTATACTACTCAAATTAGCTAAAATTCAGATCTTATAAATGAAACAACAGAATTAGAAAACATAAATGAGATTACAGAACTTTAGAAACTATTAATGGTACAAGAAAAAAAAAATCAATTCAGACTTGAAGATTAAGCTGCAATAAACACAAGAGTTTTTACATGCAACATATAATTTCATAGGAAAAATAGGAGGAGATAACCAGGAATGATTTAAAAACTAAAAAGAAATAAAAGGGATTTAAGTAAAAGAAACATTGAAGGTTGGTAAAGAACATCAACGCACCAATATTAGGTAACTGAATAAGAAAATCAAAGGAAGTAAACAGAACATTAAAAGCAATACTTCAAGCAAATTTTCCTGAAGTATAAAGCAATGAAACTACTTGTTGAAATACCTTACCATCTTCGTAAAAATAATGACTAACAACAAAATATACTCTTATAAAATTACTGATATTTTATCAGAAAGAATAAAAAAATCTTTTGAGTGTCTAGACCAGGAGTTGTCAAGCTTTTTCTATGCAGGGCCAGATACTAGATATTTCAGGCGGTGTACCCAAATAGACAGTGGATTGGATTCCATCTGGGATCATCCATAGTTTGTTAATCTTAGATCACAATTTTTTTTGTGTGCTGTAAGAAGGTGGTCTAGTTTCAAGTTTTTGCACGTTATCTGTCCAATTTTCCCAGCACCATTTATGGAATAGACTATCTTTAACCCATTGTATGTTTTTGCAATATTTGTCAAATATTTGTCAAAAGACATGGATTTATTTCTGGTCTCTATATACTGCTCTGTTGAACTATGTCTGTTTCTATGCCAGTACCATGCTGCTTGGATAACTGTGGTCTTACAGTACAGTTTGATAATAGGGAGCACAATTCCGCCAACTATGTACTTCTTTCTCAAGGTCACTGTCACTATTTGGGATCTTTTGTGGTTCCATATAAATTTTTGGAATATATGTTCTAGTTTTGTGAAATACACCATTGGCATCTTAATAGGAATTGCATTGAATCTGCTTTGGGTATTAGGGACATTTTAATGATGTTAATTCTTCCTAATCATGAACATGGTATTCGATTCTACTTATTTGTATTTTCAATTTATTTCTTCGGTTTCTTACAATTTTCTGAGTACAGGTCTTTTACTTTCTTAGCTAAATTTATGGTATTTTATTCTTTTTGAAGCAATTCTGAATAGGATTGCTCTCTTAGTTTCCCTTTCTGGTAGTTCATTACTGGTATATAAAAATGAACCTGATTTCTGGATATTTATTTTTCTTCTTGTGACTTATTGAATTTATTCATCAGTTCTGGAAGTTTTTAGTGTAATCTTTAGGGTTATGAATATACAGTATCATGTCATCTGCAAATAATGACAGTTTTACTTCTTCCTTTCCAATTTGGATGCCTTTTATTCCCCTTTCTTGTCTGATTGCCATGGTTAGGACTTCCAGGACTATGTTGAAT
Organism: Myotis nattereri; assembly: GCF_964212035.1. Taxonomy (NCBI): domain Eukaryota; kingdom Metazoa; phylum Chordata; class Mammalia; order Chiroptera; family Vespertilionidae; genus Myotis; species Myotis nattereri. Next base: position 83,545,987 of record NC_138077.1, read on the forward strand.
AAGAGTGGTGAAAGTGGCCATTCCTAACTTGTTCCTGATCCTAAGGGGAATGCTTGTGGTTTTTGCCCATTGAGTATGCTATTGGCTGTGGGTTTAGCATATATGGCATTTATTATGTTGAGGTAATTTCCCTCTATTCTCATTTTTCTGAGAGTTTTTTTCATAAATGGGTGCTGGAATTTATCAAATGCTTTTTCTGCATCTATTGATATGATCATGTTATATTTATTCTTCATTATGTTTATGTGGTGTACCATGTTTACTAATTTGTGGATATCGTACCAATCTTGCATCCCCAGAATAAATTCCAATGTATTGCTGGATTTGGTTTGTTAATATTTTGTTAAAGACTTTAGCATCTATGTTCATCAGGGATATTGATCTATAACTTGGTTCTTTGTGGTGTCTTTATCTGGTTTTGAATTTAGGATAATGCTGGTCTTGGAAAATGAGCTTTGGAGTCTTCCCCCCTTTTGAAATTTTTGGAATAGTTTGAGAAGGATATGTGTTATTTCTTCTCTGAATGATTGATAAAATTCACATATGAAGCCTTTTGGTCCATGGCTTTTGCTTTCTGGGAGTTTTTATTTTATTATTTTTTATTACTGCTTCAATTTGACTTCAATTTCACTATCTATTCAGATTCTCAGATTATTTTGATTTAGTTTAGAAGATTGTATTTTTCTAGGAATTTATCCTTTTTGTATAGATTGTCCAGCTTTTTGGCATTTAGTTGTTCATAATACTTTCTTACAATCCTTTGTATTTCTTTGGTGTCAGTTGTTACTTCTCCTTTTTCATTTCTGATTTTATTTATTTGGGTTCTAGCTCTTATGGGAAAACATATTTGCAGGTACATCTGATAAGGGGTTAATATCCAAAATATATAAGGAACTTATAAAACTCAACACCAAGAAAATAAACATTCTAATTTAAAATGGGCAAAGGAACTGAATCGACACTTTTCCAAATAAACATATGAAAAAATAATTAATGTCACTAGTCATAAGAGAAATGCAAATTATAGTCATAGTGAACTATCACTTCATACCTCTCACAATGGCTATCATCAATAAATCAACAAACAACAACTGCTGGCGAGGATATGGAGAAAGAGTAACTCTTGTATACTGTTGGTGGGAATGCAAATTGGTGTAGTCACTGTGGAAAACAGTATAGGGATAATAATGGAGTAAATAATATATTTGTCAGTTTAGGAGAGAATGTCTAAGCTTAGTATTTTATATTCTGCACAATTGTCTCTAAAATATGAAGAGCACAGGCAATCTGTTATTATCAATGTGAAAAAATACAAAGGATATTGTTTCCATAGACCTTCCGAAGAAATCGAGTAGACTATGAGGTTCATAATACCTATGCATATTATGCATATACATACATATATGTATACATAAGCATGCACATATCTATTCATACATATCTATATGTGTATATATCAGTATACCTCTAGGTCTCTATGTCTCTATATTTATATATCTATCTATATCTATATCTATATCTATATCTATATCTATATCTATATCTATATCTATATCTGAGAGAGAGAGGAGAGAAAGAACACCTGTCAGGTGGTGACAGTGATGAAGAGCTTCCTTTGTGAGGATTGGAATGCAGAGGAGGTGAGTGTCACATTCTTAGCATTATGTTGTGATGGGTTAAAAGCTAAGGCTGGTGTAAAAGCCTAGCCAAATCAATGATGTGGAAAAAAAGACGCTTTTTTAAAAAATTTCAGATTATAATACTACTTGTCTGGGTCAAAATAAAGCTTTATTTTTGTAAGGCTAAATGAAGTAGACAAGAGGTTATTGTTGTGTTAAGTTTAAAAAATGTTATTTTCAATGCCATTCACTTTTACTGATTAGTATCTTGCTCAGCACCAGTATGGAAGAAATCCCCATAACATACATTAAAGAAAAACAAACAAATCCCAAAATCCCAAAAGTTCAATGTAGCAGTAGATAAAAAAACACGTATAGATCATTTTATCCTTGAGGAAGAAACAATCATTTAGAGAATGGAACAACAGCTAACATTTGTTTGCTCAATTGTCCACGTTGTCAGCAGAGGTTGGTCATTGCACTAATGTGAAGAAAAGAGCACAGGTAACTCATAAGGTGTACTATAAAATCTATACGAATAACAGGGTAATATGCTAATTAGACCATACATCTTCCGGACGTCCTTCTGGACAAACCACGGTGGCAGGGGCTGAGGCAGAGGCAGTTAGGGGCGACCGGGCAGGCAGGCAGGCGCCAGTGGCCCCGGATTGCCAGAGGGATGTCCGACTGCCAGTTAGGCCTGATCCCTGCGGCAGTCGGACATCCCTCAAAGGGTCCCAAACTGAGGACGGTGCAGGCCGGGCTGAGGGACCCTCCCCTGTGCAGGAATTTGTGCATCAGGCCTCTAGTGTTAATAAATGCCAGTAAGTTTTGCAGTCACAGTGAATGATTTTTTTTTCAACCAAAGACTGTAAAACAATGTGCTGGGCTATCTTTTTTACTTTGTGTAAAGATCAATGGCCTATAATTACCAACTTGTAGTTCTTCATCCCTTTATCTTTTTCACTCACCCCTCAGCTCTCCTTTCATCTGGCAGCTGTCAAAATCGTCTCTATATCTATGAGTCTGTTTCTGCTCTGCTTGCTTATTTATTCAGTTGTTGATAGATATGTATTTATTGCCATTTTATTGGTCATGTTTCTTGTTCTTCTTAAAGAAGACCCTTTAACATTTCATATAATACTGGTTTGGTGGTGATGGTAGTTGTAGAACAGTCATGGGGGTGTAAAGGACAGCATAAGGAATATAGTCAATAATATTCTAATAACAAAATATGGTGTCAGATAGGTGTCAGATTTATCAGGCTGATCACTTCATACGTTATGTAATGTCTAATCACTGGGATATACATTGGAAACATAATAATGAATAGCAACTGTAATTGAAAAGTAAGAACATGATTTAAAATAAAAATGATTAAAATAAATAAAAAGATAAATGGTATGTTATCTGAATATTTTAAAGTATCAGAAGTTGTATTAACTATAATTCTACACATCTCAAAGTATAATTTTCTATTCTCAGTTACTTCAGCACAATAAAGAAAAGAAAAATATACTATTAATATAACTAGTAGATAATAAAAATACATTTGTTAAAAATATCAGCATATAGTATGTATGAAACATTTAGTGCTATGGAAGCTAGTTAATTGTTATAGTTCCTTATAAAGGATTAAGATTGCATTGAAATCAGAAAAAGAACAAAGTGTTCCTAGAGATGGAAAACATTCAGATCATATGATGTAAGGAACTTCTATTTAAATAATATATTCAAAAATAAGTGGTTGGAGAAGAATTTCTAAGTGATGAAAAACATCTCCCTTCCCTCTGAAAGAATAAAGTAAAAACATTTAAGAATGGAGTCCTTCTCACTCCTTTTGTTCTTATTTCACTTTGTTCTTAGTATTTATTATGAAACCAGAAGTAATGAAAAAAGAGGCAAATGGATTATTTTTCCTGATTTGGGTGTTTGGAGAGAGCAAATCTATATCTCTGCTAAATAACCCTCTCCACCTCCTTAGTGAACTCACACCCTGATACAGCTGAGGGCCCACATCTGAATATTGGGAAGCCCTGCACTCCATTCCCAAGGGATCCAATGATAGCATTTTCCTAAATGTACTTGAAATGATGTGTGTCATGGTCAGGAGAGCATGAATACTGGTCAGTTGGGACTTCTAGGCAGAAAAGAAATTCAGTTCTCTCCTAGAGTTCATTTCCATTTCATGATGAACACTTTAAAATGCACATTCTCTATGTCTCTTGAATCATTGTATCTGCCACTGTTAGGATTTGCTTCATGAGATAACTTTCATTTCAGACTTCTACAGAGTCTGGTAGCAATGGATGTATTTTGAGAAAAAAAAATTGACGTTCATTTCTGGCCTTAGTTCCACCATTTAAAAAAGTGTCCTAGTAACCTCTTTTAGCATATCTTTCATGAAATTTATAGAAATCTATTTTGTCTGGTAATATATCTATATATATAAACAGGTAATATGCAAATTAGCTGTGCACCATGACCGGCTCAGGAGGAGGTTGCATCATGACCATTCAGGATGAGCTGCACGCGCAGATGGGTGGGAGGGGACTGCGTGTCACCCCCAACCCCAGCGGACACACACCAGGAGTCGGGGCTTAATCCGAGCAGCCGTGGCATGGCTCGGAGAATGCCCCCAGTGGGTGGCGGCAGCAGCCAGAGCGAATCAGCCCCAGTCCCAGATGCCTGGCAGTGGCTGGAGCAAAGCGGCCCGGGTCCCAGGTGCTAGAGGGAAGCAGGTGCCGGCAGCCAGGGGAAGGAGGGCGTATTCTTGCATTTATCTTCGTGTATCGGGCCTCTAGTAGATATATAACCATGAGCTTTATAACTTTTGGAATATATGTGAAAACTGTAAATGGATTTTCACCTAATTCAATGAAATCTGATGTAACTGTGAAAACTAATTTTGTTTTGTGTCTTTGTGACATATAAATCTTGAATTCTATGCAAAGTAGTTCTTTGGGACTGTGATCTTTATTGGAGATGAGCACAACTGTGACATGACACTATTTTTAATTGAAAAGGTAGGTGAAGAACTGGTCAGGAAAATCTAGAGGCTTACTCTGCTTCTTAAGAACTATCTGGAGGTATATGGAACCATAGTTGCCATTGATCTGTGACATTTTGATACTTCTTTGATGGATATTGTCATGATGCCTTTCTTGGTTAACTTACTTTGAATAGCCATGCCAACATTCATCAAAGCTCAAGCTAACTCTAATGTTTTATTCTAAGACTAGAGGCCTGGTGCACAAAAATTTGTGCACTCGGGGGGAGGGGAGGTCCCTCAGCCTGGCCTGTGCCCTCTCGCAGTCTGGGACCCCTCAGGGGATGACCACCTGCTGGCTTAGGCCCGCTCCCCGGGAGATTGGGCCTAAGATGGCAATCAGACATCCCTCTGGCAGCCCGGCAGCCCTTGGGGGATGTCCACTTGCCAGTGGGGAGCAGACCTAAACTGCAGTCTGACATCCTTAGTGCTGCTGAGGAGGCAGGAGAGGCTCCCACCACCACCACTGTACTGGCAGCCATCAGCCTGGCTTGTGGCTGAGCAGAGCTCCTTGCATGTGAGAGCGCCCTGGCCACCAGAGGGTAGCTCCTACATTGAGCGTCTTCCCCCTGGTGGTCAGTGTGTGTCATAGTGACCAGTCATTCCCAGTCCTTCTGCTGTTAGGGTCAGTTTGCATATTACCCTGTTACTATATAGGATAGAGGCCTGGTGCATGGGTGGGGGCTGGCTGGTTTTCCCTGAAGGGTGTCCCGGATCAGGGTAGGGGTCCCGCTTGGGTGCCTGGCCAGCCTGGATGAGGGGATGATGGCTGTTTTCAGCTGGTCACACCCCCTTCAGGGTGGGGGTCCCCAATGGGGTGCCTGGCCAGTCTGGGTGAGGGGCTGAGGGCTGTTTTCAGGCTGGCAGGTGACTGAAGCTCCCAACCTCTCCTTTTTTTCTTTTTTTTTCTTTTTTATTCTGGGATTTATTTACCTTCTATGGCTGTCACTGGAACTGAGAGCCGGCTCTAGCTCTGAGGCTCGGCTCCAGCTCTGAGACCCCAGCTGCTGAAAGCAGGTATCTGGGTTTGTTTGGCTTCTATAATTGAAACACTGTTGCAGATCCAGCTCTGAGGCCCGGCTGGCTGAAAGCAGGTTTCTGGGGTTTGTTTAGCTTCTATAATTGCAACATTGTTTTTTAGAGTGCAGCTCAGAGGCCGGCAGTGGCAGGCGGGGAACCTTGGCTTCCTCCATCACTTGAGCAAGCAAGCCTCCTGTTCTCTTCAGCTGCCTGACTGCCGGCCGCCATCTTGGTTGGCAGTTAATTTGCATATCGTCCTGATTAGCTAATGGGAAGCGTGTCGGAGGTATAGCTAATTACCATGTTTGTCTATTATTAGATAGGATATGTGCCCAGAAGGTATCTGGGTATTGGATAAGGACTTTCCTTTTTTGTAAAGGAGGAATTATATTTTGAAAAAGAGCACTGCAACTTTTCTAGATTTTGGGGGAAGCCTCACTAATGAGTGATGGCAAATAATATTCTTTTTTTGGGAGGTACATATTCTGGAGCATTCTATTCCATATCATTAATGTAATAGATTGTGATGTTTATTTATTTTACTCATAATTGAGAACAATGCCAAGGAGTAATGTAATCATAGTACATGAACCCACTCCTTCCTTTCCACATTCCTGTAGAGATACTTGAATTGTTTAGTAAAACATTTTCCTTTTTTAAGCTTTGGTGGTACATTTTTGATTAATAGTTTCTATGATGCTGCTTTTTGGCCCTATCCATGGATAGATGTAGTGATGTAAGTTAACGCTGTGATGTTTCCCTCTTCCACTTTAATAATATAAATAATGTCTAGAATCTCTGCCTCTGGAATATCTCTCTGACCTTATAGGACATTGGGAAATATTTCACTGGTGGACAACCATCTTAATGTCTTTTTAAACCCAGCTGGTGTTACTGTTGGAATATCTTACCTCTCAATAATTATGGTCAGATATGTGGTGCTTATTCTTTCCTGAGTCAAAGAACCACGGCTTATATTTACCATGGATTGTTCTCCACTTTTCATAGCTTTACCGTCTGGACAACCATATTATTCTGTTTGGTATCTTTGTGGAAAAGACTTTATTATACTTTGTTACCTCTTTCCCAAAACATATAAATATCCCCATTTTTATATAAATGGATTGAATATGTACATGAATATATTTCCCCTGCACTTTTCAGTCTAAGAAATATTTTAAAATAATTTTATTTATTTATTTTAAAAATATATTTTTATTGATTTCAGAGAAGAAGGGAGAGGGAGAGAGATAGAAACATCAATGATGAGAGAGAATCATTGATTGGCTGCCTTCTGCATGCCCCCTTTTGGGGATTGAACACACAGCCTGGGCATGTGCCTTTGATGGAAATCAAACCTGGGACCCTTCCATCTGCAGACTGACACTCTAGCCACTGAGCCAAACCAGCTAGCACCTAAGAAATATTTTGAAACTTCTTTCTCTGTTTCTGTGGAACAACTCCAAGTTCCTGGATATCATATAAGCATGGGAGTAAATGCCTGCCTATTATCTCTGCCCTGATGGACTTTGTTCTTACAGGTACCTGCTGAGACTTCTAGCCTGAAGGAGCATCAAGTCCCATGGAACATTGAATTTAGATAAATAATTTTGTGCACTTATGGTTTTCAATGCATTTTGCTTTGATTAGTGAAGCCATTATTTCTTTTCAACTTCTCTTTTTTCCCCCTGAAGCTGTACATTTTGAGCCAAAAAAACTATAAAAGTTAGAAAACAAAAATAGGCTTTTCTGTCACAATGCAAAGCATTGTTTAAAGAATACATACATGAGGTTATTTTAGTGTCTAAAACAAAACACCTCGTGGTTTTATTTCTAGTTAATTTACCAATTACAGAGATTGAATTATTTTACTTGTCATAAAAATATAATTTCCCCCTAATTCTTACATTATAAAGTTATGCCAAAGAAAGAGAAGGGGAGGAAAAGGGGTTCAAAATCAGATCATAAGATAATTTACTAACAGTCTTTCTATTTTATATTTCAACTAGTGGCCTGGTGCATGAAATTCATGCACTGGGGGAGGGGGGCGGGTGTTCCCTAAGCCAGGCCTGCACCCTCTCACAGTCCGGGATCCCTCAGCAGACATCCCTCTCTCAATCCAGGATCCCTTGTTCCTTACCACTTGGCTCACTGCCCATTAGCAGCAGGCTCCTTACCACTCGGCTTGCTATTCCTTAGTGCTGCTGCAGAGGCATGAGAGTCACACGCCACCGCCACTGTGCTCACCAGCCATGAGCCCAGCTTCTGACTGAGTGGCCACTCCCGCTGTGGGAGCGCACTGACCACCAGGGGGCAACTCCTGCATTGAGCATCTGCTCCTGGTGGTCATGGCTACTGGCTGGTTGTTACAGTCGTTCCGCCATAACAGCCGCTTAGGCTTTTATTATCTATACTAATATAAGGGTAATATGCTAATTAGACCAGGAGACCTTCTGGGAGACAGTCCGGATGTCCTTCTGGACAAAGCCATGATGGTTAGGGGCAATCAGGCCAACGGGGCGCAGTTGGGGGAGAGCAGGCCAGTGGGGGGGGGCAGTTGGGGGCAATCAGGCCAGCAGGAAGGGGTAGTTGGGGGAGAGCAGGCCGGTAGGGGGGGCAGGTAGTGGCGAGCAGGTCCATGGGGGGGGGGGCAGTTTTGGCCCAGCAGTGCAGCAGGGGGAGCAGTTTGGGGTGATCAGGTCAGAAGGAGGGTGCAGTTGGGGTGATCAGGCAGGCAGGCAGAGAGGTTAGGGGCGATCAGACTGGTGAGTGGTTAGGAGCCAGCAGTCCCAGATTGCAAGAGGGATACCCAGCTGCTGATTTAGATATCTAGCAGTCAGACATCCCCCGAGGGGTCCCAGATTGGAGAGGGTGCAGGCTGGGCTGAGGGACACTTCTCCCCCATGCATGAATTTTGTACCCTAGGCCACTAGTTTATATATATAAAAGCCTAAGTGACCATTATGACTGAACAATCAGATGACCAGCTGGTATTTATGCCATGCACTGACCACCAGGGGACAGACTCAATGCAGGAGCTGCCCTCTGGTTGTCAGTGCGCTCCCACAGCCTACCTCACTCAGCCAGCCTACCTACTGCGGTCCCTCCCCCAGCCAATCGATCTCAATCGGGACTGGGCAAGGGAGCCCTGATCTATCGGGAGGGACCCCATCTGTGCGCTAATTTCTGCACAGGGCCTCTAGTATAGATTATAAATACTTAAAAGAGCTCCTCTGTGCTATGTCATTTTTTAAAAGTCCCTGTGAAATTTATCAAGAAATAACTTTATATAGATTCATTAGACATAAATTATAGGAACATGCAAATATTTTAAAATATAAATAATTTAAGAATGAACACTCAGTAAATTTTATCTAAAAGCTTTAATTATTTAATCATTTCTTTAAAATATTGCTTTAGATGTGGAGCCTCATGGGTTAAAAATATGACTTCATAAAATTGATTATTAGATAAAAATATTATAATTAATGTTTAATCCTATATTTTCTTAAATTTACCTGAAATAATATTTCTTAGATTCTGTTAAAATAATAATTTATAACAAGTCAAATGTAATAAACATGTTTGTAGCATTTATTCAATTTTTATTTCAAATTCTGAAAAAAAATAAAACCTTTATCACTTACAGAATACTTTCAAATATATCATATTTTTTAATTTTACTCAATTTTTCTCATTTTATTTTTTCCCTTCCCTATGGCATTGTCTTTCCTTCTTGTGTAGTAATTATAAGCTTATACAATATTACAGAATACTTTTATACAGTGTTACATGTAAAATAAAATTTGCCAAATTGAGTCAGAGTCTGTGGAATAAATACTTACATTATTTTTTAAAAAATATATTTTCATTGATTCCAGACAGGAAATGAGAGGGAGAGAGAGATAGAAACATCAACCATGAGAGAGAATCATTGATCACTGCTTTCTGCCATCCCCACAATGGGGATTGAGCCCATAACCCGGGCATATGACTTGACTGGGAATGGAACCATGACCTCCCGGGTTCATAGGTCAATGCTCAACCACTGAGCCATGCCGACTGGGGTAAATTAATTTTTATTTCTAAAGATAAATATTAATTATTTGCCAAATTAGCTTTCTTAATTCCAAATGTTTTTGTATTATTGGAAAAAAATTTCCATTGGCTTTTGTGTAGTATGAATGTGGAAGAAGAAAAGGGGCTTTTTGCTTATTAAAAAAACTAGAGGCCCAGTGCATGAAATTTGTGCACGAGCAGGGTCCGAAGCCTGGCCGATGATCAGGGCCAATCTGTGGGGCAACCAGTGGGGCAATCGGGGGCCCTGCTGACACCCGCCTTGGCCAGCCTGGAGCCGCCTGCTCATCAGCCCTTCCCCCCGCCACCGCCTCTGGTTGCCTCCCTCTGCAGGGCGACCAGTGGGGCGATTGGGCGGGGCAGGGGCTGCTGGCACCCGCCTTGGCTGGCCTGGGGCCTGTGAGCTGGAGGCAGCTCCTGCATTGAGCATCTGCCCCATGGTGGTCAGTGTGTGTCATAGCGACTGGTCGTTCCACCAGTCCTTCCACCATTTGGTCGATTTGTATATTAGGCTTTTATTATATAGGGTTATTTATTATTTTTCAGACTCCCAGCAGTAATACAGTCTTCTTTGTTTCTAATGTTTTGATGATTATTTAGATAATCTGAATACCATTAATTCTCTATATAATGATTGTAATATTTCACTGTTAGACGCAGTGCTACTCAACCATTGTGTTTGTCATTTAGGGACATCATGGCCCATCCATAAGATGTATTACATATTATCTCATGCATATAAATTACTCATAAATTGAGAACTCTTTTATGATAGATTCTGCAACATAATTTTCCTTAATTCACTGGCTTTAACATTAGTATTTATCAGACTTAAAAACAGCAAGATTTTCTCTATAAAATAAATAAGTTCAGATGTAATTACAAAAAAATATCTTATAGGAATAAATTGCCTATGAAAAAATATTGATTTTTTTAAAGTTACTGTATTTTAATTATAAAATTTTCAAACTTTAAGTAAATACATATCTAATTTTTCTTAATATTGGCACATATAGCTTCAATAAAGCACCTGTCATGTTACTGCATCTTGCTTCTGTACAATTTAAGGTCATTCAGTTTTGATAGCTTAGAGCAAAGATTGATAACCCTTAATCTTTGTTAAGCTTCTTTATTGAAGACCATCAAGATTTAATTTTTTAAAATCTTACCACTTGGTAGATAAATGGCTTAGGAGTCCCATTCTTTTCTAACTTTCCTAATTAATCAAAATGTCATTTTGAGAGGGCATGGAATGAGAGAGGGTGTTTTTGGTTTTTTTAATCCTTCTACGCTAACTCTTACAAATATGTTTTTTATCAATGTCAACTCCCAGATAATGTCATCTGTGCTAATCCCTAAACCTCTCTACTCTAGTGCTTTAAATTGTCTTTTCTGTTGATTTATCAGACAAGTGACCCTGGCCTAACCCTGTCAGCTTTAGTTCAGAGAAACTCACAAAAGATAGGCCTCTGATCTGACAAATTGATTGGCTGCAAGGAACAGTTTAACTGGAAAAGGATCTCCCTAAGAAGTGATAAAGGCCTTTTATTCCCTGCTTACAGTTTTGGTATGTGGGCAGAATTTATAAAATGTCCCACAGGCGAAGGCAATATTATGAGTAATCTGGAAAGCTGAATATAAAGGGAAGCAATAAAAGGCCTACATATTTCTGGTTAATAATAGTTCTGAGAGTATCAGCAACTATATTTTATTTAAAAGCCTTTAAATGGAGGTTAATTGAAAATGATCATCCTAATTAGAAAACTAATGTTAAAATTCTCTTAGTGTTTCAAAGCTGACTTTAATGAGAGCATAATGATTAGGTATGAGGAAAATAAATTGCAATCTATAGAAAAGCTATTAATCAGATTATGGAACAGGTTAACTCAATGTCCTTGCTCTAACAAAGTTGTTGAATTACTTCTGTCCATGGCACTCTGTGTCTTGTCATATATTTTTGCTATTAGCAATCAACACTCTAGTAAATTTTTATCCAACAGAAGGTTTATTTTCACTCTAGAGGCTCAGTGCACAAATTCGTGCACATTGAAAGGAAATTAATTAGAAGAAATATTTTAATATCACTATTCACCCTTTCTCTATAATAGAAGTGTCAACCAAATTTATGATCAGCAATGACAGATGGAAACACACGTGAGCGATTGGCACCAGCGACAGCTTTCTATAGGGAGATAAACTTGTTTAATTAGACCTGCTTTCTGATTTAGCTAAACTTTTTCCAGACCAGTGAAGTACCCCAACTTCTTTTTCAGGTAATTGTCAGCAACACAGCAGTAAATATTAACACAAAGCAGATTATTATTGTAGATCATGCAGGGAGAACAAAGGGTAAAACATTTAACTGCAGCAGTGTTTGAATATATTGTGTGCAGTGAGAAAACCTGAAGTCACTGTCAAGGTCCACCATTTCTTACTTCTTTCCAGTCAGTTCAAGTTTCTAAACTTTCTAAATCTCTGTTTTCCTGCTAATGAAAAGAAAATAGGATTCTACCAAGTCTCCTATCTATCTACTCCAGGACTTCTGTGAGGATCAGATGAGGAACTTGAAAACACTGTACAGGCATTTGTTAAAGTGCAAAATGTTTGCACCTGGCTATAAAGCAAATCATGGTCCTGGGCTGAAGAAACTCCAAGGAGGCTAGTTGCTAGAGAGAGGAAGCCAGGCACTGTTATGTGATAGCATTACCTGGTGCCCACAGCCACCATTTCCGGGCTGGGCCGGGCTGTGGGCCACATTTTGCACCATGGGGTCTCGGCAGCGTTGGCTGCAATTTGGTGAGCTGTCGCTCCTGGGTGGTGGCAGGGCCTGTTTCCCACTTTGGGGAAGCCTAGTGTTGGTTTGTCCTCACCAGGTCTCTGATGCTGTTTCTTTGTAAATGGCCAGAGCACGTCACAGCAGCTCCTGCATTGAGTATCTCTGACTTCTGGTAGTCAGTGCGCGTCATAGCAACCGGTCAGATGGTTGGAGGGACACTTAGCATATTGTCTATATATATATCCCTCAGGTTTTAAGAATTTGATAATTTTTTAAATCCAGAAAGATATTAAACCAATATAATATCCAAGGGATTTATTCTTCAGAATACTTGGCTATTTCAATTATATTATGCAGTAAGATTAGGACTATTCCCATCTTTGTTTTCCCTTGGCATTTCTTTCCTCGTTACCTTCATTGTACTTTTCACCCCTCTTTTTGCACTCTTTCATTTTTTCCTATACTCCTGCTTCATAAAACATGTGTACTAAATGAACTGCAACCTGTATATCCCTTTGGTACCTGGGTACATTCATGATGACCTGTTTCTTTCTCATAATGTATGCCTATCTGAGTCCAAGATTGAGGATGGAGAAAATGATTATACCTTTTAATTGACAGAGCTGCAGCATCAATTTAACATTGTAAAATGATAGCATATATGTTCTTAGTCCTCCCTCCTTCCTGGAATATGGATGTGGTGACTAAAAACAGGAAAAGTCATCCTGATGTCAGACAGTTAAAATAATGCATAATGGTGACATCAGAATTGAGAGTTTAGCTGTGCAACAGCAAAGTGTACATGGAAAATCCTGTGCCTATCCTAACAGCCATCCTAGGACTGGCATGACTTTGTATGTTTCCATGATAGTTAGTCTTTACTGATTTCTATTTTTATTCTAATTTGGTTCTCTGGCCTTTCTGGCAAACATGTTATCCACATGATCATTTTATGTTTCCTTCTATTACTACAAACTTCATTTAGAGTAGATTTGCATTATTGGCAGATGCCCAATCAATTGTTTTTAGATGAGAGAAACAAAGACTCTAAATTGACAGACTCATATTTTGAGGTTAGGTCTTTGGGATGGTGTTGAAGATGCTTTCCAAGAGTGAATAGATGTCCATTACTTGGAATTACAAAATCTGATCTTTTCAATGGCTATTTTAAACTAATTTCCAAGCCATTAAAAAATATTATAAACAATACAAAAATAAATTTTTTACATAGTACCTAGCATAGGCATACATACAATAATTTTTCATTAATTTTTTGAAAGCTTAGCAATTATCAATCTATAAATTTGCTTAGTATTTTCAAGTTATATATAAGAAAAATGGTCAGAATAACTTAATAGGACTCTTTTAAGCCATACTTTAAATGAAATATCTGAAGATATCTGGACAACTTACTGATATTTGGTCAATAATTCTGTTTTAAAATATTTTATAGTTTATTTTAAAATTTGATATGCTCATTGATTTTTTTCTAAAAATTCACCACTTTTTAGAAATTACCTAATATTTATAACGTTATTTTCAGGTTTATTAAATTAATCTCCACTTCTAGGAAAACTAATAGTGTAGCAATGTGAACCCTTGGCAAACTTTACATTTAATTACCTAATCTCATATTAGTCATAATGTTTTCTTTTGAGAGTAATGCTGGATATTGGTTTGACAAAGAGTATAGAAAAAAAAATTAAAAGTAAAATAAGCAAAATGAAAAATAATCTCATTATATTATTTGATCTGATCAAGAAATAAGGAGATTTTCAATTATGCTTAGCATTTGGAAATATTATACACAAGAAAACAAGGAAATGAAAACACTCTATAGCTAACAGGATATGACCCCTGAACATACTTTCATGCAAAAGCTTATGTTAGATTTTTTTCCTTTACTTTGCTGTATTAGATGGAGTTACTTAGTTTAACTTTCAAGGTTCAGGGTTAAGGAGGAGGATAAATGTGTAGAGCATGACATTGAGATGGTAAATCAAGAGTTGTTACACTGCTGGGAGTCCTTGTCTACTAAACATCCCACTTACTGTTGAAGCGAATTTCACAAAGACTTCACCATTTGACTTTGGTACTACGGAAATGGAAGATGCTACTGTCTAACTGCCAACATTCACATACCCAGTGGTTTCTGCATCTTCCCAAAATAACGACAAAAGAAAAGGATCCCTGGGCATATAGCCGTTGGGGAGAATCACATATATGTACTTTGGAGCTGAAAAGAACAAACTAGAACACTACAAGCTGAGATTGTGGGAAATGTTCAACTCTGTTGAATATATACATTTTAGAAAAAAGTGCTTTTTTGTGGATTTGTTGTAAATAACAATAACACTTTTATTCTTAAAAGAATAAGCTTAATTATTTTAATTAGTGTACTTTGAATGAGGGTTTCTTTAAGACTATTTTTTAAATGAGGGTTTATATGTAAATGAAACTCTTCTGTATTGGGACCCACCTAAGTGAACACTTAATTGCCCCTCTTTGACTTCTTCCATTTTTCTCCTGCTACTCAAGACACCTGTGTAGTTGCAGGTTCCTCCCAGTCCCAAGATATTATAACAAGAGTATGTAATTTCTTTCTAGAAATCCTATATATTTTGTCCCAATTACACAATTGCTTTAAATAAAAATTATAGTAATAATAGTAATAAAATAAAATAAGAATATTTTCTTCATGTTACCTTACTCTAACATTCAGCTGAGACCTAGAGACATTGATATTCTTTAAAAAAATTGATTGTGAAGATTCTCTTTTGTTTATAAATTCTACTATAACTTTTTAAATATACATATCTTAACAAATATGCTATGATAAAAAAGAATATTAAAATGGTAGCATGGCTTGTCAGATAATTTTATTGAAAATGCTGCAAAATCCCTTTATAAAATACTATACTTTTCTTTTTACACTTTTTTATTAGACCACCTGTCAAATCAAATTTTATATGCAGCAAGGTATGGAGTATATCTAGATTTAGTAATAAAGCCTAAAACATTTATTCATTGACAACCTTGTTGTGAAAAAATCTTCTGCATGTCAGTCATTATGACAGTAGTTTGGGCTATAAAACTCTAACAGTATTTTATGAAATTTTAAAATATTTCAATATATATTTATATGAAGATACATTTTTATTTCTTTAATATAAAATTGAATAACCAATCTTTTCAAAAGTAACTTTTAACCATTTTAAAAGCACAGGAGTTAAAACACCAACTAGACACTTTGTTTGTTTTTTAATCCTCACCTTAGGATATTTTTCCCAATACTCTTCAGAGACAGTGGAAAGGAGGAATGGAGAGGAGAGAAAGAGAGAGAGAGAGAGAGAGAGAGAGAGAGAGAGAGAGAGAGAGAGAGAGAAAGAGAGAAACATCAGTGTGAGAGAGACATATTGACTGGTTGCCTCTGGCATGTGCCTTAACTGAGGGCAGGGAGCCAACTGCAACCCAGGTATGTGCCCTAGACCAGGAATCGAACCAGGGACACTTCAGTACTTGGGCAGGAACTGTAACCACTGACCCACAACAGCCACTACTAGACACTTATTTTTAAAGGTAAATTCTTAAACATATTTCTCTCCCACTAATTTTTTTAAAGAACTAGCATTTCAATATACTTTAAACTATTTAAAATTTACACTTTATAAGCTCTATTTTTTACATATTTCTATCTGAAATTGATATGATTTTAAAGCCAAATGGGTTATTTTCAGCAGAGAATGAAAGGAGAATTTTCACTTTAATCCAAGCCATTTGCTTCATGTAATATCAATGTATACATGACAGTGTTAGCAAAGATGTTGCCAAACATGCTATTATATACAATAAAGAAAAGGAAAAGTACAAAATTGTTTTATCTGTTTATTGGCTGAAATCATCACAGCTAAGAAAGTCTTTTGGAGTCCTCCTTCCTGAATGCTTTTAATGTAGCTGCATGCAACAACTTCTTACAGTTTAATTATAATCTTGTACTTCTACACATGGGAGAGTTTTACAGAGAAAGGATAATTAATTCTGGGGCTCTTCATTATCTTTTAGGTTCACATAAGAATGCATCCTGTTCTCTAACAGATTATAAGACTGATTCTTTATAATTGTGCTTTAAAATGTATATATTTGTTCTCTCATTTTAAATCAGTCTTGGGATATTTAACAATGCTAGTTTCACATTCCACTGGAAGGGAAAACACAAATAGCTCTGCTATCCAGAGTTTTGCCCATGACATGTTTCCTAACAAGTATTGTCATGTCAAATATAAGTGGATTTGGCTTTAGGAAATTAGTCACGCTGCTTTACTATTTACCTGTGAAAATTGAGGTCCTGGGTTCACATAACTAAATGAATTCTCTGAGTTGCCATGTTATATCTAAATGGGCTTCTTAGAAACAAAAGATAGTTTTGCTTGATGTATAGTATGTAATTCCTGAACTAGAAACAGCATAGCTTTGAAATGTATAAATTTACCTGCCTAGTGTGGCTCAGTGGTTGAGCATCAACCTATGAACCAGACGTCATGGTTTGATTCCCGGGTTGCAGGATAGATCCTCAGTTCGGGGGAGTGAAGGAGGAAGCTGATTAGTGATGCTCTCTCATCACTGATGTTTCTATCTCTCTCTCCCTTCCTCTCTGAAATCAATGAAAATATATGTTTTTAAAAATGTATAAATGTATGTAAAAATGGATTTATAATAATAATTTGTCAACCAGTTTGCTGTTATTTATCTATGGGTCAGAAAGTGTTTATTCTTTTACAACTGGAAAAATTTAAAACCAGCTTTCAGTTGTTTAGATTTAACTTTAGATTTTTATTTTATTTTATTTTTTAATATATTTTATTGATATTTTACAGAGAGGAAGGGAGAGGGATAGAGTTAGAAACATCAATGAGAGAGAAACATCAATCAGCTGCCTCCTGTACATCCCCTACTGGGGATGTGCCCGCAACCAAGGTACATGTCCTTGACCAAAATCAAACCTGGAACCCTTCAGTCCACAGGCCGATGCTCTATCCACTGATCCAAATAGGTTAGGGCTAACTTTAGATTTTTAAAGTTGTTTTTGACAGATGATTTCTTAAAGGAGCAGCAACTAAAGTAAGAGCAAACTTGTATATGCATAGCTCTTGATGACTTAGACATTTAACAGATCCTCCACAGGAGAGACACCTACAAATTATGATATTTTTGCATATTATCTAATGTACATTACAGCTAAAACTTGAACCAATTCACATGTTCTGAAAATCCTATTACATTAATACAATGAAATACAAAAATATTAAAAATACTTTCAAAATTATTGATCCAAGTTCCCTTGACATAAACTGATTGCCTTAGATCTGATTAACTTACTAATATATAGAAAGATTACCATTGCTAGTTGTACCTGAAAGTTATGGTTGGTACACTTTTATATGTTCTGGTATCTTCATGCAGTTTTTTAGAACTTATTTTCATAAATTCGGTTTCTAGTAAAATGTTTATGAAACAGTGTAGCTGAAACTGACCTTTTGAATACATCTCATATAGACACTTATCTCCTATAAAAACCAAATATGAATTTATTTTATTCTTAAAAAATCTCAAGGAAATGAGATGTGTACAATTCTTCTAGGTAAATACATACAGGTTTCTGAAGAATTTTTTAAAATAAAAATATATGGACAAGTCTTATTATACCTAATGTGATCTCTCAGTTACAAGGTAGAGTTCACATAAATAATTTGTGAATAAATCAAGCAGCCTTAATTTTTCTGTCAGCACAACTCAAGGAGAAACACAAAGACTGTCCCTATAAAAAAGGCACATACTAGATCAAAAGCCATTGCGTGACTAGTTCTCCCTGGGGCGTGCGATGCTTAGCTAAATGCTGAAGACACTTGACGGCCATGGGAACAGGATGGAGTAGGGGAAAAAATGTAGTTAAAGGTAGAGACAGTGATGTAAAATTCAAACCTTTAAGTTTCTCAAAGGTAGGAATGTGAATTGCTATCATAAATAATAACATGCTGGCAGCATATCTTGTTCTTCTAAATTAGCATCAATGTGGAATCAAATTAATAACACAAACAAAACAAAAATAAATCTTTCCTTCTCACTAGTTATGCAAAATCCACTGATTTTACATAAATAACCACAATTTTCTGCATACTTATGCTCAGCTATCAACTTTTAATGGAATTAAAATAAACTGCAGAACAGACATATATTTAAATGCAAAAACAGAATTAATTTTCTTTCAAGAAAGAAATGATGACTTATATTCACTATTGTCACAAAGCCATTTTTCCCTTTAGCATTTATCAAGTTATGTTATATTTTGAAATACTAGTGCAACACTGAGGAAGACAGTAGATCCCAGTCAGGTGGTTTGAGTGCAGCTCTCAGCTCCACAACTTTCTAGGTGTTGCTTGAACTGGGACACGTGAATGAAAGCTTCAACCTACATTTCTTCATAACGGCATGCTATGATGGACTGTAGGTGAAGACTGAGTGAATTTAGTAGCATGTTCCCAGGAAATAATCAACAATATGTAAATAGTGGCTATAATCACCAGAGTTTCTTTTATTTATGTAGAAAAACATGCATATATCACATAAATGAAAACTCTTTTAAACTTATCTTTTTAAAGTTCTCTTTGTTTGTTTGTTTACATCTTACCACTCTCCTGACTTGTGTTCCCAGTAGTATTTAATAATAGGGTGTATCCCACCCTATTTTCTTCATTAATTTAAAATTCTGTTGAAGTTTATATCATATATACATCAAGTTTTCCAGTTTTCCAAAAGTAGGATTGTGCTACATTTTTTTTTCACAAATTCCTGAAAATTCCTCTAGGTCATCTGAGATAGGTCTTATATATTATTTTAAGGACTGCATAATATTTTCTGGAATATAAATAATTGAGTCAGTCCTTCATTGAAGACTGAACATTCACTTGATTTTTAGATTTTATTATATCTGTTATAATATTAGATACTAAAATATTTAAATTTTAATAATTTGTGCTTTAACTTCTATGAATAGTGTTTTTGTTCTTTATTTCATTCAATTCTGCTCTAAATTTATTATTATTTTTTTTTTCTTTTTATGACTTTGGCCTGCTTTTGTTCTTTTTTTTTTTTTTCTAGTTCTTTAAGATGATAGGTTTGTTTTTTTTTTTACTTGGGATTTCTCATCTTTCTTGAGACAGGCTGGTAATGATATAAACATTCCTCTTATTTTTGCTTTTGCTTCCTCCAGAAGATTTGATGTCATATTGTCATTCTCATTTCTCTATATATCTTTTGATCTCATCCTGTATTTCTTCTTTGACCCCGTCATTTTTTAGTAGTATGTTGTTTAATATTCACATATTTGTGGGTTTCTTTACTTTCTTTTTGCAGTTGATTTCTCGTTTTAAAGCATTGTGGTCAGAGAATATGCTTGGTATGATTTCAACCTTCTCAAATTTGTTGAGGCAAATTTTATAACCCAACATGTGGTCTATCCTTGAGAATGTTCCATGTGCACTGGAGAAAAGTGTATAATATGATGTACTGGGGTGAAAGGCTCTATAAATGTCAATTATGTCTATTTGGTCCAATTTAAGGCCAAAAAGTCTTTATTGATTTTTTATTTGGGTAATCTATCTAGAGCTGTCAATGAAGTATTTAGTTCCCCTACTGTGATTGTGGTTTTGAAAGTTTCTTCCTTTGGTTCTGTTAGTAGTTGCTTTATATATTTCAGTGCTCTCTGATTGGGTGCATATATATCGAGAAGCATTATGTCTTTTTGATGTAGTGTCCCCTTTATCATAAAATATCTGTCTCTTGTTACCTTTGTTATCTTAAAATCTATTTTGTCAGATACAAGTATGGCTCTCCCTGCTTTTATATGGATGCTATTTGCTTGAAGAAACATTTTTCACTACTTCACTTTGAATCTGTCTTTATTTTTGTCGCTTATATGTGTCTCCTGACATCAGCATATGCTTTGTTTCTTTGTGTGTTTTTTTAAATCCAATCTGTTACTCTGCACCTTTTTATTGGTGAATTCAGCCCACTTAAATTTAGGGTAATTATTGATGTATGAGGATATCCTATAGTTATTTTATCTTTTGTTTTCTGGTAACTCTATACCTCCATTGGTTCTTTTCCTTTGCTATTTTGCCTTTTTTGTTGTTATTGTTGTCTGTTTGTTTGCTAATACTCATTGGAGGATGTTTTCCTATTGGTTTTTAGAGAGAAAGGTAGAGAGGAAGGGAGAGAAAGCGGGGGAGTGAGAAAGAGAAAGAGAGAAACATTGATGTGAAAGGACACATGGATTGGTTGCCTCTTGCACACCCCCCAATCAACTAGGGATCAAACCTGCAACCCAGGTATGTGCTCTTGACCAGGAATCAAACTCACAACACTTAGGTGTGTAAGCCTATGGTCTAACCACTGAGAAACCCGCCAGTGCTGTCTGTTGCTTTTGTTTGGGGGTATTCGATACCTCTTTCCTCAGCTTCCTCTTTTTTTTTTTTTAGTTATGTGTCTCAGTTTGTTTCTTTGTGTGTATGGTGACAATATGAAAAAAGAGGTTTCATATACACAGTAGTTCCTTTACTTTAGAGTACATCTGATCTCCATTCTCCTCTTCAAACTCAGATCTTTACCCCCTCTGCTTTTATGTTTTGTTGTCACAAATTACCCCTGTTTATGCTGGAAATTTGTTGGTGATCTTACTCATAATTTTGTGACCTTTTGTTCATTGTTTAAGGTAGAATAACCCACTTTAGTATTTCCTGCAATGGAGGTCTTCTGGTGATAAATTCCCTTAGCTTCTGTATGTCTGGAAAAGTCTTTATTTTTCTTTCATATCTAAAGAATAACTTCACTGGATATATTCTTCTTGACTGATGATTTCTGTTTTTCAGTAGTTGAATATTGCTTCCACTCTTTTCTAACTTGTAGAGATTCTGCAAAGAATTCCAATGATAACATAATGGGCTTTCCTTTATGGGTTACTTTCTTCTTTTCCCTGGCTGCCTTGAGAATTCATTCTTTGTCATCAATTTTTGACAGTTCTAATACAATGTAACTTGGAGAAGGCTTTTCTGGATTGAGGATATTAGGTGTTTTTTTTGTTTGTTTTTTTTTACTTCTTGGATTCAAGGATATAGCTCTTTCCATAGGTTTGGGAAGGACTTGTCAACTTTTGTTTGAAAAGACTCTCCATTTCCTCATTCCTCTCGTCTTCTTCTGGTATGCCCATTAGTCTTATATTACGCTTTCAGATGGAGAAAGGTAGGTCTTACTTTTTCTTCATTTCTTTTCTTTCCTTTTCTTTTCTTTCTTTTTGTTTCTCTTTTCTTTCCCTTTTCCTTTTTCTTTCCTTTC
Source organism: Myotis nattereri (assembly GCF_964212035.1). NCBI lineage: Eukaryota > Metazoa > Chordata > Mammalia > Chiroptera > Vespertilionidae > Myotis > Myotis nattereri. The sequence continues at coordinate 83,567,915 of NC_138077.1, forward strand.
TTTCTTTCTTTCTTTCTTTCTTTCTTTCTTTCTTTCTTTCTTTCTTTCTTTCTTTCTTTCTTTTTCTTCCTTTCTTTCTTTCTTTCTTTCTTTCTTTCTTTCTTTCTTTCTTTCTTTCTCTTCCTTAACCTTTCTTTCTTTCTTTCTTTCTTTCTTTCTTTCTTTCTTTCTTTCTTTCTTTCTTTCTTTCTCTTCCTTAACCTTTCTTTCTTTCTTTCTTTCTTTCTTTCTTTCTTTCTTTCTTTCTTTCTTTCTTTCTTTCTTCTTTCTTTCTCTTCCTTAACCTTTCTTTCTTTCTTTCTTTCTTTCTTTCTTTCTTTCTTTCTTTCTTTCTTTCTTTCTTTCTTTCTTTCTTTCTCTTTCTTTTATGTTTAGGACTCTCTCTTCTTCCCTCTGCATACTTTTTAGATTTCTATCTTCAATATTACTAATTTTTTCTTCCTTCTGGTCAGCTGTATTTCCTCTGCTTGCTAGTTCATTCTTGATCTCTTTTATTGTGTTCCTCATGTCTAGAATTATTTGGTTCTTTTATAGTTTCAATCTTTTTGGTAAAGAACTGGGTTTGTTCATTTATTTGGTTTCTGAGTTCATTTAATTGCCTATTTGTTTTCTGGCATCTCACTGAATTATTTCAGAACTGCAATCTTGAATTCTCTGTCATTTAAATCACATATTCCCATGTCTTCAGTTAATTTCTGGAGTTTTTTCATTTTCTTTTTTAGTTGCCTCATTACTTTGGTCATTCATGGTATTTGATGAATTTCCTCTCTGTCTAGGCATCTATGTGTTAATTTCACTTCTCTAGTGGATTGATAAGAAGTCTTTCTATTATTTTTTAGTCCATGATGCTGAATAACAAGTTTTTTTTTTGGCTCTCACATCCTTTCTGGCTCTCCATATCTCTGTGGATAATAGGAATTAGCTTGTGTTCCCTGGGAAGGTGGGTGCCTCCCCTATGATCCTGTAATTCCAGTCAAAAGGCACCAATCCCACAGGGGAACATGGTGAGCAATGAGGCTCAAAATCAGTGAAATCCCAATGCTGTCCCCACAGCCAGATGGTGTGAACAGTGTAGCCTCAATGTATGTGGGAGAGGTGAGCTGGGGAATCCTGATGCCTTCTTTGTTGCTTTTCCCTCCCAGCAATGGCAACCAGCAAATTCTACTGCATTGCCCCCAACCCCCCACCCCCCGCCCCCTGCACCTCCACACAACCCTGGGATTAGTCACAGAATGAGCCCTTCTTTTACTTATGGTAAAAATATTTCTATAGTACCAGTTCTTGGGTTTACAGATAATGTGCTCTGCAACCCAACACAAAGGGTGGGGTTGGGGGAGGGGGCAAGGTCTAGGAGGTTAAGGGAAGGTGACCAGTTCTCTGTGGCTTTGTTCCTCTGTTTGGAATGCCAATTGCCAGACTACCAGAACTCTGTGCTTCATCCCTGCCTTGGTCACTATGCTCAGCTGCAGCTCATACTGCCCACTCCTGCAGAAATGCTTACTAAAGCTCTTTGCTCCATCTGGCTGAAGGGAATGCCAATCACTACTTGATTCCTCCCCTCTCTGGAGCCCCAAGTGAACTCTGGGGGCAGTGTCTATGACTCCTCTGAGCTCTTCTCCCTTCTCATCACCCCAGTTCCTCCCCTTTGACCACATTTGTATGTTTCAATGCACCAATCTCTCAGATGTGTTTGCATTGAATGAGGAATCTTTTATTGAATTATAGCTGTTCAAATGGAAATTTTAAGGGGAGAAACCAAGGGGAAATCTCACACTGCCATTCCTCTGAAGTCACTCCAAGGATTTTATTTTAATACCAAGTATTTAATTTTCCAGAATTTCCTTATGCAAATAGTTATTGCTAGCTTCAATCAACAATGAAAACAACTTATATAATGTTCACTTTTATGAAGGTAATTTGTATTTAAATGTTATAATTTGATAAAATAAATACAATTGTGAGAAAAATTACATAATAAAGTAACTGTATTAACCTTTAATTACTTATAAACTGTTTCTACATTCATTTTATAGCATTAGCTAGAGGCTCAGTGCATGACATTCATGCATGGGGGAGGGGAGGTGGGGATGGGGGCCTTTAGCCCAGCCTGTGCCCTCGCGCAGTCCTGGACCCTGCGAGGGATGTCAGCCTGCCGGCTTAAGCCAGGGGAGTGGACCTAAGCTGGCAGTTGGACATCCCCTGAGGGGTCCTTAATGCTCTCACAATCCAGGACCCCTTGCTCCTTATCACCTGCCTGCAGCTGCTGCACTCACCAACCATCAGCCCAGCTTTTGGCTGAGCGGTGCTCCCACTGTGGAAGTGCACTGACCACCAGGAGGCAGCTCCTGCATTGAGTGCCTGTCCCCTGATGGTCAGTGAGTGTCATTGTTCCACCATTTGGTCTATTTGCCTGTTAGGGTTTTATTATAGGATAGTATTTAATTGAAGGTTGTATTTAAATTGCCATCTAGAAAAATTAATTTTTAAATGTACCATTTTTTGTTTAAGAGCTTATGGAACTAAGTGCATATAAAATAAGCGTGCCTGTGTATGTATGTGTGTATGTGTATATACATGTGTGTGTCTAGTAATAGCGATAATATAAAATTTGAATTATTAGAAAATCATTAGCTCCTTTTATCAAGTGATTTTTCATTTCATGTTATTTGTATGTTTTTTTAGATATGCTAAATTGATTAAAGTTTCTTTTGGTAACTGCATAGAGTTTCATACAAGAAGAAATAATAGATGTCAGCAGAAATTAAAACAAGTATTAAAATTAATATTTTAAAACTTGAATGTTATCATCATTGGAAATACATTTTATAGAATTCTGAAATATAAACATGTTACTGTGACCATATACCAGGGTATTTTTTATACCTAAATTCCCCCTCCCCAAAATATCTGTTGCTCTTCTTTTTTACTTACCTATTGTTTAATGATATAATCTCAGAAGGCAAAACACTTTTCTGAGATTTCTAGTATTTTTATTTTTTATTTATTCATTATTCATTACATAAATGCTTACTGAAAATAAGTTCTGTGATAATTTTTGGAAACATAATGGGTGACCAAGACATAAATGACCAGTAAGCATAAATTCTAAAGGACTGGACAGACAATGAAAAATATATTTTATAATATGAAAAAGGTTATGGAAGAAGTAAACATTGTTACCATACCATATAGGAGAGAGATCCTACTTAATATGGACTTACTCAAAAAACTCCCTACAAAGAAATAAGGAATAGAAGATGTGTGGAGTTGAACAGGCTCAACTTTCTCGATCTTTCAGGAGGAAATGGCCCATAAAAGCCCAAAATAAAGACAGAAATATTAGATAAACTGGAGCAATAGGATAAATATAAGTATCATAACTGAAAAAAAAGTGTAAAGAACTGGAAGTAATTTTTTAACCTAAAATGGTAAACTGTGTAAAATGTATATATGGACATTTTGATTTTTATCATAAAAGCAGTGTGATATAATTGATAGAAAAGATATACTCAGACTTACACTATTCATAGCTCCCAGTCAACAGTATGGAGAATGAAATAGAATCAGTAAGAGTGGATTATTTACTGTGGAAAACAGAGAAAGCATATCATGTTTTTAATAAGTGAGAAGCAAAGATTGAACTGGAATGCAAAGGTGAATTTCTGGGTTCTGGTCCTGATGGATGCAAAGAATGAAGCCACAGACAAAAGGTGATAGGTGAAAAGCACAGAAACTTTATTGCAAGCAGACACCACCTCTATAACCTAATTCTAAATTCTAAGCCTAAGACTCTGTCCCTCCTGGGTGGACAGAAGGCCCCTGAGAAGGGTGACCACTGCTTTGTTTGCCTTGAGGCAATAAATAGGCTGCAGTTCTTTGTCTGAACCTGACCCCTTCTTATTGGTCATTCTGCTGCATAGAACTAGTTCTCAAAGCTCAACGCCCACGTGGTGTCCCCCATCTTCTATCCCCCTTATCCTGTTGGTTAGAGTCACTTTTGGTTTATCTTATAGCTCTCCCAGTTGTGCTGGCAGAGAAGGCCTTATCTGATGGCCCTCCCAGCTACTCAGGTCAGGGCTGCTTTTGGCCTAACTTTAATTGCTCAGGCCAGAGATGCCCCTGTTTATGGCTGTCTTAATTGCACAGGCCAGATATATTTCTATTTGCCTGTGCAATTTCTTTATTCTCTGTACAAGTAAGATAAACACCCTGTAGTCTTCAATTCTCCATTATGTATACCTTCCCCCATAGAACACTCTTATTTCTATGGCTCCTTAAACCTGCCTAATTAAGCTAGATGCTAACCATTTCATAAGCATTAGTCTCTCTATAGGTAGATGGACCTCTATTCTCTCTCTCTCTCTCTCTCTCTCTCTCTCTCTCTCTCTCTCTCTCTCTCTCTCTCTCTCTCTCTCTCTCTCTCTCTCTCTCTCTCTCTCTCTCTCTCTCTCTTACCTACAGAATGATAATTACATTTTAACTACAGAATAAATATTATAATTTATCTAAAGAGTTATATAATGTTTATTATTATCTATAGAAAAATGTACTAGTAAATATCAAAATGCACATCATCTTTAAATTGTAGAACAAAATTAACTGTCATTTTGGATTTACCTAGGCAGGAAGTTTTGAAATTGAAATACATGGATAAGTCAGCTTTCCAATAAGATTTGATTTTGTTCTAATTTAAGTTTATGATTAATCCATTAACTATCACTCATGCCACTCATGTCAATGAATACAAAGCAGAAAAATTGTGTTAACTACATTTAATTTTAAAATGCATGCAGTTTCTTTTAATCCTACAGTTATTTTCTCAAAGATACTTTGACATTTTGACAAATTTTTGGCATGATTTCTATTTCTCTTGCAAACAAAATGCATTTCATTCTAATAATTGGTCATTTTCTTCCAGATGTCAATCAGTTTTGTTTAAAGCCTCAGTTATTTAATTCAGTGTCACAGGCACTAACTTTTTCTTTCAATTTTATCTGTACAGCTTCAAAATAAAAATGACATTTTATGGTATTTTAAATAACAACACCTCATAATTAAAATAAATATAGTCAATTGTGCTATAAATTTTTTAAATAGTCTCCAAATGTATTGTCTTTTTAAAACAGTTACTTCCTAGGTAATTCCTTAATGTTAACAATATGCATCAAATATGATGCACTTACTAAGTAGTAAAGATACACCCATACTTAACTTGAATAGTTCTGATATATATCCTAAACTAAGTCTGCTGCTTTTCATAATTTTGATTAAAATGCATAATACTATTTTATTTTTTGTGTACTTTATTTTTATTTATCTTTTATTAAGGTATTACATATGTGTCTTTATCCCACCATAATCCCCCCCCCCCCCGACCTCCCCAACTCATGCCCTCAATCCTCTCATGTCTGTGTCCATTAGTTAGGCTTATATGCATGCATACAAGTCCTTTGGTTGGTCTTTCCCCCTTAGCCTCACCCTCTCCTGCCTTCCCTCTGGGGTTTGACAGTCTGATCTATGCTTCTCTGTTTCTGGATCTGTTTTTGTTAATTAGTTTATGTTGTTCATTATATTCCATAAATGAGTGAAATCATGTGATATTTGTCTCTCTCTAACTGGCTTATTTCACTTAGCATAATGCTCTCCAGATCCATCCATGCTGCTGCAAATGGTAAGAGTTCCTCTATAATACTATTTTAAAGTATTTTATGTATCATGCATATTTATAAATAAACTTTTAAAAACCAATATTGTATTGAAAGTCACTAAAATTAACATATTTTACAGCACAATTACTCTTATGTATGTTATTTTAGTTTTACTGCTTCTCCCCTTCATTGGGATTATGAAGCCTAAATAATTTTTATTTACACATTGAACAGCATAGTCAACATTCTTGTTTCACATTCTTGTTTCCTGTTGTATCTGAGTTGCTTATTTATCCAGTGTCATCCTTGACAATTTTTTATTTAAGAGTTCACAATGATTTCATACTGTGTCTAGGTTTAAGTGTCTTTCACACCATTGTAGACCTATTCACCAGTTATGAGGTCCTCACCACCTTACATTACTCACATATTTAACTGCAAATGTGACTGAATTTTCCAAAAATGATAAACCAGTTTTAATGTGAACAGGTCTTAATAAAGTTTTTCTAAATTTTAATGTTTCTTATCATTGAATTTTTTAGAACTCAATGGCAATGTGTACTTTAGATCTTGAAGATGACTACGCAAAGCAAAGATATCCACATATCAGACATCTACAGTAATAAAAGAGAAAGATGCAAATTGACCATACCTTTGTGACACCCACCAGCTAATCAGTAGTGAGTATGCAAATTAACCCAACAAAGATGGCAGGTGAATTTGCATATGCAGGCACCAATCAGCCGGGGGTGTTCCGCACTGCCCCAGCTGCTCCAGGCCTCTGGGCAGCATGGGAAGGCGGAAAGGCAGCTCTGGCCAGAGCAAAGGCAGTGCCGGCAGTCAGGGGAAGGAAGGCCCATTCTTGAACGAATCTTCGTGCATTGGGCCTCTAGTCTGAAAATAATAATCTTTGAATATGAAACAAAATAAAATATGAATTAAAAGAGTGACAGTAAGTAGAGCAATGTAAATTGTTAATTCTTTACATTTTATTTAATTCATAAAATAATGTCTTGTAACCTACTTGTATACATGCATTACTCTATAAATGTGTTGTCAGGAACACTTGAAATGTAGTTAGTGCTCAAAGAAAGGAATTTTCAATGTTATCTTATGTTAATTTATTTAGTTTAATTTGATGCTAAAGTTGTATTACATAGTTTTTGCAATCAAAACAACTTTATAGTTTTGGTATGACTGCACATCACCTTAACCATTGCATTGTGTGATAATGAGTACTGTGGTTTTTCATCCAGGTGGATTCGAAGAATGAAGCCACAAGCAAAAGGTGGTATATAAAAAGGTGGAAATCTATTGGGAACAAGTACACGTAGAAAGGGGGTACCAAAAGGGGTAACCCACTAAGCTCCTTTTTCCTAAGGTTTTATAAAGGCTGCAGTTCTTTGTTTCTTTTTTAAAAATATATTTTATTGATTTTTTACAGAGAAGAAGGGAGAGGGATAGAGAGTTAGAAACATTGATGAGAGAGAAACATCAATCAGCTGCCTCCCTCACACCTTCTACTGGGAATGTGCCCACAATCAAGGTACATGCCCTTGACCGGAATCGAACCTGGGACCTTTCAGTCTGCAGGCCTATGCTCTATCCACTGAGCCAAACCGGTTAGGGCAGCTCTTTGTCTCTTAATGCTGTTTTCCAATTGGTAGAGTATTAGCTTCAAAGCTCAAAACCAGAGGGGAGGATGGGGGTGCAATGGGGCAATAAGGACACATATGCAATTCCTTAATCATAGAAAATGATTTTCTTAATCAAAGAAAAAAAAATCCAAACCCACATGGTGCCCCCTCTATTTCTCTCCCTTCAGTGGTAGATTCTCTATCTCCTGTGAAAATCTGTTTCCTCTTTCTCCCACTTGTCAGCATTTCTCTGTCCTCTGTGAAAGTTCTTTTTTCTCTTTCTTCCCATCCCGTGTGGCTCTTTCCTATCTTCTGTGAATGGATGTCTTCCTTTCCCCTTATCCTGTGGCACCTTTTGTTCTCTGTGAACATATGCCTTTAGCAGCTCCAAGCCCCCACTTATGGGCTCCAAGCATCCTCCCCCATGGACCCTCTTTATTTCTAAAACTCCCTAAACCTACCTATTTTACCCTCTAAAACTCCTTTCAGCACATCACCATAACTATTGCATTGTATGATAATATGGTTGTATTATAGTGTTGTATCTGGGGCCTGTGTAGTTTTTAATATTCCATATAAACACATCACTGTTCTAGTAATTATCACTGTATTACTTCAATTTGAATTATTATTTTTAATATACAGATTTAATATTGTAATATGTTTATTTGAATATTTTGTGTAGACTTTACAGGTTAGAGGGATACTTAGTAAATTGTTACTCTTTAATATTGTAAGTACTTATTATTTACAAGAATTTATTATACTTAATTATAATGGAGTTATTTTTCTCATGTAAGTAAATATGGTCAGAATTATAAGTTTCAAACAAACTTTACTTCTGATACAGAATTAAGTAGGAATACAGAAGCTAGTACTACACAATTAGAGCATTAAAGCAGAAAGATACTAAAAGGTATTTTCAAATTTCATGATTAATGAAAATTGCATTAATTTGTGGTGGTAGGCAAAATGATAAAAAGGTATTTTATTAGTTGAGTTAAAAATCAATTGAAATAAAATATACAATGTAAAGGGACATTTTCAGCAAATATATAATGAATTAAATAAGAATTTTTTTCTCACCATTCAAAAAGAATAGATAAAATTATTTGCTTAAAGTTAGACCTAAATGACTTGTAGACAGTTTTAAAATGAGTTTAACAGAATAGTGTCTAGTAAGTTTGAGCAGCTATAAAACTGCATGAATATTGAATACAATTTTAAAATTTACTTTTAGATGGAGAAATGATTAAGAAATTATTACTTTAGTAATTGTAAACTTTTCATAAAACTATCATGAAAAGACCAAAAAAGGTATTTTACAAAAATGGATGATCTCAATTGAGCTATGAAACATTTGCAGAATACAAGGTTTTTAATAATAGCAACAATTAATTGATTAATTCTTTGAAGAAAATGTAAGTATTTTTAACCACTAGTGAGACATGAGATAATAGTTCTTAAATAATACTTTATGTTTTATTATATGAAAATGCTGTCAAAATGCCTACATTATTGAACTTAAATCATAGACATATTTGAATTTTTAATATATGTCAAAATAATCTGAAATATTATTTTCTATCGTCATGGGTTGTGTCCCAGCTATGTCAGACAAAATTCTAGTTTTATTGGAATTTTGAAACAAGTAAATGAGTTTCCCTGTTTGTTTTATTCCACTCTTAGCAACACATTGAAAATTTTGTGCTCAATTTTCTAAAGAAAGCCTAATGAAAACTGTCATAGATATTGTTCAGTTGTTAAAATCTTTTAGTATATGCATGCAAATGTATGTATCAATACCAGTTTGTGAAAATTTTGAAAGAAATAGACAATTAATTTAATTATCTTGTATTTATTGCGAACAGTTGTTGTTTGAGTGGCAGTGAGTTTCATGCAGATATATCCTACTGCAATGTCCAATTAAAGGTTTTGTTAGAGGAAAGTTTGGCAATATTCAATTACTTAAGACCAAAATGATTGATTTATACTTTCTCACCAATATCACAATGTACATAAATGAAGTAATGTGAAGCTTCCATGGTAGGAAACAGTCTTATTTTGTTACAGAAGACTGAAGAAAAACCAAGCAACACTTAGAGAAATGGAGTTACACTTTATTATTATTATGTGCGGGCCCAGAGAAAAATGTCTTTGAAATTCTGAGCAAACACATGGAGACAGCTTTCCCTATTTATATTTTTTCCAGTTCTTTGTCTCCAAATTTGGAATGAGACTTCCGGACCTTCTGAGAAAGAAGGCCTGTGTGCTGGAAAGGGGCCATGAGACCATATCTCAAGGCCTGGCCTGGTGCCAGCAGTAACAGTTCTGTCTGGGGCATAGTTTATGGCCTCTCTAAAATGGGAGTAAGCAGTCTTGCAGGACCAGACAATTAAAGGGGCAGAGACTAGACTATAGGCTAATAAGAATGTGTATTAGGTTAATGGCACAGGTTCAGATTGCTAGACCCCAAAAATGTCTCATTTTCCCTATCAATTTGTAAACCACTATAGGTAGATACCAAAACATTTGTAGAAATTAAACTTTTTTACAATACAATCCTATCTAATAAAAGAGAAACATGGTAATTAGCCTTATGTCTGCTACCCTTCGCATTGGCTAATCAGGGCAATATGCAAATTAACTGCCAGCCAAGATGGCGGCCGGCAGCCAGGCAGCTTGAAACTAACATGAGGCTTGCTTGCTTCAGTGACGGAGAAAACCAACATTCCCCGTCTGCCTTGCCGGCATCTGAGCTTGCAGTTTGAAACATTGTTACAAATATAGAAGCTAAACAAAACCCCAGAAACCTGCTTTCAGCTAGCCGGGATCTCAGAGCTGGAGTTGATACAGTGTTTTGATTATAGAACCCCAACAAACCAGATACCTGCTTTCAGCAGCAGAGGCCTCAGAGCTGGAGCCAGAGCTAAAGCTGGCCCAGAATTAAAAAAAGAAAAAAAGGAGCAATTGGGAGCTTCAGTCACCCGTCAGCCTGAAAACAGCCCTCAGCCCCTCACCCAAACTGGCCAAGCACCCCAGTGGGGACCCCCACCCTGAAGGGTGTGTGACCAGCTGCAAACAGCCATCATCCCCTCACCCAGGCTGGGCAGGCACCACAGTGGGGACCCCCACCCTGATCCAGGACACCCTTCAGGGCAAACCAGCCGGCCCCCACCCATGTACCAGGCCTCTATCCTATATAGTAAAAGGGTAATATGCCTCCCAGCACCAGGATCAGCGGAGCCGAGAGGCCTCCTGGCACCGGGATCTGTGTGACAGGGGGCAGCGCCCAAACCCTCTGATAGCCCTGCGGCTCTGTGCGTGACAGGGGGTGGTGCCACAACCTCCCTATCTGCCCTGATCTCTTTGTGACAGGGGAAGGTGCCCCAACCCCCTGATCAGCCCTGCTCTGTGCCTGATAGGGGGGAGCTCCCCAACCCCCTGATCACCTTGCGGCTCTGTGTGTGACAGGGTGCGGAGCCCCAACCCCCTGATCGGCCCTGCTCTGTGGGTGATAGAGGGAGGAGCCGCAACCACCCCCCCACACACAGTTCCTGCTCTGTGTGTGACGGGGTAGAGCCATAACCTCCCCATTGGCCCTGCCCTGAGTGTGACAGTGTCGGCGCCCCAACCCCTGATTGGCCCAGTTCTGTGGGTGATAGAGGGCAGTGCCCCAACTCCCTGATCTGCTCTGCACTGTGTGTGACAGGGGGCGGTGCCCCAACTCCCATATCGGCCCTACTCTGTGAGTGACAGGGGGGAGCTCCTCAACACCCTGATCAGTCCTGCTCTGTGGGTGACAGGGGGGAGCTCCCCAACCCCTTGATGGGCCCTGCTCTGTGCATGACATGGGGGTGCTCCCCAACCCTCTGATTGACCCTGCTCTGTCCGTGATAGGGTATGGAGCCCCAACCCCCCTGATGGGCCCTGCTCTGTGCGTGACAGGGGGCAGTGCCCCAACCCCCTGATTGGCCCTACTCTATGAGTGATAGGTGGCTGCGCCCCAACCCGCTGATCCACCCTGCTCTGTGCATGACAGGGGGTGGCCCCGCAACCTCCCCATCGACCCTGCCTTAGGTGTGACAGGGGGCGGTGCCTCAACCCCCCAATCGGCCCTACCCTGAGCGTGACTGAGGGTGGCATCGCAACCTCCCTATCCGCCCTGCTCTGTGCATGACAGGGGGCGGTGCCCTAACTCCCCAATCAGCCCTGCTCTGAGCCCGACCAGGGGCTGCACCTAGGGATTGGGCCTGCCCTCTGCCACCCGGGAGCAGGCCTAAGCCAGCAGGTCGTTATCTCCCAGACTGCGAGAGGGCACAGGCCAGGCTGAGGGACCCCCCCCTTTCCCCCTGAGTGCACAAATTTTTGTGCACCGGGCCTCTAGTTCTATAATAATGAAAGATATTTTTCTAAAATATGCAGCATATTGGAGCTCCAGTTGTGCAATCGGTTAACGCGCAGTACTTATAAAATATGCAGCATATGTTCATTATAATTCACATTGTTATGTAAATTGGCTGCAAAACTACTTTTCAGGAAAATTTAGAATGATTTACTGATATTGATAAACTTAGAGTTGATTTTAATTTATTACAAATCCATTTGAATTTGATAATGCTATGAGCTGATACAAAAGTTAGTGAATTGATTTAACTATGTAAGAAATATTTTTGAAACTAATATGCTTTTGTTTTAAAGTAAAAAAAAATTATAAAAATAGATGAAATCATTTTGTGTGGATATAAATTTAAAGCAAAATGATTATTTGGCACTGATTCAGTTATTGCAAAATTTAAATATGTTTGGGACAGCCTGGGTATGTAAAGTTACTTTTTTAAATGTAAATTTATGAAATCTAAATATAGATCAAATATATCAATGAAAATTTGGCATTTTAATTAAATAAAGTGCACATTAAAGTGGATTTCAAAGACTTGGTACTTTAAAAGCATTTTATGTTTTACTTCTTGTAGTAGAAATATTATATATCTATATATCTATTTATATCTATCTCTTTCTATCTATATATATCTGTATATATCTATATCTACATCTACCTATATCTATATCTATATCTATATACTTGAGGCCCGGTGCACAAAATTCATGCAGAGGGAGGGGGTATCCTTCAGCCTAGCCTCTGCCCTCTCCAATCTGGGACCCCTCTCAAAATCCAGGACTGCTGGCTACCAACTGCTCGTCTGGCTGCCTGCCTGATTACCCCTAACTGCTTCTGCTTGCCAGCCTGATCACCCCCTAACCACACCCTTGCCAGCCTGATCAATGCCTAACTGCTCCCCTTCTGGTCCAATTGCCCCCAACTGCCCTCCCCTGCAGGCCTGGTCCCCCTCCAACTGCACTTCCCAGCCGGCCATCTTGTGTTCACATGGGGGAGGCCATCTTGTGTGTTGGAGTGATGGTCAATTTGCATATCACCTCTTTATTATATAGGATAATTGTTGATAGTATTATAGATGTCTCCCATTTCTCCCCCTTTATCTGAGGTAGAAATATTTTTAATACATTGGGTTCACCTTAACTGGTTGCTCAGTGAATAGAGCGTCGGCCTGCGGACTGAAAGGTCCCAGGTTTGATTCCAGTCAGGAGCATGTACCTTGTTGCAGACAGATCCCCAGTAGGGGGTGTTCAGAAGGCAGCTGATCGATGTTTCTCTCACATCAATGTTTCTGACTCTCTATCCCTCTCCCTTTCTCTCTGTAAAAAATCAATAAAAATATATTAAAATATATATACATGTTTTTAGATGGAGAAATGATTAAGAAATTATTACTTTAGTTATTCTAAACCTTTAAAATAATGTATGTAATACAATGTACTCAAAGTAATTGTAAAAGGATAAATGTTGCTCAGATTATACTTCCTTTGGACAATGCTTTTCTTTAAACTTTATTGTTCCAAGTATTACAAATGTTCCCATTTTCCCCCCATTAATCCAACCCCACTCCTACCCCCTCCCCGAGCCTTCCCACACTAATTTTTGTCAATGGGTTATGTATATAGGCAGTGTGAACTAAAATCATATGTGAAATATTCCAATAATATTCACAGATATTTTGAACTGGAAATTATTCCCAGGACACCAGAAATCCAGAAAGATGTGATACATTTTGTGTTTATTTTGTAATTACCTGGCTCAATAATCATGTATATTTTTAGGTTAAAAGGAATGTGAAGACTATATTAAGTTTAAATAAATTAAATTTTAAAAATTATGTAAGAACATAAAGGATGAAATTATGTAACTTAGCCCAAAAGAAGGAAAATGGTGAGTTATGTAGATTTTCTCATTTTTCCCACTGTTTTAATGAAGAGGACTAGTCTGAATAAGTCTCCATAACTATGCATATAAACCAAGAATAGAAGAAATAGTGTTTGCTACAGTAAATTTTCTCATTTTTTTAAAAAAGTCTGCATATTGAAAAGCATTTTTATTAAGTTTCAATTAGAATTCTTTCAAATCCTTAAGAATTTTTTGCATTTTTAAATATCATCTGAAGCCAAATTTTACTAGCTTGTTTTGAAATTATATATATTTTCTAAATAAACTTCATTATAACATGTTTATTTTTATTCTGTTATTTTCTGTTTCTTAGTTATGTGAAAAGAAATAAAGGCTTTTCTTAAATTTAACTTTATTGTTGAAAGTATTACAGATGTTCCCTTTTTATCCCCATTGACCCTTTCTAACCTTACCCCACCCTCAGCTCCAGGCCTTCACCACACTATTATCTGTGTCCATTGGTTGCGCATATATGCCTATATATTCTTTGGTTAATCTCTTCCCACCCACCCCTGTTTTCTCTCTGATATTCATCAGTCTATTCTGCTTTTATGTCTCTGTATCCATTTTGTTCATTTGTTTATTTTGTTCATTAGATTCCACATATAAGAGAGATAATGTGATATTTGTCTTTCCCTGTCTGGCTTACTTCACCTAGAAAGGTCTCTCCATACTACCTCAAAGAGTAAGAGATCCTTCTTTTTTACTGCTGCATAGTATTCCATGGTGTAAATGTACCACAGCTATTACATTCATTCATCTATTGATAGGCACTTGGGCTGTTTCTCTTCTGATTTTAGCTATTGTAAACTGAGTTGCTAAGAACATAGGGGTATATATATTCTTTCTGATTGGTGTTTCAGGTTTCAGTGGGTCAAATGGCAGTTCCATATTTAATATTTTGAGAAAATTCCATACTGTTTTCCATAATGGCTGCACTGGTCTGCATTCCCACCAGCAGTGTACTAGGGTTCCCAAGAAAAGCTTTTTTTAATTTACTATCTCATGTGACAAGAATGGAGGAATTAAGGCTGCAAGAGACAAGCAATGATCTTTCATTTATGTAAAAATAAACTAGGTAGCTCACTCTTATACTATTTCTATATGAACTCTTTGTAGAGAATGTCAGTGCTTAGATGAAATTCTCAAGTGCTTATCAGAATTGTTCAATGCTCACTTTAGTATCCTTAGGAGTCACTATAATTCTACCATTGACAGCATAACATAAAAATTCCTGATGAGGCACACAAATTCTCACTAAATTCAGTTCGAATTTGTCCCCAGAATTTCAATCAATGCAGTTTTATTTTAATAAATTATATTTAAAAGTTATATATATATACACATATATATATACACATATATATACACATATATACATATATATACACATATATATTCACACACATATATGTATATATGTAATAGGGCAATATAATCTTTATAGTAGAGCAAAACAATGATTCAACAAATATAATTTTAGCATGGAATACAATATTTTTTCCTTGACTATTTTTCTATTTTAAATCTAAAAATTTAATTTGAGAGAAAAAAAGAATCAACACTAAAATTGAAAGAGTCTTAGGCATTGCTGAAAAAGGCTTCAAGATTTCAGTATAAATTTATATCTTCAAAGTGAGAATAAATTTAATTTGTATCACTTCTCCCCTTGTTAAAATATTTGTCAAAAAATATAGGATATTTTGATGACCTCTTTTCACATTATTCGCCTGAAGTATTAATTTATATATATTTTCACCTGTGGTAATATTTTTAAATTATGGAAAAATAATGTTTTACTTCAAAAGTCATATTACTACCTAGAAGTAGTACTTTGTGGGAGGCTATTGAGGAACACAGAAAACTTAACATTTAGTTATTAAATTTTTTTTCAGAATAGTTTTGGTAATCATAATCTCATGTTAAATTATTGTTATAGTAGATATAATTCATATAAATATGTATTCTCATAATACTAATTTTAACATAATTTATAATAGAAACAATAATGCCATGGTCAATTCTGATTATCCATTAATATCAATTTCACCTTATGAATATTATAAGAGCTTTTGAGATTATTTTTTGACGTACAAGGATAACTAGCTACTTGTCCCTCTCCCAAGGCTGTGTTTGAGTGTGTGTGTGTGTGTGTGTGTGTGTGTGTGTGTGTGTGTGAATATCTATGTCCCTACCATTTTTGTTATAAACCTGATGGGCAGAAAATCATTATTTTCCAGATACAGAATCTCAGCAACACAAAACTTGGAATACAAGTGACTTAGAAACATAAGTATTCCATGCATTAAAAGAAGAAGAAGTTAGACTCTGCAGTTAGATGATCACTGCAAAGCACTGAGTTCAAAAGCTGTAGAAAAATCTACCATTTTTCACTCATTGAAAGAACCAGGATATTCAATTGTGCAGAAGTACACGAAATCACAAAATCCTGATATCAGGGGATTTTTCAGTATCAGATTAGACAGAGCTTGACTCAAGAAGCATCCACCACTGTAGTCTGGGTAAAAAGGAGTTACAAAGAGGAATAGAATATTAGGGAATCTATGGGGTATTAAAGACTCAAATTAATTTTGCAGATTGTATCAGTGAAGAAATAAAGATTGCATAGGCATCTCCCAATGGATAGCTCAAGTGCAAATTAAATGCATTCATATGTAAATACAATAACATAAGTTAATAAAAAATATTGAAATAGTGATACAACCAGCATTCATAAAGTGGCATATAGTAGGTGCTCAATAAATGTAGATCAATTTACCACTGTTATGACCATCATAATATGATAAAATCTAATACTATATATGGTGGTTTACTGTTAGGCAGAATAATGGCTTCCCAAATATGTCACAACCTGTGAATATGATATGTTAGACAACGGAGAACTGAGTTTATAAATAGAATTAACTAACCTTATAAAGGGAGATTATCCTAGATAATCTGGTGGGCACAGTGTAATCACAAAGGTCCTTAAAGTGGAACAGGGAAGAAGAAGATTCAGTGTCAGAGTGATGTAATATAATAAAGACTTGATTGGCCATTGCCGACTTCCATACAAGGGGTTCACAGTCCAAGGGGTGTGGGCAGTCCCTGGAAGCTGGAAAGGCAAGAAAGCAGATTCTCATCTAGAGCCTCCAGAGAGAAGTGTAACCAGGTGGACATCTTGATTTTAGCCCAGTGAGATCCATTTCCAATTTCTAAACTCCAGAACTCTAAATCACACATATGTTGTATTAAACCCCTAAATTATTGGTGATTTGTTATACCAGCAACAGGAAATGGATGCAATTGTCCATCAGTCATTCCATTTCCACTTTTGTGTTGTTGTTTTTTTTTAATTTCTGGTGATCTCTGACTCTCACTTTAGAAACTAAAAATATAAAGCACTCAGCATTCCATGAACTCTTTGAGCTTGGGTATTAGTATTGACCCATTTTTTCATCAATGATACTTGGAAAATGAAATTAAAATAACAATCTCTGAGAAGGTTATTTTCTAAGGAAAGAGATGCTGAGGGGAATGACGGGCATCTTTGGTTGGATATGGTGCTGTGTATATGTGATGTCTGGAAATGACAACTAAGGATGTGGAAGCAGAAACATAAAAGAACTTTACTAAAAGACTTCCTATGAGAGATAATTGTACGCTCTTACCCTTTAACTCATTTTTACTTTGATACACTGTTCCTTGCCACTAAACTTAATTCAACTGATAAATAGCCATTTACTAGAAATTTGTATTAAATATGTCTTTAGAATTCAATTATCTTAAAAACCAATCTTGAGATACTACTAAAAAGGAGATGTTAGTTTTCGATGATCATATTTTAATGAGTCATTTTTGAACACTGATTTTCATAAGAAATTCACAAATTTTTAATACTTTGTCTTAAAACCTTGCAATGGAATTATTATTAGATTATCTTATCAACTGGATTATAGATTTAATATTTTTTTGAACATTAAATATTTAATAATATTCTCCCTGACATTATATCCTTATGATTCTTCAATGTTTTCTGTATTAGGTATCATATTTTCAATTTTTTTATTCTCTGCAATATAATTTGATGAGCCAAGATATCTGAATGAGTTTGTGATCAATGAGAAACTTGCTAATTATATTTATTCATTAATGGTTTCAAAAGAGAAAGCTTGTGTGTATAAATGAGAATGTTGACAAGAATCTACATTCAAATTTGTATTTTTGTAAGATTGGGAGGGAAGATTTTATTTTAAGCATCATGTATTTACAGTTCTATGGTTTAAGGAGAGAATTATCTGCAGTAGAGAATCTCTGCTTATTTTTTTAGAGTGGAGTTAATCAAATTTGATATAAGAAAAATTTCCAATTACACCATTCCAGATGAAACAAAAATTCTGCATATTAGAAACTGAGATTTTAAATGTGGTACTTTGTATTGTCAAGTTTGTGCTTAGAATTACTGTAGAGCTCAAGTTAAACTATCTTCTTGACCAATAATATAGGCAAATCTAGTTACACTCAGCCACAGGTAGTTATCTAGGGAGACCATCTAAAGGGAGGGATGGGAGTCCCATCTGTTTAAGGACTGGCTGCCAGTGATAACAAAAGATAGGGAAAATCCATCATTCTAAGTGGGGGATCAATGGCTGAGAGCATACTATAAAAAAAACAAGAGTGTGTTATTTTGTATTGGGGAAAAGTCAGAACAATATTGACCTTCTCTAAGTCATTTAGAATTGGATTTAGGGAGACAGTTTTTATTGAGTGCTCCAATAAAGTCTTGTTAAAGTCTTTCAAACAGCAGTAAGACAAGGACGTTAAGTCTCTACCTATCATTAAAAATAAAGGCCCAGCCAATGTGGCTCAGTGGTTGAGCATTGACCTATGAACCAAGAGGTCACAGTTCAATTCCTGGTCAAGACACATGCCTCGGGTGTGGGCTCCACCCCCAGTGAGGGTTGTGCAGGACGCAGTCAATCAATGATTCTCTTATCATTGATTTCCCATCTCTCTCTTCCTCTCCCTTTCCCTCTTCAGAGAAAAAGAAAAATGTCAATGTTGTGTGACTCTCAAATTTCTCCTCTGGTATAGTTTAAGGTAAAACACACAGCCCACGATTAATACTCAAACACATTTTTCTCCCATCAAACAGATGTTCTGTGTACTTGAATAGATTATAGTCTAGTCAATTATGGAATCATAGACTAGTAAATTAGGAAGGTACTCAAAATATCATTTTTAAAATCTATTAAAATTAAATATGACCTAAAGAGTTCAGTGACTACTTGCATGATTAAACAAACAAAAATCGCAGGCCACAGATAAACAAACATATAACTAGAAACAAATATTTTTTAATTTAGCATATTGCTCTCCTATGATGCCATTCCAATTATCCATTTATTAAGTAAATGTACATTTGGGAATATATAGTTAACACGAATCAAATAATAACAAAGTATTGAAGTAAAATCCACTTGTTTAAAAATATACTGAATTAATATCCAATATTCATTTCTTCTCTTGCAATACTGGTTAGGCTGAAGATTAAAAAATTCCTCAGAATTTTTTGCAATTAACATTACATATGTTTTTTTAATGTTACATGCAATAAATCTTAATATTTCAAGAAAAACAATATTAAATATAATAATGTTACATGCAATAATCAAAATCTCAAGAAAAATGGTTTTAAATATGATAATGTTACATGCAATAAACACCAATTATTCAGGAAAAATGATCCTATATAATAAAAGGCTAATATGCAAATAGACCAAACAGCAGAACAACTGGAACAACCAAACAACCAGTCGCCATGAGGTGTGCTGACCACCAGGGGACCGGCATGGACATGACGGGCATCAGCTGCGGTGGGATGGTGGAGCAGGTGAGCGTGGGTGCCAGCCCAAAGCGTGGCACCAGTCCTTGTCACTGGGGCGAGCCTCTGTTGGTTACTGAAAATTCTTTGCTCCCGTGTGCCACGGTCTCGCCTGGTGCTTGCACCTGCTGCTGGCGCTGGCCCCGCTTGCACCTGCTGCCAGTGTCAGAGCTGCTACTCACACCCACTGCTGGCGTCCAGCGCTGGCCCCAATCGCTCGGTGCTGCCAGTGGGTGCAAGCCACGCCTGCCAGCCCCAATTTCCCCTCAGGGCTTCACCGCCTCCCCCTGCTCCTGAGGGGAGATCAGGGCTGGCAGCTGCTTCTCACATCCACTGCTGGCATCCAGCGCTGGCCCCGATCGCTAGGTGATGCGGGTGCAAGCCACACCTGCCAGCCCCAATTGCCCCTCAGGGCTTCACCACCTCCCCCTGCTCCTGAGGGGAGATCAGGGTTGGCAGCTGCTGCTCACATCTGCTGCTGGCAATGGCCCCCAGGCAATTGTCCTCAGGTGTGGTGAGAGGTTTTTTCAACCGGGTGGGACAGTTGCTTCTGCCTGGAGGCTAATTGTTACTTTTAACCTCTTAAGTAGCCTCAAGGCAAGGTATTTTCCAATAGGGTGTATCCACTATCTTCCCCCCAGGCAAGGCAGATGTCTGTGTGGGAAAGATGTCCTTTGCTGTGTGAGGGAATGGCTCAGCCCAGGAAACTTGGGGTGTCTGCCTTCTGAGCTCTATCCCCTGAGACCCCAGTCCTGGATTCTGCTCTCACAGCTTCAGTCCACTTCATCCTCCCTCTGCCAGAGCACAAGGTGGGTGGCTCCACAGGGAATTTTTTGTGCATTGGTCCTTTAAGAGGGTGCCTGAACTTTTAGCTGCCACTCCCTAGCAGACTGCACCCACTGCTTTTCACAGCTAGATGTTATGTGGGTACCCTCCTCAGTTTGGTGCTCTCTGCCGGGGAGCCCAGCTTCAGGGTTAGATCCCCAAGTTCTCAGTGGCATCCCCCCACAGCTGAGATATCTCTCCGGGACTTCAGTTGCCATCTGTGGGTGCCCAGCCAGCCCTTTCGTGCCTCCGCCCCTCCTACCAGTCTCTATGCGGTCTCTACTGTGGTCCGTGGGTATCAGGGTTCTCTCCTGTGAAGCCTTTCTGTATTTCAGCTGTAATTTCAGCTTGTTCCTGGGAGCATGTCTGTGCAGCATCCTCCTACTCTGCCGCCATTTTTAATCTTTTCCCCACATACGTTTTTAAAGCTCAGCCAATTGCATGAACTCCTGCGTGTTTGGGAAGTTGAAAATAAGTCAAGTGTAATTTTGCAAGCTGCATCATGGAAGCCTTGGGTTTTTCTCTGGAAGCATTAGCCATGGTCTTTGTAGCCATCCCTGTGTGTTAAGATGCTGACTTCAATTTTGTTTGGATCACACAGAGTCCAAATCTAGAGCCAACAATTGTGGTAGGATCTTTCTCATGCCTAAGGCATTCTAGTGGTCAGCATGTACAGTGGTTCCCTTTAATTGTGGCACAGTTAGCTTCTCTAGCCTTCTAGTTGAGTTTTATTTTCTGACACAGCACACCTGGATTTCCAAACAGTGGGAAGTCTTTTCTTCCCACCTCCTAACAATTTAGTAAGCACATATTTTCCATTATTCAGTCTATTTCTCTTTCTCTGCTTGAAGATGTCAGTTTGTAATTTTTTATTGTTTTTATTTTTATGTATTTACGTTTTTACCTACAACTGAAGACTGACTGGTAAAAAATAGTTTGCTATAGCCAATGTTCACTAAAATATTAAAATAAAAGGGTATGGATTAAGACTTGAATATTAAGAAAAGGTTTCAAAAAGGAAATACATTTAAAATTAGGCACAAAAAGAGCTAAGATTGTGCTAACCTAAGGAATGAGACAATGCCAGCTCAAATGTGAGAAGTAACCTAAATTTCTGGCAGCAGGAATGAACTTGCATGCCTCTAATTTTCAGCCATGTATTGAATGCCTACCATTTGCCAACTAGAGTGAGTACAGCCAGTTTGAATTGCTGTAAATACTGGCTTTAATAAAGTGGTGACCATATTTGGGAGAAATGATAAAATACAGGTGAATTAATAAGAGGGAGTTAAAATACAGAAGGCCTTAGAAAATGGAAGCTGTTGAAAGAAATAGTCTTTGAAGTGTTTTGAAAAGAGAGTGACATGATAAAAACAATGTTTAAAGCACTGCATGGGCATCAATATATAAGACAGCAGTGAAGCTGAACTAGAGGGATATTAAGATTAATGATGCTGGAAAAGGAGGCATGAATACATGATCAAGGTTTTATAGCATAGGGATTTGTTTTTTAGTGAGCCATTAACTTCAGAAGATAAACACTAATAAAGGTTCTCCTATAAGGCTCTAATAGAGATGTGATCACATAAATGATAGTAACTTCCATCCTCATTCCAAACCACAGTGTTTTTTGAGGATAGAAAATGCTCTGTCTTCCTCTTGTCCCCAACATTCTCCATTTTGGTAGTGCCTCTAATTATTTCCTTGGCTCATCACAGACAATTTTGAAATCACCAAAAATCTGGATGGTAGAAATCTGTCCTAAGTTCTAAGATAGCAGCATGAGCTCAGCCTGAAAATCTTTGGCCCAATGCGTAACTGATGCTGAGTTAGTTTCCCATCTGGATAGACAAAACAGGATGTATCTAGCTGCTGTTGCCCTTTGCTACCTGATCCCCAACCTCTCACTTCGAACAAACCACACACCAACACCCACACAAACACTCCACTACGGGGAAATTCCTTTGAGGACTTGAATAAAAGTCTGCTAGGGATGGGTCTTTAGCAGAAGGAGAGCTTGTACAGTAGGTTATGGTGGGATGAATTCTACTGCATGAGTATGGACTTGTCCTTGGTCCAGGAATGGCAAGAGAAATCAATGAATTTCTTCCATCACATGCATCCCTAGGGCTATTGTATGTGAATCTCAGGATACAGTTC
Organism: Myotis nattereri; assembly: GCF_964212035.1. Lineage (NCBI taxonomy): Eukaryota > Metazoa > Chordata > Mammalia > Chiroptera > Vespertilionidae > Myotis > Myotis nattereri. Next base: position 83,590,373 of record NC_138077.1, read on the forward strand.
TGCTGAAATGAAGTTGGAGTCCTGTGCTCCCTGTGGTGTCTCAGGATAATGAGTGCCTGAGCAGTAAGAACCTAAGAGTGACAATGGATATATGTTGACATATATTTGATATATGTCATACCAAACCTCTCAGAGGCTAGCTGTTTGCCCACTACAATGAGCAAGATTTTGTTTGTCCCATGACATAAAGTTTAGGCCTTGTACATAACATATGCTAGTTGACATAGAACAGAAGGGGATTGGTGTTTTGCATGACTTGTAATTAGATTGATTTGTGGATAAGTCAGTGAACCGCACAGGGTTTGAGAAGTTTCTACATTTGTCTAACAAATTAGTGATGAGTTTAGTTTATATATATATTTTATTTAACTTACTGGGGTGACATTGATTGAAAGAGTCATATAGGTTTCAAATGTACATTATTATGATGCATGATCTGTATATTGCATTGTGTGTCCACCACCCAAAGTCAAATCATCTTCCATCACCATATATTTGACTTCCTTTACACTTTACTAACCCCCATCTCCATTCCTTCTGGTAAACACCATAGTGTTTGTCTGTCTGTGTCTCTGAGAAGCTTCTGAACAGCAAAAGAAACCAGCAACAAAACAAAAAGGCAACCAACCAAATGGGAGATGTTATTTCAAACAACAGCTCAGACAAGGGGTTAATATACAAAATATATAAAGAACTCATACAACTCAACACCAAACACACAAAAAAAGTTTTTAAAAAATGGGCAGAGGAGCCCTGGCTGATGTGGCTCAATAGTTGTAGTATTGTCCCATGCACTGAAGGGTTGAGGACTCAATTCCCCATCAGGGCATATGCCTGGGTTATGGGTTCCAGCCCTGGTCAGGGTGCCTGCCTGAATGAGGCTGGCAATCCATGTTTCTCCTTCACATCACTCCCCCCCTCCCTTCCTCTCTCTCTCTAGGATCAATTAAAAACATATCCAGGGATTATTATTTTTTAAATGGGCAGAGGACCTCAACAGACACCTCTCCCAAGAAGGCATACAAAATGGCCTTCAGATATATAAAAAGAGTTTAACTTCACAGCAATTAAGAAAATGTAAATCAAAACTATGAGATACCACCTCGTGCCTGTTAGAATGGCTATTATCAACAAGACAGGTAATTGCAACTTTTGGAGAGGTTGTGGAGAAAAGGGAGCCCTTATTCACTGCTGGTGGGTATGTAAAATCATACAGCCACTATGAAAAACAGTATGGCAGTTCCTCAAACAATTAAAAATAGAGTTACACATGACCCAGCAATTTCTCTTCTTAGTATTCAAAAACCTTGAAAACATTTATTCACAAATTATATGCACCCCTATGTTGCATTATTGACAGTGTCCAAGAGGAAATAACTGAGTGTCCTTTGATAGAGGGTTAAATAAAGAAGGTGTAATATATCCTATATAATAAAAGCCTAATATGCTAAGTGTCTGGTCGACCAGCCGGCCTTTCAACCAATCAAAGCGTAATATGCTAATGATATGTTAAGGCTGCTAACCACTTGCTATGACATTCACTGACCACCAGAGGGCAGACAGTCAACCAGTCGACCCGTCGCTATGACGTGCACAACCACCAGGGGGTAGACAGTCTGACCGGTAGGTTAGCTTGCTGCTGGGGTCCATTCGGATGAGCCAGATGGGCCAGCTGAGCAAGATGGGCCCGACATGCCCTGGAGCCCTCCCATGGTCCCTCCCTGGCTAGCTAACCTCCCACTTCTCTCCCCAGCCCTGATTTTGCACCAGTGGGATCCCTCAGCCTGGTCTGTGTCTCTTGCAATTTGGGTCCCCTCGGGGGATGTCAGAGAGCCAGTTTTGGCCTGATCCCACAGGGGGAGCACCACTCAGCCAGAAGCCGGGCTCATGGCTGTCAAGGGCAACAGCAGGGGCAGGAGCTTCTCTCATCTCTGCTGCAGTGATAAGGATGTCCGACTGCCGGCTTAGGCCCGCTTCCACCAGGGAGCGGGCCTAAGACATCAGTCAGACATCCCCCTTAGGACTCCCAGACTGTGAGAGGTGCAGGCCGAGCTGAGGGACTGCCACCCTCCCCCAAGTGCACGAATTTCGTGCACAGGGCCTCTAATGTGTATATATATATATATATATATATATATATATATATATATATATAACCTTGAAAATATTATGCTAAGAAAAATGTCAGTCAGAATGAGTTTAATTTTGAAACCACTTAGAAATGAGGCCTGATGCTTTTAATTAATTCCCTCAGCAAAAGTTTACCATAGGTCAGGAGATGAGTAAGAGTAAACAAAACTGGTAAATGTTCATATGAAGCTTAAACATTAATGGGGCAGACAGATAATACAATAGAAAACAAACCAGCAAATGAAGTCTATTGTATATAGTGGCAAGTAAAATCATGGTAAGAAGATCATGCTATAATAATACAAATGGAGCCCATTGTGGATATACTGACTGGCCCTCAGCATGTATTTCTGAAACATATTTTTGTGTTTCTTTTGTTTTATGGAGGATAGAAAACTTGTAGATAGGGTTTGGATGCAAACTAGATTCCACAAGTTAGAAGCTCCAAAGTAAGATGTTGCAGACAATGTGAAACTTCTTGGGCTATTGATGCTGTAAAACTTAATTGTATTTGACTTCCTTTACACTTTACTAACCCCCACCCCGCTGGGCCCCCTCCCTCCTGTGCAGGAAGTCTGTCTGTCTCTCAGTAAACTTTGCTTTGGCTTACCATTCTTTGTCCATGAATTCATTCTTTTATTTTGTAAGATAGCGAACCGAGATCCGATCATAACACATTGGTTTCAGGGAGATTCTTGGTGGAAATCTCCTATCCAGTAATGCATAGTATGTTTTCTATTTTTGTCCTTTGCTGGGAACCAATGTCTAATTTCTCTCTATTAATTATTCTGAAACATGCTATGTAGCTATTTTGTTAAATAATAAATATGCCTAAAACATATAGCCACAAGTAGATGAAAATACTGTTTAAACACTTTACATTTATTAGTACAGTTGTTTGTTTGTTCCTCATAGCCATCCAAATATTAGTTCAATTATGTCCTTTATTTGCCAAATAAGCTAACTTGCACAGATTCCCAGAAAAACATAAATAAAGTTTAATCTGAGGTATTATATGTTTTTAAAAATGAAGTACATACAATAGATTTCTCTAATTAAATTTCTATCTTATAATTTCATTTTCAGAACAAGCATTTTTCTTCCCTCCTGAGGAGGAAAAGAAATGGATTTTAAATATTTTAACTGCTTTAATATAATCTCAGATCCATTAGTAAGGTTCCCATTACAAATATGTTTCTAGCAGGGATAATTTGTTGGCCAAAATGCCATTTCTTTGTTATATTTCCTGTACAGTTATCACATTATTAGTCTTTCCCATCCTATTTACTGGGCCACACACATGCACACAATCACATATGCAAGGCCTGTATGGAGAAGGCAATGTAAGCTATTTCATGAGAGCCAGTTTCCAGTGCATGAAAGTTCATCTAGACCTTGGAGCTAAATATAAATAATTACATTGAAATTATAATTTTAAGAGAATGAAAGGTTATGTTGCTTCTTTTTTTTTTAATTGCAGAAATGATTTTAACTGCAGACATTTTGAAACAGTGCTAAGACCTTTGGATGCAAAGTGTGAAGACTTATCTCTGGCTCTTTCATTAAATTATTTACAGACTTTTCTTATGTCCTTGGATCTCAATTCCTTCATTATAAAAATGAGGGGCTGGCCAAAATGGTGTCCAACACTAATATATTTAATTATCAATAAGAGATTTAGGTCTCAGAGTGAGCACTGAAAGAGTCCCCAAGCAGTAATTATAAAATGCAATTATAGAGAATGCTTCAATTGCATAATAAGCACAGGGAAAATAATTTACATCAATTACAGTCTTTGTTAACAATAATTACAACTGCTGTATGTAAATTTGTCTTTATATATTTTGAGATTTTTATTATCAATTGCCTACACATTTAAATACTTCCTTTTAGGAAACTGAAAACACTATCCAAAAACTCTCTTCTAGTCTGAGAATGCCTGGGCTTATAGAAAAATCTGGCATACATTAACATAACTATATACGCTTGTTTTCAGCAATCATCTTTGTCAAAAATGCATACTTTCCAATTTCTTTTCAACATTTCTTTATGTTTTAGTTATGCCTTATGTAAAATACATAGTTGGGTTTTTTAAAAAAGCAAACGTTAATACCATTGTCTTTGGATCATTTTATCCATTTATATTTATTATAAACACTGGTACATTTGAATGTATAGCTATCACCATTAATTGTGTATTTTATTTGTTCTGATATCACTGATTTTTCTCTCTCTCTTTTCTTGTGTTATTTAGTATTCGTTAATTAATTTTATCATTCCACCTTTTCCTTAACTAGTTGGTTGTACTCAGCACTCCTATTAGGTATACCAAGTAGTTTTAATATTCTTTTCATGGTTAATCTAGAGAACATAATTTACATCCTAGATTTTTTATTTTTATAACTAGTTTTTAAAATATGTTTTTATTGATTTTAGAGGCAGAGAAAGGGAAAGGGAGAGAGATATAGAAACATCTATGAGAGAGAAACATCCATCAGCTGCTTTCTGCATGCCCCCTACTAGGGATCAAGCCCACAACCCTGGTATGTGCCCTACTGGGAATCAAACCATTGACCTCTTGGTGCCTGGGACAACACCCAACCACCTGAGCCACACAAGCCGGGCTTGAATTTTTAAAGTTTATCATTATAATTTTCCTTCACCTATACAAGAAATTTTAAACAGTAACTACATTTAGCCCACATTGTATCATACTAGAGGCCCAGTGCATGAATTCCTGCATAGGTGGGTCCCTCCGGGTAGCCTGCGGAGATCGGACCTCAGCTCGAGCCACCAGCCTCACAGCCCCAACTCACGCCCCCAGTCTTGGAGCCCCACAGCCCTGCCTGGCACCCTGCCTTGGCTTGACCCCACCCCCTCACCTGCTCCACCATCCCGCCTATGGGGCAAACGACTAGGGCTGGGCCCCCAACCTGGCTCCCTTAGAACCTGGGAGTTGGGTGGTGACCCCGCCCCCCACTTCTGATGCTGGTGGCTGTCTGTGGGGCGATCAGCAGGGCAATCGGGCCCCTGCTTGCACCTGCCTTGGACTGCATTGCCCGCTCACCTGCTCCACCATCCCACAGCAATCCCACTCTCATAGAGGCCCATTGTGTCCTGCAGCACCTCCACTGCCACCCGCTGCCAGCGCCACTTCGCTGACACCCACCATGTTCTGCACTGCCCCCTGGTGGTCAGCACATGTCATAGCGAGCAGTCGAATGCCCAGTCGAATAATGGCCAGAGGGGACAATTTTCATATTAGGCTTTTATTATATAAGATGCTATTTAATTTAATTGTCTTTTATGTCAATAATATGCTACTTTTGGTTCAGAAAGTGAATGTTGGAATGCATTTAGCTGCATTCTTATTTGAAATTTATTCCTTTTTGTATCTTAGATCTTCTTTCTTAGATCACTTTCCTTACCCATTATTCAGATTTTCTTTCAATAAGAGTTGCATGTGAGAAATTTCACAGATTTGTCTGAAAATATCTTTATTTTACCCTTTATATTAGTTTTTTCAGGGCTCTTATAACAACATACCACTAACTAGATGGCTCAAAGAACAGAAATTTCTTTCAAAGATTTGGAAGCTAGAAGTTTGAAATCAAAGTGTCTGCAGGATTGTTTTTTTCTGAGGGCTCTGAGGGAAGGATCCATTCCAGGTCTATTTGCTTGTAGACAACCATTTTCTCTCTGAATGTCATTACATTATCTTCCCTTCATGTGTGTCTGTCTCTGAACTTGAGGATAGTTTGTGGTTTATTTGGAGCACATGTATATAATGGGGTGCTTCTGATTGGTTATATGAAAACATAAGATTCCTTTCTGTTTTGTAATCTTCAGCGAATTGTCTATTATGTACATCACTTTTTTTTAATGCTTGTTCAGTAAAACAACAACAAAAATTATTTTTTTCTTTTATAGAAAAGTTTTCTGGGTTTGCAGAAGATTAGTTTTAATTTTTTTCCCCAAGCAATATGCATTCAACCTTTAGATACCTTAAATACATATTGTATTCAACAATATATATTCAACCTCGAATATATTCAATTCAATCTATGTACTGTTATCTCTTAGCCTCTCTCTCACATAATATACAATTTTTCTTTCTTTTCTTTATACTGCGTTGTAAAAAACTTCTGATTTACATTTGAATCCAACTGTATCTCTCTGGCTATGTCTAGTCTGCTTCTAATCTACTCTTTGGATTTTTTTCTATTAGTACATATATTTATTTTTACAATATTTGTGTGTGTTTTTTTCCAAACTTGCTTTGTCATTACTTAAAGTTTTCTAATCTTTTTCAAATTTCTTTTTAAGTTTTTAGAATATAGCAAGAATGGTCTCTCCTCCCATACTGTGGTTCTGTTAATCCCAGTAAAAATAATCACTATAGGTCTGTTATTGCAATCTTAAATGCATTTTAATTTTAAGTGTCTTATTTCTTTGTGACACAGAAATATTTTATTTTAATTCTTCATTTCTTTTAAAATAATATTTGTGAGAATTCTTTAAGAATTCTATGAGAATGAAAGTGTGTGAATTTTTCTTATTTTTATTAAAAAAACTAGAGGCCTATTGGGCAGAGACACATCAAAATAAAGAGCTTTTGCACAGCCAAAGAAGCCCTCAACAAAATGAAAAGAGAGCCCAATGCATGGGAGAATATATTTGCCAATGAAACATCCAATAAGGGTAAATTTCCAAAATATATAAGAAACTCATACAACTTAACAAAAGGAAGACAAACAATCCAATTAAAAAATGGGCAAAGTACCTAAATAGACCAAGAGGCATTTAAAAAAATGCTCAAAGTTACTAATCATCCAATAGATGCAAATTAAGATGACAATGAGATATCACCTAACACCTATAAGAATGGCTACCATCAACAAATCAATAAATGACAAGCGTTGGCGAGGATATGGAGAAAAGGGAACCCTAGTCCACTTCTAGTAGACATGCTACTGTGGCAAATAGTATGGAGTTTCCTAAAAAAAAATGTAAAATGGAACTCCCATTTCACCCAGAATATATCCTTATGAAAGCAGAAACACCAATCAGAAAGAATATATGGACCCCTATGTTCATAGCAGCACAATTTACAATAGCTAAGGTTTGGAAACAGCCAAAGTGCCCATCAGCAGATGAACAGATCAAAAAGCTGTGGTACATTTACACAATGGAATACGTTATAGCAGTAAAAAAAAAAAAAACGAACTCTACCTTTGCAACAGCATGGATGGACCTGGAGAGTATTATGCTAAGGGAAATAAGCCAGTCAGAGAAAGATAAGTATAACATGATCTCACTCATATGTGCAATCTAATGAGCAAAATAAACTGATGAACAAAACAGATCCAAAGACAAATGACAGGAGAGGTGGGCGGGGATGGGGGGGTAGGGGGTGGTGGTGGCTAGAGAGTATCCAAGGACTGGTATGCATGCATATTAGCATAACCAATGGACACAGACACTGGGGTGGTGGGGCCTTGCCCAGGGTGGGAATGGCTGGGGGTGAGGCAATTTGGGAAAAAGGAGACATACGTAAAACTTTAGGCAATAAAAAAAAAGTAAAAAAAAATAAATAAATAAATCCAGAGACGCAGAAGCATGGCTCAGACTGAAGAATCTCAAAGGGAAGGTGGGGTGGGGGTGGGAGGGTGGATAGTGATTAACCAGAGAACTTATATGCATTTATGCATAGCCCATGGGCACAGACAATAGAGTGGTGAAGGGGGGGTATGGGGTGGAGGAGACCAATGGGAAAAAGACAAACAAACAAACAAAGAGTACCTCTGTAATACTTTCAACAATATATATCCTATCTAATAAAGAGGTAATATGCAAATTGACCATCACTCCAACACACAAGATGGCCTCCCCCGCGTGGTCAAAGATGGCCTGCAGGGGAGGGCAGTTGGGAGGGACCAGACCAGCAGGGGAGGGCAGTTGGTGAAACCAGGCCAGCAGGGGAGGGCAGTTGGGGGGGACCAGGCCTCTAGGGGAGGGCAGTTTGGGGTGACCAGGCTGGCAGGGGAGGGCTGTTAGGGGCAATCGGGCCAGCAGGGCAGCAGTTAGGCATTGATTACTCTGGCAGGGGAGTGGTTAGGGGGTGATCAGGCTGGCAGGCAGAAGAGGTTAGGGGCAGTCAGGCAGGCAGGCAGGCGAGCAGTTGGGAGCCAGCAGTCCCGGATTGTGAGAGTGCAGTCAGACATCCCTTGAGGGGTCCCAAATTGGAGAGGGTGCAGGCTGAGCTGAGGGACACACACACCTCCCCCCGTGCACGAATTTCATGCACTGGGCCTCTAATAGATATATGTGTGTGTGTGTGTGTGTGTGTATGTGTGTGTGTGTGTATTTTTTTAAACAAAAGATGTTGTCTGGGATGACAGTGTTCCCAGAGCTTGACTGGTGGTGGAGAATCTGCTTACGAGAAGCTCACTCACTTCGCTATTGGCTGGAGAATCAGCTTCTCTGCCACATGTACTTCTCCTCAGGGCAGATCTTCACATAGAATCTAACATCTCCCCAGAGTGAGCAATCTAGGAAAGAGAGAGGAAAGAAGAAGCTTTTATTACCTAGACTTTGAAGTCACACACTATTACTTGCACTTTATTCTATTTATTAGAAGTCACTAAGTCCAGCCCATTGTCAATGGGAAAGAAATTAAACTCTCTCATTTAAAAGCAGGAGCATCAAATAAATTATGGGCACATTTAAAATAGGTTGTGAGTTTAGTTGAGGGTTGGCTAGTCATTTTACCTCTCAGCCATAGTTGTTCTTCTTGCTGTACTCTGTACAAAAGAAGGTTTTTTTGTAGTCATTTAAAAATAGAGAGAAGATGAGTGGACATAATTCTTATTTACCCTTACACTGTAAATGTGGTCTTTTGGGATCAATTATTAGACTCCCTGCTCCTTGGATTTGCTTTATTATACTTACACTAGTGGCCTGGTGCACAAATTCATGCACATTGAAAGGAAATTAACTAGAAAATATATTTTAATATAACTATTCTCCCTTTCTCTATAATAGAAGTGTCAACCAAATTCACAAGCGACGATGACAGATGGCAACACACATGTGTGATTGGCACCAGCGAGAGCTTTATATGTATTGTGCATGCATGAGTCAACTTAGCCTTTTATCTATAACTAGAGGCCTGGTACACAAAATTTGTGCACTCGGGGGGCGGGGGGGTCTCTCAGCCTGGCCTGTGCCCTCTTGCAGTTCAGGAGCCCTCAGGGGATGTCTGACTGATGACTTAAGCCTGCACCCAATGGGGAGCAGGCTTAAGCTGGCGGTCGGACATCCTTAGCACTGCCGCAAAGGTAGGAGAGGCTCCCACCACCGCCACTGCTCCTGCCAGCCATAAGCCTGGCTTCTGGCTGAGTGGCACTCCCCTTTTTGGAGCGCACTGACCACCAGGGGGCATCTCCTGCGTTGAGTGTCTGCCCCCTAGTGGTCAGTGAACATCATAGTAACCGGTTGTTCCGCCATTTGGTTGATTTGCATTTTAGCCTTTTATTATATAGGTTAATAAAAGCATAATATGCTAATTAGACTGGACATCCTTCCGGATGACCTGTACTAAGCTGCAGTGGTGGAGGCCAAGGTGGGTAGGGGCCAAGGCAGAGGTGGCCACTGCAGTGGTGGGGGCCGAGCCCTTTGCACAAATTTTGTGCATTGGGCCTCTAATCTATATATATAAAAGCCTAAGTGACCATTACAACCGAACGACTGGAATGACTGGAACGACCAGTCAACCAGTCGCTATGATGCACACTGACCATCAGGGGGCAGGCAATCAATGCAAGATCTGCCCCCTTGTGGTCATTGAGCTCCAACAGCCAACCTTCTGCAGCACCTCCTCCTGGCCGGCTGACCCCCATGTGCCCATTCGTAGAGACCTGCTTCTGGGTCTGGGTTTCGTACATAGCAGAGCAGCTCCCTTGCTGCAATCTATTGAATGTCAGCCCTCAAAACAAGGGTTTGTCTCACTCCAGTCCTCTTCCTTCCCTGGGGGCTGCCCACCCACCTGCACACTGTGGTGATGGCACAGTGGTGAGGGAAGGAGGATGCGGGGGTGGGAAACCATGTGTGCTGGGGTCCGACCCCAGCAGGTCCAGGGGTCCCCAAAGGTGTGGATGGAGTTGGCAAAGAAGGAATGACACGGAGACAGCGTTCAGTTGATCAGCAGCCTAGCCAGGATCTCTAGCCAGGATCTCTAGCCAAGTTCTGGTCTGGATCTCCAGCAAAGTTCTGGTTAGGATCTCCAGCGAGGTTCTGTGTCCATGTTCTCTTGCTAGGTTCTCCAGCCAGGTTCGGTCGCCAGGTACTGTAGCCGGGTTCTTCAGCCATGTTCCCTCGCTAGGTTCTCCAGCTAGGTTCTGTCCAGGTTCTCCAGCCAGGTTCAGTCACCAGGTTCTAGTCAGATTCTCTTGCCATGTTCTATCCAGGTTCTGTAGCCAGGTTCTGTCTCTAGGTTCTTCAGCCAGGTTCTCTCGCTAGGTTCTGTCTCTAGGTTCTGTGGCCAGTTTCTGTCCAGGATCCTTTGCCATGTTCTGTCTCTAGGTTCTGTCTCTAGGTTCTGTATTCTGAGTTCTGTCTTGTTACATCTGTATTTATACCAGTTGATTCCAATCCTATCAATCTCTATTCCAAAGGTTAGGGTGTTTCTTATCTCCATTCCAGGGAGTAAAGATTATGTAGCTTAAGCATGATTGTTCGTAGTTAAAGTGATTAATTACCCGCCTGGCACTTAGTTAAGGGCTTTTATTCCCTCCCTAACTTCAGGGGAAAATCCCTACCTGGGGAAACAACCTTTCTCAGAGAGGTGACCTTGGTTAAAACACATAGTGCCAAGAAGGTGAGCAAAAATATTAAGAACAGTATGCTATAGGAGCTCCAGTTGCGCAATCGGTTAGCACGTGGTACTTATAAGAACAGTATGCTATATATGCCAGGTCCCTTGAAACAGCAAGGATGGACCGGCTCCCGGCACATGTGGTGGCAGAGTGCCCATGGCAGCAGTGACATCTGGTGTTCATTCCTTCTGCGCCCTACCTGGCGACCATCGCCTCCTCTCCCGACCCTGCTGGGGCCTTTGGGTCTGGGCTGGGATGGGGAACCGGGGGTGGATGGTGGAATACGAGGCCCCATTCCCAGGGGGGCTGAGCTGCCAACCTCCCATGGTCCCTCCCCTCTGTGCACAAATTTGTGCACTCTAGTACATATAGAATAAACTTGCTTAATTAAACCTGCTTTCTGATTTAGCTAAATTTTTCCAGCCTAGTGAAGCACCCCAAATTCTCTTTCAGGTAATTGTCAGCAACACAGCAGTAAATATCAACATGAAGCAAATTATTATTGTAGATCATGAAGAGAGAACAAAGGGTAAAATATTTAACTGCAGCAGTGTTTGACTCTATTTTGTGCAGTGAGAAAATCTGAAGTCACTTCAAGGTCCACCATTTCTTATTTATTTTCAGTTGGGCTAAGTTTCTAAGCTTTCTAAATATCCGTTTTCTGGCAAATGAAAAGAAAATAGGATTCCACTGATTTTCCTATCTACCTACTCCAGGACTTCTGTGAGGATCAAATGAGATGAGGCACGGGAAAATGCTTCACAGACATTTGGTTAAAGTGTAAAATATTTCCACCTGGCTATAAAGCAAGTCGTGTTCCTGGGCTGAAGAAGCTTCAAGGAGGCTAGTCATCTCTAGGGATGGGAAGCTGGGCATTGCTACATCACATCATTACCTGGAGCCCACAGCAACCATTTCTGGGCTGGGCAGTGGGCCACATTTTGCACCAGGGGGTCTTGGCAGCACGGGCTGTGATTTGGTGGGCTGTTGCTTCGGGATGGTGGTGGGGCCTGTGTCTCACAAGGGGGAACTGGAGTGTTTCTTTGTCGGCACCAGGTCCGCACTGCTGTTTTCTCTGCAAATGGCAAGTGCACGTCACAGCAGCTCCTGTGTTGAGTGTCTGCCCCCTGGTGATCTGTGTGGGTCATAGCGATTGGTCAGACGGTGGGCGGGATTCTTAGCATATTAGACTTTTATATATATACTAGAGGCCCGGTGCACAAAAATTTGTGCACTCGGGGGGGTAGGGTGGGGTCCTTCAGCCCGGCCTGTGCCCTCTCGCAGTCTGGGACCCCTTGGGAGATAACGACCTGCTGGCTTAGGCCTGCTCCCGGGTGGCAGACGGCAGGCCCAATCCCTAGGTGCAGCCCCTGGTCGGGCTCAGAGCAGGGCCGATTGGAGAGTTGGGGCGCAACCCCCTGTCATGCACAGAGCAGGGCGGATCGGGAAGTTGCGATGCCACCCTCAGTCACACTCAGGGTAGGGCCAATTGGGGGGTTGGGGTGCTGTCCCTGTCACGCACAGAGCGGGTCCAATCAGGGGGTTGGAGCGCTGCCCCCTGTCATGCACAGAGCAGGGCCCATCAGGGGGTTGGGGAGCTCCCCCCTGTCACACACAGAGCAGGGCCGATCAGGTGGTTGAGGAGCACCCCGCTGTCACTCACAGAGTAGGGCCAATAGGGGAGTTGGGGCACCGACCCTGTCACCCACAGAGCAGGGCGGTTCAGGGGGTTGGGGCACCACCACTGTCACACTCAGGGCAGGGCCGATGGTGAGGTTATGGCTCTACCCCATCACACACAGAGCAGGGCCTGTGGGGTGGGGGTTGGGGCGCCGCCCTCTATCACTCACAGAGCAGGGCCAATCAGGGGGTTGGGGAGCCGCCACTCTCACACTCAGGGCAGGGCCAATGGGGAGGTTATGGCTCTACCCCGTCACACACGGAGCAGAGCTGATCAGGGGGTTGGGGCTCTGCGCCCTGTCACACACAGAGCTGCAGGGTTATCAGGGGGTTGGGGAGCTCCCCCCTATCAGGCACAGAGCAGGGCTGATCAAGGGGTTTGGGAGCTGCCCCCTATCACACTGATCCTGGTGCTGGGAGGCATATTACCCTTTTACTATATAGGATAGAGGCCTGGTGCATGGATGGGTGCTAGCTGGTTTGCCCTGATGGGTGTCCTGGATCAGGGTGGGGGTCCCCACTGGGGTGCCGGGCCAGCCTGGGTGAGGGGATGATGGCTGTTTGCAGCTGGTCACACACCCTTCAGGTATGGATCCCCACTGGGGTGCCTGGCCAGTCTGGGTGAGGGGCTGAGGGCTGTTTTCAGGCTGGGGGTGACTGAAGCTCCCAACCGTTCCTTGTTTTCTTTTTTTTTTCTTTTTTATTCTGTGCCAGCTTTAGCTTTGAGGCTTGGCTCCAGCTCTTAGGCCTCCACTGCTGAAAGCAGGTTTCTCGCCTTTGTTTACATTCTGTATTTGAAACAATAATGCGATCCTGCTGGCTGAAGCCCGGAGGACTAAAGCAGGTTTCTGGGGTTTTGTTTAGCTTCTATATTTGTAACATAGTTGCTTAGAGTTGCAGCTCAGAGGCCTGCAGCAGCAGGCGGGGAACGTTTGAGTCCTCCGTCACTGAAGCCTCATATTTGCTTTAAGCTGCCTGGCTGCCAGCCGCCATCTTGGCTGGCAGTTAATTTGCATATTGCCCTGATTAGCCAATGGGAATGGTAGCAGTCGTACGCTAATGACCATGTTTCTCTTTTATTAGATAGGAGATATATATATATATATATATATATATATATATATATATATATAATTTTATTAAATCATTGAAATTAGAGCTTATTTCCAATAGTTTGGAAAATATTTTCAACCAAAAACAATGGTCCACTTATCTCTGAGTTTCTGCCTTCACTTATATTTATATTATGTGTTATATCTCACCAATTCTTCCATGATTCCAAAATGATTTTGTTTTGAATCATCTGGGTTTTTTTTTTTTACCTTTTTTTTGTTGTTGTTTTAATCCTCAACTGAGGATAATTTTCTATTGATTTTCAGAGAGTGTCAAAGAGAGAGGGAAAGACAAAGAGAAACACTGGTGTGGGAGAAACACATTGATTGGTTACCTCCTGCACATGCCCTGACCAGGGCCTGGGATGGGGAGGTGCCTGTAACCGAGGTATGTGCCCTTGACCAGAATCAAACCCAGGACCCTTTGGTCTGCAGGCTGACGCTCTATCCACTGAGCCAAACTGGCCAGGACTTATCTTTTTATTTTACAATAATTATAGGCACAACAGAAGCTGCAAAACAAACAAACAAATAGATACAGGGTTTCCCGATTTGTGAGCAAAGATTTTGTAAATCCACTTCTACATAATAGAAGTGAGGTGGGGATGGGGGTGAAGGATTGGCAAAAAGTTGCCAGCAAAAGTAGAAAAACTAACTTTTATAAAACTTTGGAAATTAACCAAAGTATTACAGCAATCTGAGACGTATTTATTCCAGAATATGGTAATTGTACCTCAATAAGAATAGCAGAAATTGTGGTGCTTTAACTTGATCTATATCCTCAGCTTTTTGGTAGCCTTGTGGGACAAAGGCAGGCTGGGAGAGGTCCATGGGGGGAAAAGGAGACATATGTAATACTTTCAACAATAAAGAATAAAAAAAAATTAAAATGAAAGGCAGCAGACTTGTAACCATGTTGTAGCTGTGATAACCAACAACCGTGAAGCCACTGGAGGGAGCAGATTATATTTGAAGTTCTTCATAAATTTCTACTTCTGCAGCATTTTCATAATTTGACCTGTCTTATAGTTTCCTGGAAAAGCTTCATTTACATGTACATTTTATATTCATACCTGAGTATTTCATTTTTTTCAGAGAAATTGCTAATGGCATTGTATTTTTAATTTAAATTTTCACATATTTGTGACCAATATATAGAAGTATGATTGATTTGTGTGTTGATTTTTTATTCTGAAAACCCCAAAATCTCACTTATTAGTTCTTAAATTTTTTTCATTTAATATTAAGTTGTTATTTTTTAATGAATACATTCAGGACATCTGCAAATAGGGATAGTTATATTTATTTATTTCTAATCTGCATGACTCTTATTTCCTTTTTCTTGCCCTATTATACTGGCTAATGATTATAGATCAATTGACAAGAATAGAGTCTAGAAATACATCCACATATTCAATCAGATGAAGTTCCACAATTTCCCCAAAGCATTTTATGGGAAATAAAAACTTTCTCTATTAGGATACTGAGACAATTGTATCTATAATAATAAAAGCATAATATTCTAATTACACCAAACATCCTTCCAGACAACCTTCCTGACGAAGCCGGGGTCCCAGGTGCCAGAGGGAAGCCAGTGCCGGCAGCTAGGGGAAGGAAGGCCTACTCTTGCACGAATTTTCATGCATTGGGTCTCTAATAATCACATAAAGAAATATTAATTCTGACCTCTATCTTACCCTACCCAAAAATTATCTTAAGCTAATATTATAACCTTAAACATAAAAACTAAAGCTACAAAGCATCTGTGAGCACATCTAGGATAATATGTTGTCTACATTTGGGTTTATTACTAATAGTCATGAGGAAGTTGAAAACTAAGATAACAAGATCATATTTCATAAACATTAAAATTGCTAAATTTAAGAATACTGATTTTTATCTGATGTTGGTGATACTATACAAATAAACAAATTTATGGTGCTAGAAACCAGAACAGTGTTTACTTCTGGGGTGGCAGCATCTGTCTAAAAATGGAAGCAGAAAAAAATTTTCTGGGATAAGGAAAATATTTTATATCTTGACTGAGGTTTGGATATTGTTGGTGTATGTTCAACAAAAATTTTAGAATTCTATGCTTAAGATTTGTGTTTTAACATATGTAAGTACCTCAAAAAATAACAATGATATGATCTACCAACAAATAGCATAAACATTAGATATGCTAATATGGAGTAAAATTGCTATCACTTCAAATTCCAAATCATAAGTATGGGAGATTGGACAATGGGACATGGAAGTGTTGGAGTGGTGATGGAGAAGAGCAGCTCTTTTAGGGTTCTAAATTACTAATAAGAGAGCTGGAAGATGTGTCTGCAGTTTCATAGGAGGGAGACTTCTGGTTCAAAAGATTATTTGGAGAAGGTGCAGATTTTCCCTGGAAGTATCTCTGACTCTTAGTTAAATTAGATGTGTTCTATGAACAAAGTTAAAATAATTTTTCTAGATAGTACAAATGATTTAGAAAGCTAAAATTCCAGGCCAACTATGATAATTAACTACCTTCTTAACTCAAAAATTCCCTTATACAAATCTACTTTCTGCTTCTCTCTTTTGTAGTCCAACCTCTCTGTGCATGCTCAAAGGAATCCTTACTATAATCTCTAAAGCCATGGGGCACTATGACTGTTCCGTGGATCAAAGATGACATGCAATATAGAGTTTACTGAATTTTCTTTATTAAACTAGGATATATATTTGTGGTACTATAGGACAAAATCATAGCTAAGAGCATTGAAGCTGGGAAGGAAAATGATTAATGGAAATAACATGAGGATTATTTTCCCAATAGTTGTATAATCTCAAGCAGCAGCTTTCATCTCCTTGAATCTTTTCTTGTATAGCTGAACTTACAGGGGCACCTAATTTGGAGATATAAGACTCCAGCTAAGTCTTAACTGACTGCTTCCCATGACGTGGTGGAACCTCACCTCAGGCAGTCAGAATACTGCTCATGACACCAGCATTTCTTCTGTGTCTCCACCACTATTCTCTAATGAGATAGAAAAAAAAAAGTGCTGCCTATAAGTTAAGTTTGTTGTTGGTTTGTTTCTTCCATTTGAACCATTATCATTGAAGTTTTCAATTTAAAAGAATTTTACCAAAGTTTGATTTAATAAAGTCCTATTTTTTTCTTTCTTAAAATCTCATTGCCCTAGACTTCTAAAACTATTTAGGAAAATAGTAACACTAATCAGTGGTACCACTACTAGTACTATATGCAACTTAAGAGCATCTAAATTTTTTAAAAAATCTTTTTTCATTTAATAGGAAAATTTATGATTTTTAAAAACTATGTAATCACAGTTAATCCATAACATATCTACTTAAGTGTAAAAGCCACATGGAATCACTTATGAGAGATCTCTTCTCCTGAAGGAAGAAGCTGAAATCAACTGTCACATACCTAATGTTAAGTCAGAGGTAATTGACTCAGTTTTTACCATTCAGAGTTTAAAGACCTCAGCAATTTCACATGAAGAAAGTCAGAGCCTATGGAACAGTGCCAGTGTCTAGGTTAATCACAACAGCAGCCTCTTCTGCGTGAGAAAGATTACTGAGTCATCTGTTAATATCACAGAACATTAGTGTACAGATTCAGATGAAATGAGAGTCCAGCGATACCTCTCGAAATTCAATAAGCATACCAAAACCGATGGTGTATAAAATGAGAAATAAAATTAGGAAAATATATTATTGTGTTCTGGTCTAAATACTATTTAAGAAATAAGTAGTTAGGTTTTATTGCTAAGGAAGTACCTCAGTAATATAAGGAAGTGAGTATTTAGGTATAAATTGGGCATTAAAATAACCAGCACAATAAAACAATGCTGGATGGTACACATTTCACCCAGACTTTAGAACTGAATAGGAACATGGATGAGTCAAAAGGGGAAACAAAGGAATATATATATATATATATATATATATATATATATATATATATATATATATATATATATATATATTGTGCTAGCTAAGCACTCTAGTTCAAGATCACCTAGAAATCTGAAGACTTGTTACTTCTGCTAATAAGTTACTTCTCCTGCTGACTCTCTAAGTTCTGGGTAGTTAGTAAATATTTTAGATCTGTATCCTCATTGCCTTACCTGTTCTACAAATTGGTTAATAGGGCTGCTTGGGGAAACCCTGGGATAAGAAAGTCTCACTCTTTGGACATGCTGCATGAAGCTGCTGAAATCAGTCCAATCCAAGATTCTTTTGGGGGAGAGTGATATCCTTAATGTTATTATCATGGAAATTGGGTATGACAGTCAACAAACATGACTCCATGAGCATGGCTTGTTTCTAGAGGGATGTTAATGTTTTTCTATGATACCACTATCCCACTGTGTTATGTTGAAAATGTGACTTATAAATTTGAAATCTGATACATAAACATAAAATTATATAGCTTCACTTGAAACATATGGGTTTTGCCTTTTCTTGTATTTCAAAGTGAAAGCATTAGTTTTTCTATTGTGTCAATTTTCTGCTAAATAACTATTTTCTTTTTATCTTCCTTACTTAGATCTGCAATAATATTACTCAATAATATATATATATATATATAAATCCCTTATTTTATTATACAAATATTAAAGAAACACTGAAGAAATACATTGCATATGCGTAATTTTAAAATAATCTTGCATTTACCCCATACCACTCTCAGAATAACTCAATGTGATAAGAGTTTGAACATTCCCATGTGGGTGTAGTAAAGAATGACAGTAAGGTCTGCTTAAGTTGCATTGGTCTATTTTTATGGCTGAGTAGTATTCCTGTGTATGTGTACAACACCTTCTTTATCCAGTCCTCTACCAAAGGGCACCTTGGTTGTCTCCGTGGCTTGGCCAGTACCATGGTGAATAATGCTGCACTGAACATAAGGGTGCATATATCTTTGAGAATACATGGTTTTAAGTTTTTGCAGTATATACCCAGAAGAGGTGACAGAAGATGATTTGATTTTCGGTGGTTGGCACACAGTACAATATACAGATCTTGCAACATACAAATCCACACCTGAAACCTATATGATCCTATTAACCAATGTCATCCCAATCCTATATAATAAAGAGGTGATATGCAAATTGACCATCATGCCCTTGCACAAAGATGGCCACCCCCATGTGGTCACAAGATGGCCACCACAAGATGTCTGGCAGGGGAGGGCAGTTAGGGGCAACCAGGCCAGCAGGGGAAGGCAGTTGGGGGGATCAGGCCTTCAGGGGAGAGCAGTTGGGGGTGATCAAGCCTGCAGGAGAGCAGTTAGGCATCAATCAGGCTGTCAGGGGAGTGATTAGGGGGTGATCATGCTGGCAGGCAGAAGCAGTTAGGGTCAATCAGGGAGGCAGGCAGGTGAGAGGTTTGGAGCCAGCAGTCTCGGATTGTGAGAGGGATGTCTGACTCCCCTGAGGAGTCCCAGATTAGAGAGGGTGCAGGCTGGGCTGAGGGTCACCCTCTCCCCTCCAACCAGTACATGAATTTTGTTTACTGGGCCTCTAGTAAATTTAATTTAAAAATTTGCATTGTTCTAATTCATAATTTGCAGCACTTTCAGCCTGTTGTAGTCTGATGGTTAGCTCTATAATCTCTTAAGGAAAGGTTTTGTTAACCAAATTAACAGTATACATAAAATGAAAGACTATTTCAAACTGCTTAACATAATCAGTGTTTTAGAGCTCTTAAGGAACTTTTGAAGCTTCCATTTGCTGTCAAATAATTGAAATATTAGTTCTTATCTAAGCAGTAAAACAATTCTCCAAAGAGACTTTACTAAGTAAGGACTCTTTCCCAAATATACAGGATTAAAATGATAGTATTAAGTAAAATTGTATTTTTATAAAAATGTGCAATTCAGGGATTACACAAATTTAAAAAGGAAGTTTCTTCTATTTTAAAAATAAAGTCTTTGCCATATTGTCAAAATGAAAATAGTAAACACACAATTAGGGTATGTATTTTAAAGTTCTAGCTTTATTTGACATGATTGATTTGATCTTGGTGCTATATATATATATATATATATATATATATATATCTCCTATCTAATAAAAGAGAAACATGGTCATTAGCGTATGACCGCTACCCTTCCCATTGGCTAATCAGGGCAATATGCAAATTAACTGCCAGCCAAGATGGAGGCCGGCAGCCAGGCAGCTGGAAGCGAACATGAGGCTTGCTTGCTTCAGTGATGGAGGGCTCCAACGTTCCCCGCCTGCCACTGCAGGCCTCTGAACTGGAACTCTAAGCAACTAAGTTACAAATATAGAAGCTAAACAAAACCTCAGAAACCTGCTTTAGTCCTCCGGGCTTCAGCCAGCAGGATCGCAACATTGCTTCAAATACAGAAGGTAAACAAAGGCCAGAAACCTGCTTTCAGCAGTGGAGGCCTAAGAGCTGGAGCCAAGCCTCAAAGCTAAAGCTGGCCCAGAATAAAAAAGAAAAAAAAAGAAAACAAGGAGTGGTTGGGAGCTTCAGTCACCCACCAGCCTGAAAACAGCCCTCAGCCCCTCACCCAGACTGGCCAGGCACCCCAGTGGGGACCCCCACCCTGAAGGATGTGTGACCAGCTGCAAACAGCCATCATCCCCTAACCCAGACTGGCCAGGCACCCTAGTGGGGACTCCCATCCTGATCCAGGACACCCTTCAGGGCAAACCAGCCGGCCCCACCCGTGCACCAGGCCTCTATCCTATATAGCAAAAGGGTAATATACCTCCCAGCACCGGGATCAGCGGAGCCGAGAAACCTCTCGGCACCGGGATCAGTGTGACGGGGGGAGCGCCCAAACCCCCTGATCGCCCTGCGGCTCTGTGTGTGACAGGGGCAGGGCCACAACCTCCCTATCTGCCCTGCTCTGTTCGTGACAGGGGAAGGTGCCCCAACCCCCTGATCAGCCCTGCTCTGTGCCTGATAGGGGGAGCTCCTCAACCCCCTGATTGCCCTGCAGCTCTGTGTGTGACAGGGTGTGGTGCCCCAACCCCCTGATTGGCCCTGCTCTGTGTGTGATGGGGTAGAGCCATAACCTCCCCATCGGCCCTGCCCTGAGTGTGAGAGTGGCGGCTCCCCAACCCCCTGATCAGCCCTGCTCTGTGGGTGATAGAGGGCGGTGCCCCAACCCCCACCCCACGGGCCCTGCTCTGTGTGTGATGGGGTAGAGCCATAACCTCACCATCGGCCCTGCCCTGAGTGTGACAGTGGCGGCACCCCAACACCCTGATCAGCCCTGCTCTGTGGGTGATAGAGGGCGGTGCCCCAACCCCCACCCCACGGGCCCTGCTCTGTGTGTGATGGGGTAGAGCCATAACCTCACCATCGGCCCTGCCCTGAGTGTGACAGTGGCGGCACCCCAACACCCTGATCCACCCTGCTCTGTCTATGACAGGGGGTGGTGCCCCAACTCCCCTATAGGCCATACTCTGTGAGTGACAGGGGGGAGCACATCAATCCCCTGATTGGCCCTGCTTTGTGCATGACAGGGAAGAGCTCTCCAACCCCCTAATGGGCCCTGCTCTGTGCGTGACAGGGGCTGGCGCCGCAACCTCCCAATCGACCCTGCCTTGAGTGTGACAGGGGGTGGTGCCCCAACTCCCCAATCGGCCCTGCTCTGAGCCCGACCAGGGGCTGCACCTAGGGATTGGGCCTGCCCTCTGCCACCCGGGAGCAGGCCTAAGCCTGCAGGTCGTTATCTCCCAGACTGCGAGAGGGCACAGGCAGGGCTGAGGGACTCCCTCTCCCCCTGAGTGCACAAATTTTTGTGCACTGGGCCTCTAGTATATATATAAAAGGTTAATATGCAAAGTGTCCCCTTGGGAGTTCAACTAGGAGGACAGGAGTTTGATCATTCACTATGTCGTGTGCTGACCACCAGGGGGTGGCAAGGAATGAATAAAGGCCCCAGCGGGCAGCTGGAAGCCTGGGAAGGGAGGCCCTGGCCAGCAGCGGGAAGGCCCCAATCGGCCCTGATTGCCGGCCAGGCCTACGGACCCTACCCATGCACGAATTTTGTGCACCAGGCCTCTAGTAGTGTTATATTATAGGAAATTTATTAATGATGTTGAACTATGTTTTAAAAACGGAATAATCTTGTCAAATAAATCTTAGTTTCAGGGTATAGAATATCACTATTTTTGTCATTTTCTGAAATGAAGTTTAGTTAAATGCAGATTAGTTAAAACCTGTAACTGAATTAAAAACAAATAATAATACAGCAATAGTAACATATTATATCTTGTAGAAATCAGGATCATAAACAGTTATCAATAATTATATTAATAATAATGTAGAATTTTGAAAGATTTCCAATTAAACTTTAATTAATTTTATATATTATGAGTAGTATTCATTTTCTATATTATGAATATATATTAAAACAAACAAAAGAAGCTGAATATATGATCATAGAAGTAGGTCTGGAATATGGGAGAGAAGATGGCGGCGATATAGGCAGACGCGTCCCAGGTCCTGTCCCGGAGCAAATGGAGAGAGCAGCTGAAACTAATAGCATCCACCCCGAATTGGCGAAATTGCTCAGCTGGTGAGACAGTTTGCAGCCGGGAAGAGCAGAACTCCCCTGGAAAGGTAAAAAAAAACCAGGGTTGTGGGCAGGAAAGTTTGCCAGACCTCTGAGCCCAGAGAGTCGGAGTGAGACCGCGTGGCAGACAGCCGCGTCCCTTGGGACAGGCACAGCCCCTGACGGGGGAAAGGAGAACCACGGGATTCCTGGCGCCGCCAGGGGAATTGAGAGCTGGGTTCTGTGGTCACGGAGGACTGAACCTAAAGGGGGCAGCCTGAAGAGCTGACCAGACCATGCAGTCCCGGTAGGAGAAGAAGCTTACAGAAACCGAGCATTTCCCGTTTCCGCGGCCGGCATTTGTTTGTTTTCACTGAATCCTGTTCATGGGACATTTCGGATACAGACACTCACCTGTGCTGAAGAGAGGGAGAGTGTGCGGAGGAGTAGAATCTGGGGAGAGACTAAAGAGAGAGGGGGGCCGGGAGAGGTGGCAGCGAATTGAGTGCTGAGACACCCCTGAGCCCAGGTCTGGGGCAGCCATTCTCTCCGGAGAGTGAGACTCCTCCCCGCAGCCCCCAGGCAAGGAGCACAGCCACACCCAGATTCCACCCTGTAGGAGATCAAGGATTAAAATAATCTGATCAATCCCTGGGAGTTAACAGGGTCTGGCCTATAGAGGGATTTTCAATCCCAGCAACAACACAGCGCCGGTAACTAACTATTACGCAGCCAGCTCTGGTCAGTGAACTTCCACTGGACAGAGAGGCCCTATAGCCTCAGAGGCCAACCCCAGAACACTGCCACCCAGAGGCTGACCCACAAACTGACTCTTTGCTAAACACAAAATAAGGCAGTCTGGGAAACAAATGCGGCTTGCTTTAAAATAAGGACTGTGGTTTACAACACAGAGGAACAGTGTATCGCAGGGAAACCCAACACTCTCCTGAATACCTGGCAGGTCTAAGGTGAGCCACACTGAAGAATAGAAGAACCGAAGGACCTTCACTACTGCAATTCTTTTTTTTTTTCTTTTTTTTTCTTTTTTCACCTTTTAACTAAGAAACCAATTTTTTTCTTCTTCTTTTTTTTTCTTTTCTTTTTTTCTTCTTTTTCCATCACCTCATTTTACCCTTTTAACTACTACCTTCTTATTTTTAACCAGTATTATTACTGCTACCATTTTACCATTTTTTAAAGTGCCATTTTATTTTCTCTTTATTTTATTTTGGGATTAGTGTTCTCATTCTATTTTCATCGTTATATTATTGGTTGTTTCTAGTTTGCATTCATCTCCAGGGAGCTGTTGCTGGAATCTGTTGGGATTAATGGCGGTTCTATAGGAGTATTCTCCTCATATTAAAAGTCTCTTCCCCTCTTCCACTTCATTCTCTCTTTTCACTCTTTTCTTTTCTTTTTTTTTTCTTGTCTTTTCTTTTCTCGCTTTTTTTCCCCCCTCTTTTTCCCAATTTCATTTTTGCACTCCTTTTTTTGGTCCCTACTTTTCTTTTCTTTTTTCTCTTTTATCTTTTTCCCTTCCATCCTCCTTATCCCCTAATTCTCTTAATTCGGGTGGTCACCTTTATTTGGGGTTATTAATATCGTGAATATATTTGTGTATACTGCCGGGTACGTGGTGCCTTGTTGTGTTGTATTTTGTGCCTTTAAATCAATGCAGCAGATCGAAGCTACAGCAACCTCCAGAGCACCACACCCTCTACTGAGGAACAGCAGCTGTATGTGAAGCCTCGCCCCACCAGCCAGAAGAGCCACCTCAGCTGTGAACAGCACACACCAGAGGAGCTGCTGCCAACTGAAGAGCAGCTGCTACCGCAACCGCCCGAAGAGCAACCACAGACCAAGGAGTCACTGCCACCAAGGGAGCAACCACTGAACGACTCAACGTCTAGATATGTCAGTGAGATCAAACATGGGTAGACAAAGAAACCCCCAAAGGAAAGAGAAGGAGGACTCTCCAGAAAAGCAGCTAAGTAATACAGAGGCATGCAACATGACAGACAAAGAATTCAGAATAAGGGTCCTAGAGTGCATAAACCGGATGGAGGAAAAAATCGACATCCTCTGCAAGAAGCAAGAAGAAACAGATGAAAAAATCGATAACATATGGAAGAAGCTAGAAGAAACAGATGAAAAAATCAACAACTTAAGTAAGACCCAAGAAGAAATGAAGAGTGATATAGCTGCAATGAAAAACTCCATTGAAAGTATCAACAGTAGACTAGGAGAAGCGGAGGACCGAATTAGTGAATTAGAAGACAAGGAAGCAAAACACACCCAAAATGTACTGCAATTGGAGAAAAAAATTAAAAGACAGGAGGAGAGCCTAAGGGAGCTTTGGGACAACATGAAACGAAACAACATAGGAATAATAGGGGTACCAGAACAACAGAAGGATGAACAAGGATTAGAAAACCTATTGGAAGAAATAATATCAGAAAACTTCCCTGAGGTGGGGAAGAAAAAAGTCACACAAGCCCAGAGAGTCCCAAACAAGGTGAACCCGAAAAGACCCACACCAAGACACATCATAATTACCATGGCAAATGTTCAGGACAAAGAGAGAATCTTACAGGCTGCAAGAGAGAGACGGAAAGTTACATACAAGGGATCTCCCATTAGATTGTCAAATGATTTCTCAACAGAAACACATCAGGCCAGAAAAGAATGGACAGAAATTTACAAAGTGATGCAAAGCAAAGGACTGAATCCAAGAATACTCTATCCAGCAAGGCTATCATTCAAACTTGAAGGGGAAATAAGAAGCTTCACAGACAAAAAAAGGCTAAGGGAGTTTATCACCACCAAGCCAGCAATGCAAGGAATGCTAAAGGGACTGGTATAAAAATAAGAAATAAAAAGCTCAGAAAGAAAACAGCCACACACACAAAAAAAGAAATGGCTACAAATAAGTACCTTTCAATAATAACTTTAAACGTAAACGGACTAAATGCTCCAAACAAAAGACATCGAGTGGCTGAATGGATAAAAAAACATGACCCATACATCTGCTGTCTACAAGAAACCCACATCATTAGAAGGGACTCACACAGACTGAAAGTGAAAGGATGGAAAAATATCTTTCAGGCAAATGGAAAGGAAAAGAAAGCTGGGGTAGCAATACTTATATCAGACAAAATAGACCTCAAAGTGAAGGCCATAACAAGAGATACGGAAGGCCACTTCATAATACTAAAGGGATCAATTCAACAAGAAGATATAACCCTGGTAAACATATATGCACCCAATGCAGGAGCACCCAAATTCATAAAAAAACTCCTGGAAGATATCAAAGGAGAGATCAACAACAATACAATCATAGTAGGGGACTTTAATACACCACTGACAGCACTGGATAAGTCCTCTAGACAAACAATCAGCAAAGATACAGCAATCCTAAATGACTCACTAGATCAGATGGACTTAATAGACATCTTCAGAACACTTCACCCCAGTGCCACGGAATATACATTCTACTCCAGTGCTCATGACACATATTCAAAAATAGACCATATATTGGGTCACAAGCAAAGTATCCCCAAATTCAAGAAGATTGAAATCATAAAAAGCATCTTCTCAGACCACGATGGCATAATATTAGAAATAAACTACAATAAAAACAACCCAAAATACTCAAACACCTGGAAGCTGAATAGCATGCTATTAAATATTGATTGGATTACCAATGAAATCAAAGAAGAAATTCAAAACATCCTGGAAACTAATGACAATGAAAACACAACAATCCAAAACCTATGGGACACAATGAAAGCAGTCCTGAGAGGGAAGTTTATAGCTCTACAGGCCTATCTCAAAAAACAAGAAAAAATGGTAGTAAATCAGCTAACTCTACAACTCAAAGAATTAGAAAGAGAGCAACAAGAAAACCCCAGAGTGAGCAGAAGGAAGGAGATAATAAAGATTAAAGCAGAAATAAATGACATAGAGACCAAAAAAACAATACAGAAAATCAATGAAACCAAGAGCTGGTTCTTTGAAAGGATAAACAAAATTGACAAACCTCTAGCCAGACTCACCAAGAAGCAAAGAGAGAGGACCCAAATAAACAAAATCAGAAATGATAGAGGCGAAATAACAACAGACCCCACAGAAATACAAATGATTGTTAAAAAATACTATGGTCAGCTCTACTCCAGCAAACTAGACAACCTGGAGGAAATGGACAAATTCCTAGAAAAATACAACATTCCAAAACTCAATCAGGAAGAATCTAAAAATCTCAACAGGCCAATAACTATGGAAGAAATTGAAGCAGTCATCAAAAAGCTTCCATCAAACAAAAGCCCAGGACCAGACGGCTTCACAGGGGAGTTTTACCAAACATTCAAGGAAGAACTAAAACCTATCCTCCTCAGACTACTAAAAAAAATTCAAGAGGAAGGAACACTTCCAAGCTCATTCTATGAAGCCAGCATCACCCTAATACCAAAACTAGGTAAAGACAACACAATGAAAGAGAATTACAGGCCAATATCCCTCATGAACATAGATGCCAAAATCCTCAACAAAATCTTAGCAAATCGGATCCAGCAGTACATCAGAAAGATCATACACCATGACCAAGTAGGATTTATCCCAGGGATGCAAGGATGGTACAATATCCGCAAATCAATAAACGTGATACATCACATAAACAAATTGAAAGAAAAAAACCACATGGTCATATCAATTGATGCAGAAAAAGCATTTGACAAAATTCAACACCCATTTTTGATAAAAACTCTCAGCAAGGTGGGAGTAGATGGATCATACCTTAACATAATAAAAGCCATATATGACAGGCCCACAGCCAACATCATACTCAATGGACAAAAACTAACACCATTTCCCCTAAGAACAGGAACAAGACAGGGATGCCCCCTCTCACCACTCCTGTTCAACATAGTACTGGAAGTGTTAGCCATTACAATTCGGCAAGAGGAAGAAATAAAAGGCATCCAAATTGGAAAAGAGGAAGTAAAACTGTCCTTATTTGCAGACAACATGATATTATACATACAAAACCCTAGAGACTCCATCAAAAAGCTACTAGACTTAATACATGAATTTGGCAATGTAGCAGGATACAAAATTAACCCCAAGAAATCTGAGGCATTTCTATACACCAATAGTGAACTTTCAGAAAGAGAGATTATAAAAACAATCCCGTTTACCATCGCACCAAAAAAATTAAGCTACCTAGGAATAAACTTAACTAAAGAGGTAAAAGACCTCTACTCAGAAAACTACAGGACGTTGAAAAAAGATATAGAGGAAGACATAAACAGATGGAAGAACATACCGTGTTCATGGATTGGTAGAATCAACATCATTAAAATGTCCATACTACCCAAAGCAATCTATAAATTCAACGCACTTCCCATTAAAATACCAACGGCATACTTCAGAGATCTAGAACGAACTCTCCAAAAATTCATCTGGAATAAAAAAAGACCCCGAATAGCTGCAGCAATCCTGAAAAAGAACAAAGTAGGTGGGATCTCAATACCAGATATCAAGTTGTATTACAAAGCCACTGTTCTCAAAACAGCCTGGTACTGGCACAAGAATAGGCATATAGATCAATGGAATAGAATAGAGACCCCAGAAATCGGCCCGAACCAATATGCTCAATTACTATTTGACAAAGGAGGCAAGAACATACAATGGAGCCAAGATAGTCTCTTCAATAAATGGTGTTGGGAAAATTGGACAGATATATGCAAGAAAATGAAACTAGACCACCAACTTACACCATACACAAAAATAAACTCAAAATGGATAAAGGACTTAAATGTACGACAGGAAACCATAAAAATTCTAGAAGAATCCAAAGGCAACAAAATCTCAGACATATGCCGAAGCAATTTCTTCACTGATACAGCTCCTAGGGCACTTGAAATTAAAGAGAAAATGAACAAATGGGACTACATCAAAATAAAAAGCTTCTGCACAGCAAAAGAAACCATCAACAAAACAACGAGAAAACCCACTATGTGGGAAAATATATTTGCCAATGTCATATCTGATAAGGGCCTAATCTCCAAAATTTATAGGGAACTCATACAACTTAACAAAAGGAAGATAAACAATCCGATCAAAAAATGGGCAAAGGACCTAAATAGACACCTTTCAAAAGAGGACATTCAGAAAGCCAAGAGACATATGAAAACATGCTCAAAGTCACTAATCATCCGAGAGATGCAAATCAAAACAACAATGAGGTACCATCTCACACCTGTCAGACTGGCTATCATCAACAAATCAACAAACGACAAGTGCTGGAGAGGATGTGGAGAAAAAGGAACACTTGTGCACTGCTGGTGGGAATGCAGACTGGTGCAGCCACTATGGAAGACAGTATGGCGTTTCCTTAAAAAACTGAAAATGGAACTCCCATTTGACCCTGTGATCCCACTTCTAGGAATATATCCCAAGAAACCAGAAACACCAATCAGAAAGGATATATGCACCCCTATGTTCATAGCAGCACAATTCACCATAGCTAAGATCTGGAAACAGCCTAAGTGCCCATCAGTAGATGAATGGATTAGAAAACTGTGGTACATCTACACGATGGAATACTATGCTGCTCTAAAAAGGAAGGAACTCTTACCATTTGCAACGTCATGGATGGAACTGGAGAGCATTATGCTAAGTGAAATAAGCCAGTCAATGAAGGAAAAATACCACATGATCTCACTCATTCATGGATAATAGAGACCATTATAAACTTTTGAACAATAATAGATACAGAGGCAGAGCTGCCTCAAACAGATTGTCAAACTGCAGCGGGAAGGCCGGGGAGGGTTGGGGGGCAGGAAGTAGGGGGGTAAGAGATGAACCTAAGGACTTGTATGCATGCATATAAGCATAACCAATGGACATAAGACACTGGGGGATAGGGGAGGCTGGGGGACTGTCTAGGGCGGGGGGATAAAATGGACACATATGTAATACCCTTTGTAATACTTTAAGCAATAAAAAAAAATGAAATAAATATAAAAAAAAAAAGAAGTAGGTCTGATTGAATTAT
The DNA here is from genome assembly GCF_964212035.1 of Myotis nattereri. Lineage (NCBI taxonomy): Eukaryota > Metazoa > Chordata > Mammalia > Chiroptera > Vespertilionidae > Myotis > Myotis nattereri. The sequence goes on from NC_138077.1 coordinate 83,619,764, forward strand.
GGAAGTGGGAGGATGAGGTAGAAAGTGAAGAAAGCACTTTAGATTCTAGTGGATAGCATAGCAGGTTCCTTTCTATAACCATATTACTTAACACAGCGAGGGCTCTATCAATCATAATCAGAGTCTGATATTATAGCAAGTGTAGTCTCTCCCTCAAGAACTCATACACAATAAGACCATTTTACTAATAAATCCTTTGTTGCAACATAGTTTATACATGCTTTTAGCTTGAAATTTATAGACTATACATTCTGGATTGGATTGTGCATTATAACAAATACATCACAATTTCTTCTGGAACAAGGAATGACTAGACATTCTTACATTATTTTTCTATGGTAGCAGAACACAGATTTTGATTTTTATATTACTTATTACTTATTAAATAGTATTTCCAATGTCCACACTTGTTAAGGGAGCATTAAATAAATAAGTGTGTTTACTTTTTAATTATTTTTAGTAACTTAAATATATAACATAACAAAAATATAATGTGACACAATATATCATATCTTGGTGTATATTTATATAGTGTCATTATAAGGAGAAACTATTTTACAATAATTATGTGATTTGGGTAAGTCCACAGGCTAGTTCATGGCAGAGCTTGAACTCAATTCAAATTTATTTGATATTTAACTTGGTGCCATTTCAGTGGCCTCACCATATTAAAAACCAGCAGACTCCTTTTAGGACTGCAAGATAAGAATTGAGCTGGTACATTGAAATAAAGAGGAGAAAGGTAATGGGAAAATATGACAAATTCTTTGTTACTGGAGGGGTCAACATGAGTTTCTTGCAGATAGATCCCTTATATATCGTTTTCTTATATTTAGATACTAGGGGCCTAGTGCACGAATTTGTGCACCTTGAAAGGAACTGTGGGCTGTGAGGCTGCAGTGGGCACAGGGGCAGGTCTTGGCCTATCCTCTGCGCCCCTGCCTGGCCCCTCCCACTGTGGCCCCTGGTCCCCTGCCTACCGGCAGCCCCACTCCTGCCGCTGCTCCTACACGCTTATGGCACTGGTCCTGCTCACAACCGCTGATGGAACGGAGTACTTAGGGCCAGTGCTGACAGTGGGTGTGAGTGGGGCTGTCATTGGCAGCGGATGCAAGAGGCAGCTGCAGGCCCCAATCACCCCTCAGGAGCAGGGGGAGGTGGAGAAGCCCTGAGGGTCAATCAGGGCCAGCTGCCACCACTCCCACCCACTGAGAGCACCAAGTGATCAAGACCGGCACTGGGTGCCAGCAGCAGGTGCAAGTGGTGGCTCCAGTGTCAGCAATGGGTGTGAGCAGGGCCGGCACCAGCAACAGGTGGGAGCGCCGGGTGGGACCGCCGTGCATGGGAACAAAGAATTTTCAGTAACCACCAGAGGCTTGCCCTGATGATGGTGACTGGGCCCTGACTTGGTCTGGAGCCCCCTCTCACCTGCTCCACCATCCCACTGTGGCTGACTCCCACCATGTTCCGTGCTCTGTCACCTGCTGCCTACGCGCACCATGTTCCACGTACGCCCCCTGATGGTCAGCACACATCATAGTGACCGGTTGTTCGGTTTTCTGCCATTTGGTCTATTTGCATATTAGGGTTTTATATATAGAGATAAGGGACCTACACATAAGTCCCTTATATATAATTCCATTATATCTGAGTTTTATCTGCAAAGAAAGAAGCAAAAACCTGGAAAAAAGTCTGTAGAAAATAATGTTCTAATTAAAGGTGTCAAAAATTCAGAAATAGCAAATTAAAACACCAAATCAATAAAATGATTTAGTAAGAGATTATTGTGCATAAAGAACAGTTTTTGAACTGGGCTTTCATATTTAAAACTGATATGAAGCTCCAGAGCATGATGTTACAGGATGGCTTATAAAGTGAAAATGAGGGAGTTGTTTAACCTTCATTATGATTGATTGTTATCATGAGGTGTCTAGCTGGCAGGAGATTAGTTAAAAATGATTCCCTTATATCATTTTAAGAAGATAACGTAGATTTATTTTATGATTTTTATATACACTTACAAGAAATAGCCTAAGTTAAGTTTAGCTTATGTTCATGAAGTAAGCTATATTTAGTTTTTCTTACATGGCTTAAATCAGGGATGGGCAAACTTTTTGATTCGAGGGCCACAATGGGTTCTTAAACTGGACTGGAGGGCCGGAACAAAAGCATGGATGGAGTGTTTGTGTGAACTAATATAAATTCAAAGTAAACATCATTACATAAAAGGGTACTGTCTTTTTTTTTTTTTTTGGTTTTATTCATTTCCAACTGGCCGGATCCGGCCTGCGGGCCGTAGTTTGCCCACGGCTGGCTTAAATGGTTTATCTGCTCAAGAAATTCTCAAGTCTGGTCTCCATTTTGAATTTTATTTAAATGAATCAAAGTCTGAAAAATGAATAGAAGACCTGAAAATTGCAACTAGTATTGAGTTGGAGATGGGATTCAAATAAGATCTTAGCACTTGGAGGCTTATAGCAAACTAGAGGCCAGGTGCACAGATTCGTACACCAGTGGGGTCCCTTGGCCTGCCCTGTGGGGAACAGTGGACCTCTGCCCTGCCATAGCCCGGCCTTACCTGCCAGCTCGTCAAGATCCAGCCTACTGTCCACATTGATCTCACACAGCACAAAGGAGCGCACAAAGCAGCATGTGGCCATGGAGGAGCCCGAGCCCAGGCCAGGCGCTGAGTTGCTCCCACTCATCCTGGCCCTGCTATGCCTCCTGCTGACACTCAGTAGGCTCGCTGATGCTCTGCTGTGGTCTCCACGCTCCTGTCCTAGGACGATACCAGCGCACCCATGACTGTTCAGCTGTGCTTGTCATCGCAGTCTCGCTCCTCGCATGGCACCAGAGAAGCGGCCGTAGGCTTGTGCCCAGTCAGTCTGGGTGCTAGTCCTGATCCCAGTCCTGGTCTAGATGAAGGAGGCCTGTGCAGGGGGAGTGTCCGCGGGAGAGGCTCCCACTCCTGCAGCGACACTCGCCAGCCCTGAGCCTGGCTCTAGTGCCCATTGGTCAGTTGAGCGGTGCTCCCACTGTGAGAGTGCACTGACCACCCAGGGGCAGCTCCTGTGTTGAGCGTCTGTCCCCAGGTGGTCAGTGTGCATCATAGCTACTGGTGGACTGGTTGCTTAGGATTTTATATATATAGATGGTTGCAAATTTTAAAATAGGCAAAAGATAAGGGACTTAATTTCAGTTCTACTTATGTTATAAAGAACCTACTATGAGGCACAGCCAACTATTCTCCTAGGCCTTAGAAATCCAAAGAACAGTCATTGTACTTTCTGTGAAAGTAATTAACAAATATATTGATGTTTATAATATATTGTGGCTAGAAATATGATGGACTAATGCTCAGGATAATATAGGAGTTAAGAGAGAGGCACAAAGGACAACTCGGAAATTCCAAAACAGCCTCCAGAAGACATTACCTCCAATGTTTTGTAAGGAGGTAGGTCAGATTAGCAAGATAGAGGGAGCAACAAGTGTTCAGTTTAAAAATGTTAAACAGCAAAGATAATGGAAGGGATCCAGTTGAGGGCTCCCATGATACACATTTTATTTCTTGCCCAGAAGATATGATTAATTAGGACAAGAGCCTCTTCAAGATATCCTTTGCAGCCAGAAATCTTCTACCTTAAGTTGTGTGCTCTGAACATTTACTCTTTCTGGAGCCTTGTCCATGGCTATGAAATCATTCTTCACACCTCCTCTTTGTTAATTATTTTCTCCAGGATACTGTCCTGTTGATGTTCTATGCTCTGGCCACTTCCTGGCTATTGCCTGGGGGTTATGTTTGACCACAGTTCACAGTGACAATGATTGAAATTTTAAATACATTTTTAAACACAGCGATTTCTACAATTCACAAGAATAAAAGTATTATTGGGAGAATCTTATCAATGAAGTCACAGAGCTTCAGAATGGTAAAATAGTCATTGCACATGTAGTGGTAAATGATCATGATATAGCAGGAGAGCAGGGTAACCTGGGTGCCTCCCTGGGCTTCTGTGTGTCTGTCTGCACCTTGACTGGATGGAATGAACTGGACCATCTAAAAAACACCTTTCTGCTGCCAGTGCAGGCTCAGAAGATACCGTCAGGGTGTTGATGTGAAAACTCAATCTTCAAACACAGGAGTTGAATGGCTGACATGCAGGGTATCTGATTTCTGAGAGTATGCTGTCTCATTCATTTACAACAAAGGGAGGCTTCTCAGGGATCACACAAATGTTTGGAATATAATTAGTAAAAATGTAATAAGCTTGGAATTAGAATAATCTTGACCACAGGTTTTGGGTTATTTTTTACCTAAATGAATATGTTGCTAAAAAAAAAAAAAAAGAGCAGTCCAAATCACAGGTGGGAAGAAATAAATGATAGTGCTGTAATCCCTGGAATTGCACGAAGGATTGTCAGGAAGAAGAAACACAGTACAGGAGAAAGTTGGGACAAGGCAGGGGAAAGGGTAGAGGCGGCATTTGAGGTCCGGGGAAGAAGTACTGCACAGGGAGAGGAGCCCATCGTAGTTCAGTGGCAACTCAGGCTTCCAGGTCAGCAGGTTGGGAGTCAGGAGGCCTGAGTTCTTTTTGCACCAGGACTCAACACCTTCCCCTGGGAAGTGGAGTGGTTCCTGCCTCCAGGCATTTCTTTAGTCATCTCTCAGTAGGATTCAGTTTGCACTGTGATTAGAGCAGCCTGGGAACCCCAGAGTCTGTCAGTTACTAGATCCTAATGCGCTGAAAATAAAGCCTGAATTCTTAAATATGTAATATCATCTTTTCAAATATTTTCTTTACATCTGGTATTTTTTCTCATTGCTTGTTTAACTGGCAAACTCCTCATTTAGCAAAGGTTAGATGAGCAATACTCCTAATGAATCCCTCCCTTGTTGCCTTGGGACCTAGTTGCATCAAATCCCCTATGCCACCCTCACTTTATGAACAGCTACATTATTATATATGTTATTATATTTTATGTTAATAGAATCTTTAATGTACCATGCTTTTTGTTTTTACTCTTTTACATATATTGTAATATATGTCTAGATTTGAAATCACTTGTATTTCCATAATCCTATGAATAAGAATTTCATTTTTTTAAAAATGTAAGTGCCTTAAAATTCATAACACATTAATGAATATTTTTAAAATTTAAAAAGTTATTTCTGTCCATAATAATACTTTATTCTGATTTTTTAAAATGAGCAGTAGATAAGTGTATGGAGAATGCCACAAACAATACAAATGTTCAGTTTGGTCCCCTTATGACTCTTATATAGTGTATTATGCTACAAGAATGTATCATTGCTTATTCAGTCATAAGTAAGGTGCTGAAAAAATTTAAACATGCTGATATAGTAGTAGAATCCGATTCAAATTTTGATTTTGCAGTGGGAAAATTTACCCAATTTCTATGAGCCCTATTTATTCAAAATATAAATTCTTTCTATTTTTCAAATTACATTGATATGACATATAAAATATACATAACAAAAGTAGGACAAAGTAAACTAAATGATACCCATTGACATTATTTTAACCTTATGATATTTTACATACAATTTTTAAAAAAAATAATTATAAACTCTTCAAAGAAACTAATACCTCTTCCCTGTTGGGTCTTCTACAGCCAACACAGTATGGCTACATAGTAAGTAAATTTATGCTGTTTGGAAAAGTTAGTCAGAACTAATATAAACAGAGGTAATGCTAAGAATTATAAAATTATTCCCCATGACAGCAAATGAAGAGTAGTTTAAGGAGCCAAGGACTTTCTTTTACATCTTTGGTAAATATTTGTTTGCTGCTTTGTTAAAACAACATCAAGTTCCATAGTCATCATTCCAAAAATACCAATTAAGTATTTTGATAAAATCATAGAATAGTAGAACTAAAAAATAAGCTTTAGGATGAAGATATAGGCAAACTGTTTGGCAATGTAACTGGGGAATGTGGTATAAATATAAGCTTAATTTCATAATATCATTTTATGCTGTCGGATTATACAGTGCCTTTATATTATTGTAATTATGACAGATATGTAGTGTGTCCTTTTGAGCAACTTTTGGCAGAAAATCAGATCTGAGTGCCATAGACCAATTCCAGCATGCCATAATTTTAAGAGTTTCATCAAAAGGTGGATGAGACTTGGGGACTCAACAGGGTTGAGTCACACATGTAGTCACCTGTTGGGAATGGCTAAAGGCATTTCCCCAAACCTGAATAGGAAACTGATTGTGGCTGCCAGACAGTTAAAGGGCATCTTAATCTACATGCTATTGCCTCCTACTGGCCAAACACCTGAACAGCCGTAGGCTATTCCCCAAACTGACAATGCTTCTGTACCCTTTTACGTGTATTATCTCCACCTTGCCTTAGGACAAATTGTATTAATAAAAGCAAGGGTCCTAGACAAGGAGGGAGTCTTCAGTTCCTTTAGCTGAAGGTCCTCTGACCCCCAATGCCTTTCAAAATTATAACTCATCTCCGGACTCTTTATTAGTCTCTGGATTTCTATGTCATCTGCGCACAGCCTTTTCCAGATTCCTGAACCCTTCTTGATGCTGGGACATGAATCCTGGCATATCTGAGGTAGAGAATCCACAAGGGAGGGTATACAGACATTGATTGTGAATTATCTAGGTGATGAAAGGAAGATAGTTTATCCCATCTCTATATATGGCTGATTAAATTAACATCTCAATGAAAAGATAATCATAATTACAATGAAAGAAAAAAAGCAGCTAATAATCTTCTTTTCTTGCTCTCAAAGGAGGATTCCCTCATGGCCCAAGCATCTTCATTCTGTATAGATGTGGATGGCAACAGATGTGAGGGTCATAATTTAACTCAGTTTATGACTTGTTTGTTGCTGTGCTTCAGATTTCAGTTATATTTTTAAGGAAGAAGTCAAGTGTCGCAAAATGAACAAATTAATATGTTTTTTCTACTACATGTTAGTTTTGTAGCTACCAGGAAGCTTCAATAATTAAAGATAAATTAGGAAGAGATACTTTCTCTCCTATAATCTCAGTACTAGATAACATATTAAAAGACAAGCAAACACAAGGCTGAATTTTAAAAATGAGTTTAACCATTTATTAAGAAGCAGGAGGGACTCCAGTTAGAACATGACAATATTCACCATTGCCTACAATTTGAATCACTTGAAGCCACTTGTATCTATAATAATAAAAGCCTAATATGATAATTAGCCTGGACAGCCGAATGACCTTCCGGACAAAGCCACAGCAGTGGGGGCCGAGGCAGAGGTGGTTAAGGGTGCTCAGGCAGGCAGGTGAGCAGTTAGGGGTGATCAGGCACGCAAGAGAGTGGTTAGGGGTGATCAGGCAGGCAGGGAGGCAAGCGGTTAGGAGTCAGCATCCCGGATTATGAGAGGGATGTCTGACTGCCAGTTTAGGCCTGATCCCTGCGGGGGCCGAAACTGGCAGTCGGACATCCTCCAAGGGGTTCTGGATTGGAGAGGGTACAGTCTGGGCTGAGGGACCCCCTGGCCCCATATACGAATTTTGTACAATGGGCCTTTAGTATGATAATAAATTCAAGACATCTCAGAAGGCATATTCAGGAATTTTAGTCTCTTTTCTGGAGAAAGTTTAAATAAAATTAGTGGGAAAAACAACCGTCTTCACTGACATAGTTAGTTTCAGGATAATCATTATCTTCCTCCTCTAATACCAAATCCAAATTCCCTTGACTCTTACCTAATCAGCAGACAGGAGAGAGTCTGCTGAACTAAGCAGCTTACCTGTGGAGTGACCCAGATTCTTATCACTGAGGTGTTTGATCACCAGCCCATTCTCATCCTATGACTACTGCACTAAGTGATTTAAAATTAAAATTGGCCAAAGGGATACCAAGAGACAGCCCAGAAGTTTACTTGGATGAATGAAGCACTGGTAATTATTTATTTTACCTATTGGGAAAATAAAAAGAGTAAAAGCCCTGTGTTAAAACATTTGCTTATATCTGTAGTAAAATACTCCAACCATGACTGGTTTAAAGCTACCATATTTCATAACTGAACAAGGAGTTGAGAAGAGCGATATATAACTGGCCTGATGAGCACACCAGTGCCAGATGCCAAACATACGCCTGTCTGCTCTGCTGTGCGGAAGCAGCTGCTCTTCCTCCTGGTGGTCGAAGTGATAATCTGCCTGGGTGATGTTCTTTCCTTGCCTGTTGGTCCTCAGCACAAAGAGTTTAGATAATTGCATGGCAGCCATGGCATGTTTAATTCTTGCTCTGTCCACTCATGGAAGAGATTTCCCTGTGGGAACAGTACCTTTAAATCTTCTCAGCCAAGAATGCAAAGACAAGGTGCAAAAATCCCCCAATGCATTACAAGGAGTGATGGTAAGCAGACCTCTCCCACTTTAATCCCTTACTTACCAGATTTTGCTCTATTTATTGAGGACACAGCATCATCCCATTGCCATCAGTTGAGAATGGCAACGGATCCTATCAGGGAATCATCTTCAACCTGCCACCACAGCAGTGTCTTCAAAAGGCTCTATTTTTCTAACAGAATGGTAGCTTCTTGAAGACATGTCATGTGGTAGAAGTAGGTCCCATTACCTTGTATGTAATACAATATATCCCTTTTAAAAAGTGGTTTCTTTGCTCTATAATTAGATTATGCAAGATTTCTTGGCAGTACATCAAATACTCTGTAAGCTCCCAGAGTATAGCACTGGCAGAAGAACTGTGGGGAAGGGAAGTCAAATTTATACCTAATTTCAGTCAGAATAAATCCCTGCCCCTTCCAGTATGAAAAGAAGGATCCAATATAATTAACTCATCAGCAAATAGTATCCTGATCTTTTTGAGAAACTGAATGGGAATTTTTCCATGAATCTCTGTTGCTGACAAGTTTGACATAAACAGTAGTTGTGTTATTTAAATCAGAGCTGGTGACTAAGCTCTTAAGGTCTTAGATATCCTCCAGTCTGTACCCAAAGCTACTGCATTCATGGGCCCATGTACCAACCTGGGGTGGTGAATGACAGACGGCTGATGTCTACTAGCTGAGTCATTATGCCTACTTGGTTGTATACTAGATGCTCTCTGGTGGGTGATAAAGAAAAAAATAGCACTGTATTGAAAAAACACAAGTTCAAACATATTTCTACATTGAAAATATTAACAGTCAAGCTCTTTTTAAGATTTCATAGGCCAAAGAAAGTAACAACTGGAAGCATCCCTCCAGAACGCTTCCAGTTGTTAGTTTCTTTGACCTATGAAAAAACAAAGAATCTAATAAAAAACAAACATGCAAATTGACCATACCTTCGCTATGCCTTAAGCCACGCCCACCAGCCAATCAGAGTGACTATATGCAAATTAACTCAATCAAGATGGCGGCTGGCAGCCATGGAGCTGAAGCAAGCAGGAGGCTTGATTGCTCCAGTGATGGAGGAAGCCAAGCTTCCCGGCCAGCTCTGAGCTCCGCTGAAGGCAACAAAGTTTCAATTATAGAAGATAAATAAACCCCAGATACCTGCTTTCAGCTGGCCATGGCCACAGAGCTGGAGAGCAGGAGCCGGCTCTGAGCTCCACTGAAGGTAACAAAGTTTCAATTATAGAAGGTAAATAAATCCCAGAATTAAAATAAAAGAAAAAAAGGAGAGGCTGGGAGCTTCCGTCGCCAGCGGACTTGGCCAGCGTCGAACCGGCCCTCAGCCCCTTACCCAGATGGGTCAGGCACCTCCGTAGGGGCCCCCCACCCTAAAGGGGTTGTGGCCAGCCTGAAAACATCAGCCCCTCACACAGGCTGGCCAAACCTCCATGGGGTGAGGGTCCCCAGTGGGGGGGCTTGACCAGCCTGCAAACAGCCATCAGCCCCTCACCCAGGCTGGCCAGGAATCCCAGCAGTACCCCTACCCTGATCCAGGACACCCTTCAGGGAAAACCAGCCAGCCCCCACCCGTGCACCAGGCCTATATCCTATATAATAAAAGGGTAATATGCAAACTGACCCTAACAGAAGAACAACTGGGAATGACTGGTCACTATGACACACAATGACCACCATGGGGCAGATGCTCAATGCAGGAGCTGCCCTCTGGTGGTCAGTGCGCTCCCACAGGGGGAACTCTGCTCAGCCACAAGCCAGGCATGGCTGCCAGTACCGCGGTGGCGGTGAGAGCCTCTCCTGCCTCTTCAGCAGCGCTAAGAATGTCTGACTGCACCTTAAGCCTGCTCCCCGCTGGCAAGTGGACATGCCCTGAGGGCTGCCGGGCTGCCAGAGAGATGTCTGATTGACAGCTTAGGCCCAATCCCCTGGGCAGCAGGCCTAAGCCAGAAGGTGGTCATCCCTCGAGGGGTCCCAGACTGCGAGAGGGCACAGGCCAGCCTGAGGGACCCCCCGCCCCTCGTGAGTGCACAAATTTTTGTGCACTGGGCCTCTAGTCCTATATAATGAAAGGCTAATATGCAAATTGTCCCCTCGACCAGGAGTCCAACCAGGCGTTCACCCAGGGGGTGGGAAGGTGGGGATCACCCCCCACCTCGATTCAGGGTGGGACCAGCTGGCCAACCACTCACAACCCCTCCCCTGACTGGCCTGATTGGTCCCAATTGAGGCAGGACAGCTGGACTAGACCCATTCATGAATTTGTGCACCAGGCCTCTAGTCTATATACTTAAAAGCCTAAGTGACCGAACGACTGAATGACCAAACAACTGGTCGATCAGTTGCTATGACATGCACTGACCACCAGGATACAGATGTTCAACTCTCAGGATCAGGCTCCCTCCTGTTTGGATTGGGCTGAAATACTCTATCCGACATCCCCAGAGGGGTCCCAGATTGTGAGAGGGTGAAGGCCAGGCCGAGGGACCCCACCGGTGCACAAATCTATGCATCAGGCCTCTAGTATCAAATAAATCTGTATTACAAATTAGGGATATTTCTGCTAGAACATATTAAAATTACTTTTATAATTTTTTTTATTTTTAATATATTTTTTATTGATTAAGATATTACATGTGTCCTTATCCCCACTTTACCCTCTACCCGCCCCCCTCCCCCACCCCCCCCCACTCATGCCCGCACCCCCCCGTTGTCCGTGTCCATTGGTTAGGCCTACATGCTTGCATATAAGTCCTTTGGTTGATCTTTCCCCCTTACCCCCACCCTCCCCTACCTTCCCTCCAAGGCCCGACAGTCCAATCAATGCCTCTCCGTCTCTGGATCAGTCCTTGTTCATCAGTTTATGTTGTTCATTATATTCCACAAGAGTGAGATCATGTGGTATTTATCTGCTCTCCAGTTCCATCCATGCTGTGACAAATGGTAAGAGTTCCTTTTTCTTCTTCCTCTTCTTAAAGAATACCTTTCATATAATGCTGGTTTGGTGGTGATGAACTCCTTTAGCGTTTTCTTATCTGTGAAGCTCCTTATGTGACCTTCTATTCTGAATGATAGCTTTGCTGAATAAAGTAATCTTGGTTGTAGGTTCTTGACATTCATCACTTTGAATATTTCTTGCCACTCTCTTCTGGCTTGCATGGTTTTTGTTGAGAAATCAGCTGATAGTTGTATGGGTACTCCCTTGTAGGTAACTGACTGTCTTTCTCTTGCTGCTTTTAAGATTCTCTCTTTGTCTTTTGCTCTTGGCATTTTAATTATGATGTGTCTTGGTGTGGTCCTCTTTGGGTTCCTTTTGTTTGGGGTTCTCTGTGCTTCCTGGACTTGTAAGTCCATTTCTTTCACCAGGTAGGGGAAGTTTTCTGTCATTATTTCTTCAAATAGGTTTTCAATATCTTGCCCTCTCTCTTCTTCTGGTACCCCTATAATTCTGATGTTGGTATGCTTGAAGTTGTCCCAGAGGCTCCTTACACTATCTTCATATTTTTGGAATCTTTTTTCTTTTTTCTTTTTCGGTTGGGTATTTTTTGTTTCTTCATATTTCAAATCTTTGACTTGATTCTTGGGATCCTCTTGTCTGCTGTTGGATCTCTGTATATTATTCTTTATTTCAGTCAGTGTATGCTTAATTTCTAGTTGGTCCTTTTTCATATCCTCAAGAGTCTCATTAGATTTCTTGAGGGTCTCACTAAATTTATCAGCGGTTTCCATAAAATTCTTGAAAAACCTTATAAACGTGGCCTTGAACTCTATATCCAGTCGTTTGCTTTCCCCCATTTCTGTCATTTGTGACCTGTTTCTTTGTCTCCACATTTTTTATGCTTCCCTGTGTTGGTAGAGTGGTTTTGTGTGCTAGGTGTCCTGTAGGGCCCAGTGGCTCAGCCTCCCCAGTTACCTGAGGTGGACACTCTTGGTGTACCCCCTTGTGGGCTTTTTGCACAGTCTTATTGTAGTTATGCTTTGATTGTTGTAGGATCACTGGGAGGAATTGACCTCCAGGCCAATTGGCAGTGAGAATCAGCTGTGTCTGCAGTGGGAGAACTTCGGTGCTGAAGACACCTTTCTGGGGCAAGACTTGCTTCAGTGGGGTTTTGGTGCTCACTGAGTCTGCCCCCTGAGTGTGTCCCTTATGGATCTGAGGAGTTGTGATCTGGATGGTCCCCCTCTGACCACTGGGTACACTGGCTCTTGGATCTAAGGAGGTGCTAATTTAGCCTCTTCCTGAGGTTACACAGCAGGAGCTACGAAGAGAACTGCAGATTCCCCTTCCTTTTTTTTTTTTGGAGTTTGGAGGTACCCAGATGAGGCCCAGCTGTGAAGCAATGCAAGCTGCTGTGGGGCTTTGGTCCTTCTCTTGGAAGTTCTGGGTCTGTCTGGCCCAGCTGCAGTTAGGTAATTTTCAGGTTGCAAAGGGCTGGGGCATTCATATGCAAAAGCCTCTGCTGCAGCCTGGGTGGGGCAGGGTCTCAGGGAATCAAAGGGCGGAGCAAGCAGCTATGGCGGATTCTCAGCCCTGCCCTAAGGGGCCGCGCGTCTCAGTGTCCCAGTAATTGCTGCAAGCACCTCTGAGGGAAAGCCGACCTCAAGTTCCGAGTTCTGCCCACTGCCAGACAGTCCATTTTCTCCCCGTATGAGTCCTGGGTCCCCAGAGACTTCCCGGAACTGGAGTTCAGAGCAGTTGGGAGCTTGTGACTCCCTCCCGATTCAAAAAGACCGCCGCATCCTCAGGTGCCAGCCCCTTTCTGCGCACGCCTCCATACCTCTGCACTTTACTTCCACAGCTCCTCTGGCTCTCAGTGTGCTTTTCTTTCCTTCTAGTTGTAGAATTTCCACTCAGCCAGCTTTCCTGTAGTTCTGGATGATGTCCATTTTGTCTTTATGTTGTTTTTTTTGAAGTTGTTGTGGGAGGCAGCAATTTCCCGGTGTTTATCTATGCCGCCATCTTAGTTTCCTATAATTTTGCTTCTAAAATTATTTGACTACATGTAACATTATTTTAATAGTTGATTAACTTTTTGACCAACATTTTGCATATTCTGAATTTTTTCAAAGTGGGAACAACAAATTCAAAATTGTTTTTTAAATATATTAATATGCTAAAACTAGTCCGGTGCATGAAATTTGTGCACATTAAAAGGGGATTAATTAGAGGAAATATTTTAATATTGTTATTTGCCCTTTCTCTGTAAAGAAGTGTCAGAGATGAAAGAAAATTAGTAAAATCTAAAAGAAAATCTTCCTCCTGTCAGAGTCTGGGGTGCGCTGCGGGACCCAGAGTCAAGTCTCCACACACCTGCGGCGCCTCAAAATTGCGCTAGACCCAGACCCAGCTGCCCCACCCCCATTGGGTGAAATCCATACCTGACCGACCACACCCTTGTCAAGCCCCGCCAAGTGGAGGGTGCAGCTTCAGGGTCCCCTTTAAGCCCTGCTGAGCGGGGGGGGGGGGGTGTACAGCCTCAAGTCCCACAGCCTGGCACCAGGTAGAGGGCGCAGCCTCAAGTCCCCCTGCACACACCAAGAGGGGGGTGCAGTCTCAGGTCCCCCAGCGCACCTGCAGGTCGCCTGGCACTGGGGTGGGGAGTGTGGCCTGAGGTCCCCTGGTCCAGGCCAGGGGGCACGGCCTCAGATCCCCTGGCCTGGTGCTGGGGTGGGGGGAACAGCCTGAGGTCCCCTGTCTAGCCACACCTGGTGGGGGATGGGGGCGTGCAGCCTCAGGTCCCCTTCCCCAGCCCAGTGCCATGCAGCCTCAGGTCTCTGATGATTGTTTGTTAAGGCTCGTTAGGGGAACTAGGCCTCCATTCTGTGTGCAGCCATCTTGTGTTACAGAATCCCTGCCTCCGCTGTCAGCACAGCCTTCTTGACCGTTACAACATGATGGTCAATTTGCATATTCTCTCTTTACTAGATAAGATATTAAAATAACTATATCCTGTTACTTGTAGAACTTTTGTAGTTTACATTCTTTTCGTTATTAAATTGTTTTTTTTTTATTTGTTTGTTTGCTTGTTTTTTGTATTCAGGAGAACATAATTTATTTTTCAAGCCCCCAAAGTTGTGTTGTTGTTGTTTTAATGTATTTGCTTATTTTAGTAAGGCATGCATAGCTTAGAGTCCTATGCTCTGTGTGACTCATGGGTAAATGGTTCTGTTTGCAGTGATTGTAACCTCTCCAATTTATTACTTCATTCTCACTAAATTTTTATAATTTACTTTATTCATAAAAATGTTTTCCTATCATTTAACTTTTAAGGCTTTTTATTTTCTGTATAACATTAAGTATATTTTAATGGGAGCTAAATCTGAATTTCCTCTTTGTATAAATCCCCTTATAAATTCCAAAAGGTGATCTCTCATGTCTGCCCTTAGAGAATAATTCGCTGCAATTATTACTATTTCTGAATTTGGTCATCCTTATTTACTAATTAGAGGTTTCTGTATTTGTGAGAATAAATACTCAAAACTAAAAAGATTTGTTGTAAAAAAAAGTGTTTGCTCTCAATTCTTTTTTCCTTTGACTTATCATTTATTGGTGTCTTTATGATGTAGTTTTCTTGATAGAATTCTTCTGGATGACCTACAGTACATGTGAAGATTTTCACTTATATAATAAAACTGTCCATAAAACTGTCTCCAACACTACAAACCACATATTACTCATGTTTTGAAAGTGCAAAGATGAATAGGACTATTACTTAGGAAGGGTTTGCTTTGCAGATCAATAGCAATGACAAAAGTATAAAATAATAGTGTGCTTCAAATAGTTGTTTGTGCAACTAATCATTGAGAATACAATATACAATTATAGAAATTAAATTATTGGGAATTAAATATACATAAGCATACACATTAAATCATTGGTAATTATTACACCATAATGTTTTGGCAATGGACATATGCAATTACATATATAATTTTTCTTCACCCTCCTCTCAGAGGGTTTATCATTTTTTTTTATGATTACTGGAATAAGGAGACACTTTTGAAGATTATACTTATTTGGAAATCATTAGACTTTCATTCTTTTATCACAAAGGGAAAATTCCTGTCTGCCATTTTTTTAGTATTAAAAAATAAAAAGGTTAAAATAGGGTAGTGTATTACTAAACTAATAGTAATACACATTAATGTTTGTATTAATGTTTGTGGAAATAATATTTTAACATAACAAAATTTATCCCATGGATAATTAATAAAAAGTGTGTCCTTAACTACTATTTTCATGTCAATGCCATGGGAAACTGGTTACATTAGAAACTTGCACTGAAAATAAAATAATTTATTGGTTATACCTAATACAAGAACTAGAGTTCTCTACACACATGGCTAGAGCTTCACAGTTATAAAAGAATAGTTATTGGTGCAACATACTACAAATTATTTTAAATGTTTCTCTCCCTAACAGTACAAAAAATATAGTAATGGACCTATAGAAACATGTCTGTGAAATTAAAATATCCCCAGACTATTTAAAATGATAGGCAATTAATAAAAAACACGTTTCAATTAATTTTGACTCTCAGAATGTTTTATTACAAAAACATTGCTTTGCCATTTATTCATATACTAGAGGCCTGATGCACAAAATTTTTGCAAGAGTAGGCCTTCCTTCCCCTGGCTGCCGGCACTGGCTTCACTCTGGCACCTGGGACCCAGGCTTCCCTTGCAGCCCCTGCTTCACCAGAAAGGTCATTTGGAAGGATGCCTGGAAGGACATTGGGTCTATTTAGCATATTATGCTTTTATTGTTATAGATTTCTTCCACATACAAATTAATTTTCTCTTTTACATATGCAAACAATGAACTTTCTTCTGGAGGACTTTATATGTGAATAAACTCAGTTCTATTACTTATAATGATTATAATAGAGTGAAAATAAAAGAACAGAGTCTAAATTAATAATGATACAAATTAGAATGTGATGTATAGTGTGAGTGAAAGACCATAAGAAGTTGAAAAGAAGTAATTATTAAAGGATGAGGTAAATTATATAAAGCTATAAATGATGAAAGGGGATCTAATCTAATTACTAAATAGTGGGATCATTTTTCAACTGTAAAGATGTTCTAGGACAGAACACATGAGCAAATACATGGAAATAGGAAAGTTTGAGATATTCTAGAAACACAAAGTTTCATGATTTGGCCAGAGATTAAGTAATGGGGGTTGGGGGGCGGGGGGAGTAAATAATGGTTGAACCCTGAGTACAAGCAAGAGGATGGAATATTCTATTAACTATTTATCTTTATTTACTAGGCCTTGGGAAATCACTAAAATCTTTGAAGATCAGATATATATATATATCTTCTCATTCCACAATTATTGTAGATTTTATAATTTCCTTCTGAAGATGGGGAGAATCAAAAAGGAGGCAAAATGTATCCTCCACAAAAAAAGTTTACAATGGTAGGAAGGTTATGACATCTTTAATAATAAAAGCTAATTAAACTGGACATCCTTCTGGATGACTTTCCAGATGAAGCGGAGGCTGTGAGGGAAGCCTGGGTCCTGGGTGCCTGCCGGCAGCCGGAGGGAAGCCCAGGCCCCAGGTGACAGAGGGAAGCCGGTGCCAGCAGCCGGGGGAAGGAAGACCTACTCTTACACGAATTTTGTGCATTAGGCCTCTAGTTTCACATAAGACCATAATGTATGACATAGGACAGGAAGTCTTATAAGACACAAGCACAAAGATACCCAGCTGAAAGAATCAGAAAACGTTTTCAAAGAATCTATATTTGAGATGAATGTTTGAGAATTTCAAAAGTTGAATGGAGGTATAGTATGGGGGTGCTTTTCTGGTCTGGGTAATAATTTGAGTAAACTAGCAAGAAATAAACTTCTGGGATGATCTTCAGGTAAAAGTTAATGGCTCTGTGGGTGAGTAGTAATTATATGCAGAGTTCTAGAAGGCAGGGAGTTTGTAAATTGAAGGGTAGCCATATTATAGATTTATTTAGAGGGGTATGAGAGTTAATTAAGTTACTAAGAAATGAAAAGTCATTGAGAGCTTGACAGTAATAAAACTTAATTTGTAATCATAAAAGTGTAATGATTAGAGAATAAATTAGAGTTTAAAGAAATCTTATTGACAATGGTGGAGTAAAGGTGAATCACTAAATTCCCTCTTTCAAAACCTAATGAACTAATAAGCAATTCTTCACCACTATTACTAGCATCAGCCATGAATATCTACTTGAATTTTGAATAGAACTTATTTTATAAAAAAATAAAAGACAAAGAGAAGAGAACCTGCTAGCGCAAATGTCAATTAGGAGGTTATATAATGCCTTGGGTGGTTGGGAAAGAAAAGTTTACACTATAAAGAAGGCCTCTTATAATTTTCAAAATAGAGCAAAGGAAAAAAATAAACTTCAGAAATGTACTAATGGAACAAAGGAAAAAATGAATACAATAATAAGAAGAATTACTGCTCTGGAAAATTAAAGCCATGAGACCCTGGTTGGGTAGCACTGTTGGTTAAAGCATCTTACTGATACACCAAGGTTGTGGGTTTGATCCCCAGTAAGGGTACATACAAGAAGCAACCAATGAATGCATAAATAAGTGGAACAGCAAATCTATACCTCTCTCTCAAGTCAATAAGTGAATAAAAATAAAATTAAGTCAGCGATGGTTAGCAAACTTCCCCCAGAGTGCAGAGGAAAGAGAGACATAAGATGAAAACAACGAGCGAGCATATGATAAAAATATAGGGAAACAATGTAGCTCAGGCATTTTAGGGGTATCAACTTAAAATGGAAACGACAAAACAAAATGATTAGTTGGAACAGAAGGAAAAATCAAAGGCTTAAATAAAGAAAATTTGCTGAGGTAAAGGACTGGTTGAAATGGGGATGGGGAAAAGACTTAATATCCAGTCAATGTTCCAAAAAGTATCAGAATCTAAATGGTCATTTCAAATGACAAGACAGGGGGAATGTTGTTATCCACCAATTGTATTATTATTCAAGTTGTCTTTTATGTGTGAAAACAATAAACATGTTTTTAAGATGTATAGGGCTTCAGAAAACATTCTGCACACAGGTATACAGGTAAGCTCTTTGAAGGGATAGGCAATATCTATCTTATTTATCACTTTATAACCAGCAATTAGTGGGAAAGCTAATAAATAATGGCTCTCTATCCCCCTTTCATTATGTGCTATGGAGGTTTTCTACAGGTTATTCTGCATTCTATGGCAATAAATAGTTGACACAAAGTTAACATACCATGTTTCCCATGGAGATAATTTCCAGGGAGAAAAATGAAGCAGGGCAACGGAGACAGGAAATTCTGGGGGCATGGGAAAATTGTTTAATAGAGAATGACCAGGGAACACAAAATAGCTAAGTGATATTTGAGTAAAAATATGAAGAAAGTGAGAATTCCAACAAAATGTTTCCTTCAGCTTGACTAAATATTAGACAGGCTTCTTCCTGCCTCTAGGCCCCTGAACTTCCTTTTCTTAGAGCTTATACTTTAAAAAGGTGTCATTGCAAAACCTTCCCCTGTCCGTTTGTGATGCAAAGCTTCTTGCCAATTTTTCAACCCAAGAATGTCTTTCTCAAGGGCCTGGGAGCCATCTCTTTGAAATATAATCATCAAGGAAGAGTGTGACCCTAACTCAATTTCTGTGGACAGGTAGGAGCCTAACTTTAGCAGGTACCTTGTCATGAAGAAAGGAGAAAGTTTATTTTTAAAGGTTCTACATCTATAGATGTTTTTATAGTGGTGTTTGGAAACCAGTGCTGAATTTAAGTTAACGGCAATTATTAAAATGCACTATGTATTTCTTAAGGTCAGGAATGTGATATGAGGAATGAATGCATTTTTCTTAGAAGGTTAAATCTCTGAAATGAGGGGTCTTAAAATTTGGAAAACAACCATATTCAAGTGTAGGCTCAACAAATAAGCAGTGTGATATTGGGGCTTTTGGACTGGTCTCTGATCCAAAATTTCTCCCCAATAACTTTACATTTTTAAAAAAGTGAATGCAACTATTGAGATACAGACAGGGTAAAATGTTAACTGATTTGAGCCATATACAGGAAAACTATAGTTATGTTTGGGTCCAGGTAAAAAAGACATAAAGGGAGGTGATTTTGAAAGAAAAAAGCTAAAATGATTATAATATGAAGTGCTTTATGGAGAAAAGGCTGAAAAAGGATTGCTATGAAATATTAGTAATATGAAATATTATGGGCATGAGGGTATTGACCATCCGGGGTAGTTGGGAGAATGAATTAAAAGTGTTGGAAAGGAGAAGGTGGTACAGAGTGGGGAGTAGAAAATCACTATGGGAAACATTTTCTAAGTGGCAATATAAAAAAACCCCATAAAAACCTACTTTCAACGTAGTACATTAAATTAGTCAACATACATACCTTGTTTCCAAAATAATGGAGCATATAATACCACTCTGGATATTATTTTCCTGAATTTCATTTCCTTTATATTAACAAATTGATTTTCTTCCATGATACAGTAACATTCATTAAATTATTACATATAGTCAATAAATATGCATTATTATTTCCCCCAACATAAGGTTACAGATGCCTTGTGCATGTATGTCTTCCTACCCCCTTATTCTGTGGCATTTCTCTGTCCTCTGTACAAGTAAGATAAGCATTTTGGCATCTTGCAGCTGTTTCTACCCTCCACATATGCATTCCTGTCCCATGGACCCTCTTTATTCCCTAGACCTACCTGTTTTGTCTCTAAAATTTCTTTTACAAGGAAGCAGGATAGGTTCTAATTTTTAATACATTTTATGGGAAATTATTATAGCCATTTAAGTGGCAGAGGTAATGACTTTGGATAACTTTCAAAACACCTTCACTTTCTAAAAGGTTATTTACATTTTTTTCTAGTAATTTTGCTGTTGTTTTTATTATTCTTATTTTCTTTCTGTAGCAAGCGGCATTTATCCTTTCAGAGTGTGCTGTGTGCCAAGAGTCTTTTGCCCACATGAGAGGCCCACGGTGTCCACTAAAAACCAGTAGATAGCAGTAAAACAAGGCACAGGACAGGAGCGATGGAACATGATGGATATGATGCCAAATGCAATAGGAGTGTTTATAAATATAGTGAGAAAACTGCCAAGGATTTCTACCAAGGGAAAAGGAAAGACATATATCATGAACAGAACTAGTAAAAAATAAATAAATAAATAAAGTCAAAGAGAGAGGGTGTAAAGGAAAACCTTCAGCGTTCTCACAGCAATTACCATTTTTATCTGGTCTTTTTTGAAATTTCTTTCTGTAATTTCCTAACACATTTGTGTCAAAGGAAGAAGAAAATTGGATTGCCACCTGAAAGAAGAAGAGAGAATGAACTGATGCTGTTGTCAGGTTTTCGTCATGAAGTCAGAAATGTGAACATCGACATTTCT
This sequence comes from Myotis nattereri, assembly GCF_964212035.1. Lineage (NCBI taxonomy): Eukaryota > Metazoa > Chordata > Mammalia > Chiroptera > Vespertilionidae > Myotis > Myotis nattereri. Next base: position 83,640,556 of record NC_138077.1, read on the forward strand.
GTTAATCACAGATAACCAACCTGGGTAAGTGAGGAGCATGAGCAGCCGGAGTCAGGTGCAGCTGCAGGAGCTGGAAAAGTGAGGCTGTTTAGGCTAATGAGGCAAAACAGAATAAAGGCCAAAGTCACAGCAGAGAGAGTCTTACATGCACAGCTGTATCTACTGTTGTCCCTTTTCCCACCTGCTCTTGACTTGCAGGTTCATTTTTTTCTCTGTGCGGTCTGTTTGCTTCTCTGCAGGGCCCCTAACATTTTTTTTTTTTTTTGAGTCCAGGGCAGCTGCTATTGATTATTTATTGTGAGTGCCCTGTATCAGATAAAATTTATTTTTCTCCTATCTGTAGGCCCTGAGCTGAAGTTAACTGTGTTTGTCCGAAGTTCACGTGTGATACAAATCACACTGTTATAAAAGCTCATTTTAATTATCAAGCATGATGTGGCTTGAAATGATACACAAACACACACACATGTCATTTATTACAAGAATATACAATAGGCAAAGCATGTGTGGGGAATTTGAAGGTGGATAAAAGAAGCAGTGTTCTTTCTCATGTTTGGAATAAGTTGAACAGGTAAGATATACATGAGCAGAGGGCTGCCTTGCCGTTAACGCTGATTTGGAAATGGGGCTTTAGGTTTCAGCCAAATGGACACACTCACACTTTTTGTCATTAGAAAGACTCCCTATCTTAGTCAGAACTGGACAACTTGAATTATCATGAGGGCATGGGGTCCAATATTTTACCACAAAGCTAACTCCAAAGAATATGGGCTTTCTACAGGTAATAGAATTATAAAGATCACATAATACAATAATCCTATATAAGAAAACTTAGCGCCCAAAATGGTGGAACAACCAGAATGACCAGAGACCAGATCGACCCTAGCCCTTTGCCCCGGCTGGCCCCGCCCCCCAGGGGAACCCCTACCCTGATCCAGGGCCCCATCAGGGCTGGCTGGCCCCCACCAGAGCACTGGGCCTCTATCCTATATAATAAAAGGGCAATATGCAAATTGACCCTAACTGCAAAACGACCAGCATGACCACTCGACCAGTCACTATGAGGCGCGCTGACCACCTCTTGGTACCTTTCCCTGGCTGGCAGGCTCCGATTGACCGATGGCAAACAGGGAACCAGGGGTGGGTGGCGGCAGGTGGCAGGGCTGGTGAACGGGCAGAACGGCTGACCCCTCAGTTCCTCCCCCCGGGCAGGCAGGCTCTGATTACCCAATGGTGAACAGGGGACTGGGAGTGGGTGGTGGCTGGGGGTGGGACCTGCTGCAGGCACCGGGGAAGATGGCCCTGATTGCAGGCTAGGGCTAGGGACTGTACCCACACATAAATTTTTTGCACCGGGCCTCTAGTAATGATAATAATAACATTACTAAACCAATAGTAACAAAAATAAATTTTTACAATGTCCCTTCAGAGCCTCAAGTGCTGTGGCTAGCACATTTACCCTGGAAAAATCTGTAAAAGAAAAGGAAATTAGATTTTTTACCTGCATTATAAACGTCCTCCCCTACCCAAAACCTTGAGGAAGATCCATCTCCCATTCCCCTTATCTCCGCAGGGCTCCTCCATGCAGACCCAGTGATGCAGGTGGTGTAGTCCAGAAACCCAGGACTGGATAAAGCATACTGGCATGGGGCAGCTTTCTCACCAGGCTTCTGTTCTATCCTCTGGGTCTAGGCTAGGGCAATATTTAGGCAAAGCAGCTGAACAGGAGCCACCTTCTTATCACTGAGAGCTATTTTCTTGTGGGATATTAATATGCCATAAACATGTGAGCACATAGTTACTATTACACACACATCTTTAGCTTTCTGTTAGCATTTGCTTTGACTAATCTATTAAAAGACCAGATGTCTGCTCTGGCTGATTTGGATCAGTGGATGGAGCATCAGCCTGGGGACTGAAGGGCACCATGTTTGATTCTGGTCAGGGGCACATGCCTGGGTTGTGACCTTGATTCCTGGTGTGTGTGTGTGTGTGTGTGTGTGTGTGTGTGTGTGTGTGTGTGTGTTGGGGGGGGGGGAATCAGGAGGCAGCCAATCCATGATTCTCTCTCACTGTTGATGTTTCTCTCTCTCTCTCTCCCTCTCCCTTCCTGTTTGAAATCAATTAAAACAAACAAACAAACAACAGATCTCTAATTCCCTGAGTTAAACTGCAAGCACATCATATTGAAAGGTTTTTAATAACCTCAGTTTTCATCAAGTCATATGAATTGTTGAGCTCTTCATAATTTAAAGCCTTCATTTTACTCTTCACTTATACTAAAATAAGGCTTAATGACTGAAGACACCTTGATTTTCCTAGATCACACTCTTAGATTCCAATTAACATATCTCTATGACAACTTACTATAGTTCCTTATTTCTAACAACACTCTCTGCATTGGTATTTTAAAACATTTTAAATTTCAAATTTGTGGAGATTTGACACAGTTTAATATGAGTAGGGGGGCATAAGTTATTTTCATCAGCCTAATAACTTAGGTGTAGAAAAATGTAACACTATTTTTGATATCTCAGCTTACTTACTATATTGAGTCTCCCTTTCACCTGGGGGGGGGGGGGGCGGGGAAGTCAATGCTAGGTAAAGCTTTGGTGCTTTTATAAGCATTTAATTATAAACTGGCAATCCAGACATTTCCTTCTTTGTTCTACTTTCCTCTAGTTTTTAGAGGCTTACATAATTAGAGTACCTAAGCGGCCTTTGGCCATATTTGATACTAAGCTAGTGAGATATCACATAGCTTCTCTGGTTTTTACTATTGAGCGTATCTTCAGTGACGCTCCTTGAGCTCGATGTGGTCCTTCCAGGGCCTCCAATCATCAGCCCTTGTATCATTATCTTCCTCATTTTGTTCTCAAGATCCATAAAGATTTGCTAGCTATGTCACCACTCATCATTCTCTCTCTATAGGAAATTTGAAAATTTTCAAATATTTCTCTTTGCCTCTCTGGGATAGTGGTTGACTTGGAGACTTATGAAACTGTCTCAGCTCTCTGTCTAGAATTTTTTTTAACCAAATATTTCCAATTTTCTGATGCTCTGTACTGTGAACAGAACTTTTGTGAAACTTAATGCCATCTTAGAAAAGTAGAAACACAGTTATCTGACAAAATTCCTAAACATTTGGATCTCCCATTGTTCTCCACTCCTAAGTAGAGTATTAGGGAAAAGTAGTAATGGGAAAAATAGTGTAAGAAATAAAGTCCAGGGTGAGTAAATGACATTTATAAAAAGTTTGGGTACTAAATTTTGATCAAATCTCAATTCAGAGATAACTCACATTCCAAAAAAAAAAAAAAACACACTGATTAAACAATAAGAAAGGAGAGTATGAGAGAATATTTGAATAAAGTGAAACAAAGACCGGTGCTTGTTTTGTTTGTTTAAGAGTTGAAAGTTCCAGCCAGCTGGAGTGCCAAAAAGTGTGGAGCAGAGGGTACAGGTAAGATATTGTAAAAAAAAAAAAAAAAAAAAAAGCTTATGAGAGTCTGTGTTTCAAATAAGGAATTTTGTTTTTCTGCCTCATCTTTGTTACAACCACCACCTACATAAAATAAAATTTAAAAAAACCACGATTTTGAGGTCAGGTTTTTCTTACCTACAGACTGTAGAACTGCCCGCTCAACGCCTTCATTTGAATTTCTCAAATGCATAAAAAATGGAAAACATTAAATGGTCCAATTTTAATCCCTCATCTGAGTTCCTAATGACCCTATCTTAGATAATTACATTACCATGTAACTATTTGCTGAGTCCTGAAACCTAGGGGTTATCTTTTACATCTCCATTTGCTTTATAATTTCCCCATGGTAGGAAAACCATCTAAAAGACTATTGCTGGTTCTTTTTCAGCTAAATATATCCATGTAATTAATTTTTGTCTGCTTAGATTCACATCATTTGGGATTTCTAAGAGTGCTTCTGAAAGTTTGCTGATTTCATTTGTTTGCTTTCATCTTCTACTTTCTCTTTTTGGCATAGAATTTGAATTTGGGTATGATTACCGGCAGCCCAACATAAAATATTATTTCTTAAACTTGAGAATCAAGGATGGTGGAATCAAAAGATGAAAACTTTTATTCCTGATGATAAATATTGACCATATGTCAGTTTTTTATTACTAGCCTATAAATTAGTTTTCATGAGGTCTTGGTTTAATGAACAATGTAGGGAGGTTGAAATAACAACTTTGATATTTCAAGCAGAAAATCTTTGACTTATTTTTGACAATATGCTTGGCCAAACAATTATCTTCTGCACTTTGGAAGGCATCGCTTAGGGAAAATTCAAATTTTGTTTTGCTTACTTTGAGACGTTTACTAAGTGTTATAAGAGAGTGATTCCTAAGTTTAGAAGTAGCCCCATTACAAGCAAGCATAGGAAGCATTACAAATTTGCTTATAAGAGGGGGCTTTCCGCTGAGCCTATAGATTCATAGGAATGCTTTATTATGAGTTTTTCTTAATTTCGATATAGTAGGATTCATTCATCAGGCAATACAAATTTGTGCATTTTGATATATGCCTAGGGACTTGTACCCATCATCTACACCCATCACCAAAATCGAATTAGAGAACAATGTCACGCCTGAAAAAATTCCTCCTGCCATGTCTGATAGTCAACATTTCTGATTATCCCCAACTCTGGCAACTATTAATGTGTACTCATTTCTACATTTTTGCATTTTAATATAAGTAGAATAATATAGTTCATAGCGCTTTGTCTTGCTTCCTTTATTTAGTAAAAAAGTATTTGAAATTCATCCATGTTGTGTGTGCATAGTTTGTTCCGCTTTATTTGTGAGTAGTAAGTTCATCGTATGGATGTACTACATTGTGTTTATTCATTCACTGGATGAAGGACATTTAGATTGTGTCTATTTGTTCACAATATGAATAATGCCACTATAAACATTACTATAAAGTAATGTGTAAACATGTTTTTTACTTCCCAGCATAATTAACTGGAAGTGTGATTGCTGGGGTATATGGTAAGTATGTATGTAATTTCATAAAAAACTGCCAAAGTGTTTTACAAAGTAACTCTTCATTTTGCATTTTCACCAGCAATGTATGATCTGCAATCACACCAACATTTCATGTAGTCAGTATTTTTTTCTCATCTATAATAAAATAATAAAAGCATAATATGCCAATCGACCGAATGGCCAAACAGCAGAATGACCATCCAGACGACCTTCCCAAAGACCTTCCAGACGAGCTTCCAGACAAAGCCGGGGCTGCGAAGGCCTACTCTTGTATGAATTCCTTGCATAGGGCCTCTAGTAGGTGTATAATAGTATTGCACTATAGTTTTTTTAAAATATCTTTATTGTTGAAAATATTGCAGGTGTCTTCTTTTTACACCCATTTACACCTTCCATCCCACACCTTCTCCCTGGCCTTCACCACACTATTGTCTGTTTCCATGGGTTATGCATATATACATACTAGAGGCCCAGTGCATGAATTTGTGGACCAGTGGGGTCCCTCGGCCTGACCTGCAAGATCAGGCCAAAACTGGCTCTCCGACATCCCCCAAGGGGTCCTGGATTGTGAGAGGGCACAGGCCAGGCAGAGGGACCCCATCAGTGTGTATGCCCCCCGGTGGTCCATGCACATCATAGCAAGCGGTTGAGTGGCCTTAGCATATCATTAGCATATTACAATTTGATTGGTAATTAGCATATTAGGCTTATATTATATAGGAAAAATTTTTTAGTTAATCTCTTTCTACACTCGTACCCACCCCCGCCTTCCCTCTGAGATTCCTCAGTCGGTTCCATGCTTCTATATTTCTGGTTATATTTTGTTCATCAGTTTATTTTGTTATTAGATTCCACAAATGAATGAGACCATGTGATACTTGTCTTTCTCTGACTGGCTTATTTCATTTAGCATAATGCTCTCCAGGTCCCTCCATGCTGTCTGAAAGGGAAAGATATCCTTCTGTTTTACTGCTGCATAGTATGCCATGGTATAAATATATCATGACTTTTTTTGTTTTGGGCCCTGCATCTGCTCTTTAATGTTTTCCTACGATATCCTATCTAATAAAAGAGAAACATGGTAATTGGCGTATGACCGCTACCCTTACCACTGGCTAATCAGCGAGATATGCAAATTAACTGCCAGCCAAGATGGAGGCCGGCAGCCAGGCAGCTTGAAACTAACATGAGGCTTGCTTGTTTCAGTGACGGAGGACTCCAACGTTCCCCGCCTGCCGCTGCAGGCCTCTGAGCTGCAACTCTAAGCAACTATGTAACAAATATAGAAGCTAAACAAAACCCCAGAAACCTGCTTTAGTCGCTGGGCTTCAGCCAGCAGGATTGCAACATTGTAAGCAAAGGCCAGAAGCCTACTTTCAGCAGTGGAGGCCTAAGAGCTGGAGCCAAGCCTCAACGCTAAAGCTGGCACAGAATAAAAAAGAAAAAAAGAAAAAAAGGAGCGGTTGGGAGCTTCAGTCACCCCGAGCCTGAAAACAGTCCTCAGGCCCTCACCCAGACTGGCCAGGCACCCCAGTGGGGACCCCCACCCTGATCCAGGACACCCTTCAGGGCAAACCAGCCGGCACCCACCAGTGTACCAGGCCTCTACCCTATATAGTAAAAGGGTAATATGCCTCCCTGCACCGGGATCAATGGAGCCACGAGGCCTCCCGGCACCAGGATCAGCGTGACAGGGGGCAGCGCCCAAACCCCCTGATCGCCCTGCGGCTCTGTGTGTGACAGGGGCAGGGCCACAACCTCCCTATCCACCCTGCTCTGTTTGTGACAGGGGAAGGCGCCCCAACCTCCTGATCAGCCCTGCTCTGTGCCTGATAGGGGGGAGCTCTCCAACCCCCTGATCACCCTGCGGCTCTGTGTGTGACAGGGTGCAGCGCCCCAACCCTCCTGCCCCCCAAGGGCCCTGCTCTGTGTGTGACGGTTTAGAGCCATAACCTCCCCATAGGCCCTGCCCTAAGTGTGAGAGTGGCGGCGCCCCAACCCCCTGATCGGCCCTGCTCTGTGGGTGATAGAGGGTGGTGCCCCAACCCCCTGATGGGCCCTGCTCTGTGTGTGACAGGGGGCAGCGCCCCAACCCGCTGATTGGCCCTGCTCTGTGCGTGACAGGGTACAGAGCCCCAACCCCCCTGATGGGCCCTGCTCTGTGCGTGACAGGGGGTGGCGCCGCAACCTCCCCATCGACCCTGCCTTGAGTGTGACAGGGGGCGGTGCCCCAACCCCCCAATCGGCCCTACCCTGAGCGTGACTGAGGGTGGCATCACAACCTCCCAATCCGCCCTGCTCTGTGCATGACAGGGGGCGGCGCCCCAACTCCCCAATCGGCCCTGCTCTGAGCCAGATCCAGGGCTGCACCTAGGGATTGGGCCTGCCCTCTGCCACCCAGGAGCAGGCCTAAGCCAGCAGGTCATTCTCTCCCGAGGGGTCCCAGGCTGCGAGAAGGCACAGGCCGGGCTGAGGGACGCCCCTACTCCCCGAGTGCACAAATTTTTGTGCACCAGGCCTCTAGTATTAAAATAAAAACCATAGCATGACTTTTTGATCCACTGATCTAATGATGGACACTTGGGCTGTTTCCAAATCTTAGCTATTTTAAATAGTGCTGCTCTGAACATAGGAATGTATATGTTCTTTCTGATTTTGGGATTCCTAGGATATATTCCTAGAAGTGGGATCATTGGGTCAAATGTCAGTTCCAGTTTTTAATTTTTTAAGGAAACTTCACGTGGTTTTCCATAATGGCTGCACCAGTCTGCATTCCCTTAAGCAGTGTACCAGGACTCCCTTTTCTTCATATCCTTGCCAGTATGTATCATTTGTTGATTTGTTGATGGTAGCCATTCTGAGAGCTGTGAGGTGATACCTCACTGTCATTTTAATTTGCATCTCTCTGATGATCAGTTACTTTGAGCATTTTTTCATATGTATCTTGGCCATCTGTATTTCCTTTTTGGAGAAATGTCTACTAGTATTTAGGTTCTTTGCCCATTTTTTAAATTGGATTGTTTGTTTTCCTTTTAAGTTGTATGAGTTCTTCATATATTTTGGAAATTAACCCCTCATGAGATATAGCATTAGCAAATATGTTCTCCCATACAGCGGGTTCCCTTTTCATTTTGTTGATGGTTTCTTTTGATGTGCAGCAGCTTTTTATTTTGTTGTAGTCCTGTTCATTTATTTTTTCTGTTTTTTTCCTTTTGCCCTAGGAGATGTATTGGCAAACATATAGCTATGAGAGATGTCTGAGATCTTGCTGCCTATGGTTTCTTCTAGAATTTTTATTGTAGCATGGCTTACATTTAAGTCTTTTATCCATTTGAGTTTATTCTTGTATATGTTGTAATTCAGTAGTCTAGTTCAATTTTTTGCATACACCTGGCCAAATTTTTGAAGACTGTTTATTGAAGAGGCTGTATTTATTCCATTATATGCTCTTGACTCCTTTACCAAATATTAATTGAGCATAATGAGTTGAGTCAATATCTGGGTTCTCTATTCTATTTGATCGATCTATATGTCTTTTCTTGTGCCAGTACCAGGCTGTATTGATTACAGTGCCTTTGCAGCAGAACTTAATATCTGGCATTGTTATCCTTCCAATTTTGTTCTTCTTTCTCAAGATTGCTGCATCTATTTGCACTCTCACTGGCACTTTGTGTAGTCAGCAATTTACATTTTCCCAAGAGGTGTGCAGTAGTATTTTATTGTAGTTTCAATTAGAGATACCTAGTGGTGACTAAATGTTTAGATTCATGAGCTAGTTCCTATTTGTACATCTTGTTTGGTAAAGTGTTTATCAAACATTTTCACATTTTTAATGAGATATTTGCTTTTCTATGATTGAGTATATATATAATTAATCATCATCCAAGTGTATTTTTCCCCCATTGATTTTAGAGAGTGTGGAAGGGAGAGGGAAACATTGATGTGAGAAAGACACATGAATTGGGTGCCTCCTACACGCCCCTGACTGGGCAGGGTATAGAGCCTGCAACTGAGGCACACAGCCCTTGAGTGTAATCAATCCTGAGATGCTTTAGTCAGAGGCCTGACACTCTAACCACTGAGCATAATCAGCTAGGTTAATTTTTTTAAATATATTTTATTGATTTTTTACAGAGCAGAAGGGAGAGGGATAGAGAGTTAGAAACATCGATGAGAGAGAAACATCGATCAGCTGCCTCATGCACACCTCCTACTGGGGATGTGCCCACAACCAAGGTACATGCCCTTGGCCGGAATCGAACTTGGGACCCTTGAATCTGCAGGCCGATGTTCTATCTACTGAGCCAAACCACTTAGGGCCATATATATATAATTACAACTTATTTGTCATTATTTGTCAACTATGTGACTTGCATATATTTTTTGTGCTTTGGGTGTTATATCTAAGAATTTTGTATTTAACCCATTATAACATAGATTTTCTCCTATGCTTCTATGTAGAGATTTTGCATTTTTATATTTTACATTTAGGACTGATCCATTTTGAGTAATTTTTGTTGTTTAAGGTATAGGATATTGGTCAAGGTTATTTTTTGCATGTAGATACCCAAAGGCTCCTAAAAATTTATACTTTTGTCAAAAATCTCTTGACACCCTGGCTGGTGTGACTCAGTTGGTTGAGCATGGTCCCATGCACCTAGAAGTCAGTATTCCCAGTTGGGGCACATGCCCATGTTGCATGCTTGATCCCCAGTAGGTGGCATGCAGGAGCCATCAATGGATGTTTCTCATTGATGTTTTCTCTCTCTCTCCCTTTCCCTTCCCTTCTCTCTCTCAAGTCAATACAAACATTAAAAAATATCTTGATGTTTTGTGTGACCTGTCACTGGATTCTTTATGTGCCATTAGTCAATAGTGTTTATCTGTTTATTAATTAAAGTAGCTTTTTATTAAGTCATGAAACAAGGTAGTGTTAATCCTCCAAATGTATTTATCCTTTGATTTGGCTACTCTAGTATCTCTACATTTCCATATAGACTTTAGAAGGAGCTGGTCAATATCTACAACATTTCTGCTGGCATTTTGTCTGGGAGTATGATGAATCTATATACCCAATGAGGAAGTTGATATCTTAATAATTTTAGACTTTCAAATTTATAAACGAGGTATGTTTCTGAATTTACTTAGTTTCTCTTTAATTTCTTTTATGAGTGTTGTATGATATTCATTGTAACACTCTTATAAATATATTCTTAGATTCACAGCTAAGAATTTCTAATTTTTGTTACTGTCATTAGAAATGGTATTGGTTTTTATATTCAAACTAGAGGCCTGTTGCACGAAGAGATTTGTGCAATAGGCCTTCCCCTCTCCTGGCTGCGGGCACCAGTTTTCCTCTGGCACCTGGGACTCAGACCTTTGCTCTGGCCAGAGCCGCCTTCTGTCTTCTGTCTTTGCGGCCCCAGCCGAAGCTGCCTTCTGTCTTCCAACTTGGCTGCTCCGGCTCGCCTTCAGTCTTTGCTCCACCACTTGGAGCCTACGTATGCAAATTAACTGCCATCTTTGTTGGTCGTTAATTTCCATATCTCGCTGATTAGCCAATGGGAGGCGTAGTGAAGGTATGGTCAATTACCCTGTTTGTCTATTATTAGATAGGATTTACATTTATCTTTAGTAGATAGAAATACAGCTGACATTTGCATTATGATATTGTTTCCTGAAACTATCCCAAGGTAACTTATTACTTTTAAAAGCATTTTTCTGGTATTTTGTTGATTTTAAAAGACATAGATAATGATATTACCTGCAAATATATACAGTGATACAGCTCTTTTCTATTCTCATCCATTTTCATTTCTTTTACTCTTTTCCTTTTTTGTTGTTGTTTTGACTTGTTGCCTTGACTAAGACTTCTCTTATGATGGTGAATGTGAGTGTTAAGAGAAAACATCTTTTTTGTTCTAAATTATGGAGAGAAACTGTTCAGCATTACAACTATCTTTTTCTTGTTTCCCTTCATTTTGTCATGAGTGGATGCTAAGTTTTATTCTACATTTATGAGAAAACTGTTTCTCTCCTTTAATCTCTTATTATGGTGAATTAATTTAATTGATTTTTGAATGTTGAAACAACCTTGTGTCACTCACTTTGTTTTGATATATTTATATATATATATATTGGATTCTATGTACTAACATTTTATTGATGCTCTTTCTATCTTCATGAGGGATATTTAGTATTATTTTTATTAATATCTTTGTTTTTGTTATCAACTTAAGGCTTTTGTTCTATAATGGATGTCTGATCTTAGACATTCTCTTGGCTTCTGCCCTCTTCATGATCATTTCTGATATTGGAACATTTAACAAAATGCCTGCCCCCCCGCCTCTTTTTTGAAAAATATTGGAAGCATAAAGGGAATATACTCCTTTTTTTCTGATTGATAAAGATCTTACATTTCTGACTAACTGTAATTCACAAATTATCTCTATTATTTAACTTAATTGTGCATAATATGAGAAGAATAAAATAATTTCCTAGCATTATTTAGGTGGTCAATTCCATTCTATCAAACAAATATAGCATGTGAGTTTATGAATTTCATACAATCATATTAAAACCTTCAAGTTATATGTTATTGAACTAAGGTTTAATTTTTAGTATTATAGATTTTTACTTTAATATATATACATACTAGAGGCCTGGTGCATGAAATTCATGCATGGGGGTGTGTGTCCCTCAGCCTAGCCTGCAGCCTCTCCAATCTGGGAACCCTTGAGCGATGTCCAGGATCAGGGCTAAATGGGCAGTTGGACATCCCTCTCACAATCCAGGACTGCTGGCTCCCAACTGCTCACCTGCCTGCCTGATTGCCCCTAACCACTCCTCTGCCAGCCTGATTGATGCCTAAATGCTCCTCTGCTGGCCCGATTGTCCCTAACTGCCTTCCCTTGCCTGCCTGGTCACCCTTAAACTGTCCTCCCCTACAGGCCTGGTCACCCCTAACTTCCCTCCCTATCCAGCCCAGTTGCCCCTAACTGCCCTCCCCTGCTGGCCTGATCACTCACAACTGCCCTACCCTGCCGGCCATCTTGTGTCCACATGGGGGCAGCCATCTTGTGTGTTGGAGTGATGGCCAATTTGCATATTATTCTTTTATTAGATAAGATGTGATTTAGAGGGAAATTAAAAAATAATATTTTCAACTGCCATTCAGATATTATTTTGAGCCAGATAAATAGATATTAAACAATTATTACATGATTCAGTTTCTCAAAGATCTTTTATTGTATAAATGCCAGAAATAAGATAAAATAAAAATACTTTATTAGTGTTTATTTCATATAATGAAACGTTTGAAATTATGAAAACTATTTGAAACCCCTACCTACATTTTCTATAAATGTTACTTATATAAATTGGAAATATGAAATTACTTGGGTGCAGAAACACTTTAAAATCATCGCACACTTTGGTAGTTTAAGATTCAAAGAAAAGTTTTCATTCTATAGCACAGAGACAGTCTTAATGAAATTGGGAATTAAGTTGCAGATGCATTGAAAAGTTTTTATACTTACTGAGACTTTTAAAATTATATTGTTTATCAAAAAGGATCATTGCCAGGTAATATTATAAAAAATTATTTCTCCATACATAGGAAACATTTTTATATGAAATTACATGTCTATATATTAATCTAATTTCAGCAGAGAGTTTGGTCATTTTTTCTTGACATATCAATAAAACTATGCAGTGAACTTTTAGTAAGGACAATGGATTCCAGTAATGTACCATAAAGAACAGGGTAATTGAGCAACTAGATTAGTAAATGCTAAAATATTCAAAGTTTTGACATGCTTCATGAAAGCCAGTCATTCTGCAGTGAGTTGTTAATGTAAATTTGACTTCTATGTGGGTCTCCATAATGAACTGCTTCTCAGAATCATAGGATAACATAGACCATTTGAAATGGTCTCATATAATCTTACATTCTGGAGAGGAAATAAATGCCCACATATTAATAACATAGTCAAATTCCTCACAGTTGTTATTCATAGTAGTGTTAATCCATAGACCCTGCTAGTCTACCTTCCAAGAGGAGATCTTTAAAAGTGATAAAGTTTTAGGTAATTCATTTGGTACATAAAATATATATTTTAGTATCTGTAATACCATTATTGGGAGTAAATATATTGTCCGAGTATGCAAAAACTTTTCTAATAAATCTTTTAATGAATCATTGACTGGTTAATCTATGACTCAGTGTTTAGTACAGTCATGTGCTGCATAAGGACATTTTGGTCAGCAACAGACCCCATATATAATTGTAATCCAATCTATACTAATAAAAGCCTAGGTGACTATCCTGTCCTCACATCATCACAAGATGGTTGCCCCCACATTGTCACAAGATGGCCATCCCATGTTGTCAAAAGGTGGCTGCCACAAGATGGCCACCCCTGCATCATAACAAGATGGCTGCCCCCATGTCATCACAAGATGGCTGCTCCCATGTTGTCACAAGATAGCCACCACAAGATGGCCAGCAGGGGAGGGCAGTTGGGGGCGATCTGTCCAGCACAAGAGGGCAGTTGAGGGCAACTGGTCCATCAGGGGAGGGCAATAGTGGGCAATCAGGCCAGCAGGGGAGCAGTTAGGCATCAGTCAGGCTGGCAGGGGAGCGGTTAGGGGGTGATCAGGCTGGCAGGCAGAAGCAGTTAGGGCAGCCGTGGGCAAACTACAGCCCGTGGGCCGGATCCGGCCCGTTTGAAATGAATAAAACTAAAAAAGAAAAAGACCGTACCCTTTTATGTAATGATGTTTACTTTGAAGTTATATTAGTTCACACAAACACTCCATCCATGCTTTTGTTCCGGCCCTCCGGTCCAGTTTAAGAACCCATTGTGGCCCTCGAGTCAAAAAGTTTTCCCACCCCTGAGTTAGGGGCAATCAGGCAGGCAGCCAGGTGAGCAGTTGGGAGCCAGCAGTCCCAGATTGTGATCAAGCCTAAACTGGTAGTCAGACATCCCCAGAGGGGTCCCAGATTGGAGAGGGTGCAGGCTGGGCTGAGGGACACCCCCCAGTGCATGAATTTTGTGCACCAGGCCTCTAGTAAGATTGTAATAAAGCTGAAAAATTTCTATCACCTAGGGAAGTTGTAGCCATGGTAAGTAACATGGTAGTTCATGTGTTTGTGGTGATGCTCCTTGTAAACAAGTTACTGTGCTCCTAGTCATATAAGAGTATAGCACATAATTTTATACAGTACATCATACTTGATAATGATAATAAACGAATATTAATGGCCTATGTATTTACTATACTTTTTATTATTTTAGAGTTCACTCTTCCTATTTTTTTTCTGTTCAACAGTATGCCATATTATACCAGTAATAAGCCTTATACATCTTATATGTACAGTGTCTCTTAATGGCATCATTTTCTCTTGTGCCTGATTTAATCTCATGTTATTTTGTACAGTAACACACTGCACAGGCTAGCTAGGAGCAATAGCTATACCATATAACCAAGTGTGTAGTAGGCTATATCATCTAGGTTTGTGTAAGTGCACTCTATGATGTTCACACAATAATGAAACCACTTAATGACATATTTCTCAGAACATATCCCAGTTGTTAAGTGGTGCACTACTAAATTGTTAAAATTAATAACTGCAACAGAAAAAAATTGTATAATAAAATTTCCCTGGCCAGGAATCTAACCGTGACCTCCTGGTTCATAGGTAGACACTTAACAACTGAGCTACAATGGCCAGGATATAGTATAAACTCAGTCTAAAATTAATAAGATATGCAATGTTTATAAATTTTAAAAATTTACATTCATTTACTACAAGTTTTATATAACTGATTATTAGCATTCTAAAGTTATGTTTAGAATTTAGATCATTAAAATATATATTTTTTATTTTATATTTTTCTTTATTGATTAAGGTAATACATATGTGTCCTTATCCCCTCATTGACCCACCACCCCACACATGCCCTCACCCTCCTGGTGTCTGTGTCCATTGGTTAGGCTTATATGCAGGCATATAAGTCCTTTGGTTTTTACTCTAAGTTCTCAATATTACCAAAAATTCTTTAAGTACCTGTGTATTTTTTTTAAATTAAATCTTTATTGTTCAGATTATTACATTTGTTCCTCTTTTTTCCCCCTATAACTCCCCTTCTCCCAGTTCCCGCCCCACCCTCCACCCTCACTCCCCACCCACTGTCCTCATCCATAGGTGTACGATTTTTGTCCAGTCTCTTCCCGCATCTCCCACACCCCTTTCCCCCCCCCAAGAATAGTCAGTCCATTCCCTTTCTATGTCCCTGATTCTATTATAATCACAAGTTTATTCTGTTCATCAGATTATTTATTCACTTGTTGATAGATGCATATTTGTTGTTCATAATTTGTATCTTTACCTTTCTCTTCTTCTTCCTCTTCTTAAAGGATACCTTTCAGCATTTCATATAATCCTGGTTTGGTGGTGATGAACTCCTTTAGCTTTTCCTTATCTGTGAAGCTCTTTATCTGACCTTCAATTCTGAATGATAGCTTTGCTGGATAAAGTAATCTTGGTTGTAGGTTCTTGGTATTCATCACTTTTAATATTTCTTGCCAGTCCTTTCTGGCCTGCAAAGTTTCTGTTGAGAAATCAGCTGACAGTCGTATGGGTATTCCCTTGTAGGTAACTGAGCTTCTTTCTCTTGCTGCTTTTAAGATTCTCTCTTTGTCTTTTGCTCTTAGCAATTTAATTATGATGTGTCTTGGTGTGGTCCTCTTTGGATTCCTTTTGTTTGGGGTTCTCTGCGCTTCTTGGACCTGTAAGTCTATTTCTTTCACCAGGTGGGGGAAGTTTTCTGTCATTATTTCTCCAAATAGGTGTTCAATGTCTTGCTCTTTCTCATCTTCTGGTACCCCTATAATTCTGATGTTGGTATGCTTAAAGCTGTACCAGAGGCTCCTTACACTATCTTCGTATTTTCGGATTCTTTTTTCATTTTGCTTTTCTGGTTGGGTGTTTTTTGCTTCTTCGCATTTCAAATCTTTGACTTGATTCTTGCACTCCTCTGGTCTGCTGTTGGGAGTCTGTATAATATTCTTTATTTCAGTCAGTGTATGCTTAATTTCTAGTTGGTTCTTTATCACAACATCGAGGTTCTCATTAGATTTCTTGAGGATCTCACTACATTTATCGGCAGTTTTTAGAAAATTATTGAAAGACCTTAAAAGTGTGGTTTTGAGGTCTATATCTTCCATTTCTGACATTTGCGTCCTGTTTCTTTGTCTCCGCATTTTTTTATGTTTTTTTGGTGCATCCCCTAGTGGTCTTTCTGCACAGTCTTGTTGTAGTTAAGCCTTGATTGTTGTAGGTAATACTAGAGGGGATTTGAGCTCCAGGCCAAGTGGCTGTGAGAATCAGCTGTGTCTGCAGTGAGAGAACTTCTGTCCTCTAGGGCGGTGCTAATCTAGCCTTTGCCTGAGGCTATCCGGCAAATGGCTCTGTGCAGGGCTTGGGCGGGGCGTGTCCCAAGGGATCAACAGGGTGGGCGGAGTGAGCAGTTATGGCTGCTCTCAGTCCTGTCCCGGGGGCTCTGCCTCTCAGAGTCCCAGAAACCGCTGCAAACCTTGGAGAGAAAGCTGCCTTTGAGTTCCGACCGAAGCCAGACAGTCCCGCTTCTCCCGTTTGAGTCTGGGTCCCTAGAGACTTGCCCGGATCTGAAGCTCAGAATCTGAGACTCCCTCCCAACTGGAAAAGACAACCACTCCCTCAGCCACCAGCCTGCTCCGCGCACCTCCGCACCTTAGTATTTGACTTCAGCACTGCGCCTCCTCTGAGTCTCGGTATGTTATTCTCTTTCCTCCTAGTTGTAGAGCTTCCACTCATCCAGCCTTCCTGTGGTTCTGGATGATGTCCGTTCTGTCTTTTAGTTGTATTTTGTACAAGGCAGCAAACTCCAGCGTAAACCTATGCCGCCATCTTGGTTCTCCTTACCTGTGTATTTTAATGTTCAAAGCTCATTTTTAAAAATAAAGTGAAAACTCTATACTGTTTTCCATAGTTGATGCACCAATCTGATTCCCACTAACAGTGCACTCGTGTTCCCTTTTCTCCACATCTTCGCCAGCACTTGTTGTTTGATTTATTGATGATAGCCATTCTGACAGGT
Source organism: Myotis nattereri (assembly GCF_964212035.1). Lineage (NCBI taxonomy): Eukaryota > Metazoa > Chordata > Mammalia > Chiroptera > Vespertilionidae > Myotis > Myotis nattereri. The sequence continues at coordinate 83,657,706 of NC_138077.1, forward strand.
GCGAGGTGATATCTCATTATGGTTTTAATTTGCATTTCTCTAGTGACTAGTAATTTTGAGCATTTTTTCATAAGTCTCCTGGCCATATCCTCTTTGGAGATGTGTGTAATGTATTATTGACAAATACGTTCTCCCATACAGTGAGTTCCCTTTTCATTTCGATGATGGTTTCTTTTGCTATTCAGAAGCTTTTTATTTTGATACAGTACCATTTGGTTATTTTTGTTTGTTTGTTAGTTTGTTTCTCTTGCCCTAGGAGATGTATTGGCAAAAATTCTGCTTCATGAGATATCTGAGATTTTACTGCCTGTGTTCTTTTGTTTTTTAATCCTCATCTGTGGATATTTTTTCATTGATTTTTAGAGAGAGTGGAAGGGAGAAGGAGAGACACAGAGAGCGAAATATTGATGTGAGAAAGACATGTCAGTTGGTTGCTTCCCACATTCACCCCAACAATGGCAGGGGATCAAGCCTGTAAATGAGGTACATGCCTTTTACTGGAATCAAACCTGCAACTTTTCAGTCCACAAGCTGATGATCTATCCACTGAGCCAAACTGGCAAGGACTACTGCCTATGTATTCTTCTAGGATTATTATGGTTTCATGGCTTCCATTGGACCCAGTGATCCCCTTCTGGGAATATATCCTAAAAACCCTGAAACACCAATCAGAAAGAATATGTGTGCCCCTATGTTCATAGCAGAATCTATATTTATAAAACCCTAATATGCAAATAGACCAAATGGTGGAATAATCGAACAATCAGTCACTATGACGTGTGCTGACCACCAGGGGGAGTGCGTAGAACATGGCAGGTGTCAGCTGCGGTGGGATGATGGAGCAGGTGAGTGGGGGTGCCTGACCAAGGCGGGGCACCAGTTGCTGTCATCCGGGCAAGCCTATGGTGGTTACTGAAAATTCTTTGCTCCCGCGCCAGAGTCGACGCTCTCACCCACTGCCAACTCCTAATGCTGTCCCCGATTGCTCAGTGCCATGAGCAGGTGCGAGGAGTGGCTGCCAGCTCCAATCACCCCATAGGGCTTCTCCACCTCTCCCTGCTCCTGAGGGGTGATTGGGGCTCACACCCGCTGCTGGTGACAGCCCTGCTCACACCCACTGCCGGCGACAGCCTCTCTCACACCCACTGCCAGCAATAGCCCCGCTCGCACCTGCTGCCAGTGCCAGAGCCATTGCTCACACCCATTACTGGTGCTGGCTCTGTTTGCACCTGCAGCCGGTGCCAGAGCCACCTCTCGCACTTGCTGTCAACACCCGGTGTCAGTCCTGATTGCCCCTGAGGGCTTCTCCACCTCTCTCTGCTCGTGAGGGGCAATCAGGCAGTGCAGCAGCTGCTGCTCACACCTGCTGATGGCGCTGGCTCTGCTTATACCACTGCTGGCGCCAGCCCCAATTGCTCCTGCTCCATGCTGTCAGTGGGTGCGAGTAGGGCCAGCACCTTCAGCACCTGGGAGGGGTGGCGGAGAGAGCATGGCTGCTGACAGACAGGGAGGGAGAGGGGAAGATGGGCCGAGACCCGTCCCTGTGCCCACTGCAGCCTCTCGGTCCACAGTTCCTTTCAAGGTGCATGGGACCCTAGTTATTTATAATAGCTAAGATTTAGAAACAGCCCGAGTTCCCATCAGTAGATGAATGGATAAAAAGCTGCACAACATTTACAAAAGGGAATGCTATACAGGTATTAAAAAAGAGGGCTCACGTCCTCAGCCTCGCAGCCCAGCAGCCCCACAGCCCCACCAGGCACACTACCATAGCCTGGTGCTGCCCCCTCACCTGCTCCACCATTCCGCCTGTGAGGCAATTGATTGGGGATGGGTCCCCCACATGGTTACCTCATTGCCTGAGAGCTGGGTGGTGACTCCACCCACCACCACAACCTCTGGTCACCATCTGTGGGGTGATTGATGGAACGATCGGGCCTCCGCTCACACCTGCCTTGGCCTGGCGCTGCTCACTCACCTGCTCCACCATCCCAGTATGGTCCCACTCTTGTCGGGACCCATTGGGACCAGCAGCACCTCCACTACTGCTTGCTGCCAGCACCATTGTTGCCAAATCCCACCATGTTCCACGCTGCCCCCTGGTGGTCAGAGCACATCATAGCGAGTGGTCAAATTCCCAGTTGAACTCCCAGTGAACAATTTGCATATTAGGCTTTTATTATATAGGACTAGAGGCCAGGTGCACAAAATTTGTGCACAGGGAGGGGGTGTGTGTGTGTCCCTCAGCCCATCCTGTACCCTCTCCAATCTGGGACCTCTTGAGGGATGTCCAACTGTTTGTTTAGGCCTGATCCCGGTAGCTGGGGCTAAATGGGCAGTCAGACATCCCTCTCACAATCCGGGACTGCTGGTTCCCAACCGGTCGCCTGCCTGCCTGCCTGATTGCCCCTAACCACTCCCCTGCCAGCCTGATTGGCACCTAACTGCTCCCCTGCCAGCCCGATTGCCCCTAATGCCTTTCCCTGCCTTTCTGGTCACCCCTAACTGCCCTCCCCTGACAGCCATCTTGTGGCGGCCATCTTTGACCACATCGGGGCGGCCATCTTGTGTGTTGGAGTGATGGTAAATTTGCATATTATCTCTTTATTATATAGGATATGCATAGCCCATGGACATGGAGAATAGGGTGAAGACCTGAAGGGGTGGTGGGTAGGGCCTAGGCAGGGAGGGGTAAAAGAGAGGGGGGGTGGGAGACATCTATAATACTGTCAACAATAAAATAAATATATAAAAGAATGATAACAATAATTCTATAAATTTTTAATTTTCCAACTAAATATGTCTTTGACATCAGCATGTTTAAAATATATTAAAGTATGTAATGTAATAATTAAATAGTATATAACAATCATAATAAACAAAATGTAATCATATTTGAGAGATTTGACTTAGAAGGAATTACTAACAGTGGTTATAAAATGAAGGAAATGATTTTATTAGTTTACTAAACTGTATATTCATGTCTTTTAAATATGTTTTATTGGTAATTTTTAGTTAAGATGCCTATTTTATTTAATTTTTAAGAAGATAAGGCAATTTGCATATTCATTTTTTTCAGGATGGTTTGCATTTGCCCTTGGATACATATTATCTTAGCTGAGAGAATAATAACAAAACAAGAAAATTAAATATACTTCTAAGCATAAATTACGGTATACATAATAAATATATATCATTTTTCAAGAGTATCTTTTTGAATATCTGCTGAATACAGACATCTCTACTATAATTTATAGACATATGATGGTGGAACTAATATAGAAAATGGAGCTAGGGAACCTGTTCAAGAATACCCGTCATTCTTAGTGTAAACCTAGGCATGCCATGAATTTTTAAATTGAAGGTTATTTACTTGAAAAGTGTATATAATGGTACTGCATTTTTTCATGTTCTTGTGATTATTATATGAATTGAATTATGTAAAAATATTTTAATCTAAAACTACACTTGCGATTAGGAGTTTTCCAAACATTAAAATTTACTCACCATTTTAGAGCTCTATTTATGATATTTGTATATTTTTTGTTACTAAAAAAAAGTGGTATATGAACATTTTCTTACTGGAAATTTCTAGCTTAATTAACATAAAATAAATGATACATTTAGATATATAAAATATTTAGTCATGTTGTTTTGAGTTTTAAGGAAGATAATCTATGTACATTATTTAAACTAATACCTTGCATGTAGTATGTACTTAATAAAATGTTAAAATTAAACTAAGTATCAGCCTCAATAGAAGATTTTTAACACTTTAGGAATTAGTGTGATGAGCTCAGGGTTCAACATCTCTCTTTAATATGTAAAGCACTTCTTGCTTAATTATTTTTTATTCTTCAATAAAGAACCTGAGTACTAATTAAATAAGCATGGTTGAATGTGAAAGGAAATTAAAAAATGCCTGCAATGTTTTTTTGTTTTTTTTTCTTTAATAGGAGTCAAAAGCAATGGCAAGAGTTACGTGGCATATGCAATACTTTGAAATTTTTGATCACCCTTTTTCTCTAGTTCCAGAGTTATTTGGTGAAGATCTTACAATTTTATGATTTGCTTTGAAAGATAATTCTCTGGCAAGACTTCAAAGTTTTCTTCTTCTTCTTCTTCTTCTTCTTCTTCTTCTTCTTCTTCTTCTTCTTCTTCTTCTTCTTCACCTGAAGTATGAAATAGATGGTTGTATGTTATAGTGCATCATCAAAAATGTGAAAGTACCAGCTGGATTCAAAACCTGGGTAGAGATTTTACAGAGCCTACTGAGCCTATATTATTTTGTGTATCTGATTATTGCCATTTATAAATTTATTTTATGCAAAATAGACATATCTTTAAATAAAAAGTAAATATGCTTAACAGTTCTTATAATTTTCTTAGAATTTGCTTGTGAGAACCAGATATGTTTTAGTGTTTTCTAAAAAAAAATGTAATTTATATGAAGTTAGGTATATTCTTTAATAATAAAGTTAACCAGGAACTTTTAAAATAAAAATATTAGTACTTGTGAAGTTCAAATCCTGTGAATGTCTAAAAAATGACATATTTTAACTCAACATTTGAAGTGAGAAAAACATAACATTAGGTATGGGCAAAAAAACCTCTGAAACTCAAGTTATTTTGTTAACATATGTTCTTCTATATAAAAATGCTTATTATATGTGGTTTTTTTTATTTGCATTGTTTTTTAGCTTTTGTTCACTCTGTCTGTGCAGTTACTGCACGTCTTCCCCAAGGTGGTGGAACTACTGCTCATATGCTCCTCCTTCAGTTATAACACATGCTTAGAAAAATTAATACCCGCTGAAAAGTCTTAGGATCATGGAATGTTTTGCTCAAAGGGACTTAGAAATTGTTTCATGCTGTTAAATTTTTTATTGGAATAAAAACGACAATTGATTTGATCACGAAAAAGCAGTACAATTAATTGTAATTGTCTAGTTTTAACTGAACAGGAAACCTAGAATTCAGCCTTCTCATTGTTCTTTTTCTTGTCTGCCTCTTTTCTGTCACCCTAATGTGGCCTTGAAGGCACATTCTTAAGACTATTCTGTAATGGAAATGATATAACAGAAGCTCAAAGAGGTAAAGCATAATGTGATGGTCACACAGGTATATAGCAACAATCTTGATTGGAATTCAGTTGTCCAGAGTCCAAATATATTATCTTCTTTACTACCTTCTAGCTAATGATGCTTTATCCTTAGAAATATTATGTAGCTTCTCAGCAGCAGAATTTGTCCTATTTCCTGTTTTATGATGTGATACTCTAAGTTGGGACATGGCAAAAGAGAAACAACTTATAAATAAAATATATGATATATGGTAGAGTTGCTCAAGTATTTTTTAGTAAATACCATTTTGCTGCAAAGGCCAGAGCTAGAAGTTATAAGTTAAAGGGTAGTAGTATTATTGATTTATTTAAATCATCTTTTCTATTTGAGTAACAGAGTTGGGTTATGCTTCTCAGGTATCATGCATATATCCTCATATATGGAACTTTTCCCAAACTACACTAGCTTTTTTATTTTATTTTTTTCTGTAGTGCATACTGAATTGCTTATCTATTACCTATTTTTTCATCTTCTTTTATTATAGTACACCCAATTTTTTTTTTTTAAGAATGACAATTGCTCAAGTAAAAGATTACATTTTTCTAGTCTTTCTGAAAGTTAGATGTGGCCCTGTGACTTAGTTCTGGCCAAGTGAAATACCAGTAATAGCTACTAGATAGGACTTCCAGGAAGTCTGGCCAAAAATGGGACAAGAAAAGCTGGGTGAGACATTATATGTGTTCTTTAATCTTCTCCTCTGTTAATATCCTTACTACCATTTTCTCTCTTCTCAACTCAACAGCTACAATTACCTTTTACAAATGTATGTCAGGTAACCATCTCACTCCCCTGTTTATCCATTTTCAATGGTTCTGAGTCTCACTTAGCTTAAAATAAAAATCCCTTAGCCTGGTAAATAAAACCTATATGTCTACTCCCTCAATATCTCCCAGGACTACTAGTCTTTCCTTTTCTTGCTCCACTTGGCTTTAAAACTCTTTCAGGTTTTCAAATGTGCCAAGATCCTGTCTAATAATTTTGCCTGGAATGATTTTCCCCAGTCTCTATATGGCTGGTTCCCTCTTGTCACAGAAATCTCAGCTTAAATTAGCCTATGTTGAGAGAACTTCCCTAATTACCCAATCTAAAAAACTACTTGATCACTCTCTCTCCTTTCACACTCTTGATTCTTTTGTAGTGTGGTGTTCTCTATGTAGTATAATATTTCATTGTTTCTTTTTTCACTGTCTTACCATAGCAGAGGCCTTGGCCATTCTTCTCTCCACTGAATCTTAGACCACAGTGAACACTCAGTAAGCATTTGTCAACAAAAGTATATCTAAACATATAAGCAGTTTGATATGGCACTCATAATTTGGTAATTTTTTTCTTTGTTATTATTTTTGCCTTTGTATTGATAAGATTTGCATTTTCTTACTTTATATTGCATTGCTTAATCTCCTAAAGGTCTTTTGTAAAGCAGAATGTTTTTTTCTGCCCTTTGACCTTGGCTCTGTTGAATTTGTCCCTGCTGGATGTGCCTGTACATTTGACAAAGGAGGACATCATGTGGAATGAAAGCATTAGAACAGTCTTTAAGTCACATAGCTTATTGTAGATTATTGGACATTGTTTTTCAATGTAGGCTTTGCTATTAACAAAGCTGAAAGCTGAAGAAACAAACATCATTCATTAAAATTAAAAGATTAAATAAAAAATAAAAACTTTGTCTTCAACCATGGAAAGTGCCAATTTGTCAGGGAATCTACAATAATAAAAGTGTAATTTGCTAATTAGACCGAATAGCCGAATAACCTTCCGGACATCCTTCTGGACGAAGCCGCCTCAGTAGGGGCCGAGGCAGAGGGGGTGAGGGGCAATCAGGCAGGCAAGGAAGCAGTTAGGAGTGATCAGGCAGGCAGGCAGAGTGGTTAGGGGCAATCAGGCAGGAAGGCAGGCAGGAGAGCGGTTAAGAGCCAGTAATCCTAGATTGCGAGAGGGATGTCTGACTGTCACTTTAGGCCTGGCAGGATCTGGCCTAAATCGGCATTCGGACATTCCCCAAGGGGTCCCAGATACCAAGAGAGGGCAGGCCGGGCTGAGGGACCTCCCCGCCTCCCCATGCACAAAACGAATTTCATGCACCAGGTCTCTAGTCCTATCTAATAAAAGAGAAACATGGTAATTAGCATACGACCGCTACCCTTCCCATTGGCTAATCAGGGAGATATGCACATTAACTGCCAGCCAAGATGACGGCCGGCAGCCAGGAAGCTTAAACTGAACATGAGGCTTGCTTGCTTCAGTGATGGAGGACTCCAACGTTTCCCGCCTACCTTGCCGGGCTCTGAGCTTGCAGTTTAAGAAACATTCTAACAAATATAGAAGCTAAACAAAACCCCAGAAACCAGCTTTCAGCTGGCCGGGATCTCAGAGCTGGAGTTATACATTGTTTCAATTATAGAACCCAAACAAACCAGTTACCTGCTTTCAACAGCTGAAGCCTCAGAGCTGGAGCCAGAGCTAAAGCTGGCCCAGAATAAAAAAAGAAAAAGAAAAAAAAGGAGCAGTTGGGAGCTTCAGTCCCAGCCTGAAAACAGCCCTCAGCCCCTCACCCAGACTGGTTAGGCACTCCAATGGGGACACCAACCCTGATCAAGGACACCCTTCAGGGCAAACAAGCCAGCCCCCACCCATGCACCAGGCCTCTATTCTATATAGTAAAAGGGTAATATGCCTCCCAGCCCCGGGATCAGCATGACAGGGGGCAGCTCCCAAACCCCCTGATCGCCCTGCAGCTCTGTGTGTGACAGGGGGCGGGGCCACAACCTCCCTATGGGCCCTGCTATGTTCCTGACAGGGGAAGGTGCCCCAACCCCCTGATCTGCCCTGCTCTGTGCCTGATAGGGGGGAGCTCCCCAACCCCCTGATGGCCCTGCTCTGTGAGTGACAGGGGGTGGCGCCACAATCTCCCCACTGGCCCTGCCTTGAGTGTGACAGGGGGCGGTGCCCCAACCCTCCAATCGGCCCTACCCTGAGCATGACTGAGGGTGGCATTGCAACCTCCCGATCCACCCTGCTCTGTGCATGACAGGGGGCTGTGCCTCAACTCCCCAATCGGCCCTGCTCTGAGCCCAACCAGGGGCTGCACCTAGGGATTAGGCCTGCCCTCTGCCACCCAGGAGCAGGCCTAAGCCAGCAGGTCGTTATCTCCCAAGGGGTCCCAAACTGCGAGAGGGAACAGGCCAGGCTGAGGGACCCCCCTCCCCGCCGAATGCACAAATTTTTGTGCACCGGGCCTCTAGTGTATTTATATAAACAGAAGAGCTAAAGCATCAACAGATAATAGAACAGATCATTAACCTTGAGTTATATCTTTTGTGGTGCTAACAAATTCAATTTGTTTCGGAATTATTAAGTGTTCACTTTTTTACCAACCATCAAAATTAGAATGCAGTTAAATTTTATAGCAATTTTTAAAGAAAATGTACCATGGCTTTGAAAACAGATCCGGCTTCTTAGGTCAGCAGTAGAGTAAAAAAAAATTACATCTGAAGCAAGATCCACATGGAGGACACTAGCAATTCACCTAGATATCTTTCCTAAAATTAAACTACAAAAATGCTATAAATAACTGTTCATAAAGCTTGAAGGAAATATTGCTGATCTAATATGGTGACCCCTGACATGACATTCTAGATATAAGTGGCACTATTTTCTCAGACCTAAGACCCAAACATGCTTGTGTTCAAGGGAAAAAATAATACTCTAGTGTCAAATAGTACTGACTAAAAAAACTCCCACTTCTAGGAATGTATCAAAAGAAGCCCAAGACACTGATTTGAAAGTATATATGTACCCCCATGTTCATTGCAGTGTTATTTGCAATAGCCAAGATTAGGAAATAGCCCATGCACCCATCAGTAAATGAGTGGATTTAAAAAGCTGTGGTACATTTACGTAATGGAATACTACTAAACAAAATAGAAACAGACTTGTAGATACAGACAACAGACTGAAAGTTGTTAGAGGAAAAGGTTGTTGGGGGACTGGGTGAAAAGGTGAAGGGATTAAGCCAAAATAATCCCCCCAAAAACTCAGAGATACAGACAACAATATGGTGATTACCAGAGGAACAGGGGGTGGGGGCAGTGAAAGAGGGTAAAGGGGGCCATCAATGGTGACGGAAAGAGATTTGACTTTGAGTGTTGAACACACAATATAGTATACACTTGACATATTATATAATTGTACACCTGAAACAACTTTTTTTAACCAATGTCCTCAATAAATTAAATAAAAATAAAATCTTACCTAATAAAGAGGGGATATGCTAATTGACCCTCATGCTGTCACAAAGATGGTGGTTCCCACAACCAATAAGGAGGAAATATGCTAATTGACCACCCTGCCCTCAAAGATGGTGGCACCCACTGCCACAAGATGGTGATGCCCAGTCCGCTCAGCCCCGCCAGGGCGGCAGGCATGCAGCAAGGCTGGGCTTGCCCCCAGACTGGCCCGGCTGCTCTGCACACCTTCCTCTGGAGTCCCCCAGTCCCCTCAGCACCCCAGCCACCCAGGGCCAGCCCGAGGTTCAGGCAAGCCTCGGATGGTGGCTGTCCAGCTGCCCAGGGCTGGCCGAGGCTGGCGCTGCCAGCAGTGGCAGCAGCAGAGGTGTGATTGGGTGTTGTCTTCCCCTGATTGATGGATCACCTCCCACCCCTGAGGGCTCCTGGACTGTGAGAGAGGGCAGGTCGGGCTGAGGGACCCCCCCCCCCTCCAGTGCATGAATTTTCATGCACTGGGCCTCTAGTATAAAATAAAATGAAACCTATGGGGAAAATAATTTGGTATAAGTCAAAATCTTTTACTTAAAGCAAAGTCAGGTGTTCTTATCTAAAAGGCTACTATGCATAATAATAATTTATTGATATTGTTTAAATTTATTTTTGCTTATTTTGTGAAAAGGTATTGGGACACATAGTACATAATAAAAATCTTCAAATAGTGTTCAGGGAAATTATATCCCCCTCCCATTTCTTCCCTAAGCCATATAGTTCCCCTTCCAGAGGCAACTTCTGATATCACTTTTTGTATATCCTTCCAGAGAGATCCTACCCCATGGATCAGGAAAGGAACATTGGCAGCACTACACAAACCAGGCATAACATTCACATGAAGTATGGTGCAATGATGGTCTTGAAGTGGTGCAACACAGGAGCTCAGCTTTCAACAGAAACATATTTACACAGAGAGTAGCATTAAATACACCCTGTTTTGCATCCTTTCTTTTTCAGTTACAATATTTTGAATTTCATAGCAGTACATATACAGTTACATAATTTTTTGGTAGCAATATACTAGTAGTTTTCCATTTATGGTTATACTATAATTTATAAAACCAACATTTTTTAGTGACAACTAATTTGGTTTCTAAACATTTGATTTTAAAAGCAATTCTGCAATATTAGAATTCCCGTGTCAAAGAGTATATACATTTTTAATTTTGAAAGATATTGTTAAACTAGAGGCCCGGTGCACAAAAATTTGTGCACTCTGGGGGAAAGGGGGTCCCTCAGCCTGGCCTGTGCCCTCTCGCAGTCTGGGACCCTTCGGGAGATAACGCCCTGCTGGCTTAGGCCTGCTCCCGGGTGGCAGAGGGCAGGCCCAATCCTTAGGTTCAGCCCCTGGTTAGCTCAGAGCAGGACCGATTGGGGAGTTGGGGTGTCTCCCCCTGTCATGCACAGAGCAGGGTGGATCGAGAGGTTGCGATGCCACCCTCAGTCACACTCAGGGTAGGGCAGATTGGGGGGTTGGGGCACCGCCCCCTGTCACACTCAAGGCAGGGTCAATGGGGAGGTTGTGGCGCCACCCCCTGTCATGCACAAAGCAGGGCCAATCAGGGAGTTCGGGCGCTGCCCCTGTCACTCACAGAGCAGGGCCCATCAGGGGGGTTTGGACTCCTTACCCTGTCACGCACAGAGCAGGGCCGATCAGGGGGTTGGGGAGCTCCCCCTGTCACACACAGAGCAGGGTCGATCAGGGGGTTGGGGAGCTCCCCCTGTCACTCACAGAGTAGGGCCTATAGGGGAGTTGGGGCACCACCCCCTGTCACACACAGAGCAGGGCAGATCAGGGGGTTGGGGCACCGCCAGTCTCACACTCAGGGCAGGGCCGATGGGGAGGTTATGGCTCTACCCCATCACACACAGAGCAGGGCCCGTGAGTGGGGTGGTACGGGCGCTGCACCCTGTGACACACAGAGCAGGGCCGATCAGGGGGTTGGGGAGCTGCACCCTGTCACACATAGAGCCACAGGGCAATCAGGGGGTTGGGAAGCTCTCCCGTATCAGGCACAGAGCAGGGCTGATCAGGAGGTTGGGGAGCCTTCCCCTGTCACTAACAGAGAAGGGCGGATAGGGAGGTTGTGGCCCTTCCCGCTGTCACACACAGAGCCGCAGGGTGATCAGGAGGTTTGGGCACTGCCCCCTGTCATGCTGATCCCGGTGCCGGGAGGCATATTACCCTTTTACTATATAGGATAGAGGCCTGGTGCATGGGTGGGTCTGGCTGGTTTGCCCTGAAAGGTGTCCTGGTTCAGGGTGGGGGTCCCGCCTGGGGTATCTGGCCAGCCTGGGTGAGGGGATGATGGCTGTTTGCAGCTGGTCACACACCCTTCAGGGTGGGGGTCCCCACTGGGGTGCCTGGCCCGTCTGGGTGAGGGGCTGAGGGCTGAAGCTCCCAACTGCTCCTTTTTTTTCTTTTTCTTTTTTTAATTCTGGGCCAGCTTTAGCTCTGAGGCTCCAGCTCTTAGGTCTCCGCTGCTGAAAGCAGGTATCTGGTTTGTTTTGGTTCTATAATTGAAACAATGTAAAACTCCAGCTCTGAGATCCCGGCTCGCTGAAAGCAGGTTTCTGGGGTTTTGTTTAGCTTCTATATTTGTTACAATGTTTCAAACTGCAGGCTCAGAGGCTGGCAAGGCAGGGAGGGAACGTTCGTTTCCTCTGTCACTGAAGCAAGCAAGCCTCATGATAGTTTCAAGCTGCTGGCTGCCGGCCGTCATCTTGACTGGCAGTTAATTTGCATATCGCCCTGATTAGCCAATGGGAAGGGTAGTGGTCATACGCTAATTACCATGTTTCTCTTTTATTAGATAGGATTGTTCTTAAAAATTTCAGTAATTTATGTCCCCATTAGCCAAAAGTGCAATCTTCATATTTAATCATCATCAATCTAATAGGCAAGAAAATATGTTTCAATAAATTTTTAATTTGCCTTTCCCTTTGGATAAAATAATCAAATTGTAAAGCTGTAATTTTTTATTTTACAAAACATTTGTTGATAGATTTTGAACATTTTTCTATTGAGATGTTAATTTTGTCCTAATGGTGTTATCTTGCATAAAGTTTTCTCTCATAACTTATATATTAAGAATAACAACCTTTTGCCTATAATATGAGTTTCAGACATCATTTTCTCATGATATTGTTGATGTTTTTATATTGACTTTGTGATATTTTTGTTTTCCTAAATGTTTAAATTTTATGAAGTCCATTTTCAAGTTATACTGGGATTTGAATTTGTGTCTTATTTATTTATTTATTTGTAAAATGAGAATACAGAGGAACTATCTCCATTTTCTCAAATATTTTTGAATAACTTCTTATTTTAAAATATTTCCTTCATTAAAATTTTAAGTGAGGTCTCTTGTAGGAATCCAGTTTTTCATTTTTACATATATCTATTCATTTCCCTTTTCAAATATTCCAAATTATGTATATTTTCCTGACATTAATATAATACTTTTAAGCATATAAGGTTTTAATGCATTTGAGACTATATCAGAAATTTTTATTTTTCCATTGATTTTTTTTGGCTTTCATGTATCATATACAAATATTATCATGAATCTGTGATTTAATACATGATGACAACCTCTTCCTACTACCTTCTTGTTTTTCAGACATGCATTTTTCTTCTTTATTTTTCCATACAGATTTTATAATTAACTTGATTACTTTTCTACTTATCCCCAATCCTATTATTTATATTAGAAATATGATATCCCAGACAGCAACTTGGTGGGGTGGGAATCATTTTAATGTTAACATTTTCTATTCAGAACATGGCATGAATATTTTGTACCTCAGCAGCATAACAAAAAATTTATACAGACCAGACACACTTCTTGTAAAGTGTATTCTTAGTTTTCTTACTTATTTTGCTTCTTTTTGTATTTTTTTCATTATTCAAAGGATATTTTTGCATCACATTTTTCATACCATACACTGTTCTAGGCATTAGTAAGGACCTGTAATCTCTCTCTGATAACTAGACTCTGCTCTCTCTGGCATATCACACACTACCATTACTTCTATGCTAAGAAGTACAAATACAATCATTGCTACATTGATAGCTTTTTCAGAAGTAACATTTAACTCTTTAAAAAATTATGTTAATAGAGAATTTAGCCTTATTTAGATGTTTGGCTTTTGGACCAGCACAATTCCAGTAATTCCCAGTTAAGAAAGGGAATTACCTAGTAGAAAAAGGCATACAAGAGAAGGAACTTCAATTGTCAAAGTCAAGAGGGGATTCGAAATAGTAACAATAAAAAAAAGGAGAAAAAATATAACATTAAATGAGATTTTGACTTGATTTTTTTGAGCATAGGGCAAACAGAATTAGGAGAAAGTATGCATTATTCCTTAGCTAACTATATGAGAAAACCAGAACACATAGTATTTTCTTTTTATATTTCATTGATTTTTTACAGAGAGGCAGGGAGAGGGATAGAGAGTTAGAAACATAGATGGGAGAGAAACATTGATCAGCCGCCTCCTGCACACCTCCCACAGGGGATGTGCCCGCAACCCAGGTACATGCCTTTGGCCAGAATCAAACCCAGGACCTTTCAGTTTGCAGGCCAACGCTCTATCCACGGAGCCAAACCAGCCAAGGCACACATAGTAGTTTTTATTTCAGCCAAATACCAGAAAACAAGGAAGCAATAATACATACCTTCCCAAGATGAGATTTAGATTCAATTAAAGCACCAGGATTACTAATTTAATAATGTGCTAGATGCACACATTTCTTACCTTTATTTAATAGTTTAGCAATCTGAGACTCAATGGGATTAAGTAATGCCCCTGGGATCATCCAACTATAAGTCCAAGAATCAGCCCACGTCACCAGATTTTGCTGTTATATTCTATTATACATGATTTATCACACTATTACCCATCTATTCATCTCTCTATCAATTGATTTGTTTTGTGGTGCATTGCAATTTAATTTACAATATCAGTACATGTCTTGCAAAATACTTCACTGTGCATTCCTTTATTAGAGATCAATATTTGTTCGTGCCTATTTTTCTTATTTTGATCCTATATGAAATAACTATACCATTTGATGAGTAGAATCATAATCTCCATTAAGATAAATACATTACAAGCTTGCTAGTAAGTTCCCTTGTTCTCCTTTCCAGTCAATCCTTATCTCTGAGGCAACCACTGTTCCGGTTTTTTTCAACCACATATTAGCTTTGCCTGTTTTAGAATTTTACATGAATAAAAGCATACACTATTTTGCTGCATAAAGCTTCTTTTATTCAGCATCAACATTTTAAGATCCATGCATGTGGTGTGTAGATCCTTGTTTATTTTGTTAAATAGTATAGCATTATATAAATATATTAATGTTCTTTTGTGTTTTGTTTTGTTAATCCTCACCCAATAATATTTTTTACATTGATTTTGAAAGAGAATGGAAGGGAGGGAGAGAGAGAAACATGGATGTGAAAGAGACATATCAATGGGTTGTCTCCCATATGTACCTTAACAGGGGCAGGGATTGAACCCAGGTATGTGTCTTTGACCAAGAGTCAAACCCATGACTCTTTGGTGCGCTGGCTGATGTTCTAACCACTTAGTGGCACTGTTCAGGGCAATATATGTTGATGTCTTTACTCATTTTCCTGTGAACACTTTGGATGCTTCTAATTATTGTTTATTAAAATTAAAACTGTTACAAACATTTTTGTAACTTCCTTTTGAGGACAGTTTTTATCTATAATAATAAAAGTGTAATATGCAAATCAACCAAACGGCCAAACAGAGGAACGACTGTCTGGACGACCTTCTGGACGAATTTGGGCTGCAAAGGCCTACTCTTGCACGAATTTCGTGCATCAAGCCTCTAGTTTTTTTATAAACATCTAGGATCAGAATTGCCGAGTCAGTCATAGTGTAGTCATAAAAGGTTATACTGTGTTATACTCCCACCAATAATTGATCATAGATAACACAGAATAGTACAGCATAGAGTAACAGTCATAACCTCCATCTATGTGCATACTTTTCAAGTCAACGCACTCAAACCCATTTCATTGTCAACCAACTGACCTCCCTCCCTGATAGCTGCTTGTATCCACATCCCTCCACACAGGGATGCCTGTGAAACTGCCCAGGCCCTAATTACAAAGGACCCAAAGAGAAGAAACTGTTTTTGGATCTTTCTTGCCCATTGGTTTCAACAGTTGGCAATTTTGATCCCCAGGGTACATTTAGCAAACCCTGGAGACATGTTTGTCTGTGATTCCTGTTGGAGAAGGCATTGAAAGCATCTAGTGTATAGAGGCCATGGATTCTGATAAACATTCCACAAGGCATAGGACAGCCACCCCAAATGTCAGTAGTGCAGTTTGAAAAATCCTGCTTTAGCCTTTTCTTGTAAGTTCCTATCTTAACATGCTCTCTTATCAGTAAGGTCAATATGGAATAACATCTGTTTCAAGATATCCCTCCTTCCCCAACACATACCCTCCCTAATTTCTCTCACACTTTGGACCCTACGAAACAAATTGCTTCAGGAACAGTTCAACCTCTGTGCATTTGGGTTGTCCTGAATTAACATCAATCATAATGTTACCATCCTAACTAGTTATTAATATTAATAACAGGAAAAGAATAAAGGAAAAGTCAGACATTGTAAGCATGGTCATCTGGGCAGTTTCACCAGGAGGCTGCAACTGTACACTCCCAGGGAACCACCCGTCCATTTCCTGCAAATCACTGGCGGACAGGGTCCAACAAAGAGAAAAATTGACACCTGCGCAGCAAAGTCCAAATGACATAGGGAACAGGCTTGTCTCTCAGTCTGACCTGGGAAGAATGATCATTGGCTGGGAGGTGGGGCCACTACAAGCACATGAAATCTTGGAAGGGTAAAACCCTCCAGACAAAGAAATTCTTGCTCTCTGCTTCTTTTTGCTTTGCTCCTCCTTCTTTACACTATCCTGTGCTCCCTCTATAGCCATGTGGACCCTATGTGCAATGGACTGCAGCTGGGAACACAAGCTAAGCTAGCCTGATGCTGGACTGGGCTGTGCAACTATGAAGCAGAGGAAATGGTTTTGATTCTGCTGAAGGAAAAATGGGACTTTTCCATGGAGGGACAGAGGAAAAGGGACCTTGGAAACTCAGGGGTTTCATTCCACAGAAATAAAACTTTCCACAATAACCTCAGCCTCCTGTGGGGGCCTCAAGAAATTCTTATTCCTGTGGCCCCCCAAGAATCCACCTACAACAGCAACACTTGGGGACACAGAGAGCACCCCACTGATAACAATACTATTATTTTTTAAAATGTTCTTTTCTAGACTGTGATAAAAAGAATCTGTCCTTCTATCTCTCTGTAGCTTCCTTTGTCTTAAGCTGGTCTTCTACTAGATACAACTGTTCAAAAAAATAATGTAACTAATTTTGTTAGTACAATCATGTCCTTGTATCACAAGACATCTACGTTTGCATAAAGCTGAGAAACACTTCTCTCTCTTATGTTGAGAGAGAATATTGAGAAGACACTCTTCCCCCAATTCAACTTCCAAAATTAAAGAATCAGGCACAACAGTAAAAATACATTTGTAAAACAATATGAAGTTCTTAGTTTATATTAACAGTGATGTCATATATTTTCCACACAAGCAAAGTAAACCTTACTTTATAATCCTTTACATGGACAAATCAAGTGTTTTGTTTTTGATTTTTAATTAAATATACTGGGGGCAATACTGATTAATAACATAAGTTTTGGGTGTATATTTCTATAATGCACAGTCTGTATTTTGCATTAACTGCTCACCACCCAAATCTAGTCTCCTTCTGTCACCAGATGTTTTGGTATCCCTGCTCTTCTCGGTCCTGCATTGTTTACAACTGCCTGAGAATCTATGCTGATTCCTGACCTCACAGAATTTTGTCAGTCTGTCTTTCACTGGTCAGAAAGAATGCTGTGACGAGAAAGCAGACGTGCCCTGCTGTCAAATGGACACATTCTCTGCAGCCAGTATTGTCTGGGAAAACAGGTGGGTTAGATAAGCCAAACTGAACTTGCCACTCAGAGGCTGAACACTGAATTGTTTCCATCAGAGACATTTTATGAGGCATTTAACAACCTGATGTACTCTCTTCTTTTAGATCTGAAGAGCCGTCTCTCTAGTTCACTTAAAAATCAATGATTGAGGTACTTACTCTGTTAACCATTCAGCTAAGTGTGAAGAACACAAGTTTTAAGACTGTGAATCTAAAATCTTCTTTCAAAACCCAATTTTGACTTCAGGAATTTGTGAAAATTCTTTGATGAAACAAATTTCAGCCTTCTCTGTTTCATCTATTGTCACTCATTTCCTGAACTCTTGCATTTAGAATTTCAGTTTGATAAGTTGATTCTAACTGCTCATCCTGATTTGTTTGTTTGATAATTTATCTTAGATTTCAAACTGTCAGGCATAACCTATTTTCAATTAACCCTGATTTGTAGGAAAGCCACTAGGAACTTTTCTTTAAATTATTTTTATTTGAAGTTCTTGATTCTTACAGTGTAGCGGTTTTAGATGTCACTCCCCCAAAAGTATTATTATATACTATCCTGCTAGAATGATGAAATTAATGTGTGTTTATAAATGTATCATTTTTTTCAATCTTTTAGGAAAGAAAGGAGCAAAGTGTTATATATTGCTGATTTTATTGGTGCTAGTTATTTTTAACCTACTAGATCCTGCTTTTTTTATGATTCACAATCACCTACCTTAAAAAATGATGTAGAAAATGTATAATGAATATTTTTCAAGTGTTTTTTTTTTTTCCTGAAATTTCTTTTCAGAAGAGAGTTAACATTACTCATTATCTGTTGCTAGCTTCTTGGAGGATGGCAGCTTGATTAGCAACTATCTCTACCTCTAATTTATAATTCAAGAAGAGTCAGTGAAAATTAAAAGAAGTGTTAAAAATAGATTGCCTTCTACAAATGAAAAAGGAAATAATTTCCAGAGAAAGGATAATAATCTAAGGCATTAGGTATTTTTAGCAACAGGTAACTATGAGACTCTTTAGTAAAGCAAAACATTTTCTGACCAGATAGGATAGTAATGAACTTTTGATAGAAAACTCAAGATAGACTAAAATTGATTTTATATAATTCTCACATCTGAACTCAGTATTAGCCAATATTAGTGGAAAGCAAAAAAACCTTTAACAAATTATATTAGAAAAAGGAAACAAAAGGAACATTTATTTGTAATCTTTCATACATACTCTTTGTATTCTAGAAATCTACTCATAATGTAACTTTATATTTAACTAGAGGCCCAGTGCATAAAATTCATGCATAAGAGGGGGTGTCTCTCAGCCTAGCCTGCACCCTCTGTAATCCAGGACCCCTTGGGGGATGTCCAATTTAACTGGCAGGCGGACATCCCTCTCGCAATCTGGGACCGCTGGCTCGTAACTGCTTGCCTTCCTGCCGGCCTGATCACCCCTAACTGCCTCTGCCTTAGCCCCACCATCATGGCTTTGTCCAGAAGGACTTCCAGTCTAATTAGCATATTACCCTTTTATTAGTATAGATGTTGTTCAATAATTCACCTGTGGGAACATAAAATTAAGTGCAATATATGTTATGTACATAGTCTCTGTCCATGGTAACATTAAAAAACAAATAAGAAGCATTCTAAAGTATTTATATATTAACTAGAGGCCCGTTGCAGGAAGATTCCTGCAAGAATAGGGCTTACTATGGCTGGAGCAAAGCAGAGAAGGGAGCAAACCCCCCTGAGGTGGGCTTCGCTCCCACCCCCAGCTGCTCCAGCTTGGTGGGTTTGTGGAACTGCCCTGAGCCGCTCCAGCTGGGTGGGTTTTCCCAACCCGCACCCAGCCGCTGCTGCTGGGTTTTCCCAACCTGCCCCAACTGCTCCAGCTTGGTGGGTTTTCCCAACCCGCACCCAGCCACTGCTGCTGGGTTTGCCCAACCTGCCCCCAGCTGCTGCTGCTGGGTTTTCCCAACGCGCACCCAGCCGCTCCATCTTGGTGGGTTTTCCCAACCGGCCCCCAGCCGCTGCTGCTGGGTTTTCCCAACCTGCCTCAACTGCTCTGGCTTGGTGGGTTTGCCCAACCAGCCCCCAGCCGCTGCTCCCTGGTTTCCCCTCTCACTCCCAGCTGCTGTGGCTGGGTTTCCCCTCCCGCCTCCTGCCTCTGCAGCCTTGGCTCCTTCACTGTGTCCGGGGCCTCTACTTTGCTCCCTTCTATAGCCCTTGGCTTCCATGTTGTCTTCAGTCTTCGCTCAGAGCCAGTATATGCAAATTAACTGCCATCTTGGTTGGCAGTTAATTTGCATATCACCCTGATTAGCCAATGGGAAGGGTAGTGGAGGTAGGCTAATTACCATGTTTCTCTATTATTAGATAGGATAATTCTTACAAATAGCAATTACTTCAGGTAAAGCACTGTTCTAAATGCTTCATGTTATTTATTCATATTTACTTTTCACCATAAACCTTGTCAATAAGAACAATTACTACATAGACTTTCTAAACCAGGACAGTGGGAATCACAGAGATGTAAAGTGGAGTTCTGAGAAATTCTGATGTTGAGCTTTGTTGTTTACACAATAAAAGAGTTTGATTTGGAGAGTCTATGTATTCTAAATACAAAATTATATTGTTTTGGTGATGCTTTTTTGGTTAATTGGTTTTACAAGTGATTGTTAATGATTATGTTAAATTAGTATTAATTTAAATTACAAAGCAATGATTGCTCTAATATGAATTTAAAGAAATCAACTTTGAAAATATTTTCTTTGAATTAGGGTAATATAATACAATAGTTAATAAATATCTTTTATTTTAAGAGTGTGAATCAGACTGTTACCAGATTCAAATATTAAGAACTGGCAATTAAGATCAACTACCACTATTTGACAGTGATATCCTAGTTTAGCTATATTACATAGTTAACAATTATAAGCAGCAGGCATGATTTATTTATAAATATATTTTAATATAATTTAAAAATTAATGTAGATATTTATGTAGTACATAAATAAAATTTATGTACACAAATAAAATTTATGTACTACATAAATATTAAATAAAATTTCAATGTACATTTTATTAATATTGCCACTACTTTATATAATTTCTTGTTTTAATCAAGTTTTACTTTTTTAGTAAACAAATTCTTGGTTGTTTACTGCCTAACTAGATTAAGAATCAAGGAACACCCACCCTCTCTTGACTGTCCAGATGCTTATGTTTCACTTAAGCACTGCAGCTTCATGCGATTTTCATCCAGTCTCATTGACTATCATCTGCTAATGTCTACTTGCTTCCATACCTGAAGAAGTGAAGGAGCAGAGAGGAATTTGGATTGAGAGGAAAAAGAAGGGCAGGAGGGAAAAGCTGAAGGAAGGCAAAGAGAATTACTCCTTTAGTTCACTACTTTTGCTATTAGGCATATCTACCCATTCTGTAAGAAAGCAAACAAACCCTCATGTTACATTATTGATATTATAGTAATCTACATAGATTTTCTTTTCTTCACCTGTAACTCTTCCACCTGCCCACGCTCCCACCCTCAGTCCCCCTACCCCCCGCCCAGGGCTTTCATCATCTTCTCAGGTCCCCTCACCCAGCTCACTTTGCACAGATAAGCTACTGAATCAGTTTTCCATTTTTTATAAATTAAATGTTTTATGCTAACAAAGAAGGATAGGTATTAGTATAACAAACCATTGTATTCACCATGAAGTTTAATAACAAATATTATGGATATAGTTGAAATTTCTTTTGTTTACACTTATTTGATCTCATTTACTCCCATCATTCCAGAAATAACTATTCTAAATTTGGTGGCTATCATTTCCAACATGGTTATATATATGAAACCAGGGAACCCAGCTAGGTGAAATTGCTAAGGCAACCCAGATGGGCCTAGAAAGAAGGGTATGCATGAGAGACAAATTTTAAAATGTATGGAGGTTCCTAAGACAAGCAAACTTGCACATAACAAATCACAAGACAATAAGATGTATAAACCACTTCCAAGGATGTTGCTAAGGCAGAATTCTTTGAAAAGAGCAATCAGGATCTAGCAAGGCTATATCTCTTGACACTCTCATTAATTCCCTTGAGGCTATCATGAAGGTCCTTGAGTAAACTTATAACCATTGTTTTGAACTCTCTGTCCAGTAGTTTGCTTGCTTCCATTTCTTTCATTTGTAACATGTTTCTTTGTCTCTGCTTTTTGGCTGCTTCCCTGCATTTGTTTTTATGTATTAGGTAGAGCTGTTATATCTCAGGGAATTGGTAGAGTGGTCTTGTGTAGTGGGTGTCCTGTAAGGCTCAGTGGCTCAGTTTCCCCAGTCATCTGAGCTAGGCACTCTAGGTGCACTCTGTGTTGGCTGTGTGCACAGTCTTGTAGTAGTTAAGGCCTGATTGCTTTTGGCATCACTGGGAGAAATTGACCGCTGGGCCAATAGGTTGTGCAGACCACCTATGTCTACAATGGCAGAGTTATTGTGCAGGAGACACCCCTGTGAAGCAGGACTTACTTCAATGGGGCTTTGGTGCTCACTGAGTTTGCCCCTTGAGTATGTCACTTGTGAATGTGAAAAGTTGTAATCTGCTATGGTCTGAAGCTGCTCACTGAGTGCACTGGCTCTGGGGCCTCCTTGGAGGTGCAAAGTAAGCCACTGCCTAGGGCCACCTGGCAGGAGCTATAGAGAGATCAGCAGATGGCTGCTACTTGTATTGGGCTATGAAGTGACCAGGTGAGGTCCCACTGTGAAGCAAGGCAGGCTGGTAGTAGTGCCAGGTCTTGGGCCTTTTATTAATAGGTGTGGGCCATGCTGACTCCAGCTGCTGCTTATTTAAGAGATTTTAGCAAAGTCTGAAGCCTGAACCAGGACAGGTCATTAATATGGAAAAGTGATTGCAAACAGCTTAGGTGGGGCTGCAAATTGAATGGGGCAGGTCTCAATAAATCAACAGGGCTGACCTAACAGTGTGAGTCATGCTGATGGAAAATAAGATATGGCTGCCAGCCAGCTCTGGAATGGGGTCACAGCACAGGATCAATGACCCCTGTGAGCACCCTTGTCTGGGAGTAAGCCACCCCCGAGATCCTGCCCTGATGTCAGACAGTCCAGTTCCTCTCTATATGACCCTGGAATTCCCACCCACCAGTTCTTGAGTTCAGAGAAAGTGGGACCATGTGAATGCATGTGCCAGTCCCTTCAAAGGGACTCTTGTGTCTCCAGCAGCCTCCGTGTCACTCAGCCACCATCCTCCTGTTTTTTACAACCCAAAGTTATGGGATCTTCACTTTCCAGCTCTGGATCCCTAGGCTTGGGGTCTGGTGTGAGGCTGGAACCCCCTGATTCTCAGAGGAGAACGTGGAGGTATCCCTCCCAATGAAAAAAACAGCACATGTGGGTGCCAGCCCAGCCCGATCTGAGTCTCTGTCCCTCCTACCAGCCTCAGTGTGCTTTCTTCTTTACTTCTCTATTGGTAGGACTTCCATTCATCCAGCTTTCAGGTGGTTGTTAATGATAGCTGTTCTGTGTTTTAGTTGTAATTTTGATGTGGTTGTGGGAGGCAGTGAGTACAGGTGTTTATCTACACCTCCATGTCGATTCTCTCTTCTTCATAATTTCTTAATCCTTGATCCTTCTCTGAATAGCAATTTTTGATATTTCATAAACTGAAATTGGAAAAAATCTACTGAGTTAGATAAGAAAACATGAGCAAGTCAAAGTAATATTACAAAATATATTTTAAAGATAGTGATATATTGAAATAAAAGAAATATCAACCAGCTGTTATAAATGGTAGTGCTACACAACAAGGAATTTTACATCAGGAAGGCAAAAATGTTGAGCAATGGCCTCATCTGCTTCTTTGAAATGCTGGACAAGAAAGGATATATTTGCTGTTCAATTTCATTGGTGAAAATAAGTCACAAGGGCATGTGTGTGTGTATGTGCAAAGAGAATAAGAAAAGAGAATATTTGGCTAGGCAGCTGCCTCCTACCAAGGATTCCTTATGAGGAGGTTGGAACACAAATATTTTTTGTGGCAGCTAATCATCGCTCCCACATTACCTGGCTTTATATTTTAACTTTATTTATTTGGAGTGTTTGTCCCCTGTGAGAACATAATTTTTACAAATAGTACTCTGTAAGTAAATATTTTGTTTTCATGTTGACCAATCAGGCCAATTCAACCACACTATTTTATTTGGTACTTAGTTAGATCAGATTTATTTTATCATTTCAAAAATTACTATTGGTATCTATCAAAAAATCTTTTCTAAGTAGCAATTTGGTCTTAAGAACAATACTATGATGAGAAGCACAAAGCTTCTAAGCCATTGTTATTTTCAATGATGCTATTTTACTTATATGTAAATGCATTTTATAGCCACAAATAAATGCCTTATAACAAACACAGATGAGTCTAAATTGTTTTTACAATTTGGGCCTTCAAACTCCAGTCCTTACTTTTCTAACTCTAGGGTATCCTCTAGGTCTTTTATTTTTTTGCAACTGTATTTTTTAATTAATAAAAAGATTTAGCAAAACAAAATAAATTTTGTATTATACATATTTCTTCCCATCTACCAATTTTAACTTGTAATTTGGCCATTTTGAAGTCTTTAAGAAGGAATTATGGATGTATTAATTTTAAATTATTTAGATTATCAAAAAGGAAGTAAGGTTTTTAATTTACAGGTTGTTTTAATCTACCTATTTTATGTAATTTAGGGAAAGATATATTATAATTAAAGGCAGAACAAATATCTTTGAAACATGAGTGAATCTAAATTACTCATAGAAATATAACATAATTTAATTTGGAAGCATTTAATTTATTATAGTTCTACTGCTAATATAATTTAAATAAAGTGAAAAAATTATTTTGGTGGAAATAAACAAATTACATTAAGGCAATATTTGGGATAAATTGCTCATTCAAACTATTCAGTAAATGCTTATTCATTAAAATAAAGTGATTTGATATATCTAATTACAGAAACCAGTTAAATTTGTATATATATATATATATATATATATATATATATATATATCCCAAGCAAGAGGAACCCAAAGAAACCCACACCATAATTAAAATGCCTAGGGTTAAAGACAAAGAGAGAGTTTTAAAAGCAGCAAGAGAAAAGCAGTTATTTACCCACAAGGGAGCATCCATACCACTGTCAGCTTATTTCTCAATAGAAACTTTGCAGGCCAGAAGGGAGTGTCAAGAAATATTCAAAGTGATGAAAAGCAAGGACTACAACCAAGATTACTGTACCCACCAAAGCTACAATTTAGAATTGAAGGTCAGATAAAGAACTTCACAGACCAGAAAAAACTAAAGGAGTTCATCACCATCAAACCAGTATTACATGAAATGTTAAAGGGTCTTCAAGAAGAAGAAGAAGAAGAAGAAGAAGAAGAAGAAGAAGAAGAAGAAGAAGAAGAAGAAGAAGAAGAAGAAGAAGAAGAGGAGGAGGAGGAGGAGGAGGAGGAGGAGGAGGAGGAGGAGGAGGAGGAGGAGGAGGAGGAGGAGGAAGAAGAAGAAGAAGGAGAAAAATATGGCAAAAGCCTGATGCAAAGGAGGTGGGCTAGAAGGGGTTAATGGGGGGAGGGGGGGAAGAAGACATATGTAACAACTTCATCCATAAAGATTTTCTTTTAAATATGAACAATAAAGTGACAATAAATACATATCTATCAACAATTGAATCTAAAAATCAAAATAAACAAACAAGAAATTTAATGAATAAAATAAATTGATGAATAAAATAGAGCCAAAGGCATGGATACATGGAACAGACTGAAGAATATCAAAGGAAAGGGGGGAGGAGGGTACAAGAGATTAACCAAAGAACTTATATGCATATATGCACAACCATGGACACAATGGGGTGGGACAGGATCAGGGATGGGGAGGGAGATGGGCAATAAGGAGAAAAGGTGGGGGAGATATCTGAATACTCTCAACAATAAAGATTAAAGAAAAAATATGTATTTTTAACTAATATATTTTAAAATAAATTCAGAATGTAAGGGTTTCTTTTGACTGGTTCTGATTCAAAACATGGCAGTTTGAATTGGAAGCTACAACAGCACAAATCAACATCAGAGCAATTTTTAATTCAGTATTTAAACCATCTACATAGAGCACAAAGACTGGAGAGCCTCAATAATGCAAATGACTCACTTTAAAATGTTCTCCTCCCTTATGATCTCTTTCACATGTGCAAACATTATTTTACTATCTACCAAGCTGTTTTGATATTTTCCTTTCCTATGCCTGGACTCTGACCTCCTTGAGGACTGTTAGAGCCAGTGGATGAATAATCTTTGTTTCTCAGGAACCAGCTAAGTCTGGAATGAAAAAAAAAAATATCTGTGAGTTAGATTAAACTTCATCATAGGAAGGGAGGTTACTATAGGAGTAAATGTCTTCATAGTTTTCAAGAAAAGATGAGTCAGAAGAGGAGTTCTTTAACGAGTTACACCTCAGGAAAAATACCAGTTAAGAAGTCTGAGGAGACTTTGTAAAATCTCATAAAAGAGTCAGACACTTGAGAAAATAGAGCAATAACTGAGACTTCAGGAAAGATTCATCAGGTTTATAACTTCCCTTGTTATTTTTATCCCCTATATGTTTTTCTCTGGAGTAATCAGAAAAAAACCCACAAAACATAAAAAATAACTTGAGAGCTAAAAGGGGTTTGTGCCCATTTGTAAGGAGTGCAAAGAAGTATGGGTCAAAGTTATAGTGTTTCACATCAGCAAATTGTGCCATAGAATGCCCTCCTGGGCCCATTGAGGAAGCCACTGGGGCCAAGGGTGATCAACCCAAAGCTTCTTGCCTCAATACTTGCTGAAGGTCATAGTAGGACTTGATATGGAGAAAGTACTGCCTGGCTTTAAATTTTAAAACCATGGAAAGCATTATGCTAAGCGAATGAAATAAGCCAGTAAGAAAAAGATAAATATCACATGATCTCACTCATTTGTGGAATATAATGAACAACATAAACTGATGAACAAAAAACAGAACCAGAGTCACAGAAGCATCTAATAGACTGTCCAACCTACGAGGGAAGGCAGGGGGTGGGCGGAGAGTGAGAGGGTAAGAAATCAACCAAAGGACTTGTATGCATGCATATGAGCATAACCAATGGGCACAGATTGGGGGCGGTGGTGGTGAGAGCATGTGATGGGGGCTGGGGGTGGCCGGGGAAAGGTTAATGGGGAAAAAAAGGAGATGTATGTAATACATTAAACAATAAAGAATTAAATAAAACCACACAAACAACTATTTTTTTTATAAAGGCAAGTAGTTTTGTTTCGTGTAAAATAGAGAAATAACTTGGTATTAGTATGTTTTCTATGTTATTCCCTTAATTTATTTATTTCATATAGAATTCAAGTTATATTATAAGGAGAAAGTTTTTATGAGTTAATTACTTCACCTTCAATGAGTTTCGCAAGTGAAAACTTTAAGTCATTGTAACCTAGAGGAAATTTTCAAACAGAAATATTCTCCATGTTGCAAGCACTGTTTACTAACATGAAAGGTCATTTGATAACATCTTTATGGAGTTTATAAAAATAAATCAAATATTTTACTATTATTATGTATCGAATCTCAACTTTCTTATAGCAAATTATATATGCACTAGAGGCCCGGTGCATGAAATTCGTGCACTGGGGGGTGGGGTTCCCTCAGCCCAGCCTGCCCCTCAGTCCGGGAGCCCTCAGTGGATGTCCTACTGACGGCCACAGTCTGGCAGCAGAGGCTCGGAGCAGGCGTCGTGTGTGTGTGTGTGTGTGTGTGTGTGTGTGTGTCTGCTGGGGCCTGCCCCCAGCCGTGCCATGTAGGCTTGGTGCAGTTGTCGTGTGTGTGTGTGTGTGTGTGTGTGTGTGTGTGTGTGTGTCCCCTGGGGGTCTGCCCCCAGCCACATTGGAGGTTGAGTAGGCGCTGTGTGTGTGTGTGTGTGTGTGTGTGTGTGTGTCTCCTGGGGGCCTGCCCCCAGCCACACCGTGGAGGATTGGAGTAGGCACCCCTCTCTGTTGATCTCTCAGGATCCTGGCCTCCACTGCGTGTTTTTCTCTCCCTTGAGCTGTGGTCAGAGTGGGGTGCTACCTGCCAGCCGCCTTTTCCTGCTCTGGGATCGCCGTGGCAACCCAGGAGCAGGCCTTGCTGGGTGCTGCCTACAGGCCACACTTTCCTGCTCACCAATGGCTGGATTGCCAGGGCACCTGGGTCAGGCCCTGCTGGGTGCTGCCTGTGGACAGGACTTTCCTGCTCTCTAATCGCCATGGGATCCCGGCTGGGGGTGGGGCTTAGGGGGTGCGGGGCTTAGGCAGCACACGGGGGTCCCGGCTGGGGGCGGAGCTTAGGCGGTTCGGGGCTTAGGCAGCACACAGGGGTCCCGGCTGGGGGCGGGGCTTAGGCGGTGCGAATGTGCCGCCTAAACCCCGCTGCCCAGGGCTGCACACAAGGCCCAGATGGTGGCTTGCACTGTCCCACCCTGCCTGCAGTATGCAAATTAGCCGCCATATTTGTTGGTGGCTAATTTGCATATCGCGCTGATTAGCCAGTTGGAGGCATAATGAAGGTACGGTCAATTACCATCTTTGTCTATTATTAGATAGGATTCCCAAGGGTATTGTTTATATCTTACTAGAGGCCCAGTCCATGAAATTCATGAACGGGTAGGGTCCCTAGGCCTGGCAGGTGATCAGGACCGATCGGGGCCTTCCAGCTGCCAGATGGGACCTTCCTCCATTCCACATCGTTCCCTGGTGGTCAGCACACGGCATAGTGAGCAATTGAACTCCTGGTCTCCCGGTCACACTCCCGAGGGGCCAATTTGCATATTAGCCTTTTATATATATAGATAAGACTGTTTTCTTCAGAATTTTCTTACATTGAAACTAGTTTTCAATAGTACCAAATCACCTAGCAATTGTCAAATGCAACTATCTCCTTTTGAGAATTGCAATGGAACATTTAAGCAAGGAAATTTAGATTAAGTAGATCTCTGTAGACTTTTATTTAAAAAATTGTTTTCCTCATTATAAGTTTGTACATTTAATCCAAGGAAACAATAAAAATTCCACTGTGCATTTTTATCCTTACTTCAGAAAAAAACTGGTATCAGTTTTTGCAAAACTTTTGCATAACCTTGAGGATCTGCTAGTATGGTGAACAAATTTTTCCATTCTCCACAGGATACAATGGATTTATGCAAGTAGTATAGTGATTAATTAATTAATTAAAATTCCAATAGAAAACAATCCCACTTTAATATACTGCATATATTAACATAAATCTTATCTTTACCTTTAGCTTCCTATTGTATTAAAACTGAAATATAAAATACATTAAGGAATCATTGATTGTGTTAAAAAAAAAAAAAGGATTCCCTGCATATGAATTTTTTTAAATTGGTTGTAAAGATTAACTGACTATATGAAAATGTAATGTTTTATTATTTTCATATGAATAGTTGGATTTTTATTAAGATTATTGGTTTGTCATATAATACTATAGTATTGTGAAATTACACAAATAAACTCTAATCTTTAATAGACACAGAAGAATTCTTTAGCAGTCATTTAAAGGGTTTTGACCAGGGGTCCTCAAACTCTTTAAACAGGGGACCAGTTCACTGTCCCTCAGACCGTTGGAGGGCCGGACTATAGTTTAAAAAAAAACAAAAAACTATGAACAAATTCCTATGCACACTGCACATATCTTATTTTGAAGTAAAAAAACAAAACAAAATGAGAACCAATACAATATTTGTATTTGCATGTGGCCCGCGGGCCGTAGTTTTAGGACCCCTGGTTTTGACAATAATGCCCTAAATAACACTGATACCTATCAATTTTCTATTAACCAACACATAAAAGTTATCTCATAAAATATATTGAAAACTCACCATATTTTTGAAAAGTATGCTAAGAAAAATACATTTAAGATTTTAGTATAATTAATATTTTTAGAAGCCTTAGGCCACATGATGTATAGAATGCAAATAAGTTTATGAGTATTTAGTTAATTTATAAGATAAATAGAAGATATGTTTGCTCTATCCATAGGTTTAGAGATCTGTGAGAAGGCAGTTAATGGATCATTCATGACAAAAGAAATACAATAGATGGTAATGAATTAACTCCTATAAATTGCTTATTAGAGGTACTCCCCAAAGGGTCTATAATTTGTCAAGACTGTCTACTGTCCCATACCACTTGCCAATATCTTCAAATGAATAGATAGCATCTACAAATGCTAATGGCATATTAACAGATGAGAAAATTAGAGTATTACAAAGTCTTTCCACTCTTACTTCATTTAAATTAAAACTTGAACATTTTTCAGATTAAATAATTAATCATTTTTCTTAATTTGCACTTTAAAATTCAGAATAACAAAAAGAGAAATTAGTGATAATGTACACACACCATGTAAGAAACAATAGTTGATATATTTTTCACATTCATACCTTTCTTAAATTTTCCCCCTGAAAGCAAAACAAATATATTGAAAAAGAAGTAAAACAAAACATGAAAATATGTTTCTACATATACATATTAAAAGGGAGAAAACTATCTCTCTATATAAAAGCCTAAGCTATTGAATGACCAAATGACCTGTTGCTATGATATGTACTGACCACCAGGGGGAAGACTCAATGTAGGATCTGCCCCCTGATGGTCAGTGTGCTTCCACAGTGAACCTCCCAAAACTGGCCAAACTCCCTCAGCCAGCTGGCCTCCCGCAGTCCTTCCTCCCCGGCTGGCCAAACCCCTGATCGGCCCCAATCGCCAGCCAGGGCAAGGGACCCCACTCATGCACGAATACATGCTCCAGGCCTCTAATTCTAACATAATAAGTACTGTTGAATATTAATTTCTGTCATGATAGAAAATCTTTATCTCCTTACCACTCACTATGATTACCAGTAGCTACATATTGGCTGTGAACACTTGACATGTGGCTAGTACGACTGAGGAATTCAGTTTTCAATTTTATTTGCTTTTAAAAAAATGTGTCTTTATTTTTGAAAATAATACCAATGTAATTTTTTATTCCCCATTGACCCCTTCCAGCCAGTCCCCTCTCTCCACCTCAGTCCTTCACCACATTATTGTCTGTGTCCATGGGTTATTCATAGCCTATATAATAAAAAGCTGATATGCAAATTGTCCCCTCAACAGGGAGTTTAACCAGGAATTTGACAAGGGTCTGGCCGGCCAACCATCCACTGCCCCTCCCCTCGGCCGGCCCTGCCCCTGATTGGTGCCCTGCTACCCAACAGGGGGTCGGGCTGGCCTCCCAACTGCCCATGGTCCCTCCCCTCAGCTAGTCCTGCCACTGATCAACCCCCCACACACTGATCAGGGGCAGGGCCAGCTGGCCAACTGCCTGCAGCCCTTTCCCCCTGTTGGCCTGACCTAATTGGCCCTGATTGGGGAGGGCCAGCCAGATACCCCCTGTGCATGAATGCATGCACCGGGCCTCTAGTCTCTATATATAAAAGCCTAATATGCTAATTGTCCCTCCAACCGTTTGACCATTCAACCAGTCACTATGACACGCACTGACCACCAAGGGGCAGCTGCTCCAATCGGTTAGCTTGCTACTGGGGTCTAGCTGTTCAGGATTGGGCAACATGGGCCAGACATGCCCTGGAGCCCTCCCATGGTTCCCTCTCCATCTGTCCAACCTCCTGTGGTCCCTCCCTGGCCCCAATCATACACTCATGGGATCCCTCTGCCTGGCCTGTGCCCTCTCCCAACCTGGGACCCCTCGGGGGATGTCAGAGAGCCAGTTTGGCCTTATCCCCACAGGCCAGGTTGAAGGACCCCACCGGTGAACAAATCCGTGCACCAGGCCTCTAGTATGCATATAAATTCTTTGGCTATTCTCTTTTAGTTAAAGTTTAAATAGTCACATTGTATCTAATGGCTACTGTATTGGAAAGTTCAGGATATTCCTATGTAAGCCAATGTTGATCATGTTTCTGGAGGCCAATAAAACTCAAAATAGCTATTTCTGCAAATCATGCAAAGAAATCCTTGCCATTATCCTTAATCATTTTCTTTACTCTTTTACCTGGATCAACATCCTCAGCTTTGTTCTTACACCATCCATTGCACTGATCACATTTCTGTTAAGCACATGTTAGTTTTCTTGAGGACCAGGCTTGACTTTATTCCTCTAATTTGCTTTAATCTCACTGACCTTGCTATGCTATGGCATATGATAGAAACACAATAAATATGTGTAAAATGAGTGAAAGAATACTGCCCTCACCAGTTTTTCTCAGTGGTTAGAGCATTGGCCTGTGGACCGAAAGGTCTCAGGTTCAATTCTGGTCAAGGAAACCTACCTTGATTGCAGGTTCCCCAGAGCTGGTAGGGGTGCCTGTGGGAGACAACCAATCAATGTGTCTCCCTCACATCAATATTTATCTCTCTCTCTTCCTCCTCCTTCCCTTCCACAATTTCTAGAAATTAATGGAAAAATTATCCTCTGGTGAGGATTAAAAAAATGAATGAAAGAATATGACAATGAAGAAAAGACTGAACATCTTGTTTAAATTTTAAATTTATTTTTCTAAAAAGTGTAAAGCTTTCTCTAAAATTGATTTTAATTTCTGTAAATGTATATTATATTATACTAGGGGCCCGGTGCACGAAATTTGTGCACTAGGTGTGTGTGTGTGGGGGGGAGAGAGTGTCCCTCAGCCCAGCCTGCCCCCTCTCACATACTGGGAGCCCTCAGGGGTTGACCCCCATCACCCTCCGATCGCCTGATCGGCCCCTTGCCCAGGCCTGAGGCCTCCGCCAGAGGTGTCAGGCTTGGACAGGGGACCCCCATCTCCCCCCGATCACTGGCTCTGGCCCCCGCCCAGGCCTGAGGCCTCTGGCCCAGAAATCATGCCTGGGCAGGGGACCCCCATCTCCCTCTGATCGCTTGCTCCACCCCCCGCCCAAGCCTGACGCCTCTGACCCAGGCTTCAGGCCTGGGCAAGGGGACCATCATATCCCCCCAATCCCCGGCTCCGCCCCCCACCCAGGCCTGATGCCTTGGCCAGAGGAGTTGACCCTCATCACCCTCCGATCACCAATCACCGGATCGGCCCCTTGACCAGGCCTGAGGGCTCCAGCAGAGGTGTCAGGCCTGGGCAGGGGACCAACAGCTCCCCGCGGTTGCAGGCTCTGCCCCTGCCCAGGCCTAACACCTCTGGCCTAGGCGTCCGGCTCAGGCAGTGGGGACCTGTAGTGGCAGCGGGGGGCGCTGCAATCATGGGCTTTGCTTTAGGCCCAGGCAAGGGACCCCTAGCTCCTGGGACTGCCAGCTTCGACCGTGCCCAGCTCCCATTGCTGGCTCCACCCCTACTTCCTGCTATCACTGGCCAGGGCGGCAAAGGCGCCTGATTCTCTGATCATGGCTGGAGGGCAGGGCAAAGGCGGCCCCAGGGCTGCCTTTGCCCTGCCCCCCAGCTCTTAGCTCCCCCCTGGGTTTCCGATCACTGTCAGTGGCAGGGGGCTTCTTCCTGCTTTCCCTTTCGCCTCCCTGCATTGTGCCTACATATGCAAATTAGCCGCCATCTTGTTGGCAGTTAACTGCCAATCTTAGTTGGCAGTTAACTGCCAATCTTAGTTG
The DNA here is from genome assembly GCF_964212035.1 of Myotis nattereri. Classification (NCBI taxonomy): domain Eukaryota; kingdom Metazoa; phylum Chordata; class Mammalia; order Chiroptera; family Vespertilionidae; genus Myotis; species Myotis nattereri. The sequence goes on from NC_138077.1 coordinate 83,690,811, forward strand.
GCAGTTAATTTGCATATAGCCCTGATTAGCCAATGAAAACGGTATCGCCGCACGCCAATTACCATTTTTCTCTTTTATTAGTATATATATATATATATATATATATATATATATATAGATAGATATATGTATATATGTATATATACATAGTTATATATACATATATACATATATAGAGATATAGGTATATATTATATATATATATAGTGTAGCACCCATGAAGTGATAAATATTCAATGTCATTATTTCTTGGGAAATTTAGCAATAGTGTCTACCTATCTGCCATCTGTCATCTATCTTATTTATCTACATATCTATCTATTTATCTATCATCTATCTACTATCTACCTACCAACACACATATATAAGTATATATACTTATTTGTCTGAATAAACAAATGAGAATGAGACTCATAATTTAAGAAACTTTATAATATAATTTATTACCTTCAGGAGGTGGAAACATGGCATACACAATGAGAGGTGAGCATCTTTTTGATTTTCAGACACAGTATTACAGGCACATAAAGAGTTTATAGCTTCAATTCTATAGCCCTTATAAGACATGTGTCAGTGGTAAACACAAAAATATTTTTAAAAATCAAATGTCCAGTTGACAAATAGCTGTTCTCATTCCTGGTGGAAATAAAATCCTTAAATGATTTGAGTTCAAAACAAAAATATACAAGGAAACAAAGACTAACAAAACATTCTATGTACTTTTCCACCCAAAAGAAAATAGATGTCTAAAACAAATAAGCAGAGCTCACCATATGTGTCAGGCTACAAAACCAAATCTTCAATCATAGCCACCACCAATACAAAATAATGTATCAGTTGTAAGTGAACCAAAATCAAAGCAAAATACAAAAGTGGTAGAGAGAGAAACTAAATTTACAAAAAGAAAGAGTCATCAAAATTCTCTTTTCAATTTGGATGGGTCTGGAAAAGATATTTCTTGGCTCAAGTAGCCAAAGAGATGCACCACTGTGGAAATGAAATCTAGTTGGGTTTATCAGGTAAATTTACTAGTCATGTATGTGGCACTTTCAAAATTGTTAACATAAATTTCCCAGAAAAGAAAAGAAAAGAAAAGAAAAACATGACTCTCATATAAATATAAAACTCAAAGGGAATGAAAGTCTCAGAGCTTCTGTAGAATCAGATGACTAACGAATACATGCTGAGCAATAAAATTTTTCCTCTGCACCGGCACCCTTCCTTAGGTTAAACTTTGGCTCTGGTGAGCAGAGCACTAGGGCTGGGAGCTACCATCTCATTCTCTGGAGGAGGAGAGATGTAGGGCAGACCCTGCCCTTTTGTCCAGGATCCCCAAGGATCTTTGATGGTCAATCCCATTCCTCTGTACATCTAGACACTGACTGGGATCCAGCTTTAACTCAGTGCTGGGAATTTGACATAGCTACTGTCTTCAGATTGCATATTGCCATTGTTTGTTTAGGTCCTTGGCCACCATGTAACCTTCCGTAAAATTAGATTTCTTAAAATCAGTAACAGACAGATTGAGACAAAGTTTATTATATTAATCACTTTAACATTTTAATTTAGTCCTGTGTTTACCCCCTTGAAGAACAAACCCAATTCATCATTCCACACACCCTGCTTGCTCTTCTATTTGCTGGCCTAACATTCATGTATAAATAGGCCACAAAGTTGTGCACTTGCAAACTGTGATTAAATAATTTCCTTCAAAATTTATTTTTCCTCATGAGATAATAAAGCTGATATTTTCAAAAGATAAGGAGACAAAAATTATCAATTTTATGATAGGAGATATGACATCTTGAATATATTGAAAGGAGAAAATAATATTATGAACAACTTTATGTCAATGCATTTGGCAATTTAGATGAAATAGACAAATTACATAGAAGATGAAAATTATCCAGCTCACTGAAGAAGAAATAAACTTACATCTATTAAAGGAATTACATTACTAAGGAAAACAACAACAACAACAACAAAGAATCTCCAGGCCACTATGGCTTTTCCAGTTAATTCTACCAAATTTGAATACTGATTTTTGCAATTTAATGAGTTTTATTTACTTACTTACTTACTTACTTACTTACTTACTTATTTATTTATTCCTCACCTGAGGATATTTTTTTCATTTATTTTTAGGGTGGAAGAGAGAGGGAAAGACAGAGAGAAATATCAAACACATTGATTGGTATCCTCCTGCACAAGCCCTGACTAGGGCCTGAGCTAGGGAGGATCCTGAAACCAAGGTAGGTGCCCTTGACCTGAATTGAACCCGGGACCCTCTGTTCAGCAGGCTGATGCTCTATCCACTGAGAAAACTGGCTAGGGCTTTAATGAGTGTTTTAGATATAAATGTAGGTGACTACAGGCCAAAGTTTTCTGTGAACTGGGAATACTATCTTAAGAGTCTTTCACCTCTCTTTTCTTTTTTTTTCAAGTAAGAGGTTTTATTTTTGAGAAGTTCTAGGTTTACACAATGACTGAGCAGGTAGTAATGATAATTCCCATCTATGTCCTTTTCCCTGTACAGTTTTCTCTATTACTATTATCTGTATTACTGAGGAATATTTGTCACAATTGATAAACTAATATTGATAGATTATTACTAACTAAAGTTTACAGTTTATATTGTTTTATTCTTTTTTGTTGTATAATTCTGTGGGTTTTGACAAATGCATAATGACTTGTATCCACTGTTAGAGTATCATTTAGAATAGCTTCAGTATCCTATCCTTCACCTTCATATTCATCCTGGCAAGTAATCTTTTTAATGTGTTTATGATTTTGCCTTCCTATAAGGTCATGTAGTTGGAACCATAGAGTATTTAGCCTTTTCAGATTGGCTTTTCTGACTTAACAATATGCACTTCTAGTTTCTAAAAAAGTCTTTCTGTGGCTTGTTTATCAATTCACTCATTAAGGACATCTTTGTTGCTTTCAATTTGGGAAAATTTTGAATAAAGCTGCTATAAGCATTAATATATAGGTCTTGCATGGACACATATTTTCATTTCAACTAGGTTGGTATGGTAAAATCATGTTTAGCTTTTTAAGAAATCGCCAAACTGTCTTTTAAAGTGGCTATACCATTTTGTACTCTCACCAGTAATGAATAAGATATCTTTTTACTGCATATCCTCACCAGAATTTGGTATTGACAGTGTTTGGGGCTTTCACGATTCCAATAGGTGTGTCATGGTATTTCATTGTTGTTTTAATTTACAACTCTTAATGACATAGGATGTTGTGGGTTTTATATGATTACTAGAGGGATGGTGCACAAAAACTTGTGCACTCGGGGGGTCCCTCAGCCCAGCCTGTGCCCTCTCACAGTCCCATGGGGGATGACCACCTGCTGGTTTAGGCCTGCTCCCTGGGGGATGGGCCTAAGCTGGCAGTCAGACATCCCTCTGGATGCCTGGGAGCCCTCAGGGAATGTCCACTTGATAGTGGGGAGCAGGCCTAAGCTGCACTCGGACATCCTTAGCGCTGCTGAGAAGGCGGGAAAGGCTCTTGCCACCACCGCTGTACTGGCAGCCGTCAGCCTGGCTTGTGGCTGAGCAGAGCTCCCCCTTTGGAGCACTGACCACCAGGGGGCAGCTCCTGCATTGAGCGTCTGCCCCCTGGTGGTCAGTGTGTGTCATAGTGACCAGTCATTCCCAGTCCTTTCGCTGTTGGGGTTAATTTGCATATTGTCCTTTTATTATATAGGATTTGCCATAGATTGGGAAAATATTTGCAAAAGACATATCTGAGAAAGGACTGTTGTCTAAAATACATAAAAAAACTCTTAAAACTCAATACTAAATAAATAAACAACCCTACTAAAAAATGAGCCAAAGACCTTGACACCTCAATAAAGGTTTAAAGATAGCAAATAGAATATGAAAAGATGCTTTATATCATTTGTCATCAAAGACATGCAAATTAAAATGCAATGACATACCACCACACATGTGTTAGAATGGTCGAAGTGTGGGATGCTGACAATACCAAATGCAGACCAGAATGGGAAGCAACAGGAACTCTCATTTATTGCTGATGGGAATGCAAAATGGTACAGATACTTTGGATGACAGGCAGGCACATTTTTACAGAATTCAATATTATCTTATCAAATCATTAATTGTATTTCTTGGTATATACCCAAAAGATTGAAAATATAGCCACCAAAAACAAAAAAGCCGGCACATCAATGTTTACAAAGTTTTGTTCAAAAGTAGAGGCCTGGTGCACAAAATTCATGCACAGGTACAGTCCCCAGGCCTGGCCTGAGATCAATGCCATCTTCCCTGGCTGCCGGCAGCTGGCCCTGCCCAACACCAACACCCACCCCTGGATCCCCATTCACCATTGGGCAATTGGAGCCTGCCGGCTGGGGAAGGAGGAGAAAGCTCTGAGAGGTTGGTTGGCAGGCCCCAATCAGACGATCTGGGCCTGTGGGCTGCGGGTAGCTCCTGCATTGAGCGTTGGCCCCTGGTGGTCAGTGTGCATCATAGTGACCGGTCATTCCTCCATTCAGTTCATTTGCATATTACCCTTTTATCATATAGGATATGCATAGCCCATTGACATGGGCAATAGAGTAGTGAAGACCTGGGGGTGGGTAGGTAGGGGCTAGGTGAAGGGAAGTAAGAGGAGAAAATGGGAGATATTTGTAATACTATCAACAATAAAAATATATTTCAAAAAATGATACTCATCACATTTCTAATCACATATTTAAATGTCTCTTTCCCATTATTCAAGCTTCAAGAAGGTAGAAATGCAATCTTGTTTCTTTATGTGTTCCTAGCACCAAGGACAGTGCCTCACACAAAATAATTATTTGTTGAAAGAGAATAAATGAATAAGGACAACTTTCTTTTTCTGGGTAACTTTTATCCACCTATCAAGGGCCAAGGTCTGATGTTATATCCTCCAGGTTGGGTTACAGTCAAATCTGATACATCTTTGGATCCCTAGGGCCTAGTTTGGAACTTGGTACATGATTCATATATCATAGATATTTGTCAAATAATAAACTCTTGGCCAGGAGTTGATAACTGTTGAAACTGAGTAATGGGTATATGAGTAGGGTTCATTACACTATTCTTTCTCCTTTCATCTATATTTTTAAATTTTCCATAATACAAAGTGAAAACATTTATGTTCACCTAAAATCAAGCGAAAGTGTAGTCAAAGATGATCTTGAGGTCTCTGGCTGAAGCAAACCAGTAGATCAGCGGTTCTCAACCTGTGGGTCGCGACCCCTTTGAGGGTCGAATGACCCTTTCACAGGGGTCGCCTAAGACCATCAGAAAACACATATATAATTACATATTGTTTTTGTGATTAATCATTATGCTTTAATTATGTTCAATTTGTAACAATGGAAATACATCCTGCATATCAGATATTTACATTACAATTCATAACAGTAGCAAAATTACAGTTATGAAGTAGCAACAAAAATAATTTTATGGTTGGGAGTCACCACAACATGAGGAACTGTATTAAAGGGTCACGGCATTAGGAAGGTTGAGAACCACTGCAGTAGATGGTGGTGAGGTTCCCTGGGGTGGATGGAGTGGAATCCAACTCGAATGCGCATGTGCATGGGCTGGCTTGCAGAGGGTTCTTTTCACCCCAGTGAAAGTTCTTCGAAGGTCAATAAGGAGGATGAAAGAATAAATTTTGATTTCAAGCCTTTAGTTTTAATTACTTGAGGGCAACTCCAGTCAGCTGTGCAATGGTTAGCAGCTACAATAAATTAAAATCTCTGCCTTAAACAATGAGCTATGAGAGGGTTTCTGGATGGTAACCTTCCCCCTCATGATCCTCTGGGGCGCTGATCTGACTGACCACCAGCAACTGTCCTGCTATCCAGGGAGTCTTCAGAGAATACTGTGCCCCACCAGCGCTTCCTCCACACTTCTCACCCACACGCTCCCCTTCTTCTTTACCGCTGTTTTATTTCTACTGGGGAGCGATTTATTGACATGGGGCGGCCTCAGTGGGTGTCCAGGTTTTATGTTCAGCAGCAGCTGGGTGTCAAGAAAATTCTGGTTTCCTTTTGACTTCACCACCTTCTGACTGCGAGTCGCTTGACCTTTCTGAATCTCAAATGCTGCCTCTGAAAAATAAGGCTAACAATCGTGGCGACTTCACAGGGCTGAGGCGAGGGTGACCGCACGCGAAGGGTTCAACACAGAGCCTGGCAGTGTGAGCGGCTGATAAACAGGAGCTATTATCATCGCCAGCGCCCAGCGCTCCTGGCTCTCCACCTGGACGTCCTGAGAGCTGCGGCAGGAGCAGGAGCAGAGTAGGCTGCGCTTGCCATGGCCCCTGGCTCCCACCCGGTGGATGCGTGGTCCTGTGGGCACGCAAGAACGACTCCAGGCCGGGGGTATAGGGTGGCACCAGGACAGCAGGGTTGGGTCAGCAAAGGCAGGGGCTGCGCTGTGGGACCCGGGAACCACATGCAGTGTTGGCAGCTGGCATGGGGGTGACCCTGAGGCTGGAGGGTCCCACAGGCAGCCCCGGCTGCCTTGGCCCTGGCCGCTGCCATAGCAGCTGGCCCTGCCCTGCCACCGCTGCCTGGCTTTGTCCGGAAGGTTGTCTGGGGAAGGATGTCTGGAAGGTCGTTTGACTCTCCGGTCTAATTACCATATTACCCTTTTATCATTATAGATGTCCAAAAGTTGGAAACAATTATGATATTCCTCAGTAGGTGAACAGATAAATAAGCTGTGCTACATTGTGCCGCGCCAGCACAGACAAGGGTGATCCTGAGTGGGGGTGATGAAAGGATTAAGAAAAGACAGACAAGAAAATGAAAGCTGGGTCTCGGTGGAACGCTGCTCCCTGACGAGGAGACAGCGCCAGCGCCCACAAGCCGTGTCTTTATTTTATAGCAGATGCCACGAGGCAAAGTAGGGGCATGATTACATTGTTTTACAGCATTCTCGTGAATTTCAACCCTACTCAACTACATGCACCTGAACTCTATCACACAGGCACGTGGGGCCACGTGTTCAGACCACAGGTTCAAGCTTACAGCTATAGCTGTTGGCTATATTTGTGCTGGGAAGGCTCTGCCCTCCAGCTGGGACTTGCACGTGGCCACAAGAGAACTCTGCCCTCTCATTAGTCTGAGGCTTGAACCTGTCCAAAACACTGTAGCCGCACCCCGTATATCCCCCTTTACTTTTGTTTTTAAACAGGCCCATCTACACTATCCAAAAAACTCTAAATGAATTATTCAGCATAATCAAAACATCAAAACAAACTCCTGGCTATTAACAAAACCATAAACACAGCAAAGTTAACAAAAGAACAAAACTCTGGCTAATAACAAAGCAATGCCAACGTAAAATCAAACTACAAACATGACAACATTTTCAAGACATCTTACTTAGAGTCCTTAGATTTAGCTCTGCAAGATTTTACAGAAAACTGACAGTTCACCAATGCTAGCGTAACTTCCACTTGCTTTTCTAACATCTGCTTGGCCTCAGTCGCCATCTTCAGATGACTCCATGTTGATATCTCGGCCACTTGCGTAGTAAAATGCCTCTGATGCGAAGATGTCGTTGATGCAAAACTAGTCCCCTGGATCAGGCGGTTTGGACGGCTGACCCCAGCATTGAGTAGGCATCAGTCCCAGTCAAACCAGCCCCGTCCGTGCAGGTAGAAGTCTGGTCCCTTCTCAGCCTCTTTCTTTATCTGCGGCTGCATGGAAAACGAGCAACCCTCGGTAGCTGGAGACCTCCAACTCTGAGTCTGGGGTCTCACACAGACCCAAAGTCCCAGGGAGCTATCTGGTTGCACAAGCAAAGATAACCAAAGCCTAGAAACAATGCAACTGCTGCAAGAGCTTACGATCTAGGTCTAAAATAAAAATTACTTCCTTAAACATCATCCACCACAGCCATCTTCTGCTTTACAGTGGCTTAAACAAAACCTAGGAGATTTCTATTTTATTTTGTACCTCCTCATTACTTATTTTCTACCACTTATTTCTCTATTTCTACTTTATTTCTACCACGTGTTTCTACTTATTTCTTTATTTCTACAGCTTATTTCCTACCACTTATTTTTTACAGCTTATTTCTTACCGCTTATTTTCTAATGTCTACCACTTACTTTCTATTGCTTATTTCTTTCTACCGCTTACTTTCTACAGCTTATTTCTCCTACCGCTTATTTCCTACTGCTTATTTTCTACTTATTTCTCTACCTCTAACTATGAACTATAGGTAGGCTTGGCTGCCCTTGCCCAAACCTTCCTGGGTTGCAACCCCTGCTTATTTCTCTGTTTCTACAGCTTATTTCTACTTATTTTCTACCGCTAATTTCTACATTCCTACCGCTTATTTTCTACTGCTTACTTTCCTATTTATTTCTCTATGCTAACAGAGCCATAAACATGGCTGAAGGAGTAGCTTCCACTCCTTGCTTTTCTGCTATTTGCTGGGCCTCAGTTGTTAGCTTCTTCAGCTGACCCCATGTTGGCACCTCAGCCCCTGGTGTAGCCTTTGTTTCCTTTTTCTTCCTCTTTGCTGTCATTGGGGCAACTCTCAGTCTCTTGAACGGAGGGACAAGGAGCTTCTCTGGGTCCATTGTGGTGGTGTCACACGTACCGTTCTGGCACCCAAATCGACTGTAGTGCTCCTTCTGAAAAGATACAAACGCAACCTCTTCTCCCCCTTTGTGTTTTAGTAATTGCATTTTAAGAGTACAATTGGCTACTAAATCCTGAAGTGTCTTCCCCAGCCTGCCTAGCCTCATACAGAGGCCACTGGAGTAGAGACAGAGATCCCACTCTTGTTCTTGCTTGTTTCGAAGGCGACTGGAGAGGCTTCCTAGTAATAGTAAGCTTTCCGAAGGCTTGTCTTATACCCCCATCATCCCAGTCCCGCCTGCATTGTTCCCTCTCTGCCTCCTTCTTCAATTCTCGTTCATTTTTGGGAGGAAGCACATTGTCCAGAGAGCTTTCCCCCACAGGAATGGTAGCCCCAGGGACTGGAGGAGGAAATGGAGGTGCCGAAGGTATAAATGGAGTCGGAAGCTTCTGGTCACTTTCTACTACTATTTGTCTTATATCTCCTGCCACATTCATCCATCCCTTTTTGGGAAGGGGCTCTAGGTAGTCCCGAATCATGGATCACAAACTGAAGATAGAAGCAGGAATTTTCTCTGGGCCTTCAGCTATATAGCAATCTCTAAGTTGCTTCTGCTTATTTCTACCTTAGAAATTTTAAAAATGTCTACTTTAAAAATGCTTCAATTAAGCATTGTCCCATGTTTTACACTGTGCTAATTTACCTCACCTCAGCTCTGTACCTTACTTTTTTTTTCTCTCTCAGATGTTTCTTTCTAATGAACTGACCATTACATTTCCTAAGTTCTGAAATAGCCAACAGACTGCAGAAAGACATTTCTTTAGGTTCCTGCTTGAAACTACTTTTGTTTCTTGGCCTTCTTATCTTACTTTTGCTTTGTAATCTTACTCTCTGTGGGTGCCTTGGAGCCTCCTTTCACCTGATCACTTTTAAATTTCCCCCGAACTCTGGCCTGTTTGGGCTCCACTTGTGCCTTGCCAGTACAGCCAAGAGTGATCCTGAGTGGGGGTGATGAAAGGATTAAGAAAGGACAGACAAGAAAATGAAAGCTGGGTCTCAGTGGGAAGCTGCTCCCTGATGAGGAGACAGCGTCAGCGCCCACAAGCCATGTCTTTATTTTATAGCAGATGCCACGAGGCAAAGTAGGGGCATGATTACATTGTTTACAGCATTCTCGTGAGTTTCAACCCTACTCAACTACATGCACCTGAACTCTATCACACAGGCACGTGGGGCCACGTGTTCGGACCACAGGTTCAAGCTTACAGCTATAGCTGTTGGCTATATTTGTGCTGGGAGGGCCTTGCCCTCCAGCTGGGACTTGCATGTGGCCACGAGAGAACTCTGCCCTCTCATCAGTTCGAGGCTTGAACCTGTCCAAAACACTGTAGCCACACCCCATACTACATTATTCAATGGTAAAAAGAAATGAGCATGAAAAGACATGGAGGAAGCTTAAATGCTATTACTAAGTAAAATAAGCCAATCTACAAAGGCTACATACTGTATGTTTCCAACCACATGACATTTTGGAAAAGGTGAAACTTTGGAGGCAAATAAGAATCACTGGCTGCAAGGGTTGACAGGATAAGGAAGGGTGAATAGGTGGAGCACAGAGGGGTTTTAGGATATTTAAAATATTCTGTATGATACCATAATAATGGATATATGTCATTATTCACTTGTCCAAATCCATAGAATGCACAACTCAAGAGTGAATGGTGAAGTAAACTACAGACTATGGATGATTATGATGAGTCAACAATGTAGGTTTATCAATTGTAACAAATATGCCATTTTAGTGTGGGGACTGTGGATAATGGGAGAGATTATGCCTGTGGATGTATGGGAAATCTCTGTAGCTTTTCAATTTTACTGTGAACCTTATACTGCTATAAAAGATTAATTATTAATTACAATAATAGTTAATGATATGCTTACAATATTACTCATATTCAATGGGTAAATATTTATTCAAAAGAAATGAAAGCATACCTCCATACAAAGAGCTATACATTAATGTTCATTTAATCTTTACTTGAAATAGCTCCAAAGTGGAAGTAGCTCAACAAGTATGTATATTTATACATTTTGGTAGAGCTGTACAATGAAATAGTACTCAGAAAATATGGAAAGAAATATTGGCACACACCATTATTTTGATGAATCTCAAAATAACCATGCTAAGCAAACGGAGCCAGATAGAAAAGGAGCACATACTTCATTATTCTATTTATGTAAGTGTCTGTAATTATACAGATTCATGTACAGTGTCTGCAAGTAGATAAGTTTTCTTGGGATGTGGGGGTAAGCACAATTGGAAGGGTGTGTTTCAGAAAGCCATGAGGATATGCTTTGGATTGTTGATATGTGTATTGTCTGGATTGTGGTGATGATTTTATGGTTGAATAAATAAATCAAACACATCAAATTATAACATGTACAATATATCTTAGTAAGTTAATTACAATTCAATAAAGCAGATAAAATTGTGAACTAGGAGGTTATATCATAATATATGGAATAAATTAAAGTAAAATATGTCTTTAAAGTGAGAGTTAATAATCTAGATTAAAGCTTCTTTTGTAAGGCCTCACTCATTGTACTAAATGAATTAAAATACAAGTAGCTTTGATGTGAAAGATGAGGTATTCTGCCCAGAGAGATTGCATTTAGAATATAATCCTGATTGTCAAATGAAAAACAACTTGGGTTCACTCTGCAATTCAATGGAAAGCAAAGGCAAAGAGACTAGACTAAACATTCAAAAAAGGAGTCTAATCAAGAGAGAACCACAAATATTTACTATTCACTACTAGCACTGTGGAGTGATGAATCATGATTGAATACAAGAAATATTATTTTTCAGAAAAGGTAAGAGGACTGATTCTTTAAAAAGAGGACAATGCTGCTTGGGTTAAAGAAAAATTATTTTATTTTTATTTGCTTATCTCCATTATTATATACACTAAAGGATAATCTGTGTATATTGGATATGTTCTGTTAATTTTCCCCATCTGTGTGGAACACTGCAAATATTTTAGATTAAGATTAAATGTAACTTTTTAAAAATGCAACATGAAAATCCGATGATGGAATGTTACACTTGTGCAATCAGAAACTGGAAAATTGGTACTATGTACTTCAATTTGTCACTTGTCAACAGTTATGCCTTTTGGCAAAATAAAATTTAAAAACTGAAAAATACTTGTGAAAGATAAGTAAAGCACTCCAAGTATAAATTTAAAAGTAAAAAGAAAAGTTAGTCATAATACTAAGTTACTAAAGACATATATATGCAGAACCATCCTTCTTTGTAATAACTAGAGGCCTGGTGCATGAGATCTGTGCACTTTTTTTTTTGGGGGGGGGGGCGGCATCCCTCAGCCCAGCCTATACTTTCTCACAGTCTGGGAGTTCCCAGGGGATGTCTGACTGACAGGGAGTGGGCCTAAGCTGGCAGTTGGACATCCTTAGTGCTGCTGTGGAGGCAGGAGAGGTTCCCACCACCACCACTATGCTCACGAGCTGTGAGCTTGGCTCAGGGCTTCTGGCTGAGCAGTGCTTCCCCTGTGGGAGCACACTGACCACAAGGAGGCAGCTCCTGCGTTGAGTGTCTGTCACCTGGTGGTTAGTGTGGGACATAGCGACTGGTCATTCCACTGTTTGGTCTAGTTGCATATTAGCCTTTTATTATATCAGATTTATTATATAGGATGTCAAATGTGTTGATTTAATGAAAACTTTAATGTAATGTTTTCTGAGAAAACTAAGTGGGTTGATTGAGGTTTCCTTGAATTAAGTAAGTTTTGTACATTTGAAGCTTTCATACAGGCACATGATAAATCTCTCAATTTCAAAATGTTTCTTTAAAATTTCTGAACAATTTTTGAATCTTTAACTTTTCTGTTTTTATATTATTTTAAATATTCAGTTTCTAATGTTTAGTACTTTGCTGTTGGAATATATAAATACAATTGATTTTTAATATTGACTTTCTCTCCTGTGACCTTGCTAAAATTGCTTCATAATTTTGATAATTTATTTTTCATATTATTTAGGTTTTTCAATATTTGCAGTCATGCCATCCAACAATGGATAGTTTTATTTTTTCAATTCCAATCTTCATGAAGATTTTTGTTGCCTTATTTTTTTGTGAGGAATTCTAGTGCCATTTTTTCAAAATATATTTTTATTGATTTCAGAGAGGAAGGAAGAGAGAGAGATAGAAACATCAATGATGAGAGAGGATCATTAATTGGCTGCCTCCTGCACGCCCCCCAGTGGGGATCCAGCCCACAACTTGGGCATGTGTCTTTGACCAGAATTGAACCTGGGACCCTTCAGTACGCAGGCCGATGCTATATCCACTGAGCCAAACCGGCTAGGGCTCTAGTACCATTTTTTCCTACTTCTCAAACTTAGGCAAAAAAGTTTGTTTCACCATTTGAATATGATATAATTTGTAAGATGTTCACGTTTAATATGATTTTTTATCAAAATTAATAAAATACTTTAATTACAGACTTAAAATTACTTTCATACAACCATTTAAAAATGTTTCAGAACCGCATATATGTTATGAACTAATGCTTTACTAAAAATAGTTAAAAAAAGAATATTTATTTGACAAATATATGGCTTTCAATGGGTTGGAAGTTGTATTTCTCTGGATTTTGAGATTTTCTAATATTTATTAATAATATTACTTGATAAACATTATATAAATATGCTTACTAAAAACATAGTCCCTAATCACTTCTTAACTGTTAATTATAGTAGTTGTAATGAGGAATATCAACATACATTATCTCTAAAGAACACTAACCAGAATTCAGAATTTGGAGAATTTGCAGATACTGTCAATACTCCCCCATATATCCTTTAGTCACCAACACTCGAGTCTGAGCTGGTTCCCTGTCCTCGGTATACTGGAACCTGCTTAGCCCACGAGCACCAAGAGTGTAAGTCCCTGGGCAGTAATACTCTCCACCACTTCACGTCAGCCCTTAAACAATGACTGGAGGAGGAGAAAGGCTGAATGTACTATCCCCTTGTCCCCTAACGGGAACAACTCTGAAATGTGATGACCACTATATTCTCCAGAACTCCCAACCACTAACTTCCCTGCATTATTGACTCCGAGTTCATCTCTATGGTGTTTTGGATTTCTTTTCTTCCTGAAGCCCCACTTTTCTACAACTTTCCAACTCCGGGATGGGAAATCTTTAGATCATTTCATGTAAATTTTGTATCAATGTGAGTTTCTGGGGAACCAACCTGAGTTTTTGGCCACCTTGTACCTCTTAGCCAATAAGCTGGCTATTCATGTGTATTGGTGTTTTGCATCAATTAATATTTTACTAATCTTATTGCTTTTTTAAATTATTTTTTTTAGAGAGAGAAAGGAAAGAAAAACATGGATTTATTGTGCTACTTATTTATGCATTCACTTGTTAATTCTTGTGTGTGCTTTGACCAGCCACTGACCAGGGAGGGATCAAACCTACAACCTTGACATACCCAGATGATGCTCTAACCTACTGAGCTACCCGGTCAGAGCACTAGTCTTATTGCTTTTGATGTTTAACTAGAGCAGTTGTTTTCAACCTTCCTAATGCCGCGACCCTTTAATACAGTTCCTCATATTATGGTGACCCCCAGCCAAGAAATTATTTTCATTGCTACTTCATAACTGTAATTTTGCTACTGTTATGAATCATAACGTAAATATCTGATATGGAGGATGTATTTTCATTGTTACAAATTGAACATAATTAAAGCATAATGATTAATCACACAAAAAAATATGTAATTATATATGTGTTTTCCGATGGTCTTAGGCGACCTCTGTGAAAGGCTCATTCGGCCCCCAAAGGGGTCACGACCCACAGGTTGAGAACCGCTGAACTAGAGGATCCCAACATATGATGCAGTTGGTAAAGACATTTACTGAAAGTAGTGTTAGAAAATAAATATAACCATTTAATAACATTTGGACATTAACTACTCAACCGATGTTGCAATTGTGAAAGTTATTAAGAAATTGTTCTCAAGGTGAATGTAAAATTAAAGCTCTTTTCTGTGTTCCAGTTTTTTTTTTTTTAATCTTGCTAGTATGCTATTTTGCACAGTATATTTTTAATTTATCTTTATTGTTGAAAGTTTTACAGATATCCCCCTTCCCTCCCTGCTATTAACCCTCTTCTCTCACTCCCCAGGCCTTCACTCCACTATTGTCTGTGTCCATAGTTATGCATATATGCATAAAAATTTGGTTAATATATTCCTGCCCACCCCCTCCTCTGAGAACCCTCAGTTTGTCCCATGCTCCCATGTCTCTGGCTCTATTTTGTCAGTTTATTGTGTTCATTAGATTCCACATATAAGTGAGATCATGTGATATTTTTTTTTCTCTGACTGGCTTATTTCACTTAACATAATACTTTCCAGGTCCCTCCATGCTGTCTCAAATGAGATTATGGGGGAAATATTTACAGCTGCATAGTATTCCATTGTGTAAGTGTATCTCAGCTTTTTTATCCACTCATCTACTGCTGGGCACTTAGGCTATTTCCAGATCTTAGCTTTGTAATAATGCTGCTATGAATATAGGGGTGCATATATTCTTGCTGATTGGAGTTTCATGCTTCTTACGATATATCCATAGAAGTGGGATCACTGGGTCAAATGATATTTTGCACAATGCATTTAAATTATTGGTTTATGAAATTCTTTTTTTTAAAATACTCACCTGATGGTATGTTTATTGGTATTAGGGAGAGGAAGGGAGAGAGAGAGGAGAGAAATACTGATGTGAGAAACATAAATCGATGTCTCCCGTACAAGTCCTCCTCCCTGCAAGGAGGTATCAAACCTGCCACCTTGGTATGTGCCCTGACCTGGAATTGAATCTGCAGCCATTTGATGTAAGGATGATGCTCCTGTCAGGGCTGAGCTAAAAAAAAAAAAAAAAAAAAAAAAAAAAAAAAAAAAAAAAAAAAAAAAAAAAAAAAAAAAAAAAAAAGGACTATTAGATACTTGCAAGCAACCATAATGTTTCATTTATCTGAAATCCAGTACATCTTAAAAAATGTTTAAATGAATAAAGACATAAATGAATGGATAGGTCAGGATTTGTGGCTTATATAGCCTTGAAAACTAAGAGACAAAATTGAGTCTTAAAGTCATAAACCTAGAATCAAAACTAACTAGAATGCTTGATCAGCTCTTTGTTTTTCTTTAAATAGACATTACTTAAAATTGTAATAAAACCTGAAAATATGAAATCATCTTTTCTCTTATTTTTTTTTTATCATAATCAAATGCATTGAACATCATCTGGATCTATTTTGACTTCAGTGATTTATCATCATACAACTTTTAGGGCTTAAAGTTGATAATATATGGATTAATGACAAAAGGTTGACATTTCTTAGTCTTTGATTAATATCTGTGTTGGAGGTAATAAAATTGCAGCAATAACCAAAATCTCAGAACATTCAGTTCTTCTCTAAAACATCTCTGTCCCAGTGACATCTTACAAGCATCCTGCTAACAGGTTGACAGTAAGCTAATTTTAAGCTGGTAATATAATGTCATTTGAAAGCCAACAGAATCTCAGGGTCATCATATATCATGAAGCTGAATGGAGTCATGAGAAAATTCTTGAAGTGAAAGAAAGAGAAATAATTCTGAAATAATTTTTTTTTAATTTTTATAAAAATGGTGTAATTTTTATGATGGAACCAAGAGTTTCTGACCTTATAAAGATACACATATGTCAATATTATAAATAATAGTTAATTAAGGGTTAACACACTTCTTCTTTGTCACTGAAATTATATATTTTTCATGCAGCACACCAAGTAACCCATTATCCACTTTTCTATTTATATTGAAGTATTACTGTGGTAATACATTTCTTTCCTTGATACACTTCTTATTACTGCATAAAATTTCCATAATTGGAATACCCATTTAACTCTAATCTTTTTTAATTGAAAGTATGTGAACTATAAAATAGCAAAACAGAATATATCTTCAAGAAATTATCTTTTATCTCTCTGTGCATAAAAGAGCCTTTTAACAGTCTAATTAGTAATTGTTTTAATAGCTCTGGGAATATATTAAAGCACTAAAAATTTTGGTAAGACTTAAAAATAATGACAGCTATTTTACAAATATGTAAATTTGATGATGAGCATTAGATTCTAGTGGGTATAGCTAGTTGAAAGAGTGAATAAATCATTTTTGTATATGAAACAAGTTAAGAGTGTCATTACTAAAATTATACTTACTATACTATATAATATGTCTTTTAAATTGTTCTAGACTTTCTATATTTATATGCAAAATAGTGTATTTAGCAAAATATATTCAATTGTGCAAATTTGCAAATGTACTTGCATACATTTATACATTCAAAATTTAAAACAATATGCTGCTTGTAAGTTCAACTATTTCTAAAAGTAATAAAATTTAAATATTCAACATAACTTGTTCAAAGCAAAACTCAAAAACCCCACTCTTTTTTTTTTTTTTAAATGATTTTTAGAGAAAGAGATGAAGGGAAAGAGAGATAAACCTCTATTTGTGGTTCTGCTTATTGGTGAATTCGTTGTTTGCTTCTTGTATGTGCCCTGATCAGGAATCAGAACCCACAACCTGACTTATCAGGACAATGCTCTAACCCAGTGGTCGGCAAACACATTAGTCAACAGAGCCAAATATCAACAGTACAACAACTGAAATTTCTTTTGAGAGCCAAATTTTTAAAACTTAAACTATAGAGGTAGGTACATTGTTATTAACTTAATGAGGGTACTCCTAAGCTGGCCTTTGCTAAAAACGTCCTCAATCTGGTTGAGGCACGTTCGCTGAGGTCGACCCCTTCCAACTCTCCCATCCACACTCGTCTTGTATACTTGTTTCATCTATCTCCTTTCGTTCATCCTCTCTATATGTCCAAACCATCTCAACATACCTTTCTCAATCCTCGACACTACATCTTCTTTCACTCCACAATGTTCCCTAAAATTAACTTAATAAACTTTACTTAAAGTTTTAAGTCAACTTCGCACTGTACATGTGCGCCCGCACGTGGTTTTTTGTGGAAGAGCCACACTCAAGGGGCCAAAGAGCCGCAAGTGGCTCACAAGCTGTGGTTTGCCAACCACTGCTCTAACCAACTATGCTACCCAGCCGGGATGAAAAATCTCACTGTGAAGGCATAGTGTGATGCAGCCTCCTCTTTCTCTCTAACTGCATCTCTTCCTTCTCTGATTCATCCTCTGGTTACTTCTGGCAAGGTTCACTGCCTCCTTTCTCTTTCTTGAATGTGCTGAATATTCACTTTGTCTCAGCATCTTTACATTAGCACCACACCCCCACCCCGTGCTTCCCCACCCGCTTCTGGTCTGGAACACTATTACCTGAGACAAGCCACAGCAGCCACACCTACCGATGAAAACTTTACCAAGCATTTTTTTATGATTGCAACCTGTCATTACATTCCCATATTTCCAAGTTATTTTGTCATGACACTTTTTTAGCACTCATCTTTCCCTTATATATTGTAACATTGATCCATGTGTTACGTTCATTGCTTATTTGCCTCTGTAGAATGTAGCTTTATGAAGGTGGGGTTTATTTTTCTTTTTTATTTACTTATTTTAAAAATATTGATTTTAGAGAAAGGGAGAGAGAGAGAGAGAGAGAGAGAGAGAGAGAGAGAGAGAGAGAGAGAGAGAACCATCAGTGTGAGAAAGAAACATCAATCTGTTGCCTTCCATAAGGACCCTGACTGGGGTTGCACCCCACAGCATGGGTCTGTATCCTGACCCGAATTCCAACCCACCACCTTTGAGCAACGGGATTTATTTCTAAATAAGTGTATCACAAATTCTGAATAACATGCTCAGTACACAGTAGATGCTTAAATAATTTTCAAATGAATAACTGAGTTAAAAAATAAACAAAAAAATCAAAGCTTAAGTTAAACAATAAATAATAGAACTGAGATGGTAGCTTAGGGCTATCAGACACTAAGGAACTACATATTACATTAAATGTCTAGTTCTGTAACAAACTAACCCTATATATATTTTCATACTGAGACCATTCACTTACTTCCCTATAAATTCATTTTTAGTAGCTTTACGATTAAACAAAATATGCACCATTAGAAAACATTGTTGGGAACAAGGCTTCCATTTCGTTGTATTCTGAACTAGCAGTGGGAAAGCTGGAGAAGCTATTCATCCAAAGCAAAGTGCTCGCATACTTTAATTACAGATCTGCAAACATTAAACTCTTTCCTGTGAATGTGAAGCTGCTTTCACATTTTTCTAACTGAAATATTCCACAGTAAATAAGAGGTGCTCAATTCTGTTTCAATTACATTTGTGGTTAATGACTGTGTATGAGTCATTGAGAGAATAAATTGAAAGGGCGAGGGCTACGCCCTCCATCTTACTCCGGATCCTCCATATTTAGGCAGCAGCCATCAGCCATGTGCTCAGCAAGGAGCTTCTTCCCGGAAGCCCAAGCTTCTGCTCTTTAAACTAACCAATGACAATCAAGGGACGTGCGCACCATAGACACAACCACATCCTGTGTAACAAGACCCCGACTTGCACTTGCCAATCGGCAGGGCCCACAGTCCTCTCTCCTCCCCTTACTCCAACCCCCCTATTAAACCCCTCTTCCCACCGGGCTAGCTCTCTCATCTCGCTGCTGTGTCGGTAAAGAGGCTGGGAGCCAAGCCCGGGTTTGAAAAAAGACTCTTTGCTTTTGCATTGGACTCGGCTGGCTCCCTGGTGGTGGTCTTTTAGGGATCTTGAAATCTGGGCATAACATAAATCACAAGGTGAAAAAGAAGCTGTTTTTGATGTGGATGTTGAAAATACTTTTGAGATATGCAAAGATAAATATACCAGTTGAGAGGAAGTTTTTGAAAAAGTCTGAAGACTTAAAGAGGCATGATGTGATCAGGGAATGGCAAATACTTCCGTAGAATTAGCTCCCGTAGTGCTTTCTAGGCAGCAATGGAAGATTAACCAGAAAAAATAAAGTATGAGGGCATTTTTAAGCCAAGCTAACCCTGTATTAGATTTATCTGGGTGTTTAAGCACAGACAGAAGATGAAAAGTAACTGAACAGAATAGAACTTAAAATATTTTTAAAATTAAATTTACTGGGGTGACATTTGTTATTTTTGAGAAGTATTACATTATTAATGCTGCATATATTTTGAATGAGAGTTTTATTTGTGCATGTTTATTTCATTGTTGGATATAAAAATGACAATTAGGATAAAAATGCAAGGCAAATTAAAAACAAAGTTTGAAAAATAATATATTTCTAAGTAAATAAATTATACTTTTTATAACTGAAAAAAAATCTTACATTTTAAATTGATGAAAAAAAAAGTTATAACACTGCAATTAGTGTTTGATAATTTGATATATAATTTTTAAGTTTATAACTATAAAGTGAGATGATAAAAACAAACGTTTAAAATTAATTATTTATCTTAGCAGGGTGCTTTTCAAGTTGATTTTAATGCACAGTAAATTTGGAAAATATACTTATTTTTTAAGTGAGGTGTTATTTTCATTATTCTATTCATTACTTAATTGTATTTTTATCACCCACTATTGGTCTGATTTTTGGAAAGTTATATATTTTGATTTCACAGAGTTATTCCATAGCTGTTAAATATTCAAAATATTTTTGAAATTATTTATAATTTGTCATTCTAATATATTATGCTCTATATTAAAATATAATAAATTTAACATCAAATTTTTCAATATGAATTAATCCAATATATTTGTGAAAATATGTGAGCATTTGCTGCTATAACTTCCAACCTATGGGAGGCCACTGAAATCAACATGAATAAAATATGTAACTTTTAACTTTTGGTTTTTTATATTAATTTTACAAGTGTGTAAAGTCAATAGACTTATGATTAAATTTTCACACAACACAGACACAAGACTGTTATTTTTTTTAAAGTTCTACCCATTAAAAAAAAATCACACACACAAAAACTATGTTCTAGAAGAAGAGATAAAAGTGCTTATTCTGCATTGTCAGTTCACTGTGTTCACGGTGGACTCTCTCCAGGAGGTGTATTACAATTCAGTTGATATTTTATTAATATAGAGGAATCTAAACAAAATCTAATAAATAAATTATGATTATTTCTTTCCCTGCTTCCACTTAAGATATAAAAGAAAATACAAAGAGATGAACATTTTCAACAAAAACTGGTAATATTTTGTATATTAAAGTTAATATAGTGTTGTAATGTACCCCGCGAATCACAGAAGGATGCCTCAAGAAGTCAAATTAAAGAGTCACATTTATTGCAATCCGGGACTGCGAGGGGGCATTTTGCTCTCCCAAATCTCGCTGTGATAAGATGGCCGCAACACCAGATTTATATAGGCAAAAATCACAAAGGTATTGATTACATCCCAGGGTTTGGAATGAGGAACCTAGTTTGCAAAAAAAGCAGTTTACAGAAGCAGAATTAAGCATGTTAATTATAGTTTGGGGTCTCCGGATCACTGAGTTGACAGGAACACATTATCTAGAGCCCTCAGGTCTTGGGATAATTGTGTTGTCCTGGTTCCCAGGTACAGAGGAATTTGCTTTTTAAAACCAGTAAGATCACAATCAATGGGATATTCACATTACAATCAATAAGGCATTCAATCGAATGGGATGATTTATATAATTCAGAAAATCAAAATAACTTTTCTATTGTTAAGCCAAACAGCAGGGTTAGAGTTAAACTACAGTTTCTACCTGAGATGATTGCTACCATACTTCAATAGCACTTCATAAAAAGTGAACTCTTTAGAAATACTATTATTTGTACAGTAATTCTTCACTCTAATTCCCATTCAAAAAACAAAACAAAACATGCCTTCATTGAATAGGTGTAGTCATTTAAACACTGCATACAAGGATGTGATCTTAGGCATAAACTGTGGTACAAAACACAAAATGCAAGAGACCAGACAGAGTTCACTGGGGTTATAGGTTTTCAATCCCTTTTTACAAGAAAAGAATTGATACTTTGAAAACTCCAGGAATAAATACCTTTATGAGTAGCCAGATTAACAGGCAAAAGGAATGAAGGTGCTCTTCAGTTAAGTAGGGTAAGCTAGAAGGCATTTAACAGACACTAGAAATTTGACAAGAGTGTTAGCTAGAATGTCACTTGTAATTTATGATCTAAGACGAGTCAACATTGAGGTTAGGGAGTAACATAGGAAAGTAGAAACAGAGTAGCGAGCTTTGGGTGCAAGATAATTATTATGTCTCTGAGTTGTGACTTGGCTATTTTCTTAAGCTATAAATATATGGCATCAGAAATATTATAAATCACTCTAAATATTATATATCACTAATAATATCTAAGAATTTTTTCTCGCTGGGAGACCAAAACCTACTTGTAGAGCCATAGATTAAATGTGCATAGTATAACAAGCCAGTCAGAGAAAGATAAGTATCACATGATCTCACTCATATGTGGAATCTAATGAACAACATAAACTGATGGACAAAAATAGACTCAGAGACACAGAAGCATGGAACAGACTGTCAAACCTCAGAAGGAAGGTAGGGGAGGATGGATGAGGGGAAAGAGATCAACCAATGAACTTCTATGCATATATGCAGAACTCATGGACACAGACAATAGGGTGGGGAAGGCCAGGGGTGGGGGGCAGGGGCAGGCTGGGAGAGTTCAATGAGGGCAAAAGGGGACATATGTAATACTTTAAACAATAAAGATTTAAAAAAACATTTTTAAATGTGTGTAGTATATCTACTCTTGTGTCTAGCATAGGGAAGATACTTGAGGAAAAGCAACTGCATCATCAGTGTCATCATCATTAGAGTAAAAAGTTTATAGAAGACATATTCTAGTGAACTGAGATGGATCATAATAAAGAATGTAGAACAAAGACACACGAGTAAATTATTTATTGCAAAGTTGCACAGTGATCTGGTAGTAGAGATAGAATATAAATTGTTTTAGTGGTTAAGAAAACTGATTTATTTTTATGTATAATAAAATAAAAGTTTCTAATTTTGTGTATTAGTTTTTGTGGTGCATATATAACAAGTTACCACATACTTAGTGTTTAAAAATACACAAATTTTCATATTTACACAATAAATATGAAAATATTTAATAGTCGTGTTTTCCTGGATGACAGAGTTGTCACTGGGCTAAACATCAAAGTGTTGTCAGTGCTGCATTCCTTTTGGGGGACTGAGGGAAGACTGTTTTCTCCTCTTTTGCAGTTTCTAGAGGTTGTGTGCATTTCTAGTCATATTTTTTTTTGGAGTGGGGGGAGCTAATAAAAATATAACCATAATTCTACATGAGATATGAGCTTAAATAAAAGTGAAAGGTTTAAAATAAAATGATTTTTAAAAACCTGCAAAGTGTAACTTAAATATTTTAAAGACCTGAAAATGTTGATAAATCAAAAACCCCCATGGCATTTAGTACTTTCGGAAGGGAAAATCCACCAGGATAATAAAATAATCATGAAAATTTCTGCTCAGAATAACATACTATCGAAATCATTAATTTACTAACTTTTGAAATAAACACACTTAAAAAACCCCTACGTTTCATTTGAAGGGAAATATATTCTTCAGAAGTTAATAAATTACTCCAGCTATTGTGAGTGTGCATCTGTGTTTAATTTTATGCCCCTCTCTTAAATTCTTTCAGTATGGGTAATCTTTGTGCTTTACATGTTTATATTTACTTAATGTCTAATGTAGTGCATAATATAATATCAATAAAAATGGAACTCAAAAATGAAAAGATGAATCTAAAATTCCAATAAGATAAATATATTTATTAAATGTAAAATATATTTTAATATAGTAATAAATTTTACGAGCCAAAATAAATCCAGATCTGAGTCAGTTCTAGAAAACTACCTTTATTTTGAGTATTTTATTTTTATTTACATTCTCCTTACACTATTTTAAGAAAAAGGTATAATTTCTATACTTAACACCTATATATTTTTACACAATTACCATAAACAAATTAGGATATATTTTAAAGAAGAAACCATTCATAATAGTACAATGAGTTAGATATCTAGAAATAAGTATTTTCGTGGTTAAAATGACACCACTTTATTGAAAGACATTAAAATATTAAATAAATGCAAAAAACTTGAAAGCAAAAAGAAAAACTATATTTTTAAAGTAATTAATGAGGAGATAGAAGAGGGGTAGGTAGCTAGGTAGCAACAGGACCACAGGAAGGGAAAGCAGGACCTAGAAGTCCAAGAATAACAGGATCTTGTAAACATGGACAGAATGTAGCTTGCTGACTGCATGCTGTTCTGAGAGAAACCATAGAGAGAAAAAGAATAACCTAGGGCAGTGGTCGGCAAACCTCGGCTCACGAGCCACATGCGGCTTTTTGGCCCCTTGAGTGTGGCTCTTCCACGAAATACCACATGCCAGTGCGCATGTACAGTGCGATTGAAACTTCGTGGCCCATGCACAGAAATTGTTTTTCCGCCTGGGGGAGTCTATTTTGAAGAAGTGGTGTTAGAAGAAGTGGGGGGTGTCGGTCGATGGGGTGACGGGAGATGTGGCACAGGCGGCCTCAGGATACGCAGCGCGGGGGGAGGGGGGAGCGATTCATGCACGAGTTGAGTGAGCCAGTCAGTCAGCAGTCTCATTGTGCAGTGGTTAGTGCTAGTCGCGTCAGCAAATCGCACGTGGGTGACAAATGTAAAGTTTATTACGTTAATTTTAGGGAACATTGTGGAGTGAAAGAAGATGTAGTGTCGAGGATTGAGAAAGGTATGTTGAGATGGTTTGGACATATAGAGAGGATGAACGAAAGGAGATAGACGAAACAAGTATACAAGACAAGTGTGGATGGGAGAGTTGGAAGGGGTCAACCTCAGTGAACGTACTTCAATCAGATTGAAGACATTTTTCGCAAAGGCCAGCTTAGGAGTACCCTCATTAAGTTAATAACAATGTACCTACCTCTATAGTTTAAGTTTAAAAAATTTGGCTCTCAAAAGAAATTTCAATCGTTGTACTGTTGATATTTGGCTCTGTTGACTAATGAGTTTGCGGACCACTGACCTAGGGCTAATCCCACGCTAGGTAGAAGTTGCTAAAGCAACCCAGATAGACAGAAAGGAAGTGCCTGCAGGAGATGTGAGATTTAAAATATATGGATTTGCTAAAGCAGAATTCTTTGAAATGACCAATCAGGAGCTAGCAAAGCATATATCTACCCCTAGACAAAGAAGCACACTCTCTTCTCTCTCTGGTGCACTGGCTTCCTGGCTCCCCTGCGCCCACACGGCTTATGGCCATATAGGACTCCACACATGGACTGATGGACTTTAATCAGCTTGGATGCTGCACTACACCCGTGGCAACATGGAACGGAAGCTCTGGACACTGGCCTGCTTTGGGCTCTCCTGGAACCCCAGCTGCACCTTTTCCAGGACTGGCTTAAGGGGCAGGGGACTTTGGAACCTGAGACAAAGAAGCTTCATGGGCAACCCACGTTGGGCTCCCTCCCTGCCTGCTGCAGGGAGTCCATCTATCTCTCAATAAACTTTGTTTCTGTTTAGTGTCTTTGTCTGTGAACTCAGTCTTTCATTTTGCAAGTCAACGAAGTAGGACCTAAATACAGCACTTTGGTTTCATTAATACTCTTCAAACTGACCTATAGATTTAAAGCAATTTCAATAAAAGTCAGTACAGATTTTCATATATTTAAAATAATAAATCACTAATAATCAATAAGCTACTTTTACAAAAGAGTAAGGAGGACAAACTTTCATTTTGGGATATTTGAGCATAGCATGAAATCATAAGATTAGAAATAGACTTATGCAGAGAAAGACAAATTAATTTAAAAAGAATAAATTACACTGAAATGTACCCTAACAAATTTAGAATTTGTATATTAGGGTATGGAAAATTAATAAGAAAATTAGAGATTATTCAATAACTACATCTAAAAACTAGGTTAAATTAAAAAAAATAAAATAAAATTGGTCTTGGAGTTGAAGAAAACTATTTCAAAATTTATATTGATTTAAATATCAAAAACAAGTGGAAAACTTTTAGTAAGAATTATAGTTGGGAGGTTTTCTGACCTTTGCTTATCACTAATTTTGTAGTATCAACTATAAAAAATACATTTTAAACCACATTTATATGAATAATTTATGTCCATCAAAAATCAAGAAGTGAAAAGACAAGTTACCAAGTGGTAGAAGATAACTACAACACTTGCTGAAAAAGGGGTTATGAGAAGTTTTTCAAAACAAAAAAAGAAAGAACAAAAAATGAGCAAAATAAGTGAGGTTTTTAATAGAAGAGGAAACACATATGACATATTTAAGCTCATCAGTGGTCAGAGAAATAAAAACTCAGATCACATGAAATGCCATTTTTTACCCAGTGCTAAATGTTAAGAAGTATAAAAGTTTGAAACATTGTAGAGTATGTAATCAAGCTGAACTCATATCTACTTCCAGTGAGTATGACAATTGACACAACCACTTTAGAAAAAAGTTTACCAATGTGTGTATACAGATATACAACCCAGATTTTTCACTCCTAGATATGTACTCAAGATAAATTGTTTCAATTATATACCAAGAATGATGGGAAAAGCTGTTCTGAGTATCCCCATGGTAAAAGCAGAATATTATTTGAGGTAGAATACAGTGCTCAAGAGCAGAAGAATGGGTACATAGATTTTATATATTCACAAAACAAAATATAACCATGTGTGACTATTTATCAATATACTATAACTAGTGGCCTGGTGCACAAAATCCGTGCACATTAAAAGGGAATGAATTAGAGGAAATATTTTAATATTGCTATGTGCCTTTACTCTATAATAGAAGTGTCAGAGATGAAAGAAAATTAGTAAAATGTATATGAAAATCTCCCTCCTGTCAGAGTCTGGGATGCACTGGAGGACCCAGAGTCAAGTCACCTCCTGAAATCACGGGAGACCAGACCCAGCTGGCTCCACCCCCATCAAGCCCTGCTGGGTGAGGGGTGCAGCCTCAGGTCCCCAGTCAAGCCCTGTTGGGTGGGGGGGGGCGTGGCCTCAGGTCCCTCGGCCCCAGTGTGAGGGTGCGAGTGCATGAAAACCATTTGCATATTAGGTCATTATTATATAGAATATTAATCAGCAGTCAAAACGCACAAATTTAAGTTCCAGAAACAATACTGCTAATGAATTTACTAATATATTATTAAGTAAATGAAAAATGTATTAAAAGTTTACATAAAGCATATTTATTTTTTAAAAAACTGAAAATTAAACAGCAAATATTTCATAAATAAAAATATTTATAAAGTATATGGCTGTATAAGTGTATGCCTATGTATAACATATATGTATACATTTGTATATAACTTTTATGTACAATACATATTATATATACTATGATAAAACAAGACTCAAGTTGGAATGGCAGGAGAATAGAAGAATTTGTAACTTACTGCCAGAATTCTAATTCTTCTGTGTGGTGATAAGTTCATGGTTATTTACTATTTTATGAATTGTTGCAAATTATACATAATAAAAAATGTGATTTATAGATTAAACAATAATTAGTATATAAAATTATTAAATATGATCCATGTGATTCTGGAAAACTAAGATTCATAATATAATGAAGATATAAATTCATAAATGTTCAAATAATTCTGATGGTTGAGAAAAATGACAAGTTCTTTTTTATAACCACATTTCCTTCATGTAAGAAATCATATACATATGCAGATATATTAAAATAATTATATGGTTTAGTTGATCTTATTTCAATTTTTCCTAGGAAGTATGCTCCATTATAATGAAGTTAAGTAGACCTCCTAATGAAATATAAGTCACAAATGTCACAATAGAAATAGTATGAAAATGGCATATATCAACTAGATTGTTTGATTTAATTATATTTGAACATTGCTTGTAATCACAATGCATTACTTTTCTTTTGCCTTTAAATATCAGTGATGTAATATTAAGATATTTCAAT
Organism: Myotis nattereri; assembly: GCF_964212035.1. Classification (NCBI taxonomy): domain Eukaryota; kingdom Metazoa; phylum Chordata; class Mammalia; order Chiroptera; family Vespertilionidae; genus Myotis; species Myotis nattereri. Next base: position 83,718,523 of record NC_138077.1, read on the forward strand.
TACTCAAGAACTGTATTGTTATATAATCCAAGTGAGTTGTTTCTTCATGATAGTGGGGAAAAAAAATAGGACCAAGATTTCATTATAGAAAAATATTTTGAGGAAAGCTAAAAGTAAAATATGCATTTAAAAATATAAAATCTAAAATTTATTATTAATTTAGCTTATTTTGTTAGTGTTTTAGGTGGAATTGTATCCTCTCAAAACATATATTTTGAAGATGTAACCTCCAGTACTTCAGAATGGATACTTATTTGATACTTAGTGGGACCCTAAGCCTATGACTCCAATATAAAAGCAGCTGATTACAGGTTAAAAAGCCATAGGTGCAGAGTCTATTTTAGAAGTAGTCTTTAGGGTCCCCAAAACAACAGGGAGACCAAATGAGAATAAAAAAGAGGAATGACACCTCAGGCATGTACTAGTATATTAAACTTAAAACACTCCTCTTGTCCAGTAATCAAACTCCTAGCAAGACAAACATAAAACTTCACAAAATAGGTATATTTACCACAGTCCCTATTACCAATAGAGTTTATGTGATTTTCAATAAAAATTACAAGGCATTTTAAGGGGTAAGAAAAAACAGTATAAAGAAACAAGTCAAGCATCAAAAATAGACTCAGTTATAATAATACAGATTTTAAAATTATCAGACAATGACTATTAATAATAGGCTAAGGTGGAAAAAGTAGACAACATAAAAGAACAAACAGGTAAAGTTAACAGAAATATATTTCCTGAAAGAAAGAAAAAACTATTAAAAATTTAAAAGTGAGATCGCAGCAATAAATAATGCTCATTTTAAGCTCATCAGTAGCCTAGACATAGATGAGGAAAAACTCAGTGAGTTGAAGATAAGTCAATATGAATTTCCAATATATGACATATATGCAATGAAATATAAATTTCTGAATCTGAAATGCAAACAACAACAACATAAACAGAATGAAGAAAAGACCAGGATATTCATGAACTATGGAAAAGGAAAAAAAAATTTAAAGAGTAACATAGATATACTTGAGTTGCCAGGAGAAGAAAGATAGAAAGAAACTGAAGAAATATTTGAAGTATTAATGGCCAAAACTTTCAAAAACAATGTGAGGCAACAAACTACAGATCCAGGAAACTCAGAATACCAATCAGAACCAATAATAATAATAATAATAATAATAATAATAATAATAATCAACCTATCCTTAGGCTAATCATATTTAAATTGCAGAAAATCTAAAACAAAGAGAAGATCTTAAATGAAGCCTGAGTAGAAAAACAACTTAAATACAGAGAAACAAATATGCAAATTATAGCAGACATATTGTGAAAAACAAGGGAAAGAAAAAGAGAGTGGAATGAAATATGTAAAATGTTGAAAGATAAAAGACACCACCATCTAATTCTTTATCCAGCAGAATTATCTTTTGTAAGTAAAAGTTAAATAAAGATTTCATCAGTGGACCTAACTTGTAAGAAATATTAAAATAAGTTTTTTAAGAAGAAGAAAATGGTACAGATCAGAAACCCATATCTATGTAAAAAAAGGAAGATTATGAGAAAAAGAATAAATCAAAATATAATAAAATCTTTTTCTTATTCTTAATATAATATATAACTTTTCAAAATAATAATAGCAACATTGTAGTTTGTGATTATTTAAGTGAAATGAATACAATGTTATAAAGGATGGAACAATTTTTGAAAGATAAAAGCATTATCCAGGAGGTAGTATAGTACTATTTAAAAGAAGATTTAGATTATGTATATTAAATAGTCTAGTGCTACCACTGAAAAGAATACTTTTTTATAAAGAAGTATAATTGATGTGCTAAGAGAAGAGAAAGAATGGAATTATAGAAAATATTAAACTAAAGCCAGAGAAAGCAGAAAGGAAAGGGTAGCTTTTTTCTTTTTTTGAAAAATGAACTTGTGCAACAAATAAAAGTAATTGCAGAGTAGGCAGGTAATTAATCCAGCTATATTAATAATTACTCTAAGTGTCAATGTTTTAATACAATACTTTAAAAATAGACTCTCAAAAAGGATGAAAGAACTGTCTTGTCTGGCAGAAATGCACTTTATATGTAAAGACACTAATAGATTGAAAATAAAGGAATGGAAAAAGATATTTCATGGAAACACTAATTCAAAGAAATCTAGAGTAGCTTTATTAATTTCATTGAAAGCAGAGTCAGAACAAAGGAACTTTTCAGGGATAAATAGGGGCATTACATATGATAAAGAGGTGAATTCTCTAATAAACCATAACAATCATTAGAATATAGTCACCAAATATCTGTGTGCCAAAAACTGAAACAAAAACTGATATATTTTTCAGGAGAAATAAATAAACCCACTATTAAAGTTGTAGGCTTCAAAACCCCTTATATATAAATGATCGATCTAGCAGGCAGAAAATCAGTGAGAATACAGTGACCTGAACAGCATCATAAATCACCTGGGCCTAATTGACATTTATAGACTACTTTATCCAACAGCAGAATGCACATGCTCCTCAAGCTCACATAGAACATTTACCAAGATAGACCATTCTGGCCCATAAACACACCTAAAACAAGTTAAAGAACAGAAATCTTACAAAGTACGTTTTCAGACCACAATAGAATAAAACTAAAAATCAATAGCAGAAAGATAACTGGAAAAATCACAAATATCTGAAGTTACACAACATACTTTTAAATATGTCATAGATCAAATAAGTCCCAAGGGAAAATAATAGAATGAACTAGGTATAGGTCATATGGGAACCTAATATTATTTCTAAAATTATTCAATAGGTCTAAAACTGTTTTTAAAAATAAGGTCTCTGATAACAGCTATCCTATATAATAAATTGCTAATATGCTAATTAGATTGGACGGCAGAACGACCTTCTAGAATAACCTTCCAGAACGACCTTGCTGAACGACCGGTGGGTGGGGGTGGGGCCATGAGGCAGCCGGGGCTGCGAAGGGCTATGCTTGCATGAATTTTGTGCACTGATCCTCTAGTAGTTAATAAATCAACAAAAGATTTAAAGACAATAATAAAATATGTTCTATTAATAAAAATAATGATAGATAAGGAAAATGAAACAAGTAATAGATGGGACAAATAGAAAACAACTGGCAACACATTAGCTTTAAACAAAAACATAGTGATAATACAGTAAATGTAAGTAATCTAAAGACAATAGTAAAAAGGAAGGAATTACCAGAATATATTATAAAAGAAATTTAATGATATGCTGCCTACAGTATAAAGATTTTCAATTTAAGTCACAAATGCATCTAACTAGAAATAAATGGAATACATACACAACATTTACTGAACCAAAAGAAAACAGTAGTGTTATACTAATATCAAATAATATTTTAGAGGAAATAGTATTACCAGGAACAAAGAAGGTCATTTAATAATGATAAAAAGAGAGGCGCATCAAAAGAACATAAAAGTCCCCTAAATGTGCACTTAATAACAGAGTTTCAAAATCAAGAGCTACATTTTATAGAAATGTAAAGAGAAATAGATAAGATCAAATTATGATTAGATAATCTTATACCCCTTACTCACTATTTAATAGGATAAAAAATCATTAAGGACTCAGAAGTCTTTTATAATAACTAATTTACCCTAATTTATAATTATATAACATTTTAACCAAAATCAATAGAACACATATTATTTTTTAGTTTACTTATATCATTTACTAAGGTAGACAATATCTAAGTCATGATACATGTTTCAATAAATTTGAAAGGTTTTGAATCAGATATTTTCTGATTATAACTAAGTCAAAGTAAAAGTAAATAAAATAAAGAATTATTTTAAAATTCTCATCTATTTGGACACATTTAACACAAACAATAAGAACTATAAAATCTACATGAAAAGTAATTTAAAACTAGTTAAAACTAAATGAAGATGAAAAGATGGCATCACATTTGTCTGATACATCTGAAGTGCTGCTTACAGTAAAATGTATAGCAAGATATGTCTCTATTAGAAAAGAGAAAAAGGTTTTATATCAATTACTTAAGATTCCACCTAAATAATTTTTAAAAGCAATTTAAGTCAATGTAAGCAGGAGAAAAATAGTAATGAAAAATCAGAAATCAGTACATTAAAAAAATAATCAATGAAATCAAAAGTTGAGACGTTGAAAAGTAGCAATAAATGGACATAACTCCAGTAGACTAACTTTTTTTAAAAGTAGACATGAATATTTATACCAAGAATGGGAGAAGACATTATGGACATTAAAATAATTGTAAAACATTATTAGCAGAACCTCTATGCCAGTTCATTTTACAACTCAGAGTGTATGGAAACATTCCTTGAATGACATAAACTGACAAAGATCATCATAGAAACACAATAACCTTCTATTTATTAAAGGTATTGGACTTCTAGTGAAAAGACTCCCCACAAAAATCTCTTCACCTATATTGCTTCACTTGTTACTTTTATGAAAGATTTATGGAAGAAATACACAAACTTTTCCAGGAAATTAAAGAGGAGAAAACATGTTGCGACCTGCACGGCTAGGTTCAGGATCTGACGGAGGGGCCAATGCACAAATGAAAACATTAGACCAGAAATATGAATTATTAAGGGGTGGGGGCCAGGTGGTGTCTCTTTTGTGAAGAGCACACTGACCTCTGGCTGGAGAGCTTTTTATTTACTTGAGTACGCAGTTGCCCTTTAGCAACGCATACAGGCAGATAAAAGAATGAGACAGACAATGGTGGTTATGCTAAGAGTCAAACGTAGGGAGATCCAATGAAAAGGATCTTCCATGTCTTTTTTAAATTGCTGCCAGGCATCTAAGGAACGAGCTTGTAGTAGGCTCCTTTCTGGGCCATCAGTTCTTTATGGGTCACCTTCTCAACCACTGTCTCCTATGACATGACAGCAATGATATTCGAGTTCTGGATGGTGGACAAACAGTGGGCGATGACAACACAGGTCCGACATTCTCTGGCTTTGTCCAGGCCAACCTCCACTGTCGCACAACTGATGACTGCTAGCTGGCAAGGGAAACATTCTCAGGTGTTCTCAGGGTTCTTGTTCTGCTCTGTCTTCTTTACCATCCCACAGGTCATCTCTGGACTGTTTCTCCCCTGTCTCATTCTCCTCTCATTCCTCATCCTCTACGTGTGGCTGGAGTAGTCAATTGTCTGCAGCCACACGTACAGGGTGAGGCTCCAGGTGCAAGGTCCTCCAGGTGCATTAGCCTGGTCAGATCCTCTTTCAGATTCATGTTGAAGTTTAATGTTCTTTGCAGAAATCCACATGGGCTTGGAGGAATTTTCTGGAAATACACAAACATATCCTTGACCAAAGGTTAATAAAGGGTCTGGCCCAGTGTCTGTCCATTGGTTATGCATGCATACAAGTCCTTTGGTTGCTCTCTAACCACCCCTTCCCCTAAATTTGTCTCTGGATCTATTTTGTTCATCAGTTTATGTTGATCATTATATCCCACATATGAGTGAGATTATGTGATATTTATCTTTCTCCAACTGGCTTATTTCACTTAGCATAATGCTCTACAGTTCCATCCATGCTGCTGTAAATGGTAAAAGTTCCATCTTTTTTATAGTGGCATAATATTCCATTGTGTAGATGTACCTCAGTTTTTTAATCCACTCATCTACTGATGGGCACTTAGGCTGTTTCCAAATCTTAGCTATGATAAATTGTGTCACTATGAACATAGGGGTGCGTATATCCTTTCTGAATGGTGTTTCTGGTTTCTTGGAATATAGTCCTAGAAGTGGGATCACTGTGTTAAATGTCGAGTTCCATTTTTAACTTTTTGAGGAAACTCCATACTGTCTTCCACAGTGGCTGCACCAGTCTGCATTCCCACCAGCAGTGCAAGAGGGATTTTTTTTCCTCCACATCCTTGTCTGCACTTGTCATTTGTTGATTTGTTGATGATAGCCATTTTGACAGGTGTAAGATGGTATCTCATCGTTGTTTTGATTTGCATCTCTTGGATGATTAGTGACTTTCAGCATATTTTCATATGTCTCTAGGCCTTCCTTATGTACTCCTTCGAAAAGTTTCTATTTAGATCCATTGCCAATTTTTTTTATTGGATCATTTATCTTCCTGTGTTAAATTGTATGAGTTCTCAGTAAATTTTGGAGATTAAACCCTTATTGGAAATATCATTGGAAAGTAAATTCTCCCATGCAGTGGGCTTTTTTTGTTGTTTTGTTGATGGTTTCTTTTGCTATGCAAAAGCTTTTATTTTGATGTAGTCCCATTTGTTTATATTCTTTTTAGTCTCCATTGCCCCAGGAGCTTTGTCTGTGAAGATATCCCCACAACATTTGTCTGCTATTTTGCTACCTATGGAGTCTTGTAGGATTTTTATGGGATTTATTTGATCAGAAAATTGTTTCATGTTGATTTTATGTTCCTGGTATTACCCCTGTATAATTATTAGAAAAATATCAAACAAACCTCAATTAAGGTCTATTTTATAAAATATTTTACCTTGACTCACTAAAATTGTCAAGGTCACCAAAACAAGAAATGTATGAAAACTGTCACAACCCAAAGAAACCTTAAAGCATAATGACCAAGTTAATTATATACCTATTATACAACTTTTAATTTTAATATACCCTTTAAGCACTTACAGCAATTTTTTTTCATAAATTGCAAAAATCTGTGATTTCCCATGGCATCAATTTACTACTTATATTTTATATCTTCCTCTTTTCCTCTTTTTCTCTTCAAATAATGAAGAGGAAAATAATATTTCCTCTTCATTATTTTAAAATACCAAAGTGACCTTACTTCAGTCTTTTAAAATTAACATAGGGTAAATTTCTGGTGAGAGAATGTGACAGATCAAATTGATTATTTAATCTATTTTCACACATATTAATACCATGATGGAATATTAATTTTCCTGCTACCTGGCATATTTTTTTAATTACTGCTAATTATGGCTTTCATTAAAATTTTCCATTGTGTTTTGTTTTAGAAAAATATTATCCCCATGATATATAATTTTGTATTACTTCAATAAACATAAAATATCAACATAAACATTTTAAAACATTATTGTAAAATTTTATCAACTAACTGAACCATTCTAAGTGTGATTCAAGTGTTCTATTTCACTTCTATTCTTGCTTAAGCAAAATAAATGAATAGCTCAATTAATAAAGAAAAATGTTTTTCAGAATAATTAGTAATATAGACATGTGTTTTAAAATACACACACACACACACACACACACACTGCTTAAACTTACCTTTTGTTTTTCTCCAACTTACCTTTTAAAACTATCTTCCATATAACCTGGCAAATATGATAAATCTAAGTAAATGGTTTTATTATACAGTATGTGTCTTTATTTTGTCATCTATATGCAGTCTTTCAAGACTTCATTTATAATAGGCAATTCATCAACTGTGCTTTTTTATATTTCTCAAATCTAATCTCTATCTTTTCTATCATACTTCATCTCTCACTTGAGAAATGAGAAATTTTTGAAAGAAAGTATCACAGTTGGTAGTGTATTGAGCTGGATTTGATACATTTGTTTTCTTGCCCTTATGCCATAAAAGCTAAGAGAACCATATTTATGCCACGCTACTAAAGTTTTATGAGTCGGTATAGCAAAGGGACATGGTTGGGATTGATTCATCATATCCCAAAGTGGCAAAATGAAAACATCATGTCAAGATAAAAACACTTAGTACAATAAAGCTATTATTTTGAAGTACCTAGAAGCTAGGCATGTTCTACATGGCTCTGTATGTAGTTTTGTAGCATAAATCCAAATAAATAAAAATTAAAAATAATAGACACATGTGCACAGATATGTGTATATATTTTAAAATATACTCTATTTTTCCAGTTTAGAAAACAAAGTTTCCTGTAGGAATGTATTTATTGGTTTGAATATCCCAACTCCTTTGCCTGTCATTAATGACTTTAGTCTTTATGGGATGACAGTATGTTTGAGACCTCATATGCAATCTTATTAAATCTAGAATTAGACTACATGGATTTGAATTTGATCCCTTCACTTATCACCAGTATAACCATGGGAAATTTTCTTTAATTATTCATTTTATCATCTTTAAAATGGAAATAATGAAAATAACTTATTTATAGTTAAGTTGATTTGATTCTAAGTAAATGAATACAAAGTACATGAAACAATGTCTGGCTTAATAAACTTATAAAACTAGTAAATAACCAGTCATTCTTTATCTCTAGTATATTCCCTCCTATGGCAACTTCATAGTCAATAATGTCATTTGTGTTTTTTGGTTGTTTTGTTTTTTATCTAGTCCCATTTATTTTTTCCTTAGTTTCCATTGTCCTAGGAGCTGTACTGGGAAAGATATTGCTATGACATATGTTTGATATTTTGTTGCCTATGGATTCTTCTAAGATTTTTATGGTCTGACATCTTACGTTTAAGTCCTTTATCCATTTGAGTTTATTTTTGTGTATGGTGTAAGTAGGTGGTCTAATTTCATTTTTTTTTTGCATGTATCTGCCCAAATTTCCCAACACCATTTATTGAAGAGACTGTCTTGACTCCATTGTATGCTCTTGCATTCTTTGTCAAATATTAATTGAGCATAATGGCTTGAGTCAATTTCTGGGTTCTCTATCCTATTCCATTGGTCTATATGTCTGTTCTTGTGCCAGTACCACGCAGTTTTGAGAAGAGTGGCTTTGTAATATAGCATGAGAATGGGTATTGTGATCCCTCTAACTTTGTTCTTCTCTCTCAGGATTGCTGCAGCTATTTGGGTTTGTTTTTTTTTTATTCCTGATGAATTTTTGGAGAGTTCATTCTAGGTCTGTGAAATATGCTGTTGGTATTTTAATGAGAAGTGCAATGAATCTATAGATTGCTTTGGGTAGTATGGACATTTTAATGATGTTGATTCTACCAATCCATGAATATGGTATATTCTTCCATTTGTTTATGTCTTCTTCTATCTCTTTTTTCAGCATTCTGTAATTTTCTGAGTACATGCTCTTTACCTCCTTGGTTAAGTTTATTCCTAGATATCTTACTTTTTTTGTTGCAATGGTAAATGGGATTGTTTTTTAGTGTCTCTTCCTGTGAGTTCATTATTTGTGTATAAAAAAGCCATAGATTTCTGAGTGTTATTTTTGTATCCTGCTACATTGCTGAATTTATTTATTAAGTCTAGTAGTTTTTGATGGAGTCTTTAGGGTTTTTTTATGTACAATATCACATCATCTGTGAGTAATGAGTTTTACTTATTCTTTTCCAATTTGGATACCTTATTTCTTCTTCTTGTCTGATTGCTATGGCTAGAACTTCCAGGACTATGTCGAATAGGAGTGGTGAAAGTGGGCATCCATGCCTTGTTTCTGTTCTTAGAGGAAATGGTTTTAGTTTTTGCCCATTGAGTATGGTGTTGGCTGTAGATTTGTCATATAAGGCTTTTATTATGTTGAGGTATGAACCCTTTATTCCAAATTTACTGAGAGTTTATATCAAGAAAGGGTGTTGGATTTTGTCAAATGCTTTTTCTGCATCAATTGATATGATTATGTGATTTTGTCTCTCAATTTGTTTATGTGATGTACAACTTTTATGGATTTGTGGATATTATACCAGCCTTGCATCCCTGAAATAAATCTCACTTGGTCATGGTGTATAATCTTTCTAATGTGATACTGGATCTGATTTGCTAGAATTTTGTTGAGGATTTTAGCATCAATGTTCATGAGGGATATTGCCCTATAATTCTCTTTCTTTGTAGTGTTTTTATCTGGTTTGGGGATTAGGGTAATGCTGGCTTCACAGAAAGAGCTTGGAAGTGTGCCTTCCTCTGAATTTTTTTAATAGTCTGAGGAGGATAGGTTTAAATTCATCTTCGAATGTTTGGTAAAACTCCCCTGTGAAGCAGTCCAGAACAAGATTTTGTTTGCTGGAAGTTTCTTTTATTACTGCTTCAATTTCATTGGTAGTTATAGGCCTATTCAGATTTTTTGAATCTTCCTGATTGTGTTTTAAAAGATTGTATTTTTCTAGGAATATGTCTATTTTGTCTACGTTGTCAAGTTTGTTGGAGTAGAGTTGTTCGTAGTATTTTTTTTACAATCCTTTCTATGTCTATGGGGTCACTTCTGCACAACAAAATAAATCCTCAACAAAACGACAAGATGGCAGCCAAAACCGGTTTGGCTCGGTGGATAGAGCGTCGGCTTGCGGACTGAGGGGTCCCAGGTTCGATTCCAGTCAGGGGCATGTACCTGGGTTGCGGACACATCCCCAGTGGGAGGTGTGCAGGAGGCAGCTGATCGATGTTCCTCTCTCATCAATGTTTCTAGCTCTCTATCTCTCTCCCTTCCTCTCTGTAAAAAATCAATAATAATAATAAAAAGATGGCACACTGCATGGGAGAATATATTTGCCAATGTTATCTCTGATAAGGGTTTAATATCCAAATTTTATATGGAACTCATACAACTTAACACAAGGAAGATTAACAATCCAGTCAAAAAATGGGCAAAGGACTTAAATAGACACTTTTTGAAAGAGGACATACAGAAGGCCAAGAAACATATGAAAACATGATCAAAGTCACTAATCATCACAAAGATGTAAATCAAAACAATAATGAGGTACCATCTCACAACTGTCAGAGCGGCCACCTTCAACAAATCAACAAATGACAAGTGCTGGTGAGGATTTGGAGAAAAAGTAACCCTCATGCACTGCTAGTGGAAATACAAACTGGTGCACCCACTGTGGAAAACATTATGGAGTTTCCATAAAAAATTAAAAATGGAACTGCCATTTGATCCAGTGATCCCACTTCTAGGAATATATCTCAAGAAATCAGAAACACCAATCAAAAAACACATATGCACCCTATGTTCATAAAAGCTCAATTTAAAATGGCTAAAATTTGGAAGCAGCCTAAGTGCCCACCAGCAGATGAATGGATTAGAAAACTGTGGTACATCTACACAGTGGAATACTACACTGCTGTAAAAAAAGAACTCTTACCATTCACAACATGGATTGACTTGGAGAACATTATGCTAAGTGAAACAAACCAGTTGTAGAAAGATAAATATCACATGATCTCACTCATTTGTAGAATATAATAACCAACATATACTGATGGACAAAAATAGATCCAGAGACACAGAAGCATTGAACAGACTGTCAAACTTCAGAGGGAAGCAGGGGAGGGTGTGTGTGGGGGGGTAAGAGATCAACCAAAGCACTTTTATGTCAGCACATAAGCATAGCCAATGGACACAGACAGTAGATGGGTTAGAGCATGTGCTGGGGGTTAGAGTGGCCCAGGAGAGGTCAGTGGGGGAAAAGGAGATATACATTATACTTTAAACAATAAAAAATTTAAATTAAAAAAGAATTTCTGGTACAAATTTTCTGTGTTCGTATTGATAGGCTCTATCTTTGGTAGTACTGAATTCTAGAATACTCAACCTAAAGTCTTACTTTACCATAAAAATGCCTTATTGACTCCAGGTAATTAATTCCTTAAAGATTAAACCTTATTTTGGTTTATAGGTGAGGTTGGAAGAATTGAAACAAAAGAAGTAGAACAATGTTGCATCCTTACAATAGAAAGTACTGATTGTAATTACAGATAAATGGGTATATTATCTCATTATGTATAGCTAGAACAAGTTGTAGGCACATAACTGCCAAACACAATTTTTGTGACTATTATTTAGAAATTGGAATACTATCATGATGCAGAGATCAGTTATTCAGTGTCAGGCGTACTGGTTCATTGTTCAAAATTATTTTACATCAACCGTGGTCATGTCTATATGTCAAAAGAATTATTAGTATGAAATTACCTCTATTTAGTGATGATTTTATAAAATGACTAGATGCCCAGTGCATGAATCTGTACATGGGTGGGCTCTGGCAATCCCAGCCCAATCAGCAGATCGGGGCTGAGCCTGTTGGTAGGAGGAAACAGCGAGACATTGGCTGGCCGGCCCACCCTGATTGGGACCTGATCAGGGCCAGGCTGGCTGATGGGAGGGCCATGGGTGATTGGCCAGTGGGCCCAGCCCCTGATTGGAGTATGGGGTTGTTTGGGGTGGGGCTGGCTGTTCGGAGGGGCTGTGGGTGGTGGACCTGCCAGCCCCAACCCAGATGGGAGTAGGGGAAGCTGATTGGAGGGCCAGTGGCTTCAGGGAGGTGCCAAGGGTGGTTGGCCTCTGGCGTGGCCCCAGATCAGAGTGGGGGAGGGGGCAATGGAGGGCAGAGCTAGCTGTGAGAGGGTCCAGGGGCTGAGTAGGGTGGAGGGGGCCCATCAGGGGTGGGGCTGGCCAGGGGGAGAGCTGTAGGAGTTTGGCCAGCCAGCCCCGCCCACTATTGGTATAGGGGAAATCAATCAGGGGTGGGGCCAGCCTGGGGGAGGGGCTGAGGGCCAAAAGGGTGGTGGAGGACTATTAGGGGTGGGGCCGGCTGGGAGAGGGGCTGTAGGAGGTTGGCCGACTGGCCACTCCCCCTATTGGGGTCAAGGGAGCCATTAGGGGTGGGGATGGCTGGGGGGAGGGGGTGCTGTCCAATAGGTGTGATGGGGGCCCATTGGGGGCAGGGCCAGCTGGAGGGAGGGGCTGCAGGAGGTTGGCCAGCCAGGCCCACCCCTATTGGAGTGGGGTGGCAATCAGGGGTTGGGCCGGCCCAGGGAAAGGGCTGCAGGAGGGTTGGCTGGCCACCCTGCCCTTGATTGGGGTGAGAGAGGCTGATCAGGGGCAGGTTCGGGCCGGGGGGGAGGGCCATGGGAAGTTGGCCAGTGGCCCCACCCCCGCATTGGGCCAGTTCACTGGCCGCAGCGGGCATCATAGCGACCAGTCATTCTGGTCATTACTGTATTCTGGTAGCTGGCTTTTTATATATAGATAGATTTTTGAAAAAGTAAAATTGTCAGTCACATTTGGTTTTGTTTATATAACCTGAAAATCAAGTACTTGCAGATATTGATTATTTTTTAGTAGTTTCTTCTGCTGTTCTCTTCATCAGTGACTTAGAGGTGTAATTGTTTTTTTCACCATACTGGTTCTGCATGGAGAAAGAATAAAGCTTCTACTTGATACAATTTTCTTACTTCAGCTCTTAGTTATAGGAAAGGAATTGTGTACCTTTTTCTTTCATTTGTCCTATATAGATTAGCACATGTTTTTCCATAAAAGAGCTGTGTGTGTGTGTGTATGTGTGTGTGTGTGTGTGTGTGTGTGTGTGTGCTAAGTTTTGATATTCTACAATTTGTTTCAATACTGGAGAGATGACTGGGAACAATAATAAATCTCTGCCTTCATGGTATGTCCACTCTATGGGGAAATTCAGAAACTAAACACTAAGTGAATAAATAAATCCAATGATTTCCCAAACACTGAATGTATAAAGAAAAAAAATAACATGAAGATGTGATAGAGAGAGACTTGGGGTTTTGATGGTTAGGAAGATGCTTTAGATAGTGATGTCAGTAAAGCCCTTTCTGTGACAATGACATTTGAACAAAAACTTATCTGATCTAAAGGGACAAGCTATACAAAGTGTTGAGAGCAGCACACTCAAAATACTCTGGGGTGAGAACATGCTTAATGTGTTTGAGGAGACAAAATAAGTCTAGTGTGACAGTTGGAAAATGAGTGAGGAGAGATTAAGAGGTGAGGGTGGAAGAATAAGACAGATGATATAGAGCCTGCTTGAGTATGATACATGTCTTGAATTTTATTTCTAGAAGGCCACAGTATATTAGAGTGTAATGTTTGCCTCTAGAGGAACTGAGAAATGTATGCACATGTCTATAATTGACATTGAAAGAAATAGCAAGTTAATATAGAAGCATTCATTCTCAATAACATTTTTGTGCTATCTAATATTTAGGTAATGAGTTTGAAATACTGCTATAGATGCTTTCAGGGTTTGATGAACAAGTAAAAGTTTCATTTTCATATCATATTTAAAAATCAGGACTCTTTTAACTGATCTTTTCTCAAAAAGTATCTTCATTTATTAACATAATTGTTCTAAGAGATAGAACAGCATTTCTTTTAAAAAATATTTTAAGATCAGCAGGAAGAAAGTGAGGAGCAAGGAATTCTGGTACCTGGACCATATTGGGTATAATTTCAAATCTTCTCATTTCTATTTCTTTGTCATGCTAATTATATCACACCTCTTCTATGAGTTATACTAATTATTTCTTCAGTGCAATTTATCTCATAAGACATAAAGTAATACAATATTAGAGCAACTAAAAATGGATCCAACTGTCATGTTTAAAATCTGCTTCAGTCATACAGAGTATAATAGATTTTTCTCATAGTACTCTCCTATGTACTATTGTCTCTGTGAATTTTGTTTTTGTTAATATCCATCAGTATTATTTAAATCATAAGAATCTTAAATTTTTCACACAGAATATTGAGTCATACTCATAGGAGCAGCAATGATTTTTCTTCCTTAGTAATCTATTTCATATAAAATAATCTGGAACTTTTTGTTCACTATAGAAATGGCCTTCATTCAGAAATTTATAAATGTTATTTTGACAGCTATGTTCTATACTGCAGTATTTCAATGAAATGTCATGTAATTGAACTATCTTTATTATCCTTCTAAGATATGAAAAGCTCAAAAGCTTTACTTATTAATGGGAATAATTTAAGGTCTAAGTGGAAAAAAAGCTAGATACTGTGAATGATTTTAAGTGTCTTAATCTATGATTTTGATAGGGTTTTTAAAATCATTATCTATTTACTAGAGGCCTGGTGCACAAAATTGTGCACTCAGGGCAGTCCCTCAGCCTGGCCTGTGCCCTCTCACAGTTTGAGAGCCCTCGGGGAATGTCCAACTGACAGCTTAGGCCCACTCTCCACCATCAGTTGGACATCCTTAGCCCTCCTTGGAGGCAGGAGAGGCTCCTGCCACTGCTGCTGCACTCACCAGCTGTGAGCCCGGCTCAGGGCTTCTGGCTGAACAGTGCTCCTCCTGCATTGAGTGTCTGACCGCTGGTGGTCAGTGCACATCATAGCAAGCGGTTGAGCGGCCTTAATATAGCATTAGCATATTACACTTTGACTGGTTGAATGGCTGACCAGACTACTGGACACTTAGCATATTAGGCTTTTATTATATAGGATGTACCTATCTCCAGAATGTACTTACTATTGATGGAAACGGGATTCAATGCCATCCTTTCAAGGAGGAGTACTTTCACTCCGTGCAGCTGTCCAGGCCCCCATAAGTCCACTTCTTCAGAGTTCCTCTTACCTTGGAGAGAAGGAGTTTGTAGGCTGATTATAATCAGAGTCTAGGTCAGTGATGGCGAACCTATGACATGTGTGTCAGAGGTGACATGCGAACTAATTTTTTTGGTTGATTTTTCTTTGTTAAATGGCATTTAAATATATAAAATAAATATCAAAAATATAAGTATTTGTTTTACTATGGTTGCAAATATCAAAAAATTTCTATATGTGACACGGCACCAGAGTTAAGTTAGGGTTTTTCAAAATGCTGACATGCTGAGCTCAAAAGGTTCGCCATCACTGATCTAGGTCATCTATTAGTCGATATTTCAAAAGTAGAAGGAATTACTGTTAATTTTCAATGCCATAAATTAAATTATACTTTATTTTCATTGCAAGATTTTTTTTCTTTTGTGTACATTTCCCTTGGGACCCCTCTAGGATTCTGTCATGATATAGAAAATATACAGTAATTGGGAAAAATATATTCTGAAAGTGCATTTTAACAATGTCTCAGGTAAGTTTTGGTTTAAAATATTCTTTTTATTGTTGAATTGAAAGTGGACATGGAGAAGTGGGAACAATATAGAGAAAGCACTCAGAGACCTTCTGGGCACTCTTTTCTAATTTTCAAATGACCAGAGTTAGCCAGGAACACTGGTCAGGAACAGGAAGCCAACTTCAATGAAAATCATCACATGGTAAAAGAAAATGGGAACAGGGGGTCAGCCCTGGGAGGGCAATCACAGGGTATTTCTGAGTCTATGAGGAGGGAGACATCAGAGTCCCCATGTAAAAGATTTCCCCAGGTACATGCATCTGAGGGCTCTGACTTTGATGGGAGTCCAGACATTTCGTTGGCCATAGTATCTGTGCCTGGGAGAAGCTCAGTCATCCGGTTCCTCTCTCCAATGCCCAGTTTACATCCATGTCGCAGGGCAGTTCATTTTAACCAATAAATAACCATATTTGTGCTGTTTACAACTCTCAGAAGAGAGCATCTTAATACAGTGACACAGCAGCAAGCTGGACATTAGTAAACACACAATACAATACAGGCAGGGGCTATAAAGACAAACTAAATTCCCCGCTAGTCGGAGCAGGTGGTAGTTTGATCATTACTCTGCTGAGTATTACTGCGGGTGTGAGAGTGTTTATTCCATAAACTTTAAACTTTGGTTTCCTTCCATAGAGCAAAATGTTAACAGGTACCAGGATAGAGGATTTTTTTAATGAAATTAATAGTCTATCCATAAAATTAAAATAAAATATTTTTATTATAATTAAGACTATTCATAGTAAAAACGGTAACAGAAAATCATAAACGAGAGACTTCTTGAAAACATGATATTGTGTTTGATAACTATCCAATAATGTCTTAATTTGAACAAAGAGCCTGGGGATATATTGATGGCATTTAAAAATAATTTCTATGTATTGAAATTCTGATGGTATTTTTACACCATCTCATTGGTTGGTTTCTCTCCAGCACCAAATTATATATTATTTTTACTGGCCATCAAAGTAACATAAAGCATTCTGATATAGGTAGTCAAGTGGATTGCTAGCTTGGAGACAGAAGTTGATAATGTCATAGAATATATCTAGAAGAAATATTTATACTTTTTATAAGAATTAGTATGATAAAATGTATTATCTGAATTAGATTATGAATGAAAGATTAAATTAAATTTATTCATCATTGTTATCAATAGATTTTACTCTCTGGATGCTAAAGTAAAAATGATTTTTTTCCAGTCCCTTGGTAGACCAAACATGATAGGAATTAATTTCAATGAAAATACTGAGTATAATTTCTGGAGGGGAAAAGTTAAGCATTCTCAGGACCTATAACTATTGAGCAAGCTATTGCTATATTATCTCAGGCCATCAGTGGCAAAATACACTGGGTTTTGTGTTAAAATGAATGTCTCTGCTCCAGCTGTTATGGTTCAATGGTTGAGCATTGACGTATGAATTAGGAAGTCATGGTTCAATTCCTGGTCAGGGCACGTGCCCAGGTTATGGGCTCCATCCCTGGTCAGGGGCATGCAGAAGGCAGTGGTCAATTATTCTCTCTCATCATTGATGTTTCTATCTCTCTTTCCCTCTCCCTTCCTATCTAAAATCAACAAAAATGTATTAAAAATGCATGGCCCCGTTCTCCAACCTCTCTTATTCAATTAGAAAAGCTATGAATAAAAAATAGGACATGCATTTTTAAGCAAACTGGTAATGTGATTCTTATGCATCTTATTAAGACCACTAATATAAAGATAGATGGTTGTTATTGTTAATTTATTTTCCTGCTGTCCTTCTATAAAGCGTATGAATTGAAATAAATCTTGGAAAATCATACTCTCTGTAAAACGCATATATACTAAGCATGCAAGATGCCCAATTATGAGACAAAGATCACTGTTAAAGTAGGCAAGAGAGGTAGCTTCAAAAGCAGTCTAAGTGGAGGGCTGGTTGAGCTCACTTTGTATGAACCAAGAGAAAGAGCAAGGATGTCGAAAACTAATCTGATTGTAGTTTAGAGTTTGGACTGGAGTGCTGACCATAGCAAAAGAGAAGAGGAAGAAATATAGAAGAACTAGTCAAAGTGTGCTGTAAAACTTCTCAGGGAAAATAAAATACTTCATCAGCAAAGTTTAAGGTTATGGGTAGGAAATGTATAGAAAATCTGCAAATACAAAAAACCCCCACACATTAACATTAACGTGAAGGAAGTAAAAAAAAAGTTGCTGAGAAAACTTCTATAGAATACAAGAATGAAAGGGCAACAAAACTGTTGACTCATCAAATTGTCATTAACCTGAGGAGCAAGTAGAGATATGAAAAATAATTGACTCTAGCATAGAATATGAAATGCTGTGAAAGTTATATCACTACAAGAAATATCATAGTACATAGGCAATTGAAAATGTGGTCTGAATTTGGGAAATATAATGGACTATACAAGGATATTTTGCATCAGTAACTAACAAATATGCATTACACAGAGTAGTCTCCTTTTTATTCTGGTGAAGACCACTCTGAGGGTTTGCTACCCAGAAGGAGTTATAGGTACATGAGGGTTTGTAATAAATTGCTTTAATAGGGAAATGCCCTGGCATTTAGGGGGCAAGCAAGTAATTCTCTACAACTGAGAAGGGTATATTTTAGAGAGCAGTGAGTGGAGGGAATGACAGACTTCTTATAACTAAATTCAGGAAACCAAATGAATTTCTACCTAGCTCCTGTTTGGATCCATCCATAAGTACTTGAAAAAAATTTTCTTTTACACTGAAATCCAGATTATGAAACACTATCTAAATTAACAACTGCACGTAACAAAGTTCAGCTTTAGTCCTTGCAGAAGAAACAGAGCTTCTATAACGTAGATTCTGAGCTCGGCCGGTGTGGCTCAATGGTTGAGCATTGATCTATGAACCAGGTTCAATTCTTGATCAGGGCATATGCCCTAGTTGTGGCTCAGTCCCCAGTAGGGGAGATGCAGGAGGCAGTCAATAAATGAGGTTTCTCTCTCCACCTCTCCGTTCCTCTCTAAAATCAATAAAAATATATTTTAAAGAAACGTAGAGTGATTATTGATGTGAAGACTTTCAGTCATTATACAGTTTGTGTTTCAAGTACCTGATGTAATATGACATAATGTAAGGTAATGTTATGATATTATATAAATATATCTACACTAATAAAAGAGAAAAATGGTAATTGGCGTACGGCGATACCCTTTTCATTGGCTAATCAGGGCTATATGCAAATTAACTGCCAACTAAGATTGGCAGTTAACTGCTGACAAGATGGCGGCTAATTTGCATATGTAGGCACAATGCAGGGAGGCGAAAGGGAAAGCAGGAAGAAGCCCCGTGCCACTGACAGTGATCAGAAACCCAGGGGGGAGCTAAGAGCTGGGGGCCCTGGGGCCGCCTTTGCCCTGCCCCCCAGCCATGATTGGAGAATCAGGTGCCTTTTCCGCCCTGGCCAGTGATAGCAGGAAGTAGGGGTGGAGCCAGCGATGGGAGCTGGGCACGGTCAAAGCTGGCAGTCCCAGGAGCTAGGGGTTCCTTGCCTGGGCCTAAAGCGGAGCCCACGATCGCGGGGCCACTGCAGCTGCGGGTCCCTGTTGCCCGGGCCGGACGCCTAGGCCAGAGGCATTAGGCCTGGGCAGGGGCGGAGCCTGCAACCGCGGGGAGCTGGGGGTCCCCTGCCCAGGCCTGATGCCTGGGCCAGAGGCATCAGGCCTGGGTGGGGGGCGGAGCCGGGGATTGGGGGGATATGATGGTCCCCTTGCCCAGGCCTGAAGCCTGGGTCAGAGGCGTCAGGCTTGGGTGGGGTGGAGCAAGCAATCAGAGGGAGATGGGGGTGCCCTGCCCAGGCCTGATTCCTGGGCCAGAGGCCTCAGGCCTGGGCGGGGGCCAGAGCCAGTGATCGGGGGGAGATGGGGGCCCCCTGTCCAAGCCTGACACCTCTGGCAGAGGCATCAAGCCTGGGCAAGGGGCCGATCAGGCGATCGGAAGGTGATGGGGATCAACGCCTGAGGGCTCCCAGTATGTGAGAGGGGGCAGGCTGTGCTGAGGGACACTCCCCCCCCCCCCACACACACACCCAGTGCACGAATTTCATGCACTGGGCCCCTAGTATATATATATTGCCAGGGGCTGTCACAACCAAAACAACCGAATGGACCACTGAACAGGCTGAGTGGGGTGAAAAGGCCGGCAGGAGCATTAGTAAGGGATGACCAAACCACTGAGCAGCAGGCTGCATGGGGCAACCAGGCCGGCAGGGGGGTTAGTGAGGGACAACCAAAGAACTGAGCAGCAGGCTGTGTGGGGTGACCAGGCCAGTGAGGGGTGACCAGGCCAGCAGGGGGCACAGTTGTCAGTAAGCAGGCCAGCAGGGGGGGCAGGATGGGTGACCAGGCTGGCAAAGGGGGACTGTTGGGGATGACCAGGCTGTCAGGGGGGGCAGTAAGGGGCGACCAGGCCAGTGAGGGGGGCAGTTGGAGGCCACCAGGTTGGCAGTGGGGGGGGGGCAGTTAGGGGTGACCAATCTTGCGGGGGCGGGGGCAGTTAGGAGTGATCAGGTCAGCAGGCAGAGGCGGTTAGGGGTGATCAGACTGGCAAGCAGGTGAGCAGTTAGGAGCCAGCAGTCCTGGATTGTGAGAGGGATGTCTGACTGCTGGTTTAGGCCTCTCCTGGGGATTGGGCCTAAACCAGCAGTCGGACATCCCTCGAGAGGAGAGGATGCAGGCTGGTCTGAGGGGACACCCCTCCCCAATGCATGAATTTCATGCACTAGGCCTCTAGTCTACATTATATATATATACTGAGTAGCCAGATTATTATGACCACCTGACATTTGTAGGTAAATTAGCTATAATTTCCCGTTGAAGTTGCTAGAGGGCCAGATCATTATAAATATCTGAATAGCACAACATACCTAAGTATCATTGCTGATCAAGTTCATCCTATCATGTTGATGGCGTATCCTAATGGAGATAGCTTCTTCCAACAAGACAATGCGCCATGCCACGGTGCTTCTATTGTGCAGGAGTGGTTTCAAGAACATGAGGGAGGCTTTACTTTGCTTAGGTGGCCCCCACAATCACCAGATCCCAATCCAATTGAGCATTTGTGGGATGAAGTTAAAAGAGCCATCAGGCACCTGGTTCCACAACCATCAAATCTCACAGAACTGGACAGTGCTATTCATCAGGCATGGTGTCAGATTCCTCGCATCACCTTTCAACATCTCGCGGAGTCAATGCCAAGAAGAATCGCTGCATTATTGAAGGCAAAATGTGGCCCAATGAAATACTGATGGGATGGTCATAATAATCTGGCCACTCAGTATATATTTATATATACTGAGTGTATATATGTACTGAGTGTATATATATACTGAGTGGCCAGATTATTATGACCACCTGACGTTTGTAGACAAATTAGCTATAATTTAGTGCTGAAGTTGCTAGAGGGCCAGACCACTATAAATAGGGAAGCAGGTTGTTTACCACAACAGTAGAAGTTATTTTTTTCTGAAGATATGGGTAAACAAAGTGATTTAATAGCCTTTGAACATGGGAAATATATTATTATGAGTTGCCAGATCATTATGAACACCCCATCAGTACTTCGTTGGGCCACCTTTGACCTTCAATACTGTGGCGATTCTTCTTGGCATTGACTCCATGAGATTTTGAATGGTGATGCGAGGAATCTGACACTATTCCTGATGAATAGCACTGTCCAGTTCTGTGAGATTTGATGGTTGTGGAACCAGGTGCCTGATGGCTCTTTTAACTTCATCCCACAAATGCTCAATTGGATTGAGATCTGGTGATTGTGGGGGCCACCTAAGCAAAGTAAAGTCTCCCTCATGTTCTTGAAACCACTCCTGCACAATAGGAGCACCGTGGCATGGTGCATTGTCTTGTTGGAAGAAGCTATCTCCATTGGGATACGCCACCAACATAATAGGATGAACCTGATCAGCAACAATACTTAGGTATGTTGTGCTATTCAGACGTTGTTCCACATGAATTAAAGGGCCCAAATCATGCCAGGAAAATATGCCCCAAACAGTAACACTGCCCCCACCAGCTTGAAGGGTTGTACTCATGCATGGGGGTGGGGGGTGCATGCTTTCGTGCTGTTTCTGCCAAATTCTCACTCTGCCATCTGCATGATGCAACTGGAAACGTGATTCATCGGACCACATGACTTTTTTCCAATGCTCAACTCTCCAATCCTTGTCTTCCTGTGAGAATTAGAGACATTTTATCTTGGTAACTGCAGCCAGCAAAGGTGTTCGAACAGGCCTCTAGCTGTTTTGCTGATACTCGCTCCATAGCTCAGAGCTCCAACAATCATCCCATGTTCAAAGGCTGTTAAATCATGTTGTTTACCCATATCTTCAGAAAAAAATCACTTCTATTGTCATGGTAAACAACCTGCTTCCCTATTTATAATGGTCTGGCCCTCTAGCAACTTCAGCATGAAATTATAGCTAATTTGCCTACAAAGTCAGGTGGTAATAATAATAACCTGGCCCCTAAGTGTCTATATATATCATACATAATGGTTCTGTTTCTCTGGAAAGTCCTGACTAATATAGAACCTTATATTGTAGATTCTTTAAAAAATTTTTAAATAAGATTTAAACTCCTTATCATGATTAATGCAATCTTTTATTTTCTTTCTAATATATCTAAGTTTAGTGTCTTTCACCATAAGTATTTAATGGTCCCATATCAAATTTGACATTTCTTGACATCTTATGCATGATTTTGTATTTTATTGTTGGTTTGCTTTGTTCACTAATTTATTTTGTCACCCATTTATACTTATGAAACACTAGAGGCCCAGTGCACAAAATTTGTGCACTGGCAGAGGGGTGTCCCTCAGCCCAACCTGCACCCTTTCCAATCTGGGACCCCTCGGGGGATGTCCGACTGCCGGTTTAGGCCCTATCACCCCGTAACCACTCCCCTGCCAGCCTGATTGATGCCTAACTGCTCCCCTGCCAGCCTGATTACCCCAACTGTCCTCTGCTGACGGCCTGGTCACCCCCAATTGCCCCCCCTGCAGGCCTGGTCGTCCCTAACTGCTTTCCCTGTTGGCCTGGTCACCCCTAACTTCCTTCCCCTACTGGCCTGGTTGCCCCCCAACTGCTTTTCCTGCAGGCTTGGTAATCACCAACTGCCTTCCCCTGCTGGCCTGGCCCCCCCCAACTGCCCTCCATCTCCTGCAGGCCCACTCACCCCCAACTGCTCTCCCATGCTGACCATCTTGTGGTAGCCATCTTGTGACCACATGAGGGTGGCCATCTTTAACCACATGGGAGTGGCCATTTTGTGCTAGGGTGTGATGGTCAATTTGCATATTACCTCTTTATTACATAGGATAACTTTGAGAGGCTACTATTTTCTAGAAACTGAACTAATCTCAATACATGGAAAATTGGGCCAGTCACTTGCTATGCAGGTGACAGACAGAAGGAATACATGCTATCATTTGGGGCAGACCTGTACCATCCTATATAATAAAGAGGTAATATGCAAATTGACCATCACACCCTCACACAAGATGGCCACCCCATGTGGTCACAAGATGGCCACCACAAGATGGCCAGCAGGGGAGGGCAGTTGGGGATGATCAGGCTGGCAGGGGAGGGGTTAGGGGCAATCAGGCAGGCAGGCAGGCAAGCGGTTGGGAGCCAGCAGTCCCAGATTGTGAGAGGAAAGTCCAACTGCCGATCCATGTGGGATCGGGCCTAAACCGGCAGTCAGACATCTCCCAAGGGGTCCCAGATTAGAGATGGTGCAGGCTGGGTTGAAGGACACCCCTCCATTTTACAAATTTCATGCACCAAGCCTCTAGTATAATATAACCACTAGCTGCAAGTCTCTCATAAACACTTGAAATGTGTCTATTTTGAATTGAGATATGCTGTAATAATGAAATGCACACTAGATTTCAAAGACTTAGTAACAAATAGATAACTAAAATTTTAAAATTATGTTTCATCATTAACTTTTTTTCTTTTTTTAATTTCTTTTTAAATTTTGTTTTATTGCTTAAAGTGTTACAAAGAGTAATACATATGTCTCCTTCTTCCCGCCCCCCTCCCCTTTACATTCCCCTGGCCTACATTTTTTAAATGTAACCATAAAGTTACATATGTGGCTTATATTTCTGAATCCTGACTTATTTTGCATAGTGATGTGATAGACAATTCACTTTTCTATTATCCACATCTTCTTTCTCAGACATTATATGAAATTTACCTCATTGTTTCAATCTACATATCAATATTTATTATGTTAAATTTATTTCTGAAAAAATTCACAATTTCCTTTTGGCGAACATTATTACTTGTGTGTGTTTGGAAAGTTCTAGATACTCAAGAAATGTTTGCTAAATTCATCTTGTTAGCAAATAAAACTGCATATTTTGCATACAAGTAACAAAAAATTTGAAGAAATGTTGAGAATCACTTTATTTTTTTAGTTAAGGAGGTATTTTCTTTTTGTGAGTCCTCCATCTTTCTAAGTACCTAACAAGTCCTCATTCGATGTATCTTCAGATAGTCTGCATGTTTGCTTTAATTACTAAAGAGCAATTCATGCCTAATTAATTTCAATTCCTTTGATTCTGCAATTATGTATTAAGCACCTACTATGTGTCAGGCTTTATTTTAAGTGGTGCGGATAGGACAGTGAACAAAAGAAAAAAGATATACCTTCTTTCCTGGACTAAAATTCTAGATATAGTGTACAGGAAAGAACATAAAAAAAAATACAATCTAAAGAACTGCAAAGACAATAAAATAAGAAAGTAGCTTTAGATTTTATGATTAGTGAAGGCATTTTTACTGGGTTTCAATTTGAGCTGAAAATTCTGTAATGAAAAAGAATACGATGAGGTGAGTGCAGACTATTAGAGATGGATGAAAGAATAATTGTTGGGGTCCTGAATCATGAATAGGTTTGGCATGCATGAAGAATAGCAAGAAAACTGATGTGACTGGAGTAAAGTAGAGTAGGAAATGATGTCAGGTAAATGGATAATCCTAGTTTTAGTATATCCTTGTGCACAAGGCAAGCTAGTTGGATTATTTTATAAGGGCAATGAAAAGTTATTGGATTGTTTGGTACTTGTGGGTGACATGATTCTATGTATATGGTAAATATATTACTCTGTTGCATAAAGAATGGATTTTAATGCAGTGGGTACAATTTGTTAGAATCAGAGAGAACATTTAGCAAGACGTTTTAGCAAAACGTGAAGAAAGATGTTGTCCACCAAAAAGAAATCTGCAATGGAGACGGACAGCAGAGATTGTGGCTTTGTACATCCTTTTAATCTTTGCTCTGTACATGCTATCTGACACTTAGTAACCAATAATAGCTATTTTTGTTGAGTGTATATACAGTGCTCCAAGTTTTAGTTAAAACACTTTAGTATATTGCCTGATACTTTCAATGACCAGGGAGTGAGGATGAAGTGTTATCTGGTTTTGATGTTATTCTCAATGACTAATCCTTAAATGTGATAAAGAGCTCTCTCCAGTTCTTCCTATAGGTTGGTTCTCAGCTTGGAGCATCCTCGTGGTTACCTGCAGTCAATTTGTTCTACAGCTTCTTCTATTTTTATATATACATACAGGTAATTCTATCAGCCTTTCATTTTGAGGAATTTCTCAAAACTATGGTTTCCTGATGACATTTTGTCACTTTTCTGGTAGTATAATAGATTTATTCATTTTGAAAGATCTTCTTTTTCTATTGGAATTAGGGATGGGGAGAAAAAAATGCTTAAATGTTAAACACTTCTTTAAAAGATTTTTAAAAATTTCCTAAAACACAAATTTTAAATCTTCTCTTGACTATACAAAATCCTTTACTGACTTATTATAAATCACCAGAGTAATAATCAATTATTTTAAATACATCAAACAATGATCTTCATGATTTGATTTCGTTTTATCACTTTAGCTTAAACTCTGATCTCAACCCTCTATCCTATTTTAGTCGCAATGTACTACAGAGGTCATATTCTTGTAATTCAGAGTGCTCCTCATTTTTCAAGGCGATATTTATTGCCTGCTCTTTCCTGGCTTAAATTCTTCCAAGGTTTTTGGAACTGTAATGTCATTCTGACATTATGAATTCTTTGACTTTTCTCTTAACCTAATTAGATGTTTTCTCTGTGCAATTTTAACATCTTAGGCATATATCTATTTCAAAGCTTGTTATTACATTATGCAGTAATTTTTCACATAAATGTCTCCTTGCTAGGCTGTTAGCTCCTTGAACAAAGACTATATCTCAGTTGTCTTCATAATTTCAGTGTCTAGTATCTCACAATATATATACCAAAACATTGCAGAATAACTCAATAGACCATGATGTAGTTATGAAATGTTACATCTAGTTTTATATCAACACAAGAGGGTATAATAACAAAGGTAGTAACAATTAATTTCAGAAATGCTGTATCCTACTAGAGTTAATCACAGGAAGTTCCCTTCAGGCCAGTTTCTACTTCTTGTCTTCTTTTTGAAGACAGAGAAAAACTTCTAATTAAATCTTAAAAGTTTAAAATAGTCATTATGAGAAGTTATATTCACCAATTAAAAGTGTCTACACATCTTTCAGTCTTGTACATGTTATCCAAAAACTTAATCATCTTATACTTACTCTCTTCTCTGGAATATCTTTGAATTATTTATATACGCCACATCAAGCTCAATCCTACATAATAAAAGTGTAATATGCTAAGTGTCTGACAGATTGCTCCCTATGATGCACACTGACCACCAGGGGGTAGATACTCCAACCGGTAGATTAGCTTGCTGCTGGGGTCTGGCTCATTGGGACTGGGCGAGAGGGCTGGACATTCCCTGGAGCCCTCCTGTTGTCTCTCCCTGGCTGGCCAGCCAACTTCCCACAGTCAATCCCCAGCCCACCAGCTTCTTTCAGCCCCCATTGGGGCTGGGCAACATGGCCCTGATTGGCCCTGATCGCAGGGCAAGGCGAGGGACTCCACTCTTGTACAATTTGTGCACCGGGCCTCTAGTAGAGAATAATTAACCTTATATTTTGAGGTTTAAAATATTGCCCAATAAAATAGTTCATTTTTTCACTAATAAAGATTATATTTTCTATTTTCTAAATGGCTATATAAATTTCCCATCAACTCTATTTTAATTAAGTTTTTCTAAAATGTGTCTTTCAATTCTTACTAAGAGTTTAAATTCATCTGCTAGCTAACCTCTTATCAAAGGAAATATATCTACTTATCTATTAATTAACTAGAGGCTTAGTGCACGGGATTCATGCACTGGTGGGGGGCAAGGCCTGCACTGGTGCAGGGATCACCCCTCTGTGGGAGCGCCACTCAACCCAGTCAGCAGAGCAGCTGTGAACCTGCCCTCTGAGAGGCTACTCCCACTATGGGAGTGCACTGACCACCGGAGAGCAGCTCCTGCATTGAGTGACTTCCCCCTAGTGGTCAGCTTATGCCATAGCTACTGGTTGACCAGTAGTTCTGGTCATTCCGCTGTTCAGTCACTGGGCTTTTTTTTATACTAGTATAGGATATGAATTTCTTATGAAAATAAGAACTTTTAACAATGGTCAGCTATACTTTTAAGGTTAATAAAGAGAAAAGGCAAAATGAGCTTGGATATTTTAAGGGCAAAATTTCTTAAAACATTAATGTTTCAGAAGCCATATATTAATATTATATGGGAATCCTTCACTACATATATATATATATAAAGTTCAGATTTCTAAGGCACATAAATTAATTAAGCAATTGTTTGGCATTACCATGCTCAGAATTTAAACTTTCTATAGGTTTCATGGTATATGTATTTTAAATTTCACTGTCATCCATTAATGAAATAAGCATCTCAATTTTTGCTAATAATTTGCATAATGAACTCTTGGTATAAGATTAGCTTGTTTAGCTCATTTATTATGTTCAAACATTTTAAAGTTGTATAATAATTGTCTTAATTGCAGATGTAATTGATAACAAATTATTAAAAAATGGGAATGTGTAAATAATAAACTTTTCAAGGTATATAAACCACATGTAGTTTTGTGCTGATATAAAATATTTGTTCTTATGATAGATTTCTTTTTCTTTATTTAGTTTCCCAATTATTACATTCTCATTCTTACCCAAGTTTTGGTATAAAATGTACTATAGTTACAGCAGAAGCCTTGGACACACCTATAAGTAAAGGAGAATCTGACAGGGATGGTAGAGACATTCAATGAAATATGGAGGGCCTACTCTACTCTGGGAGATGCTGAATCTGTGTTAGACAAACATAATTTTCCAACCCAGCCAGTGTAGCTCAGTGGTTGAACATTAACCCATGGACCAGGAGGTCAGGGTTTGATTCCCTGTCAGGGCATAAGCCCAGGTTGTGGACTTCATTCCCAGTAGGGGCATGCAGGCGGCAACCGATCTATGATTCTCTCATCATTGACATTTCTATACCTCTCTCCCCCTCCTTTCCTCTCTCTGAAATCAATAAGAACATATGGAAAAACTAATAATTTTATCTAGAACACACATAATGAGATTAACAGTTCCATAGTGCCCCGTTATGCTCTAAATTCTCTCATTTGTCAATTCTTAATTATAATAATGTTCAACTATAAAGTAGGATTTAAGTAACTATTTATTCAGAGAAGCAAATTACTGGTAATTTGCACAGAGTTAGGCAGCTAAGTGAATGGTGGAGTCAAGGATTTTGAAAAGGCAAGGATAAATAGTGCTCTTTTATCTTAAGACACAGTCTCCCAGCAATCTACAGATGATGTAGTTAATAAAAAGAGAACAAACTAAGTGAAAAAAAAATCTTCATTTGCATTTCTCCTTACTATCTATGGTTGAATAAAAACAAATAAAAAACTACAATAATATTAGATTAGTTAAACTTGAAAGATAAATTAGTAGAAACATTATATATATTATGTTTAAATTTATTTCTTCCTAAATAAAAATACTACAGGATAATCACATGCCTATTTCTTGTTCAGAAATGTGAAAGATATAATGATATTAATAACTTGTTTAAACTCCCTAGGGCAGTTAAGGAATTTGTCTATAGTTTCATTATAATGAGGTATCATTTTACCTCTGAATATAAATTACAATTGTGAACTGAAATTATTGAAGAAAACATAGTAATGTTTACCTTATGGTCCACAAGTAATTTTTTTAATCTCATTCAGATGTTTACCAGTATTTAACTGAGGTATATTTCCTTCTTCTATACCAATACTTTTCAAACTTATACATGGGATGGCATAAGTATTATAACATGATACATACACACACACACACACACACACACACAGGGGTAAGCTGGCAACAATTCTGAGATCTTTATATGTAGTTTAATGATAAAATAGTTTTTGGTCTCTATCATATTAATAGGAAAAGAAATGTGAAACACAAGCTATTGAATGTGTTAGATATTGAATCAGTATACAATTTTTTTAAACATCATTTTAGAAATAAAAATATTTACTTATTTTCACTGATTAAAAATATTTATTTTAAGTTTAAGCTTGAAATGTCTTCCAAATTTGGATAATTCCATTCAATAATGCAACATTTTAAAAGCAAATTTTAAGTAGCAAATGAAAGATATATGATAAATAAAAAGGCAATAATGAATTATCATTAAACAGCTCAAAGGAAAATCTCTGCTTTGAATTTTCTCAATATATATTAATATAAATTCTATTAGTTCTTGAATATTTAATGTAATTAAATATCAGTTAAGAGAATATATTTTAGCAATTAGTATAATTCAAATAAATTTCAAATTGAAAAAAATTCACATTATTTTCAATTTCCTTTTCACACGTAACCTTTAGGTAAAACTCTGCTTTGGCTATTGGGTCATTATACTGGAAAACAAAAAGAAGGAAAGAAATAAGGGGTGTTTTGATGAAGCACTCCTATTTTGATGATGATGAAACTCACACAGTTGATCATATTATTTTTATAGAATTTAATGTATGATTCAAATCTACAGGCAGAGTTGTATACAATAGAACTTCTCTCTCCTTTTATACCATCCTGTCATTGCAGCTCAATTGTATACACACACACACACACACACACACACACACTTACCTAGTTTTTACATAAATTTACTTACTTTTTCATAATATCTTATTCATCTTCAACTTAACATATTATTGTGAACTAGTGGCCTGGTGCACAAAATTCGTGCACAGAGAAGTGGTGTCCCTCAACCCTGTCTGCACCCTGTCCAATCTGTGACCCCTCAGTGGATGTCCGACTGCCAGGATCCCTGTGGGATCGGGCCTAAACCAGCAGTTGGACATCCCTCTCACAATCCAGGACTGCTGCCTCCTAACCGCTCACCTGCCTGCCTGCTGATTGCCCCTAACCACTTCTGCCTGCCAGTCTGATTGTCCCCTAACTGAACCTGCTGGCCTGATTGATGCCTAACCACTCCCCTGCTGATCTGATTGCCTCCAACTGCCCTTCCCTGGTGGCCTGATCACCCCAAGGCTTTTATTAGTATAAATATGACCCTTCACAGAAAATTTCACTAACTCTGCTTTATAATAAGGGCTTGATGATTGAATCATTGGGGCCAGACACCAAGATTTCCATTCTTTGAATAGTGGAGGGAATAATTATCTTGCCTTTAAGTTGCTCTGAACATCAAATGAGATAATGACTTAGAAAAGTATAAAACCACCATATAAAGACTTTTTTTTTCATGTACTGAAAGACAATAAAATGGGAAAATGAAAAACACTATTTTTATTCTCCCCCTTCCTTCCTTTACAGCCTTTATTTAAACTTCGAAATTTATAAAAATTTCACGCCTATTTTTATTTATTTACATTCAATATAATTTTGTATTAGTTTCAGGCTACAGAAACTATTTTATATTAGTTACAGAATAGTGGCTAGACAATCATATACTTCACAAAGTGTTCCTCGATATTTTCAGTACCCACCTGGCATCACACCATCATTACAGCACTGTTGAATATATTCCCTATATACGTGACACTAGGTTTACAGGTTCCTTCCAATCTTTCTTTTGTGTTGCTCACCCTTCATTTTCTTTCTCACGTCTTCCCTCATTTTCTTTATATAGTATCTCAATCGGCCCTCAAAGCTCAGCGAACGCACTGGGGCACACTTAATCCATTTTACAGACCAGGAAACTGAGCCAATTCCAGTTGGCTGCACAACTTGACTCAGCGCGCAGGGAGCCCTCACAGCCATGCTCCCCGCCCTTCCTAAGGGGCAGCTGCAGGGCACACAGCACAAACCTTCCTGTCAGGCTTCCCAGCCTTGTTCTCAAGCACCTCTTCATCGCTGATGCGCCACATTCTTTCCTTTCCCCCATCCCCATTCTTTACTGCCCCCCTTCTCCGGAGCAGGTGGTAGGCTTCGCACTCACCATGCAGGCTTGCACCGCCATGGGGCAGGGCAGGCGGGGCTTGTTTTGGGGCCAAAGCAGGAGTAGGAGTCACTTCCTCTGAAGTGCGTAGGCCGCCCGGTGAGGCCCAGTTAGCACCAGGAGCTTCTCTGAATCACATCAGTCAGTCAAGTACCCTGCAGTGCGGCACCCCTCCACTGAGGTGGCGCCACCCCCCAACCCCCACCTCAGAGCTGCGGGTCTGCGCCCCTCCTCCCAGGCGTCCTTCCATGCCCCTTGTTTCCCACCGGGCTGACCCCCATCTTGTGGCCACTGCAGACCCTCGCTCTCCACTCTCCACTCTCTGCAGGCAAGACAGATCCCCACCCACCAGCCCCCTGCCCTGTTCTGAGCCCCCTCCGGTGCATCCCACCTCACCAGGTTTTTGCCTTTGATCTGTGGCATTGGTGACAGCACACTCCTAACAAACCTGGTACCCAGAGGGGCACAGGGTCAGTTCTTGGCCCAAAATGTTGGAGGGTGCAGTTGCATTTGCAGATGTTGCCCAGAGCCTGCTGGTGAAGGCAGCGCCTGTGTGGGGTGTCCACATAGAGGGACGGTGCTGCGCTCTGTGCCCCTTAGGCCTCCCGCCTCCTGGCTGGCCTCTTTGCCAAAGTCATGGCGCTCACCCGGGAGCCGCCCTTCAGGCAGCCCCGTCATCAGGTCTCCACCCTCACCTGGGTCACCTCCTTTCTTCCACATTCGCCCTTCATCCATCCCTCTCTCCTGCAGTGCTTGCGCTCCAGGCCTAAAGAAAAGGACCAGGGCCAAGGACAAAGCCCAAAGGAACTGAGTCTTGAACCCCCACATCCCGTTCTCTGGATTTCCTCCCACACCTCTCTGTGTCACATCTTGAACGGGCACCCTGCAACCCTGCCACATGGCCTCCGGGTGGCCTGGGAGAGTCGGTCTCCATGAAGTTGTGGATCTGTGGCCAGAGGCCCGGCCTGGGTCTCAGCAACCCCATGCCTGCTGAAAAGGGCTGTTGGAGGAGGACCAGAGCCCATCGGTCATTAGGTCCCCAACTCCAGAGGAGGCACCATAGGCTTATGTGCCAGCCGCAGGCCCTGCTCCCTCCTCCCACCGCCCCCTGGTGAGCAGTGGTGATGTTAGGGAGTCCCAGTCTTTTTGCATATTCTCTCTTATTATATAGGATAATTTATTTTGCAATAATTTATTTGAAAAATAACATGGGAAATGCACAATGTTCTTCCTTCTACTCAAACAATCTGTTGTTATAAATTGAGCAGCATATAATAACTATATATTGATCAATCTGCAAGATAAATTATAGATTTGATAAACTTTAGTATTATGTTGTCTCTCTCATTCACCTTTCACTGATACATTAAATAATATTGTCATGTGAAAGTGGTACCATTTCTATTCCCATTAATTTTTTGGCCCCAAACTTAACATTGATTATTTTGTTATTATCATTATTGACTAGACCATAGGATATTATAAAAATGCAAGTCAATCAAAGTGTAATTAAAACAGTGAACATTAAATTTGTGTTAAATTGATAATTCAAATATTAACATTTTAAGTGATAAAATTTCTATCAACTTTCTAAATTTCATAAACATAAAATCATTTTCTAGACTATATGAAAAATATGGAAACAAAAAGTAAACAAACATAGAAAAAAGCTAGAAAAAGCCAAACAAAGCTAGAAAAATTAATTAAGAGCCTAAGAGAAACCTTCTTAAATTTTGACTGGTAAAATCAGAGAAAATTAGATTTGTATGAATACATCGCAGTTTTGCCAGCTTATAATCTTCCACCTGATTGCATTGCATTGTGACTTCAGGAATGATCATTTCCAGTTTAGCCTTTACTAAATTTCAGGGCACTCAATTCTTTTCAATGCTATCATTTTTTTCTCTTCCTATGACTTCATATCTTTCTTAAGCACTCCATTTTTTAAAAGGTTTCTACTGTTATACAAAAGGAAAATATCATTAAGTGGATAAAGATCAGAAAAAATTACCCCACTTCTCCTTAACAATTTCCCTTAACATAATGACTTTTTTTTAAAAAAAAAAAAATCTCTAAATCTATAGCTGTATTGAAATTGTAGATAGATATCTCTCCTTCCTTAAGAATCAATGAAATTGCTAAAGCAGGAAACAGATGTCAAAACAAATTCATATCAAAGCAGTGCAAGAAACTTAAAATGCACTCTATTACAAATATACTCAAGGAACATTTAATTGCTTTCTTCTGTGTGACATCATGATGAGGAGAAGCAGGACAGAGGGGAGTACAGTTTCTGTGACCTGTGACACCTAAAGAGAGTGAATGGCATTGGTGGATCAAGAAACATGTGTTGCCCCACTGGAGTGGTTCAGTGGTTGAGCATTGACTTATGAAGTAGGAGGTCATGGTTCAATTCTAGGGCAGAGCATATGTCTAGGTTGCAGGCTTGATCCCAAGTGTGGTGCATATGCATGAGGCAATTGATCAATGATTCTTTCTCATCATTGATGTTTCTATCCCTCTCTTCCTTTTCCTTTCTCTGAAATTAATAAAAATACTTTTTTTAAAATGGAAATGTGCTCTTTGCCATGTATGCTGGTATCTTCAGATATCTCCTTTACCTTATCACCAAGTATATTGCTGTCATGTCTGTATCTTGGGAATTCATTATTCTAGATGGCCTTAAAAAGGGACCAAGAAATAAAATTTCCCAATTTGCAACTCCTTCCTCATTCTATTTACTTCTCTTCATTGCCTCTGCGGGAATTTAGCTTAGAAAGAGGAACAGTTGACACATTTCTAAATTACCTTCGGCATTCTGCCATTTCCCCTACACATCCCCAGTCTGGAAAAATAAGCTTTCATTTTTCTTATTTTCTGTAGTCACTCTTGTCTCCAGACAAATGTGAAAATGGTATAGGTTGTAGAAAGTTGTGATAATTTTTCTAACATATACTTTGGTAAAGAAGACATATTTTAGACTTGTATGTGTATTGTGGTGGAAATAAAGTGCCACAGGATTGTTCCAATAATTTTGCCCTGAGCAATGGAGTGAATGGTAGTGCCTGCTGATTGGGAGTGAGACTGAATTAAAAACAAGCTATGACCCAGATGTCTCTTTGACATTCAAGTGGAGACATCAATTTACTAGTATATAGCTAGATCTTGAAAGAATTACAAGAACTTCTAAATTTATTTTTCTCTTAGGATCTTAGACATACAATGGAAACTTGATCATTGACCTCAATTCTTATCTTAACCCTTAGCAGCACAGTGATATTTTTTGAAAACTATTTACTTTCTTTTTATTGATAAGTTATTTTCATAAAAACTTACAAATAGTTCCAGGGTGTGGGGTGGGAAGGAGTATATATTATTGAGAAATATATGTTTTTAGGTATATATATATATATATATATATATATATATATATATATATATATATATATCTGTGAAGAAGAACCTGCATCAGAAATGTGCTGTGATTTTTTTAAAGTCTACAAACCTATTTGAAATCAATTTAAATAGCTTTTAATGGTATTTTAGAAGGACAAAAATCACAAAATGATGGAATTAATCTATTTAGTAATGCTGAGTTGTTTCTTAAACATATACAAGGTGTTATTGATAAATGGAAGAGAGAAGTACTACAGTGGTTAAATTTTACCAAAAAAACCCTCTCTTAGCACAATATATACACATATGTAATACAGATACACACAAACTATATACAAATGTATGTTTTAGACTGTAGGATTTATTATCATCCATGTATGATAAAGTCAATATATCAGGAGATAATTGCTATTGAAAAGATAGTTTGTAACCCAGTCTCCAAGAAAGGGGCACACCATTCGTGCAGCGCCAGGTGGAGAAGCACCATGATCAGTCCGGACACAGAAGCAGCAACAGGAAAGCAGCAACAGGAAAGCATGGTTTTCAGAGGAAAGTCAAGGGGATACAGGGTAAGCAGATTTAGAATTGTTTAGTTTTCCGCATATCCATGCCTCTGTTTCAGTTGTGTTCCTCCATTTATTTTTTTCGTTAGATTCCACATATAAGTGAGATCATACGACACTTGTTTTTTTCTGACTTCTTTATTTCACTTAGCATTATAATCCCAGGTCCACCCTTGCTGTCAAAAAAGATAAGATTTGTGTGTGTGTGTGTGTGTGTTCATGGACCAGTAGTATTCCATTGTGTAAATGATGCAGTGTGTAGAGTATATTTTTTTGAGTTGTACACTTGAAACCTGTATGGTTTTGTGAACCAATGTCATCCCAATACATTCATTTAAAAAATAAACAAAAGGAAAATAAAAAAATCACAGAGAAAAAAATAATTACATATAGGTCTTAGTTATGATCTAAGGTTTTCTAGGTCAGCATTTAAAAACAACTCTTAATTTAAATTTTTAGTCAATACATTTTATATTTTCCAAACTTAAAAAAAGAAAAAAAAAGCCTAGTATTAAAGAATTTCATTGAGACTGGGTGTAGAGGCTGTCATGAGTTCTCTGGTACCTACCTGGCCCTGGGCTGAGAGTAGGGAAGGAGATAGTGGCTTAACCTGCCTGAGCTGCATAAAGGAGGTGGTTGGTTAGTATGGGCTGTCAATTGGCTGTTTGCACACTCCCAGGAGAGTCCTTTGCTATCTCCAAGAATTAGCTATCTCTCTAAAGGCAGTCTCTCCAGGATCATCAAGCCCTCAGATGTCAGAGCATCATAAAACAT
Organism: Myotis nattereri; assembly: GCF_964212035.1. Classification (NCBI taxonomy): domain Eukaryota; kingdom Metazoa; phylum Chordata; class Mammalia; order Chiroptera; family Vespertilionidae; genus Myotis; species Myotis nattereri. The sequence continues at coordinate 83,754,535 of NC_138077.1, forward strand.
AGAAATTGGAAAAAAATGATTGACAAAATATGTTTATATGCTATGAATATTATCTGTACATGGGACATTTAAGGAGGCCACAGAATATCCTATATAATAAAGAGGTAATATGCAAATTGACCATCATGCTCTTGCACAAGATGGCTGCCCCCATGTGGTCACAAGATGGCTGCCACAAGATGGCCAGCCAGGGTGGGGGGGCAGCTATGGGCGATCAGGCCAGCAGGAGAGGGCAGATGGGGGGACCAGGCCATCAGGGGACAGCAGTTAGGGGAGACCAGGCCTGCAAGAGAGGGCAGTTGGGGACGATTGGGCCAGCAGGGGAGGGCAGTTGGGGGGAACGAGGCCTACAGGGGAGGGCAGCGGGGGTGATTGGGCCAGCAGGGGAGGGCAATTGGGGTTATCGGGCCGGCAGGCAAGGGCAGTTGAGAGTGATCAGGTCAGTAGGGGAGGGCAGTGGGGATGATTGAGCCAGCAGGGGTGGGTAATTGGGTGCGATCAGGCCAGCAGGGGAGGGCAGTTGGGGATGATCGGGCCTACAGAGGATCAGTTAGGAGTCGATCAGGCTGGCAGGGGAGTGGTTAGGGGGTGATCAGGCTGGCAGGCAGAAGCAGTTGGGGCAATCAGGCAGGCAACCAGCAGTCCTGGATTGTGAGAGGGATGTCCGACTGCCGGTTTAAGCCTGATCCCACAGGGACATTCCCTGAGGGGTCCCAGATTGGAGAGGGTGCAGTCTGGGCTGAGGGACACCCTCCCTTCCCCAGTGCATGAATTTTGTGCACCGGGCCTCTAGTACAAATATAAATTTGAAGATTTGTTATTATGGCTTTCTTAAATTTATCTTCTAATCTAAATATGCTTTATTAGAATAAAGTTATTTTTTAAAGTCTCTTTGAACATCAGTTGTCACAGAGAGGCATTAAAAATAATCTGTTTTAATTAATTAATAGCAGTGAAAACATAAACATTTAAATGTGGCCACCTATCTAATTATAATGTTTTATGACTAAAGAATTATTATGTGACCTTTGAAATATACTAGAAAAAAAAGAGGACACTCAGTTGGAAATAAAATGAGTAGTCACTACAGAAATACAGTTTGGAAGAGGAAAATATAATTATAGGATGAGGATAAATGTATATATGTACAAGATATGAATGTACTTTTTAAAAGAGTGTTATTTATAAAAAAAAATACTCTACAGCATTCATTTCAAAGTTTTTAAAGAATTCTCAAACCTAGAAACATTAGCACAAAAAAGACTTCTTAAATCTCAAGAAATTTTGAAATCCTTTTGATTTTGAGATCATAATCAGGGTTTGGATGCAAGACTCAGTCTTTGTTATCTTCTGATTCCTCTCAGTTTCCATTAATTAAATGGCAGATTAGAATGAGATTCTTCATTAACCAAACCATAACTAATATTAGAGTTCTACCTGAATGCTCACATACATTTCCAATACAATGCTGAAGTGACCTTCTGTTTTATAATACAGTAAAATATTGCAAATTCTAATCAAAACTACAATGTTTGAATTAGTGATTCAATAACTTTGTGTGTGCATGCTTTCTTTTGTATTTTTTTAAAAAATTTTATTTTAAATAAATTTATCTTGAATGTTTATATACCTCAAATTTAATGACATCTACCTATATAAAAGCCTAAGTGACCATCGCAACCGAACAGACGACCAAACAGGCTGCGTGGGGTGACCAAGCCAGCAGGGTGTTTAGTGAGGGGTGACCAAAAGATCAAGCAGCAGGCTGTGTGGGGCAACCAGGCCAGCGTGGGGGAGGGAGGGCAGTTGGGGGCAATCATGCTGGCAGGCAGAGTCAGTTAGGGGTGATTAGGCCAGAAGGGGGGCAGTTGCAATTAGTGGTGACCAGGCCGGCAGGGTGGACAGTGAGGGGTGATCAAGCCAGCAGGCAGAGGCGGTTAGGGGTGTTCAGTAAGACAGGTGAGCAGTTAGGAGCCAGTGGTTCAGGATTGTGAGAGAGATGTCCGACTGCCGGTGAGAGGGGATCGGGCCTAAACCGACGGTTGGACATCCCCCGAGGAGTCCTGGCTTGGAGAGGGTGCAGGCTGGGCTCAGGGGACCATCCCCCACAGTGCATGAATTTCTTGCACCAGGCCTCTAGTTTATTATAATACAAGGGGTGGCGTGGGGTAGGCTGTGTCCCTCAACCCAGCCTGCACCCTTTCACAATCTGGGACCCCTTGGGTAGGGTCCCTATACCTGGCCAGGGTCAGGGTTTATTGGGGCTTTCCTTTCCCTGGCTGCTGGAAACTGGCCCTGCCCCTGCCACTGCCACTGCTTGCCATCTGTGCAGCACTCCCCCGACTCCCCCGCCACCAGTTGCCTCCCTCTGAGGGCGACAGGCATGGGGTGCAATCGGTTGGCTGGCCTGGGCTTCCCTCTATGGGGTGATTACTGGCTGGCCCTGCCCACCCACCACAGCATCGCTGGCCAGTGGCTGGAACTCCCTCTGTGGGGAGATCAATCACAGGGCCCCCAGATTGATTGCCCAACAGAGGGAGGCCCCGCCCATCCACCAGAGCACAGCTGGTCATGTAGCTTGGGTCTCCCTTATTGAGGCAATGGATCGCAGCCCTGCCCACCCGTCCAGGGCTCTGTGATTGATCGCTGCACAGAGGGAGGCCCTGCCCACCCAGCCTGAACTCTGAGATCTATTGCCAGGCAGAGGGTGGCCTGAGCCTCACTCTGTGGTGTGATCACTGGCCATAGTGGGGTCCCCTGACCCCCAACCAATTGCATTGCACTCACCTTGGCTCACCTGGTGCCAGTGCGTGTCATAGCGTGGTCGTTCGAAAGGTTGTCTGGAAGGTTGTCTGGACGGTCTTTCTGCTGTTTGGTTGTTCAGTTGATTTGCATATTACAATTTTATTATCCTACTAGTGGCCCAATGCACAAAATTTGTGCACGGGGGAGGGGGTGTTCCTCAGCCCGGCCTGCACCCTCTCCAATCTGGGACTCCTCGAAGGATGTCCTACTACCAGTTTACAGGTATCAGGCCTACATCGGCAGTCAGACATCCCTGTCGCAATCTGGGACTGCTGGCTCCTAACTGCTCACCTGCCTGTCTGCCTGCCTGATTGCCCCTAACCACTCTGCCTGCCCCCAAATGCCCCCTCCACCAGCCTGATCACCCCAACTGCCCCCTGTGCCAGTGTGCTTGCCCCCAACTTCCTCCCCTGTGAGCCTGCTCACTCCCAACTTCCCCCCTACTGGCCTGCTCACCCCCACCTTCCCTCCCCACTGGCCTGTTCCCCCCAACTTGCCCCCTGCTGGTCTTCTTACCCCCAATGGCCAAACCCCCCACCAGCCTGATCACCCACAACTGCCCTCCCCTCTTGGCCTCTAACCGCGTCTACCTTGGCCCCACCACCATGGCTTTGTCCAGAAGAATGTCTGGAAGGTCTCCTGGAAGGTCTCCCAGTCTAATTAGCATATCACCCTTTTATTAGTATAGATAGAGGCCTGGTACATGGGTGGGGGCCAGCTGGTTTTCCCTGAAGGATGTCCCAGATCAGGGAGGGGGTTCTCTTGGGGCATGGCGGGGACTGGGTGAGGGGCCAGTGGTGGTTTGCAGGCCAGCCACGCCCCCAAGGGTTAAGGGTCCCCCTGGGGTGCCTGGCCAGCCTGGGTGAGGGGCTGAGGGCTGTTTTCAAGCTGGCCACACCCCTTGGCCACCCAAGCTCCCAGCCTCTCTGTCTTTTTTCAGTGCCTCCTTGAGCGGAGGCCAAGGAAGGCTGGAAGCAGGTATCTGAGATTTATTTATCTTCTATAACTGACATTTTGTAGCCTTGAGAGGAGCCCAGGGCCAGCCAGGGCAGGTGGAAAGCTTGGCTTCCTCCATCTCCAGGGGCAACCCAAGCCTCCTGTCCCTCCAGCTCCGTGGCTGCTTCCATCTTAGTTGGGTTAATTTGCATACTCTCTCCTGATTGGCTGGTGGGTGTAGCAGAGTGATGAAGTGATGGTTAATTTTCACGTTTCCTTTTATTAGTGTAGATATAATAAAAGGATAATATGCAAATTGACCGGATGGCGGAATGACCAATCACTATGATGCACACTGACCACTAGTGGGCAGACACTCAATGCAGGAGCTGCCCCCTGGTGGTTAGTGCACTCTCACAGGGGGAGCGCTGCTCTGCCAGACGCTGGGTTCATGGTTGGTGAGCTCAGCGGTGGTGGCGGGAGCCTCTCCTGCCTCTGCAGCAGTGCTAAGGATGGCTTAGGCCCACTCCCCATGGGCTCCTGGACAGCGAGAGGGTGCAGGCCAGGCTGAGGCGCCCCTTTGAGTGCACAAACTTTGTGCACTGGAGCCTCTAGTTATAGATAAATGCAGGGCCAGAAGCTAAACATATTATTAGAATAATCATCAAAAACTCATTATTTTAAAACACCAATTTTTAGTTTCTTTTTCTTTTAGCCATTGAAATTTTATTTTATTATAATTTATTTTTAAAATCTATTGTTGAGAGTATTACAACTATTTTCCTTTTTACCCCCATAGCCCATCTCTGCTTAGTTACCCCACCGCCCCAGATCTTGAGCATACTATTGCCTGTGTCCATAGGTAATGCATATATGCATATAAGATCTTCTGTTAATCTCTTCTCAGCACCCCCTTCTCCCTTCCCTCTGAGGTTTGTCAGTCTGCTCCTTTTTTTTTCATACCTCTGGTTCTATTTTACTTATCAATTTATTTCATTCATTAGATTCATTGTTCATTTCTTTTTTGTTTTTAGACTCAATTGTTGATATATATATATATATATATATATATATATATATATATATATATTGCCATTTTATTGTTCATATTTTTTATCTTTTGTTTCTTCTTTCTTCTTCTTCCTCTTCTTAAAGAATACCCTTCAACATTTTATGTAATACTGGTTTGGTGGTGATGAACTCCTTTAGCTTTTTCTTGTTTGTGAAGCTCTTTATCTGACCTTCAATTCTAAATGATAGCTTTGTTGGGTAGAGTAATCTTGGTTGTAGGTCCTTGCAATTTATCACTTTGAATATTTCTTGCCACTCCGTTCTGGCCTGCAAAATTTCTGCTGAGAAATCAGCTGATAGTCTTATGGGTGCTCCCTTGTGGGTAACTAACTGATTTTCTCTTGCTGCTTTTGAGAATCTCTCTTTGTCTTTAACCCTTGGCATTTTAATTATGACATGTCTTGGTGTGGGCCTCTTTGGGTTTCTCTTGTTTGAAACTCTTTGGGATTCCTGGACTTGTAAGTTTATTCCTGGACTTGTAAGTAAGGGAAATTTTCTGTCATTATTTCTCCAAATAGGTTTTCAATATCTTTCTCTCTCTCTTCTTCTGGCATTTCCATAATGAGAATGTTGGTACACTTAAAGTTGTTGCAGATGCTCCTTACACTATCTTCATATTTTTTTAAATTTATTTTTCCTCTTCTGATTGGGTGTTTGTTTCCTTATATTCCAAATCATTGATTCGATTCTCAGATTCCTCTGCTCTACTGTTGAATCCCTGTCAATTATTATTTATTTCAGTCAGTGTATGCTTAATTTCTGACTGCTCCTTTTTCATGTCTTTGAAATTCTCACTAAAATCCTTGAAAAGCTCACTAAGTCCCTGGAAGCTCTCATTAATATTCTTGAGTAACTTTGCAACCATTGTTTTGAACTCTGTATCCAGTAGTTTGCTTGCTTCCATTTCTTTCATTTGTGACATGTTTCTTTGTTTCTGGATTTTGGATGCTTCCCTGTATTTATTTCTATGTATTAGGTAGAGCTGTTATGTCTCCTTGAATTGGTAGGGTGGCCTTATGTAGTAGGTGTCCTGTAGGGCCCAGTGGCTCAGCCTCCCCCTTCACCTGAACTAGGCTCTCTAGGTGCACCCTTCACTAGACTGTGTGTCCAAGCTTGTTGTATTTGAGTCTTGATTGCTGTTGGCGTCATTGGGAGAAATTGACTACCAGGCCAATTGGCTAAAAGGACCAGTGTGACTACAGTGAAAGTGCTGGCATGCAGTAGATACCCTTATGGTATAGGACTTGCTTCAGTGGGGCTTTTGTCTTCACTGAGTCTGCCCCTTTTATGTGTTGCTTGTGGATTTGTAGAGTTGTAATCTAGTAGGGTCTGAAACTTTCCACTGGCTGCACTGGCTCTGGGGCCTCCTGGGAGATACAAAGTCATCCACTGCCTGGGGTCACCTGGCAGGAGCTAGAGAGTGATATTCAGATGGCTGCTACTTGTATTGGGCTTGGAGGTGCCCAGGCAAGGACAACCTGTGAATCAAGGCAGGCTGGTGGTAATGCTGGGTTTTGGGCCTCTTATTGATATGTATGGGGCACACTGAAGCCAGCTGTTGCTTGTTTGAGAGATTTTAGGAAAGTCTAAAGCCTGAGTCAGGATGGACCATTCGTATAGAAAAGCTGCTACAAACAGCTTAGGTGGGGTTACAAATTTGATGAAGTGGGTCTCACAGAATCATCAGGGTGTAGAGAACAGTGTGAGCTAGGCTGATGGAAACTCAGATATGGCTGCCAGTCAGCATTGCAAAGGAGAGGTCCCTGCACAGGAACAATGACCCCTGAGAATACCCCCATCTGGGAGAAAGCCGCCCCTGAGTTCCTGCCCTGATGCCAGACAATCCAGTTCCTCTCCATTCACCCCTGGGTCCCCAAAGCTGCCATCCCAGGACTGGAGTAGGGAGGGAGTGGGACCATGTAAGCTAATGTGGTAGCCCTTTCAGAGGAACTTCCTGGGTCTCTAGCAGCCTCCCTGTCACTCAGCCACAATCCCCACTCATTTTTACAGCCCTAAGTTATAAATACTTCTCTTCACAGCACTGGAACCCTGGGATGGGGGCTCTGTTGTGGGGCTGAGACCCCTTGCTTCTCACTGTCAGCCTCTTCAATATTTCTCCCAATTACAAAAAATGCCACATATGATTGTTGGACCAGCCTGATCTGCACCTCCACCTCTCCTACCAGTTTCAATGTGCTTTATTCTTTACTTTTCTAGTTGTAGGACTTTCATTTAGCCAAATTTCAGGGGGTTCTGAATGTTGGTTGTTCTGTATTTTAGTTGTAATTTTGATATGGTTGTGGGAGGCCATGCATACCAGTACCTACCTATACCACCATTTTGTTTTCCTTTATTTTCTTACTAGAGGCCCAGTGCACAAAATGTGTGCACTTGGGGGAGGGTCCCTCAGCCCAGCCTATGCCCTCTCTCAGTCCAGGAGCCCTCAGATGATGTCCGACTGATGGCTTAGGACTACTCCCCATGGGGAACGTGCCTAAGCCATCAGTTGGATATCCTTAGTGCTGCCGTGGAAGCAGGAGAGGCTCCCACCAATGCCACTGCACTCTCAAGGCATGACCCTGGCTTCTGGTTTTACATTACTCCCCCTGTGGGAGCGCATTGACCACCAGGAGGTATCTTCTGCATTGAGTGTCTGCCCCCTGTTGGTCAGTGTGCATCATAGTGACCAATCATTCTGCCATTGGGGCAAAACCGGCTTTCTGACATCTCCCGAGGGGTCCCAGATTGTGAGAGGGTGCAGGCCAGGCTGAGGGACTCCAATGGTGCACAATCGGGGCTGGGGAGGGGAGGCACATGGGAGGTTGGCCAGCCAGGATGGGACTGTGGGAGGGCTCCTGGGTGTGTCCAGTCAGTCTTGCTCAGTCCATATTGGCTGGACCCCAGCAGCAAGCTAACCAACTGGTTTGAGCATCTGCCCCGTGGTGGTCAGTACCCGTTATAGTGACTGGTCGACTGTCTGCCACCTTGTGGTCAGTGAAGGTCATAGTAAGCAGTTGAGCAGACTTAGCATATCATTAGCATATTATGCTTTGATTGGTTGAATGGCTGACTGGACAACTGTACACTTAGCATATTAGGCTTTTATTATATAAGATTATATTTTAATTGGCTTTCAAACATTTCCACCAAAATGAAGGATGTAGGTGTTAAAAAAAGAGACATTAAAAGTTAAAATAAACTTGGACTAAAAGAATACACAAAATTTATTGAAAATATGAAAACTAATTTAAATTATGTACATTAAAATAAGTTGAAATTCTAAGTAATATTTCAAATCAATTATGAACAATCCTAGAAGTTGAAGTGAGGTTGGTAAGAGCAATGTTATCCTCAAATCTAATCATGCCATTTTCTTCCCTAGACCAGAGATACAAATAATAGATTTCAACTCTAATCCACTGGTAATTTCTTCCAAGTACTCTTCATTGAAACTATTCCCAGTCCTCTGCAATCTGAAGGTAAGTGTGGTGGGATTGATGAACACTTTGCTGTGGGTGTGGGCCAGAAAGGCCTCTATACCCAATCAAGCATTTGTCATTCATCCTTTACCAAAAGTGTAATAGAAGAGCCAAGAGGAGAGAGCCAGTCACCTCACAAAATCTATAATGCAGAAAACATTAAAGACTTTTTTCTCCTTCATAGGATGCTGATTCCTGAAAAGCTAAACTTGATTCGGGGATAATATTAGTTCTTTTCAAATACATTGAATATCTACTAGGAACTATTATTTGGGAGAAACACAAAGATGAGTAAAATGCTCTCTGATCCTGAGGAGTTTACCAGTGGTGGAGACTATCAATAACCAGATAATCACAATGATGCTGGGGGCTTGACACAACACATGCATACTTCTTGCTCACTTCATTGCTCCAGATCTCCAGAATCTGAGGGCCTTTCTGCTCCGCTCTATGTAGCTTCCACATTCAGAAAAAAAAAAAAAATCAAAAGTATCAACTCCAGAGACATGGTAAAAGACCAAAATGACTGTTAACATTTTTGCCCAGAATTGGCAGACTGTCGCTTCTGCTCTCACTTTCCTGGCCAAAACAACAACACACAGACGCACTTAGATGTTAATGTAGCAAAGCAATGCACTCGTCCCACACGAAGATGAAGTCACATCCAACAATAATTCTATATGTACGAGTATATTCCATATGTACATATGGAACTAGGAGGATCAAGCCATACACAGTTACTGAGGACAATATTAAAGTACTACAATGAAATCAATCATTATAAACATCTAGTTGATTGCTTTATGTTTCATTTTCCATTCAATAGCAAGTGTTATAATGAAGATCCCTGTTGCATGTTTCTTTATGGACTGTTTTAAAATTTTACTACATTCTATACTCAGAGATAGAATTTTGTAGTCTGATTTTGATCAAGTAATCTTATTTCAAACTCTGAATTAACAAGGCATAATGCTTCCCCTTCCCCACATTTTTCTGTTGGCTTTTCCCAACTTTCTGAAATTTGATAATGTAACAGTGTGACGTGCTGTTACATTTTTAAACTGTCTGTTCCTAACATTGTCAGTTTTTCTATGGTTTCCTTGTCCTTTTTCTGCTAGTTATCAAAAGTTCTAGTCCATTATATATGTTCAACATTGTCACATTTAGACACTATAGTTATTTTCTTCAAATGTCATCTGTTAACTTTGTCATCCGTAACCATATATTTTACCTCACTCTCACTTCCAGTCAGCCACTGAGTATCGTACGATGCCTCTCAAATCTTTCTGCTTCCATCCATCCCCTCTGCCTACATATTAATTTAGTTGAGTATCATTCATTGCTGGACTACTGTGGTAATATTTTACGTTTACCCAATAATATATCCTTGATGTGTTTTTCATAATACATTCAGAATAATGGTCTTGTAATAAATAATAATAATAATAATAATAATAATAATAATAATAATATGTATTATTATTGGTGTATATATATACAGTGTGCTCCTCTTATTTTTTTAATAATATCTTTGAATTACTTGAACATAGAATTGATTTAACCTGATTTTAATATCTGACTGCCTTCCTTTCTGATTTAGTATACTTTAAACTTTGCAAAGACAAAACTTATGTTTGATTGTTCACCTGTGACCCCCAAACAAACATTAGGCCTACCCATAGTAAGCACTCAAGAAAGTACTATGGGGAAAAAAAGGAAGGAAGGATAAAAGGAAGAATGTATTTAATCAAAACCATTTTTTAAAGTTATAGATGTGCTTTGAAAAATTCCATGAATGTGTTTCATCATGGGAAAGAGGTATTTTTAAATAATAACAAAATGGGTAGCTTACACAAAGAAAGAAAGTGGGTGGGTATCAGGGTAAGAGCAGGTGAAGAGCCTACTATCTAAACAGACTTTCTACAGGACAGTGCAGACCAGAGTCTGGTAGAGGCAGGGATTGTGTCTTTCATGTTCTGTTTGACCTAGTTAACAGACATCTGTCAAGTGTAAGCTGGTTGAAGGACATCAGCATATGCCATTTTTAAATTAGGCATAGACTGCCAGGATCAGTCCTGGCTACTTGTCCTTGCCAACATTTTGTGAAGCACATATCAGTTTCTGTTTAGAGTTGCCAGTCTCCAGCCTGTTGTGAGACTGAACAGATTCCAACTGGATTTCTATGCTGCTTTGCTTCCTGTCATATGTCTGGGCTTCTTATCTTCTTTTAACATCTCTACCAACAGCAGAGTGAGAAATAACATGAATAACACTGGCTATGCTGCTCATTCTTTCATAATCTCCTTGTTACTTTAAAAGAACACAAGTGTATTCAAAATGAAATGATATATCTCCAAGATTGATATAAATCTGGTGATGATAGGAAAAGCATTTTATTTTTGAAAATTGGTTCAAAAAGAATAAATATGCAGCGAATGCCAATGAGGGGGAGAAGGAAAAGAAAACTAGATGCGCTGGCCATGTATACAGTAGTTAACAGCATCCTACCAGCCAAGAGTCTTCTACCTTCTCCAGATATAAAATAAAACACTCTTTCCAAAAGAAAAATTTCCAGTCACTTGTTTAGAAATGTGATTTTAAAAATATAATTGACATAAAATGTTAGCCTATCTTTGTTTCTCCCCCTCAAGTTTATTGAGATATAATTGATATATAACATTGTGTAAGTTTGATTTGTAATGATCCTATCTAATAAAAGAGAAACATGGTAATTAGCGTATGACTGCTACCCTTCCCATTGGCTAATCAGGGCAATATGCAAATTAACTGCCAGCCAAGATGGCGGCCGGCAGCCAGGCAGCTGGAAGTGAACATGAGGCTTGCTTGCTTCAGTGACAGAGGAAAACAACATTCCCCGCCTGCCTTGCCGGACTCTGAGCTTGCAGTTTGAAACATTGTAACAAATATAGAAGCTAAACAAAACCCCAGAAACCTGCTTTCAGCTGGCCAGGATCTCAGAGCTGGAGTTGTACATTGTTTCGATTATAGAACCCAAACAAACCAGATACCTGCTTTCAGCAGCAGAGGCCTCAGAGCTGGAGCCAGAGTTAAAGCTGGCCCAGAATAAAAAAGAAAAAAGAAAAAAAGGAGCAGTTGGGAGCTTCAGTCACCCGCCAGCCTGAAAACAGCCCTCAGCCCCTCACCCAGACTGGCCAGGCACCCCAGTGGGGACCCCCACCCTGAAGGGTGTGTGACCAGCTGCAAACAGCCATTATCCCCTCACCCAGGCTGGTCAGGCACCCCAGTGGGGACCCCCACCCTGATCCAAGACACCCTTCAGGGCAAACCAGCCAGCCCGCCCGTGCACCAGGCCTCTATCCTATATAGAAAAAGGGTAATATGCCTCCCAGCACTGGGATCAGCAGAACCACGAGGCCTCCCAGCACCGGGATCAGCAGAGTCGAGAGGCCTCCCAGCACTGGGATAAGCATGAAAGGGGGCAGTGCCCAAACCCCCTGATCTCCCTGCGGCTCTGTATGTGACAGGGGTCGGGGCCACAACCTCCCTATCCGCCTGCTCTGTTCGTGACAGGGGAAGGTGCCCCAACCTCCTGAACAGCCCTGCTCTGTGCCTGATGGGGGAACTCCCCAACCCCCTGATCGCCCTGCGACTCTGTGTGTGACAGAGCGTGGTGCCCCAACCCCCTGATCGGCCCTGCTCTGTGTGTGACAGGGGCTAGCTCCCCAACCCCCTGATGGGCCCTGCTCTGGGTGTGACAGGGTACGGAGCCCCAACCCCCCTGATGGGCCCTGCTCTGTGCATGACAGGGGGCAGTGCCCCAAAACCCTGATTGGCCCTGCTCTTTGCGTGACAGTGGGTGGCGCCGCAACCTCCCCATCGACCCTCCTTGAGTGAGACAGGGGGCAGTGCCCCAACCCCCCAATCGGCCCTACCCTGAGCGTGACTGAGGGTGGCATCGCAACCTCCCAATCCACCCTGCTCTGTGCATGACAGGGGGCAGTGCCCCAACTCCCCAATTGGCCCTGCTCTGAGCCTGACCAGGGGCTGCACCTAGGGATTGGGCCTGCCCTCTGCCACCTGGGAGCAGGCCTAAGCCAGCAGGGTGTTATCTCCCAAGGGGTCCCAGACTGTGAGAGGGCACAGGTCGGGCTGAGGGACCACCTCTTCCCCGCCCTGAGTGCACAAATTTTGTGCACCAGGCCTCTAGTTTAAGGTATAAAAGGTAATGATTTATGTATATATTGCTAAATGATTACCCCAGTAAGGTTAGACATCCAGCACTTTACATGGTTATAAGTACTTTTTGTGTTTGTGGTGAAATCTTTTAAAATCTTCTCTCTTAACAACTTTAAAATATATGACTATTAATTACAGTCATCATGTTACACATCACTTTCCAAGAAACTATTTATTTTATAACTTGAAGTTTGTACACTTAAATTTATTTTTCACATATTCTTCCTCCTTTCTTTTCTTTCTTTCTTTTTTTGTTTGTTTCTAGGGGTACTTTTTAGAACACCATTAGGAGGTCTTGCTAGTTATGTGTAAAATTTTCAGTCTTTATAAAAAGTAATTTATTTAAAATTAATTTTTGAGATAGTTGTGCTTATTCTGTTGGGCAGTGCTTTAATGATGCAAATCAGAACCACTAGAATAAAACCAACTGAAGGCAAATCCATTGCAGATGATTAGTTTAATTTAAGGTTAAAAAGCTCATGATTATCTTGATAGATCAGGAAGAACTTTATTCTACTCAACATCCATTCTTGATTAAATCTGAGTATAGCTATAATTCAATGCATTCTATATCATAATAATGTGTAAATATTCAACTAATAGACAATATAAAGTTTGGAAGAGAAAGTATTACTCTCTAGTACCCGAGCAAATCCAATTACAAACTACTGAGAAATAGAAATAAAAATTTTTATTTTTGTAGAAGTGTTTTCATATAAATTATAAAAGAAATAATTGAAGCATATTAAAATAAACTAGTGCATGGGGGTTGTCCTTCAGCCCTGCCTGCACACTCTCCAATCTGGGACCTCTCGGGGGATGTCCTATAGGATCAGGCCTAAACTGGCAGTCAGACATCCCTCTCGCAATCTGGGACTGCTGTCTCCTAACTGCTCACCTGCCTACCTGCCTGCCTGATTGCCCTAACCACTCTTCCTGCCAGCCTGTTCATCCCTAGCTCCTCCCGCCCCTTGCTGGCCTGAATACCCTGAACTGCACTCCCCTCCTGGCTTGATTGCCCCTAACCGCCTCTGCCTTGACCCCGCCACCATGGCTTTGTCTGGAAGGATGTCCGGAAGGTCTCCTGGTCTAATTAGCATGTTAACCTTTTATTAGTATAGATGGGAATAGAGAAAAATCACAATCCCCCACTCTGTTCACTTATTGATTTTGTTCTAAAACCTAGAGGCAAATATATGTATCTGTATGTGGTGTGTATGTGTGTGTGTGTGTGTGTGTGTGTGTGTGTGTGTGTGTGTGTGTAGATTTTTGACCAATCTTTGCCAAAAGTGATATAGTCAGATATTTTGAGGATTTTTAGATTCAGGTTTTTGTTGTTGTTGTTGTTGTTTACCAGCGACCTAAATTGCTACCATGGCCCTTTTGGGGTACAGATATGTGAAGACGAGGTGATACATATCATCCTGCCCACCCACCCTCTTCTTCTTCTTCTTCTTTTTTTTTTTTTTTTTTTTTTACTTTGAATGCAGTGATCATCAGGAACATCTTAAATTCATTTTCCTGAGCCTTTAATCCCAATGTGTCAGGGTCTGTCAAGTATATCAACCAGCTTCATGGCGATAAATTGATTTTATTGGACTCTTTCTGTCTTGAAAGAAGTTGAAACATTTTGCATTTACCCAGATTATCATTCATCCTAGAAATGAATTTCCCTTTACTGTTTTCATTGTTTTCAGCAATGACACTCTCTGAAGATGAGGTCATGGGATTACACATAACATAGCCTCAGACCAAGGGAATAACTTCACAGTGAAGGAAAGGCAATGAAGGCGACATGATCCTGGGGATAAACTATTTCTGTCTATATCAGTGATGGCGAACCTTTTGAGCTCGGCGTGTCAGCATTTTGAAAAACCCTAACTTAACTCTGGTGCCATGTCACATATAGAAATTTTTTGATATTTGCAACCATAGTAAAACAAAGACTTATATTTTTGATATTTATTTTATATATTTAAATGCCATTTAACAAAGAAAAATCAACCAAAAAAATGAGTTCGTGTGTCACCTCTGACACGTGTGTCATAGGTTCACCATCACTGGTCTATATCATCGATCAGCTGCTAATGAATCTTTGAGGTGGAATTTTAAAGGCTCAGAGAAAGCAGCATGTTGATAGGTATACAATCTGGAGATGGGTACCCTGGCATATATGTTAAACCAATAACTATTCATACTGCAACATTTTTGTTTCAAGTCACTAAAATAGACAAGCCTGGGAACAAAAAAGGATAAATAAGAATGTCCTTCTCTTCCTCATTTCCATTAATCCATTTGGGAAACCTGGATTTTCCTCTATGTAATTTAGACTTCATGGAATGAAAGAACATGCTTCTCAGAGGTAGACTGCTCTCACCTGGAAGTGTGAGTACAGACTGAGTCTCCAAACTGGGGACTCAATGGGGAACAAGATAAAACAAGGGATGGCATAACATATATTCCTGAAGCTCCACAACCCACCGTGGTTTATGGGTAATTAGAATAGATTTTTCCAAGCACGTGAGTAGCTTCCCATCTTAAAAGCATGTTTCTGCTACTCTTTTTGAGAGCTTTCTTTGAGCTGAGAGGTTGTTTAGCAGCAAGCAGGTACTGGCCAAGCGTTGGGGGATTTAGCTCCCCAGCAACACTAGAGAGCTCCAGCCTAGTCCCCACAACACTCATCTGCACATTATGCACTGTTATCTTCTCTCCCTTCTTGGTCTCACTCTTTCTATTTCCTCAAAAGTGCCTTCTGGGATCACCTCCCAAATAAAGTATCTGTGCTGACCTCTGTATCTCAGTGACTTTCTTTTAGGGAATACCTGTAAAAATAAAAATTGGTAATAATAATTAGCTTTGCTTTAATGAATGTCTAGGGTCCCTTTAAAAGTTGATGCATCTACTCCTACTTCTATTTAGGTTGGTTTCCAAAAACTCACAGCTGTGCCTTCTCTGGAGCTTTTCCACTCTTTTCCTTCAACATTTGGGAGGGAGCTACCTTGCACTCACCCTAGACCTCAGCAAAAGACCTGGCTTAAGAAGTCCATCAAGGAAAACTAAGATGGCAGCATAGGTAAACACTGGAAATTGCTGCCTCGCACAACCACTTCAAAAATACAACTAAAATACAAAACAGACATCACCCAGAACCACAGGAAGGGTGGCTGAATGGAAATTCTACAACTAGAAGGAAAGAGAAAAGCACACTGAGACTCAGAGGAGGTGCAGAAGTAAAGTGCAGAGGTACAGAGGCGCAAGCGGAAATGGCTGGCAGCTGAACACGAGGTGCACATGGAAAGGGCTGGCAACTGAGGACACAGTTGTCTTTTTCAATCAGGAGGGAGACACAAGCTCCCAACTGCTCTGAACTCCAGTTCCGGGTGAGTCTCTGGGGACCCAGACTCATATGGGGAGAAACTGGACTGTCTGGCAGCAGGCGGAACTCGAGGGTGGCTTTCTCTCAGAGGTGCTTGCAATGATTACCAGGACACTGAGACCTGGGGCCTCTTAGGGTAGGACTGAGGATCAGCCATAGCTATTTGCTCCACTCTGTTGATTCCCTGAGACCCCGCTCCACCCAAGCTGTGTGCAGAGGCTTTTGCATATGAATGGCCTGGCCCTTTGCAATCTAAAATTACCTAACAAACTTCAGCTGGGTCAGAGAGACTCAGAACATCCAAAAGAAGGCCTAAGGCCCCACAGCAGCTTGCATTGCTTCACAGCTGGGCCTCATCTGGGCACCTCCAAAATCCAAACAAGGAAGAGGAACCTGCAGATCTCTCTGTAGCTCCTGCTGGGTAGCCTCAATCAGAGGCTAAATTAGTACCTCCTTAGAGATCCAAGAGCCAGTGTACCCAGTGGTCAGAGTGGGACCATCCCGATTACAACTCCTCAGATTCATAAGGGACACATTCAGGGGGCAGACTCTGAGCACCAAAGCCCCATTGAAGCAGGTCTTGCCCCTAAGGGTGTCTCCAGCACAGAAGTTCTCTCATTGTAGACACAGCTGATTCTCACAGACAATTGGCCTGGAGGTCCATTCCTCCCAGTGATACCTACAACAATCAAGGCTTAACTACAACAAGACTGTGCACAAAGCCCAAAAAGGGGTGCACCAAGAGTGTCCACCTCAGGTAATTGGGGAGGCTGAGCCACTGGGCCCTATAGGACACCTAGCACAGAAAGCCACTCTACCAACACAGGGAAGCATAAAAAAATGCAGAGACAAAGAAACAGGTCACAAATGACAGAAATGGAGGAAAGCAAACTACTGGATATAGAGTTCAAAACCACGGTCATAAGGTTTTTCAAGAATTTTCTAGAAACCACCAATAAATTTAGTGAGACCCTCAATAAATCTAGTGAGACCCTCAAGGTTATGAAAAAAGACCAACTAGAAATTAAGCATACCCTCACTGAAATAAAGAATATCATACAGAGTTCCAACTGCAGACTAGAGGATCCCAAAAATCAAGTCAAAGAATTGAAACATGAAGAAGCAAAAAACACTCAACCGGAAAAACAAAAAGGAAAAAGAATCCAAAGCTATGAAGATAGTGTAAGGATCCTCTGGAACAACTTCAAGCATACCAACATCCGAATTATACGGATGCCAGAAGAAGAGAGAGAGCAAGATATTGAAAACCTATTTGAAGAAATAATGACAGAAAACTTCCCCTACCTGGTGAAATAAATAGACTTAGGGGTCCAGGAATCACAGAGAACCCCAAACAAAAGGAATCCAAAGAGGACCACACCAAGACACATCATAATTAAAATGCCAATAGCAAAAGACAAAGAGAGAATCTTAAAAGCAGCAAGAGCCAGAACCGATTTAGCTCAGTGGATAAAGCTTCGGCCTGCGGACTCAAGGGTCCCGGGTTCGATTCTGGTCAAGGGCATGTACCTTTGTTGCAGGCACATCCCCAGTGGGGGGCGTGCAGGAGGCAGCTGATCCATGTTTCTCTCTCATGGATGTTTCTGGCTCTCTATCCCTCTCCCTTCCTCTCTTAAGAAATCAATAAAATATATTAAAAAAAAAAGCAGCAAGAGATAAAAATTCAATTACCTACAAGGGAGTACCCATACGACTGTCAGCTGATTTCTCAGCAGAAACTATGCAGGCCAGAAGGGAGTGGAAAGAAATATTAAAAGTGACGAATAGCAAGAACCTACAACCAAGATTACTTTACCCAGCAAAGCTATCATTCAGAATTGAAGGTCAGATAAAGAGCTTCACAGATAAGAAAAAGTTAAAGGAATTCATCACCACCAAACCAGGATTATATGAAATGCTGAAAGGTATCCTTTAAGAAGAGGAAGAAGAAGAAAAAGGTAAAGATACAAATTATGAACAACAAATACACATCTATCAATAATTGAATCTAAAAATCAAATGAATAAATAATCTGATGAACAGAATAAACTGTTGAGCATAATAGAATCAGGGAAATAGAAAGGGAGTGGACTGACTATTCTTGCGGGGGGAAAAGGGTGTGGGTGTTTGGGGAGAGACTAAATAAAAATCGTACACCTATAGACGAGGACAGTGGTGGGGGGGAGGGCAGAGGGTGTGGTGGGAACTGAGTGGAGGGAAGGTATGGGGGAAAAAGAGGAACAACTGTAATAATCTGAACAATAAAGATTTAATAAAATTTTTAAAAAAGACCTGGCTTCAAGGTAAGACAAACTCCATTGTGTGATTTGTGTTCTAGAGCCTCTTTGTGGTATCAGACTGAAGTGAATCTCCAGTGGAGACAAACTTTCTTGCTTGCTTAGCATGTCTCCTGCTATCTCCTCCCTCTCCTCAGGGCACTCCTTCAAAAAACCACTTAAGTAGATGAAAAACAAATATTTCTGTCACAGGTTTTGCATCTGGAGAAGCTGACCTAAAACACATGACATTTCAGTGGCAAAAGCCCTTATGTGTGTTGAACTCCAAGTACTGGACAGAAACTCCCTGGGTAGGAAAAAGGAAAAGAGCTCAGAGGGGATCAAGGGCAGTCAGAAATTGGTTGTCCTGTGAGAAGGGGGTTATGTCTTCTATTTCACATGTTAAACCCTTAAGGAGGGGAGCAGAAACCTAATCTCCAGAGGGATTTGAAAGTTTCAAAAGCAGAGGATTATGTGTATGTTTATAAAGGTTCAAGGCTGCAGTAAGAAATGGCTGTGCAGCGCTAGTGCATGACATTGGGTAGCTTTATAGAGTTTCTGGGATGCATATCCTTTAAAAGGATTATTTCTCTGCATCCATGGGCAACCTGTAAGAAGTGTTGATCTTAGTTAGCCTTGAGGAATTCTGTGATCACAGCATGGATTAGAAAGTACAGAATGTTTCCTGTGTACATAACAGTACAAAACACAACACAGAGAACTGCTAGAGCTACAGACACCTGATGAAAGATAACAAAGGACTTTCATTTTATGTGAAATGAAAACTAAAGACCAGCAAAAGTAACTGAGGTCCTCTTAACAGATGACAGCTGAGGATCATGCCACTTTTCCCTGCAAATGTAACTGGCCTGTTAAAACACCCACCTTAATTGGAGAAAAGTAAAAAATGTTATAATATTTATGAATCTATAAAATAGGGTTATTATGCAAACCTTTTTTTAAATCAAATATTTGCCATGATCATGAGGTATATTTTTCTAATATTCTAATTTATGTTGTAAATACACACCAGATTAAAATGTAAATGAAAATAAAACTGAACTGAAGAAAAGTACAACATTTATTGTTATAAAGCAGATGATGGCAAGTGATAGCAAACACACAGAAAAAGTGATATCAACACTTTGGGCAGTATTTATAGTAATCATTTCCAATACACATGCTTTAAATGGTCACATAGCTATATTTCTGAAAAACTAATGTCATTTAAAGTCTGATAAACAAAACTTCTTTTTAAGGAGAAAATGTGATATTATCCTAACTAATAAAAGACAAAAAGGGTAATTGACCATACCTTTGCTACATTTCCCATTGGCCAATCAGGGTGATATGCAAATTAACCACCAACCAAGATGGCAGACGGCAGCCACACAGCTGAAGCAAGCTGGAGGAAACCAAGGTTCCCCGCCTGCTGCCGCCCGGCTCTGAGCTCCGAAAGCAACAAAGTTTCAATTATAGAAGCTAAACAAACCCCAGATACCTGCTTTAAGCAGGCCATGGCCTCAGAGCTGGAGCTGGCTCTTAGCTACAGTGACAGCAATGAAGTTTCAGTTATAGAAGGGAAATAAATCTCAGAATAAAAAAAAACATAAAAAAGGAGAGGCTGGGATTTTCAGTCTCCGGCCAGCCTGAAAATGGCCCTCAGCCCCTCACCCAGGCTGGAAAGGCACCCCATTGGGGACCCCCACCCTAAAGGGGGTGTGGCCAATCTCCAAACAGCCATCAGCCCCTCATCCAGGCTGGCCAGGTACCCCAGTGGGGACCCCCACCCTGAAGGGGATGTGACTAGCTGCAAATAGCCATCAGCCCCTCACCCAGGCTGGCCAAGCACCCAAGCGGTACCCCCACCCTGATCCAAGACACCCTTCAGGGCAAACCAGCTGGCCTCCACCCATGCACCAGGCCTCTATTCTATATAATAAAAGGGTAATATGCAAACTGACCCTAACAGCAGAAGGACTGGGAATGACTGGTCACTATGACACACACTGACCACCAGAGGGCAGACCTCAATGCAGGAGATGCCCCCTGGTGGTCAGTGCTCTCCCACAGAGAAAGCTCTGCTCAGCCACAAGCCAGGCTGACGGCTGCCAGTACAGAGCTGGTGGTGGAAGCCTCTCTTGCCTCCTCAGCAGCTCTAATGATGTCCAACTGCAGCTTAGGTCTGCTCCTCGCTGGCAAGTGGACATTCCCCGAGAGTTCCTGGGCTGCCAGAGGGATGTCTGATTGCCAGCTTAGACCCAATCCCCTGGGGAATGGGCCTAAGCCAGCAGGTGGTCATCCCCCGAGGGGTCCCAGACTGCAAAAGGGCACAAGCCAGGCTGAGCCCCCCCCCCCCCCCGAGTGCACAAATTTTTGTTCATTGGGCCTCTAGTCCTATCTAATACAAAGGTAATATGCAAATTGACCATCACTCCAACACACAAGATGGCCACCCCCATGTGGACACAAGGTGGCTGGCAGGGGAGGGCAGTTGTGGGTGATCAGGCCAGCAGGGGAGGTAAATTGGGGGGAACCAGGCCTGCAGGGGAGGGCAGTTGGGGGGAAGCAGGCTGGCAGGGGAGGGTCGTTGTGAGGGATCAGGCCAGCAGGGGAGGGCACTTGGGGGAGACCAAGCCTGCAGGGGAGGGCAGTTAGGGGTGACCAGGCCTGCAGGAGAGGGCAGTTAGAGGCAACCAGGCTGGCAAGGGAGGGCAGTTAGGGGGACGGGGCCTGCAGGGGAGGGCAATTGGGGGAGACCAGATCTGCAGGGGAGGGCAGTTAGGGGCAATTGGGCTGGCAAGGGAGCAGTTAGAAGTCGATAGCTGGCAGGGGAGTGGTTAGGTATCAATCAGGCTGGAAGGCAGAAGCAGTTAGGGCCAATCAGGCAGGCAGGCAGGTGAGTGGTTGGGAGCCAGCAGTCCTAGATTGTGAGCAGGATGTCCAACTGCCCATTTATGCCCTATTCCACAGGGCATAAACAGGCAATCAGACATACCTCGAGTGGTCCCAGATTGGAAAGGGTGCAGGCTGGGCTGAGGGACACACCCCTCCTGTGCACAAATTTCATGCACCAGGCCTCTAGTACTGTATTGTGATTTACTATTTTAAATTTTGTTTTTCAGTATTAGCTGGTTGAATTTTAACTATATTAATAGATGAGACATCAGGCAGTTATTTAACTTTTTCTAGCAGAGGAACTGGGACTTGATTGAGGCCAGGAGAATTATACATGTTAAACTGCTGTTTTGTCATATGACCCTGTGTTAGTACTAAATAACTTGGGAAAATTATAGAGTATAACATGAGTCGTCCTGAAATAATTTAGTCAGAATTTACTAAAGAGTAGATTATAATCACTAACACAAAATAATTACATTTTGTTTTCCTTTGTGATTAAAAGTTTTGTGACTTTGAATATAGCTCAAAGGAAAATTTGCTTTTCTAAATTAAGGCTATTTTTACTTTAACTTTTTATTATAAAAGGCCACAATTATAAAAACACATATGCATTCTTATTATAATAGGCCACAAAAAAACACATTAAAAAAACACATTTTAAACCACATACCAAATAAGAACCTAAAAAATATAGTAATCACGCTTTAGCAAAAAGCAAAAGTGTGCTGGTCTATCGTTTCAGAATCCGCATTCTTCCCCTTCTGATAAGTGGAAGGGCACACACCCCTCGCCTGTCTTCAGGAACACTTCCCACTCCGCAATTTCTCAGGGGTCTTCTCTGCAAGTTTCTGGGACCATGAGTTCTCTGTTTAGCCAGGAGAACAGGACCAGAGCAGCCAGGTGAGTGCAGGTGACTTTCTCTCCATCTCATGCTTCTATTCCATGTTTGTATTACCAAAGAGAAGAGAAAGGAGCAAAACAGGAGTTAAAGAACTCTGTTCCACTCATTCCTAGAGACATTATGCCATCTTCCCCAAGCTCTGTTAAGCCTAAAGCATAAATAGGTGAGGAAAATGAGAACCAAAAGAGATAGACAATATGGAAAATGAACAGTATAAAATTCAAGGCAAAGTGTATTAAATAGCACATTTTATATTGATAAGAGTTATGATCAATAGTGAAATCATAGTCCAGTCCATGAACTTTAATGGACCAATGAACATAGCACTGAAATACATTGAGCCTAAACTCTTAGAAGTATGAGTAGAAATTGACAGAAATTCAATTACAGTGGAAGACTTAAGCATACTTGTCTCAACATATGTAAGATCAAGAAGGCAAACTTAATAAAGCAAAAGAGATTCAAACTGTAAAAAAAAGAAAGAAAAAAAGAAAAAGAAACAGATCAAGTTCTTTGTTTACACAAAGAAAAAAAATTGAGGTTATTTTTATACAAAAGGGACTTTTGTATTTCATTAAGCCTAACCACTTTATTTTAAAGATCAGGATTCAGAAAGCCTAAGGTTGAAATTGCTCATTTGTTTCTATAACTAGGATATAGTAAATTTAGAACTCTACAGTCATTTCAATGATCTATTCTAGGCTAAGAAGAGAACTAGTGAGAATCTAAGATTTTTGTATGATTTGGACTTTGAAGTATCGGTTTTCTAGTTGATGTTTCTTAAGTAGTTATTACCTATTAAACAGTTAATAGTTAAATAGTTTTGGGTTTTTTTTACCTTTAATCAGATTGGATTACTATTAGTATATACAATATCTCAAAATTGCCACATAATAAACCCTGACTATGGACACAATGAACTCAAATTGATAAGACTCATAGAGAACAAGAATTAAACAATGTGATAAAACTTCCAGAATGATTAGCATTGTACAGAATTCTTTATAGTGGATTTATATTGTAACACTCTTGTTAGAAACTATACCTAAAAACATTTCTAAGCAGTGTCACTTTATTATAAACTACATGAGCTTTACTCTGTGACATTTAGAACAATTTCCAGAAGTAGCTCTTCAAACAACTTCTAATTTTAAAGGTTGATTTTCTATCTGAAATTATTTGACTCTATATGGGAAATAACTGATATATGCTTTTTTAACTGCAGTTATTTTAAGTACAATTTGTAAGATGCTTTTTGAATTATTGCTCATGGTATATTTTTCTTACCTGATACTATTAGATTAAGTGATAATTTTACCCATTTTTAATTACCACATTTAGTTTGTTTTAAATAATAAAGGCATTGAGTCCTGTGGACATGAGGTATAAATATAATAACACAAATTGATATCATATATCATAATCAGAACTCGGTGGAATAAAAAAAGTAGTTTGACTTATATTTTGTGCTTCAAAAAACCATAGAGCAAGGAGTATTAAAAAAGAAAGCAATATGTTATCCTACACTGCTTGAAAGTTTTGAAGTTTTGTAAATATTAAAGGTTTAGAACTGAAATTCATGAATTTGCCATATAGCAATTTCTCTGTGTGACAGAAACACAATGTTTGATGGACTGCTTAAATCACTTCATTCACCACTGAACTGAAACTAAAAAGAAACATCTGTACAATACAAAGTGACATGATTCAAACATTTCAAGAATAGAAATGAAGATGAAATGGATGATTCATCATATTATAACCGAAAGTGGATTTATCTCTACAATATAATTATCTAAATTGATGTTAGTTAAAAATGAGGCCTAAATTTCCCAATCATATTAAATTACTACTAGTTAATTATGGGAAAGTGCCAAGAAATTTTAACCCCAACCAACATGACTGCACCTGCAGCTATGCTTATATAAATTCATGCATTTGAAATATCAGCTTGCAGAGTTCTATTCTCTAGAAAATAAATAATACAATAAAATTAGTATTTGAATGTGAGTATTCTAGTGTCTTGAAGTAGGTTTTATTTCTTTATTCCACAATTTATTTTTTGTTTTCTTATGCTATTATATTTATTGGTATCAGTGCTTTACACAAGTAAAAGTTCTAAAAAAAAAATGATTAGGTTAAGACTATTATACGATTGTAGTATTTTAGCAAAAAATAAATAAAATTCTTTTGCATTTAAAGTAAGTTTTATTTGTCCTTTTTGTTATGATTTCTTCTTTTTCAAACCTTTCATTTTGAGATAATTTCAGACAAAGGAAAGTTGCCAAAAACAAAACAAAACAAAACAAAACAAAGAATTTTAAAAGAACTTCATAAAAACTCCCCAAATATTAATTTCATTACATTCCATTTATCATTTTCTCTCTACATAGAAGTATGTTATTATTTGATCAGCTGTCCGAGAGTAGGTTGATACCTCCATTCCCCAAAATAATTTGCATTTACTAACACCAATGATATTTTCTTATATCACCACACCTCCATCATCAAAATAAAGAACATCAATACAATACTATTATCTAGACATTGAGACATTATTCAAATGTCACATATTGTTACAATACTGTCATTTTTTGCAAAATGTTGAGTTATTTTTTCTAGTCCAGGATCCAATCCAGTATAACACATTGAATTTAGTTGTCAGATCTCTTTAGTTTTATCTAATCTGGGACAGTTTCTGAGGTTTCCTCAATCTTTCTAAACCTTGACATCTTTGAAAATTACAGGCCAGGTATTTTGTAGAATTTCAGGCTAGTTATTTGTAAAATGTCCCTCAATTTAGCTTTGTCTGATATACACTCATGATTAGTTATATTCTCCTTATGCATTTTTGGCTGAAATATAACAGTTCTGTGCATATCATAGCAGGAAGTAAAGAGAGAAGGTGGGGTTAAATATCCTAGCGTAATCATTATTTTGCTTTTGCTATTATTCTTGTCACAATCATTCTTAGTACAGAATATGTTACTAAGCCATTATATTGTTACTTATTGAGAGTTCAGGATTTTTATATTCTTTGAGAGAGTTGCCACTATATTCACTGTTTTTCCTTTTGGCATTTTATCACTTTTTAATCATTCCAGATACATATTTCATTTTGAAGTTTTTTAGCTATTATTTTTTCTCTCTCTCATTTTTTTATGATTTGTCATTGAACTTTGGCCTAATCAACTTCTCTTGTTTTGTTTTATATCACCTATATATAGAACTACAATGGAAATTTGAAAAAAAAACAACACACATACAAAACAACAACAACAAATTCCTACACAGCTACCACCCAGATTTTACTTTATTTTTTTAAAAGAATCATTAATTGATTTTTCAGAGAGGGAGGAAGGGAGAAGGGTGAAACATCAATGTGAGAGCATAACATCAGTTAGCTGCCTCCTGCACACCTCCTACTGGGGATTAAGCCTACAGCCGGGCATGTGCTCTGACTACGAATCAAACCAACAACCTCTGGGTGCACAGGATGACACCCAACTGGCCAGTGCAGATTTTACTTTCTTTTAATCCCTTCCCATATATTTTCTACGTATGATTTACTTTATAAACATCAATAACTAAAACAAGGCTTCAGTCCCTTATTCATGAGACCAATTTTTGAGAAATAAATTGATTCATAAAACTTAGGAAATATTAGAATAAACCTCAGATAATCTAAAGTCTCAAGAAATATATTATTCCATGAATCTAGCCTTAATAAAATGTATTCTTCCTTGAATGTATGAGTGGTAAAATAATGTATCTCATTGAAGAATTTGTATTGGTAGTAATATATCTCATTAATTAAATCTACAGATCACTGATTTGATTAAAGTGACTTGGATTCAAGAAAGACATTTCTCTTTTGTCCACAACAAATCACGTAGCATCCCTGCTTTAATGTAGTTCATGCTTAAAATGATCACCACCAGCATTTTTAATTAGTTTCTTAGTCTGTAACTGCACACCATGTACACAGTACTGGAGATGACAAATTTGTGACTTTTTTGACTTTGGACTTAAATAATTGATGGGTGACTATCGATTTGTTAAGGATAGTTCTCTTGGTTCTTCCAGTTCATCATTTAAATTCCCTAAAGTCAATGAATATTGATGAATATTTATCATTTTAGTTGGTTTCCATAAAAGAGTCATTTAAGAAAACATTCAATATAAAGTACATAACTTTAGCTTGATAGCTTGTATCTTTTATGTATCATGACATATTTTTCTAAGGGGAAGTTTGTGACTCATCAATAAGATGTTGAGAATAAAAGTGGAACTGCTCTTATGATGCATAATCACAAAAAGTTGTCATGCACTTCCACTCTATAAACGCAACATAGCTTTATATTACAAGTCCATAGGAAATCTACTAGCATCTTCATTAGATAATCTATCTTTTTTTCTTTCTTTCTTTTTCTTTAAATAAATTTGAGTTCCATATACAAGGCACACTATTGTTAATTGTGTCATGGGCTTGAAATAATTGAAAGGGTTTTGTTCCTCACAAAAATGATCTTAAAATGTAGTGCTTCTTACTTTGGTAGGTGATGCTGAATATGTCCCTCCAGATCCCCTTAACCAGCTGGTGCACCTATCTCCCAGCTATTTTGAGTCTTGTGCTCAGCACACAACAACTCCTATCTGCCCACTTCTCCAGAAAATTGCTCGCAAATAGCACGCACCTCATTGTGGGATCTATACCTGCCCCTACTCCCATGTTTTAAGGATAGATGTTGGCCAGTGACTGACTTGTGTAAGGGTTCTAGGCATTTTTTTTTTGCAATGTAGCATTGACTTTTTGGTGCAATTTCTGCTCTACAGATTTTGCATGGGGTCAGGCAAACAAATCTCAAACTGAGATGACATTGTTGCTTAAAATTTATCTTCGGACCTGTATTGCATCACTTTTGTCCCTCCTCTGGGAGCTTTTCTCCAGTAAGCCATTTGAAAAAAATATTCATCTTAGATTCTGCATCTAAGACATTTGACCTAAGACAGTACATACTAGTAGTCATTGTAGAAAGTAATCACTGAGAATTTGATTCTGGATGACAATGAGGATCTCATCACTGGTTGCAAGTGGATTATTGTTAGTACTTGGATTGCCCTAGCAGTGTAATTGCTAAGACCTCATTTATGACACACAGGAATAGGATACTGTAAAGAGGATGCATTAACAATGTAATGACTAAGGTGTTTGAGAGATATGAGAGAGAGAACTATAGTGACAGTAAAATGGAATGGCTGTTGCTAAGTGCCAATAATAAAATAATATGGGAATGTGATTGTCTCAGTTCCATTAATCAACAATTTAAAGAAAATTGTGAAAGTCAGAATGCCTCCTTGGCAGTTTTTAAAGATACCCTTATCTCCTGCAGCTGGAGGATGAAAAGAGCTGGAAAATCAGGCATAAAACACAGCTGTAAAAGTGAAATTCAGAGAAGACTCAATTCTTAACCTAGAAGTATCACCAACTTCAGAATCAATCTTTATGAGAGTAAAGGAGGGAGTGAAGAGATTTGGGATGGACATATAAACACAGATACACCAGTATCTTTGAATGCCTAGGAGCTCCTTGTTAGAATATAATAGCAATACTTTGCTTAAGCATTAGAATGAGGTTAGCTGAAGCAATTTACTGGGGGGACAAATCTTTCTCTCTTTTGGATATGCCATATCTTCTCCCCTTGCCAGCAGACCAATAACTATGGTCAAGTCTCAGCATGACCAAACCGGCATTGGATATTTTATGAGCGATGAGTGAAGTGTGTGTATGTGTACTTTAAAACTGAATAATGGTTTTTGTCAATATCTGAACACTCTCTCCTGACTTGGAATTTAATGCCCTAGAAAGGATCCTTGGAGCTAATTCTGACACACTGGTAGGATGGCTCATGAAAACTCAAAGCACATAGCAATGAACCACATTAAACAAAATGAAGCTTAGAGAAGAGTGGAGGCAGAGAGAGAAGAAGGGAACAGTATCTTAGAGAAGTAAGTATACTAAAATGTAAAACACAGAAACCACCTATAGAGCCTTTTTGTAGTCAAATCTGGTATGAAACTGCATTTACAGTGGCTACAATGACAATCTAGTCGAGAACTAGTGGATCTCAGAGTGAAGCTCAATGGTGGATGTTCTCTGCAGAGTGATGCTAAAGGTAGAAGATACTATTGTAGAACTGGGCTCCCAATTATAACTGGGAATGATATGACTTGGGATAGAAGAAGCCAAGTGGCAGAAGTTCAACTGTAGATGAAAGGTGGACATCATTTTCTTTATGGCTAACAAAGCCAAGTGGATGTCTGACCTATAGGATCGTACATTACATCACCTTAATTTATTAGAGCCATTTTATGGAAAAAAGGTGATTCATTGGTTCCTCCATACATTATGCAGATGGTGCTTTCCTATTATAGCATAGTTAATGGTGTTGCTGGAGCCAGAGCATAAAGATGGTGCCTGCAAAAGTGGTAAATTGTGAAGGAATACATGTTAAAAGGAATGTACTATAGAATTCAATATTTTGACATTTGAATATAAAGGGTAAATAATAATTATAAAGACTTTAAAATTTGGTGTTCATTGTCAAGTACTTTTGATATATTGAAGGGAGAAATTGACCAGCTCAAATTAGTTAATTATTGACCCTTTTAATCATTCTGGACACTGCTCAGATGTCAATTCTCTAGGGAGGTCTTCCTGGACCTACAAAACCGCCAAGAGGATTCATCTCTAAGTTCTTACTCAAGATACCCTGCCATAGGGAACATAGCTAAGTGACACTATCCGGCTTTGACACATCCTACTAATTGTGTGTTCTTGTGAGGATACATTTTCCCTAGACTACTGCTAACCAATGACTAAGCACAGGGCATGAACTAGGACTCAGTTATTCCTGCTTGATGTAGAGTCCCTTAATGGAACACATTAAAACACTTGGCGTGAGACTATAAGGAACTTAAAGAAAATTGTGCAAGAAAGATGATTTTTATGTATTTGTGACTTTATTTTCTTCATTGGAGCAAAGGAAAAAATGCACTTGATCTGAAATTTAATATTTCTTTTAAACTTTATCTGATTCACATATAGAGCCTATCAGGTAAATATGTTTGGACAAACCAGTTAACCTCATGACCCGTTCAGCATGACAGGGGAGCAGGACTAAGAGATGAGTTCTACTCTTCACAGATGTGAAGTCCTGATACATATCAATGACTTCTGTGCATAAATTGAAAATGATAGAAGCAAAGACCTTGTGAGGCTGAGAAAAATATTTATGCAGTTGGCTATGTTAGATTCAAACTGAGCAGGAAAGACAGTTTAAGGATCATATTCATCTCATTTAGTGGAATTGACAGGATTTTGTAGTAGGGCTTTCTATCATATTATAATAGTATTTATATATCTGCAAAAAAAGACACAAAAAGCATTGTTTAAGATTTATTTATGAAAGGTCAAAGCCATAATTTAGCCAAAATTCACTAAATGTATAAAGATAAATGTCTTTCAGAATAAAAAAAAATAATGGATTAAAATAAAAATATTCAATAGTAGATAAAACAGATAAAAGAGAAATGATAACTGAAAGAGCCAAAGAATTTATCTAGAAGGTAGCTCAAAAGAAAAAAAAAAGAAAAGAAAAGAATGGAAGGAAATATTAAGCAACATGGCAGTAGAATGAAAGGTCTGTGGCATGTTTAATCAAAAGTCTAAGAGGCAATAATGAAATGATTGAAAATATAAAAAATGTATTCAATGAGAAAATGGATCAAAATGAATTGAATTGATGAATTCCACTATATACTTAGGTCCAAGGATCCCAAATATACTCTCAGTTATAAATAGAAAGAAATTTGTATTAGGAACCATTTTGTAAAAGTAAAGAACACTGCACTAATGAGACAGTGGGAAAGACAGATAATTTAAGAGGGAAGTGTTCTTGGACTACAAGCTGATGTAGTGACCCAGACATGGAAGCCAGAAAAAAGTGAAGTGTCACCTACAATTTACTATCAGAAATTAACTGTTCATTTATAATTCTATAGCCAGTCCCTGAGCTTCAAGCATAAATGAAAAATTCTATATCCAGAGTCCTTCACTTCCAAGAATATGTGTAAAATAAAGCTATTTCAGCCAAACAAAAATTGAGAGAGTTTATTTTCAATAGATCTTACCAGAAGAATTTAGAAGTATGTATCAAGCATGAGGAAAATAATTCCAGGTAAAAGGAATGATAAGCAAAAAAATCAAGAACAAAAAGTATTAGAAAATAAATGTTAAGAAAGACTAATCAGGCTATCTTTTCAAGGGATATTTAAATTTTTGTGCACTTATTTTAAGATGAGATACTAAAGTGTACACAATATTTACGTACTTGATGTTGAAAGCTCAATTTCTGGAAAAGTTTCTGCTTTCTTTCAACATGCTCAATGATTTCTGCCTATTATTGAGCCGTGTACACCTACCCTAAACTTCCTTTACATTGGTTTATTTTTTTTGTTTTGTGTTGTGTTGCCATATGAGATCAGAGAGTATCAGGATGCTGTAGGACAGAATATTCATTAAAAGTCCTTTAAGCCTGGCCGGTGTGGCTCAGTGGTTAAGCATCAGTCTATGAACCAGGAGGTCATGGATCGATTCCAGGTCAATGCACATACCAGGGTTGTGGGCTTGATCCCCAATAGGGAGCATGCAGGAGGCAGCTGATCAAGGATTCTCTCTCATCATTGATGTTTCTATCTCCCCCTCTCCCTTCCTCTCTGAAATCAATAAAAGTGTATTTAAAAAATACTTTAAGAAAGAAGAGTCAGTATCTGCTTTGAGTGGGGCTAGAAACTTTTCTCATTTACCCCACACAGTGGAACTTCTCGTACAACAATATTTGATAGCCTTTTGTGGTGGTAGTTGTGGTTTTGATGTTTAATTACCTTAAGTCAGATATTATGTAATATTATATGACACTGTTTATTCATTTTCTAAGACATTCAGAACACACTGGGTACTGTTTTATACCTCTTCGTGTCAGGAGTTATCCACTTAATAAAGATAGACATTTTATTATTTATTTTAATAATTCAATGCTGCTATGACAGGAAAGATCAAAAGGCAAAATCAGAAGCTATTTTCTACTGCTATTTATTTTCACTCTCTGCTGTCTAAGTGTCCTTTTTTTAGTTCCTAAACTTAGCCCACATGGCAAATATTTTCATCACCACCACAACAAATCCATAGCATCATGTCTCAGTAACAATGAATAAATTAATAAATAAATCTGCAGTGTAAAATGTTACTCTATTTTATACTTTGAAACTTACATTTTCAGTAATAACTGCACTCTAAAAGAAAGATTGCAGTATGAAGAAGAAAGACAATCATAATTTTTAAAATGTCAGTTTGATTTTTGTGTAACAATTGCTTTCAATGACAGAAAAACTTCTTTATAGAACTCTGAAATTTAGTCAACTTTTTTTTTAAACTTGTGAGAGTATAGGTACATAGAGCAATTCTTTTAGGAACAAGACTAGTTATTTTAAAGAAATAATTTTTCCCTCAAAGTATTTTTTATTTACAATATTATAAAGAGTTTAGGAAGTTGCTCATATCTTTTTTTACTTTATTTTATTTTTAAATAAACTTTTTATTGTTGATAGTATTAAGGTATCTCCCATTCTCCCCCTTTTAATACCAATCCCCCAAGCCCCTACCCACTGCCCATGTCTTCACTACCCTATTGCCTGTGTCCATGGGCTATGCCTAGCCTATCTAATAAAGAAGGGATATGCTAATTAACCCTCATGCCATCACAAAGATGGTGGCACCCACAGCCAATAAGGAGGGAATATGCTAATTGACTGCCACACCCTCAAAGATGGCGACACCCACAGCCACAAGATGGCTGGCAGGGGAGGGCAGTTGGGAGTGACCGGGCCGGCAGGGGAGGGTAGTTGGGAGTGATCGGGCCAGTAGGGGAGCAGTTAGGCATTGATCAGGCTGGCAGGGGAGTGGTTAGGGGATGATCAGGCTGGCAGGCTGAAGCGGTTAGGGGCAATCAGGCAGGTGAGCTATTGGGAACCAGCAGTCCCGGATTGTGAGAGGGATATCTGACTGCCAGTTTAGGCTCGATCTTTGTGGGATCGGGCCTTATCTGGCAGTTGGGCATCCCCTGAGGGTTCCTAGATTAGAGAGGGTGCAGGCTGGGCTGAGAAACACCACGCCCCCATGCACGAATTTCATGCACTGGGCCTCTAGTAAGTATATAAGTTATTTGGTTTATCTCTTCTAGAACCCCCAACCCCAAATCAAGATATATCAGTTTCCATGCTTCCATGCCTCAGGTCTTATTTTGTTGGTCAATTCATGCTTCTCATTAGATTCCACAAATAAGTGAGATCATGTGATATTTGTCTTTCCACTTTGACTTATTTCACTTAGCATAATATTTTCCAGGTCGAACCATGCTGAACCCAAAGGGTAAGAGATCCCTTTTTTTTTACAGCTCCATAGTATTCCATAGAGTAAATTCCCCACAGCTTTTTTACCCATTCATCTACTGATGGGCAGTTGGGCTGTTTCCAAATCTAAGCTATTGTGAATAATACTGCTATGAACATAGGGCTGCACATATTCTTTCTGATTGGAGTTTTGAGGGTTTTTGAATATATTCCCAGAAGTGGAATCACTGTGTCAATTTTTTTTTAATTTTTTGAGGAAACTCCATACTGTTTTCCATGGTGGCTGCACCAGTCTGCATTCCCACCAGCAGTGAACTAGTATTCCCTTTTGTCCACGTCCTTGCCAGCATTTGTTGTTTGTTGATTTTTTTGATGATAGCCATTCTGACATATGTGATGTGACACCTCCTGGTCATTTTAATTTGCATCTTTCTGATTATCAGTGACTTTGAGCATTTTTTTCATATGTCTCAGACATTTGTATGTCCTCTTTGGATAAATGTCTATTCAGGTCTTCTTATTTTTTATTAGATTGCCTTCCTTTTGTTGAGTTGTATTAGTACTATATATATTTGGATATATAGATATATTTGGATATTAACCCCTTGTCAGATGTATCATTGTCAAATATGTTCTCCCATACAGCGGATTCTCTTTTCATTTTGATGGTGGTTTCTTTTTCTGTGCAGAAGCTTTTTATTTTGATGTAGTCCCATTTGTTTATTTTTTTCCTTAATCTCATAATGCTACATGAGATGTCTGAGATTTTATTGCCCATGTTTTCCTCTAAAACTTTTATGATTTCATTCCTTACATATAAGTCTTTTATCCATGAGTTTATTCTTGTGTATGGTGTAATTTGGTGGTCTAATTTAACCTTTTTTCATGTGTCTGTTAAGTTGCACAACACCATTTGTTGAAGAGACTGTTTTATGCCATTGTGTGTTCTTGCCTCCTTTGTCAAATATTAATTAACTGTGATGGTGTTGGTCAATTTCTGGGGTCTTTGTTCTGATCCATTGGTCTATATGCCTGTTCTTGTGCCAGTACCAGGCTGTTTTGGTTACAATGGCTTTGTGGTATAGTTTGATATCTGCTATTGTAACCCCTTACACTTCATTCTTCTTTCACAAGATTGTGGCAGCTATTTGGTGTCTTTTATGATGATTCTTTATAAATTTTTGTAGTATTGGTTCTAGCTCCATGAAGTATGCCTTTAGTATTTTAATAGGGATTATTTTAACTCTATAGATTGCTTCGGGTAGTATAGACATTTTAATTATGTTAATTCTTCCAATCCATGAACATGGTATACATTTCCATTTATTTGTATCTTCCTCTATTTTTTTTTCAATGTCCTATAGTTTTTCAGGTATAGGTCTTTTACTTCATTGGTTAAGTTTATTCCTAGGTATCATATTTTTGTTGTTGTTGTTATAATGGTAAATAAGATTGCTTTTTTAGTTTCTCTTTCTGAGAGTTTATTATTGGTGTATAAAAATGCCATCAATTTCTGGATGTTGATTTTGTATCCTGCTACTTTGCCAAATTCATTTATTAAGTATAGGAGTTTCCTGGTGGAGTCTTTAGGGTTTTCAGTGTACAATATCATGTCATCTGTGAATAATGACAGTTTTACTTCTTCCTTTCAAATTTGGATGCCTTTTATCTCTTCTTCTTGTCTGATTTCTGTGGCTAGGACTTCCAGTACTATGTTGAATAAGAGTGATGAAAGCAGGCTCCTGGACTTGTTCCTGTTCTTAAGGAAAACACTTTTTCCCCCTGTCCATTGAGTATTATGTTGGCTGTTGGTTTGTCATCAATGGCCTTTATTATGTTGAGTTATGCTCTCTCTATTCCCACAATACTAATTTTTATGAAAACAAGGGTGCTGGATTTTGTTGAACACTTTTCTGCCTCTATTGATATGGTAATGTGGTTTTTATCTTTCAACTAGTGGCCCGGTGCACAAAATTCATTCAGGGGGGTGTTCTTCAGCCCATCCTGCACGCTCTCCAATCTGGAACCCCTTGGGGATGTCTGAATTCCAGTTTAGGCTCCACAGGGATCGGACCTAAACTGGCAGTTGAAAATCCCTCTCACAATCTGGGACCACTGGCTCCTAACGGCTCACCTGCCTGCCTGCCTGCCTGATCACCCCTAACCACTCTGCCTGCTGGCCTGATTACCCCAAATTGCCCCCCCTGCCAGCCTTCTTGCTCCCAAATGCCCCCCCTACCAGCCTGCTCATCCCCAACTGCCACCCCTGCCTTCCTTCTCACTCCTAACTGCCTCCCCCCCGCCGGCCAGCTTGCCCCCAATTGCCTCCCCCTACCAGCCTGATCATCCCCAACTGCTGCCCCCACTGGCCTGATCACCCCCAACTGCCCCCCCCTGCCAGCCTGCTCACTCTCAACTGCCCACCACGCCAGCCTGCTTGCCCCCAACTGCCCTCCCCTGCCAGTCTGATCGCTTCCAACTGCCCTCTCCTGTTGACCTAATCACCCCTAACCGCCTCTGCCTCAGCCCTGCCACCATGGCTTTGTCCAGAAGGATGTCCAGAAGGTTTCCCGGCCTAATTAGAATATTATCCTTTTAATAGTATAGATTTGTTTATGTGATGTATCACATTTATTGTACTAGCCTTGTATCCATGGAATAAATCCACATGATCATAGTGTATGATCTTCTTAACATATTGCTATATCTGATTTGCTAATATTTTGTTGAGGATTTTAGCATCTGTGTTCATCAGGAATATTGGCCTGTAGTTTTCTTCCTTTGTAGTATCTTTATCTGGTTTTGCAATTAGGATAATCCTGACTTCATAAAAAGAGATTAGAAG
Organism: Myotis nattereri; assembly: GCF_964212035.1. NCBI lineage: Eukaryota > Metazoa > Chordata > Mammalia > Chiroptera > Vespertilionidae > Myotis > Myotis nattereri. The sequence continues at coordinate 83,789,813 of NC_138077.1, forward strand.
TATTTCTTCCTCTTGAATTTTTTGGAATAGTTTGAGGAGGATAGCTGTTAGTTCTTCTTTGAATGTTTGGTAAAATTCTCCTATAAATCCATCCGGTCCAGGATTTTTGTTTGCTTGAAGTTTTTAAATTACTACTGAATTTCATTGATCGTTATAGGCCTACTCAAGTTTTTTTATTCTTCCTGATTGAGTTTTGAAAGATTGTATGTTTCTCAGGTTCTCCAGTATGTTGGCATATAGTTGTTTGTAGTATTTGCTTACAATCCTTTGTATTAATGTGGTGTCCATTGTTATTTCACCTCTTTCATTTCTGATTTTATATATTTGGTGTCCTCTCTTTGTTTCTTGATGAGTCTGGCTAGGGGTTTGTCAATCTTGTCTATCTTTTCATAGAACCAGCTCTTGGATTTATAGATCTTTTGTAATCTTTTTTTGTCTCTGTCATTTATTTCTTCTTTGATCTTTATTATTTCTTTCCTTCTACTTTCTCTGGGCTTTTCTTGGTGCTCTCTTTCTAATTCATTTAGTTGTATGTTTAGATATATTATTAGTCCTTTTTTAATTTGTTGAGGTAGGCCTGCAGTGCTATGAACTTCCCTTTCAGGACTGCTTTTGCTGTGTTCCATAAGGTTTTGGTGGTTGTGTGTTCATTTTCATTTGTTTCCAGGAAGTTTTTAATTTCTTGCTTAATCTCATTGGTAACCCATTCATTGTTTAAAAACATCCTATTTAGCCTCCTTGTATTTGAGATTTTTAAGTTATTTTTTAATTGTAGTTGATTTCTAACTTCATGCTTTTGTGATCTGAGAAGATGCTTGGTATTATATCAATCTTCTCGAATTTGTATAAACTTGTGTTGTGCCCTAACATGTGGTCAATCTTTGAGAATATTCCATGTGCTCTTGAGAAGAATGTTTATTCTGCTGTTTTGAGGTGAAATGTTCTGTAAATATCAATTAGATCCATCTAATCTAAGGTGTTATTTAAAGCCGGTTTTCTTGTTGTTTTTTGCCTGCAAGACCTTTCCAGTGATGTCAAGGGGTGATAAAGTCCCCTACTATGACTGTATTGCTCTCTCATAACATCTGTCAAGAGCTTTTTGTTTGTTTTTGTTTTGTTTTGTTTTGTTTTGTTTTGTGGGTGCTCCTATAATGGATGCATATATTTTGACAAGGGTTAAATTGTCTTGTTGAATAACTCCCTTTAGTATTAAAAGTGGCCTTGTTTGTCTCTTGTTATGGCTTTTGTTTTGAATTCTACTTTGTCTGATATGACTATTGCTACCCCAGCTTTTTTTCCCTTTTCATTTGCATGGAATATATTTTTCCATCCCTTCACTTTCAGTCTGTGTGTATCTTTTGTTCTGAGGTGGATCTCTTGTAGACAGCATTTATATGAGTCATCTTTTCTTATCCATTCAATCACCCTATGTTTTTTGACTGGAGAATTTAATCAATTTACATTTAAGGTTATTATTGATAGGTATTTATTTATTGCCATTTTTATTTCTTTGTTCCTATGATCTCTCTCTGTCTCTTTTTCTTCTTCTTCTTAAAGCAGTCCCTTTAACATTTCTTGCATTGCTATTTTGGTGGTACTTTGCTCCTTCAACATTTTTTTTTTTTTTTGGTCTGGAAAGCTTTTTATTTCACTTTCAATTTTAAATGATAGCCTTGCTGGATACAGTAGTCTTGGATTTAGGCCCTTGCTTTTCATGACTTCAAGTACTTCACGCCACTCTCTTCTGGCCTAAAGGATTTCTATTGAGAAGTCAGTTGACATTTTAATGGAAACTCCTTTGTAAGCAATTTTCTGTCTCTCTCTTGTTGCCTTTAAGACTCTTTCTTTGTCTTTAACATTGGCCATTTTATTTTATTTATTTATTTTTTAATATATTCTACTGATTTTTTACTGAGAGGAAGGGAGAGAGATAGAGAGTCAGAAACATCGATGAGAGAGAAACATTGATCAGCTGCCTCCTGCACATCTCCTACTGGGGATGTGCCCGCAACCCAGGTACATGCCCTTGACCGGAATTGAACCTGGGACCTTTCAGTCCCCAGGCCGACACTCTATCCACTGAGCCAAACTGGTTTCGGCAACATTGGCCATTTTAATTATGATGAGTCTAGGTGTGGGTCTCTTTGGGTTCCTCTTGATTTGGACTCTCTGTGCCTCCTGAACTTGTGTGATATTTTCCTTCACCACGTTGGGGAAGTTTTCTGTCATTATTTCTTTCTTTCTTTTTTAAAAAATATATTTTATTAATTTTTTACAGAGAGTAAGGGAGAGAGATAGAGAGTTAGAAACATCACTGAGAGAGAAACACTGATCAGCTGCCTTCTGCACACCTCCTACTGGGGATGTTCCCACAACCAAGGTACATGCCCTTTGACCAGAATCGAACCTGGGACCTTTCAGTCTGCAGGCTGACGCTTTATCCACTGAGCCAAACCAGTTAGGGCTCTTTTTTAAAAAAATATTTTTTTATTTATTTCAAAGAGGAAGGGCAAGGGAGAGAGAGATAGAAACATAATGATGACAAAATCATTGATCAGCTGTTACCTGCACACCCGCTCTGGGGATTGAGCCCACAACTCAGGCATATGGCCTTGACCAGAATTAAACCTGGGACCGTCAGTCTGTAGGCTGATGTTCTATCCACTGAGGCAAACTGGCAAGGGTTGTCATTATTTCTTTAAACAGGTCCTCTCTTCTTTGCTCTCCCTCTTCCCCTTCTTGTATTCCTATAATGTGGATGTTGTTATGTTTCTTGTTGTCCCTGAGCTCCCTTAAGCTATCTTTCTGCTTTTTAATTATTTTTTTTCCATTTGCTGTTCTAATTGGGTATTTATTTCTACCTTGTCTCCCAAATTTCTGATTTGATTCTTTGCTTCATCCAGTCTACTTTTAATACATGGTTTCTGTGCCAGTGTGTTCTTCATGTCAAATATGTAATTTTTTATTTCTGTCTGGTTCTTGTTCATGGCCTCTATTGATTTCCCTTTTTATGTTGTTATAATTTGAACTAAGTTCCTTAAGCATAGTCATCATCATTGCTTTGAACTTTATGTCTGATAGGTTGCTTGTCTCCATTTCATTTAGTTCTTTTTCTGGATATTCCTTATTTTCTATCGTTTGGGGTTGCTTCTTTTTCTCCCCATTTTAGCTGTCTTTTTGTATTTGCTTCTATGTATTAGGTAGAATTGTTGTGACTCCAGTCTCTGTGGTCTGGCCGAATGTAAAAAGTGTCTTAAGGGGGCATCCAATGACGCAGTCTCTTTGTTCACCTAAACTGGATGCTCTAGGCTTGCTCCTTATATACATTATTTGGGCTCTCCTGTTGTAATTGGGACTTAACTGTTGATGTCTTATTCTTGGGAAGGACTCCCCTCTAACTTTCTGCCAGTGAGGTTGAGGCTCACTGGATTTTTCCCTGATGTTGTTGAATCTGCTCCCTTGATGTATCTATCCTGGGCCTCATGGAAGCTACTTTAGTGCAGGTGACTGTGAGTCTCTGTCTCTTTCTGGCCCTGAGGAATATAATTGAGGTCTGAGAGGTTGAAGCCCCTAGTAGTCCAATGGTCAGGGACTCCTTTGCCCAGAGCCTGGGTCTGTCTTGAGTGTCACACCTTGATTGTCTCTGTTCTGCGATGTACTGCATTCCCCCATGGATCTGGTTCAGCAGGTATCAGCTGCAGGTGCTTGGGGTTGGCCGGGGCGCCTGCAGAGTCCTTCTTACATCCACTTCCTGTAAGGTCCCAGGAGTCGACAGGTGTGAAACTCACTGCATGGTCCCTGTGCAGTTGGCAAGGGTTGCAGGAGGACCCTCTGGCATAAGAAGGTAATTACATTTTCTTTATGCATCCATCCATCAGTAGACATTTAGTTTGTTTCCATATTTTGGTTATTGTGAATAATGCTTCAATGAACATGGGAGTACAGATATTTCTTCAAGATAGTGATTTTACTTCCTTTGGGTGTATACCTAGATTGTTTGAATACTGTATGATGACAGGTTTCATGGGATTATAGTGTATTTAGAAATTATTCTAAGCACTGATAATATTTTTTTTTGTATATATATATATATATATATATATATATATACTCATATATATAATCACTTCAATAAGTATATTCATGTAAATATATTTTGGAAAGCATTAGGTTTATTGAAGTATAGAAAATGTGAGTGCAGTGTGGTAATTTGTGTGTAATTAAAGATTTAGATCAATTTTAATATAAAGTATTTAAATATATCAGAATCTACCTCCCCTCAAAATTAGTCATTTTATATTTTGTATTTCTACTCTATTTAAACCAGTAAAATAACATTAAAACAATAATAAAATACCCTTATTTGTTTAGAAATCAAAGCTATGTTTCAAGATCTTGTATTAAATCATAAGGACAGATCTTTTAACATCATTTATGTTGAATTTTAAGAGCTGTTAGAGGATGTGCAAAGGAGGGAATACAGCTCCAGCCAACTAAAGGCATATTTATTTCACTTTCCATAATAAAGTCACTAGATATTACAGAAAGATGATAACAATCTTAAAAGAAGTTTGCAATATCTCTTAGAAAACATAGTGAAAATCTGCTGTAAATATATACAGTCTGTCTAGACTTTTCTGAGATACGCTCTGGGAACCATGCCAGAGCCCTCACATAGTCAAGGCCAATGGGAGCCCAGAGGCCTTGTTGTCAATACTCCAGAATGGCCAAGGCCACTCTGAGCATGAGCCTAATCAGGGTGCCCAAGGCCAAGACACCATGAGTGGGTGCAAGGACTCACGGTACAATGTGCCCTTCTGTAACCCAAATGATTGATGTCACTGGTGGCAGGTAGCCTTCTTTGTCTAAGGAGTAATATACAGGTTACTGACCAGAGAGAGGGCAGAGAGAGCTCAGAGAAGCAGAGGCAGCAGGGAAAGAGAATGTAGCTCCTATGTGTGCAGGAGAGAGGAGAGCTCAGACAGAGCTGAGAGCTGGTACTGCTGTGATGTAAAGCTAAGAGCTCATAGAGAGTTCAGATATACTAGTAGCTACCATGTTAACCAGCCAGTGTGCTGAGAGAGAAATTAGGAAGTAGATATGTGAGGTTACAGAGACCAGCCAGTGTGCTCGTCAGGGGAAACAGGAGAAGCTGCTGAGCCAGAGAGGCTAGAGAAGTTGAAGAGGCAGAGAATTTAGGTATCACTACGATCTGAGGCAGTGAGCCTAGGGGGAATCATGTGGCTGCTCAGATAATAGCTGTGGGTACAGAGACTTATGCTGCTTTGTAGAAATGATACGTATTCACCAGCAGTGTCCGGCTACCTCCCCGTATGACTTTGCTGTGAAGGACTGTTTTGACTGTATAGAAATATTGTGCCACTGGCTTCCGCAATAAAGACTCATTCTTAAATATCCACAACTTCTCATGGCTTCTTCATCTAAGACCCGGTACCCAGGAAGGTCCAACCCCAGGCAGAGGGGCTCAAACTCAACACCTGTAACTAGTGAGCAGAGGATAAAGGAGGAACTTGGACTAAGTTCCCAGCAGTTAGCAGAATGGTCAGGATTCGAGAAGGAACCTGCCCTGTAGCAATCCGGAATAATTTAGAAGAATATATGAATTCAGAAAACTCAGAGCAGCAATGCTAAACAGTGATCCTGCTATCTCTGATGTACCCTAAACATATATACTTAAAATCCTGAAGATAAATAATGTATTCATGTTATTTTATTATTAAAACTAGAGGCCCGGTGCACAAAAATTTGTGCACTTGGGGGGGTGGGGGGCCCCTCAGCCTGGCCTGTGCCCTCTCTCAGTCTGGGAACCCTCGGGAGATAACAACCTGCTGGCTTAGGCCTGCTCCCGAGTGGCAGAGGGCAGGCCCAATTCCTAAGTGCAGCCCCTGGTCAGGCTCAGAGCAGGGCTGATTGGGGAGTTGGGTGCGGCCCCCTGTCATGCATAGAGCAGGGCGGATCGGGAGGTTGTGATGCCACCCTCATTCATGCTCAGGGCAGGGCCAATTGGGGGGTTGGGGCACCGCCCCCTGTCACACTCAAGGGAGGGTCGATGGGGAGGTTGCAGCACCACCCCCTGTCACGCACAGAGCAGGGCCAATCAGGGGGTTGGGGCGCTGCCCCCTGTCACTCACAGAGCAGGGCCCATCAGGGGGGTTGAGGCTCCATACCCTGTCACGCACAGAGCAGGGTCGATCAGGGGGCTGGGGAGCTCCCCGCTGTCACACACAGAGCAGGGCTGATCAGGGCATTGAGGAGCTCCCCCGTGTCACTCACAGAGTAAGGGCCCATCAGGGGGATGGGTGGCTCCCCTTGTCACGCACAGAGCAAGGCAGATCAGGGGGTTGAGGAGCTCCCTCCTGTCACTCACAGAGTAGGGCCGATAGGGGAATTTGGGCACTGCCCCCTGTCACACACACAGAGCAGGGTGGATCAGGGGGTTGGGGTGCCGCACCCTGTCACACTCAGGGCAGGGCTGACGGGGAGGTTATGACTCTACCCCATCACACACAGAGCAGGGCCCATGGGGGGGGGTGGTTGGGGCGCCTCACCCTGTCACACACAGAGCGGGGCCGATCAGGGGGTTGGGGTGCCGCACCCTGTCACACACAGAGCTGCAGGGTGATCAGGGGGTTGGGGCCCCGCCCCCTGTCACGAACAGAGCAGGGCGGATAGGGAGGATGTGGCCCCGCCCCCTGTCACACACAGAGCCACAAGGCAACCATGAGGTTTGGGCGCTGCCTCCTGTCACACTGATCCCGGTGCAGGGAGGTCTCACGGCTCCGCTGATCCCGATGCTGGGAGGCATATTACCCTTTTGCTATATAGGATAGAGGGCTGGTGCACGGGTGGGGGCCGGCTGGTTTGCCCTGAAGGGTGTCTTGGATCAGGGTGGGGGTCCCCACTGGGGTGCCTGGCCAGCCTGGATGAGGGGATGATGGCTGTTTGCAGCTGGTCACACACCCTTCAGGGTGGGGGTCCCCACTGGGGTGCCTGGCCTGTCTGGGTGAGGGGCTGAGGGATGTTTTCAGGCTGGCAAGTGACTGAGCTCCCAACCGATCCTTTTTTTCTTTTTTTTTATTCTGGGCCAGCTTTAGCTCTGAGGCTTGGCTCCAGCTCTTAGGCCTCCGCTGCTGAAAGCAGGTATCTGGTTTGTTTTGGTTCTATAATTGAAACACTGTTTCGACTCCAGCTCTGAGATCCTGGCTGGCTGAAAGCAGGTTTCTGGGGTTTTGTTTAGCTTCTATATTTGTAACAATGTTTCAAACTGCAAGCTCAGAGGCCGGCAGTGGCAGGCAGGGAACGTTGGATTCCTCCGTCACTGAAGCAAGCAAGCCTCATGTTAGCTTCCAGCTGCCTGACTGCCAGCCGCCATCTTGGCTGGCAGTTAATTTGCATATCACCCTGATTAGCCAATGGGAAGGATAGAGGACGAACGTTCAATTAGCATGTTTCTCTTTTATTAGATAGGATATTGAGATGTTTTAGGTAAGTGTTGATATTATCCTATCTAATAAAGAGGTAATATGTAAATTGACCATCACCCCAACACACAAGATAGCCCCCTGTGGTCAAATGTGGCTGCCACAAGATGGCTGGCTGGGGAAGGATGTTGTGAGTGATCAGGCCTGCAGGGGAAGGCAGTTGGGAGGGACCAGGCCACCAGGGAAGGGCAGATAGGGGTGACCTGGCCAGCAGAGGGCAGTTGGGGTTGACCAGACCTGCAGGGGAGGGCAGTTGGGGGGGGCAGGACTGCAGGGGAGGGCAGTTAGGGGTGACCATGCTGGAAGGGCAGAGCAGTTAGGGGTGACCAGGCTGTCAGGGGAGGGCAGTTAGGGGCAATTGGTCCAGCAGGGGAGCAGTTAGACATCAATCAGGCTGGCAGGCAGAAGCAATTAGGGGCAATCAGGCAGACAGGCAGGCGAGCGGTTGGGAGCCAACAGTCCTGGATTGTGAGAGAGGTGTCTGACTGCCATCAAGGGGTCCCAGATTGGAGAGGGTGCAGGCTTGGCTGAGGGACACACATCCTTCCCCTTGCACAAATTTCATGCACTGGGCCTCTCATCTTATTATAAAATATTTTTTGAAAACTCTTTACTATTTCATTTCAATTTTACTTGAAAATGTTTGGTTATTCTTATTTTTAATTACTTAGGATCAACTAAATTGTTATGATAGGTTGAACTTGCAACTACAATTCTATATAATAAAAGGCCAGCCACCATAAGTGTAATGACTGGAATGAACAGAGGCCAGAACTACCACGGCCCCTCACTGGGCTGGCCTGCCCCCAAGCAAGCAGTTAGGGGTGATTAGGCAAGCAGGCAGAGTCGTTAGGGGTGATCAGGCAGGGAAACCAGTGATTAGGGGTGATCAGGTAGGCAGGCAAGTGGTTAGGGGTTATCAGGTAGGCAGATGGCCCGTTGCAGGTCTGGTCTTTCCCCCCAGCAATCAGTTGGGGTGATCAGGCAGGCAGGCAGAGGGGTTAGAGGTGATCAGGCAGGCAAGCACGTGAGTGGTTAGGAGCCAGCAGTCCCCCATAGGGATTGGGCTTAAACCGGCAGTTGGACATCCTCCTAGGGATCCTGGATTGGAGAGGGTGCAGGCCAGGCTGAGGGACACCCCCTTCTTTGCATGAATTTTCTGCACTGGGACTCTAGTGTTAACAATAATATCACTTATGTGCTACATTATCACTAGTGTACAGATTTGGATTTTGCCCCCAAATTTTAGTGTTTACTTTAAAACCATTTCTCTATATGATTTACTTTAATACATCAAGTCATTTTCTCAATTGCAAATAACTACATAGCAAAGGCTATCTTAGGTTTATACAACATATTAAAATAGTTATTCATTGACAATAGAGGGGTGTTTGTGGAGAGGGGCATGTGGGTGGAGGTGGAAGAGAGCATAAGGGGATAAATGGTGATGGAGAAATAACAATCTACACTAATAAAAGAGAAGCATGGTAATTGGCGTACGACCGCTACCCTTTTCATTGGCTAATCAGCGAGATATGCAAATTAACTGTCAGCCAAGATGGCGGCCGGCAGCCAGGCAGCTTGAAACTAACATGAGGCTTGCTTGCCTCAGTGACGGAGGATCGTTGGAGGAAACCAACGTTCCCCACCTCCAGCTGCAGGCCTCTGGGCGGACAGTTTAAGAAACATTGTAACAAATACCACCTGACTTCAGCCAGCAGATTCACAACATTGTAAGCAAAGGCCAGAAACCTACTTTCAGGAGCGACGGCCTAAGAGCTGGAGCCAAGCCTCAAGGTAAAGCTGGCCCAGAATAAAAAGGAAAAAAGAAAAAAAGGAGCAGTTGGGAACTTCAGTCACTCCCATCCTGAAAACAGCCCTCAGCTCCTCACCCAGACTGGCCAGGCACCCCAGTGGGGACCCCCACCCTGATCCAGGACACCGTTCAGGGCAAACCAGCTGGTCCCACCCATGCACCAGGCCTCTACCCTATATAGTAAAAGGATAATATGCCTCCTGGCACCGGGATCAGCTTGACAGGGGGCAGCGCCCAAACCCCCTGATCGCCCTGCGGCTCTGTGTGTGACAGGGGGCGGGGCCCCAACCCCCTGAGCAGCCCTGCTCTGTGCCTGATAGGGGTGAGCTCCCCAACCCCTCCCCCCCACGGGCCCTGCTCTGTGTGTGATGGTGTAGAGCCATAACCTCCCCATCGGCCCTGCCCTGAGTGTGAGAGTTGGGGCACCCCAAACCCCTGATTGGCCCTGCTCTGTGGGTGATAGAGGGCGGCGCCCCAACCCCCTGATTGGCCCTGTTCTGTGCGTGACAGGGGGTGGCACTGCAACCTCCCCATCGACCCTGCCTTGAGTGTGACAGGGGACGGTGCCCCAACCCCCCAATTGGCCCTACCCTGAGCGTGACTGAGGGTGGCATCACAACCTCCCAATCTGCCCTGCTCTGTGCATGACAGGGCGGTGCCCCAACTCCCCAATCGGCCCTGCTCTGAGCCAGACCAAGGGCTGCACCTAGGGATTGGGCCTGCCCTCTGCCACCTGGGAGCAGGCCTAAGCTAGCAGGTTGTTATCTCCCGAGGGGTCCCAGACTGTGAGAGGGCACAGGCCGGGCTGAGGGACCCCCCTTCCTCCCAGAGTGCACAAATTTTTGTGCACTGGGCCTCTAGTAAATAAATATTGTTGAATGACGTAGTATTACACCAAAATAATTCTTAAGTAAGTATGTCCTACATTCTTTTGATAATTGCACTACCAAATATAAAAGTTGTAATAAATGTTGAAAAAAAAGCTGTTCCACATTCTCATAGTATAATTTTAAAGATGTTTTTATTGATTTTAGAGAGAGGGGAAAGGAGAAGGGAGAGGGATAGAAACGTCGATGTGAGAGAAACATCCATCTGATGCCTCCTGCATGCCCCCCACTGGGGATTGAGCCAGCAACCCAGGAATTCAGTAATTGACTGCCCTGTTCAGTAATTGAATTGGTAACCTCTTTGTGCATGGGACAAAGCTCAACCCACAAAGACATACCAACTGGGCTCATAGTATCATTTTAAAAACACATCTCTGCAAAAGTAAAAGTCAAAAGCCTGCACAGTAAAAGTAGGACACACTGCAGAACATGGAACAAAAAACAAATTGTTACTACATGATATTAGCATATGTCTACCTAAAGGTTACACAGTTGAGCCTCTAATTATAAACTAACTAGAGGCCCAGTGTACAAATTTGTGTGCCAGTGGGGTCCCTAGGCCTGGCCTGTCGGATTGGGCAGAAACTAGCTCTCTTTCATCTCCCAAGGGGCACCGGATTGCAAGAGGGTGCAGGCCAGGCCAAGGGACCCCACCAGTGCATGCAGGTAGTTGGCTAGCTGGGGAGGGATCTTGGGAGGGCTCCAGGGCGTGACCGGCCCATCTCGCTCAGTCCGGATCACCTGGTCCCCAACAGCAAGCTAACCTACCGGTTGGAGCATCTGCCCCCGGTGGTCAGTGCATGTCATAGCACTGGTTGACCAGTTGACTGTCTACCCCTGGTGGTCAGTGCATATCATAGTGAACAGTTGAGTGGCCTTAGCATATCATTAGTATATTACCCTTTGATAGGTTGACCGGATGACCGGACACTTAGTATATTAGGCTTTTATTATATAGGATTGGGCATATGTCTCAGGGAGATATTTGTAATAATTCATAACCTACACATGAATAATTGTAGTATTAGCTAATAAGTAGAAAAATCACATGTTTTAGAGATAAAAACAAGCAGAGAAAATGCTAGAAGAATTCTGTAATGATATAAAAATTGGCCTGTCATGAAAATAAAACATATTCGTTTAGCAACAGAAGAACATGGTAAAGTAGAAATAAAGAAAAGTTTAAACATGCTTTTAAAGTGCATCTACATTAGTCCGTTTTGATTTATACACAATTATTGACTTGAAATATGACTAGAAGAATTGTTGCTTTGATTTGTGGGGATAAAGAAAAAGAAACCCTTTATATAGTATCTGTATTTTAAAAAAGCAATTTTGATTTGCTCAGTGTTCATCAAAACCTATGGAATCTGGTAACTAATGGTCAGAGGAATAGGAGGGTCAAGGTCTATAACAGACAGCTATTATTTGTTATGTTTGGCCTATTTCAATGCTTACCTGGAACCTCTTATCCTTTTGTTGTTGTTGTTATCTGCCAGAATCACTGCCACCGATGATTAACATATATTCAAAGTACCCTTTCCTTTTGAGCACAAATGTAGTCTAAGCCAATGAAACCATAGTGATCTCTGGGAGTTGACAGATTTCAGGGAAGAAGAGACCTACATTGTGGAGTTATTTGGCGGGAAAAGTGAAGTTAGATCGCAATGGCCATGATGGTTGCTACATGGAATGAGTTTATCTGAAAGATGGAGAGAAGGAGCCCATATGATATTGTTTGAATCCCTGTATCCATCTGTCTGAAATTACTTTTGTCTTAGAGATTTCAATTATGTGAGAGAGTAAGTCTCAACTTTTGCTTAAGATACATTGAATTAATGTTCTCTTGTTGCAACTAAAAGAAACTTCAATTTATAGCTTACATATGTAGTATAAACTTGATTAGAAACACTCTCTGTAAAGGAAAGTAATACCTCACAATATATTGCCTGTAATTATTTGAGGGCCCTATATAATCAGAAAAATTAATAAAACCCTAAATGAAATTATGGGTCTAAGTCTGCTTATTTTATATTGATTTTTCTTCTTAACTTGAGAAGATCCTGGTTAGTTTTGCCATAGTATTTAATGCTAAGAGATGACTTTCATGTTGCAGAAACAGCATGAAGATCTGATTTCTCATACTAATTTCTCAGACAGAATCAATCAATACCTTGGTAAAAATTTCTTACATTTTTGAATTTTTAAAATATCCAAATCTTATAATGTCTGTTGCTTTTTTGCACTTCCCCCGCTAAGTACCTGCTTCCTGTTATTATATCAGGAATTGGAGAGATTTTTTAAATGCATAGAATTTTTGCCTTCTCACTCACAAAAGTAATTTTTAAGATGCAATCTCTTATAATAATTTGTCAGTTGATAATAAAAATATATTCATTATTAAAATGTGGTATAGGGATGTGAAGGTATACTTTCAAGAGTGTGCTAATATTGCCCAGCCAGTGGGGCTCAGTGGTTGAGCATTTACCTAGAAACCAAAATGTGGCTGTTCAATTCCTTGTCAGGGCACATGCCCAAGTTGTGGTCAATCCTGGTAGGGGACATGTGCCGGGGTCCAACCCCAGCAGGTCCAGGGGTCCCCAAAGGTGTGGACGGAGTCGGCGAAGAAGGAAGGACATGGAGACAGTGTTCAGTTGATCAGCAGCCTAGCCAGGATCTCCAGCCAGGATCTCCAGCCAAGTTCTCGTCAGGCTCTCCAGCGAAGTTCTGGTCTGGATCTCCAGCGAAGTTCTGGTTAGGATCTCCAGCCAGGTTCTGTGCCATGTTCTCTTGCTAGGTTCTCCAGGTTCTCCAGCCAGGTTCTGCCCAGGTTCTCCAGCCAGGTTCAGTCACCAGGTTCTAGTCAGGTTCTCTTGCCAATTTCTGTAGTCAGGTTCAGCCCAGGATCTTTTGCCATGTTCTCTCCAGCGAAGTTCTTCTATCTCTAGGCTCTGTGTAGGTTCTGTCTTCTTAGTTCTGTGTGTAGGTTCTGTCTTCTAAGTTCTGTGTTCTAAGTTCTGGGTCTTGCTGTCTTGTTACATCTGTATTTATACCAGTTGATTCAATCCTATCAATCTCTATTACAAAGGTTAGGGCGTTTCTTATCTTCATTCCAGGGAGTAAAGATTATATAGCTTAAGCATGATTGTTCATAGTTAAAGTGATTAATTACCCGCCTGGCACTTAGTTGAGGGGTTTTATTCCCTCCCTAACTTCAGGGTAAAATCCCTACCTGGGGAAACAACCTTTCTCAGAGAGGAGACCTTGGTTAAAACACATAGTGCCAAGAAGGTGAGCAAACATACTAAGAACAGTATGCCATATATGCCAGGTCCCTTGAAACAGCAAGCATGGACCGGCTCCCGGCAAATTCCCCCTTTTTTATTTTTTAAAAGTAGGCATTAAAAAGAAAAACCCCAAATGCTCTCTTGTATCCATTTTAAGAGTAGGATTGGCCCTTTCCGCTATTACCTGAGTCCTGATCTATCACCCCAGGGAGAGCTTGCCAATCCTGCACTTTCCCGGGGTGGAAAGGCTGCAGTGGGGTTAAAGATAAGGCTCCTTGGGCCTACCTTCTCCCATGCCTTTACATTTACCTTTCCTTCCTCAGAAAAGCATGGACATGCTTCTTGTATAAAACGTTCTGTCTGACTGGGAATAACCTTAATTCCTCTGCTAGCAAGCATATGTGTTAAAAGATCAATACAGAGTCTTATTTCTTTAGACTCAGTATGGCACATCTTCTTAATCTAAAGATCAATACAAAGTCTTCTTTCTTTGGACTCAGTATGGCACATCTTCTCAATCTAAGTTCTGTACTATCCACCTTCTTACCCTACTTATCCTCTATAGGGGGGTCTGTAATACCCTGGTGGAGTCCTATCCGTCCCGAGTGTGGGGTTCTCAATGGGGGTGGGGGCTCACCTAGGGGAATCCTGTTCCAGGGGTTCCCAAAGGTGTGGACGGAGTCAGCGAAGACTATCCACCCTCTTCCTATGGTGGAGTCCGATCCGTCCCGATTTTGGGGCAAAGACTATCCACCCTCTTCCTAAGGTGGAGTCCTATCCGTCCCGAGTACGGGGCGTTTACCTAGGGGTCCCTGTTCGGGCGCCAGATGCTGGGGTCCAGCCCCAGCAGGTCCAGGGGTCCCCAAAGGTGTAGACGGAGTCGGCAAAGAAGGAAGGACACGGAGACAGTGTTCAGTTGATCAGCAGCCTAGCCAGGATCTCCAGCCAAGTTCTGGTCTGGATCTCCAGAGAGGTTCTGCTTAGGATCTCCAGCCAGGTTCTGTGTCCATGTTCTCTTGCTAGGTTCTCCAGGTTCTCCTGCCAGGTTCTGTAGCCGTGTTCCCTCACTAGGTTCTCCAGCCAGGTTCAGTCACCAGGTTCTAGTCAGGTTCTCTTGCCATGTTCTATCCAGGTTCTGTAGTCAGGTTCTGTCTCTAGATTCTTCAGCCAGGTTCTCTTGCTAGGTTCTGTCTCTAGGTTCTGTCTCCAGTTTCTGTCCAGGATCTTTTGCCATGTTCTCTCCAGCGAAGTTCTTCTGTCTCTAGGTTCTGTGTGTAGGTTCTGTGTCTAGGTAGAGACAACTGATCAGTGATGTTCCTCTCTCATCAATGTTACTATATCTCTATACCTCTCCCTTCCTCTCTCTCTAAAAATCAATAAAAACATAAAAAAGAGTGTGGCTAGTAAGAAACAAAGGTAAGAAAGTAAAGTGCTCTTTATTGATACCTGTTTTGTAAGAGTGTGAAATGTTTAAAGCAGAAACCAAGTTTAAGTATATTTTGCTACACATTTTAAAAACAGGAAACAAATAGCAACACATTTTCTCTAATTAGCATATAACTAATCTATATTTGTAATGACCGATAATAAATTGTTATACAAGATGTTACACAATTATGCAACCTTTGATATAGAAACTCAGCAAATTTTCAGTTTCCTCCATAAATCACTATTTTCTATAAGTGATGAATACCTCTATCAAGACTCTATTAACAGTGTTTGACAGAGAATATTAAAAATAAAATCAATGTTTTGGAGGAAGAATGTAATAAAAAACATGAAGAAACAAGAATGATTTTTGGTAAGAATATCTAAGTATACCTTTAATAAAGGTGATGATGTGTTATGTTGCAAGTATGAAGTTGCTTTAAGGATTTGGACAATATTAATTGAAACCATGTATTTGGAAATATACATTTCAAACAATGAATATTTTAGAAACTTAGAATGTCATAAACCTATTTCTTTTTAAGCAAATATTTTTGTCATATCTGTTCATTTTGTCTTACAAAACCTTTGCTATTTTATATTCAATGAAGAGAAAATTCAGCCTAACTCTAGTGAATGAATTGTCATGATCACATGTCATTTATTCAACCATTTGGCTTTGTTTGACGTTCGTGATATTAAGTGAAGGGTCATATGTAAAATCTTGGATTCTTTTCAGAATCTGTATTTTGAACAATACTATTATGAAATACTAAATTCCAGTAGCTAAGAAGTATAAAAGTGTAAGCTAAATACTGAGCACTCTAGAATAGGACAAAGCAAATATGTTTTCTCAGAGCATGAGGTTTTATAATTTTACTAAGAAGATGATATTAATATACAATTAGCTAAATAATAAAAGACAGGAAATGTTTATGTTTTACAGAGAAGCAAAACTGATTTTGGTTGGTTTAATAATAAGTTTTCTGGATTTCTTGAAGACTATGCAAAAAAGCCATACTCTCTGGCCATAAAACATATGTTAGAGAATAAGATCTATAATTGTAATATGGATGGTCCCATTATGACCACTGGGTACACTGGCTCTTGGATCTCCAAGGAGGTGTTAATTTAGCCTCTGCCTGAGGCTACTCAGCAGGAGCTATGGAGAGATCTGCAGATTCCTCTTTGTTTGGGATTTGGAGGTGCCCAGATGAGGCCCAGCTATGAAGCAATGCAATCTGCTGTGGGGCCTTGGGCCTTATTTTAGATAATCTGTGTCTCTCTGACCCAGCTGCAGTTTGTTAGGTAATTTTAGATTGCAAAGGGCCAGGCCTTTCATATGCAAAAGCCTCTGCACACAGCTTGGGTGGGGCAGGGTCTCAGGGAATCAACAGGGAGGAGCAAACAGCTATGGCTGATCCTCAGCCCTGCCCTAAGAGTACCTGGGTCTCACTGTTCCGTGGTAATCGCTGCAAACACCTCTGAGAGAAAGCCACCCTCGAGTTCCGCCTGATGCCAGACAGTCCAGTTTCACCCCGTATGAGTCTGGGTCCCCAGAGACTCACCTGGAACTGGAGTTCAGAGCAGTCAGGAGCTTGAGACTCCCTCCCGATTAAAAAGACAACCGCGTCTTCTGTTGCCAGCCTAGAGGATTGCAAGAATCAAGTCAAAGATTTGAAATATGAAGAAGCAAAAATCACCCAACCAGAAAAACAAAAAGAAAAAAGAATCCAAAAATACGAAGATAGTGTAAGGAGCCTCTGGGACAACTTCAAGCATACCAACATCTGAATTATGGGGGTGCCAGAAAAAGAGAGAGAGCAAGATATTGAAAACCTATTTGAGGAAATAATGACAGAAAACTTCCCCTACCTGGTGAAATAAATAGACTTACAAGTCCAGGAAGCGCAGACAACCCCAAACAAAAGGAATCCAAAGAGGACCACACCAAGACACATCATAACGAAAATGCCAAGAGCAAAAGACAAAGAGAGAATCTTAAAAGCAGCAAGAGATAAAAAGTCAGTTACCTACAAGGGAGTACCCATACGACTGTCAGCTAATTTCTCAACAGAAACTGCAGGCCAGAGGGAGTGGCAAGAAATATTCAAAGTGATGAATAGCTAGAACCTACAACCAAGATTACTTTACCCAGCAAAGCTATCATTCAGAATTGAAGGTCAGATAAAGAGCTTCACAGATAAGAAAAAGCTAAAGGAGTTCATCACCACCAAACCAGTATTATATGAAATGCTGAAAGGCATACTTTAAGAAGAGGAAGAAGAAGAAAAAGGTAAAGATACAAATTATGAACAACAAATACACATCTATCAACAAGTGAATCTAAAAATCAAGTGAATAAATAATCTGATGAACAGAATAAACTGGTGAATATAATAGAATCAGGGGAATAGAAAGGGAGTGGACTGACTATTCTTGGGGGGGGAAGGGATGTGGGGGGTGCGGGAAGAGACTGGACAAAAATCGTGCACCTATGGATGAGGACAGTGGGGGGTGGCTAAGGGCAGAGAGTGGGGTGGGAACTGGGTGGAGGGGAGCTATCGGGGATAATCTGAACAATAAAGATTTAATTTTAAAAAAAAGATCTATAATTGGAAAGGTAACACATGGCAATTTGTTTCAAGTTTGAATATTACTCAATAGTATGTGGACATAGGAAAATAGGGATGAGCTGGTGATTTAAAGTTTCTGACCAAAATAATAATATATGTAACCTTGAGGTAATCTGTAAAAGTAGGTTAGGAAGAGAGGAGGATGGAGGGAGAGCCATAACCCATAATGGTTTTCACAATTTCCAATGAAAAGAAATCAGAAGAGTGGAAGTGGGAATCAGAAAAAGGCAGATCTATATATTTTTGTAAACAATAGTTCACAATAAAATGATGTTTTTAAAATTGCTTAGCATATTTTTAGACAACCAAATTATTATACATGTATAATAAAAATGTAGAAATATACAGGAAATCAGAAGATACAATTTGTAATTTCACTATTTATTAGCATTTAAAAATTTTTGTGACAGTCTTTCCATATGTGAGATATATATATAATAAAGTAAAATATATAACTAAATGCAAATTATGTAAGTTTTATTTTTATTATATATTAGATGTTTATGTGTGCATGTATGTCCATGTGCTTTCATTTTCTGGTTAAGTGGAATCTCCTATGCTTTGCCCACATTTTTAGATATTTTGTCAGTCTGGTTATGGTTCTATCAGCTTACAGATTACTATGCTTTTCATATGTTGGACATAAAATATGAATTTTAAGTAAGTGAATAAGTGATACTTCTTCAATTTAACTTTCATATGGCAGAATTAATGGTCACCATCTCAATGCTCTTCAATAATAAAGGGAGTTTTTTCTTAGGATACCTTCTGGTCCGCTAAAACATTCTTTATCTAGTTCTCCAATACTAGTTTGATACTGGGACAGAAGGAAGGGAAAAAATCAGATCAAAACTGGTAGTGAGGGAAAGAAATATAATTGTACTTCATAAATAACTAAATAATAATTTGATGGAAATAATATTGCATCAAGAAAACAGAGGCAACAAACACTACATGCAGAGTAAAAAACTGATATATTAGTTTAACATGCAATAGTCTCTATATGACCTAAAAGTAAATACAGGAGTCTTTGTATAATTTGGTGAAGACATTCAGTATCATTTTTATGTACATGGAATAAAATTTAGCAATAACTTTTGCTTTAGAAAAGTAATGTTAAATAATCAAACAGTATATCCCAGGTTACCTGTTTGTGTTACAGGGACAAAAATCTACAGGGAAGTAGTCTAAATAAGTCTAATTTGGATACACAAGTTAGGAGCTCTGTGAGATTGTGCAGGAATAAATGAAAAATTCAGGTAAAATAAAATGGTGAAGAAGAACGGCTGAGGTTGCAATGGCTTAATTCCAGTGCATGTTAACCCTCATAAATATTTTTAGCAGGTTTATTCATAAAGGTGAAAAACTGAAACAAGATGTTCTTCAATAGGCAAATAGATAAACAAAATATGGTATATACATACTGTTGAGTGTAACCCTGTCTAATAAAAGAGTAATATGCAAATTGACCACAACTCTGTGACAAAGATGGCGGTGCCCACAGACAATAAGGCGGGAATATGAAAATTGAAGGTCACTCCATGACAAAGATGGTGGCGGCCGGGCCAGGACACTTACGTCTTCATCATGGTGATGATGCAGGGGTTCTGTCCCACCCCGCCTGTGGAGGGCCTGTGGGCAGTGCACAGGTGCAGAGATGTGGAGTGGCCTGGGCAGGATGGGATGCCTGGCTTCATTGCCAAGGTGACGAAGGCAGGTGTCCTGCTCCACCCTGGCTGCTCTGGGCCTGTGGGCAGCACATAGGGAGAGCCTATGGGTGGGGGAGGTGGGCTGGCGGAGGGCAGCCTGTACTCCCCACATGGCAGCAGTGGCAGCTGTGAGCACGCCAAGCGGAGCTTGTGGGCCAAGCTGAAGTAGTGCCTGCAGGCTATCAGCGCTGAGGAGTGGCTGCACAAGTCCTGCCTCCTGGCCCAGAAGGTATACAACCACAGGGACAGTCACCCACTGTGGCGGGCCAGATTGATGTCCTCCTGGCCCAGCCATGGGAGTTTTCGGATCCGCGAAGCCGCAGGCCTCCAGTGTGCACATCCTCTCCTCCCATGCTGGTGTGCAAAAGTCCCCCAGCGCACTGTCACCCACGTGCGCCTACAACAGTCCCAGACCATGGCATGCCCAAGTTCCACCCCCCCGCCCCCCTGACCCTCTGCTGCACTACCATCAACCCCAGCATGCCTACGTCCCACAAAGGATGTGCACATCTTCCCTCCCGCATGCTCACGTCCTTTGGAGGGTGTCTGGGTGTTCTGGGTGCTGAGGGTGGGCACCTGTGAGATGATAGTGAGAGGGCAGAGTGGTGATGTCCTGTTCCCTAGGAGGCCAGTGCAGCGGGGAGATCACCTCCCTGGGGCTAATGCAGGTGCTGAGGCGGAGCAGGTGTGGACAAACACACCTGGTGGGCACAGGTGGCCCTCGCTGAGGTGCCTTCGGTCAGCGTTCAAGGTCAGGAACCCAGAGGAGGTGAGGAGTTCCGTCCTCTCAGTGAAACGGTGGGATAGTTGGGCGACTGCAGAGGAGGAATGTGCACTTTGGGTGCCAGCACCCATGAGCGAAGGCTGCCCTGACTGAGTCTCACTCACTTGGAGCCTAGCGCACTCCTGCAGGACAGCAGGTGACAGGATGTGCTTTTCCAAGTTAACGAGAGAAAACATTGATTCTTCAGCTGCCCACGAAGGTGGAAAGTAGAGTGGGGAGACATGTGGGGAGTGAGCGAGGTTCCCTGTCTGAGGGTTCCAAATCTACTGTTGGTTTCTTTCACCACTGACTAGAGATATACAGTGTGACCCCCCAAAATGCATACACACTTTGAATACCTACTAATTCCAATGGTTTTAAACATGAAAAGAAAGAAACAACAATGGAGCTGTGATCTGTTAACAGTGTGGGTCAAACCCGCAGTCGGACATTCCCCGAGGGATGGAGAGGGTGCAGGCTGGGCTGTGGGCTCCACCGCCCCCCCCCCCCCTGCCCCCAGTGCATGAATTTTGTGCACTGGGCCTCTAGCTTGGTGATAAAAAGAAATAGGGTATTAAGACATACAAAACTATGGATTAATCTTAAATGTATACTGCTAAGTGAAAGGAGACAGTCTGAAAAGGCTACATATTGTATGATTCCATTTATATGATATTCTGGAAAAGGTAAAAATAAAGAGACAGTAAAAGTGTCAGTGACTGCCAAGAGATTGGGAACAGGAGAGGGTTAAATAGATTAAGTCTGTGAAATTTTTGAGTGGTGGAAAGACTCCCATACTATCATGGTAGATGTGTGACACTATGCATTGGCTAAAAAATAGATATTTATTACACAATGAGTGAAGTTCAAAGTATATAAGAGCTCAACTTAAGAGTTGAGAGATCCCATGATGAAAGACATACTTTGAAAAAGGAATCTAATGATGTTACAAATGTATGAAATACTTTTACTACAGAGGGTGAAGGAAAGCATTGCTTACTGAAGTAACGTTAGAAATAGGTGAAGACTGCGGGACTAAACGCAGAATAAACTACGCATAAGTACTGTCCTCCAGATGATAAAGAAGTTTTTCATGGATAATTAAAAATAACTGTACACATAACTGAACAATTAATTAAATGTATGATAGATAGTAAAATTCAGGTTACAGTTGAAGTGGGAGTTTACTGGAAAGCAGCAAGACTGAAAGACCAGAATGATTCATGTAGTAATGGGCTAGAATTGGGGAACATCAGTAGGAACTCACACAGGAGTGAGCAAACTTTTTGACTCGAGGGCCACAATGGGTTCGTAAACTGGACCGGAGGGCCGGAACAAAAGCATGGGTGGAGTGTTTGTGTGAACTAATATAAATTCAAAGTAAACATCATTACATAAAAGGGTACGGTATTTTTTTTTTTTTTTTTAGTTTTATTCATTTCAAACGGGCCGGATCCGGCCCATGGGCCGTAGTTTGCCCACGGCTGAACTCACATATAACTTAATATTGTTATAGAAAGATGGATACAGAAATATTTAAATATTTATACATTTGCTAGTAGAGCCATATATTTCATTTTCTGATAGTTGAGAGGGCCTAGGAACAATAACCCACTAAAAGTGAGCACACAAAAGACCCAGATCTTGATTTCCAAAGGAAGTAACTAGAACTCCTTGGAAAAATGGCTGACTCTAAAGATGGAGCAGAGATTATACAAAATGAGCTGGATAAGCTTGTGGTGTCAGAACATGAAAAATGTGTGTGAAAATGGTGGAGATATGTCACAGGGAGAGAGGAACCAACTGAAAGAGCCTCCAAGGGCCAAAACTGGAACAATTTGTGCAATGAAATGAATAAAGTAGCATTTGATTGTAATCCAAGTTAGAAAATACTCATGAATCAATAAAAGTAAAAGTAAATAATTTTAAAAATAAATGGAGAAAAATGGACACATCCCTATGCAGAAGAATTCCATGAATATTTTACGTAAGAGACCCCACCTCAAAGGGGTGGAATATAAGTCCTTACTCCTTAAGCACCGGTTTTATAATGTATAATAATTATGCAGTAATCTATAATAATAAAAGCATAATATGCTAATTAGACTGGATATCCTTCCAGACATCCTTCCAAACAACCTTCTGGATGAAGCTGGGGCTACGAGGGAAGCCCGGGTCCTGGGTGCCAGAGGGAAGCCGGTGCTGGCCGTCAGGGGAAAGAAGGCTTACTCTTGGATGAATGACGTGCATCAGGCCTCTAGTGTATAAATATTTCTTTCTAAAGAGTATAGTGTGGAAAAGGAGAATTAAATACTAACTTGATAATGGATAAACCTGACAATACACTGCCTCAGCCAGGTGATCAAGGTTTATATCAACATTGATAAATCATGGTGAGAGGATGTGTCTTTAATATGAAAATGGCACTATACCTCTTTAATCCTCTTTTCCAAAACCTAAAACACCAGTGTAATCATGAGAAAAACTTTGGACACATCCTACAAAAAGGACATTTTATAAAATAACTAATTACTACCCTTCAAAACTATGAGTAATAAAAAAAGAGGACATACAGATGGCCTATAGACATATGACAGGATGATGATCAGTGTCAGTAATCATCAGAGAAATGCAAATTAAAACCCTGATATGTCACCTCACACCTGCCATATCTAAAAGATATTATGTTAATTCTCACTGATAGGAATATATCCTAAGAAATTGGAAACACAAATCAGAAAGAATTTATGCACCCCTACATTTATATTAGTACAATTTATAATAGCTAAGATTCAGAAACAGCCTAAGTGCCCATCAGCAGATGAGTGGATAAAAAAAACAAAACAAAAATAAACTGTGGTGCATTTACACAATGGAATACTGCGCTGTTGAGTTTTATGCTGAACAAAATAAGCCAGTCAGAGAAAGACATGTATCACATGATCTCACTCATATGTGGAATCTAAGGACCAAAATTAACTGATGAAAAAATAGATCCAGAGACACAGAAGCATGGAACAGACTATTGAACCTGAGGGAAGCCAGGGGAGGGTGGGTGGGTGGGAAGAGATCACCTAATTAATTTGTATGCATATATGCATAACCCAAGGACACAGACAATAAGGTGGTGAAGGCCTGGGGTTGGGGCTGGAGAGGGCTAGAAGACATCAATGGGGTGGGGGAGGGGACATATATAATGCTTTCAACAAAAATATTTTTAAAAAATCAAAGGAAAAATATCCTTGGGTGAGGATTAACAATACAAAAATAATAATCAGTTTAAGTAACATGATAATAACAATAAATGATTATGTGACTAAGATAAATAAATAAAAGCTTCTTTCAAATGAGAAAAAAATTCTCATGTAGTGTGGTCAGCTGGTAAATAATTCTAAAAAAAGTATTTATTTTGACTTTATCTTTCAAAGATATTTTTTTCCTTGATAGGTAACACGGCCTTGTTTAATTTGTTTGCTTTTGTCTTATTTTGTTTTCTTTCAATTCTTCAAAGATGTTGCACCATTGTCTTCTCACTTGCATTACTTCCAATAAGAAATGTACTGTAATCTGAATTTCTATTTCTGTATATATAATATTGCTTTTTTTCTCTGGTTGCTCTAAGGTATTCTGTTTACTACTGCTTTTGATGAGTTTTATTAGGATACACCTTGGTGTATTTTTTTTCATGTGTCTTGTCTTTGTTTTTTATATTCTTGGGGTTGAAACTTTTGTCAGATTTGTAAAATGATTATATTTCTTCAAATATTGTTTTGTCTTATAATTTATTAATTATGTAAAACGTCAATTACACATATGTTAAGGCATTTGATGCAGTTCCATAACTCACTGATGAGTTCTTTTTTTTTTCTTCAAATTCTGTCTCTGTGCTACTTATGGAAAATTTCTATTGCTGCCATTTAAAATTCATTAATCTTATTTTCTAAAATATACTTATTCTCATCTAGTGTACATTTCCGACTCACACAGAGTTCCATATCCAGAAGTTCAATTTGGATAGCATTATATCTTCTATGTATTATCTTTTTAAAAATAATTTTTGATTGATTTTTAGAGAGAAGAAGGGAGAGAGAGAGAGAGAGAGAGAGAGAGAGAGAGAGAGAGAGAGAGAAACATTGATGTGAGAGAGAAATATAAATAAGCTGACTCCTGCACATACTCCAGCTAGGATCAATCCCACAACCGGGGTCTGTGCCCTGAAAGAAGGTCAAATCCTCCACCTTCTGGTATAGAGTATGATGCTCCAGTCAATTGAGCCACACCAATCAGGGCATCCATGTCTTTTCTTATCAGGCATATAAAAATTAGCTTTAATAATTATTTTATTAATTTAATTAATTATTTTAGTTTTGTGTGGTCATTCTAACAGCTATGCTAAGTATGGCAGTTTTTATAAATTGGCTTGCCTTTGCATTAGAGTCATATTTTTATGCTTCTTAGATAATTTTAATTGGATGTTGGCTATCAGGAATTCTATCTTGTTCAGTGGTAGATACTTTTTATTTTTCCACATATAACCCTTGAGTTTTTGTCTGTGATTTAGTGATATATGGAACAAGTCTGTCTTTTAAGATTTGCTAGTTACTAATAGGGCTTACTATTCCCCACTGCTGAGCCAATGGCCCATAAATCTTGAAGTTTTCCAGTCTGTCTTATGGAAATGCATACTAAGTCCAACTCTGCATCAGTTACACTAAGAGTTAACACTAATTCATTGGGGTGGCTCTATCCCCAGGCTAAGGTTAGGTTCCTTCATTTTTTTTATTGTTATAGTATCACATATGTCTCCTTTTCCCCGATCGACACCGCGCCCCCTGCCCCCCCGCAACTCCCAGCCCCAAGGGCAACCCCCATCTCCCCGGTGTCTGGGTCCATTGGTTATGCTAATATGCAAGCATACAAGTCCTTTGCTTGCTCTCTTACCGCTCCCCGCCGCCCCCCCCAGCCCCTTGTCTCTAGATCTATTTTTGTTCATCAGTTTATGTTGATTATATCCCACATATGAGTGAGATCATGTGATATGTATCTTTCTTCAACTGACTTATTTTGCTTAGCATAATGCTATCCACGTCCATCCATGCTGTTGCAAATGGTAGGAGTTCCTTTTTATAGCAGCACAGTATTCCATGTGTAGATGTACCAGTTTTCTAATCTACTCATCTGTTGATGGGCACTTAGACTACTACCAAATCTTAGCTATTGTAAATTGTGCTGCTATGAACATAGGGGTGCATATATCCTTTCTGGTTGGCATTTCTGATTTCTTGGGATATATTCCGAGAAGTGGAATCTTCACCGATACAGCTCCTAGGGCAATGGAAACTAAAGAGAAAATACACAATTGGGACTACATCAAAATAAAAAGCTTCTGCACAGCAAAAGAAACCATCAACAAAACAACAAGAAATCCAACTACATGGGAGAACATATTTACCAATGTTATTTCTGATAAGGGTTTAATTTCCAACATTTACAGGGAACTCATACAATTTAACAAAAGGAAGATAAACAACCCAATCAAAAAATGGGCAACAGACCTAAATAGACACTTTTCAAAAGGTTAGCTTCCTTTAGATATAAGGATCAGTAAATGCTTCAGGGGAAACGCTACAGATCTTCTGAGGTCTGTCTGTACTGTACGTCAATGCCTTGATCTCTCTGCCCTCTTCAGATTAATTTCTTCAATCAGGGAGCCTGTTAGTTTCCTCCTGGGCTCCCTGTTCTGTGCTGCATCCTGAAAACAATGTCAGAGGCAGTAAACAGAGCTAATTGTTGTGCTTAATTAATCTGTCTTCCATCTTTCAGGAATAACTCTTCATTGTCTGATGAAAAATTTCTTTAAAGTTATTTTATATTGTCCTTTTTGCTTTTTTCTATTATAATTTTACAGTGCTTTAGTTATTTTTACACAGACATAAATAATACTATAGTAAAAATTTCAAGTAAAATTTCCAGTTATATAAATTATAACTACAAATTCACAAGAAATCTTAAAAATATTCTTAAATATCTCTCTCTATATATATATATATAAATATTAAATATTTTATATGTTATATATCCAATCATAAAGAAATATCAAGTAATGATTTCCTTCCTAAAAATATAAGAATTATTATTAAGTACTTGAGTTATATATGTTTTTATTAAAGTCAAAGTGGCAGTAAGTAAAATTATAAGCAATTATCTAATACGAAACTTTCTTAAAATTAAAAACTGTAAATAGTCAAAGTTAGTAGGCCTTGAAAAATGCACTTTAATTTGTTGGTTTTCGCACTTTGATGTGGGTTTTGCTTTGCATTTTCTAAACTTGTTCATTATTTCATTATATTGATTTCCTTTAACCTCTAAAGTAATCCAAATCTCTTTGTTTAGAAAGTGTTTTTCATTATATATCTAAATCCTAGAAAAAATAGGGATGGAAATTAACACTGAGGAAGTTCCAGTTTTTCGATACTGACATTAGAATAATATCTAGATCATTAAGGATTTTAGTATTTCCCAAACAGTAAAATTATCCTATGGATTCTATAAGTGGCTTGCAAGAAAAACAATCCAAAAGTGTGATCACACAGCACCATGTGTTGAAGCAGCTTACATGTGTCTGAACTGTTGGCATTCTTTCTCCCCACACTAGGAGGTTAATGTGTTGGGGAAGATGCTTGCAGAGCTCGGCACTATTTTTCTGCTTCTCTTCTGACAAGCTGCTGAAGATGGTTATTTATAGTAAAGCCAGTCAGCATCTCCAATACTCACATAATTTCACCTTTTATTCATTCTGCAGAAGTGTTCATCACTTTTACTTAATACAAGGAATCTTATTCTAAAACACCTTGGGGTGTGTGTGTGTGTGTGTGTGTGTGTGTGTGTGTGTGTATTTCTGATGTTGCTTTCTGTTGAATTACCCAAATATTTGAGGGGAATTTTTAGGCATATTTCAAGGTCTTCTTTTTCTTCTTTCTAAGATGTCTCTCTTCAATTCAGAGCTATTCTGAGAGCTTTAACTATATCTTATATCTAGTCAGTGAAAATGTGGCTTTCTACTTGAACTGAATACCAAGAAAATTAAAAAAATAATTATTGATTTATTTTTGCCTTTACTTCCCTTGCCTTTGGGTCAAATTCATAAACTCTTCTCTAAGACCAAGGCCCAGTAGTTTAGTATCTATGTTTTCTTCTATGTTATTTATTGTTTCTGTTATTATATTTAGGTCTTTGATACATATTGAATGAGTGTTTTGCAGATGGGGACATACTGTAGTCATTTCATTCTTTTGCATGTGGCTTTTCAATTTTCCCAGCACTGGTTAAGAAGAGGCTTTCTTTTCTTCATTGTATGTTTTGTTTCCTCTGTGGAAAATTATTTGTCCACACAGATGTAGTTTTATTTCTGGGCTCTCAATTCTGTTCCATTGATCTCCATGTCTATTTTTCTGCCAATAACATGCTGTTTTGATTATTGTCACTTTGTGGTGTTAATTTGAAGCGAGTGTGATACCTTGGGCTTCATTCTTTTTTCTCAGGATTGCTTTGGCTATTTGTGGGTCTTTGGTAGTTCCATCCAAATCTGATTATTTTTTGTTCTATTTCTTTAAAAAAATGTCATTGAATTAGATGGGGTTGCATTAAATCTGTATATTGCTTTGGGTAACATAGACATTTTAACTATGTTGATTCTTCCAATTCGTGATCATATCTTTCCATTTCGTTGTGTCTTTCTCAATCTCTTTTATAATCCTTTGTAGTTTTCTGTATATAGGTCCTTCACATCCTTTGTTAAGTTTATTTCTAGGTATTTTATTTTATTTTTTGTTGGAATTGCAAACAGAATTTTTTAAAATTTCTTTTTCTAAAATGTTATTGTTAGTACATCTGATTACAGTAGATTTTGTACATTGATTTTGTATCCTGCAATTTTACTTTATTTATTTATTGTTCTAATAGATTTTTGTTGGAATCTTTAGGAGGCAAAACTAATATGTAATGATAGGAATCAGATAGCAATTGACTGTGGGAGAGATGGAATTCCCTGAAGAGGGGCTTGTTTGAATGTTTGGGATGGTCAAAATTTTCTATATATAATTGTTGGTGGTACTTATAGAGGTATATATAATTGTCTAAACTCAAAACTAAACATTTCTGTGTATTGTATGTAAATTATAGTTTTATTTTAAAAAGCATTAAATAACTAGTTTGGAAAATTAAGTTTACACCACAATTGGTGGAGCACATATAAACCTTATACCAATTCTGTGAACTTCTTACCCTATGTAAAGAGGTGATATGCAAATTAACCCTCATGCCCTAACAAGATGGCTTCCTATGACCAGGCTGGTGGGGGTGGGGGATTAGTGAGGGATGACCACACTACTGAACAAGCAGGCTGTGTGGGGCGACCAGGCCACAGGGTGGTTAGTGAAGGACGACAAAATGACTGAACAAGCAAGCTGCGTGGGGTGACCAGTATAGCAGGGGGGCCATGAGGGGAGACCAGGCCGGCAGGGGTGGCAGTTGGGGGTAACCAGGCCAGTAGGGGGGACAGTTAGGGCTGACCAGGTTGGCAGGGGGCGGGCAGTTAGGGGCGACCAGGCCAGCAGAGAGGAGCAGTTGAGGGTGACCAAGCCAGCACGAGGGGTAGTAAGAGGTGACCAGGCTGGCGGGGAAGGGGGTGCAGTTTGGGGTGACCAGGCCAGCAGGGCGAGCAGTTGGGGGTGATATGGCTGGCAGGAGGGGCAGTGAGGAGCAACTAGGCTGGTTGGGGGGTTGTTGGGGTCAACCAGGCCAGCAGGAGGGGGCAGTTAGGGATGCCCAAGCCAGCAGAGGGGGGCAGTTGGTGGTGTCCAGGCCGGCACACAGAGGCAGTGATCAAGCCAGTAGGGGGGGCAGTTAGGGGCAACCAGGCAGGCAGGCAGGTGAGTGATTAGAAGCCAGCAGTCTCGGATTGTGAAAGGGATGTCCCAGATTGGAGAGGGCACAGACTGGGCTGAGGAGATGCCCCCATGCACAAATTTCATGCACCGGGCCTCTAGTTCTTACATAAGTAGATAGTTTAATATTATTGTTATTTATTTTCAGTACAGTGTCTGGGGTGGTAAATGACTAGATTGTGCTTTTTAAATAAAGCATATGTGCCTGGCTGGCGTGGCTCAGTGGTTGAGCATGACCTATGAATCGGGAGGTCACAGTTCAATTCCCAGTCAGGGCACATGCCTGGGTTACAGGCTTAATCCCCAGTGGGGGTTATGCAGAAGGTGGCCAATCAATGATTCTTTCTCATCATTGATGTTTCTATATGTCTCTTTCTCTATGCCTTTTTCTCTGAAATTAATAAAAATACTTAAAAAAGCATGTGTGTGAGTATTTAAAAAATCTGAAATCTGAAACTTCAGTGTATAAGTTTTTGTTGTTGTTGTTGTTTAAAACTGCTTAGTTTTTAGTTCTTAGTTATTTTTAACAAAAAGGAGGTCATGATAAAAAGTATTTGAGATTCAGTTTTTAAATGTATCTCCTCTCTGTTTAGTTTGAAAAGCCACATGTCTGTTTATTTTTATTTTCCAAAGTTGTCCTCTTTTATTAGGAAATTATACAAATATAGCTGACAACTTTGCATGAAAACTACATAGGCTGACATTTATTACTTAATAACCATTATTGATTAAATATATTTTTGTTTTAGACACTCTCAGGTTTTAGGATAAGAAGATGGTTAGTTTGATTTTTATAGCATAGATAAAAGCTACTGGCAGTGATATTTTGCCCCTACTTCCTTTTTTTTTTTTTATAGCTAAGATGATCTCTTCTGGCCCATTTACTCACTATATTGTTTCTTATTTCATAAGGTTCAATATATTTTTATCACATTTTAAAACCTGACTCTATTGTCTCATATCCACTTTAAATTCTCATCAATTGAGCATTGTAGTTTATGTATCTTCTTGGTGTTTTTATCTCATTTATGTTTTCTGGGCATCTTTCCACTTACTTTTCTATTTTATTCTCTGTACCTGGAGTATTTCTTTCTTTATCCATCTGTTAAACTATCTATATCTTCCCTTCAGGATTGATTCTATCACAGAATTAAACTGAACTACCATCTGTTTCTCACAAGCAAACAATAGAGACTATATATTTGCATATATCACTGTGTATCTAAAAATTATTTTTCTCATTTTACAAGGCCACATAGGGAAAAACCCAAAAAACAAAACCATTAATTCTCATATCATTTAATGAATATTATAAGACCAAGTTTATCTTTGTACTTTAAAATTGTACATTTTTCTTAATTATAATATTACCAGAGGCCTGGTGCATGGATTCATGCACCAGTGGGGTCCCTCAGCCTGGCCTGTGCCCTCTTGCAATCCAGGACCCCTTTGGGGATGTTGGACTGCCATTGTTGGCCCCATCTCCACAGGATGGCCTGCAGAGAGGGATGTCCCGGATTGGAGAGGGTGCAGGTCGGACTGAGGGAACCACCCACGCACCCCATGCATGAATTCTGTGCACCGGGCCTCTAGTTCTTACACTGGCCTGCGGAGATGGGGCAGAAACTGGCAGTACAATGCCTAATGCCACTCCTGCCTGCCGCTCCTTTTCATACTGGCCCTGCTACGCCTGCCATGGGCTTGCGCCCAGTCAGTCTGTGAGCCCTGCGTGTGGCGCCCATTGGTCAGCTGATTGGTGCTCCCACTGTGGGAGTGCACTGACCACCAGGGGGCAGCTCCTGCATTAAGCTTCTATCCTCTGGTGGTCAGTGCGTGTCATAGCAACCAGTCAACCCATCCTTAGGTCGTTTGTTCACTTAGTCTTTTATATATATAGATTATTGTTCAGGTTATGATTCTATAATTATTTTTAATTTTTATATTCAATTTATTGAAAGGAAGTGGGAGAGAGCAAAAGAAAAATTGAGAGAGGGGGAGAAAGAGAGAGAGAGAGAGAAACATTGATTTGTTGTTCCACTTATTCATTCATTCATTGGTTGATTCTTGTATGTGTCCTGACCTGGGATCAAACCCACAACTTTGGCATATGGGGATGATGGTCTATACCAACTGAGCTACCTGGCTAGGGATGTGATTCTATAATGTTTAGATTTTATAATGTTAAAAAGGTGAAATAATTTTCTAATAAAAAGTATATTATTATAGCTACAGCTACTTTAAAATTAAATTTTGAGTCACTTAATGGAATATTACTTTGAGTTTGTGTTCTTAATTCCAAGAACATATATGCATGCACACAACTTGTTATCTTAATTGCTAAAATTGCATTGTATCTAGTAAGGCTTATATTTTATTAAAGTTCACATTGTGAGATTAATGGACCTAAACTACTTTGGAATTTAGTCATATTTAGTCGCACATATGCTTATGTGCCTACATGTAATATTTTATTTCCAAGTGGCTAAATTATTAACTTCTTGGAAGTAAATTAATTTTGTTTATATTTTCCAATAAGTTAACTGTTCAAAAATATTAAAGAAAACAGCTTCTGAGTACTTTTAAGTCATGTTTATCAGTGCATAAAATGTGTGTACTGTCACCAAGAATGTATGCACACATACAACAAACATCATCATTATATACAATTAAAATGCAGAAAACAAATTACAAGTTGTAATGGTTTACTTTACCCACACTGAATCAACTCTATTTTCTCATTGTGATTTTGATTTTCTCTTCTTTCTACAGTTCAGTTTTTTTATATCTGATTTTGATGATGAATGAAATTTACTTGGTCTTCCAATATTACATGCAATTTATCCCCATTATCTTACTTGGCCACATAATGAAACATTTGGTTATGCTATATTTGACATGTTCTCTGAACCCTCTGGGTCCTACAGTATGGTGGGAAGGGCCTTCATTCACCCATTTAAGCACCATGAAGTAGAAATTGTTTTGGGCACTTAGGGTATAGTTATAAACAATAGATTTTATCCTTGTTTTTTGATATATAAAAAATACCCAATGAATTACAATATTTTTTAAAAAAGTAAAATTATTGAAGGTTTTAAAAACATGTAACATTGGGAGAATTAGGAAATGCCACATTAAAGAAAATTCATTAATTAATGAGGAATAATGGTTATCCTAATCTATAATAATAAAAGCATAATATGCTAATTAGACTGGACAGCCAAACGACTTTCTGGACGACCTTCTGGACTAAGCCGAGGCTGCGAGGGCCGAGGCAAGCCACGGCAGCTGTGAGTGCTGAGACCCTTGCATGAGTTTTGTGCATATTATTAAAAAAGGTGAGTGACACAGATGCAAAGGAAAGTATAGAAGAGGTAATAAACAGCCTGGAAGATTACAGGGATGATAATTAAGTCCATATACTTTTGGAGCATTGTGGTTCTGATTAATTGCTAATTTTGGTATCAACTCTCCTCTGCAGTTTTCTCTCTAGATTACTTTTTGGTTCTCAGCATTGGTTATACAGGAACAACTGGGTAAGCTAAGGCTAATCTCTGGTTTCTCTTCTTGGTCACCTTCATTCTCATACAATCACCTTCACCAAGTTCAGTTTGCCATAATTTAGTATAAGAATGATTAATTCTAAGCAGTATATAATTTCCTCTAAATTACAAGAAAAGAAGTTAACAAAAAAATATCTTTTAAGAAATCTACATTTGCACTTTTAAAGTTTTCATCTGCAAGCCAAAAACTACAATAGTGGACAAAAAAATATTAGGTGAAAATCCTAAGGGAGAACCTCTAACGTACTTTGCAAATAAAATACTGACAGAGTGAAAATTAAGTTAATTAGAAAACATTCTTACATATTTAACTTCCAACATTTTTTTGTTAACAAGTAGTTTTTAATATTATTAAGAGTAGGTGAACATAATATGAGCTCTTTAATTGTGTTGACTATTTCCATTACTGTGAAATAGAACGTGAGCTAAAGCTGACAACAGCCTCTGCATGATTTAGTATAAAACCGATTTCCCACTACTGCTGACACTGGAATGCAAACTTCTTGGCTCACACAATGGCTGAGAAAGCTGAAAACTCACATAAAATATACATTTCATGATGGAAATAAAAAAAATGTTATAAAAGTCTTAATTTAAATGGATGAGTGAAAAAATTTGAAGTGTGATATGATCTGCTTAAATGTGAGGGATTTTTTTAAAAAAATCTAAAACCATATTAGCTAGGAAGGCTTAATGTTATTGTTCATTAACATGCATTTATTGTCGACTTACGTTGCCAGAATATGAAGATATGATATAGGCTACATAGAGAAACTGACTTCAAAATAGATAATTTACTGCACAGCATGTAAATATTGTGATAGAAGTTCTGTGAAATGAGAAGTGTTTGAGTATAACTTAGATCTCCATGGCCAGAAAAAGCAACACAGAACGATAGGCAGATGGGCATCTGCAATAAACACATGTGTTCAAGATGTGAAAACATCTGCATGAAAATGAAAAGAATAACTGGTATGTTTTACTTACAAAGCAAATGAATATCTACATATAACTGACAGTTTAATATGAAAATTATTTTATTAATATATGCCATTGGTTCTTTAAAAAATATATTTCTAATTACCCTTTAACATCTAATAAAAGCATAGATCCTGATGAACTAACAAAAGCCTCTCCATGTAATACTATAGCTGACAGGCTCAAAATCTGGCACAAGATGAAAATCAGAAGTCCACAGGCTACTACTATTATCCAAATGAAAAATGCAGGCACACCCTAAGTGGTTTGGCTCAGTGGATAGAACGTCAGCCTGCGGACTGAAGGGTCCTGGGATTGATTCCAGTCAAGGGTACATGCCCAATTACCAACAAATCAACAAATTACAAGTGCTAGAGAGGATGTGGAGAAAAGGAACCCTCTTACACTGCTGGTGGGAATGCAGACTGGTGCAACCACTGTGGAAAACAGTATGGCACTTCCTCAAAAAATTAAAAATGGAACTTCCATTTGATGCAGTAATCTCACTTCTAGGAATATATCCCAAGAAAACAGAAACACCAATCAGAAAGAATATATGCACCCCTATGTTCATAGCAACGCAATTTACAATAGCTAAGATTTGGAAACAGCCTAAGTGCCCATCAGCAGATGAGTAGATTAAAAAACAGTGGTACATCTATACAATAGAATACTATGGTGCTGTAAAAAAGAAGGAATTCTTACCATTGGCAACAGCGTGGATGGAACTGGAGAGAATTATGCTAAGTGAAATAAGCCAGTCAGAGAAAGATAAATATCACATGATCTCACTCATTTATGGAATCTAATGAACAACATAAACTGATGAACAAAAATAGAACCAGAACAGTCCTAACCGGTTTGGCTCAGTGGATAGAGCGTCAGCTTGCGGACTCAAGAGTCCCAGGTTCGATTCCGGTCAAGGGCATGTACCTTGGTTGTGGTCACATCCCCAGTAGGACATGTGCAGGAGGCAGCTGATTGATGTTTCTCTCTCATCAATGTTTCTAACTCTCTATAAAAAATCAATAAAATATATTAAAAAACACACACACACAAACAAACAAAAAAACTGTGTCGTAACCAGTTTGGCTCAGTGGATAGAGCGTCGTCCAGTGGACTGAAAGGTCCCAGGTTCGATTCCCGTCAAGGGCAAGTACCTTGGTTGTGGGCACATGCCCAGTAGGGGGTGTGCAGGAGGCAGCTGATCGATGTTTCTAACTCTCTATCCCTCTCCCTTCCTCTCTGTAAAAAAATCAATAAAATATATTTAAAAAAAAAAAAAAACAGAACCAGAGCCATGGAAGCATGGAACAGACTGCCTAACCTATGAGGGAAAGTGGGGATGAGGGGGTAAGAGATCAACCAGAGGACTTGTATGCATGCATATAAGCATAACCAATGGACACAGCCAGGGTTCGAGGGAGTGTGAAGGCATGTGCTGCTGGAGGGTGGGTAGCGCCTGGGAGAGTTCAAGGGGGAAAAGGAGTTATGTAGTACTTTAAACAGTAAAGAATTTATATTTTAAAAAATATAGAGAAAAAGATGCACAAAAGAGGCATGTGATTGAGTTGATGGAAGGCTATGTATGCAGAGCAACAGTAAGCAATCTTGAAAGCTGTATTATTTAATTTCTTATGATCCTTGTTCTAAAAACGGTAACCAAAGACAGACTCATGAGGGCAAAGCAGATTGGGTAATAAACTAGGTAACCCTATAGAAATTCTCACTGAAAAGCAATTTGAATAGAATTCTGGTTCAACAAAAGAGCTACAGATTTACTATTAAGATTTTTTTTTTTTTTTTTGGTGGTGGGAGGGTGGAGACCTCAGAACATCTGTAGAGTGTCCCAAAAAATTATACACACACTTAGAATAATTATAAAGGCAGTGTCCATTAAAACACATTTTATTTTAAAATTGAGCTGTCAGCTCTTAAACTATGTATGCTTTTGTTGGGGGACACCCTGTATGTACAGTACTCAGCTATCACAACATAATGGGAGATACATGAGATATTTAGGCAGATCATTTGGGTTAAATATTAGAACTGCCACTCACTAAATCTATGAGAATAAGCAAGGTAGCAAAGCTTTCTGAGCCTTGGTTTCTACTAGTATATTGGAAAACTGGGCTAGTAACATTTGTCTCATAGAAATATTTTTAACATGTAGCAAAAGATGTCATATGTAAAAATTGCCTGCTTAAAAAATCATTTATTATTGTTGTCATTATTTCAGAGCATATGTTTTCAGTTTTTTAAAACAAAATATATATATATATATATATATATATATATATATATATATATATATATATATATTCCTCTAGGGAATTGTCAGGTATAGGGCAAAACTACCAGGAAAATTATCTATATGATTTTTATTGTGTTATTTTGCAACTTCAACTCTGTAATATTTACTCCTTTATGGTACTTTAGTTACTGCAGAAGATATTTTTTTTGTTCCTCTCCAGGTAAATAATAAAAATTGACCAAGTGTAGTCTTTCTCAAAATAAAACAAAACAAAACAAAACAAAACGAAAAAGGTATATGACCAGGTTGCGGGATGGATCTCTAGTGGTGGGAGTGCAGGAGTCAGCCAATCAATGATTCTCTCTCCTCATTGATGTTTCTATCTCTCTCCCTCTCCCTTACTATCTGAAATCAATAAAAAATATATTTAATTTTTTTTAAAAGCCCTAGCTCAGTGGATAGAGCGTTGGCGTGCTGACTGGAGGGTCTTGGTCAAGGGCACATGCCTGGGTTGAGGGCTTGATCCCCAGTAGGGGGTGTGCAGGAGGCAGCTGATCAATGATTCTCTCTCACCCCTGATGTTTTTATCTCTCACTCCCTCTCCCTTCATCTCTGAAATCAATAAAATATATGTATATGAAACTGCAGACAGCCCACCAACCTTATTTAGTTGTTCAGCATATTCATTAGTAGTATTTATGCATTGTAATTTGAATAATATTACATTTATTATCCTATCTAATAATAGACAAACATGGTAATTGACCGTACCTTCACTATGCCTCCCATTGGCTAATAGGCACGATGTGCAAATTAACTCCTAACAAAGATGGCGGCTAATTTGCATACTGCAGGCAGGGTGGGACAGCTCAGCAGCCAGTGTGAGCCGCCATCCCAGGCCACAGGCTGGCCTCAGAAGCCCCAGAAGCCAGTGATGGGGGGAGATGGGGGTCCCCTGCCCAGGCCTGACACCTCTGGCGGAGGCGTCAGGCCTGGGCAAGGGTCAAATCCAGCAATCAGAGGGTGATGGAGGTCAACACCTCTGGCCAAGGCATCAGGCCTGGGCGAGGGTGGAGCCAGTGATGGGGGGTGGGGAGATGGGAGTCCCCTGCCCAGGCCTGACACCTCTGGCCAAGGCGTCAGACCTGGGTAGGGGGCAGAGCCAGTGATAGGGGTGATATCGGGGTCCCCTGACCAGGCCTGAATCCTGGGCCAGAGGCGTCAGGCCTGGGTGGGGGTCAGAGCCAGCAATCGGAGGGGTCTGGGGGTCCCCTGCCCAGGCCTGATGCCTCTGGCCGAGGCATCAGGCCTGGGCAAGGGGCCGATCTGGCGATCGGTTGGAGATGGGGGTCCCCCACCCAGGCCTGATGCCTGGGCCAGAGGTGTCAGGCCTGGGTGGAGGGTGGAGCCAGCAATAGGAGGGGTCTGGGGGTCCCCTGCCCAGGCCTGATGCCTCTGGTGAAGGCGTCAGGCCTGGGTGATGGCTGAGAGGGTGATTGGAGGGAGATGGAGTCCCCTGCCCAGGACTGAAGCCTAGGCCAGAGATGTGAAGCCTTGGGGGTTGTAGGTGGGCAAGCCAGCGATTGGTATGAATTACAGAGGAAACACCTTTTCTGACCGCTCATTGGTTAAGCTCCCTGTATGCCACTGGTAATATTCTTAGTAATTTGGATAATAAGAATCTAGGGTTTTTCACCACACTCCTGGTGAAAAAAAGAAGGTCCGCTGTTGGAGGGCTAAGAAATGTCATATCCTGCCCTAGCCGGTTTGGCTCAGCTGATAATGCCTCGGCCTGCCCACCGCAGGGTCTGAGTTCAATTCTGACCAAGGGCATGTACCTAGGTTGCAGGCTCCTCCCTGGCCGGGGCCCAGGTCAGGGCTCATGCAGGAGGCAACCCATCAAAGTGTTCCTCTCACTTTGATGTTTCTCTCTGTCTTTCCCTTTCTCTTCCACATTCTCTAAAAATCAATGGGAACATATCCTCAGGTGAGGATAAAAAAATAATAAAGAAATTATTATTATATGAAAGACACATCTTGAAAATGCCTAAAAAAAGTTGTCATTTTTTCATGGTGATGGGACTGGAGTCCATGTTTATGAAAAAACCTTGCTGGCTGTGGTGACTGGCAGTGGCTGCAGCCGCAGGATGATGGGGCTGGTGCCTTCCCCTGATCAGCCCAGTCACCTCCCACAAAGGGAGGCCAGACTGTGGCTTAGGCCCTATCCCCAAGGGGAGCAGGGAGCAGGCCTAAGCCGCCACTAGGACATCCCCTGAGGGCTCCCAGTATGTGAGAGGGGACAGGCTGGGCTGAGGGACAGCGCCCCCCCCCCCCGTGCATGAATTTCGTGCACCGGGCCCCTAGTTCTAAATAATTTGGTTTGCTTTTATATGTTTTTGCTTTAATATATTTACTCTTACTTATATATTAATTTATCCATAATAACATTTAATATATTATTATTTAATCTATATATTATCATTTAGTTAATAAATATTACCACACACTTATGTGTGTACCTGCCTGTCAAAAGCTAGCTGAGCTGGATGGAGCTGTGTTTCCAGGTGCAAGAGTACATAAAGGCAACAGCAAGCCAAATAAAAAATTAACAATTAATTCTTTTAATCACTTACCTGAAATAGTACTGTTGATGTTGTTATAGGGGACCAAGAACTTACCCCTGATTCTTTCCTTGGAATCATATTTGGTATTATTTTCAACAGTCAATCTTCACAATAGTTGGTTTTTCTGCTCTATTCTTATTACAAAAGCTAGAGGCCCAGTGCACTAAATGCGTGCACTGGTAGGGCCCCTAGGGGTTGCCAGCTGCTGGCTGGGTACTCCCTCCCTTTCCCCAGCTGCTCCCCACCCCCCCGATTAAACTCCCAGATAACTCCCAGTTGAGGGGACAATTTGCATACTATGCTTTTATTATTTAGGATTATAGTTTTATAATCTCCTGTAAATGATGTCAACTGACTACAGTTGACACACATTTGTATTCCCACTCTGCTTACCATTAGTGTTATTTTTAAAATTTTCGTGGTTTGTTTTTTTTCCATTCTTGGACTCTGACAAGTTGTCTGATATTTTCCCCTTGCATAGAGCCACATGAACATTAATTACAGTAACAACCTCTATCCTGCTTTATTCACTCATTGATTCATTCAGTCATTAGATATTTAATAAACTTTACTATTGCTTGAAACCATGCTAAGGATTAGGGCTACAAATGTGAAGCAGTGATACACAGCCCCTGAATAGTGAATTCTCTCTAGAGGTGAATTAAAATAAAATATTAAATAAAACCATGATAACAGACCAAAATTGATTCACCAACTCTGATAATTGCTATGACAAAAACAAACAAGGAGTTAAAATAGAAAGTAGTGCAGTGATGGCGAACCTATGACACACATCAGAGGTGACACGTGAACTCATTTTTTTGGTTGATTTTTCTTTGTTAAATGGCATTTAAATATATAAAATAAATATCAAAAATATAAGTTTTTGTTTTACTATGGTTGCAAATATCAAAAAATTCCTATATGTGACACGGCACAAGAGTTAAGTTAAGGTTTTTCAAAATGCTGACATGCCGAGCTCAAAGGTTCGCCATCACTGAAGTAGTGGGATGTAGAAATCTTGAGACTGAAATTTCCTTTCTTTATCTCAAGAGATTATTTAGAAATTTTATGTAATATGCATGCCAACTCAGATAAATTAGGGTTGCCATAACCTGGCAATGTTAGCAATACAATAAAAAGGAATGCATTAATTTTTAATCCTAACACATACACACACATGCCCCGATTGGTACGTTGAAGGCATTTTAGAGCAGAGTTTCTGTGATTTTCCAATTGTTTCCTAGAACAGTAGCAGATCATGAAGCAAATTCAAATACAAATGTCTTTACTTCTTAAAAGTTTCTAAAAGTTTAACATGGTTTTCTCAGAGAGGATCTGAGTTTTAGAAGAAAAATTCATAACTTGCAAGGCTTTAAGCCATTTTTGCATCCAGTCATCTGGCAAAATGACCTTGAAAATCATGATATCCTTAATAAGAGTTTTTTTCTCGGCCTAATTCAGGGTCCTGAAATGAATGACTGGGCATGAATTAATATATAATCCTCCCTCTAATGAACATTAAGATCCCATAAGGCCTGGAACCAATTTGACAGTTGTCTGAGTGTTATACTCCAAGACAGCATTAGCTGATATCATAATTTCCAGAGATTTAACTGCCATCATTGAGAGTTTTTCTGTTAAAGCATCATTCATTGGTATTCTGAATTGGGAATATTGCTTCCTTAGGGACAATCTCTTGATGGATATTCAGCTATATTATATGAAAATAATCACTCAAGGTCATTTTAAAATGAAAATATAAAACTGCTCACGTCAGCTTGCTTGATGACCAGAAAATGTAAGTGGCTTCTTATCAGGTAGATTTTATTTTTGTTAATCTCCATTCTAAAATTTTTTTTTTTGAAATGTAAAATATTTAATATTTGCAACTATAGAACCTAACATAAGATAAATTTTATACATCTACAGCTGTTATTAA
This sequence comes from Myotis nattereri, assembly GCF_964212035.1. Taxonomy (NCBI): domain Eukaryota; kingdom Metazoa; phylum Chordata; class Mammalia; order Chiroptera; family Vespertilionidae; genus Myotis; species Myotis nattereri. Next base: position 83,830,144 of record NC_138077.1, read on the forward strand.
TCTGAAATATTTTAAATGGCTCTATTTAAAATATATACATATATATTGAGCCCTGGCCAGGTACCAACATTAGGGTGTTTATGTCTTTATCCCTATAAGTATGTCAAAATATTTTGCATAAGAATGTTGCAGTAAAAATGTGACAAACTTTTTATTGTCTTTCATCCTTACCCTATTTTGTACTACATGATAAGTTTTTTTTTTGTTTTATTTTTATTTCCCCCCAGTAGTATTAAGATTGATCATCTATTTTTCCCAACAATTTTCTCTCTATGTTTTTCCTGTTATAATATCCTGTTCAATTTTCTCTGGAACTTTTAAGATTTTATTGGTAAGTATTCTTACCAATAAAATTACTCATAATTATTACATAGTTTAAATTGACAACCCAATGTCCTTTTATTCTCTTGGTCTTTCACCCATGGTTCCACGATGCTATTGTTGCTCCCAACACCAGTTCTATGCTGCATAAAGTAGGAAGAGGAGGAAGTGGCAACTTATGTATCAGTCAACTGAGTAAAATCTCTGTTAGGAGCTTTCCCAGGAACTATGCCTTATGATTGACACATATTTTATGAAACCTTTTCTCTCACATATGCCAAGAACATTTAAAGCAGAAGAGTCATTAGAACTGTGGTTCATGTCACACAGAAGGAACTACATTATATTATCATCAACTATATTATCATCAACAGCAAGTAAAATAAATATGCATATATGCACACACACACACCTGATGCACACAATCAACCACTAAATGATAATTATCTCCAGTTCTTCTCTTCTAATTTGAACTATGAAAATAATACTAAGAATGTCTAAGACTTCATTTTGATTATTGTTTAAACAGAGTAGCTTTGTAATATACATATATAATGTATATTTAGATAAGATATATTTAATATATAAAATATAAATAAAAAGTATTATATCTATGTTTGAACCCTGTATCTCAATTATATCAGTTTTGTCATAAACATAGAGGAGAAGGAAAAAACAGAATGTATATACTTTGGCACTTTGGTCATTTATGTTTGTTACATGTGTTTAGATTCAAGTTCTCAAAACATAAGCTTAGCTAACTATAGACATAATTTCGAAGTGCAAATATGTATAAATTCTATTTTCTGACTCCCTCGCTTATTTTCCTACCCCATTATATTCATCTTCTCCACACACACACACACACACACACACACACACACACACACACTATTTGAGCTCTATTCAGCTCCAAATTGAAAATGTTAGCCCTCTTTCCTTGCTATGTTGGGTTAGATGATCTGAAAAGAATTCATTGTTATAATTTAATAAGTCATAATGGAGAAGTTTCTTTCTTCCCTATATTTCTGGACCTCCTAACATTGAATTTAAAATTTAAATTATAAAAGAAACTCTTATAAACTCACATAAAAGTGTACATCCAGGAATCTCAACACTGTCTTTCCTGCCACATAGATTTTGAATTAATATGACTTAGATTCTAAGTTGTGGAGGGGAGTCTCATTTTGCAGACAGCACTGGATTTGCCTAATTTACTATATCCAAAGAATACAGATAAAAGTAGAGAATACAAATTTTAAAAGGTAATTTCTAAAAATTCCAAATGAAGAATTTGCTTGAAACCAATGTAAAAGCTAATTTTCAACACCCCACAACACTCAAAGCTCTACTATTGCTAATATGGTACAATTCTGTTTTTAGAGTCTACTTCCTTATTGAAGGTGGGGTGAGTTCTAAGGTTGTACAGAGACGGTTGGATTGAAATAGTACACTTGAACTTTCTTTAAAGAATGATTTATAGACATTAGCTAATTCTGGAACATACAAATCCAATTTATTTTACATTGCAGGAATTTGCATAAAAATAGGTTTACATGGAAATGTTGGGAATGTTCTCTATTATTCTAATTTTCTCCTGCAATAATAACTAATTATTTAATATGTTTATCCATGAAATATGATCAAAGTATTACATTATGTTTTTTGAAGTTCTATTTTCTATATACATGTTTCAAGATCTCAAAACATAAGATATTTAAATTACATAAAATTATAATCACTTTAAGAAAATTTTTCAAATTATCAGATTATCAAATTTATATATTTAGGTTAATGAAATTTATCTTTTAATTGATATATGCAATCTACATAGTAATCCAAAAATCCCTAATGAAAATTTATCACGTATATTATAAAGTCTCCAAAAATATAATATGTGTCAAATTCGTTTAATGAACAGTTAAAAATTTAGAGAAGACTATCTTTGTTAAAGAGTTAATTCAGTCTTTGTATTGAATGTATGTTTATATTAATTGGAGCATATTCTCATTTTATTTTATAAAATATATCTTAATTTTAATTATTTTTTCTTTTCTTTTTTTTTAAAATATATTTTATTGATTTTTTACAGAGAAGAAAGGAGAGGGATAGAGAGTTAGAAACATCGATGAGAGAGAAACATCGATATGCTGCCTCCTGCACACCCCCCACTGGGGACGTGCCCGCAACCAAGGTACATGCCCCTGACCGGAATCGAACCTGGGACCCTTCAGTCCGCAGGCCGACGCTCTATCCACTGAGCCAAACCGGTTTCGGCTAATTATTTTTTCTTAAAATAAAATTTTATAGAGAGATTGAGAAACTTAAATTAATACAATTTTTAAAATATGTGTGCCATTTGTTCTTGAGATGGAAGCTATACACACATGCATAGTTAATGTATTCACATTTTACAAATTCTGGGGATGGTTGATATGAAAGATGGTAGACCTAATGTGAATCATCTGAGAAAAAAAAAAAAGCAGGCCTTTCTAAAATTAAATTTATAAAACACATATCAATAGCAGTTTATCATTGATCGACCAATAAACTAGTCTATATTCATTTTAGGCATATTCAATTTTCTATTTAAATTCTTATTGCATTGAATGAAATACTATTATTTTCATTTCACAATGAAAATTTAGTTATATTATATCCAACCTTTATGGATTACTATGAATCAAGGAAGCACATCTAAAAAAGCCAAGTTTAATTGCACAATCTTTGTTTTGACCTAGGAATGAATACCTATAGTAATTTCATCTACCTTTAATCATGCAAATTATATTCTAGATTATGGTAAATTATTAGAATTATATAATTTTATGAACTTTTAAAGGATTATACACAAGTAATTTTTTCAAAAATAAACGTTAACATTTATTCAAAGTAAATAAGTGATGATAGATAATATTGAAAAGAAAAATAGGCAAATGTTTTTATGAAACCAATTTATATAACACATATTTCTTTATTCAGGCAAACTCATAGAAATTAAAAATGATTTTCTGCCAAGTAAATAGCATTCTTTTTTTCCTAATTATGTAACTACTTATTTACTTAAAATTAACTCTGAATGAAATATTACAACCAATTGGGTATAGATGTTCTTGTACTTAACTTCCTTGGGAAACATGCATATTTTAAATCATTTAAATATACTTTATAGCACATAATCATAAAATATAAACAATGACCTATATTTTATATTGCCCTAGATGTTAAAATCAACCAAGGGACTCAATGTAATTTACAGCTAGAAGACTTATTCAAAAATTAGATACAATCCTTTGTCTTTTATTTTCTGTTCTTTGTTTGGTTTAATTTTGTTCCCAACTTTTAATTTAAAGTTTCTTAAAACCTACAGAAAAGGTGAAAATGTTAAAGTAAGTGCCCACATGTATTGCCTTTTTGTTACATCAGTTGTTAATATTGGCCACATTAACTTTATCCCACTCTCTTCTTTATAATATAGCTCTAGATACAGTATAGATGAATACTTGTTTTTTCATTGAATTCTTTCTTTCTTTCTTTCTTTCTTTCTTTCTTTCTTTCTTTCTTTCTTTCTTTCTTTCTTTCTTTCTTTGCTTGCTTGTTTATTTTGTTAATCTTTACCTGAGGACATTTTTTTTCCCATTGATTTTTAAAGAGTGGAAGGGAGAGGGAGAGAGAGAGAAACATCATTGTGAGAGAGACACATAGCCCTCCCGCATGGGTCTAACGAGGGCTGGGGGTCAAACCTGCAACCGAGGTACATGCCCTTGACTGGAAATGTACCAGGATCCTTCTGTCTGCGATCCAATGATCTATGTATGCACTGAGCCAAACTGGCTAGGGCTGGTTGAATCATTGAAAATTAAGTTGCAAACGTAGTGACATGTCACTCTTAATTATTTTAACATGTTTTTCTAGAGAAAAAGTGCATTCTCCCTACTTAGCTACAATTTACTTAATAAATTTAATTTAAAACAATAAAGTTACCTAATATTATTTTTCCTAATCCAATATAATAAAAGAGAAACATGGTAATTAACCATACCTCCGACACGCTTCCCAGTGGCTAATCAGGGTGATATGCAAATTAACTGCAAACCAAGATGGCGGCCGGCAGCCAGGCAGCTGAAGCGAACAGGAGGCTTGCTTGCTCCAGTGATGGAGGAAGCCAGGGTTCCCTGCCTGCCGCTGCCGGCCTCTGAGCTGCACTCTAAGAAACAATGTTGCAAATATAGAAGCTAAAGAATCCTCAGAAACCTGTTTTCATCCAGCCAGCCTTGGAGCTGGAGCTGAAACAGTGTTTCAATAATAGAACCCAAACAAACCCAGATCAGCAGCCAAGGTCTCAGAGCTGGAGCCGAGCCTCAGAGCTAAAGCTGGCTCTCAGCTCCAGTGACAGCCATAGAAGGTAAATAAACCCCAGAACAAAAAAAAAAGAAAAAAAGGAGAGGTTGGGAGCTTCAGTCACCCGCCAGCCTGAAAACGGCCCTCAGCCCCTCACCCAGACTGGCAAGGCACCCCAGTGGGGACCCCCACCCTGAAGGGGGTGTGACCAGCTGCAAACAGCCATCATCCCCTCTTCCAGGCTCGCCAGGCACCCAAGCGAGACCCCCACCCTGATCCCGGACACCCTTCAGGGCAAACCAGCCGGCCCCCACCTGTTCACCAGGCCTCTATCCTATATAGTATAAAGGTAATATGCCTCCCAGCACCGGGATCAGTGGAGCTGCGAGGCCTCCCGGCACTGGGATCAGCTGATCAGCGAGGCCTCCTGGCCCCTGGATCAGCGTGACAGGGGGAATCACCCAAACCCCCTGATTGCCCTGCGGCTCTCTGTGTGACAGGGTGTGGCGCCCCAACCCCCCCATGGGCCCTGCTCTGTTTGTGACGGGGGCGGCGCCCCAGCCCCCCAATCAGCCCTACCCTGAATGTGACTGGGGGTGGCATCACAACCTCCTGATCTGCCCTGCTCTGTGCATGACAGGGGGTGGCGCCCCAACTCCCCAATCGGCCCTGCTCTGAGCCCGACCAGGGGCTGCACCTAGGGATTGGGCCTGCCCTCTGCCACCTGGGAGCAGGCCTAAGCCAGCAGGTCGTTATCTCCTGAGGGGCCCCAGACTGTGAGAGGGCACAAGTGGGGCTGAGGGGCACGCTCCCCCACCAGTGCACAAATTTTTGTGCTCCAGGCCTCTAGTCCTATATAATAAAAGAGAAACATGCAAATTAACTGTCCCTCAGCTATGCTCAAGTCACACCCAACAGCCACACTCATTAGCCAATCAGGAGCGAGTATGAAAATCAACCCAACTATGATGGTGGTGGCCACGAAGCTGGAGTGAGCAGGAGGTTTTGGTTGCCCCCAGTGATGCAGGAAGCCAAGGTTCCTGCCTGCCCTGGCCAGCCCTTGGCTTCACTCAAGGCTACAAAGTTTCAATTATAGAAGATAAATAAATCCCAGATAAAAGAAAAAAGAAAAAAAGGAGAGGCTGGGAGCCCGGGTCACTGGGGAGCATGGCCAGCCTGAAAATTGCCCTCCATCCCTCCCCCAGGATGGCCAGGTACCCCAGTGGGACTCTCCCACCCCAAAGGAGGTGTGGCCAGACTGAAAATGGCCCTCAGCCACTCACCCTGGTGGTCCACACCCCCATGGGGTGAGGGTCCCCACTGGGGCCTTGGCCAGCCTGAAAACAGCCATCAGCCCCTCACCCAGGCTGGCCAGGCACCCCAGTGGGGACCTCCACCCTGCTCTGGGACACCTCTCAGGGCAAACCAGCCACCCCCCAGCTGTGCACTAGGCCTCTATCCTATATAATAAAAGGGTAATATGCAAATTGACCCTAACAGCAGAACCACTGGGAATGACTGGTTCACTATGACACACACTGACCACCAGGGGGCAGACGCTCATGCAGGAGCTGCCCTCTGGTGATCAGTGCGCTCCCACAGGGGGTGCTCTGCTCAGCCACAAGCCAGGCTGATGGCTGCCAGTACAGCGGTGGTGGCAGGATCCTCTCCCACCTCCTCAGCAGCGCTAAGGATGTACGATTGCAGTTTAAACCTGCGCCCCACTGGCAAGTGGACATCCCCCGAGGGCTTCTGGGCTGCCAGATGGATGTCTGACTGCCAGTTTAGGTCCGGTCCCCTGGGGGGTGGGCCTAAACCAGCAGGTGGACATCCCCTGAGGGGTCCCAGACTGCGAGAAGGCACAGGCTGTCCTGAGGGACTCCCCAACCCCCGAGTGCACAAATTTTTGTGCACCAGGCCTCTAGTTAATCTAATAATATTCTTTATACCTGGTTTATGATTCTTTGTTTTAAATTCAGAATCTAATCAAATACCATGCATTTTATTTAGTTGGCTTTTCTTTTCCTCCTTTGATATCTTTAATCTATTTTAATTTTTCTCTTTTTTTTAAATCTTTGCTTCTCTGGCTTTTTTGTCATTGATAACTTAGAGAGTTCAGGAATTTGTGAGTGTGTGTGGTATATATATATCCTAATTTGAATTGGTTTGATAATTATCTCCTTGCTAATAAATATCTTTTGTCAAAAGTACTGTAAAAAGTGATGTGTCATTTTCAGTTCATTACATGAGTAAGTCTATAAAGTTAATTTGTAATATTATTGTAGATATTAAGTTTGATTACTTGATTTAAGGTATTGTCCTTAAATCATTTAGAGAGGTATGGTATTTGGAAATCAAATTCTTGGCAATGAGATCTAATCATTATCCTGGGATAGCATTGTTTCTCAGCTTTTCAGTGGAAAAGACTAAGAGAAGTGAGTTACTGTTAATGACTCCAATTCAAACCAATATCAATATTCTTTTCTTTTGCCATATTTGTATTTTCCATAGGAACAGTAAGAAACTTGTTAAAAAGTAACATAAATATATTTACTTATTTCCTGTACCTTGACCCCATGTATCTTTAAAAGGCAATGTAAATCAGTGTCCACTTTTGCAGTGGTGGTGTTAGCAGGGATCAATAGGAAGTTCAGTATACATATCCACGTCCCCTCGTGCGCAACCTCAAGAGGGGTTAACTGTTTAAAAATTTTAAATAGAATCCAAATTGCATTAGCAAGAATTATTTTTAAAATCTAGAAATGAATAAAAAATAAAATATCAGCAAAGAAATATAAATTTTAATCAAAGAAGTTATAAAACTAAGTAAAATACCTGGGGAAAAGCTCAATACTTGAGTGGAGGTAGCAGACATAAAAATCACTGAACTTGAGACCATATCAATGGGATTTATTCAATCTACACAATAGATATAAAATAGACAAAAAGAAAAGATGGACAATATCAGGGACCTATAGAATTATGACAAAATAAGTAATATATCATTGGAGTCCAAGAAAAGAAGGAAAAAAGAGAGAGGAATTGAATCAATGTTCAAAGAACAAATATTAAAACTAGTATCCAAATTTGGTAAAACAAACAAACAAACAAACAACAAAAAAAAAACGTGAACATATTTAGGAGGCTAAGTAAAACCCACAGAGAATAAAACCCAGAGAAATCCAACAAATATTATAAATAAAGTTTTGAAGAAATTTAACTTCTACAGAGAAGAAAGAAAAAAATTATTGAAGGCAGTCTGAGAGAAATGATGCAAATCATCTACATTCTGAGTGATTATAAGCCCCTCTGATGGAACACATTTCTCTTTTTTTTTTTTTAAATATATTTTATTGAGTTTTTACAGAGAGGAAAGGAGAGAGATAGAGAGTTAGAAACATCGATGAGAGAGAAACATCGACCAGCTGCCTCCTGCACCCTCCCCACTGGGGATGTGCCCACAACCAAGGTACATGCCCTTGACCGGAGTCGAACCTGGGACCTTTCAGTCCGCAGGCCGACGCTCTATCCACTGAGCCAAACCAGTTTCGGCAGGAACACATTTCTCTTAAGTTGTTTTGTAAATGAATAGGAAAAACTTAGTAGAAGAATATTGAAACACTAGAAATTATTTATTATAAATATTGAAATCCTTCATAAACAAAATCTTATCCACCAGAGGAAGGAGGGAGAGAAGAAAGGAAGGAGACAGAGAAAAAGAACTTAGAAAACACAGATTAATAGCAGAGAGAAGAACTTTACCAATGACAGTACCAAATAATTGTAGTGTAAGGAACTATGGAGATTAATGGAACAACAAAAGCATTTACTTCTCCAAGATCTTGTACAATTCAATATAGTGGCTGACCACCTTTATCAAATGTGTCTTCCCTATTTACTGGAAGTATGGGAGTACTAGTATTGGAAGGTGAAAGCCCTTTTAAAATTATCTCTTCTTTTTCTAAATATTTCATAACTTGTCTTACTCATTTTAATTAAGCTCTTGACAAAAGGATATGGTTTTACACATGGCCATGGTTTGTCTTTTTGGTCAACTATCTTTGTATGTTCTATTTCTTGAATTAAACTTCTGTTATTATGCCTTAGGGACTAAAATAATGTGTGCATTTGTTTCAGCTCGAGGTCATCTATATCTAACTCTATATATCTACCTATATCTATCTATCTATCTATCTATCTATCTATCTATCTATCTATCTATCTATCTATCTATCTATCTATCATCTATATCTATCTATCTATCTATCTATCTATCTATCTATCTATCTATCTATCTATCTATCATCTATCTATCTATGTATATTGCTGTCTGTTTCTCAGTTCCCCTTACTCATCATACCCCTTGATATGGTAATCTTTTGGATCTGATTTATTTGCTCCATCAAAGGAGCCAAGGCAACTGATTGCAGAATTCACTGCACCTGCCAGATGCAGAATTCCTTGCCTGTGCACATCTCCCCATGCATTGAACTGTACGCCGAAAACATGCTTCAGAGTACTCTTGCAAACTTCTGGAGCGTAGGAAAGCCTTAAATGAGTAATTTCAGTAGGGATCGAAGGCCTGTGGGTGACCCAGGAGTTCTGGGCAGATGCTCAATGGCATCAATCCAAATAGGAAAAGCTGTTGGTTTATTTTTTATGTTTGCAATTAAGACGAGAAAATGTATGTTATATGCACTTTGGTTTCCCTTCTCATGTTTTTATTATCAGCTTAAGACCTTGCTTATTTGCCTTTTTTCCAAGTGACCTGTGCAGCTACTGTGTTCTATTGCCTTTATATGAGGGCACAGGCTTTCACTAAGTTCTCAGTCATTCTCTGATCAGCTATCTTTTTCAATTTGCCACTTCTAGCTACAGGGTATATGGGTGTTGAGGGACTCTTGGAGGTGGAATTTGGGCTAAGACATGAAATGGACTCAGGGCTAGGCCATGAGATACACAAACCTGTGCCATCAAACAGGACAGGTGATTCATTACCATGGAAAGAAAGTGTTCCTTCATCCCCCTTTTTTTTTTAACTTTTTTTACTTTTCAGGGAAATTCACTAATGAGGAGAAACTACTTGTCTATTACCATTTTCAAGAAGTCAGCTTGAGGCAAGGAGGGATAAAGAAATACAGAGGTGGGGGGCGGTAGGTGGAGGAAGCAGGAACAGTAGAGAAAGGAGAGTTCTGAAAAAGGGAAAGTAACTTTGATTCTCACATTTTAACTTCTCTTTTTTTAATATTTTCTTTTGGCTATCTATTTTATTTTTAATTTTTTTTCAGAATGCTATCCTAGAAATATTAATAATTAACTTGTTAGCAATGAGATCTAAGACTTCAGCAAAATCATTAATTTATTTAAACTAAAAGGACTGTCTTTAGGCCATTGAAAGAGTGGATTCTCATAAACCCATCCAAGATATGACAGAAAGATATTAGCTTTTTTAAAAAATATATTTTATTGATTTTTTTTACAGAGAGGAAAGGAGAGGGATAGAGAGTTAGAAACATCAATGAGATAGAAAAATTGATTCAGCTGTCTCCTGCACACTCCCCACTGGGGATGTGCCCGCAACCAAGGTACATGCCCTTGACCGGAATCGAACCTGGGACCCTTCAGTCTGCAGGTCGATGCTCTATCCACTGAGCCAAACTGGTTAGGGCAAGATATTAGCTTTTTAAGAGAAAGACCTATGAATAACATTGTTGGGTTTTCATTTTTCCAACCCTATGATGATATTGGTGGCATTTTAGAACCTGTATTACCCATTCTTATTCAAGAATAAAATCTTGAATTTGGAAATGTTTCAGCCAACTAGTATTCCAAAAGAGCAAAGACCTTGAAGGAAAACTTTCCATAATTTTGGATCTCTCACCTGACTGTTTGGTGGCCACAGATCTTTAGCTGGTCTGCTCAATACAGGGACTTGCCAGGTATCCATCTTCATCAGCTCAATTGTTGGGGAAATATAATTAAAAAGAAAATCTTATCTCAATTCAGGAAACACTGCCCAAATTTAGAAGGAAAACAAAACAATTTTATCATTGAATAAACATTAATCCAGGATGTGATGTGCATCTTTAAGGGATTGCAAATACAAAGAGATATCTCACCCTTTTATACCATCAAGCAGACACAACCCATTACATACATGTTCTCAAGATAAACTATAACCAGTTCTTAAGTAAGAAGACTTCAGAACACAGTTTGTCACACATTAAGTTTTCCTAAATTCATCTCACAATTGGAGCAACCATCTGTGTTAACTGGCTTTATCCAAACGAAAAATAAACTTATCATCTCTTTACCACAGGAGGTATTTTTGTATCTTGGAGTAGGGTGCCCACAAAAGTTAAGGTCCTATCCTCCCACAAAATTTGGGGGGGTAAGGACCCTAAGTTTTCTAAAGTAAATGCTCTAAGAAAAGACAGTCTCTTATTTTTAATAGAGAGAATTAAGCTTCTAATTTTTAATTTGTGTTTGCCTATGGAATGGCAATACACAGGACACCTACTATCTACTTATATGTTAATCAAAGTATGTCAACAGCAATAACAAACAACTCCAAAATCTCAATGGTTCACAAAACAAAAAAGTATCCCTTGTTTATGTTGTAATTTCCAGGATTTCTGCCTCCAGATTCTTCCAATAAGCACAAGGCAGAGGGGAGAACATCCTATTTTGTTTTCTTTATATTTCAGATATTTAAGTATATATTGTTTATGACATTAAACATGATTTATCTGAAACACTTACTGTGCAAAAGAATCCAGACTCAAGAGATACTCACTTTATGATTTCACTTGTAGAAACTCCATGGGATGGCAAAAATAACTGAAGGTGATAAAAATAAAAGTGATTATCTCTGGGCATGGAATGGGGAAGAAGGAACTAACTGAGGCAAAAAAAAAAAAAAAAATCCATGTTTTGTTTTAATGATTAGCATAAAGTTTATACGATTGGGAGAACAAATATAAAAATGCCTAATATCTTCATATTTAAACATATATATCTCAATTTTAAACATTTTAGTTTGAAATGAAGCTGATCTTAATATCTCCAGTTATTTCTATTATTGAATTTACATTTGACTTTGTTTTATTTTTCTGTAGTAACCATATGTTCCTTTAAAGGTGATATGAGATTTAAAGGTACCATGTCTTCTTACTCTTTTTTCTTTTAACATTTGATGCATGGGTATGCATCAAGCACTCAATATCTGCTCTGTTTGATTAAGAATAAATGTATTTCTCATTGATATCTAATACTTATTAAAATATAACTTTTCAATAATTAGGTGCACATTTTCATCATCATTCATTCCTCCATAATTCACCTCTCAGTTTATTTTCTCTTTTAACTGCAGGCCAAAGGTCCCAGGTTTGATTCCAGTCCAGGACAAGTACCTCAGTTGCAGGTTCCTCCCTGGCCCGGGCCCTGTCAGGGCACAACCAATCAATGTGTTTCTCTCACATGGGTATTTCTCTCTGTCTTTCCCTCTCTCTTCCACTCTCTCTAAAAACTCAATGGAAAAATATCCTCAGGTGAGGATTTAAAAAGTAAATAAGTAAGTAAGTAAGTAAATAAATAAATAAATAAATAAATAAATAAATAAAATAAAAATCAGAATAAAAAATAAAAGAATCTGATTTATGCCAAAGTCTGTGAGGTACAGTTACACAATGGTACAAAACCAACATGTAGGCTGTCCTGGTAGAAGTCTATCTACAATAATATTTTCCTGGTCACATTTATCCTGTTTTGTTTGTTTGTTTATCTTTTAATGGTGTAAAAAAATTTAAAAGATCAGAACTGCAATTTCAAATATTTTTAACTTCTGCTATAACGTTTGCCATTTCTTCTTTTACACCAGTCTTATACTAAGAAATTCCCAATTATGTTTGAAAAGCTTTAGCAATACTTTACAGATAAGCCCAACCTTCATAGATTGTAGAATACTTTATGTACTAGCCTGTAAATTAAAAACAATCTATAAATATTGTTTTATTTTGATAATAGATTAGTATTCATATGAGATGTAGATATTCTCCAATTATACTGATATCTACATGAAATATTGTAGTAAACAAATCACATTAATGTGATAGCAGTTTGTGCACTTTGATATGTTTACAGCTTTACCTGATTAAATTTAGAGTACAAAATGGTTTTCCATAGCAATTTATAATAACTGCAATTCTAACAAGTAAACAGTTGGAAGGTAAAAAATATATATGACTGCAACATTTGAAGCATGCATTTCACTCAGTTTTGAAGTTAAATTTACTCTAAGCTAAACAAGTTGACAATGTTGGAAACTGTTAAAATGTCTAGCACATCTCAAGATCCATTAATTTAGGATCATATTACAAAAACAAGTGTGTATTGATTTTCTTTAATCAACCATGACTCAAGTATTATAATCAATTCTAAATACTGTGTTTCTAGAAGTTGGTGACTAGAATAATAAAGGTTCTGAAAATAGTAGATTCTCATTTAGCCTTCATGCCAACTAGGAAACAGAGATAGTGTCATCCACATATTTTACTGATGATGATGAGATAGAATAACTTTCTGTTCTCAGTGTTGTGTAGTGTAATGATGGAGTACCAATTTAGATATTTGGTGACCATAAAGGACATTCTTTTAACAATTTTATGCTATTTATTCATTACTTAATCAGCAAATATTTTATAATTAAAATAAATCCACCACATTGTAAAAGAAAAAAAATTGAATGCAAGACAAATGTTGACCTTATTTCAAATATATATATCTATATTAATAAAAGTATAATATGCAAATCGACTGAATGACTGAACAGCAGAATGACCACCCAGATGACCTTCTGGATGACTACACAATGACACCCATTGGCATCAGGCCAGCCATGGTGGGTGCAACGCAATTGGTTGGGGGCCTGGCCATCACCCCATAATTGTCCTGCAGAGGGAGACCCAGGCCATTGGCCAGTGGGGCAATCAATCGGGGGGGCTCTATGATCGCCCCAAAGAGGGAGGCCCAGGCCACTGACTGGTGGGCTGCGGTGGGTGGGCAGGGCCTCCCTCTGTGGGGTGCAATCGATCACATGATCACTCTGTAGCGGGAGGCTCAGGCCACCGACCTGCGGGGTGATCAATCAATTGGGGGGCTAGACAATTGCCCCAAAGAGGGAGGCCCTGAACACCAATGGTGGGCTGCGGTGGGTGGGTGGGGCCTCCCTCTGCAGGGGCTATCCATCAAAGGGCTCCTGAACTGTGAGAGGGCACAGGTCAGGCTGAGGGACCGCCCCCAGTGCACGATTTTCATGCACCAGGCCTCTAGTCCTATATAATAGAAGCCTAAAATGCTGTGTCTGGTTGTCCACTTGGCTGTTCAACCAATCAGAGCATAATATGCTAATGATATGCTGAGGCTGCTCAACTGATTTCTATGATGTGCACTGACCACCAGGGGGCAGACACTCCGACCAGTAGGTTAGCTTGCTGTTGGGGTACGGCCAATGGGGACTGAGTGAGATGGACCAGACACACCCTGGAGCCCTCCTGCAGTCCCTCCCTGGATGGCCAATCTCCCGCATCCCTCCCTGGCCCCAATTGTGCACTGGTGGGGTGACTCAGGCTGGCCTGCACCCTCTCACAATCCGGGACCCCTCAGGGGATGTCAGAGAGCCAGTTTTAGCCCGATCCTGCAGGCTATGCTGAGGGACCCCACTGATGCATTAATTCGTGCACTGAGCCTCTAGTCTATAAGAGAAGTGTAATATGCTAATTAGACCAGACAGCAGAATGACCTTCCAAACATCATTCCAGACGTCCTTTCAGATGAAGCCATGGCAGCAGGGGCCAAGGTACAGGCAGTTAGGGGTGATCAGGCAGGCAGGCGAGCAGTTAGGAGTGATCAGGAAAGCAGGCAGGTGAGTGATTAGGGGCAATGAGGAAGGTAGGCAGAGGTGGTTAGGGACAATCAGGAAGGCAGGAAGAGAGGTTAGGGGTGATCAAGCAAGCAGGTGAGTAGTTGGGCGATGAAGCAGGCAGGCAGTGTGGTTAAGGGTGATCAGGTAGGTAGGCAGGAGAGTGGTTAGGAGCCAGTGGTCCTGGATTCCAAGATAGATTTCCGACAGCCAGTTTAGGCACAATCCCATAGGGAATCCCTGCGGGATTGGGCCTAAACTGGCAGTTGGACATCCCCCAAGGGGTCCTGGATTGCGAGAGGGTGCAGGGCTGAGGACACCCCCCCCTCCATGCATGAATTTCATGCACTGAGCCTCTGGTCTATACTAATAAAAGGGTAATATGCTAATTAGACCAGACATCTTCCAGACAACCATCTGGACATCCTTCCAGACAGTGCCATGGTGGTGGGGCTGAGGCAGAGGCAGTTTGTGGCGACCAGGCTGATAAGGAGGACAGTTAGGAGGATCAGGCTGGCAGGGGAGGGGATTTAGGGGGATCAGGTAGGCAAGCAGAGTGGTTAGGTCAGGCAGGCAGGTGAGCGGTTAGGAGCCAGAGGTCCCGGATTGGGAGAGGGATATCCAACTGCTGGTTTATCTATACTAATAAAAGGGTAATATGCTAATTAGACCTGACAACCATTGGGACATCCTTCCAACATAGCTACAGTGGGTGGGGGGCAAGACAGAGGCAGTAAGAGGGTGACCAGGCTGGCAGGGGAGGGCAGCTAGTGGGACCAGGCCTGTAGGAGAGAACAGTTAGGGGAATCAAGTTGGCAGGGAGAGTGGTTAGCGCAAGCAGGCAGGTGAGCGGTTAGGAGCCAGAGGTTCTGGATTGCGAGAGGGATGTCTGACTGCAAGTTTAGGCCCAATTACACAGGGATCCCTGCAGGATCGGGCCTAAACTGGCAGTTGGACATTCCCCGAGGGTCCTGGATTGGAGAGGGTGCAGGTTGGGCTGAGGGAACCCCCTGTGCATGAATTTTGTACACGGGGCCTCTAGTCCTATCTAATAAAAGAGAAACATGGTAATTAGCGAACGACCGCTACCCTTCCCATTGGCTAATCAAGGCGATATGCAAATTAACTGCCAGCCAAGATGCCGACCGGCAGCCAGGCAGCCTGAAACTAACATGAGGCTTGCTTGCTTCAGTGACGGAGGAAACCAACGTTCCCCACCTGCCTTGCTGGCCTTTGAGCCTGCAGTTTGAAACATTGTAACAAATATAGAAGCTAAACAAAACCCCAGAAACCTGCTTTCAGCGAGCCGGGATCTCAGAGCTGGAGTTATACATTGTTTCGATTATAGAACACAAACAAACCAGATACCTGCTTTCAGCAGCAGAGGCCTCAGAGCTGGAGCCAGAGCTAAAGCTGGCCCAGAATAAAAAAAAAAAAAAAGGAAAAAAGGAGCAGTTGGAAGCTTCAGCTCTCAGCCCCTCATCCAGACTGGCCAGGCACCCCAGTGGGGACCCCCACCCTGAAGGGTTTGTGACCAGCTGCAAATAGCCATCATCCCCTCACCCAGGCTGGCCAGGCACCCGAGTGGGGACCCCCACCCTGATCCAGGACACCTTTCAGGGCAAACCAGCCAGCCCCACCCATGCACCAGGACTCTATCCTATATAGTAAAAGTGTAATATGCCTCCCAGCACCAGGATCAGCATAACAGGGGGCAGCGCCCAAACGCCCTGATTGCCCTGCGGCTCTGTTCATGACAGGGGAAGGCGCCCCAACCTCGTGATTAGCCCTGCTCTGTGCCTGATACAGGGGAGCTCCCCAACCCCCTGATCGCCCTGCGGCTCTGTGTGTGACAGGGTAGAGCCATAACCTCCCCATCGCCCCTGCCCTGAGTGTGACAGTGGTGGTGCCCCAACCCCCTGATCGGACCTGCTCTGTGGGTGATAGAGGGCGGCGCCCCAACCCCCTGATCCGCCCTGCTCTGTGTGTGACAGGGGGCGGTGCCCCAACTCCCCTATTGGCCCTACTCTGTGAGTGACAGGAGGGAGCACCTCAACCCCCTGATGGGCCCTGCTCTGTGCGTGACAGGGGGGAGCTCCTCAACCCCCTGATGGGCCCTGCTCTGTGCGTGACAGGGTAAAGAGCCCCAACCCCCCGATGGGACCTGCTCTGTGTGTGATAGGGGGCAGTGCCCCAACCCCTTTAATTGGCCCTGCTCTGTGCGTGACAGGGGGTGGCACCACAACCTCCCCATCGACCCTGCCTTGAGTGTGACAGGGGCGGTGCCCCAACCCCCCAATCGGCCCTACCCTGAGTGTGACTGAGGGTGGCATTGCAACCTCCCAATCTGCCCTGCTCTGTGCATGACAGGGGGCGGCACCCCAACTCCCCAATCAGCCCTGCTCTGAGCCCGACCAGGGGCTGCACCTAGGGATTGGGCCTGCCCTCTGCCACCCAGGAGCAGGCCTAAGCCAGCAGGGCGTTATCACCCGAGGGGTCCCAGACTGAGAGAGGGCACAGGCCATGCTGAGTGCTCCCCCTTCCACCCGAGTCCACAAATTTTTGTGCACCGGGCCTCTAGTCCTATATAATAAAAGCCTAATATGCTAAGTGTCTGGTCATCCACTTGGCCATTCAACCAATCAAAGTATAATATGCTAATGATATGCTAAGGCTGCTCAACCACTCACTATTATGTGCACTGACCACCAGGGGGCAGATGCTCTGACCAGTAAATTAGCTTGCTGCTGGGGTCCAGGCAATTGGGACTGAGTGAGATGGGCTGGACAGGCCCTGGAGCCCTCCCACGGTCCCTCCCCAGATGACCAACCTCCCGCACCCTCCCCAGACCCAATTGTGCACTGATAGGGTTTCTTGGCCTGGCCTGCACCCTCTCACCATCTGGGACCCCTCAGGGGATGTCAGAAAGCTGGTTTTGGCTATATCCTGTAGTCCAGGCTGAGGGACCCCACTGTTGCACGAATTTGTGCACCGGGCCTCTACAAAATATATAAAGCAAAGTATAAAATAACTTTCATTCTCACAGAATAGATTTAAAAAGAAACTGATCCAGTATATAGGGTGTCCCACAAAAATGTATACACACACTTTGAATAATTATAAAGGCAGTATTTATTAAAATATATTTCATTTTCAAAATTGAGCTACCAGCTGTTACAATGTGTATGCATTTTTTGGGACACCCTGTATATGCATGTTATTACATCCAAAGTACTGTTTGGCATATATGTTCTCTGTGATTTAATCTCTGTGCTTATATTGTTATTAAATGCATTTAAACAGATTTCAGACTTTCTTCCCACCTGAAAATAATCAGCATGTTTTAAATTCCAAGTAAGAATGAATTTTAAGTTAAAAGAAATCAGCATATTCCCTTAATCAGCAAGCAGATTTCAAATTTGCAAAACCAAGCTATGCATTCCTGTTGAGCGTTCATTCTTGTAATGTGAGGAGGAAAAAGAACTAGTCATGTCTAAATTTTATGCTCTCACTAATCTCAACACAATTTACAGATGTACCAGAGAATGTACTCAGTTTCCTTATTGCCTGGCAGTTCTAGTACACAGATATGCCAGATTAAAAGAATAAATAATAAATGGATTTTAAGACAAGATAATCTCTACACATTTCATAAATTTACAGTAAATATTAACTACATATGCATATTTGACATATTATATATTATATATACTTTATATATTATGTAAAAATATATAATTTTGAAGCATAATCTATAGTTTTTAATTGATCTAAGAAATTACATTTAAAATGCATTTTACGGGATTTGCGAAAGTAGGTTTACAGTTGTGAGTACATGAGAGTTTATTCCTGTATTATTATTTATTATTTTATTATTTACTTATATTTTAACTGTAACATACTTTTGTCCACTCTCTATTTTTATTGATTGATTTTAGAGAGAGAGAGTAGAAGGAAAAGAGAAAGACATTGATTTGTTATTTCACGTATTTATGCATTCTTTGGTTGATTCTTGCATGTGCCCTGAGTGGATATCAAAGCTGTAACCTTGCCATATGGGGACTATGCTTTAACCAACTGAGTTACCTGGCCAGGGCCTGCCCACCCTGTTTTTTAGAGTTATTTGTTACATTTTATTTTTCTTTGTAAAATTTATAATGATTAGTACACCCAGTTTGATTCAGACATTTACTAGTATGTGTTCAGCTGGGCCATTATGTGCTAAGTTAAATTTGGGGATGGAGTTAAGATGTAGCCTACACCATATATCTTTCTTGGGTGCCTCCTCTTCATTCCCATTCTTCTTTAAGGCAAGCATTCCTAGTCAGGAAAAAGTAAGAGGCCACTCAATCATTATTTGCTCCAGCATTATGCTCTTCCAGACGATAAAAGATTCACAAGAGAGGGTAAAACAAGAAACTGTAAATAAAGACAAGAATAAATTTATCTGAGAGACTAACTTGGAGATAAGTTCAGAGTGTCTCCTTGAGATTCCATACTTATGATTGGAGCAGAAAAGTTGCTTCTATTCATCCGCACAGTTTCATAAAATAATCCAGAAATAAATTAAAAAAGAATTGTAAATAAAAGGCAAAACAATAGCTAAGATTTGGAAACAGCCCAAGTGCCCATCATTAGTTACATGGATAAAAAAATGCTGTGGTACATTTACACCATGGAATACTATGCAGCAGTAAAACACTTCTCTTACCCTTTGAAAAAGCATGGAGGGACCTAGAGAGCATTATGCTAAGTGACATAAGCCAGTCAGAGAAAGACACTATCTCATGATCTCACTCATATGTGGAATTTAATGAACAAAATAAACTGATGAGCCAAATAGATCCAGAGAAGTAGAAGCATGGAACAGACTGTGAAAACTCAGAGGGAAAGCAGGGGAGGATAGGTGGGTAGGAAGAGGTCAACCAAAGAACATGTATGCATCTATACATAACCATGCACAATAGGGTGATGAAGGCCTGGGGTGAGCTAGAAGAGGACAATGGGGGAAATAGGGGACATGTGTAATACTTTCAACAATAAAGATTATTTTTAAAAAGCTCCAAAACGAAGCAAGTGAACTCTTATTTCAAATACTCCCATACTGTACATTTGTGTTTTTAATGCTCTTTTAAAATATAAGCTTCTCTGTGGTAGGCACAGTAAAGTAGTGTGCTTTTGCTAAACTGCATATATATAATTACCTAAAAAGAAACATCTGACATGTGACTGCTGTCTTAAACCTATGTAGTAAGGAGTACCCTTGTACTCCATAAATAGTATGATTGTCCCTTACCCCTTGTTATGTTTTCTTAGGTTTTATACCCAGATACATGCCTTAATTCTAGTTTTGTAGTCCAGGGGACCATTAAGTTTACGTGGTAAAACTCAGGTAATTAATTGGGTATTTGATTTTCAGTTCCTGCTGCTGCCATTCTCCATAACCCCTTGCATGTTATGTCTATACTCTGGTACTTCAGTGCCTTGCTAAAGACTTATTTCTACCCAAAATAGTCCTCCATAAAGCACATTTTTGTACATTCACAAGCAGTATAATTATGCTTCCCAAATAGCTCCTGATTGATATCAACCATCTAGATCATGCCTACTGAAAAGCAACACTTCCCAGATCAGATATAGATTGTCAAACAATGTATAGATAATCAATCACTTTGGTGAAAATACAGTAAAAATTTAGCTCCATCTATACTTGTCTTTCCTAGATATGTGCTAACAATCATCCTATCTAATAAAGAAGGAATATGCTAATTGACCCTCATGCTGTCACAAAGATGGTAGCACTCACAGCCAATAAGGAGGGAATATGCTAATTGACTATCATGCCCTCAAAGATGGCGGTGCCCACAGCCACTAAGGAGGTAATATGTTAATTGACTGCCATGCCCTCAAAGATGGTGGCGCCCAGTCCCCTCAGCCCCTTGCCGCACACTTGCTTCCGGAGTCCCCCAGTCCCCTCTGCCCCCGTTTCCCAGGGATGGCCCAAGGCACAGGCAAGCCTTGGATGGCAGCTGCCCAGCTGCCCATGGCAGCCTGAGGCTCTGGTAAGCAGGGCTGGCTGAGGCTTTCACTGCCTACAATGGCAGCAGCAGAGGTGTGATGGGGCATCGCCTTCCCCTGATCGCTGGGTCGCCTCCTGCCCCTGAGGGCTCCTGGACTGTGAGAGAGGGCAGGCTGGGCTGAGGGACCCTCCTCCAGTGCATGAATTTTCATTCACTGGGCCTCTAGTTATGATATAAGTAGCATTTATCCTAATTCTAAATTTGGCTAGAGCCCAGAACTGATTTATTCAATCTTATGTACAAAAATATATATATGCCTACTCTGCAATCCAAAGTTATGGACAATTTTTGTTCAATTTATATAAAAAAAAACACACAGAAAACATATCTTTAAAATTTAAAACAAACACAGCTGGAAAAAATAGCTGAACAAAATATAATTCAATTAAAACAACAACAACAAATAGGTAGAGTGTATGAAATAGCAAGAGAGTAAGAACTGTTTGTATATTCATATATAAGGGAGTTTACATCAGCTTTTATGTCCTTTGTTTATTTACTTTTTAATCCACAAGATAAGCAACCTGAGAAACACCATAATGATAGAGGCATCAGCTAGAAAAACAGGGACAGTGGATATAAAATTTCATCAGTGGCCCTTTTTCTCTAATATTATACAAGTAAAAGCATTAATCTATGTTGGCTAGAACAACAAAAACTACTCCTTGCTGAAAACCCATTAAAGCTGGAAGAATGGAACAGAAATAAACCTCTATTCCTAAGTAGGGGCAGAAGTAATTTTAGGTGTAAAATTACAGCTCATAGAGTGGAAGGACCATTGAGAAGGCCCTTCCCATGAGACCCAAGGTCACAGTATCTATTTAATGCTTAGTCTCCAATCATAAAAAGAGGAATGTTGTTACTTCTTACCCCACACTCATTCTATAGAGCTAGCAAGCATACTAAGAGTAGAAGAGCATTGCAAACGGAAGACATAAAATTCAGTGTTAAATAGACATTCCCAAACTGGAAAAAAAAAGAGGGAAATAAAGGTAAAACAATTTTGAATAGATTATCTGATAGATGTGGGACAATGTCAAACTCTTTAACATTTGTTTACTTGAAATCTCAGAAGGAGAAGAGAAGCATAATAGGACAGAGATACTATTTGAAGAGATAAAATAATGTCTGATAATTACGCAAAATAAATGGCAGGCAACAGGCATGAAGACTTATCTAACAAGCTCTGACAACACTGAACAGATGGAAAAAATAGAAAGAAAGAAAAATTAAAGTAAACTTTTTTCTATAAAACACATAAACCAGAAGACAATGAATGCATCTTAAAGTGATAGATTTGTATATAAACACATATTGAATGCAAGGATTTGATACCATTAAAATATACCTTTTAAATTTCAAAATGAAAAATATTTACTTCGTTAGACAAACAAAATCTAACTTACTTTTTGGCAGCAGATTTATACCACAGCAACTATTAAAGGCAGAAATAATATAACAAAGAGAAACCTGGGTTTACACGATTACATAAAGATAAAATCTAAATGCTAAACTGATCAGTGGGACTGTTTAAAACAAAAACTGGTAACAAGATACTGTGTAGCACTGGAAAAAGGCAAAATATATAGCAACGATAGGTCAAAGATAGGAGAAGGAATAGAGAATATACTACTATAATATACCTGCGAGATATATATATATATATATATATATATATATATATATATATATACACACATATATATGCATGTATATATATACATATATATGTATGTATGTATATATATACATATATATATAAATATATATGTGTGTGTATATATATATATATATATATATATAAAATTTGAAGTTAAACTCTGATTAAAGAACTATTTTGTATATCCTTAGGCAACCACTAAAAAGAAATTTTAAAAGATATAAAAACAATATCAACAGAAAACATTAAATGGAATGACAAATAAATGCTGAATACATAAATTTGAAAAAAGTTATAAAAAAGGAAATAAACAGATACAGAAAACCTGGGACAAATAGAAAATAGAAAAGATATAGATTTTAACCCATATGGAAACCATATCAGTATTATGTTAATGTGAATTATCCAACTGATATATATATATATAAATATAAATATATATATATATATATATATATTTATATATATATATATACCAATATTTAGAACAACTTGATTCATAATTGTCAAAACTGGAAGCAACTAAGACATACTTGATGGCATGAACATATATATATATATATATATATATATATATATATATATATATATATATATATCTTATATAATAAAAGGGTAATATGCAAATTGACCCTAACAGCAGAACGACTGGGAATGACTGGTCACTATGACACACACTGACCACCAGAGGGCAGATGCTCCAACTGGTAGGTTAACTTGCTGCTGGGGTCTGGCCAATCAGGACCGCGCGAGAGGGCCGGATGCCCTGGAGCCCTCCCACAGTCCTTCCCCATCCAGCTGCCAACCTCCTGAAGTCCCTCCACAGCCAGCTGGCCCCCATTCGCCCCGATCAGACTGGGCAAGATGGCCCTGATCAGCCTCAATCACCAGCCAGGCCAAGGGACCCCACTGGTGCATGAATTCATGCACTGGGCCTCTAGTTTTGTATGATACTGTAATTATGGATACATCACAATGTGCTTTTGTCAAAATTCATACCACTTTGGAGCACAAGAATAAACCTTAATGTATGCACATCTAAAACAAGGTCATTTAGGAATGCAGACACTAAGGGAGTCTACATGCATTAGAAATATATAAAATAACCTCACTGAAGAGGCTGGAAGAGTATGTGCTGGCCAAAGAAAGTTTGGCAATGAGTGGGGTCTTTAACACTAAAGACATAAACATAAGTGCTGTACTCTAGTTGATCAATTTGTGTCCCATAGGATACAGATTAAAAATTCTGAAACTTCTATATATGTATACTGAATTGATAATTAAGTAAACCTAAAGAGGATGGTGAGAGCTAGGTTTCTTACCATTGGCAGACAAACAAAGTGGGGGGTAGGTTGAAAAATCTATGTGGTAATGAATTGCTGTTGGAGACATCAGTATGAACTCATATTTAGCTTAATATAGATAGATATAAATGGTTGTATGTAGAAAAATACAGATATAGATGACAGATGGGTGATAGATGATAGATAGATGATAGATAATAAATAGATGATAGTTGATGATGATAGATAATAGATGATAGATGATAGATAGATAGATAGATGATAGATAGATAGATAAATGCTAGATAGCTGCATTCTCTCTCTCTCTCTCTCTCTCTCTCTCTCTCTCTCTATATATATATATATATATATATATATATATATATATATATATATATATATATAACTTTCTTTTTCTCTCAACTAAAAGGGTCTAGATGAAATGACATTGCAGTAGTATCAAGCACAAAGATCTTGGTTTCTTATGGCATTCTCCAATAAAAGGAACCAGAGCTTTCTGAGAAATGGCTAATTCTAGGTGTGGGAAAGAAAATATGCAGATGAACTTGGAGAATTTTGTAGTGCAAGAATGTAAGAAAGTGCTCAATAGAAATACATAAATACAATGATAGACATATGTCAAAGGGTCACAGGAGCCAACTGAAGAAGCTACTAATAGCCAAAGGTGGAACAATTTGAACAGTATAGGAGAGAGAGGAAGAATAGTTCACAAATGAAAAAATTTAACCAACATGATCTCAGCCAGAAGATCAAGGTAAACATTAAGTCATAAGTCATATCCATAGCATCTACCTTTGATATGATGTGATAAAATGACACTTTCATCTCTGTGATCTTCCTTACAAAAACTATCCTGCACTGGCCTGGTATTTCAGTTGGTTAGAGTGTTCTTCTGGTATGCCGAGGTTGCAGGTTCCATCCTGGTCAAGGCACATACCAGAATTAACCAATGATTGCATAAACAAGTGGAACGACAAATCAATGTTTCTCTCTCTCCTTTCTTCTCTCTCTAAAATCAATTTTTAAAAATTTATTACCTCAATTTAATTATAAGAAAAGCATCACAATGACCAATTTGGGGACATTTTTAAGATACCTGAGATAGACTCCTTATAAAGATTAACATAGAAAAAAAGGTAAGTCTGAGGAAGTTTTGTAAGCAAGAGGAGCTTTAGGAGACTAAATATAATGGAGTATTCTGTCTGGGATCCTAGAAAAGATAAGTACATTAAGGTAAAAACTAAGGCAATCTGAATAAGATATGGAATCTAGCTAATAATGATGAATCAATATTTCATCATTAATTATAACAAAAGTATGAGATTAATGTAAGATGTTCATAATAGGAAAAAAACTAGGCACAAACTATAAATATTTATCTTTATGGTTTTTCATTAAATCGAAAACTCTTTAAAATTAATTGTGCAAAAATTCAGACAGTTATTTCAAAAACTATACAGATATAAAATACCATGTAAAAAGATTATCAATCATATGGTAAATTCAAGTTAAATCACTCTGAGATGCTTCTATTATCTAAAAGAATGATAAAACAAAGGCAATTTAAGTGCTATTGAAGATGGAGTGTAACTGATATTGCATTACATTTCTAAAGTGATTATAAATTGGTATACCTTTTTGGGAATATTCACATGAAAACCTTTACATAAATATTTATAGTAGTCTTTATTGATCGTCACCACAACAGGAAATAGCCCAGCTCTCCATCAACTGGTAAATTGATAAACCATGGTAGATATACACAACAGAATATTTCACAGTAGTATAATGAAACATACTGCTGTTTCACGAAACAACATATGGGTGCTTCTCAAATTCATTTTACTAAGTCAAAGTAGCCAGATCTAAAAGTGTGTATATTGTATAATCCAATATATATGACATATGGAAAAGGTGAAACTACAGGATGAAATATATCTCAGTATTTCCTAGAGGTTGCTGTTGGTTAAAGGGTTTTCCTACTTAGAACTAGCATGAGCATTTTGGGTTAATAACACAGTTTTTGATGGCTATGGTGGTGGATATATGACTACATGTCTTTGCCAAACCTATAGAACTATCTACACTAATAAAAGAGAAAAATGGTAATTGGCGTACGGCGATACCTTTTTCATTGGCTAATCAGGGCTATATGCAAATTAACTGCCAACTAAGATTGGCAGTTAACTGCCAACTAAGATTGGCAGTTAACTGCCAACAAGATGGCAGCTAATTTGCATATGTAGGCACAATGCAGGGAGGCGAAAGGGAAAGCAGGAAGAAGCCCCCTGCCACTGACAGTGATCAGAAACCCAGGGGGGAGCTAAGAGCTGGGGGGCAGGGCAAAGGCGGCCCTGGGGCCGCCTTTGCCCTGCCCCCCAGCCATGATCGGAGAATCAGGCGCCTTTGCTGCCCTGGCCAGTGATAGCAGGAAGTAGGGGTGGAGCCAGCGATGGGAGCTGGGCACGGTCGAAGCTGGCAGTCCCAGGAGCTAGGGGGTCCCTTGCCTGGGCCTAAAGCAAAGCCCACGATCGCGGCGCCCCCCGCTGCCACTGCAGGTCCCCGCTGCCTGGGCCGGATGCCTAGGCCAGAGGTGTTAGGCCTGGGCAGGGGCGGAACCTGCAACCACGGGGAGCTGGGGGTCCCCTGCCCTGGCCTGACACCTCTGCCGGAGGCCTCAGGCCTGGTCAAGGGGCCGATCCGGTGATTGGTGATCGGAGGGTGATGAGGGTCAACTCCTCTGGCTGAGGCATCAGGCCTTGGTGGGGGGCGGAGCCGGGGATTGGGGGGATATGATGGTCCCCTTGCCCAGGCCTGAAGCCTGGGTCAGAGGCATCAGGCTTGGGCGCGGGGTGGAGCAAGCGATCAGAGGGAGATGGGGGTCCCCTGCCCAGGCATGATTCCTGGGCCAGAGGCCTCAGGCCTGGGCGGGGGCCAGAGCCAGTGATCGGGGGGAGATGGGGGTCCCCTGTCCAAGCCTGACACCTCTGGCGGAGGCGTCAGGCCTGGGCAAGGGGCCGATCAGGCGATCGGAGGGTGATGGGGGTCAACGCCTGAGGGCTCCCAGTATGTGAGAGGGGGCAGGCTGGGCTGAGGGACACCCCCCCCCACACACACACACCCAGTGCACGAATTTCGTGCACCGGGCCCCTAGTACACCATAAAGAGTGAATTTTAATGTATGCCAATTTTAACCAATCAACAAAATTTGTGTTGGGAGCTTATAGTCATAATGCATACTATGAAAAATTAATTAAACATTATTAGAAATAGGTCACATAACAATATGATGGAGATGCAGAAGAAAATAACTAACCTAAGTAATTTTGAGACAAAATATTTTGAGGTCACTTTCTAAGAACAAAATGGGGGTCAATCACAAATCTTACTATCTAGTTAGTATATATGTAGATATGCTTCTCACAGCATTGTATAATTGACATAATTTTATGTCACCCTAACCGGTTTGGCTCAGTGGATAGAACGTCGGGCTGCAGACTCAAGGGTCCCAGGTTCAATTCCGGGCAAGGGCATGTACCTTGGTTGCGGGCACATCCCCAGTAGGGAGTGTGCAGGAGGCAGCTGATCAATGTTTCTCTCTCATTGATGTTTCTAACTATCCCTCTCCCTTCCTCTCTGTAAAAAAATCAATAAAATATATATTTTAAAAAAAGAAATAATTTTATGTCTGTTCTAAAGACAAATAAGAAAATATTTATTTGGTAGCTTTTGAGTAATAAAATTAATAATTATTTTTATTAAGAAGGCTCATATTCAAATGTGATATATTAAACAATGTTTCTAATTATCAGCATAGTATCAAATTTAGAGCAAGAATTTACACTCAAAAATCCTTTAATATCTATATATTTAAATGAGATTTAATATGCTCACAATACTTATATATGTTGAGAAGTTGGTTTCATTAGTAACCAAATAAGCAGCCAAACAGGCTCATATTTATATATGAACTTTTGAAGTGATTGGTTCTTCCACTGGTTAAACCTGATGTGCAATAACTTTAGAGTCAGTAGAAATACTGACTTTAATTAGGAACGTATTTTGTGATTGATTGCTCATTCATAGGCTAAGCACTCTGCATTTTTACTCAGCTATTTTAACAAAGCAAACAAGGTTTGAAAGTCACAGGAAAATTGTTGCCTGACTCCAAAATTAATCATTCTCAGTACAGTGCTTAGTAAAGTATAGGAAATAAAAGTAAAAGCCTTCTTCCAAACACCAATAAACACAAAAAGAAAGAAGATTAATAATGTTCATTTTTTATGGTAACTACAAAAATAGAAAATAAAAGAAACATGAATCTAGCATGCCTATATTATTATTGACTAAAATATGAATAATAGTTAAAAATTAGAGTTTTTAAGACATACAGTTATGAAAATAAAATAGTTCCTAGTGTTATTTTTTCTTTCTTTTTTCATTTTAAATAATGGTTTTAACTATGAATAATTCCATCCACATGTAACATGAGAAAATATAACCATAGATGCCACTGTGTGTTTGTATTAAAATAATAAAATTTGTTCACCTTAAAATTATAGAACAGACATCCAGATCATCTAAGCTAGAGTGGATCCAATCTTTTCCAAAGATTATAAAAATGAAATCCTGGCCAGACTATTTAAGCAACTATCTACAGACCCTGAAAAGTAAGTAATTGCAGGCAAACTTGCAAGGGAATTCAAAATTCAAAGAATAACTAATCCAGTGAATAATAACCAGTTCCAGTTATTTTCCTCTTTACTGTGGTTTTATTTTGTTTGTTTGTTTGTTTTTTCCCATCCCACATCTCATGGCAGACAACCTGAATCCCAGAACTGCATCACTGGCACAGAGCAATCCCTCTCCCTCTCATTCTACTTCGCCCCCTTGTTCTCTTCCTTTTCTCTTGTGGCCCTATTTCCAGGCTGGCCCAGCAGTGGCTGCAGTGCCAAGGGTGGTAGCAATGTGGCAGTGAGGGCCATGGAAGTACAACTCTGAAATAAAATCTTGCTATTTGACCAGAAGAAATAAAAGAAGAGGCTCTTGTGGTCTGAAGAATGCTGAGTGAAACCTCTTTTATTCCCTCTCTTTTCTCTTACTTTATAAGAACATGCATGGCAAGGAGGGGAAGATAAAACACAAATTTCAGAGCCGGGAAAAGGAGACATGATAAAAGACAAAAAGCAGAGAGGGCAACATAGCAAATACTTTATTTTTAAACAATCTTTATTGTTGAAAGTATTTCGTATATCCTCTTTTTACCCCATTGACCCCTTCCATCTGCCCCACCCCCACCCCAGGCCTTCATGACACTATTGTCTGTGTCCATGGGTTATGCATATATATGCATACTAGTTCTTCGGTTGATCTCTTTCCCCCACCCACTCTCTCCTGCATTCTCTCTGAGATTTGACAGTCTATTCCATACTTCTCTGTCTCTGGATCTATTTTGTTCATCAGTTAATTTTGTTCATTAGGTTTCACATATAAATAAGATCACGTGATACTTGCCTTCCTCTGACTGGCTTATTCTACTTAGCATAATACTATGCAGGTTCCTCCATTCTGCATCAAAGGATAAGATATCCTTCTTTTTTACTGCTGCATTCCATGGTGTAAATGTATCACAGCGTTTTTATCCACTCAACTACTGATGGGCACTTGGGCAGTTTCTAGATGTTAGATATTGTAAATAGCACTGCTATGAACACAGGGGCGCATATGTTCTTTCTGATTGGTGTTTCAGACTTCTTAGGATATATTCTTAGAAGTGGGATCACTGGGTTAAATGGCAGTTCCATTTTTAATTTTTGGAGGGAACTCCACACTTATTTCCACAATGGCTATACCAGTCTACATTCCAACTAGCAGTGTACGTGGGTCCTTTTTGTCCACATCTTCACCAGCACTTGTTTATTTTTGGTTTATTAATGGCAACCATTCTGACAGGTGTGAGGTGGTAACTCACTGTTGTTCTAAAAACAGCAATCAAGGCTTAACTACAACAAGACCGTTCACACAGCCCACAAAAGGGTGCACCAAGAGCAACCACCTCAGATAATTAGGGAGGTTGAGCCACTAGGCCCTATAGGAAACCTAGCACACGAAGCCACTCTATCAACACAGGGAAGCAGCCAAAATGTGAAGACAAAGAAACATGTCACAAATGAAAGAAATGGAAGAAAGCAAACAACTGGATATAGAGTTCAAAACCACAGTTATAAGGTTACTTAAGAATCTTCTAGAAACCTCTGAGAAATTTAGTGAGACCCTCAAGGATATGAAAAAAGACCAATTATAAATTAACCATAAACTGACTGAAATAAAGAATAATATACAGAGATCCAACAGCAGACTAGAGGATCCCAAGAATCAAGTCAAAGATTTGAAATATGAAGAAGCAAAAAACACCCAACTGGAAAAGCAAAAAGAAAAAAGAATCCAAAAATATGAAAATAGTGTAAGAGCCTCTGGGGCAACTACAAGCGTACCAACATCCAAATTATGGGGGTGCCATAAGAAGAGAGAGAGCAAGATATTGAAAACCTATTTGAAGAAATAATGACAGAAAACTTCCCCTACCTGGTGAAAGAAATAGACTTACAAGTCCAGGAAGCGCAGAGAACCCCAAACAAGAGGAATCCAAAGAGGACCACACCAGGACACATCATAATTAAAATGCCAAGGGCAAAAGACAAAGAGAAAGTCTTACAAGCAGTAAGAGAAAAACAGTTAGTTACCTACAAGGGAGTACCCATATGACAGTCAGCTGATTTCTCAACAGAAATTATGCAGGCCAGAAGGGAGTGGCAAGAAATATTCAAAGTGATGAATAGCAAAGACCTACAACCAAGATTACTCTACCAGCAAAGCTATCATTTAGAATTGAAGGTCAGATAAAGAGCTTCACAGACAAGAGAAACTAAAGGAATTCTTCATCACCAAACCAGTATTATATGAGATGCTGAAGGGTATTCTTTAAGAAGAGGAAGAAGAAGAAAAAGGTAAAGATAAAAATTATGAACAACAAAGTGACAACAGATACATATCTATCAACAAGTGAATAAAAAAATCAAGTGAATAAAAAATCTGATGAACAGAACAAACTGGTGAATATAATAGAATCAGGGGCATAGAAAGGGAGTGGACTGACAGTTCTTGGGAGGAAGGGGTTGTGAGAGTGTGGGAAGATACTGGACAAAAATCGTACACTTATGGACAAGGACAGTTGGGGGTAAGGGCATGGGGTGGGGTGGAAACCAGGTGGAGGGGAGCTATGGGGGGAAAAAGAGGAACAACTGTAATAATCTGAACAATAAAGATTTATTAAAAAAATAAAAAAGAAAGAAAAAATAAAAATAATACAAAAGATCAATGAAACCAAGAGCTTTTTCTTTGAAAAGATAAACAAGATTGACACACCTTTTGCCAGACTCATCAGGAAACAAAAAGAGGGAAAAAATTAAAATCAGTAATGAAAAGATGAAATAACAACTGACACCACAGAAATACAAAGGATGTAAGAAAATACTACAAACAACTATATGACAACACACTGGAGAACCTGGGCAAAATGGAAAATTCCTAGAAAAATACATCCTTCCAAAATTGAGTCAGGAAGAAGCAGAAAGCCTTAATATGCCAATAAGAACTGATGAAATTGAAGCAGTAATTAAAAAAGTAAACTTCCAGCAAACAAAAGTCCTAATCTGGATGGCTTCACAGGAGAATTTTACCAAATATTCAAAAAAGAACTAACACCTATTCTCCTCAAACTATTCCAAAAAAATCCAAAAGAAAGAAATACTTCCAAGCTCTTTTTATGAGTCCAGCATTATCCTAATTTCAAAACTAGATACAGACACAACAAAGAAAGATAATTTTAGGCATATGTCCCTAATGAATATGAATGCTAAAATCCTCAACAAAATATTAGCAAATTGGGTCCAGTAATATATTAAAAATATCATATATCATGACCAAATTGGATTTATTCCACGGATACAAGACTAGTACAATATTTGAAAATCAATAAATGTGATACACCACATAAACAAATTGAAATACAAAAATTACATACTCGTAGCAATAGATGCAGAAAAAGTGCTCAGCAAAACCCAACACCCATTTTTGATAAACACTCTTAACAAAGTGGGAAAAGAGGGATCATACCTGCACATGATAAAGGACATATATGACAAATTTACCACAAACATCATACTCAATGGGAAAAACTATAACCATCTCCCCTAAAAACTGGAATAAGACAGATTTGTCTATTTTCACCACTTTTAGTCAACATAATACTGGAGGTTCTATCAACAGCAATCAGACTAGAAGTAAAAATAAAAGGCATCCAAATTGGAAAGGAGGTTGTAAAACTCATTATTCAAAGATGACATGATATTGTACATAGGAAACCATAAATATTCCACCAAAACTGTACTAAATTTAATAAAGAATTTTGGCAATATGGCAGCATACAAAATTAACAAGCAGAAATCATTGACATTTTTATACACCAGTAATGAACTCTCAGAAAGAGAAACTAAAAAAATAATAATAATTCAATTCACCATTGCAACAAAAAAATTAAGATACTTATGGACAAATTTAACCAAGGAGATAAAAGACCTGTACTCAGAAAACTATAAAACACTGAAAAAAGAGATAGAAGAGGATATAAACAAGTGGAAGAATATACCCAATCAAAAAATGGGCAAAGGACCTAAATAAACATTTCTCCAAAGTGGACGTACAAATGTTCAAGAGACATGAAAAATGCTCAATATCACTAATCATCAGAGAGATGCATAATAAAGACTTTAAAAAGAGAACCCTGTTGTTGCCTCTCACCCAGGGAGAAGACTGGCACCTGCCTGGTACATGCGGGAAAACTAAGAGAGAATTAAATGTCATTTCTCAACAGTTGAGTAAGCAGTGACTAAGGTTTCCCAATAGTGCTACTTTTTAATGAGGCTGAGAGTAAAGGTAGGTTCAAAACAAGCTGATTGAACTGTGCTTTGAATCTTTTTTTTTTTCAGTATCCATAAATAAAGTTTTATTGAAATTTAGGCAAGTTCATTTATTTACAGATTCTATGGCTGTTCTGTTTTTTTTTTTAATTTATTTTATTGTTTAAAGTATTACAAATAGTAGTACATTGATTCTTGCTCAGTCTCCCCCAGGATGGAGGAATAGGGGATGTTATTAGCATGACTACAAAGCAGCAAACCAGATGCTTCAACCAAAAAAACAAAACCAAAAAAACAAAACAAAACAAACATACACACACACACACACACACACATACAAACACACACACACACAAAGAACTCCCAAAACAAACAACAACAAAACAGACAAACAAACAAACAAAAAACACAATATGGCTACTACAGGCACTGAAAAATCCTCAAAACTAAAATCACTTTTGGATGGCAAAAGAGATATTTTTATTTTAGTTGACCCTGGGCAGCTGCTGAGCCACTTGATACCAGAATTAAATGTAATATCTTGCTAGCTAGAATAGTTCTTTACCTCTCATTCAATAACTACTCAGTCCTCATCCAAACCCAACCTCAGCGACATTAAAAAGCCAAGTGTTGGGAGTTCTTTGTGAAAAGGAGGGAAGTAAACCGTTATAGTCCTTTAGGATGTTGGTACCAACGTCATTTTTCCCAGTTAAGTAGGAGGGAAAAGTAGGCACAGGAAAGTGTAGAGGCTTTGGGGGCATAAAAAGTACAATAGCATACATAGGACAGGAAGAAAGGGGCCTGAGCTCAGGCACTCTTTGGAAACTTAGAGTTACTAGAACATAAGACAGCATCTAAAGCAAAGACCTAAAGATAAAAACATTTTCTTAGCTATCCCTTGTAAACAGCTTCCCACTTTGCCCTGTATTTCCCTTCACATCTGGTGGTGGATAGTCTACCTAGAAATTGTTGTGACTTACAAATCATATTTCCATTAGAGTCCTTGGACTGTCTCATGGGGTGGAGAAGAGTGCGTGTAAGATAGGGTACGAGCATGGTTCACACTGGAGAAGGAAAGGGAAGCCCGTGCGACCTGGTGGGTTGTGCCATTGGCCCAACTGAAAGTGTTGTTTCTGCTTCCAATTCTGAAGGTGCTTTGGGAGTTGGTGTGTGATATACTTGTATTTCCCATCCCAGAACTGCCAGATGGGATGATGCTGATCAGGGAAAGGCTGCAAATAAAGAAGTGCTAGTGAAAACCCTCCCCCGCCATTTGCTGTCAGTGGGTGGGTAAGGATTTTGTGTATCTCTATCCTGATGTCCAAAGCTTTCACTATAAAGATGATTTTGTTTGCAAATCTGAAATCTCACTTTCAGCAGCCGTGTCTGTGGTGTTAGCACACTTTCAGAGGTGGCTGACAACATTTACCCAGACACCCAGTCAAAATGCAGGGGTCTACTTGCCAAGTACATTTTCTGGGGACTATGTGGGCAAATTCATATGGCCAATTTCTCCAGCAATCAAGAAAACTGCTGCTACCTCCTTGGCCTACCACCCCAAAAGGTTACTTGGCATCTTGGGGTACTGGAGATAATACACTGCTGTGACTAATGATCTTGCTGACTGAAGCCTCTGAAAGAAGGGAGCCCCCACCTCCACCAGAAGGCAGCTTACACTCAGAGCCACCCCTTTAGAATTTGGGCTTCTGGACTCTCTGACCTGGTTGAAACCCCCTTTAAGTAGCAACCATTAACTTGCTACTGAACTCCTATTAAAATTGAATGCCTGACCCATGAAAGGTTGAAGCCTAGTTTTTAGGCTGTTTGTATATTCAAGAGCAAAGCTGTTTTGTCCCTATTAGTAGCTCAGATGTACAGCAGCTTCCCCTCTAAAATAATCAGTTACACCTAGTTCACTACCTGAAGCAAAACTTCCGCCTCAGTTTGGCTCACAACTCTCTAAGATCACCTACATGTTTGGGCCTGGGGCTTTGATGGTTTGGTTAAGCTGAAACCTGATGCTGTCTCCTGGGCATCTGAGATTGTTTGGCCACAGCACTCGCTATGTAGGACAAAAATAGATCACTTCATTCAAAAGGCAGAACTCTGATTTCAGTGGCCTGGCTGTTTGGTCTGCCATTTGGAAAACTACAGACTGGCAGATTACCAAGGTTCCCATTCAGGATTGCAAACTGTAGAAACAAATTGCAGCTGCTGATTGAACTGTCTGGGTCACCCATCTTTCTATGGTAACATCCTTTTCTCTAAAATGAGACCAACCACAGACAAGCTGCTGATTGAGCCTTAATTTGTTTTTGATTCAGAGGGTGCGGCTATGTGCCTGACTTTTGATACCTGCTGCAAGTTAATCTATTGATCTACAGTGGGAGGGACCACATCACAAGCAATTGGCAGATTGCCTACATCAGAACTAATCCGTGTCATCTTTTTGTCTGTTAGATCACAAAAGCTGCTCAACAATAGTGTGAAAGTCTAATTCTCCCTACCTCATCTTTCTCTGTTCCAAACATTTTAAAGAAAGGGGATGTGGTCCTTGAATGCACCTTCCCCACGAGATGATAGCTCTTCTGCTTCCAGGATGATGATGAGGGCAAAAGGGATGGAAGAGGATGTAAAAATGTTTCAATTGTGAATTTGGGGAAACAGTCTACACTGAACACCCTTATTCTGTCAGCAATTACAAGTTCTGGCTGTTCCCCAAATTATTGTCAGGTTCAATAAATTTGCTAGAAAGACTCACAAACCTCACTGAAAACGGTTTTACCCACAGTTATAGTATTTTAAAGGGAAAGGATAGAGATTAAAGTCAGCTGAGAAAAAACATTTAGGACAGAGTCCAGAAAAATAGCAAATAAGAAGCTTCCTGTCATCCTCTCCGTGTGGAGCCAGGACAGCATTGCTTTACCAGCACTGATACGTGATGATGCCTATGGAGTACTGCCAACCAGGGAAGCTCAGCCGAGCCTCAGTGTCGGGAGTGCTTATTGTGGTACCATCATGCAGGCACAGCTGATTGCCCACAGAGCTGATTACATCCTCAAATCCCCTGTCCCTCCAGGGATCCTCACAGTATGCGATCCAAAGCCTTCATTATAAATAACTTTGTTACAACAAGGTGTGTCCAGTCTCCATCCTAAAACATTTTTATATTATCCAGTGTGACCCAAAACCTCTCCGCAAGCAAAGACACTCAAATCAGATTTTAGATTTTAGAGATTACCTCTCAGGAGTTGAGGTTAAAGGCCACACCTCTCTTAGGGCAAGATTAAGTACTTTACTACATAGGAGGTGGCAGAAATTAAAGGAATTATACATGAAACTAGTTTGAATATTCATATTTTCTTCCTAATTTTCTCTGGTTATGATGCTTTTTTACTTTTTGTCCACAACTCTAAGCCAACCTGGTTAGTACAACCTGTAAATCAGGGGTGGGGAATGTCCGGCCAATGAAATCATTTGGTCTGGCTTTGCCAAGGCATTAGGGGTGAGTTAATTAAATGTTTGACTAAATAGAGCAGACTAATTTTTAAGTGGATAATTTTGTATGGACCTCTAATGATGTTATAAATTTACAAATGGCCCTTGAAAAAAGGTTCCCCACCCCTGCTCTAGATGGAGACGAGAAAGAAGGTTCCTAGGTGATTCAAACATTCAGATTATATTTCATAAACTGCTCTTATCCTTCTTGTAACTGATGTTCCGGACAAATATCTGGGTGTCCAAAACTTGAGGATTTAAAGGGAGGGCAACATCCTGGTTCCAGAGTGGGAGCACATTAGATCCAAGGAGGTGCAGGGGATAATAATTCTTGTCTTGAAGAACTACCAATGAGTGACATGCTCTTGGGAGCATAGCAATTGTAAACACTTTGTTTTTCAGAAATACCATGTGAATTCTGGGGATTATACTTCTGGTGTGAAAGCCTGATTTACCCCTTCCTACATAATATATAATTTATTTCCTTTATTTTGTTCATTGATTATTGCACAGTTCTCTTAAAATTTAAATTGTTTGATATCAGGGATCGTTTTCTCACTAATATGTTTTGTGTTTTTCTCACTGATAAGTCCAAAGCACCTAGAAAGTGCCTTCCATATAGTATGTGTTCAATGCATGATTGTTGAGCAAATGAAAAACACATACAATTAAAAACTGCAGTACTTATCTCTATAGGTATGTTTGTGTGGTTGATAATAGCAGTTTATTTAATTGTAAATGAATACAATTAAACACATATCTCATAAAATTTTAAGGACGAATCCCCTGAATAATTAATGATTTGATACTGGTTTAGGAGAAGATTAGCATTCTGTGACCTAAGAGTTCTCTCCAACTTGAAGGTAAAGCTAGAATAAATCTAGAATGCTGTACCAGATGTGGGCTTATAAATTCTGCCTATAAAGATGATTTTTTTCCTCACTCATATCTTTGTTTGAAAGAATGATACCAAAGTGAACAGTTTAAATATTGAATATTAATTGTTAATACACTATGCAGTTTTTGGAGGGTTGATGGATTTCTGGATTTTGAGAGCAGAATATTTAAGGTTAAGACTATAAAGACAACTCAGTGCAATGTTGGTATAAAAGTATAAGCATCTATAAACTCCTAAGTCTATAGATGACTCATGAAATTTACCTATTTTTAAACTTGTTATACTTTTTTCAAGGATTAGTTTTGTATTGCTTTGTGTTATTTGCATTAATGCTTCTAATGTAAGCAAAGGCACTGATTTATTCATTTACAAATATTTGAATATATAGTGTGTTTGTATATATGTCTACATATCTGCAAATTTAGTGTTGTTGTAACATAGTTATAGCTTGCATGATTTGCCAAAATGGAAACAAGATTGATAGAATAAGAGAATAATTATTTGAAATACTGAATTTAGGTAAAGGAAGAGCAAATAATGTATAGCTGAAATATTTTATGTCTATAATAATTCTTCTTTAACAGTTTAGCAGGTTTTACAATGCAGGAAATGATTCATAAATCAGAAATTGGTCTTGCCATGAAACTAAGCACCACTCCTGGTGAGACACTCCAGGAACAGTGAATTGAAAGAGGAGCTGCTATTTTTTGTGTGAAAATTCATGTTGTGTTTTGCAGAATTCTAATAGGGAAATACAAATTTGAAAATAACTCCTTTTGACAACATCCTCACCTTGAATATAGCAGCAGCACTGAAATGAATGGAATGTGTCTGTGTCCTCATATGTGTTAATTAGATCTGTCACCACACACTGTTCATCTTTATAGGGTACAGTGTCTACCAGGAATATCAACTTTCAACATTTGATATATTGATTTTGTTCTTTAATCTCTCACCTTGACTCTACTATTCTTTCTCTTATTGTATTTGTGAATGTTGTAGATTCTGGAATACAGCTAGAAATCATTCTAAAAATGTAAGATAATTAAAATTGGCAGATATATTTTTATCTTACTTTTACCTATTCTCTCTCTCTGAAAAAAAATTAAAGCAAAACAGTTTATTGGAAAAGCTCTGTCACCTATTGGTATGGGATAGTAATGGAAATTATTATAATCAAATGGTTAAGAATTCATTATTGCTACAATAAATAAGATACTCATAAATGTGTGTGAATATATATAAATAAATAATATAAATGATAGATGTAGACAATGTACCATTCTTGTTTTTTCTAAACTGTATATACATTTCCTAAGGGAAGGAGAAAGTTTTAAAAATAGAATTGACACAATAAATAAATGATGACTATTGTAACTTGGGTTTTTCCAAAAAGAGAGCCTTAGAAAAAGAACTTATGTGCTGATTAACAGTTTATTTGGAAAACAATTCTAAGAAGCATAGGGATAGACAAGTGAGACAAGTTAAGAAGTGAAACCGATATGAGAATGCATTAAGGACTTATTTCTGTGCAGTCTCCTGAGAGACAGAGGATCTTTAATTCTCTCAAGG
Source organism: Myotis nattereri (assembly GCF_964212035.1). Taxonomy (NCBI): domain Eukaryota; kingdom Metazoa; phylum Chordata; class Mammalia; order Chiroptera; family Vespertilionidae; genus Myotis; species Myotis nattereri. Next base: position 83,868,715 of record NC_138077.1, read on the forward strand.
ATTGAAGCTGGGATATTTGTCAACCAGCCCCTGCTCCCATGAAATTAAATGTTGTCTCTGTTCCTGCTAATGTTCCTACACTTCCAAATTGTGTTTGTGTTGCATTGCAAAAATCAGAATAAATTTGAAACAAGATTGAGGCCACATGCATTCAGCAAAGCACAAGGCAAATCAAAGCTATCTATGAACTGCACTCTGTAACTTTTGCTAAAATAATGGGAAGACCAAAGGCTTGCTATACCTGGTATAATAGACTGGAGGCCCAGTCAATGAAAACTCATGCACTGGAGGGGGGTCTCTCAGCCCGGCCTGCCCCCTCTCACAGTCCGGGAGCCCTCAGGGCAGGAGGCGACCCGGCGATCAGGGGAAGGCGATGCTCCCATCACACCTCTGCTGCTGCCACTGCTAGCAGCATAAGCCTTGGCCGGCCCTGGTTACCTGAGCCTCAGGTGGCCCTGGGCAGCTAGCTGGGGGGGTGAGGGTGGGTCCGGCCACACTGCACACCTTCCCCCCCCCCCTTGCAGGGCTGAAAGTACTGGGGGACTCCAGCGGGGCTGTGGGGACTGGGCGCTGCCATCTTTGTGATGGTGCGACAGTCAATTTGCATATTCCCTCTTTATTAGATCGGATGTTATTGAATTGTGGTTATCATGGTCATTTCTGAATTCTACTTTTGGGTTTAGGATACTATGCTCTGATAGCTCTAAAAGAAAGTAAAGCAAGTGACATCTTATTGCCACTTTGTATTGTAAAATAGCTTTGTTGGTTGGTTTAAATTAAATCAGTAATGGTAGTAAAAATAGCATTTTAGTATTAATTACATTATTTAAATTATTTTTTCTAATATTATTCCCCTTATTCTACTAAGCCATGATCAAAAGAAGGCTAATGTATTTCAACTTTAGTAATTTACAATTTTAAATCCTGTGACTAAAAGAAAATATATTTTTCAGGTATAAAGATTTACTATAATATAAAAGGCAGGAAATTAATCTAATTTGGCCTATGAAGGATCAGAATTAGTTTATATTTAAAGTGATTTTAAATGTATTTTTTTGAATTAGTGTTGACATACAATATTATATTAGTTTGAGGTATATAACAATGATTAGACATTTATATAGCTTATGAACTGATCTAGTACCCCAATAAGTCTGGTACCATTCTGATACAATATATAGTTATTACAATATTATTGACCATATTGCCTATGGTATACTTTACGTCCCCATGACTATTTCTGTAGCTGGCAATTTGTACTGCGTAATCACTTCACTTTTTTAAAAAATCTCCCCAACCTCTTACCCATCTGGCAACCATTAATGTATTTGATGAGTTTGATTCTGTTTTGTTTGTTCACTTATTTTGTTTTAATTTATTACTCAGCTCTTTCCCAAACTCCCAGATTTTAACCAACAACACCATTCTTCTGTTGTAATAGAATCATGGCTGTCCACTTGGGCACATAGTGAGGCACATGAACAGAAATAGTCTAGGCTTCTAATACAGGGCTCTTCACAGAGAAGGTGGTATTGGTTTTTTGGTGTGTTTTTTTGTTTTGTTGCTGTTGTTTGTTTGTTTTTTGTTAATCCTTACCTGAGGATATATTTTTTTCCATTGATTTTTAGATAAAGTGAAAGGGAGGGTGGGAGAGAGAAACATCAATATGAAAGAGACACATCCATTGGTTACCTTCCACATGTGCCCCGATCAGGGTGGGGGATGGAACCTGCAACCTAGGTATGTGCCCTGACCAGGAATCAAATCCACAACCCTTTGGTGTATGGATAATGCTCCAATCAATGGAGCCAACTGGCCAGAGCTTGTCAAATCTTTTATGCATCCATTGAGGTGTCTATAAGATTTTTTAAAAATCTATTAATATGCTGTATCACATTGATTAATTCACCTATGTTTGGACCATTTCTTCTTCCCAGAGAAAAATGCCACTTGATCATGATGAATACCAATACTTTTAATGTGTTGCTGAGGTCAGTGTGTTAGTATTGTATTGAGAATTTTTGCATGTACAATTATCAGAGATTTGGGTGTATAGTTTTCTTTTCTAGTAGGCTCCTTTTCTGGTGTTATCAAAATAATGTCGACTATAAAATGAGTTTGGAAGTATTCCCTCCTCTCCTCTTCATTTCTTTTAGAAGAGTTTGAGAAGGATTTGTGATAATTTTTCTTTATATGTTTGTTAAAATTCACCAGCGATTCTGTCTGGTCCTGGTATTTTATTTGTTGAGAGATTTCAGATTACGGATTCAATCTCCTCCATAGTAATTGGTCTATTCAGGTTTTCTATTTCTTCCTTATTCAGTCTGTGAAGTTGTATATTTCTAAGAATTTTTCCATTTTTTTCTATGTTGTCTGGTTGGTTGGCATGTAGTTGTTCACAGTAGCCTCTTATGACTCCTTGTGTTTTTATTATCTCAGTTGGAATGTCACCTTTTCATTTAAAATTTTGTTGATTTTTGGTCTTCTCTTTGCTCTAGTCCAGCTAAGGGTTTGTGAATTTTGTTAATCTTTTCAAAAGAACCAACTCTTAGTTTTGTTAACCTTTTCAATTATCGCTTTTCTATTCTTTATTTTATTTATTTCTTTACTCTAAACTTTATTATTTTCTTTCTTCTGTCAACTTTGGGCTCTGTTTATACTTTTTCCAGTTTCCTAAGGCATAGAGTTAGGTTGTTTTTTATGAGGATACTTCTTGCTTCTTAATGTAGGTGTTTATTCATATGGACTTCATTTTTTTAGAACCGCTTTGGCTACATCCCATAAGTTCTCCCATGCAATGTTTCAATTTTTTTTTGTCTCAAGAAACTGATTTACTCCCCCTTTCTTCTTTGGTCCATTGGTTGTTCAGGAGAGTGTTTTTTTTTTAATTTCATGTGCTTATGAATTTTCCAGGTTTCCTCTTCTTAGTGATTTCTAGTTTCATATCTTTGTGGTCAGAGAAGATACTTGCTATGACTTCTACCTTCTTGAATTTATTATTATTATTCCTTACCTGAAGAGTGAGGATATTTTTTCCGTTGATTTTTAGAGAGAGTGGAAGGGAGGTGGAGTGAAGAGGGAGAGAGAAAGAGAGAGAGAAACACTGATTTGAGAGAGACATATCGATTGGTTGCTTCCCACTCTCATCTCAAACAGGGTGGGTTCCGAATCTGCAACCAAGGTACTAGTACATAAGTGCCACTGGCCTGGAATCAAATCCGCAACTCTCAGGTCTATGAGCTAAACTGGTGAGGGCTATCTTCTTCAATTTGCTGACACTTGTTTTGTGGCCTAACATGGTATATCTAAAAAATGTTCCATAAACTAGTACACTTTTGAAATATATTCCATTATTGTTGGATAGAATATTATGTATATGTCTCAGGTTAATTTTGGCTAAAATGTAGTTCAAATTTACTGTTTCCTTATTGATTCTCTGTTTGAATGTTATATCCATGGTTGAGAGTGAGGCATTAACATACTTAGCTATGTTTGTTTCTCCTTTTAGCTATGTTAGTTTTTGCTTTATATACTTAGGTTATTCTGATGCTGGATGCAAAAATACTTACAATTGTTATATCTTCTGGATGAGTTAATTCCTTTTTCATTATATAGTGAGTTGCTCTGTATCTTTTTACCATTTTTAGTTTAAAGTGTCTGATGTAAGTATGGATCCCATTATTTTTATTTTTCTTGTTTCCATTTGTTTGAAATAACTTGCTCCATGCTTTCACTCTTATTCTATGTGTGTCTTTAAGGCTAATGTGAGTTCCTTAGGCAGCATACCATGGGGTCATATGTTTTTATCCATTCAACAATTCTGTCCTTGATTGGAAAATGTAATCATTTTATGTTTAAATAATCATTGATAGGTAAGAATTTAATATTGCTATTTTGTTAATTATATTCTGGCTGTTTACTAGATACCTTGTTTCTTCTCTTGGTGTCTTTTAATATTTTGATAATTTTTGGTATCCATATTCTTTTTTTTTATAGAACTGTATATTGCACTTTTTTTTTTGTTTAAAGTATTACAGATAGTAGTACATATGTCTCCCTTTTTTCCCCCCATTGACCTTCCCCCGGCCTCCCTTACCCCTCAGCACATGCCCTTACCCCCTCTCCCCAGTGTCTTGTGTCCACTGGTTATGCTTATATGCATGTATATAAGTCCTTCGATTGATCTCTCACTCCCCTCCAACACTCCCCAGCCTTCCTGCTGTAATTTGACAGTCTGTTTGATGCTTCTCTGCATCTGTATCTATCTTTTTGTTCATTAGGTTATAATGTTCTTTATTATCCAGAAATGAGTGAGATCATGTGGTATTTTTCTTTCCATTATTGTTGGATAGAATATTATGTATATGTCTCAGGTTAATTTTGAGTAATTGCTACAGCTTTTTTTCCTTGTTACCATGAGGGAGGCTTACGTAAAATTAGTTAAAATTATAACCCATTATTTTAAGCTGGTAACAATTTAACTATAATACAATTCCAAAACTTTATACTTTTCCTCATGTCCCTCACATTTTAAGTTATTGTTGTTGTAATTTACATATTTAATATTGTTTAATTAATAACAAATTATTGTAATTATTTTGCTACATTTATTATTTAACTCTTAAACTAGCAGTGTAGGTGAAATATGAAACACCATTACCAAATTACAGAATCACACTTTGTCTGATAATTTACCATTACCAAAGAGATTTATGCCACTTTTATATGTTTTTATGATGTTGTAAAAATAACAATCATTCTTAATTTATTTAGTCTCATATTGTTAATTTTTAGTGATCTTAATTTTTCAGCAGTTTTATAAATTCAGTTTATCTTTAGAGTTTTGTAAGTTTTTATACAGTTCAGTGTTATGATTCTAAAGTTATCAGAAACCTGAATTTTTGAGAACTTGTCAGTTTTTTTGTTTTAATAAATCATAAAAATGAAACACATTTGTACAACATTTTTTTTAAACTTTCAATGCCTTTTAGTTTTTGTCCTATCATTTTTCTTTTTTATTTTGAAATAATCATTTTAATTTAGGACAAAATTACTTTCTTTTTCTATGTTCTTTATCCACAAAACATATGCTATTTTACTTTCCCTCAACAAAAGTGCATCACCATGCTTTTTACTTTTAAAAGAAATCTGTATTTATTTTATTTTATTCCATCACTATTTAATATCTTCCTTATACCCTCTTCCACCTCCACCCACAACCCTCTCCCCAGCATTCACCACACCGTTATCCATGGACACGAGTTTTGTTTTGTTTTTCATTTTTTGCTCAATCCCTCCACCCGCCCACCACCCCCTCAACATTCTCTCCCCAAGCTGTCAGCCTGTCTCTATCTATGAGTCTGTCTCTATTTTGCTTGTTAGTTCCATTTGTTCATTAGATTCCACATGTGAGTGAAATCCTATGGTATTTGTCTTTCTCTCACTGGCTTATTTCACTTAGCATAATGTTCTCCAGGTCCGTCTGTGTTGTTGCAAAGGGTAAAATTTTCTTTTTTACGGCCAAATAGTATTCTATTGCGCAAATAAACCATAGCTGTTTTATCCACTCGTGTACTGATGGACACTTGGGCTGCTTCTAAATCTTGGCTTTTGTAAATAGAACATGGGATGCGTATATTCTTTCAAATTAGTGGTTTTGGTTTCTATGGATAAATCCCCAAAAGTGGAACCACTGGGTCATATTGCTTCGCAAGGCCATACTTATCAAAACAGCATGGTACTAGCATAGAAATAGACCTACAGACCAATGCAACAGAATAGAGAACACGGAAATAAACCCACACCTTTATAGTCAACTAGTATATGACAAAGGAGGCAAAAACACAATCAATTAAAGAAAGTCTATTCGACAAATGGTGTTAGGAAAATTGGACAGATACTTGCAAAAAAAAAAAAAAAAAGAAGCCATAAGCTTCCTATTGAAAACATATGTTCTACATTCCATATACAATAATTTTATTTCATCCATATTAATTTATAGTAGTTTTGTAAGACACCAAAACTCTTTTATGAATTACTTTTGACAAAGGAACTTATACAGCAGTCTATATTTGTTTTTTTCCCCTTCAGTCTCGTGAGGCAATATATTTTGTTAACTCCTGGGTGTTTACATATTAAAGACAAGTTACAACTTCCAGAGACAGAGAAAGACTGTAAGTATTTTAGCATTACACTGGTACATGTCAGAATTTTCAGAACATTTAATAACATTTATATAATCAAAGGCTTAGCCTTAACGAATTGATGATGCTCCCCATGCAATTTAACATACTAAATAAGCCTAATGACATTAATGTTTATGTTTCATAAAAAGAGAAATATTCATTGAAATGTTTCGGGATCCTTCTGAAAAATCGTAAATTTCTCAGAAATCTCAAATGTCAAGAAGAAAACTATTTAATTTTATGAATTTTCAAAAGTTTATTGAACATATCAAAGTTTTGAAACATTTGGTCAAATAACATTTTAGATTATTGTGGAACAATACTTGTTATTCATTTAATTGTGGTGATAATTAAAGGCTTTGTAGGTAAATACAGAAATTTAAATAGTTGTAAGCAAAATTTAGCTCTTAATATGAAGACTCAACTTACTTAAACAGTTAAAGACCTGATATAAAGAGCACAGGCAATTTGAATAAAGCATAAAATATTTATTTACCTTTATAATCTTTTATTAAGAGCATTCCAATGCTACAGTAGAAAAAAATTTTGTTTTGTTTTTTAGCAGAGAAACAACCATTTTAGATTTATATAAGCACATCATTTGTATTAAAGCTTAATTTTTATTAAAGCCCTTATACTTGCCATTTAATGTTAGCCAATTTAATTATGAGAAGTAAAATTATCTCGCACTCCCCTTCCATTCTCACCAGTTTTCTGATTAGATGGGGCCAGAAGCCACAGTGGGTGGGAGGAGTTATGTCTGAGCTCACCCTTGGTTATGAATTTATTCCCCTGCCTGTGCCTGCAGGAGAACCCTCCACACCCACAACAGGCTTTGATTTTGAACAGTGATTTTCAACCTTGTTTATCTAATATCACATATAATCTAATTTAAAATTCTGTAGCACACCAAAAAATATGTTTTTTGCAGACCTGCCAAAAATAGATATAATTTTGATTGTTTTACAAAAAAAATAATAATGATAGTAATTTCCTACCCTTTTTTCTCCAAAGGGACTTACATGTAAGGATTTGCTGGTACCAAGAATTAACCAATCTTAAGCAAGCTTATGTGGCATGACCAGTAAGATGCAACTCTATTTGGTGACCTATAAGTTTTTGGTTAAAGACAGGGCATTCACACTGGCTGGTTATTGTTGTGTTGGTTATTATCATTTTTTATTAGACAATCTAGGGGAAAAGAGGACAGTGTTCCTGACTAAACACTTTTACATGTTTTAAGAATTATTGCAGCACATGAGTCAAAAGTCGCTGCTTGGGAGCAATCAACTCTGCCAACCCCCCATACCCAGCCCCGCCCCCCCAAACACACACACCTTTCATCTTTCATCTCAAGCATTTCTGGGATACACAGCTTCCAGGAGCTCTTGCCACACCTCTGGTCAGATGTAGCCAAGAGACACTCTCCACTTCAGGGAGGGCTCTTACTCAGCTCCTTGCAGACCACACTCCAGGGCTGGCAAACTCATCATTTGAAGATTCAAATCAAGCAAATATGCACCCCACTGAGTTCCACGGTCAGAGTGTGACATTGACATGGCTCTGCAGATGAGCAAACCTCCTGGTTAGAGTCAGTGCTTGGGTACTGCAGGCATGAACTGGGTCTGCCAAGATCCAGGTACTGTTGTTTCAAGTTCCGCCACCTTTGCAGTCACAGGAAGATGCCCAGTGTTTGAGCTTCACAGGTTTCTCTGCAATCCCCACAGGGCAAGACCAGACCAGTGACTCACAGAGAGACCAACAATCCTGGTCCTGGATCTGGTTGTCCACCCAGGTGTTATTTGTTCACTGGAGGAGATGGAGTCTTAAGAGAAAATATCTCCCTGTGTTGCTACACTGGCCTGGGTGGGTGGGTGGGGGGGGGAGACGGCAATGGCATAGAAGTGTAGCTGCTTCCTTTACCTTATTTTTTAAAACATTTATTGTTGAAAGAATTACAGATGTCCCCTTTCTCCCCCATTAACTCCTTCTAGCCAGGTTCTGGGCCGCCCCCCCCCCCCCCTCGCCAACCCAGGCCTTTACCACCCTATTGTCTATATCCATGGGTTATGCGTAAATTCATACAAGTTCTTTGGTTAATCTCTTCTCACCCACTCACCCACCTCTGCCTTCCCTCTGAGATTCAACAGTCTTTTCCATGTTTCTATGTCTCTGGATCTATTTAGTTCATCAGTTTATTTTGATCCTTCGATTCCACATATGAGTGAGATCATGTGATACATGTCTTTCTCTGATTGGCTTATTTCACTTAGCATAATACTCTCTAGGTCCCTCCATGTTTTCTCAAAGGGTAGGAGATCCTTCTTTATTACTGCTGCCTAGTATCCCATGGTGTAAATGTACCACAGTTGTTTTTTTTTTAACCACTCATCTGCTGATGGGCACTTAGGCTGTTTCCAGATCTTAGCTATTGTAAATAGTGCTGCTATGAACATAGGGGTGCATACATTCTTTCAGATTGGTATTTTTGGTTTCTTAGAATATATTCCTAGAAGTGGAATCACTGGGTCAAATGGGAGTTCCATTTTTAGTTTTTTGAGGAAACTCCATACTGTTCTCCACAGTGGCTGCACCAGTCTGCATTCCCAACAGCAGTGCACTAGGGTTCTCTTTTGTCCACATCCTCACCAGCACTTGTCACTTGTTGATTTGTTGAAGGTAGCCATTTTGACAAGTGTGAGGTGATACCTCATTGTTGTAGCTCTCTGATGATAATTGACTTTAAGCATTTTTTCAAGCAGTTTGTCTTGGTCTCTTTGGTGCAGGGCAGTGCTTCACTCTCACGCCATATTCTAGGATTTTTCTCATTGGTGTTTTGTTCTAGAATCATTGTTGGTTATTCTTATGAGAGAAAGTGAAATAAAGAATGTCCTATATTGCCATCTTGTTGACATCAGTCTCCCAAGAAGTTATTTTAACCAGATATTTATTTTAAATAGATTTTTAAATATATATTACATATACATGCAAAATTAAATGTGTATATAATCAATTATACCAATTCTCCTCAATAAAGGCAAGTGTCTTTACAAAATAATAGTGCATATTCAAGAAATGACAATTGTCTATGTATCTATAATCAATTCATGTAGGTAACTCTCTAGGTATAAACATTAATAGTGTTTGAATAAAATGGTTTCCTACAATACATATGTTATATAAACAAATTTTTCACTTTAAAATAAATTTTGAGTAACTTAAGTGTGTGCTGATATAGACAAATTACATCACTATTAATGACAACAAAAATTTCATGTCAATATGATATATTTCTGTAAATTATTTAATTAGCTTACTGGCATTTGAATAATATTATTCAAGAACTTGCTACCACAGATAAGTTTGCAATAATACAAATGTGTGCATTTGTATGTATGTGTGCATCTCTGTGTGCATCACTACTAATAAGTCTAACTAAATAAGTAATTCTTTAAAATGTGTTTTGATTAACAAATTAAACTACAACTTAGATAAAAACAAAAACAAGTTTTTGTGTGATGGTGTGTGTAGATGTGTTTATTTATTTATGAGAAAGGGGCTGAGAAAAAAGGATAAAATTAAATAAGTACTAATGTCCTTTCTAAAATTATGTTAAACTATACAGCTTTACTAGAAAATTTAACTTTAAATTTACCAGTCAGATATGTACAAAAATAAATCAGAAAATTTGAAATTTGAATATTTAGTTTTAAATATTGTAACAAAATGAAGTAAAAATTGAAAATACCAAAATATATAAAATGGCATGTATAAACCAAGCAAAATAAAATAATGATAAACATACAGCATAAAATAAAAATATAAATAGATTTAAATATATCACAAATTAGTATGCATATGAATGACTTCAGTTGAGTAATTAAAAAGCATCAGCTCTCACTGAAATCTTACTGTCCTCTTTGAAAGGCCATAGGTCTTTGGCATGACAGAGTTTAAAACTAAATGATACAGAAAGTTTAACAACAAATAATGGAAAGACACACCAAGTACATATACCAAAGTGAGTATCATATTAATACATTATATTGTGATACTAATCAATATTTTAAGAAGTATATATTTGAAATGAGCAAAATATACTTTATATTGATAAAAGTAATTTTTTTCACACAAATTGCCAACCCCATTTCTATGTCCTTTTGATATGAACACATTAATGTTTAATCAGTTCCTTGTGTATATTTTGCATTTTTTCTATTTTCTCTGTTTCTAGGCTTGGAAATAACTATTTCTCCAAGTGCCACGTCATCATTCTGTTGGAGAATGGGTTTTAGCACCAAAATATGAGTACTCTCTGTACACACTGCTCTTGGTAGGTCATTGTGTCTAGTTCATTTCAGTATAAAACAACAAGAAAATACATATTTTAAGTTATAAGTTTATGTTCTTATTTCTAATTCAAATTTAGCTGTAAACATTTTATTTACTTATTTTATTTAATAATTTTATGCTATAAAAACTGGCTCCCAATAAACTTAATATATTTACATGTTTTCATGATCATATAACACACAATATAGGATAATAATTTTATATAATTTATAATATTTTAATGTTTAAAAATTAATGCATTTAATGTGACTTAAAATTACATTATCAACATTACCACTAACAATAACCTATTGAATGAAGTTTAAAATACCTTTGTAGTTCATTTTGTTCTTAAATATATACCACTAAATCTCCATAATCAGAGAACTGTGTAAAAGTTAAAGTATTATTTACTATTTATGGCTCTGTTATCAATTTTATACAGAGTTATATTTTTAATGCTCATGTTTAATTTTATATTTAATTTTCCTAGCTTTAAATGATATTTTGTTGCATTTTATTTTTGCAAGTGTAAAACAAATATGGTTCAAAGTCAAAGCCATGTAAATATATCTGCTTTTCTGTATCATCCCCCTTGTTCTCAGCTCTGTATATACAATAAAATAGTTCATTTTTATTTCTTTTAATAAATTAAACAAATATCTTCTTTACCAACTTTCTTACAGAAATGGGAGAGAATAAGAGAGCATAACACTCTTGGCTCTTCTCCACCCACCCCTCCACCTCCACAGAAGTAACTTAATCTTACTTCTATTTCTTCCTTATTCTTTCTCACAATTAAATGATATTTCATTGTGTAGAGGAGTATACCCACAATTTAGACTCTAATTGGATAATTATTATTTTATTTCCAACTTCTCTACAAAAATAACTAAAATAAGGGCCTTGTATTAATTTAGTTTCTATTTAAAAAGTATATATAGAGGTATACAAAAAAGTGCCAGACATTAATATGGCTCTCAATTATTACATACATGCTTATATGAAATAATTCTAAAAAATGTGCTGGATTCCAAATCAGTTTTTAGTGTTTCCTTCTTTAAGAAATAATGATACAAAGCATGTGTATGTCAAATAATGTTCCTTCTGGTCTGCTCTTGAGCTTTGGTGTTTCACTGTCTGGTGAGAAAACAAATGTAATTCCTCCAGCATTGCCATTTCTAAGATTTTGTTTATATCTTGGTACAAAGCATATTATTTAGTTATTTTATGGACAGAATGATTGATAACTGTCTCTTTATTCTCATTAAAATAGCTGTATTATTTTTATAGTGATCATCATTCTATTTCTACAATATTCTCTGTAAGAGAATGAGATGGGTGGTAAGAATAACCTCCTACCTATAAGTTGTAACTAAAAATTAATATTTATGTTCCTAACACTTATACATTGCTAAATATGATGGGATGTTACAAGAAATAATTCCATAATGTTTACATGACTATATTCAATTGCCAGCTCTTCTGCTTATTGGCTGAGTTGTTTGGACCATTTTATTTTTTTCCTCTAATATTTGGCTTCATTGTCTATAATATAGAAAAAAAAGTGTAATATAATGTTGGTCTTTATAATTATACTAGAGGCCCAGTGCATGAATTCGTGCATGGATGGGGGGAGGGGGAGGGACTGTGGGAGGTTGGCTGCCAGCTCCAAGGAAGGAGCCAGCCCTCAGCCCACCTGGGAAAGGGACTGCTGCCACCCACCCCCAGTTCCCCATCCCACCTGGGGGCCTGAATTCATGGCGGGGTCAGGAGAGGAGGCCATGGTGGCCAGGCCAGGCGCGGAAGGAATGGACACTGGATGCCAATGCTGCCCCGCCACAGCGTGCTTTTTCACTTCCCCACATCCTCCTGCCCTCTGCAGCACTGCCACTGCAGCAGGCAGGTAGCCCCCGGGGAAGGGAGAGGAGGAGGCAGTTCCCCACCTTCCTTCCTCTACCTTCCCTCACCACCACACCGCCACCGCAGTGGGCAGCCCCAGGGAAGGGAGAGTGTGAGAGGGAGACAAACCCTTGTGTTGAGGATTTACTTTCAATAGATCGCAGTGAGGGAGCTGCTCTGCTATGTATAAAACCCCGACCCAGAAGCAGGTCATCTACAAATGGTTTAGCACCAGGGGCCAATGGGGGCCAGCTGGCTAGGGGGGAAGGGCCGCAGGACGTTGGCTGTTTGGAGTACACTGATTGCCTGCATTGAGTGTCTGCCCCTGGTGGTCAATGTGTGTCATAGTGACTGGTTGGCTGGTTGTTCCGGTCATTCCAGTCATTTGATTGGAATGGTCACTTAGGCCTATATATATATATTTTACATATTATTATAATTACTAGAGGCATGAAATTCATGCATAGTAGCGGTCCCCTCAGCACAGCCTGCACCCTCTCTAATCTGGGATAGCCAGGATCGGGCCTAGCCCAACAGTTGGACATCCCTCTCACAATCCTGGACCACTGGCTCCTACCCGCTCACCTGCCTGCCTGCCTGGTCACCCCGAACTGCCCCCCCCTGCCAGCCTGATCACCCCTAACTGCCCCTCCTGCTGGCCTGGTCACTCCTCACAGCACCCCTTGCCAGCCTGGTTGCCCCACACAGCCTACTGTTCAGTCGTTTGGTCATCCCTCACTAACCTCCTTGCCGGTTTGGTTGTAGGCAGCCATCTTGTGAGGGCATGAGTGTTAATTTTCATATTACCTTATTATTATATAGAATATGTATATAATAAATAATAATATAGGAAGTAGGATGATTGTTAGTATTATATGAGATAATACATACACATGACTTAGCACATGGTCTGACCATGGGAAATGAACAACATTAAAATATATTTTTTGATTATTGTTTTTTTAGTTATATTTAAAGCATTCTATGAACTTTTACTGTGATAGCTACAAATCAATAGAATAATTTTATGTGAGCATTTAGATTAACATGGGAGTTTTATGACACAAATTTCACTGAAAAATAAAGTGTAAATTTGCATATAGTGATCAATACAGCATTAAATATATTAAAATGATATAAATGATATACAGCCTGCCTAAATAACATTGAGAGGTTCTTGATGGTAAAGATAATTGTGATATTCCTCATATTTGTACATTGCACAGTGTATATTTCAGTTAGCATGTTAAGTGCCAATCCTGTTTTGTCTTCCTTTCCATTTAGCCCACGATATCCGATTTCACCGATATCCGATTTTCACCAGTGACTGAAGAGGTCCAGATGGAAAGTAAAGTGTCAGTCACCAGTGACTGACATGACACTTAATGTGTTAAGCAATGTGCATTAATATTATAATGAAATACAATAAATAAAACCTACCTGAAATCATACTAAATTTTTAAAAATAATTTCTTTAAAAAATAAGTTATCTTTTTACTTCAAAATACAAATATATTTTTAAAAGTTTAAACTATTACTTATTAATAACAATAATACTAACTTGCAAATTTCACATAACATCAACCTATGCAAAACTGCCATACTTTGAAGGGGTGCATAAGCATTCTTAAATGAAATATCAAGCATCTCCTACTTCTGCCTGCACAATATTCATCTTGATAGATGTCAGCCTCATAATGCTTGTGAGAAGTTTGTGGCTTTCATTACCCGGATTTACAGTAGTGTGCACCAGAGGCTTAAATCACACTAAGAGCCGTGACATTAGCGGCAATAACATACCTAAGGACAACTTTGTCAAATTGAGAAAACTCAAGAGAAGCTCAGTAGAGTCAATGAAAAACATGAAAGTTGAAACTTGGAGACAAAAAGAATAAGAATAAAAAGAAAGAAAAATAAAAAGAAGACTGCTTAGCCTTCAGATGCCTGCATTAGCATTGCATGTGGCTAGGAGAGAAGAGAGTTGCATATGAGCAAAAAATCACTCAGAATATGTGCAGAGTATATGAATATTAACATTAATTTAAGAGGATTTATATTTATGTTTTGCTCTCTTATAGAATTATAAATTGATTTGCTTCAATTTGATTGCAAAATTTCCAATTAAAGAAAACACACACCACATTCTGTGTTTCTTAAATAATTCCCATGGAAATGAAGTAGGTGAATACAAATTTTCAGTTAGTCTCTGTATCTTAGAACTTAAATATGAATGAAGATCATCATTTATTTAATTTATTATGGGAAATGGAGGTTCTTACAAAAAGGATATTTCATTCATTAGGAAGGTAGAAGTAAATTATGAAATAGAGTTCATTTCTCTCACATGAAGACAATCAGAATTTTCTATTGCAGTTGTCAGTGAAATACTCTCAAAAAACAAACAAACAAACAAAACTGGCAATAAAAGTAAGCTCATCTAGTTGTTTTGTTGATGGTTTCTTTATCTGTGCAAAGCTTTTTACATGGGAGAACATCTTTGCCAATGTTATCACCAATAAGGGTTTAATCTCCAACATTTACAGGGAACTCATACAACTTAACAAAAGGAAGATAAACAACCCAATCAAAAAATGGGCAATGGACCTAAATATACACTTTTCAAAAGAGGACATAAGAAAGGTACAGAGACATATGAAAACATGCTCAAAGTCACTAATCATCCAAGAGATTCAAATCAAAACGACAATGCAGTACCATCTCACACCTGTCAGAATGGCTACCATCAACACATCAACAAGTGCTGACAAGAATGTGGAGAAAAAGGAATCCTCTTGCACTGCTGGTGAGAATGAAGACTGGTGCAGCCACTGTGGAGAACAGTATGGAGTTTCCTCAAAAAACTAAAAATGGAACTCCCATTTGATTCAGTGATCCCACTTCTAGGAATATATCCCAAGAAACTAGATACAACAATCAGAAAGGATATATGCAACCCTATGTTCATAGCAGCACAATTACATAGCTGAGATTTGGAAACAGCCTAAGTGCCCATCAGCAGATGAGTGGATTGAAAAGCTGTGGTACATCTACACAATGGAATACTAGGCTGTGGTAAAAAAAGAAGGAATTCTTACCATTTGCAACAGCATGGTTGGAACTGGAGAGCATTATGCTAAGTGAAATAAGCCAGTCAGAGAAAGATAAAATCACATGATCTCACTCACTTATGGAATATGATGAATAACATAAACTGATGAACAAAAACAGATCCAGAGACAGAAAAGCATTGATCAGACCATCAAACCTCAGAGGGATGATAGGGGAGCGTGGGAGTAAGGGGGAGAGATCGACCAAAGGACTTGTATGCGTGCATATAAGCCTAACCAATGGACACAGACACCAAGGGGGGTGAGGGCATGAGTGGGAGGGGGGAAGGGGGCAATGGGAGGATAAGGACACTTATGTAATACCTTAATCAATAAAGAAAAATAAGTAATCCCATCTATCTTCACTTTTGGGACAAGGGCAACAATATACTTAAAATAGATACGGCATTGTTTCTCTCTTTATCTTTACCTTTATTTTTAAAAATCTGAAATATGACATAATACTAATCATGATCAGAATTGGTTAAGTAAATTTGTTTTAATCAAAGTCTAGGGAATGAAATGGTAATCTAATCTTAAAAAAAACCCTACACATAACACCTGCATATTTTTGACCAAATATCTGTATTCTTTGGCCATTTTAACAAAAAATTAACTACTGCATAACACCATGAATTGTTTTATTTATTTACTTTTTAGGTAGTTCATGAAAGATATTACAAGTCAACAAAATCGTGTATACAGCTTTTAGATTTAAGCAATTACTTACTGCTTACTATTTCTTACTTATATATGGAAAACCTCAGTAACCTATTTTGTAAAGTTTAGCTATTTATGACTGCTCCAAAAATACCTAACCAAATCAAGGACATAGCAGTAATTTCCCCAAATACAATTAATGTGAAAGGTTAAACTTATTATTATTGTTGTTTTTGTTGGGATACTACTGGTACACTAATGATAAATGACAAAGAAAGTATTGTGAAAGTCTTATTCTTTTTTCATTAATGGCATTATTTAATAAACCCTAATTATAAAATTAGAATAATCTAATAACAAAAAATGATAATATTCTTTTTTATCTGTTAAAAATTGTCATTAATTCTGAAGGGCATTTTTCAAGGATGGCTACATATAAAAAATACTGTTCAAAAACTATGAAAACCCATCTGTTTTGCCAAAATATGTATTTGAAAATCTCACACTAAAAATTTAGGGAAATCTTCCTATTAAAATAGTGAAACGGTTAGCAACTGACTTCTAATAATAAAATATAACTTTTTCTAATATTTTACAATAAGTAAGAAAGCTCTGTTATCATTGAGAGAAGAAAAAAACTATGAATGGCTCTATAATCTGAGCTTTATGCCTGGAGACACTTTCTGGAGTGCAGCAAGACAAAACAGATAAGGAAATCACACTGAGTTGAGGCCACAAAGATCAATGCTCATGTTGTTGAGGCAGCTGGACTTTATGGGACAAAGAATTATAAAGTAATTATACAGGAAGGAGACTCTAGGAATGTCCATAGGATTCATCCTTGTCTACTTAATATTAACCTGAGAAGTTATAGGAGGGGATTCAGGGATTCAGCAACTATGTTAAAAATTTAAAGGAAAAGAGAATTAAATGATAGGAAGAAATGGTTGGTTTCAATACAGAAAAGTTAGTAAAATATTTAAAAAGAACTAAATGTAAATCATTTGGCTGGAAGCATATTCATATATAGCAGGGAACATTTCTGACATTTCAGAATAGATGAAAACAATTTGAAATCACTTGAAATAAAATCAATTCAAATAAAAGGAGGAGAAAAGGCTTAAAAATCAGTGAATTTTAGGCAATATTAAGACTTCTATCATACATATATTTACATTCTCAGATGAATAGAGAGAATTATTAGGCACAGTGGTCAGACAAAAAGAAGAAATAAAAGATATGCACATGAGAAAGGAGGAGGTAGAACTATCTTTATTCACAGATGACATGACATTGTACACAGAAAACCTGAAAGACTCCACCTAAAAAGTATTAGATCTAATAAATTAATTCAGCAAAGTAGCAGGATTCAAAATTAATGCCCAGAATTCAGTGGCATTTTTATATACCAATAATAAACTATCAGAGAAACTGGAAAAAAGCAACAACACACAATCCTATATACTATTGCAACAACAACAAAAAATAATATACCTAGGAAAAAATTTAGTCAAGGACATAAAAGACTGTTACTCAGAAAACTGTTAGACATTGAATAAAAAAATTGAGGAATATACAAATAAGTGGAAGCATGTTAGTGCTAGTGGTAGAACTAACATCATTAAAATGTCCATAACCACCCAAGCAATCTATATCAGGGGTGGGCAACCCCTGGCACGCGTGCCAAACACGTCACGCCAGTAAATTTTCCTGGCACGTGAAACCCTCTCTTATAATCTCCCATTTACAATTTGTTTCTTAATATCGACTTTTTTTTTTTATTTTTCAGATGAATTCAGTGTAGGTGCATCTTAGATAAATTAATAATTTTACATAACAAGTTATCTTAAATACCATAGACATAGATTGATGAGAGAGGGGAAGAGCAATTTCTATGCCTCTGCCTTAACTCTCCCTGCCTTCCTAGATCCGACCAGTGTTTTGGTTTCATCCACATACGCTTGTGAATCTTTGTTCTCAGTGATGAATTTTCTTAAGTCTCGTAATAGGAGTAGCCTGACGGATGAAAGTAGTAGCTCGTGCATATCTCTGAAGGTCACGAAATATAAACCTGATGTAAAATCTCTGTCATCAGTGATGCAGCAGCAAAAGTCCCACTGATAATATCAAATGGAGTCATAAAGTTTCCTGTCGGACTATCAGTGTACATGTATACATTAAAAAATAAATGTATTTTTCATCATCATATACTGTGTTTTTGTTGCTCCAATGAATTTTATTATTCCTTCAAGGTTCTTCACATATGTACACCTTAAGAGATATCAAGTAGGCATAACATGTTCTCAAAAAATTAGGTTTGGCACCCAGAAGAATTTTGAGTCAGAGATTTTGGTGGTTCTGTCATGCACTCACAAAAAGGTTGCCCACCCTGATGTATATGTTCAATGCAGTTCCTATTAATATACCAATGACATCTTTTTCAAATCTAGAACAAATATTCCAAAAATTTATATAGAACCAAAAAAAGCCCACAAAGCATTAGCAACCTTGAGAAAGAACAAAATTGGAGGTATCACAATACCTGATATCAAACTATACTACAAGGCAGCCACTGTAATCAAAATAGCCTTATCCTGGCATAAAAACAGGGATAGAGCTAAATAGATCTGAACAGAGAGCACACAGATGGAGCAACAGCTTTATGATCAATTAATGTTTGTAACAAGGTAAGAGCATACAAGGAGTAAGGAGAATTTCTTCAATAAATGGTGTTGGGGAAACTGTACAGATACATGAAAAAAAAAAGAAGAAGAAGAAAGAAACCAGACCACCAACTTATACCATACACAGGAATGTACTCAAAATGGATAAACAACTTAAATGTAAGTGGGAAAACGATAAACATTCTAGAAGAAAACATAGGCAGTAAAATCTTAGACATCTCACTTAGGAGTATTTTCACTGATACCTCCTTTGGGGCAAGGGAAACAAAGTAAAACATAAACAAATAGGACTACATCAAATTAAAAAGCTTCTGCACAGAAAAAGAAGCTATCAACAAAGTGAAAATGGAACCAACTATAGGGGAGAACATATTTGCCAGTGATACATCTAATAAGGGGTTAATTTTCAAAATATATAAAGACCTTATATAACTAAACACTAAGGATAAAACAATCCCTAAAAATGGGCAAAGGACCTGAATAGTCACTCCAAAGAGGACATACAGATGGCCAATAGACACAAAAAATGTTCAACATTCCTAATCTTCAGGAACATGCAAATTAAAACCATAGTGAGATATCACCTCAAACTTGCCAGAGTGGCTACCATCAATAATCCAACAAACAAAATATTGGTGAGTATGTGGAGAAAAGGGAACCCTAGTGCACTGTTGATAGGAATGTAGACTGGTGCAGTCACTGTGGAAAAAGGCATGGAGTTTCTTCAAAAAATTAAAAATAGAACTTCCTATTTACCCAGTGATCTCAATTCTGGGAATATATTCTAAGAATCACAAAATAACAATTAAAAAAAATTACATGCATCCCTTTGTTTATAGCAGCATCCTATCTAATAATAGACAAACATGGTAATTAACCATAACTCTGACACACTTCCCATTGGCTAATCAGGGCAATATGCAAATTAACTGCCAACCAAGATGGCGGCCTCTATCCTATATAGTAAAAGGGTAATATGCAAACTGACCCTAACAGCAGAATGACTGGGAATGACTGGTCACTATGACACACACTGACCACCAGGGGGCAGACGCTCAATGCAGGAGCTGCCCTCTGGTGGTCAGTGAGCTCCGACATGGAGGAGCTCTGCTCAGCCACAAGCCAGGCTGACGGCTGCCAGTACAGCAGTGGTGGTGGGAGCCTCTCCTGCCTCCTCATCAGCGCTAAGGATGTCCGACTGCAGTTTAGGCCTGCTCCCTGCTGGCAAGTGGACATCCTCCAAGGGCTGCCGGGCTGACAGAGGAATGTCTGATTGCCATCTTAGGCCCAATCCCCTGGGGAGCAGGCCTAAGCCAGCAGGTGGTCATCCTCTGAGGGGTCCCAGACTACGAGAGGGCACAGGCCGGGCTGAGGGACACACTCTTCCCCCTGAGTACACAAATTTTTGTGCACCGGGCCTCTAGTTATGTATAGTATTCAAGACATAGAAACAGCCCAAGTGCACATCCATCAGCAGATGAGTAAATTAAAAAGCTGCTGTACATTTTTACAATTGAATATTAAAAAGAAGAAACAACTTTTGCCGCAGCATGGATGGACCTGGAGATTATTATGCTAAGTGAAATAAGCCAGTTGGTGAAAAACAAATACCATGTGATCTCACTTATATGTAGAATCTAATGAACAAAATAAACTGACAAACAAAATAGGAACAGAGGCATGGATACATGGAATAGACTCACAGCTGTCAGAGGGGAGTGGGGAAGGGGGACTGGATGAAAGAAAGGGAAAGGATTAGCCAAAGACAAATATGCATTGCCCAGAGACACAGATCAAGTGTGGTGAAAGCCAGTAAGAAGAAGGGGAGGGAAGGGGGGGGAGGAGGAGATGGAGGAAAGAGGAGATGGGGATATCTGTAATAGTGAAAGCAATAAAAACACAGTAAAGCAAAAAAAAAAAAATCAAATAAAGGTAAGGATATATAAATTAGCAAATACAAATAGAAATTTACCAGTATTGTATTATTACTAGAGGCCTGATGCACGAAGATTGTGCAAGAATAGGACTTCCTTCCCCTGGCTGCCAGCATCACCTACGCTCCGGCCCGGAGCCACCTTTCCGCCTTTGCTCCAGCCTGGAGATGCCTTTCCGCCTCTCGCCTTGTTGCACCAATTTGCATATTCCCTCCTTATTGGCTGTGGGCACCGCCATTTTTGTCACAAAGTTATGCTCAATTTGCATTTTCTTTCTTTATTAGATAGAATTTTTTTATTTTTTAAAAATATGTATATCTTTATTGATTTCAGAGAGGAAGGAAGAGGGAAAAAGATAGAAAGATCATTGATGAGAGAGAAACATTGATTGGCTGCCTCCTACATGCCCCCCACTGGGGATCGAGCCCGCAACCTGGGCAATGTGCTTTTGACCAGAATCAAACCTGGGACCCTTCAGTCCACAGGCTGACGCTCTATCCACTGAGCCAAACCAGCTAGGGCCAATATTATATTATTGTAAGGCAAAGAGACAGAGTGAACTAAGGACAATTACCACAGAGACAGAGGTAAATTTCTTAATGAAAAATAAGGATAAAAATCATCAAGAAGTCATAGGATCCAAAAAAAGCCTATTATTAGAGCTCTAGACAGTAAGTAAAAGCTGAGAAATTAAAAAACTTAAAATAGACAAAGCTAATGTTATGGAGATTCCAACTTCTTATCTATCAATACTTCTTAGAGAAATAAAAAACTCAGTAAGTATATAGAATATATAAACAACTTTTCCAAACAAGTAAACTGATATTTATAAACAGAAAAATACAGCAGTATACATTTGTCAATAAATCATTCAGGCAGACAGTATGCATACTGTTAATGATTGATGTATAAATCAATAAAAGATTATAGAGAATGAAGAAATAAACACCAACTTACATGGTAAATTTATTTTCCACAAAGTGTCAAGTCAGTTCAATGGAGAAATGACAGTCATTTGAATAAATGATGCTAAAATAATTGAATATTCCTATGATGAAAATAAGAACACTCTCTCCAAGAAAAATGGGCATCCAACTCGAATAGATCATTCACAACAGAAGAAAGGCCAATGTCCATAAAAATGTGCTCAACATTAGTCAAACAGAAAATGCCAATTAAAACAATAATAAGATAACACTATATAATTACTAAATTTGCTCAATACCAAAATGCTTGACAATACCTAGTGTTGGCAAGAATGTGGAGTAAATGAAACTCTCAGAGATTTTTGACTGGAATGCATGATAAAGCTGTCTAAATTCATGAATAGTAAATATATTGTGTTATCCCAATATCACAGAATACTACTTTTTAATAAAAACAAACAATACTACTTTTTAATAAAACCAAACAATAAAAACAAAATTCATGCACTGGAGGGGGGGTCCCTCAGCCCAGCCTGCCCCCTCTCACAGTCCAGGAGCCCTCAGGGGTGGGAGGCGACCCTGCGATCAGGGGAAGGCGACGTTCCCATCATACCTCTGCTGCTGTCACTGCCGGCAGTGCAAGCCTCAGCCAGCCCTGGTTACCTGAGCCTTGGGCGGCCCTGGGTGGCTGGGGGGCTGAGGCGACTGGCGGACTCCAGAGACAGGTGTGAGGAGCAGCGGGGCCTGCCTGGGGGTGTGGGGTCCAGCCTTGCTACATGCCTGCCACCCAGTGGGGCTGAGGGGACTGGGTGCTGCCATCTTGTGGCTGTGGACACAGCCATCTTTGAGGCCAGGCAGACCATTAGCATATTCTCTCCTTATTGGCTGTTGGCACCGCCATATTTTTGACAGCATGAGGGTGGGGTCTCACTGCCTGGCTGGCGATTGGGGCTGATTGGGCATCTTGCCAGGGGAGGGACCATGGGAGGTTGGCCAGCCATGGGAGGTTGGGTGTGGGAGCACACTGACATCAGGGGGCAGCTTCTACATTGAGCATCTGCCCCATCGTGGTCAGTGCACATCATAGTGACTGGTCAACTGGTTGTTTGGTCTTTCAGTCGCTTAGGCTTTTATATCTATAGATAATATTGCATGTGTATGTGTGTGTATATGTGTATGTACATGTATGTGACATATTTTCTCTTAAATTTATTGGGGAGGCATTGGTTAATATGAACTTACAGATCTCAAGTGTACAATTC
Organism: Myotis nattereri; assembly: GCF_964212035.1. Lineage (NCBI taxonomy): Eukaryota > Metazoa > Chordata > Mammalia > Chiroptera > Vespertilionidae > Myotis > Myotis nattereri. The sequence goes on from NC_138077.1 coordinate 83,891,707, forward strand.
TATGATACATCATCTATATATTGCATGTGTGACCACCACCCAAAGTCAAATTTTCCATCACCATATATTTGACCCACTTTATCCTTTACTATTCTCCACCCCTTCCCTCTAGCAACCACCAATCTGTTGTCTGTGTCTATGATTTTTTGTCTGTCTTGTTTGTTCATTTGTTACTTTCAGTTTAATATCCCACATAGAAATGAAATAATTTGGTTCTTAACTTTTTTGATATTTTGCTTAGCATGATGTTCTCAAGATATATTTATGTTGTTGTAAATGGCAGTATTTCATCTTTTCTTATGGCTGAGTAGTATTCCGTATCTTCCTTATCTAATCATCTATCAGTGGACATCTATGTTGCTTCTGTATCTTGACTATGGTGAATAATGCTGCAGTAAACATAGAGGTGCATATATCTTTTCAGATTATTGTTTTGTTTTTTTGTTTTTCAGATAAATGCCCAGAGTGGAAATGCTGAGTTGTATATTAGTTTCATTTTTAATCTGAGGAATATCCATACTGCTTTCCATAGTGGCTAACCAATTTACAATCTCATCAACAATGCATCAGCATTCTCTTTTCTCTACATCCTGGAAAACACTGGTTATTTGTTGACATTTTGATAATAGTCATTTTGACAGGTATGAGTTCTCAGTGGTTTTTATTTGCATTTCCCTGATGATTAGTAATGTTGAACATCTTTTTATATGACTGTTAGCCATCTGTATGTCTTCTTTAGAAAAATATCTATTCAGGTCCTCTGCCAATTTTTTAATTGGATTGTTGGTGTGTTTTTTTTGTGCCTGATCATGTTTTACCTGTTCTCAAGGGAAAGCCGGCATCCTCTTACCCTTTTGTAACCCAGTGACTGACAGATGTAAGTGGAATATAAATATAAATCCTCCAGTTCCTCTAATTCTTGTCAGGGCAACTCTAAGTCAATAGTATACTATTTCAAGAGACACTACTTTGTGCTAGGTGGAACTAAAGTTTCACTACTAAGAACATTGCTCATTATTGTTATTTAAACCTGCTTCTCTTTCCTTACTCTCCTGATTTTTGCTAGAAAGTTTCTTTTTTTTAAATATTTTTTTATTGATTAAGATATTACATATGTGTACCCTCTACCCCCCCCCCCCCCCGCGGTCATCCCCTCACACCCCCGTTGTTCGTGTCCATTGGTTAGGCCTATATGCTTGCATATAAGTCCTTTGGTTGATCCTTCCCCCTTACCCCCACCCTCCCCTACCTTCCCTCCAAGGCCCGACAGTCCAATCAAAGCCTCTCCATCTCTGGATCAGTCCTTGTTCATCAGTTTATGTTGTTCATTATATTCCACAAATAAGTGAGATCTTGTGGTATTTATCCGCTCTCCAGTTCCATCGATGCTGTGGCAAATGGTAAGAGTTCCTTTTTCTTCTTCCTCTTCTTAAAGAATACCTTTCAGCATTTCATATAATGCTGGTTTGGTGGTGATGAACTCCTTTAGCTTTTTCTTATCCGTGAAGCTCTTTATCTGACCTTCCATTCTGAATGATAGCTTTGCTGGATAAAGTAATCTTGGTTGCAGGTTCTTGCTATTCATCTCTTTGAATATTTCTTGCCACTCTCTTCTGGCCTGCATGGTTTCTGTTGAGAAATCAGCTGACAGTCGGATGGGTACTCCCTTGTAGGTAACTGACTGTCTTTCTCTTGCTGCTTTTAAGATTCTCTCTTTATCTTTTGCTCTTGGCATTTTAATTATGATGTGTCTTGGTGTGGTCCTCTTTGGATTCCTTTTGTTTGGGGTTCTCTGCGCTTCCTGGACTTGTAAGTCCATTTCTTTCACCAGGTGGGGGAAGTTTTCTGTCATTATTTCTTCAAAAAGGTTTTCAATATCTTGCCCTCTCTCTCCTTCTGGTACCCCTATAATTCTGATGTTGGTACGCTTGAAGTTGTCCCAGAGGTTCCTTACACTATCTTCATATTTTTTGAATCTCTTTTCTTTTTTCTTTTTCGGTTGGGTATTTTTTGTTTCTTTGTATTTCAAATCTTTGACTTGATTCTTGGGATCCTCTTGTCTGCTGTTGGGTCTCTGTAAATTATTCTTTATTTCAGTCAGTGTATGCTTAATTTCTAGTTGGTCCTTTTTCATGTCCTCCATGGTCTCACTATACTCCTTGAGGGATTCATTAAATTTATCAGCGGTTTCCATAAAATTCTTGACAAACCTTATAAACATGGCCTTGAACTCTATATCCAGTCGTCTGCCCTCCTCCGTTTCTGCCAATTGTGATCTGTTTCTTTGTCTCCGTATTTTGGCTGCTTCCCTGTGTTGATAGAGTGGCCCTGCACGCCAGGTGTCCTGTAGGGCCCAGTGGCTCAGCCTCCCCAGTTACCTGGGGTGGACACTCTTGGTGCACTCTTGGTGCCTTGGTTGTTGTAGGATCACTGGGAGGAATTGACCTCCAGGCCAATTGGCTGTGGGAAGCAGCTGTGTCTGAAGTGGGAGAATGGTCCCCCTCTGACCACTGGGTACAGTGGCTCCTGGATCTAAGGAGGTGCTAATTCAGCCCCTGCCTGAGGCCACACAGCTGGAGCCGCCACGAAGAGGCTCAGCTGTGAAGCAATGCAGGCCGCTGCGGGGCCTTGGCCCTTCTCTTGGAAGTTCCGGGTCTGCTTGGCTGGGCTGTAGTTAGGTACATTCACATGCAAAAGCCTCTGCCACAGCCTGGGTGGGGCGGGGTATCAGGGAGTCAAAAGGGCTGAGAAAGAATCTATGGTGATTCTCTGCACCCGGAGTCACGAGTCTCAGTGTCCCGGTAACGGCTGCAAGCACCTCTGAGGGAAATCCGCCCTCAAGTTCGCCCGCTGCCGCCTGACAGAGCAGCCTCTCCCCGTATGAGTCCTGGGTCCCCAGAGACTTCCCAGAACCGGAGTTCAGAGCAGTCGGGAGCTTGTGATTCAAAAAGACAGCCGCGTCCTCAGGTGCCACCCCCTTTCTGCGTGCGAGCCACCGCCGTACCTCTGCACTCAGCCTCCGCAGCTCCTCTGGCTCTCAGCGTGCTTTTCTTTTCTTCTAGTTGTAGAAATTACACTCAGCCAGCCTTCCTGTTGTTCTGGACGATGTTTGCTCCGTTCTTTGGGATATTTCTCAATTGTTGTGGGAGGCGACTATTTCCCGGTGTTTATCTATGCCGCCATCTTAGTTTCTCCTAGAAAGTTTCTTAGTAAAGTATTTACACACAACTATTCATCCTTGGGTCTCCATTGATATAATTTGACCTAAGAAAAAATAAGACATTCTTGGTGTTATAATAATTTTTCCAGCTAAAATTAAAGACGTTCCAATAGAGTCAAATAAGACTTAAAATAAAAAGACTTTTTAGTGACAGAAGTGCTTCTGGACTACTAAGACCTCAATGAAAATGTATGTATATTTTCCTTTTATTTCAAATTAATTTTTTTCCTGTTTTGTAGGGTTACCTCTGCACAATACATGGAAAGCTATATACATCATCACAGGCAAATACCTGAAGCCAACTCTTTTTACCAGATCTAAAGTGACAGTGAAGGACTTGCTTATTGAACTGCTACATCTTAAGAAGTGTTTTGTGTTTATTTGTTTCAAATATAAATTTCTCTTCCCAATATGTTTCTAAATAAAAATACATATTGAGAGCCCTAGCTGGTTTGACTCGGTGAATAGAACGTGGGTCTGTGGATTGAAGAGTCCTGGATTCAATTCTGGTCAAGGGCACATGCTCTGGTTGCAGGCTCGATCCTCAGTGTGGGGCATGCAGGAGGCAGCTGATCAATGATTCTCTCTCATCATTGATGTTTCTATCTCTCTCTCCCTCTCCCTTCCTCTTTGAAATCAATAAAAATATATTTTACAGAATACATATTGAGATACACTGGAGTTATTGACTTTATTGAAGAACAGGTAATTGCATTATTTTAAACAGGCATTTATTAAATAGTTGATTATTTTATGTTGAATAGTAGTAAAATCTGGTTAAAAAACTAACATGCTTTACATGATTCTTAGGTTACAGAATCAGTGAGTAGTTTTTAGGCAAATTGCAGGCATTGATATTGTTTTATTTAATTTTTAATTATTTAAAAATGTAAAAACTTTTTTTAAAAATCTTTATTGTTGAAAATGTTACCTATGTCCCCTTTTTCCCCCATTGACCTTTTCTAGTTCACTCCTGAGGCCCCTCCCCCTCTGGCTGGCCAAGTCCCACGACCCCTCCCCCCAGCTGGCCAACCTCCCATGGCCCATCCTCCTGGCTGGCCACCCCCTGAATCAGCTGGCCAAACTCCTGGGGTCCCTCCCTCCAGCCGGCCAGCCCACTATAGGCCTCGATCACCAGCCAGGCCGAGGGATCCCACCTGTGCAAGAATTCATGCACCAGGTCTCTAGTTATGCCATAAAAATTCATAAACACAAGAAAAAAAGTATATCGTGAAATGATCCCTGACTGGCATAACATGATGTTTAATTATGTGATGGATTGGAGGTAAACAATTATGAAGATGGTAATAATGAAAATTATGATAGCAGGCAAGCAGAAAGAAATGGGGAAGAAAAAAGTAGGAGTGGAAGAAAATGTAGCAAGGAGGGAGAAAAGATGCAGACAAAGAAATAGGGGATATAGCAGAACAGTGAGAGAAGAGCGAAGTGAAAAAAAGAAACATTTTATGCAAACTTAGTTGAACACTTTAGTAATTAACTTCATTGTCCTTAAGAGTTCAGAGTGTTATGTTTAATATCACTCAGTACTTTTCTCATTTTCTTAGCATATATATGAGACATTTTTTAAAGTAAGGATTTAAAAAAATGTATTTCAGACTTAAGATCTTAGCTTTAAAATATCAGTGTCATCTAATAAATATCAAGACATGTCAATATATCTAGTTTGCATACATTAATACAGATACCCTTATATACTCTTTTCATATGCATAAGTATGTGCATTATGTAGACACAGAGCTACCCATTTTTTTCTGTAATAAACCCTATCTCCCCTTATTATTATTCAGAAAACTCACATAATTTTGCACACAGATTTTGAAAGGATTGCTTATATTATCTGCAATGAAAACTGGATTTGTTAATATTCTTTCATTATTTTCATGTATACACACTATATGACTTCACCTTTAGCAGTCACTTTGTATGTTTTTTATTGTTTTTGGGATTAATAATTTTCAGTTTAATTTTTTAAGAATATAGACAAGTGCCAACATAAAACTCAAATAATAGATGATATGTCTAGTGGTGGTCTTACAGGAAAAGTACTGATAAATTAAGTCAAACCTGGAATAAGTGGTCCAGGGAGGTAATACAAATTAAAAAGTGATAAATACACTACTAAAAGGCTAGTTTGCAAGAAATATGTACAACTAAGTTGACAAAAGATACAAATATATATTAGAAGAAAACAGATTTTCTCATGACATATGCAAAATATTCTGTTACTTTCAGGGTTAATTTATCTTCAGAGAGTGCAGTTCTATTTTCCCTACAAGGTTCAGTGACATAAACTCTATTGAATACAAGCTGTAATGAATGGTGCTGTGTGGAAAATAATAAAAGAAAACAAATGATGTTATTGTTCAGTGCTGTAACCTTCCAAGCCAGATACAAAGATTCACAGAACTTGGTCAGTCTTTCTCAGCAAAAAATTTGATGGGGCTCCATTGAGATATTGATTAATGCATCTACTTGGTCAGAGTCCTAGCTACATGTGAACCTACATTGTAGAATGTTTTGTTGTTTTTGTTTGTTTTCTGATTTTTTTTGTTAAAGGAACAGGCTTGTGGTTGGGTCTCAAAATATCTGAATAAGCATAAGAAGTCCAGGCCTTTTATTAGTTTATTTCTTCTCAGTGCTTTTTTGTGGATTCAGGTTATATTCTCAGTGACCTATTAATTCCCAAGTCTGAGCATTTGAAGGATGATGTTTTTATCTCATTGAACAAATACAGAGCTATTAGAAATGAAAAAAAAAATCTTAAATATTAACATAGATTTACTTGGTACTAAAAATGATAGTGAGACTTGTATGCAACTTATCTTGTTTTACTTATTATATGTCAAGACAATATCCTCGGTTTCTAATTGTAAATATTATAATGCATTAAGATCCTATCATTTGGTTTTTCTTCTAGAAGATAAAAATATATTCTACATATAGTTTAGAAAAATTAAAAATAAAACAGTTCCAAGGATAGACAATGACTCATAAAAGTTTAAGAACTAGTCCCACAATGGTATTGAGCCAAAGTTATTCAAAAATTAATGGTTGATATGTAGAATGTGTTTATAATATCATAGTTTTGGAAGTATAGTGATTCCAAAGTGACAAAGCATTCTATAAGCAAAAATTGAAAGTGATTAAACATTAAATTTGTTATAAAACCTAATTTTTTAGAAAGTCAGGGAAATATTTTGCCCCCAAATATATAATAAATGTATATATGCACAGACACACATAGACCCATATACAGACACACACACACACACACACACACACACACGCGCACACACACACACACATAACTGGAAATGTTTACATGCAATATTCTCTTTTCTTTTTCTGTGGTCTCTCTACAGAGTGGTACTGATGTCTTCATTTTTACTGTGTATAGAATTAATTATAAGTACATATGTCATAGTTATTAAACATCCTTGATTTAAAATTTTATGCAACAGATAGAAAAGCATAGAACACAGAGAGAGAGAGAATGTTGGATTTTAATCCAGTAGAGTTACTTTGTGTACGCAGTTATCACAAAACAATAAAAATCATTATTGTGTTACTAGCTAGACAGTGTGGGCATAATTATAAATAATGAGGGAAGAGAATTGTTCTGAAGAGGACATTAAGTAATGCATTAGTAAACAATAGTAGAAGAAATCTGGAAAAGGTTTGTATTTCAGAAGGTAGCTTCAAAAAGTTCTAAAATTTGGGGTAAATAAAGACAATATTTTACATTTATAATTTTTAAAGACCTGTGAGCAAATATAAAAATATCTATATCTACATAACATAATTTAAACCAGTTTTAATTTATATATGTTATTTATATGTCCAACCATCTTGATAAAATACCAAAATACTCTGTATAATAATTTCAATTTTGTACTCAAAGCTTTTGGATGTCCCACTTCTGTAAGTAAAGTCAAACTTGCCCATAAGATTAAATGGAGGGAAAAAGGAAAACCTTTTCTGTGCCTTGTTTTGATACTAAAACATTCTGGATAAGTAAAATGTTTAATTTGGAAGAAAAAGTTGATAGATAACAATGTTCATACAGCATTCATGAATACATACATAATCTATTTCAAGTAGCAAAACAAATTCAGTAATTAATAAGGTATTTTAAATACCATTATGTGCAGTAAAATAAAAATGTAGATCTATATTTATTTAAAAATACATTAATAAATGAAAATATTAAGTATATTTTAAACTAATTAAACTTGGCTACTTTCTTTTTTTATTTTTTTAATATATTTTATTGATTTTTTACAGAGAGGAAGGGAGAGAGATAGAGAGTTAGAAACATCCATGAGAGAGAAAAACATCGATCAACTGCCTCCTGCACACTCCTACTGGGGATGTGCCCACAACCAAGGTACATGCCCTTGACCAGAATCAAACCTGGGACCCTTCAGTCCACAGGCCGATGCTCTATCCACTGAGCCAAACCGGTTAGGGCCAACTTGGCTACTTTCTAAATTTTATTTTCATATATCATCTGCTTAAAAAGCCTATATAATAGTTTACCATCAAAGATAAAATGTTTTTAGTTTAGTATCAGAATGTAATTTATATATTATTTGTATAAAGCATACAAATTGTGCTTATGATCTATATTAACACAGCTAATTTTAAATTGCCAGAGTTGTGTATAGACACAGGGTCATTAAAATGTGTTGATACACAAGAAAATAATCATTACATTCCCTAATATATTGTGAAATTCATAACGTTAGTTATACAAAGAAACAAAATGCCATCTTTCTAAGTGACTTTAATAATCAAATTTCTGGAAGTAGCATTCAAAGCTGTTTCTGTAGTTAGAAAATTTATTATAAATATTCTCCTACTGATCTCTTATAATCAAAGAAACATAGTAACAGATAGGTTAAAGATTAAGTATAAAATTATTTTCTGGAAATAAAATAATTACAAGACTCACAATGATATGAACATTTGTGCCATATAGTACACTTTATGGTTTTGTGTTATGTTGTTAAAGTGTTATTTTTATGAATTATAAATATTTTCTCTACTATCAGATACGTGGTACCATTAAATGTTTTAAAGAAAATATTATATAAAATGATTGTTCCTATATTTTGTGAAACATGATAAAAATAAAAAATATATATATATAGTTAACCATGCAACTGTTATTAAGCAAGTGGCAATTTGGCATCAGGCAGACAAACCATCTGGTTGATTGACTAAATTTTCAATTTTCATAGATCTCTCTCCATAGCATATAAATGTGTCAAAGCCCTGACCAGTTTGGCTCAGTGGATAGAACGTCAGCCTGCGGACTGAAGGGTCCTAGGTTTAATTCCAGTCAAGGGCATGTACCTTGGTTGCAGGCACATCCCCAGTAGGGGGTGTGCAGGAGGCAGCTTATCGATGTTTCTCTCTCATCTATGTTTCTAACTCTCTATCCCTCTCCCTTCCTCTCTGTAAAAAATCAATAAAATATATTTTTAAAAAATAATAAAAAAATAAATGTGTCAAAGAGTCCCATATTATTTAAATATAGTTTATTCTCCCATATGTTAAAATACAGCAATTCATAAAGTTTATTATAAGGTACTTTAAATATATAATAAAGATTTTGTTGATATTTTCTATTTTTATTTTGCAGATATAGTTCCTTGGAAAATGCCCAGTTTTCTCTGTGTGTGTTTTTTTGAAATTGCATCTTATGCATATTTAATTTCTCTTCACTTTCTGCCTTGGACCCACAAGCACTGGTGGCCATGTTGATACTAAAATAGTTATACAGTTTCTTTCTTCTTTCCCCAAAGCCCACATTGATTTCTAGAGAGAGTGGAAGGGAGAGGGAGAGAGAGAGAGAGAAACATCAGTGTGGGAGAGACACACAAATTGGTTGCTTCCTGGCCAGGATTGGGATCAAGCCTGCAACTGAGGTACATGCCCTTGACCAGAATGGAACCCAAAACCCTTCAGTTCATGAGCTGACACCCTAATTACTGAACAAAACTGTCTAGGGCTAGTTATACAGTTTCAATGACTGATTACTACACCTCTTAATAGATAATTTAAATTACTTCACATATGTATTTTTCTATACACTGGAAAAGATATTTCATATCTAACATTTAATAGGTCTAATTATAAAATCTATATATATAAAAGCCTAAGCGACCGAATGACCAAACAACCAGTCGACCAGTTGGTATGATGCACACTGACCACCAAGAGCAGATGCTCAATGCAGGAGCTGCCCCCTGGTGGTCAATGCACTTCCACAGCCAATCTCCCACGGCCAGTCAGGCTGAGTGACCCCACCCATGCATGAATTCGTGCACCAGGCCTCTAGAAATATATAATCATTATATATTTTATATATACATTTATGCATACTTATATATAACATTTATATAAAATATATTTTACATTATACACTCTTGTAAAATCAGTACCAATTATCAGAGAGTATAAGGGAGAATCAAAGAACAAAAGCCACCGGTAACATATTTGACAGATAACCACAATTAACTTTTTGGAAAATATATACTCAAGTAAGGTTTTGTTTACATGTGTTTGCACATGTGTCTACACATGCATATGCATTTCAATTTTTAATTAAAATATGGTCATATATAGACATTGTTTCAGAATTTACTTATTCACTTAAAATTTTGAAAATATTCTACAGTAGTAATTCCTTTGGAAACATGTTATTCTTCACCCTTCAAGGGAAGCATAAAAATTACTATTTTTAAGCAGCTGTAGAACATTTAGAATATGTTTGAGGAACTTAACTTATTCTTTCAAAAGGATATGGGAAGCAGAGTTTAAAATATCAAAGCAAGACAGACTTTCCATATAATGCATGTTTCAATTTAGAAAGCAGTTTCCTCCCTTTACTAATTATCCACATATTTTACTAGTAAGTATCTGCTGTACTCCTCTGGTCATGTTCCTTCTCATGAGAAATTGACCTGTGTCTTACTCATCTTTACATAGGTTAATGTATCAGTTCTTCACTTCCTTTCTTAAATTCATTCCTAGGCATTTTTTTCCTTTTTGTTGCAATCACAAATTGAATTTTTTTCTATTTTTCTGATATTTATTATTGGTATATAGAAATTCAACAGATTTTTGTACATTGATTTCATATCCTGCAAATTCACTGTGCTTGTTTATTGTTTTTAATAGTCTTTTGGTGGGGTCTTTATGGTTTTCTATATGTAGAATATATCATCTGCAAAAAGTGACAGTTTTCCTTCTTCCTTCCCAATTAGAATGCCTTTTATTTCTTTCTCTTACCTGATTGTTTTGGCTAGAAATTTCAGTAATATATTGAATAACAGAGGTGCTAGTGGACATCCTTGTCTTGTTTCTGATCTTACAGAAGAAGCTTTCAAATTTTTTAGCATTGAGTGCGTAATATTACCTGAGGGTTTTTCATATATTTTTTGTTACGTTTATTTAATTTTCTCCTATACAGATTTGAGTGTTTCAATCATAAGTGGATGTTACATCTTTCCAAATAAATTTGTGCATCTCTCGAAAAGATCATGTGATTTTTATTCTTTATTTTGTTAGTGTATATTTGCATATGTTGAACCTTCCTGGGTGCCCCTGAAACTAACTGTAATTGTTCATGATGTATTTTAATTTTAATGCATTTTTAAATTTAATATGTTAGTATTTTATGTAGGATTTTTGCATTTATGTTCAACAGAGATATTGGTCTGTAATTTTCTTTTAGTTTTTGTGTTTTTCTTGTCAGATTTTGGTATCATGGTAATATTAACTTCATAAAATAAGTTAGAAAGTCTTGTCACTTCTTCAGTTTTGGAAGAATTTAAGAAGAATACGTAGTAACACATTAAGCGCCATGTCAGTCACTGATGACTGAAACGGATTGGAAGACAAAACAGGCTTGGCGTTTAACGTGTTAAATCTTCTTTCAATGTTGGGTAAAATTCACTAGTGAAGCCACCCAGTCCTAGATTTTTGTTTTATGAGAAGGTTTTTAATGACTATTTCAATTTTCTCAACACTGATCAGTCTATTTAGATTATCCAATTATACATGATTCATTCCAGAAGGGTTATACATTTCTTAGAATTTGTCCATTTCTTCTAGGTTATTGAATTTGTGATGTATAGCCTTTCATAGTATCTATATATATAAAAGCCTAAGCAACCATCCGACTGTTTGAATGTCCAACTGGTAGCTATGACGTGAAATGACCACTAGGGGGAAGATGCTCAAAGCAGGAGCTGAGACTTGCAGTGACTTGGCAGTTGCAGTTCTCAGGTGATGCACCCAGAACCAGAGAGGAGGGAGGCCCATTCTGGGGTACAACACCCAAGAACCACCCTATTGCAATCCAGGACCCCTCAGGGGATGTTGGAGAGCAGGTTTTGGCCCAATACCTACAGACCAAGCTGAAGGACCCCACCAGTGCACAAATCCATGCACCGGGCCTCTAGTTCTTATATAATCCTTTGTATTTCTGTGGTGTCTGTTTCTCTTTTAATTCTAACTTTTTTTTAAAAAAAAATATTTAAGTCTTTTCCTTCTTTTTTTAGTGAGTCTAACAAGAGATTTGTCAATCTTATTTATTTTTTCAAACAAGCTGTTCTCTGTTTCATTAATATTGTCTATTATCATTTTGTTCTCTAATTTGTTTAAGTTTGCTCTAATGTTTATTATTACCTAATTCTACTGACTTTGGGTTTTGTTTGTTCTTATTTTTTTTTAGTTCTTTCAGGTGAAATATTAAAATGCTTATTTGATATTGTTCTTGTTTCTTGAGATAGTCCTGTAATGCTATAAACTTCCCTCTTATTGATATTTTTGCTGCATCCCCAATATTTTAATATGTTGTATTGTCATTCTCATTATATATGTCTGTATATATATTTTAGTTTCTTCTTTGACCCAGTAGTCATTCAGTAGCATGTTGATTACTCTCGCTATATAATGTGATTCTTACCACCTTTTTACTAAGTTAACTTCAAGTTTCTAATCATTGTAGTCTGAGAATGTGTTTCATATGATTTCACTCCTCCTAACTTTGTGGTGAGTAGTTTTGTGGCCCAGAAAATGGTCTATCCTTGAGAAATCAATATGGGCACTAGAAAAGTATATTCTGATTTTCTGGGATAGAAAGCTCCATAAAGAAGGAGGAAGCTATTCTGTATAATAAAAAAAGAATTTAGCCCTGTGTGGCCAATAGATGATATTCTTCTCTCATCTATGTCTCTATCTCTCTACCCCTCTCCTTTCCTTTCTCTCTAAAATAATCAATAAAAGCATATTTGTAAAAAGAAATAAAGCTCCATAAATATCAATATGTCTATTTGGCCTAATGTGTCATTTAAGGTTGCTATTTCCTTATGGTTTCCTGTTTGGATGAACTTATCTGTTGCTATCAGTGTGGTATTTAGGTTTCCTACTATAATTGTATTTTTGTCAGTCTCTCCCCTTTAGTTTTCTTGATAATTGTTACTTTTTTTTGAGATCTATTTTGTCTGATGTAAATATGACCATATCTGCTTTTCTCTGAGAGTCATTTGTTAAGAGCACATCTTCTATTTCTTCACACTTGGTCTGTTTGTCTTTATAGCTGAAATAGTTCTCCTAAAAACAGCATATGGTAAGCTCTGTGCCTTTTAATAGGTGAGTTCAGTCTATTTACATTTAGGGTGATCATAGATATATGAGGGTTTCCCATAGCCATTTTATCTTTTGTTTTTTCATCACTCTGGGTCCCCATTGTTTCATTTCCCTTGTTTTTCTATGTGCTATTTCAGTTTGGTGGTATTCTATAATTCTTCTCTCCATTTCCTCTTTTATATGTTATGTGTGTCAGTTCTATATTTTTGTTCTATGGTTACTATTAGGTTCAAGGGGGCAAAAAATCGTACATATCATAGTCCTTTGTATTCTGAGTGCCTCTTACCTCCATTCACCTATGCAAATTCAGTCCTTTCCCTCCCCCCTCCCCTTTTATGCTTTTGTTGGTCACAAATTATCTCTTTTTATACTATGTGTTCATTCGTAAATTGTCATTTTTTTTTAATGCTTTCCCCCTTTAAGCTTCATGTTATGTCTAAGTGTTTAATACCCTCTTCTGAAGAGAGTTGCAATTCCTACTTTTGATCAGTCTGTTTGATATCTTCTCACCGTTTTTCATATTTTTGTCTTTGTGGTTTAGGTGGAAAAGCTCTGTTTAACATTTCTTGCAGTGCATATTTTCTGGTGGTAAATTCTCTGTACTTTTGTTTCTCTGAAAAAGCCTTTATTTATCCTTTTCATCTAAAGGATAACTTCGCTGGTTATAATATCCTTGGCTATTGATTTCTCTCTTTAGATATCCTGAATATTTGATTCCAATCTCTCCTAGCTTATAGGGTTTCTGCTGAAAAATACAATGATAATCTACTGGAGTTTTCTGTATAGTTTACTATCTTATTTCCTTGACTATCTTGATTTTTTTTCATTAACTTTGACAGCTTCAATATAATGTGCCTTGGAGAAGGTCTTTTAACATTGAGGTAATTAGGTGTTTGTTAATTTCCTGGATTAGTAGGTCCATCTCTTTCCTTAGGTTTAGGAAGTTCTTGTTGATTATTTGTTTGATGAGAATTTTCCAAACATATAAATAAAGACCATTATAAACTGATCAACAAAAATAGATACAGAGGCAGAGCAGCATTAAACAGATTGTCAAACTACAGCAGGAAGGCCGGGGAGGGTTGGGGGGTGGTGGTAAGAGATCAACCAAAGGACTTGTATGCATGCATATAAGCATAACCAATGGACACAAGACACTTGGGGGGTGGGGTTGGGAAGGCTGGGGGAAGGTTAAGGGGAAAAAAAAGAGACAAATATACTACTCTTTGTAATATTTTAAGCAATAAAAAAATAAAGTAAAAAAAAAAAAAGAGATGGCTTTCTGTTCCCTTCTTCTTTCCTTCTCCTTCTGGTACACCCATTATTTGAACACTACTCTTTCTAATGGAGTCAAATCATTCTCACAGCATTCTTTTTCCCCTTTTTACTATCAATTATTTCTCTTATAACACCTGTGTTATTTCTAGATTCCAAGCTTTGATATTGCTAAGTGTTGCTTCTATCTGGTCTGCTCTATTTTCCTAAATTCTCTAATTCATTCTTCATCTTATTTATTGTGTTCTCCATCTCCAGAATTTCTGACTGGTTCTTTTTAGAGTTTTAATTTCTTTGGTAAAATACTCCTTCTGTTTATTGATTTCATTCCTGAGCTCATGGAACTGCCTTGCTGAGCTGTCTTGTATCTCATTCAGTTTTTTTCAGAACTGCAATCTTGAATTCTCTGTCATTTAAATCACAGTCTCCCATGTCTGTAAGTTTGTTTTCTGAAGATTTTTGAATTATTATTTCTGAACTAAATTTTACCTTAGTCATTAATGGTACATGATAGATTACTTTTCTATCTGAGCATTTGAGTGTTTGAAAAAAAAATTAAGTACTTGTTTCTTTTATCTGTTTAGTGGGTTAATAAAGTAAAGGTCATTCTTTTGTTTTCCAATAGATTGTTCTTTAGCACAAGTTTTATGTTTGTTTGTGGATTGGTTTGTTTTTCTGTTTTCTGTACCTCTGGGACTACTGGGAACTCTGTGAAATAGTGTTGTCCCAGCCATGAATAATGCTGGATATTCCCTAAGGAGGTGAGTGTTCTTGTTATGACCACATTACTTCAGTATCAGCGCACGATATACATGGTTGGATATGGTGCATGATGGGGCTTTGTACCTGAGAGTCCCCAGTGTTGCTTAACTGCAACCAGAAGCCACTAGCTGTCTCAACCAGGTGCCATGGCAATGGGTAGAGGAGGGCTGGGTGTAGGAAAGTGAATTCATGCATCTGCAGCTTTATTTTTTCCACTGGGTTTAACCACCTATATGTATAAAAAGCCAGTGACTGGAACAGCATAATGACCAGAATGACTGGTCGCTATGATGCCCACTGCAGCCAGAACTGGCCTGATCAGGGTGGTGGAGCAGGCGGCCAACCTCCCATAGCTCCTCTTTCCAGCCAGCCACACCCCTGATTGGCCTCTCTCACCCCAATCGAGGGTGGGGTGGCTGGCCAAACCCCTCCCCTATCCGGGCCCACCCCTTATTGCCTCCTCCACCCCAATAGAAAGCGGGGCGAGTGGCCAACCTCCTGCAGCCCATTGCCCTGCCCTTCCCCACCCCAGATAAGCCCCCAACCCCCGTCAGGGGCAATGCCAGCCAGACAACCGCCTGCAGCCCCTCCCACTTCAGCTGGCTCTGCCCCCGGTGGGTCCCCCCTACCCCATTCAGGGTCAGGGCTGGCCGTCCCACTGCCCACAGCCCTTCCCCATATCTGGTCCCACACCCGATCAGCCCCCATCACCCCGATCAGCCCATGGCCCCTCCGCAGCCAGCTCTGGCCCTGATCACCCCCACATACCAATCAGGGATGGGACTAGCTGGCCAACCTCCCACAGCCCCTCCCCTGGCATATGACCCCTGATCAGCCCCCCCAACCCCATTTGGGGGCAGGGCCAGCCAGGCCACCACCCACAGCTCCTCCCCATGGATGGCTCCACCCCCAATTGCCCCCTCCCACTTCAATCAGGGGCGGGGCCCACCAGCCAACCACCCATGGCCCCTCCCCACAGTCAGCCCGGCCCTGATCAGGCCCGATGGGGGCAGGCTGGCTGGCCAACTCTTCCTCCAAATAAGCCCAACCCTGATCTGCCCTGATCGGGGCTGGGCTGGCCGGACACCACCCATGCACAAATTCATGCCTGGGCTTCTAGTAGTAAGTATAAGCCACTTAAGCTAGAATGTTGCTTTTGCTCCTGGGTTGTAATGTAGGGTGGGCTACAGATAGATTGGAGGGCAAATTCCCACATCTGCAGCTTTGATTCTTTGGTGATGGTGCTGCTTTAACTCTATCACACTTTGCATTCTTCTCTGACCGTACCCTGGGCTCAGTCTCATTGTGTACCAGACATTCAGGGCATATTGATGCCTCTGCCCTTTCAGTCTTCCCAGTGGATGGACTCTCCACTGATACCTCTATCTCCAAGGCTATAGCAATTGCTAGACTGTGTCTTCAGCTCCTATCTCTATCCTTCCTCCATGCCACCTCCACAGCTTGCCCTAATTCACTAACTTTCATATGTCTCAATGTGCTGATCTCTCAGATTTGTTTATATGTTGAACAGATAATCCTTGATTGAATTATAGTTGTCCAACTTATTGTAACTTTAAACAGAGAGGCCAAAAGGACTTCCCACACTGCCATGATGATTATATCTTTTTAATAGAGCATGTTCAAGCAAATATTTGCTGCTGCTACTATTGTTTTTGTGGTTGTTGTGTTAGTAATACTGCAGGTGTAATGAAAATAAATCCTAATTCCATTTGTGGCTTAAACTAATAATCTTTAAAGACCTCCACCCATTCTGATTTACTCTTATTTAGTAAAGATATAAATAATGTCACATGGTAGAGGTATCTCAATGCTAAGAAGATAATATCTTACTAAATTTTTTCACCAAAATGATATGTACCTAAAGTGCATCTATTTTACATTTATAAATTAAGATATTTACATTAAGGAATAGAAATTGTTATATATTGTAATGTAATTGTTTCAGTCCAAAAGCAATTTAAGTCAACAATATACTAAGCTGTAATTAAAGATTTATCATTTTATTAAAAGGTAATGTTATAGTTAATTCTTAATAATGAAACACTTTATAAAAGTTTAGTGTTAAATTCAATGTGGAATATAAATGTCACATTCTCCAAAATATTTACTGGGTATGTGAATCTGTAGAAAATATTGACAAACTTAAATTTCAATACTATATCAAAGTGGATTTAGATGTATAAAATAATGGTTATCTTTCTCTGTCTATATGTGCCAAATGTTTTGTGGTATAGGATATATTTACCTAGGTAACTGAATATTTTTAAAAAATATTTTATGCTTTACTTCTTTTTAATGTATTTTAATTCTTAAAAGAATAATAGATTTAAGGTCCAGGTGTTACAATATATTTATGTTGTAATATCCTTTCTTAGTTCCAAATGTATAAAAACAAAACACTATATAGAGAGACAATTTTAAAAGCATATAAGATTGAAGAAATTAAAATGGACAAATACATACAGTGTTGAACCATGGTCCCTTGACCCATAAGTATACAGAAATGACAAAGTTTTTGGCCTTGCATATTAAGGAATAATATGTGCACCATGTGAGATGGGAACAAGAGTCACGCTCATTACTTGAGCTCTCTATCTTAGCAAATGAGGTTAGCAGTACTATTGAAGAACCAGCTCTTCAATAGATTTGGCCTATTTAGAAAGTGGAAGTACCAAACATAATGGGGCATTTTCATACTAAAATATTACCCAGTTTACCTTAAATTTAAATCTAACAGAACACCCTGCATTTTATCTATCAATTATATTCATGAAGTTATCATTTAAAGAAAAATGTATAGCTTTAGATATGAAAAAGATGATGGTAACTCTATGGTGGTATTGGGAAACCAAATTTAAAAAGAGAGTCAAAATCCTACTATATTGTTAATTTTAAGGCTATAAATTTTCATCATAAATCTTCAGTCTCAAGGACCATTTGGCCAAGGAACAGAAACTAGTAAACTGCTGGTTAGGAGATGGAGAAAGAAAAAATCAAAACAGACATATAGACCAATGGAACAGAACAGAGAACCCAGAAATCGACCCAAACCAATATGCTCAATTAATATTTGACAAAGGAGGCAAGAGTATACAATGGAGTCAAGACAGTCTCTTCAATAAATGGTGTTGGGAAAATTGGACAGTTACATGCAAAAAAAAATGAAACTAGAACACCAACTTACACCATACACAAAAATAAACTCAAAATGGATAAAGGACTTAAATGTAAGATGGGAAAACATGAAAAATCTTAGAAGAACCGATAGGCAGCAAAATATCAAACATATGTCATAACAATATCTTTATCAATATAGCTTCTAGGGCAATGGAAACCAAGGAGAAAATAAACAAATGGGACTACATCAAAATAATAAGCTTCTGCACAGCAAAAGGAACTATCAACAAAACAACAAGAAATCCCACTGAATGGGAGAACATATTTGCCAATGTTATATCTGATAAGGGTTTAATCTCCAAAATTTATAGGGAATTCATACATGTAACAAAATGAAGATAAACAACCCAATCAAAAATTGGGAAAAGGAATTAAATGGACACCTTTCGAAAGTTCACATAAAGAAGGCGAAGAGACATATGAAAACATTCTCTAAGTCGCTAATCATCCAAGAGATGCAAATCAAAACAACAATGAGGTACCACCTCACACCTGTCAGAATGGATATCACCAACAAATTACCAAAGGCAAGTGCTGGCAAGGATGTGAAGAAAAAGGAACACTCATGCACTGCTGGTGGAAATGCAGACTGGTGCAGCCATTCTGGAGAACAGCATGGAGTTTCTTCAAAAAATTAAAAATGGAACTCCCTTTTGACCCAGTAATCCCACTTCTAGGAATATATTCCAAGAAACCAGAAACACAAATCAGAAAGGACATATGTACCCCTATGTTCATAGCAGCACAATTTACAATAGCTAAGATTTGGAAACAGCCCAAGTGCCCATCAGCAGATGAGTGGATTAAAAAGCTGTGGTACATCTACACAATGGAATACTATGCTGCTGTAAAAAAGAAAGCACTCTTACCATTTGCATGAATGGATTTGGAGAGTATTATGCTAAGCAAAATAAATCAGTCAGAGAAAAAGGAATATCACATGATCTCACTCATTTGTGGAATATAATGAACATCATAAACTGATGAACATAAATAGATACAGAGACAGAAAAGCATAAAACAGACTGTCAAACTTAGTGGAAAAGCAGGATAGGTTGTGGTGGGGGTAGTAAGAGATCCACAAAGGACTGTATGCATGCATATAAGCATAACCAATGGACACAGACACTAGTGGGGTGAGGGCATGTGCTGTGGGGTGGGAGTGGCCAGGGAGGTCAATGGGGGAAAAGGAGACATATGTAATACTATAAGTAATACTTTAAAAAAACAAAAAAAAAAGATCTAATGAATAAATTAAATTCAGATATTTTGAGATGCTCTAATTGTTATATGAAAAAATAGGTTTAAAATAAAAAGGCATTGTGAAATAAAGAATGAAATGTGAGTTTACAACTATAAAAATAATCAAAAAAAATTGAAAAAAAATCTTGAAATAGAAGTGCAATAGATAGTACATACTAGATAAAACACTAATGAGGAAAGTCTTAGCAACTTGTCAGACACTACTGAGTAATTTTCCATCAATGCACCCAAATATTAAGATGGAATTGACATAATTTTAAAAATATCAATTGTATTACATGTAGAGACTCTGAAATAAACAGTTAAGTTTCAGAAGAAGAAACTAGAAGTAATGCCAGACTGGAAATATTTAAAAATATAACCAATATAATTTTTGATAATTGAAAGAAAAATGTTAGTTTTTCTATTACACTTATGGTTAAAAAGTTATATAAAATATAACTGTACTTATGTATATCAAAAAATACTTTTAAACAGAATAAAACTTCTACTTGTTTTATTTTGAGTTATAAGAGGGAAAAGAGTAATCATTGATAAAGGATATAAAGTTAGCTTTTCAATAAATTGAAATATCAAATATTTGTAACTAGCTGCAAAGAATATCTGAGGAAATGCTAAAGAAAATAATTAATATTAGTTTAACTCTATTTCAAATCTGAGAATAAAATGAAGTCCTTATTTTTAACTAAGCAATGACTAAGATAGCCATCTAACAATGGTCACTAAATATAATACAAAATAAAAGTTATACATATGGACTCTTCTTTAGCAGGAATAAATGCTAGAAATACTGAATATATATTTTATAAACATTATAGGTAGAAATGGAATTCAAGATCAGAAATATAATTTAAAAATTGCAAGGAGCATGTGGCTTTCTCATTATCCTTTTAGAAATTTCTGAAAATCAACAAGAATAAATAATATGAAAAGCAGTCTATATTTGCAACAATAATAGGAAATTCATCTAATCTGGAACTACATTATGTGAGGAAAGGCTGCTAAATGGAGGCTAATTTAGATAATGCTTTGGAAAGATATAAACAGAAGGTAACTATGACTGCAGCTCCACACCATGATTGAGGCAAATTCTCCAAATTAAGTGATACAACTTGAGATTCAAACCCAAATTGCTTATTTGGAACAGGGACTGTATATCATGGCTGTGGTAGAAATGTCCTCTGTCCAACCTCATTTGGCATGCAGAAGAAGCAGGATGGTGTCTGTGCATCAGCGGTGCCATACAGAAGCAATTTGCAGAAAGTGGGTTTTTCAGGGAGGTAGGCTGAGGGGGAAGAACCATATTGCACTGTGAGTAGCCTAAACAGCTGATGGTTGTTGTCTGGCTGAAATACAGACTAAGATACTATACTCAAATAGACACTCTTGTTTCATAAATAAAATCTTTGCTATAATATAATATGACTCTGGTCATCCTAATAAAAGCTAGTCCAAAAAGTAGTTATATCACTCAAATACAAGACAATGAAAAATATGAAGCATATAATCTACAAGATATAGGCAGAAAAGAAAGAGAAAAACAAATGATTAAACTTAAACTCATCAGAAAAAGACTCTACATAGAAATGTAAACATCATGATCACAAATTGTGTCATTGCATTTAAAAATATATATGGTACTAAATATATATTTCAACTCTTGTGAAATTAGAGATAAAACAGACCTACAAAAACTCAGCAACATAGTAAACTAAAGGAATATACTACAAGTATATACTGGCTGAATTCTGAGAATAATCAGAAGAGGAAAAATCTATCTTCAAGGAAAAGGGAAAAATATATTGAGGTAACATAAAGGTAACAAGAGGTAAAACAACATAAAATTCAAGAAAACATTAATCAAATATATTGAAATAACCAATTATAGGACATACTGGGTCTTAGAAAAATCAACAGTGATCAACTTAGAAATATCTTTTTTTTATATATATATATATTTTATTGATTTTTTACAGAGAGGAAGAGAGAGAGATAGAGAGTCAGAAACATCGATGAGAGAGAAACATCGACCAGCCGCCTCCTGCACTTCCCCCACCAGGGATGTGCCAGCAACCCAGGTACATGCCCTTGACTGGAATCGAACCTGGGACCTTTCAGTCCGCAGGCCGACGCTCTATCCACTGAGCCAAACCGGTTTCGGCTCAACTTAGAAATATCTTAATGAAGTTAATTTATATCAAAGCTTATCAGAGAATCCATTGGCAGTAAAGCAAAATATCATTTTGCCTATATATATAAACCCATAGGCTGGCCTAAGATTCTTCTGTATCAACATTAAACTCTGAAAAGGACTGTAACAATGCCTGCAAAGCCCTCAAAGAAAATAAGAACTAACCCTATATACTAAAAGGCTAATATGCAAATTTTCCCCTCAATGGGGAGTTCAAGCAGGAGTTCCACAAGGGGTTGGGGCCTGCCAACTGCCCATGGCCCCTCCCCCCAGCCTGTGCTGCCCATTTGGTCCCAGTCAGGGAGAGCCAGCCAGACCCCACCCATGCACGAATTCCTGCACCGGGCCTCTAATAATTTTATAAGCCTACCAAGTGTCATTCAAATATAAAATTAACAAATCAATTTTTAAAAATATATTTTTATTGATTTCAGAGAGGGAGAGGGAGAGAAAGATAAAAACATCAATAATTAGAGAGAATCAGTAACTGACTACCTCCTGCACACACACCACCTCTCCACCTCCCCCCCCACCCCCACCCCCGCCCACCCTCCAGGGATTGAGCCCACAACCCTGGCCTACACCCTGACTGGGAATCAAATAGTGACATTCTGATTTATAGGTAGATGCTCAACCACTGAACCACACCAGCCGGGCTAACAAAAAATATTGTCAAGAATTCATGAGTTCAAAAAAGCCTTCCTTGTGCATTTTTGAAGAAACTATTAGAAGCTGAGTTTCAGCTAAACAATAAATACTGAAATTTCTGCAATTAATGGGTGCATTAATGGTGAAATTTATTCAGCAGTATTGAATAAATTTCACTATGTGTTATGATAGCCAGAATAGTAATATAACTTCCCATGATCCACACCTTTGTAAAATCTTCTCTTTTGAGTGTAAGCATGCATGAAACTTTCTTCTAAGCAGTAGAATATGACATTTTAGGATTATTACTATAGTGCTTCTGTTCAGATACATGGCAAGAGTGAAGGAATTTTGGCGATGAAATTAAGCCCTGTGATCAGTTGACTGTAGATTAATCAAAGGAAGTTTACCTTGTGGGAGCCTGATCAAATCAGGTGAGTATCTAAAAGAAGGTTTAGGAATAAGATACAGAAGTCAGAGACTCTCTGAAGCAAGCTTTATACAGCTGCAAGGAAATGAAATTTACAACATGTTAAGTTAGAAGAGGATCCCAAGTCCTTTGGTTAACATTGAAACATTCTCTCCTTTTTAATTGTGCATGTTTGCAATAAGTAATAATTATTAAACAAAGATATGATGTGGTCATATTAAATCCAACCAACATAGAGAACTGCTCTGAACTGATTGAGCAGAATGCTGAAAATAGTTTTCTACTATATTTACCTTCTAGTATAGATTCCTGTATGTCCATTCATATTGCTCAGTATTTTCCATCTCTCTTTCCTTTTTTCTTTCCTTTAAAAAATTGATCAAGCTATTCAAAACTGAATCAGTCTAATAATGTGGGCCTTGAATAAACATATGAAAGTTAACTAGTTACAAAATAATTTCTTTACATAAGTCTTAATTTCATAATTTAGAGTTTCATAATTAGTCTCATTTTATAACAATATTTTATGTCAGAAACAATGAGATATGAAGAATTGAAATGATATATTGAATAGAAAAATTTGCTGGATATTTATAAGTCTATATGTTCCAGTTTCAGATGTTTCTTAATGTCCTGTGTGGAGAACACATGATGTCTTTGATGTTTTCAAAAGGTTCAAAGACATCAGTGCCTGATATTAGGAAATGGGCACTTTTTGGTGACAATATTGCTGCCAAGTAAATGTCTTTATACAGTGTCTCATTAAGATTTCAAATGTTTCTGTAGTCATAGTCATTATTTGTTATCCTTCAAGGGAATGTGGAATTTAAAATTGTGTTAGAACAGCTATTCAAAAAGCCACTTAAATAGTGAGGGCTATCACCAGACAGTCTCAGCATTATGATCGCATTACCGTGTGCTGGAATATGATTTTGAAAAATGAGAAATACTCTATCGGGGCAGACAAGAATGGCTTGCTGTTTGTTTCTGAATAACTCAGTATGCCACATGTTAGGTTGGAATAGATACAAGAGTCTTATAATAATTACTAGAGGCCTGGTGCACAAAATTCGTGTACTAGGGGGGTGATTCCCTCAGCCCAGCCTGCACCCTTTCACAATCCGGTACCCCTTGGGGAATATCCAACTGCCAGTTTAGGCCCTATCCCACAGGGATTGTAATCTGGGACCACTGGCTTCTAACTGCTTGTCTGCCTACCTGCTTGATTGCCCCTCACTGCCTCTGTCTGCCTGCCTGATTGCCCCTAACCACCTTTACCTAGGTCCCCGCACCCAGGACTCAGGCTTCCTTCCTCCAGCCAGCTGCAGGCAACCAGGACCTGGGCTTCCCTCCCTCTGGCCGGCTGCATAAACCTGGGACCTGGGCCAGCTTCACTCAGACAGGCGCAGGCACTCAGGACCCCGGGCGGCTTTGCCCGGGCCCCAGCTTTGTCAGGAAGGACGTCCAAAATGATGTCCGGAAGACATCAGGTCTAGCTGGTCTAATTAGCATATTACCCTTTTATTAGTATAGATTGAAACCTTGGTAAAAAGTCTCATGAAGGCAAGCTGTAGGGTATCTGAGGTTTGATATATATTTATCAAACAACTAATAGAACTGTTGTCTTTGAAAAATAATGAAATGAGGCTCAAGGGATAAAATCCTTACACTGGGTTGTCACAATATGTTATTATTATTAATCACATTTTATTTATTTTGTTTATGTCTACAATGAGTATGGCTCTGGTGTCACTCACCCTATCTTTTAGCTGTATTCCAGAAATTGTGTGTCAATTTCTATCTTGATTATTCCAATTTTATTTTAAATACACTAGGAAAATATAGAACATAAACTACTACTACTATAAATTATTATGGAAAATAATTGTTCTTCTTAATAAAAATAAACAGCCCTCACCGGTGGCTCAGTGGGTAGAGCATCAGCCTGCGTACTCAAGGGTCCCAGGTTCGATTCCGGTCAAGGGCATGTACCTTGGATGTAGGCACAACCCCAGTAGGGAGTGTGCGGGATGCAGCTGATCGATGTTTCTCTCTCATCGATGTTTCTAACTATCCCTCTCCCTTCCTCTCTGTAAAAAATCAATAAAATGTATTTTTAAAAAAATAAACACTGCTTGACATAATATTATAAACCTACAGTTATACAATATTTATAATGATGTTATAAATGTATACTTTTTATATATAACCTCAATCCCAGTCAAGGGATTAACTACTAAATGTATGAACATTATTATATTGATATAGGCTAATTTTTTCCATTCAAACTAATTCAGATTTTCCTTCCTTTTAGTGAATTCTATATTTTGGCATATCCAAAAAAAAAAAATCAAGGTTATTTATATAAGCCCAGAGAGTTGCTTGTGGATTTTGAAGCTAAGCACCTACAGTTGCCACTGCAGTTGCCACTCAGATGTCAAGAAATGTGTAGGGCCTACTGCTGACCTCTAGCAATCCCAAAGCCTTGTCGCAACCAAAGATGAAGAATTCCAGCCTCTGCCCATTCAAGTCAGGAAAGATTTATGCAGGAGCCACCCCAGCTGCAAGAAGTCCAATAGACACAGACAACAGGGGGGTGAGGGCATGAGTGGGGGGGGGGGTGGGGAGACAATGGGGTGATAAGGACACATATGTAGTATCTTAATCAGTAAAGAAAAAAAAAAATTTAAAAAGAAGTAAACCTCTGCCCCTCTTCCACTTCCCAAGTCTCTTCTGTGCTCATTTTATTGTAAACACTTAAAGCACATTCAGAAACTTGGTGACCAGGGAACCTGGCAAATGTATTTACCAGCAGAGCACAGAAGAGATAAGAAGTCAATAAGAAATTGAAAAATTGTAATACTTGTAGGAGTAATTAATATTTTTAATTCTAAAAGTTTAGAAAAACCAGCTACAAGTGAGATTAATTTGTGCTTTTTCTTAAGACTTAAGTAAGAATTTACCAGGTGAGGCACTTGGAAAGATAATTATGAGCAGAGCATGAATGGCAAGCGATACAGAGGTAGGAAAGAGCATGGCACAGTGTAGTGTAGTGCAGCTGGAGTGTAAATTGCATGTCAGGAAAAAACACAGTAGTAAGTGATGTTGAAATTCTCAGGAAAGTTAATGAGGGGATATCACAAACTGCAAAGGAGTTTTCACTTTATCTCCATGGTGACTGAGGCCATTAGGGAGAGTGGCATGATCAGTTTTGCACTTTTCCAAGGCTGGGTGGAGGGGGCAGAAGCTGGGATATCTATAATAATAAAAGTGTAATATGTTAATTATACCAGACAGCTGAACAACCTTCCGGATGAAGCCGTGGCTGTGAGGGCTGAGCTCCTTGCATGATTTTCATGCATCAGGCCTCTAGTAAAGAAATAAAAAGAAAACCACTTCTATGTTTATAAACACTCCCTTATGTTTGCAGAATTGGTAATAATTTCTGCATCCACACAAAGAAGAGCTTTGTGTATCAATTGATTCACTTGACTATTTTTAGCTTAGAAACTATCTGTTTAGATCTGCTGAGGATCTCAGGACAAATCAGACAGATTCTTACTATCAGGCTATTAAGCCTGAAAATTGGCTGAGTTTGAGATAACCTAAAATATCAATTGGTGTCAACTCCATGTTTTCATGGGTCAGTTAAAATTATAGAGCAACTGATAAATATTCATTTCCTGTGAAAATATAATATTAATTAAAAGACCCTCAAATTATTAAAACGATCACCAAAAAGAATTTATAATGCAATCACCCCCCCAAAAAATATTGTTATTTGTATTCTATCTCAAATCATCCTTTAATAATAGGAAGTTAAGATAATGAAATAAATGTTTTTCAGATAGAAAATTGCTCCAATCCTATAAATAGTGGATGCTGCCCAAACCCACAACAAGGTCTGATAACTGGGCTGCAGCAATCCCTGTAGGTTCAATTGAGATATTTTCACAACTACATTTCAATCCAAGTTTTTTCTCTCTCCAACCTCAAGGCATTTATTGATAAATTTCTTACATGCAAATTTCCCTCTTGGGTTCATTGCCCTAGGAAATCTGACAAATCACTTAAAGACAACAAACGGGTACACAGGTATAGATATACCCAGCTCTTAAACACACAGACATTTGTTGCTTGCCTTTACCTATAAATATTTTTATCTATGCTGAGGATGTGTTTGGAAATTAAGAATGGTGTGCCTTACTCCAGAGCCTTCCAATGGCATATGATGTGTCTTCAAGATTGAATGCCCTCTGATCAGTACAGTGTCTGGAAAATTGTGAGCACACAATACATGCTGATGTTGAATGATAGGTTGAATGAAGAAATAAAACATGAATTGAATCAAGCCATTTGTTCTCTGCCTTCAAACACACACACACACACACACACACACACACACACACACACACACATTTGGAACACACTGTGCTGCCCAATACAGTAGCTACAAGCCACATGTGGCTACATAGATTTAAATTTATATTAATCAAAATTAAATAAATTTTAACAATTTTTTCAGCCTCACTAGCCAAACTTCAAACACACAAAAGTTGCAGCTACCATATTGGATGCTCAGATTATATAAATACTTCCACTGCAGAAAATATGATTAGAGTTTTTTTTCTCCTTTCCAATTTGGATGCCTTTTATTTCTTCTTGTCTTATTGCTGTGGTGAGGACTTCCAGTACTATCTACACTAATAAAAGACAAAGATGCTAATTGACTCTACCTTCACTACACCCATCAGCCAATCAGAAGAGTATGCAAATTAGCCCAACAAAGATGGCTGTTACATTTGCATACTGCTCTGATCCGCGACCCGGGGAGGTGGGGCAGGCAGCTCCAGATGCCACCCGTGGGGTCTGGGCCTCTGATCTGTGACCTGGGAAGGCGGGGCAGGCAGTGCCAGATGCTGCCTGTGGGGTCCGGGCCCCATATTTGGATGAGGGAGGCAGGGTAGGCAGCTCCAGATGCTGCCAGTGGGTCTGGGCCACTGATCCTTGACTCAGGGTGGCAGGGCAGGCAGCTCCAGACGCCGCCCATGGGGTCCAGGCCTCTGATCTGTGACCTGGAGAGGCGGGGCAGGAAGCTCCAGATGCTGCCCGCAGTATCTGGGCCTCTGATCTATGACCCGGGGAGACTGTGAGAGGGCACAGGTCAGGCTGAGTGACCCCTCTCTACCCCCCGAGTGCACCGGGCCTCTAGTGTTGAATAAGAGTGCTGAAAGCAGACATCCCTGTCTTGTTACTGTCCTTAGGGGAAATGGTTTTAGTTTTCGCTTATTGAGTACAATGTTCACTGTAGGTTTATCATATATGGCCTTTATAATGTTGAGATTTGCTTCCTCTATTCCCACTTTGCTGATAGTTTTTATCAAAAATGGATGTTGTATTTTGTCTAATGCTTTTTCTGCATCTATTAATATGATCATATAATTTTTGTCTTTCAATTTGTTTATGTGATATCACATTTATTGATTTGCGAATATTGTACCAGCCTTGCATCCCTGGAATAAACCCCACTTGGACATGGTGTATGATATTTTTAATATATTGATGCATCTGATTTGCTAATATTGTGTTGAAGATTTTTAGTATCTATGTTCAACAGGGATACTGACCTGTAAATTTCTTTCTTTGGAGTGTCTTTATCTTGTTTTGGAATTAGGGTAATGCTGGCCTCATAAAAAGAGCTTGAAAGAGTTCCTTCCTCTTGGATTTTTTGGAATTGTTTGAGGATAGGTGTTAGCTCTTCTTTGAATGTTTTGTAAAACTATCCTGTGAGGCCATCTAGACCATGTTTTTTGTTTGTTTGTTTTTTTAATTACTGCTTCTATTTAATTTGTTGTTATTGGCCTATTCAGATTTTCAGCTTCTTCCTGATCCAGTTTTGGGAAGTTGTATTTTTCTAGAAATTTGTCCATTTCATCCATATTGTCCAGCTTGTTGGCAAATAGTTGTTCATAGTATTTTCTTGCAATCCTTTGTATTTCTGTATATCAGTGGTTATTTCTCCACTTCTTATTTTATTTGAGTCCTCTCTCTTTGTTTCTTGATGTGTCTGAATAACGGTTCATCAATTTTGTTTATCCTTTCAAAGTAACAGCTCTTGATTTCATTGATTTTGTTTGTTTGTTGTTTATTTTTAACCTCTATGTTACTTATTTCTGATTTTTATTGTTTATTATTTCCTTCCTTCTTCTTACTCTGGGCTTTTCTTGTTGTTCTCTTTCTAGTTTTTTAAGTTGTAGGGTTAAATAGTGTAATGTAGATTTTTCTTGTTTTTTGAGGTATGCCTGTCATGCTATGAATTTCCCTCTCAGAACTGCTTTTGCTGTGTCCCAGAGATTTGGGTTGTTCTGTGTTCATTTTCATTTGTTTCCATGATTTTTTTTCATTTCTTTCTTCTTTTTTTAATGCATTTTATTGATTTTTTTACAGAGAAGAAGGGAGAGAGATAGAGAGTCAGAAACATCCATGCTAGAGAAACATCGATCAGCTGCCTCCTGCACACCCCCTACTGGGGATGTACCCGCAACCAAGGTACATGCCCTTGACTGGAATTGAACCTGGGACCCTTCAGTCTGCAGGCCAACGCTCTCTCCACTGAGCCAAACCAGTCAGAGTTCATTTCTTTCTTGATCTCATTGGTAACCCATTCATTGTTTAAAACATTATATTCAGCTTCCATGTATTTTAATGTTTTGGGGTGTTTTTACTGTAGTTGATTTCTAATTTCATTTCACTGTGATCTGAGAATATGTTTGATATGATTTCAATCTTCTTGAACTTGTAGAGACTTGTTTTGTGTCCTAATATGTGATTTATCTTTGTTAATGGTCTATGTGCACTTGAGAAGAATGTATATTCTGCTATGTTGGGGTGAAATATTCTATAAATGTCAGTTAAATCCATCTGATCCAGTATATCTTTAGAGTCACTGTTTTCTTGTTAACTTTTTGTCTGGAAGTTCTATCTAATGAAGTCAGCTGGGTGTTAAAGTCCCCTACTATGACTCTTCATTGTCTATCTCTCCCTTAAAGCCCTCTAGATTTTTTAAACATATATTTGGGTGCTCCTATATTTGGTGCATATATGTTTACCAGGGTTATATCCTCTTGTGGGATTGATCTCTTTAGTATTATGTAGTGACCTTTGTTGTCTCTAGTGATGGCCTTCATTTTAAAGTCTATTTTGTCAGATATGAGTATTGCTACTCCAGCTTTTTTTTTCTTTCCCATTTGCATGGAAAATTTTTTAATTCCTTCACTTTCATCCTGTGTGTGTCTTTTGTTTGGTGGGTCTCTTGTAGACAGCAAATAGTTGGGGCATGTTTTTGTATTCATTCAGCTACCCTACACCTTTTGATTAAAGTACTTAATCCATTTACATTTAAGATTATTATTGAAAGGTACTTATTTATTGACATTTTAATTCTGTATGCCTAGTTTTTTCTCACAGTTTCTTATTATTACAGCATTCCCTTTAGCATTTCTTATAATGTTGGCTTGGTGGTGATGTACTCCTTTAGACTTCTTTTTCTGAGAAGCTTGTTTTTTTTTTTTTTTTCACTGTCTATTTTGAATGATAGTCTTGTTGGACATAGTAATCTTGGTTTCAGGTCCTTGTTTTCCATTAACTTGAGTACTTCATGCCATTCTCTTCCCGCCTTTAGGGTTTCTGATGAGAAATCAGGTGTCAGCCTCACTGGAGCTCCTTGGTAGGTGCAGTTTGCTTTTCTCTTATTGCCTTTAAGATCCTTTCTGTCTTTAATTGTTGATATTTTAATTTTCTTCTTGCTCAGGACTCTGTGCCTCCTGGATCTGTGTGACTTTTTCCTTTACTAGGTTAGGGAAGTTTTCTGCCATTATTTCTTCAAACACATTCTCTATCCCTTTCTCCCTTACTGCCTCTTCTGGCACACCTGCTATTCAAATATTGTTACATTTCATGTTTAGCAGTCCTCCTGTTTAGTAATTATTTTTCTTTTTTTCTTTTTGGTTCTCTGATTGAGTGATTTTTCAACCCTGTTGTCTAATTCACTGATTCGATCTTCAGCTTCCCCTAATCTGCTGTGTATTCCTTCCAATATATTCTTTATTTGTGCTGTCATTCTTTATTTCTGTTTTCATATTTACTATATAATTTCTCACATTGTTGAGCATCTTTCCCATCATTATTCTGAATTCTGTATCAGCGTTTATTCATGTGAGATAGTACAATACAAATTAATTTCAAAATAAGACTGCAAATATTTGGAATTTCATGAAACTGCTGGATAGCTACTTGTTTGAGAACATCTGCAAAGCCTTTGAAAATGCAAATCTGTCAATGCCTATATAAAAATAAATAGGCATTAAGAACTCATTAGTAATTAATCAATATGTTCATGAACTAAGTGCTTAAGTTAACAAATACTATATCAGTTTCTTTTCTGCGATAGTCTAGTATCTGAGAGTAAAGGTGAGACAAAAGGAAAAATAAAATCCATGTACTTGCTGAATCTGATAACTAGTGTGGAAAGGAGGATTTTCTGCTGCTTAACAGAGACAGACATCCCTGGGCAAGGCAGGGTTTAGGAGGATGGACATTAGGGAGTTAACATATTTTCTTTAGAAAATATGGTTAGAAAAGCTGATTAATTCATTTTATATGTTAGCAAAAAATAATCCACTCAGTGATTATGCTACAAAAATCCAATATGAAGTGAAAATGGCTTATATTTGCAACCAAAATATTTTGCCAAAAAATTTGGGAAACAAAATGGTACAGAGTAAAACAATGGGTTTTCCACCTGAATTGTTATATGAATTAAAATGCATTTCAATTTTGATAACCTTAAATACAAGTTAAATTATTTCCATTTTCTAATTTATTTTATTCTGAAAATCAATATCTTGAATATCCGTTAACAATTAAATTATATCTTCACTTTAAAGTTGATACATTTTAATTGGCCTACTCTTATAACAGTTCTATCCAAAAATTAAATTCTACATTGTTTAGGTATTGTGTACATATCTCTTACATAAATAAAATATGGATATTGTACAGATACATTTATGGTTTACTCTTCTGATTGCCCTTTGACCTTGTGGGGCTTTAAAACATATCAAGCAATTCATTATGTTATGTTTATTCTGCTAATTCTAGACATTAACGACATGCCTATACTAATCGTTATTTAAACTCTCTGTTCTCTTTCCCTTCTACTTGTCCTCATTATCCCCCAAAACCACTATTTCATCTCATATGACCTCCATTTTGTTCTCTCTTGACCAGTTTTCAATTGCAAAGTGGGAATTGATAGGGATATGTAAGATGCCTAAATGACAAATAGTTGAATGCTACATGAATGATGAATATCTGCTAAATTCATAATCTTGTCTATATGCATACATATAGATGTGTACATGTATATGTATATGTATAAGTATATATACACATATATGTATGTAGACAGAAAGTATATAATACAATCTTTCTTCTGTCTTTAATTTCAACTTGATGCCATTTATCAGTAATTTTTCTTAAATGAAAGAGGGGGCTGAAATAAATTACACTTGTTGATTTTTTTTTCCTATACTGAGCATAGTTTAACATATTATAAGAGTATAAAATAATCTTCTGATCTTCAATCCTGATTTCATGAAGAATGGAGCTGATATACGATGAAGGCATATAAGACAGTTCATTTCAGCTAGTGATGGTTTTCTTTGTTTTCTACTGCAGGAAGCCACCCATTGTCTTCACTATAAGAGAAGTGTAAACAAGGATCCTGGAATGCTGGTGAACCTTGAACCCATGGCAAGGGCCAGAGCTATGCACAGATTGTTTAGTCCAGACAATGGGGGCTCAAGCTATTTCCTGACCAAATAGTCTCAGAGTAAATATTTCTAATATTTACTGACCTTTAAGATAGCCTGTCTATTACCACAATTACCTGCCTAAGAGCTCGATATATATCCAAAATTGAATAAAAGGTTGGTGAGGCCTGGGCACCAGTGGAAGTCCTTTCTCTTGCATTGGGCTTGCCTGCCTGGCCCCCAATATTTCCAAATTATTATTTCTTGTCTCGTCACTTTCATTTGCATGCGGCCCCTTCTCCAGATCCTGAACCCTCAACCACATGGGATGTGGAACATTCACATTCTACTATGCAATTCACTATTCTCTTTTGAATAGATAAAAATTCCTTCTGTAATTTACTCACTATAAAGATATTCTTAATCTTTAAGATACAACTTGATATTTATTAGATGATTCAAAAGATCAGATACCTCATTTGATAAATATATTGGCAGATTACATAATATTGTGTCTAGAAAACCTTAAATACTCCACCAAAAAATCTACTAGACCTAATAAATTAATTCAGCAAAGTTGTAGGATAAAAAAATCAATATCCAGAATTGATGGAATTTTCATACACTAATAATGAACCATCAGAAAGAGAAACTATGAAAAGAACCCCCTTTACTATTTTTTTTTAAGTAAGATACCTCGGAATAAATTTAACCAAGGAGATAAAAGACCTGTACTCAGAAAACTATAGGGCATTGAGGAAAGAAATTAAGTGGAAGCATATACCATGTTCATGAATTATAAGAATTGACATCATTAAAATGTCCATACTACCCAAAGAAACATAGATTTCAACACAATTCCTATTAAAATACCAATGGCATATTTCATAGATCTAAAACAAATATTCAAAAAATGTTTGTAGAACTAAATAGGACGCTAAATATCTGCAGAAATCTTGAGAAAGAAGAACAAAGTTGAAGGAATAACAATACCAGATACCAAGTAATACTACAAAGCCACTGTACTCAAAATAGCCTGGTACTAGCACAAGAAGAGGCATATAAATCAATGGAATAGAACAGAGAACTCAGAAATCAACCCATGCCTTTAAAGTCAATTAATTTTTGACAAATGAGAGAAAAGCAAACAATGCAGAAAAGACAGTTTTAGTAAAGAGTGTTGGGAAAATTGGACAGATACATACAAAAAATGAAACTAGACTACCACTTGTACTATATATATAAGAATAAACTCAAAAAGGATAAAATACTTAAATGTAAGATATGAGACCATAAAAATTCTGGAAGAAAACAAGGCCGTGAAATCTTGGGCATCTCTTGCAGCAATACTTTTGCCAATTTGTCTTTGAGGGCAAGGGAAATGTGGGACTACATCAAGCTAAAGAGAAACCATCAACACAGTGATAAGGGAACCCACTGTATGCAGGAACATATTCACCTATGATACATCTGATAAGGAGTTAATTTCCAAAATACACAAAGGATTTATAGAACTCAAAACCAACAAGACAAACAATTGACTAAGAAAATGGAAAAAGGACCTGAATAGACACTTCTCCAAAGAGGACATATGAATAGCCAATGGACATATGAAAGTTCAAGGTCACTAATCATCAGAGAGATGCAAATTACAATGAAACTGAGGTATCACTTCACAGCTGCCAGGATGGCTACTATCAATAAATCAACAAGTGCTAGTGAGGATGGGGAGTAAAGGGAAGCTTAGTGCACTGTTGGTAGAAATACAGACTGGTATAGCCGCTATGGAAAACGGTGAGGAGTTTCCTCAAAAATTAAAAAAAAAAAATGGAATTCTGATCTATTGACCCAGTGAACCCACTTCTGGGCTAGAAATATCTGTCCACCTCCCACCCAGGTAAGGGAACTGTAATACAGTCCCACCCACTGTGGAAAGTGTCTCCAGCCTCATTTGACCAGAAGGGATGGTAACAACTCCTGGAAGCTGTGTGGATCAGAGGCACTTGAGCTAAAAGGCTGACAAGCAGAGCCAAAGTTTGCAGAACAAAACAAACTGTTTTGTTTTGTGGCACTGTTAAGTCACAGGGCTTAGGGTTCAGGTTGGATTGATTTAAGACAACAAAGAGCTTTATTGACTGCGGAGCTGCTTTCTCCCCTGCGCTTGGCAGGGAATCTAATTCGTAGCCCCACTCATCACTGAATATAGCCTTCAGCCTGTGTGACTGGGGAACCTAACATAGCTCATTAAACAGCCCTACATACAGTGGCACTTCTAAAAGTGCACAGCCGATGGCTTTCCCCATCCAAGGAATTAAGTGCACATTCTGGCCTGATTCAGGTCCCCAAAGAATAAGCTGTACAGGGTCTGCATTCTATCTTGATTCCCTGCCCTGGCTAATTCATAGCCCCATCTATTACTAAATAAAGTACCCAGTCTGACCATCTAGTAAGCCTGACCAGAGAATTTAGGCACCCGCGGAGCCCATCCTACAGCTTCCCGTAAGTAGGAAAGCAAGCCAGAAGTCCTAAGCAATCATTTGTTTGTTTGTTTGCCAGTGGCACATCACTCCACAATCCCCATTCTCAGAGCTTGAACAGTTGCCTCTTCCAGAAATAGATCATAATAATAGGCTCCACTGGCCCAAGGACATTCATTGCAGGCAGATACACAGAAACCCAAACAGGTGACTGGTAAAAACATGTCTCACTCAAAGCAAACTTGTAAAGTATAGAAGATGAACCCAATCACTCATGTGTGCAGATACCAATGTAAGGAATCAAGGATCAAGGAAAATTTGGTGAGTATGACAACAGCAAAGGAAACTAATAAAGCTCCAATAATTGTCAATGAAGAAATGGAGATCTCTGAACTGTCAGGTGAAAAATTCGTAATAATCCTCTTAAAGAAATTTAGTGAACTACAAAAAATATACAGACAGACAACTAAACAAAATCAGGAAAGCAATTCAAATAAGATGAGAGGTTTGGTAAGAAAATAGTAACCATAAAAAAATCAAAATAAAACACAGTCCTGGCCAATATGTCTCTATGGTTATAGCATCAGCCATACATCACATGGTCAGGGTTTCAATTCAATACACAGTCAAGGGCACACACATGGCTTGCAGATTCAGTCCCCAGCCCTGAATGAGGCATGTGCAGGAGGCAACAAATTGATGTGTCTCGCTCACATTGATATCTCTCTCTCTCTCTCTCTCTCTCTCTCTCTCTCTCTCTCTCTCTCTTTCCTTTCTTCCACTCTCTCTAAAATTCAATGGAAAAATATCATCAGGTGATGATTAACAAAAATAAAAATAAATCCTAGAGTTGAAAAAATACAATAACTGAACGAAAAAATTCAATAGGTATTTTCAAAAGTAGATTCTATCATGCATAAGAAAGAATCAGTGACCTGTATGACAAGACGTTAGAAATTGCCCAGTCAGGTAAATAAAATAAAAATAATAAAACAGCCTGAATAAAGCTTATGGGAATTATAGGACACAATGGAAAAAAAACAACAACACACAAAACAATATTTGCAAAATGGGAATTCCAAAAGGATAAGAAAAAGAGAAAGGGACAGAAAGGAGATTTATAGCAATAATAACTAAAGACTTCCCAAACCTGAGGAAAGAAAGGACATCCAGGTCTATGATGCTCAAAAGATTCCAAATAAGTTTAACCCACATAGGGCTACACCAAGAGACATTATAATTAAATTGTCAAAGTTCAAAAATAGAAAAGGAATTTTAAGAGCAGCAGTAGAAGCTAAAGTAACATACAAGGAAACCCCCATGAGGCTAGAGGTGGATTCCTCAACAGAAACTTTCTGGCCAGGAGAGAATGGGATGACCCTTCAAAATATTGGAAAAAACCCCGAAACAAAACAAAACAACAAGCAAACAAAACCAAAAAACTGACAACCAAGAACTCTATATTCCGTGCACATATATGCCAACACACATGAAACATTTTCTGACATAGACCATATGCTAGGCCACAAAACAAGTCTTAGCAAATTCAAGAAGATTAAAATTATATCAAGTATTTTCCCTGATCACACTGGCATAAAACTAGAAATTAATATTAAGAAGAAAATTGAAAATTTTATGAAAAGATGGAAATTAAACAACATCCTCCCAAACAGCCATTGGTCAAAGAAGAAATTAAAGGGAAAAAAAAAAGTTTTTTAAGATAAAAGTGCAAACACAATACCAGAATTTGTGGAATACAGCAAAAAGTAGTATTAAGAGGTCATAGTGACAAAAGCCTAAAATAAAATAAACATCCCAAATAAACAACTTATCTCTATGCTTTAAGGCAGTGATTCTCAACCTTGGCTGCACATTAGAATTACTTGGGAATCTTTTAAAATCCTGATTTCTGGGCCTCATCCTCCGGAAATTCTGTTTCTTTGTTATGGGGTGGGGCCACAACATTAGTAACAAAGAAACAGAATTTCCAGAGGATGAGGCCCAGAAATCAGGATTTTAAAAAGATTCCCAGGTGATTCTAATGTGCAGCCAAGGTTGAGAACTACTACTTTAAGGTATTAGGAAAACCAAACCAAACCAAACCAACCAAAACAAAACAAAAGAAAATACGCCAAACCAACATTTGGCAGAAGAAAGGAAATAATAAAGATTAGCGCATAAATAAATAAAATAGAGAACAACAACAACAACAAAACAGTAGAAAATATTAACCCAATTAAGGGTTGGTTCCCTGAAAAGACAAATAAAATTGGCACGCCTTTAAATAAAATAATGAAAGAAATAAAGTGACCCAAATAAATTATAAATTTAAAAAAGATATCGTAACTGATACCACAAAACGTCAAAGGATTATAAGAAGTTATTATGAAAAACTATAAGCCAACAAAGAGGATAGCCTATAGTACAAGTATATGGGGGAAAAAATTAATAGAAACATACAACTTACCGCAGCTGAATCAGGAAAAAAAACAAAAAGAAAATATACCTAGACCAATTACTATTCAGAAGATTGAATTGGTGGTCAAAAATCTTCCAATGAAGAAAGGGCAGAACCAAATGGCTTCAATGGTGAATTTTACCAAATATTTAAGAAAAAATAACAACTAACCTATCGCAAACTTTCCCAAACACTGAAGAAAAATGAATACTCTCAACTTATTTTATGAGGCCATCATTATCCTGATACCAAAACCAGGAAAGTACATTATTAGAAAAGAAAACTATAAGTTAACATTACTGATGAATAAAGATACAAAAAGTCTCAATAAGAAACTAGCAAACTAAATTCAGCAGCATATTAAAAGGATCCTATATCATAATCAAATAGGATTTATCTTTGTGATACACAGATGGTTCAACATATGCAAATCAATAGAATGGATATATCACATTAATAGAATGGAAAAAATTATCATATCATCTTAATAGGTGCAAAAAAGCATTTGACAAATTTCAGCATTCGTTCATGATAAAAGTGTTTAAAAACTAGGCATAGAAAGAACATACCTCAACATAATCCTATATAATAAAAGGGTAATATGCAAATAGTCCAAGTGGCAGAATGACCAAAATGCCTGTGGCTCTTCACCCCAGCCAGCCCCGCACCCCAGCGGGCACCCCCACCCCAATTGGGGGTGGGGTTGGCCAGCAAACCACCCATGGCCCCTCGACCCTGCCTGCCCCACCCCCTAGTGGCCCCTGACTCCGACAGCCCGCCTCCAATGGCCCCCATCAGGGCAGGCTGGCTGGACCCCACCAGTGCATGAATTCATGCACCAGACCTCCAGTAAAGGCCATAAATTGCAAGCCTGCAGCTAACATCCTACTCACTGGTAAAAGGTTGAAAGCTTTTTTTCTAAGATCAGAAATAAGACAAGGGTGCCCATTCTCACCACTCTTATTCAACATAGTAGTGAAAGTTTAGCAAAAGCAATCAAACAGTAAAGTAAATAAAAATGTTTCAGGATTGGAAAGGAAAAAGTAAAATTGTCAGTATTTGCAGATGACAACATTTTATGTATAGAAAAGTCCTAAAGACTCAGACAAAACACCATGAAAGCTACTTTATGAGTTCAGTAAAGTTGCAAGATACATAATTAGCATACTAAAATTAGTGACATTTCTATACAATAAGAACAAATTTTCTATAAAGAAAATAAAGAAGTTGATCCCATTTACAATAGCATTAAAATACTTAGAAATTAATTTAACTAGGAATGTGTAAGATCTCTACTCTGAAAACTACTAGGTATTGATTAAATAAATCAAAGAAGACAAAAATAAAGGGAAATATGTCCCATGTTCATGGGTTGGAAGAATTAATACTATAAAAATGCCAATACTACCAAAAGTCAGCTGTAGATTCAATGCAATCCCTATCAAGATTTGAATGACATTTTTTCAAAAGTAGAAAAAAAAAACTGCTAAATTTTATTTGGAACACAAAAAAACCCTGATATCAAGAGGAATCCTGAGAAAGAAGAAGAAAACAATATGTATTACACTTCCTAATTTCAGGCTGTAGTATAAAACTAAAGTCATCAAAACAGTACCGTACTGGCATGAAAACAGACACATAGATCAATGGAACAGAATTAAGAGGTGAGAAATAAACCCAATGATAAGTCAACTAATATTTGACAGGGCAACCAAAAATACTGAATAGAGAAAAGATAGTCTCTGCAATAAATGGTTCTGGGGTAATTGAATATTCATATGTAAAATAATAAACCTTAATATCTGTGTTAAACCATTCACAACAATTAACTAAAAATAGATTAAAGACTAGTAAGTCTTGAAACTATGAAACTCCTAGAAAAAAAAGCAATAAAGCAATTTGACATGGCATTAGTTATGATTTTTGAATATGACACCTAAAGACAAGTAACAAAATAAAAAGTAAACAAGTCAGACTATGTTAATTTAAAAAGCTTTTGTACAGAACAAGAAACCATCAACAAAGTAAAAAAGAGAAACTATGGAATGAGAAAAAATATTTATAAACCATATATCTTATGAAGAGTTATTATCTCAAATATACACATAACTTATACAACTCAGTAGCAAAACAAACACATAACCCAATTATAAATGGGCAAAAGACCTGAATGGACATTTTTCCAATTAAGATATAGAAAGGTCAAAAGGTACATGAGAAGATGCTCAATATCAATAGTCATTAGATAAATGCAAATTAAAAGCTCAATGTGATATCTCCTCATTCCTATTTGGCTATTATAAAATAGGTAAGAGATAGCAAATATTGATATAGATTTGGAGAAAAGGGCACCCTTGTTGGCTTATACATTGCTATAGCCTATAGAAAACAATATAGATGATCCTCAAAAGATTAAATATAAAGTTACCATATGATCCAGCCATTTCATTTCAGGTAATACATCCAAAGGAAACAAAAACATTAAATCTAAAAGATGCCTGTACCCCATGCTTATAGCAGCATTATGCAGAATAGCCATGGCATGGAAACAAGGAATCCATGGGTCGATGAATGGATAACAAAGTTGTGGTGTATTTTATACAATAAAATGTTTAGATTTAAAAGAGGAGTAAATCCTACCATTTCTGACAACATGGATGGATCTTGAAAATATTATGCTAAGTAAAATAAATCAGACAAATACTAACTACTGTATGACCTTACTTATTTATAGAATCTAAATTTTAAAAAAATCAAACAACAACAAAATAACCTCATAAAAAAGGAGATCAGACTTGTGGTTAACAAAGGTAAAGGGTATAGGGAGGGGAAATTGAAGGAAGGTAGTCCAAAGGTACAAACAGCTATATACATAAAAGCCTAAGCAACTGTTAGGGTGGAGCAACTGGAATGACCAGAATGGCCAGAATGACTAGAATGACTGGTCACTATGACATGCACTGACCACCAGGGGCAGAAGCTCAATGCAGGAGCTTCCTCCAACTCGCAGGCTCCGATTGCTGATGGGGGCTGCCGGCAAACTCCCGGACACTCCCCCTGGCTGGCAGGTCCCAATCACCCAACTGGGGCCAGGCCCCAGGCTGGGATGGGGAATCTGAGGTGGGTGGAGGTGGACACAGGTGGTGAGGGAAGGGGGAGGTAGGGAACCTGATCAGCCCTGATCGCCAGGCAAGGCCTAGGGACCCCACCTGTGCATGAATATCATGCCTCTAGTTCAATTATAAGATAAATAATTAGTGGGGAAATAATGTGCAACATGATCGTTACAATTAACAGTGTAATTTCTATGTGTTCTCATCACAAGGACATTTTCTTTTTTTTAATTGTTTCTGTAGAAGAAAATGAATGTTAGTTGAACTTATCATTCTAATCATTTCACAATACATGTAAAGCAAACCATCATGCTGTATGCCTTAAACTCATACAGCTATATATGTCTATTATTTCTCAAAACAACTAAAAGAAAAAAAAATTGTATGGTTGACCCTTGATCAACACCGTGGTTAGCAGGGCCAACTTCCCGCTCAATCAAAAATCCAGCAGCTCACTGCTTAAGCGAACTCCCAACCTCCAGTTGACACTTGAACAACATTTTTTGAATTATACAGGTCAACAGAACTGCAGTCAATTGAAAAAATCCATGCAAAAGTGGACTTGGGTAGTTCAAACCTGTACTGTTTAAGAATCAACTCTATTTCTTCTTCTTTTGCTACCATTGTTTCTCACAAGAAGATCATTCATGTTATCATTGTTATCTTATATATAGTGTGTGTTTTATTTGGATGCCTTGGAGAATTATTTTATTTTTTCCAGCAATTAAATTGTTAGGTGCCATACATTTTAAAAGTCTGTTAAGATTTTTAGTTTTAAATTTTATCAAATTTTGGAAATCTTTGAATATTATTTACTTAAATATGTTTTTAGCCTACCCAACCTCTCCCAAATACTAATGGCATATACATTTGTCTGCTTTATATGGTATCAGAGTTTATTAAAATATTGTTCATGTTATATGCAAGCTTTTTTCTCTTTACATTTCTGTGTAAATGTTTTTGACTGCCTTGTCATCAAGTTCACTAATCTTGTTTTCTACAGGTTCTAATTTATTGTTATGCTTACTCCGTAACTTCTGATTTCAGAAAGTACTGTTTTCTGCATAAGAATTTTATTTTGTTCTTTTATAGATATTCTATTTCTTTCCCCATACTATTTGTGTTTTTCTTTAATTTTGTTAAAATATATATATTTTTTTATTTCAGAGAGAAAGTTTGAGGGAAACAGAAAGAAACATGGGTGATGAGAGAATAATTGATCTTGTATGCCCCCCAATGGGGTAGAAGCCAGCAACTGGACATATGCCCTATCCAAGAATTGAACCATGACATCCTGGTTAATTGGTTGACATTTAATCACTGAGCCACACCAGGCTGGTTTTCTTTGCTTTTTTTGCTTTTTTTGGAGCAGGTTAATCTACACTAATAAAAGAGAAACATGGTAATTAGCATACGATCGCTACCCTTTTCATTGGCTAATCAGCGAGATATGCAAATTAACTGTCAGCCAAGATGGCGGCCGGCAGCCAGGCAGCTTGAAACTAACATGAGGCTTGCTTGCCTCAGTGATGGAGGAAACCAACATTCCCCGCCTGCAGCTGCAGGTCTCTGAGCCTGCAGTTTCAAACATTGTAACAAATACCACCGGACTTCAGCCAGCAGATTCGCAACATTGTATGCAAAGGGCAGAAACCTACTTTCAGCAGCAGAGGCGGCCTAAGAGCTGGAGCCAAGCCTCAAGCTAAAGCTGGCCCAGAATAAAAAAAAAAAAAAAGGGAAAAAGGAGCGTTTGGGAGTCCAGTCACCCCCAGCCTGAAAACAGCCCTCAGCCCCTCACCCAGACTGGCCAGGCACCCAGGTGGGGACCCCAACCCTGAAGGGTGTGTGACCAGCTGCAAACAGCCATCATCCCCTCATCCAGGCTGGCCAGGCACCCCAGTGGGGACCCCCACCCTGATCCAGGACACCCTTCAGGGCAAACGAGCTGGCACCCACCCATGCACCAGGCCTCTATTCTATATAGTAAAATGGTAATATGCCTCCCAGCACCGGGATCAGCAGCAGAGCTGAGAGGCCTCCCGGCACCGGGATCAGCATGACAGGGGGCAGCGCCCCAACCCCCTGATCGGCCCTGCTCTGTGGGTGACAGGGGACGGTGCCCCAACTCCCCTATTGGCCCTACTCTGTGAGTGACTGGGGGGAGCTCCTCAACCCCCTGATCGGCCCTGCTCTGTGCATGACAGGGTACGGTGCCCCAACCCCCCTGATGGGCTCTGCTCTGTGTGTGACAGGGGGCAGCGCCCCAACCCCCGGATTGGCCCTGCTCTGTGCGTGACAGGGGGTGGCACCGCAACCTCCCCATCGACCCTGCCTTGAGTGTGACGGGGGTGGTGCCCCAACCCCCCAATCGGCCCTGCTCTGAGCCCGACCAGGGGCTGCACCTAGGGATTGGGCCTGCTCTCTGGCACCCGGGAGCAGGCCTAAGCCAGCAGGTCATTATCTCCCGAGGGGTCTCAGACTGCTAGAGGGCACAGGCCGGGCTGAGGGACCCCCCTCCCCCGCCCCGAGTGCACAAATTTTTGTGCACCGGACCTCTAGTAATGCTTATAAAAGATGTTAAAAAAAATGAGTCTGCAATCATCATATTATTAATTTAATTTTGTGTCTGATTTTAATATCTAATGTTTTTCTTGATTGTCAGCGATATATTCCAATTCTTCACAATTTATTTTTTTAATTTTTAATTTAGCCCAATAGTGTGAATGCTACATTGTTGAGAGTAAAAAGATTTTGTTTTCTTTTGCTTAATGTCTGTTGATGTTTGTTTTGTCATGTATTTTGATTATTATAAACTAGTGGCCTGGTGCATGAAATTTGTGTACATTAAAAGGGAATTAATAGAGGAAATATTTTAATGTTGCTATTTTCCCTTTCTCTACAATAGAAGTGTCAGAGATGAAAGAAAATTAGTAAAATTTATATGAAAATCTTCCTCCTGTCAGAGTCTGGGGCACACTGCAGGACCCAGAGTCAAGTTCCTGCCCACCCGCATGAACCTCAAATTTGCACGAGACCTAGACCCTATTGGCCCCACCCCCTTTGGGCAAGATCCAGATCCAGCTGGCCCCACACCCATCAAGCCCCACTGGGGTGGAGGCATAGCCTCAAGTTCCCCACCCTGGCACCAGACAGAGGGTGCAGCCTCAGGTCCCCTGTTAAGCCCCACCAGGTGGTGGGCACAGCCTGAGGTCCCCTGTCAAGCCCCACTGGGCAGGGGGTGCAGCCTCAGGTCCCCCACCTAGGCCCTGTGCCACACAGCTTAAGTCCCTGCTGATCGCTCCTTACAGCTCCTTAAGGGAACCCTGCTTCTGCTGTGGGCACAGCCATCTTGTGATGGCATGACAGAGTGAGGGTCAATTTGCATATTGCCTCTCTATTATATAGGATCAATAAGTTCTTGTGAAGGCTTAACTGTAAGCTTTTCAAATATGTGTCTAGTGGTATGTAAACCTTTCCATTATGATATGTGCTAGCTCACTACTAAACTCATGGACTTTTCAAATTTGGGGCAAATGTTCATCTTATAGTACAAGTTATGGTTTTTCTGACATTCTCTGTTGGCCTCATGTGA
This sequence comes from Myotis nattereri, assembly GCF_964212035.1. Lineage (NCBI taxonomy): Eukaryota > Metazoa > Chordata > Mammalia > Chiroptera > Vespertilionidae > Myotis > Myotis nattereri. Next base: position 83,935,830 of record NC_138077.1, read on the forward strand.
CATTTCACACTGTACATGAATTGATTGGTTTTCAAGCAATAGATTCAAATATACCTGCTATGAACTGAACATCTGTTATAACTGTTCTCAGTATCTAATGCAGGGGTCCTCAAACTTTTTAAACAGGGGGCCAGTTCACTGTCCCTCAGACCGTTGGAGGGCCGGACTATAGTTTTAAAAAAAACTATGAACAAATTCCTATGCACACGGCGGCGGCAAAAACACCCGGCGGGCCGGATAAATGTTTTCGGCGGGCCGCATGTGGCCCGCGGCCCATAGTTTGAGGACCCCTGATCTAATATATAACATGATGACTATAGTTGATACCACTGCATTGTATAATTGAAATTTATAAGAGTACAAGTAAAACATTTTCACACAAAAAAGTAAATGTTCATTGATGATTATGTTACTTCATAAAATGAATCCTTTCAGAATGTGTATATATATGTATATATATATATATAATCATCACATTATACACTTTAATTGTCTTACAATTTTGTTAGTTGTACCTCAATAAAGCTGAAAAAAATCAAAATCACAAACAAAAATCAATAAATACTATGCACAGAAACTATGATCACAGAATTGAAAATATTAACATATCCTTTGCAGCAAGTTGAAAATAAGAATAACTCTTTATCAGTGATTTCTACAGGGTGGGGCAAAACTATGTTTATAATTGGTTGTATGGAAAATAATATAATAATTAATAAATAATAATGCAATAATAAACTGTTTCTCATACTCAAAACTGTAAACTTACTTTAGCCATGCCCTGTACATCTAATCATTATGATTTGTATATCAAAGCATCACATTGTACACTTTAGTATCTTACAATTTTGTCAATTATATCTCAATAAAGCTAATAAAATCACAAACAAAATAACAGTAACTACATACCTCACAGAAACTATGATCTAAAGATTTTAAAATACCAAGTCACCCTTCACAGCAAGATGAACAGAAATAACTAAAATCCTGATATGGTATTTACTTATTTATGCAATTAATTTTTATGATTCTTTTTTCAAGTCCTTAAGTGTATTTATTTTTTAAAATGTATCTTTATTGTTTAAAGTATTACAGATGTCCCCTTTAGTTGTTTGTGTGTTTTTCCCTCATTGGCTCCCTCCACCCCATATCCACCCCTCCCGGGCCTTCACCATTCTATTATCTGCATCCATGGGTTATGCATATGCATCCAAGTTCTTTGGTTGATCTCTTTCCACCCACCCTGCCTTCCCTCTGAGATTCAACAGTCTGTTCCATGCTTTTACGTTCCTGGATCTATTTTGTTTATCAGTTTATTTTGTTCATTAAACTCCACATATGAGTGAGAACACGTGAATAGTTATCTTTCTCTGACCGGCCTATTTCATTTAACATAATGACCTCTCAAGCTGTGGTACATTTACACATTGGAATATTACACAGCTCAAAAAAAGAAATAACTCTTACCATTTGCAACAGCATGGGTGGCCCTAGAGAGTATTATATTACTACTTAATTTGAAAAAAAGATGATATTATTTTTAATATTTAAGTGGATCTTAGAATGCAGAAATTTTGACTATTTCCTACCTTCTAAAATATAAATAAAAATCAAACAATTAAATAATTTTTAAGAATATTTGTCAAGGAATTATTTACAAGAGTGTCTAATGTTATTTTTAAAAGTAGAAGTAAAAATGTACAACTCTCAATTTCATCACTAATACAAGGAAATGATGTGCTTGCTTAATTTATTGACCATGTCAAAAATGATTATAATGAATAGAATAATGGAAGAAAAACATTATGCAAGATAAGGGTAGAGCATGAATATTTTTAAAAAGCTGAATCTGTTTAATATGGATATAGATAAAAACTTAGGCTGGCCCAGCTTGAGTGACTAGGTTGTCTGAGTGCCATCCTATGCATGGAAGGGTTGCCAGTTGGATTCCAAGTCAGGGCACCTATCTAGGTTGCAGTTTTGATGCCCAGGCAGGGCACATAAGGAAGGCAACCAATCAATGTTTCTCACATTGATGCTTCTCTCTCTCTCCTTTCCTCTCTCCAAGCATCTCCTTAGCTGAGAATTAAAAAAAAAAAAAAAAAAAAAAAAAAGATAAGGTGGAGTGACAGAAAATGACAGTATAAAGAATGTAACTATCTCCCTGACCAGTTTAGCTCAGAGGATAGAGCATCGGCCTGTGGACTGAAGGGTCCCAGGTTCGATTCCGGTCAAGGGCATGTACCTTCGTTGAGGGCATATCTCCAGTAGGGAGTGTGCAGGAAGCAGCTGAATCGATGTTTCTCTCTCATCGATGTTTCTAACTCTCTGTCCCTCTCTTTCTCCCTTCCTCTCTGTAAAAAATCAATATATATATATATATATATATATATATATATATATGAATCTAACTATCATGAAACTATCTGATTGTAATATAGTAAAATGAATATATGATGCATAACAGAAAAAAATTATTTTTAACATTTTTAAACATTTTTCTACCAGCTAATAACCTACATAAAAATTTGGAGTCTACTTCAAACATTTTTGTATCTGTGCTATTTAATATGAGTCCCAGGATGCAGCTCAATCGTCATTGAATGAAAGAAAAACAGACAAGATGGGGTGCATTCAGGGTGGTAGGGCCATATGCTAATGAAAAAAATATATCCAGAAACATGGAACAGACTGAAGAATCGTAGAGGGGAGGAGGGAGTGGGCAGGGAGAGATTAACCAAAGAATTTATATGCATATATGCATAGCCCATGGACACAGACAATAGTGTGGTGAAGGCCTGGGAGGGCAGGTGCAGGGTGGAAAAAAGAAAAAAAGAATAAATTAACAAATTAATAAATAAATGAAACAGTATTATATTTCAGTAAATTATAATGCTACATGATTCATGTGATTCTCATAAATAACTGTGAGCAAAATATACATGGGAAAGTAATCTAGGTAGATCATAAATTGCCTTTCTTTGAGAATTTTACCCATTTTCCACAGGACATATACTCCCCATTTGCCTTTCCCAAGAAAACAATTCACTACTGAATAGCTTAGGTCAGTGGTCAGCAAACTGCGGCCCCTTGAGTGTGGCTCTTCCACAAAATACCATGTGCGGGCACGCACATACGGTGCGATTGAAACTTCGTGGCCACACTCAAGGGGCCAAAGAATCACATGTGGCTCGCGAGCCGCAGTTTGCCGACTACTGGCTCAGGTTGTTCTCTGGAAAATTAAACAGACTCCTAAAATTATTCTAACTCATAATTCCAAGCTCTGCACTATTGTTCCAGAGAAAAGCAGCATATCAAAATCAAAAGTTGAATTAGTTTAATTCATAATCTATTACTTAAATCCCTCAAATAATTAAGTTGCTTGGTCACAGTTAAAATCAGGCAACGCACTCATACTAATTAGATCCTATGGGGACGTCAAACCTTCCACATGTAAAAAGCAATTTCACTGACTGATGGCTGTGACAGTTGTGAGAGTGGGGAAAACAAAAATAAGGACACAGTAGAATTGGTGCAAATGTATATAAATAGAACCTACTCATAAAAGTAAAGTATATTTTCCCATTTCTCTTAGTATTTTCCTGTTGAAATTTGACATTAAAAAAAAAAAAACACAAAACATCCAAGAAGTTCTGACTCACATTACCACTACTTAATTTTCCATGGACCCAAGAAAAGTGTCTCTTAAAATGTCACACATCCAGGAAAAAGAAAAAAATCAAGCTGCATAGGTGCTCCCTTGTAAAGGGAAAAGTTAAAAGAGGACAAAAACTTAATAATTAAAATTTTCTTCCTCCCCCCTCAATATATCCCCTTTGAAAAGCCATAGAGATGCGCTTGCAAGAAATCCAGGTTTTCTAGCAGGATATTAACAACAACAATAACAAAGTTAACAGATTTTGCAATCTAAGGCTTACTTCCTTATTTTAAAATGGCATTTGACTTTTTTATTCCCTGCTTTCTTGGTTTTTAAAATATAACATTGTAAAAATATTTTGAAATGCTCATTTTCATTTCCCTGAAACTTATAAATATGATGCCTCTGATAATTCTTTGCTGTCATGGAGATTTATGAGAACCAAGACACCTGGTATAGTTTTCACTCACTTTCAGAATTACTTTCACAAAAGAACTACCTCAGTTCATTTTTTTTCTCCCCTAAGTATTCATCATGAATGTGTTGTGACCATCATTGAAGCCAGTCTCTTCATAAAGCAATCTGTAAAGACAAGGCTGCTGAGGGGTAATATAGTTTATATTTCTGAAACCAAAGTGCTGCGATGGGATCCGGGTTCTCTGTGTCACAGAATCAAAGAACAAGTTCATGGAAAAAGATGGTAAGTGAGAGCAAAGTTTATTGAGAGATAGACGGACACCCCACAGCTGAGTTTTGTGGGGCCCCAAGTGGGTACTGGTTAAGATTCTTTGTCTAGAGGTAGTTATATGTTTTGCTGGGTTCTGATTGGTTCTTTCAAAGAATTCTGCCTTTGCAACATCCCTGCATTTTAAAGTTCAAGTTCCTGCCTGCAGGACCGACCTGACGGAGGACTGTAACTTCAAGTCCCAGGGGATGTCACTGTTCCCACCTAGACAGGTTGCTTTGGTAACTCCCGCCTCTCTGGGTTCAGTTCTAAGTTACCTTGTTTTTCTCTGCGTTTTTTTCTCGGAACAGGATACAGCAGTGGTTCTCAACCTTCTGGCCCTTTAAATAAACAGTTCCTCATGTTGTGACCCAACCATAAAATTATTTTCGTTGCTACTTCATAACTGTAATGTTGCTACTGTTATGAATTGTAATGTAAATATCTGATATGCAGGATGGTCTTAGGCGACCCCTGTGAAAGGGTCGTTCGACCGCCAAAGGGGTCGCGACCCACAGGTTGAGAACCACTGGGATACAGTCAGCAAGCTGCTCTCTCCATGTTTACAAGATCCTGTTATTCTCAGACTTCCCAGTTCTACTTCCCCTCCCTCCTCCAGTGGTCCAGTCTCTGCCTGCCTAATCTTCTTCTAACTCCTCATTTCTAAATACTTTAATTACAAAATTTGACATAAATAAAAATGACATTCCAACCATATGCTATTGTTTCACTGTAGTATAGAACATTCACTGGACAACTGCACATATTTTAGTTTTCTTTCATAAGGCAATCCTCATAGTGAACTTTTTTTTAGATGCCTTGGTCTTGGCATCTTGCCTTAATATAATTGTCACTTTGAGTGCTTCCTTATACTAAGTCTTGACATCACAGATGCCATTGAAACTAAAACCAAACATTTCTGTATCCTGGGAATCATAAAATTGAAAGGATATTTCAGGGGGGTAATTCATTTTTACCTTTCTCTTAAGTACTATAGTTTCTCCATAATTAACACTGAAAGACTTAGAGCTCAGTGGCATATTTAAACACTAGTAGCCCAGTGCATGAAATCCGTGCACATTAAAAGGGAATTAATTGCCCTAACCGGTTTGGCTCAGTGAATAGAGGATCGGCCTGTGGACTCAAGGGTCCTGGGTTCAATTCCAGTCAAGGGCATGCGCCTTGGTTGCGGGCACATCCCCAGTGGGGTGTGTGCAGGAGGCAGCTGATCGATGTTTCTCTCTCATCGATGTTTCTAACTCTCTATTCTGTCATCAACAATGGCTTCTTTTGGTTTCAGAGGTACTTTGTTCCAATAGTTGGTCTTTAAACATATTCTCTCCTCCCTGCTGTCAGGGGCCAGGGTACAGATGAATAGGATTGCTAGCTGGCAAGCCCCTGACAGCAAACTGGCCACCTGTTGATTCCATGAGGAAAGGGCTCCCTCCTCCCTCCTGTCAGGGTAGGGGTGCAGGAGAATGGGGTTCCTGGCTGGCAGGCCACTGACAGCAAGCTATCCTACAGCAGATTCTGTGAGGAATGGAGCTCACTCCTTTCTACTGTCAGGGTCTGGTTTGAAGGTTGGCCACGGCCCCTGTTGGGCCAGACCCAGAGTTCTATCATGCCGTGGCTTCCACCTCAGCAACTCCAGACTGACTACTGCTGGGCGCTCCTGGTGCTCTGAGGGTGGTTTCTTCCCTCAGGCCACACGGGAAACAGCTGGGGAGGGCGCAGCCCTTGGCAAAGCGACCCAGGATTCAGTGAGTCCATGCTCCGAGGGCGGGTTTCTGCCTCAAACCCCGCCCTCACCAGAAAAAAGCTCCAGGAAACAGCTCAGGGGAGGGTGTAGCCATTGCCAAGAAACCCCTGCAGGACTGACTTCCTTCCGCTTAGTCAAGCTTCTGGCTTGATGTTACACCCAAACAGCTCCAGAAAACAGCTTGGGGAGGGCACAGCCCTTGGCAAAGCGACCCAGGATTGAATGGGTCCATATTCTGAGAGCAGGTTACTGCCTCAAACCCCGCCCTCACCAGAAACAGCTCTGGGAAACAGCTCAGGGGAGGGTGCAGCCGTTGCCAAGACAACCCCTGCAGAAATGACTTCCTTCCACTTGTTTGCGATTCTGATGGTCATGATGAATGCCACCCATGGTTTTTATATAAGTAGGTTAGTTTAGCAATGTTTGGCTAACTCAGAATGGCAGATTACATAACAGTCATAAAAGGAGATAAAGAAAAAAAATTGTCCAGCTGCATCACTCAGTGGTTGAGAATCAATCTATGTACCAGGAGGTCATGGTTTGATTCCTGTCAAGGCATATGCCCGGGTTGTTGGCTTGATCCCCAATGTGGGGTGTGCAGGAGGCAACTGCTCAATGATTCTCTCTCATCATTGATGTTTTTATCTCTCCCTTTCCCTTCTTCTCTGAAATCAATAAAAAATATCTATATGTATATAAAAGCCTAAGTGATCGTCCGGCTATTTGACCATCTGACCAGTAGCTATGATGCACACTGACTACCAGGGACCAGACACTCAACAAAGGAGCTGCTGTGCTGCGGTCACTTGGCAGCAGTGGTTCTTGAGTGCTACACCCAGAACCAGAGAGGAGGGAGCCCGATTCTGGGGTTCATCACCCAAGAACTGCCCTCTTGAAATCTGGGACCCCTCAGGGGATGTTGGAGAGCTGATTTTGGTCTGATCCCCACAGGCCAGGCCGAGGGATGCCACCAGTGCATGAATCTGTTCACCAGGCCTCTAGTATAAAAATAAAAAAGTAACAAAATCAAAACTCCTGAGAGGGCATCCATCAAAGTCTTTTATTTTTCTTTTTCTTTTTTTTTCCCACCCTGAATCTCAGAGATACGGTTACTATTATATCACAAACAACTTATACTTTTTTGTGTATTTTCTTAAAAACTTTTATTATATTGGGGTGATATTGGTTAATAGGATCATATAGGTTTCAGGTGTAAGGCAAGTTTCAGTCAGTATGTAGCATTTCCTTTTCTTCCTAGACTTTATTTTTAAATTAAGATTTCTAAAGCACCTCAAACTTTTAATGGACTCCCTTTACTTCACTTTTCTTCAATGAGACAAAACAAATGGATTCCTTGAATATATGGTTTCCATTTATGACACACACTGAACATCTTCCAAATCTATTCAGAATACACTGCTTAAAATAAAGTTAAAAAACAACAACAACAACAACAGATATCATTAGTTTACTGGGCACTAAAGAGTCATATATTGTATTAACACCATGCAGTGTTTCTCTTACCAAATATATTTAACAGTTTATATTTTAAAAATATTTATAATTAGTTTTTAGAATTAATTTTAAATCATTTCACATCTAGAGTAGTCCTCATAAAAATGGATACTTACCTTAGATTTCTCAAGTACAAAGATATCAAATAAATATATTAAACTTAAAAATTAATTATTTAAAATGATGCAAGGAGTCTTGACATGGAGTGGTGAACACACAATGCAATATAAAGATTATGTATTTAGAATTGTACACCTGAAATTGATATAATTTTGCTAAGCCATGTCACCCCAGTACATTAAATAAAAAAGAAAGCAAAAACAACATGTCTTTTCTAACAATGGACACAAAAAACTTCTCTTTCATCTCTAATTCATTCTTATTGCTTTTTCTTGGAAATGTATGCAGATCCTCATCACCCACAGATTAAAAATCAACAATGCACTATGGCATAGGAAGCTTCTCAAAAATTGAATTTTTCTCAGTCACTGGATTCACATTCTGCTGTCTTCCAAAACATAATCAGAATTCTCTAATAAAATGTTGTTGAATCTTTTGTGTCTGTGTTTATATGCCATTACTCATGTAATCCATTCTTTCCCCTCAACTATTAAAATAAGCTAGTTTTGCCATATCAGTATGCTAGGACTACCATATCAAAATACCACAGATTGGTTGGCTTAAACAACAGAAATGTATTTTCTCACAATTCTAGAGGTAAAAGTCCAAGCTTAAGGTGCCGATATGTTTTGTTTCTTCTGAGCACTCTCTCTTGGCTTTCAGATGGCCATCTTCTCATTTTGTTCTTATATGACCTTTTTTTTTTTTCTGATGTCTCTTTTGTGAGTCCAAATATCCCTTTCTTATAAGGACATATCAGATTAGATTAAGATTCATCCATATGAACTCATTTAAACTTAATTATCTCTTTAAAGGCCTATCTCCGAATAGGTCATCTTATGAGGTACTAGGGGTTAAGGCTTCAATATGCCAATTGCACTGGAATGGGGGTGACACAACACAATTCAACCCATAACTCAGCCTTTCTGTAATTATACATTTTTCTCTTCCAAAATTAGGAAATAAACTTTTCCATAAAACTACCTATCCCAAAGACATTAATCACACACACAAAACAGAACATTGCAGCATTATTCATGGTAGCCAAGACATGGGAACAACTGAAGCATCCTTTGATAGGTGATTAGATCAAAAAGATGTGGTACATATATACAATGGAATACTACTCAGCCATGAGAAAAAGTGACATACTACCATTTGTGACAAGATGGATAGACCTTGGGAATATCATACTAAGCAAATCAAGATAGAAAAAAACTTAAGAAACACATATTTTGACTCACATGTGGGATATCAAACTGAAAGCAACAAATTAGCAAATTAGAAAAAAACAAACTAATAAAAACTCATAAAACATAGTATGGTGGTTACCAGGAGAAAAGGGGTTAAAGGGGTAATAAAGAGGGACAAATATATATGACAGAAGATGATCTGACTTTGGGTGGTGGGCACACAATATGGTATACAGATCATGTACCATAGAAATGTACTTTGCCCTAGCTGGCTTGGCTCAGTGGATAGAGCATTGGCCTAAGGACTGAAGGATCCCAGGTTCAATTCCAGTCAAGGACACATGCCCAGGTTGCAGCCTTGATCCTCAAGGGGGACGTGCGCAGGAGGCAGCCAATCAGTGATTCTCTCTCATCATGGATGTTTCTCTCTCCCCCTCTCCATTCCTCTCTAAAATCAATTAAAAAAAAAAAGAAAGAAATGCACTTAAACCTTATATGATTTTATTAATCAATGCTACCACAATAAATTTAATTTAAAAATTTAAAATAAATTAAAAAACAAAAATAACAGAACAAAAGAAAACACTTCTCTCTTGGTTTAATTATTACAGGAAAAGATGGAATAATTTTTCTAAATGAAGTTACTTAGAGTTGGAAAAATCAGAGTAAAACCATTTGGTATATCTTTTGTTATTGTTATTAATCCTCACTCCAGGATGTTTTTCCATTGTTTTTTAAGAGAGGGTGGGAGGGAATGGGAGAGATATATATATAGAAAAATTGATGTGAGAGAGACACATCGATTGGTTACCTCCCACATGCATCCCAAAACCTGGGCCGGGGATCAAGCCTACAACTGAAGTAGGTACCCTTGACCAGAATTGAACCTGGGTCCCTTCATACCAAGGGATGACACTCTATCCACTGAGCAAAACTGGCTAAAGCCTGATTCATATATCTTAATAAAATTTGGATCAAACACATCTAAAAACTATTTTGGCTTTTGGAATTATTTTGTTAGTAACCCGGCTGAAATAAACAAAGCAAATCTCATTTCACATACCAGATAACATAAAAAGATAAGAGGTGTGCCAACCCGTAAAATACAACATGGATCATTTGTAGGCATATATAATTAAGGTTCCAAGTCAGTCAATTTAGAATTATTAAGTAGACACTTCTCCAAAGAGTACATACAGATGACCAAAAGATATATGAAAAAATGTTCAAAGTCACTAATCTTCAGAGAGATGCAAATTAGAATGACAATGAGGTATCACCCTCACACCTGACAGAGTGGCTACCATCAGTAATCAATAAAGGACAAGTGCTGGTGAATATGTGGAGAAAAGGGAACTCTAATATATTGCTGGTGGGAATGCAGACTGGTGCAGCCACAATAAAAATAATGTGGACTTTCCTAAAAAAATTAAATATTGAACAGCCATTTGACCCAGTGATCCCACTTCTAAGAATATACCTAAGAAGCCTGAAACACCAATCAAACATAATATATGCACCCCTATGTTCATAGCAGCACAATTTACAATAGTTAAGATCTGGAAAAAGCCCAAGTACCCAACAGTGGATGAGTGGATATAAAAAATGTAATCCATTTACATAATGGAATACTATGCAGCTGTAAAAAATGATATCTTATCCTTTGAGATAGCATGGAGGGACCTAGAGAGTGTTATGCTAAGCAAAATCAACCAGCCAGAGAAAGACATGTGTCATGTAATCTCACTCATATGTAGAATCTAATGAACAAAAATCTGCTGAACAAAATAGATCCAGAGACATAGAAGCATGGAACAGACTGTAGAATCTCAGAGGGAAGGCGGGGTGGGAGGTAGGAAGAGCATAACCAAAGAATTTATATGCATATATATAACCCATGGACACAGGCAATAGTGTGGTGAAGGCTTGGGAGGGTTGCAGGGTGGAGGGGGACAACGGGGGAAAAAGGGGTTATCTGTAATGCTTTCAACAATCCTATATAATAAAAACCTAATATGGTAAGTGTCTGGTCGTCCATTTAACCAATCAAAGTGTAATATGCTAACGATATGCTAAGGCCACTCAACTGCTTGTTATGACATGCACTGACCACCAGGGAGCAGACGTTCCAACTGGAAAGTTAGCTTGCTGCTGGGGTTTGGCTGATCAAGACTGAAGGAGACAGGCAGGACATTCCCTAGAGCCCTCCCATAGTTCCTCCCTGGCTGGCCAACCTCCCCCATCCCTCCCTGGCTCTGATCATGCACTGGTGGGGTCCTTCAGCCTGGCCTGTACCCTCTTACAATCCAGGACCCCTCAGAGGATGTTGGAGAGTCAGTTTTGGCCTGATCCTGCAGGCCAGGCCGAGGGATTCCCCTGGTGCACGAATTTGTGCACCAAGCCTCTAGTATAGATAAATTGAGAGAGAGAGAGAGAGAGAGAGAGAGAGAGAGAGAGAGAGAGAGAGAGAGAACAGAAAACTTCCAGTCAAGATGGCAGCATAGGTAAATTTGTTTCTCAAATCCTCCCACAATCACATTAGAAATTCAACTACACTACTGAACATCCATCGTTTAGAAATGCCTGATATCTAGGTAAAAGGAAGTCCCATAACTAGAGATTTAAAGAAGAAGCCACAGGGAGACTGGAAGGAGGGGACTTGGAATGGCTTATCCCTCACCCATGTGTGGTGGTTTAAGATCAGGAGGTATATCTTGGCTGTGGAGGTCCCTCCTGAGTATCACAGGGTCACAGCCCCACACCAGACCAGATTCCCAGGGTTCCAGTGCCAGGAAGACAAGTCCCCATAACTTCTGTCTGAAAAACTAGCAGGGATTGTGGCTGAGCAAGAAGGAAGGCTGCAGAAGTCTCAGACAGCCCATCTTAAAGGGTCCATGCACAAACTTATTAGAACTCACTCCCTATGAGCTCCAGTGCTGGGGAAGAAGATTTAAAGTAACTAGGAACATATGAGGCGTAAATGAATTGTCTGGCACCAGGGCAAGAGCTGGGGCTAGCTCTCTGCCAGACAAAAGTGCTGCCAAAGGCCATTGTTCCTTTTCTGGGACACAAACACCCCCTCACACAGAACCAACAGGCAGTTGTCATATCTGAGTCTCCACCAACCTGGCTCATACTATTTACCCCACCCTGGTGATTCTCTGAGACCCTGCCCCACCCAACTTGAGTGCCCATCCAAGTTGGTTCCAGTGGCTTTTCCATACAACTGGTCTCCCTTGCCTCATAATTTGGACTTTTCTAAAATATCTCAAACAAGCAGTATTGGCCTCTGCATACCCTCTACCTCTTGCTAAGTGTCCCCAGGCCCAACACTAGATGCAGCCTTCCTTGGTTCAGAGCTTGCCCTGTCCCAGGCACTTCCAAGCCCACCAAAGATAGCAACCATCTGCATATCACTCTGTAATTCATGTTGAATGACCCTAGGCAGGGCATAGGCAGTGGCTGACTTTGCACCTCCCAGGAGGCCAAACAACCACTGCACCCAGAGGACAGTTTCAGACCATGCCAGATTACAACCCTACAACTTCCATGAATGACATATTCAAGGGGTGCATTGGTGAGCACCAAAACCCCACTGAAGCAAATCCTGTTCTGTAGAGCAAACTCCTTCACAACAGCTCCTTCACTGTAGTCACATTCCTCACAGCCAATTGGTCTAGGGGGGTCAATTTTTCCCAGTGATGCTAACAGCAATCAAGGCTCAACTAAAATAGGACTGTGCACACAACCCACACAGGAGCACACTTGGATTGTCCAGCTCAGTTGACTAGGGAGCCTGTACCACTATAGAACACCTACTACACAAGGCCACTCTACTAAATCCAGAAGATGTTTCAGCTCTACTTAATACAAAGAAACAAACACAGGGAAGCATCCAAAATATGGAGACAGAGAAATATGTTCCAAATGAAAGAACAGGAGAAATATCCAGAAAAAGAACTAAATTAAATGGACGCAAGCAAACTACCAGAGGCAGAGTTTGAAACAATGGTTATAAAGATACTGAAGGAACTTAGTGAGAACTTAAGCAGCATGAAAAAGGACCTAAAAACCATTTAAAACCAGTCAGAAATGAAGGATAAACTAACATGAAATGAAAAATAATTTACAGGGGATCAATAAAATAGATGACTATGAGAAACAAAAAATTGGTGATTTGGAAAATAAGGGAGCAAAAAAACACCTAATCCGGACAGCAAAAAAGAAAAACAATTCAAAAATATGAGGATAGTGTAAGGAGTCTCTGGAACAACTTCAAGTATGTCAACATTTGCATCATGGGGTGATGGAAGGTGAAGAGAGAGAGGAATAAATTGAAAACCTATTTGAAAAAATAATGACAGAAAATGTCCCTTATCTTGTTAGGGAGACATAAAAATCCAGGAAACAGAGTCCCAAACAAGATGAAACCATAGAGGCTCACACCAAGACACATCATAATTAAAATGCAAAAGTTTAAAGACAGAGAGAATCTTAAAGGCATCAAAAGAGAAGCAGTTAGTTAACTACAGAGGAGCTCCCATAAGACTGTCAGACGATTCCTCAAGATAAACTTTGCAGGCCAGAAGGAAGTGTCAAGATATATTCAAAGTGATGAAAAACAAGGATCAACAATCAAGATTACTCTACTCAGCAAAGCTACTCTACCCAGCAAAACTATCATTTCTAATTGAAGGACAGATAGTTTCCCAACCAAGAAAAAGTTAAAGGAGTTCATTACCACTAATGGTGATGTTAAAGGATGAAATGTTAAAAGATCTTCTTTAGGAAGTATAAAAAAAGATAAAATATATGAATATGTGAACAATAAAATGGCAATAAATACATATTTATCAACACTTGTATCTAAAAAATCAAAACAAATGTACAAGCAGAACAGAGACAGACTCATAGATACAAATGACATTTAAATGGTTGCCAGATGAGAGGGGGCTGTGTGAAAAATGTGAAGGGATTTAGAAATAAAAATTGGTAGTAAAAAAATAGTCATGGGGATGTAAATTACAGGATTGGGAGCATAGTCAATACTTTTCTAATAACTGCGTATAGTGTCAGATGGGTATGAGATTAATTGGAATAAGAGCTTAGAAAATTATATAATGTCTAATCACTGGGGTGTATACCTAAAACTAACATAATATTGTACGTTAAGTATAATTGGAAAAAAAAGTAAAAAACAAAAAAGAGTTAGTGGAAATGGAGCTATCCTGGCTAGCCTGATTTAATCATGTATAAACCTAATGTGTATATATATATATATATATATATATATATATATATATATATATCCATGCCCTAGCCAGTTTGGCTCAGTGGATAGAGTGTTGACCTGTGGACTCAAGGGTCCTGGGTTCGATTTGGTCAAGGGCACATGTCAGGGTTGCATTCTTGATCCCCAGTATGGAGCATGCAGGAGGCAGCCAATCAATGATTCTCTGTCATCATTGATGTTCCCAACTCTCTCTCCCTCTCCCTTCCTCTCTGAAATCAATAAAAATATATATTAAAAAAATAGAATAGTCATAAGAGAGACACTTTCTCAAAGCCTTGAAGAAGTTTTTATCCATCCTGTGAATTACTTATGGAGACATTCCTTGTGGTCTGGTCCTTAACCAAAAGGAACTTAGTTTTGCCAAACACTTGAATGAGTTTGGAAGGGGAATCTCTACTTCCAGATAATAAAGCAGCCTGACCAACACTTTGATGGACTCAGATCAGCCATGCCTAGACTTCTGACCTATGATAAACTGTAAGATAATAAATGTGTTGTTGTAAAACTAAAAATATGTAACATAGGTCATTCTTAGCAGACTATTTAGCAGGATCCTTGAGAACATTTAGAATATGGCAATACATTCCTGCAACTCAGAGGAAAAAAAATCAAATTTTTGGTCTTTAACCATAAAGAATCTGACAATGGTTTTGTGATCTGCTACCTTAGCTTCAGTCTTTACGCATTCCTAACATTTCTCTCACCATGTATTTGCTCTATTAACTAATTTGTTATAGCACCATAGTATGAGTCTTAAATAAATAATTAAATAAATGTTATGATCTATGTCTTTTTTACTCTTATTCTTAATATGTATATTACTTTTCAAAGACTGCTTGATACTAATATCTAATTATGGGTATAATTTTTCACAAGCTTTGCTAGAAGTTCATTGTTAAAATAAACTGGCAAATCTTTCACCTATATTCTCCCACTACATACCTAAATAAAATATTAATTAGATCCATAAATGGTGTAACAATATAAGAAATCATACAAAAATATCATTCCTTAATTACTAATATGCTAATTTTGTTATTGCTATAGTTAGAAATTTCTATGTTACTGAGTTCTACATTGAAGATTAATTGGTAACAAAGAAAACACAAACAACTCGGCTAATAAGAGTTCTTTCTTCAATAAAGAATTAACTGAAGCTATTTCCCAGGAGGATAAAAAAAGAAACTTTACAGAGATTTACAGAGAGGTGCTTATTGAGTAGGTTATCTAATGACACCAGATTTCTCACTGGTGTGTATATTGATTTAGAATTCAATAACCACCTGCACACCTCCTCATAGGTCAATACCAAGTCCATGAGGTGGAATGAAAATGGACATCCATGGTTATCAAGTTTAAGTTTTGGGCTGGCTGAGAAGACAAAAAATTAAAAGTTCTCATCCAGTAAGCTTTTTTTCTTAAGTATTAAGATAGTAATAAAATGTTGAAAACTATATCAGATGCCTCAGTAAAACTATTCAAATATTAAAATTAATGTTCTTATTGCTTTTTTAAAAAGTTATTGACTGTCAGTTATGTACAAATAAAAAAGGAAAAGTTCAAATGTCCTTTTAGGGCAGCATTCTCCATTCACTCTCCATTCTGTCACCACTTTATACTCTAGTCAACTTCTTGCTCAAAATTCATCTTATTTTCCTTTGATTAGTTATTGGGTCTCTTAGAATAATTTTAATCATTCTAGTTCTTCCCATTACCCTAGGTACAAACACTATTCTTCTTACGCATCCATTCCCAACTGCATTTCTCTGTACATCACTGAAGACACTCCTAGCCATTATTATACTGACTTAAGCTTATCACTGGTCCCATTCACCAAACTGAAGTTAATTAGACCCCATGTCCTACATAGAATGTTCCTTGAATTATAGTGGTAACCGTTCACTACTGTTGCAACCATAACCCATTGAAAGTGACCATGCAACTCTATTTGTGTGCTTTATTAAAAAATTTAATATTCATTTCAATATCTATGCAACCTGTGAATTTTCTTTATATATATATATATATATATATATATATATATATATATATATATAATTGATTTTTCACAGAGTAGAAGGGAGAGAGATAGAAAGTTAGAAACATCGATGAGAGAGAAACATCGATCAGCTGCCTCCTGCACATCTCCCACTGGGGAAGTGCCCGCAACCCAGGTACATGCCCTTGACCGGAATCGAACCTGGGACCTTTCAGTCCACAGGCCGACGCTCTATCCACTGAGCCAAACCGGTTTCGGCAACCTGTGAATTTTCTTATTAAATATCAATGTTTTACTGAGTGACACACTTCATTTTTAAGTGTTCTAGAACTCTATTTTCTGCACCGAAATATTTTTGTACAGTCATGATTACCAGACAATTTTCTCTCATTCAATACATTGGATATCTTTATTTTTATTTCCCAACTTCTCAAATCAAGAACTATTTTGATAATGATATTCCTTATATGCATCATCATCAATAATCAGCTCATGCTAACAATATTTCTACTTGTTTTTTATTTTCTTCAGTTTTATCACCTCTTCAACAAAGACATTTGGTTGGATAGTGGCAGTGATGCATGGACACAGTATGGTAAATATAAATGTTATATTGCTACTAGCATCCCCACTCTTAACCCATCATCTGCTCTTTCTCTGGAGCAGTGCAAATTTTTGCCTTCAATATATTTTTTGTATTCAACTAATTTTATCTTCAACAAGACCTTATATAGTTTTGTGAAGATATATAAAAATGTTCTTTCCTTAAGGTATTTCAAAGATATCTGATGATGTAATAGTTACTTAGCACTAATATGAAAAGAACATGATTTTGAATGATTTTTTCAAATAAAATAAATAAAATATGAATTTTACTTAAACACTGGAATTAAATATACTTGAAAATGATGCTTATATTTGAAAAAAATATTTTTCTCTATCTAAAAAAATAAGTCAAAATTATTTTAAATGTACATTTTTAGAATGAATATACAGTGAAAAACAGGGATAATTAACCTCTTAGTAAACAAATTGTCAAATATAGACATCATGATAGAAGTAGATTCAAATCTCTTGATTAAGAGATTTTGCTTTTATAAATACTTTCAAGTAGCTACCCTTGTTTGATCATTGTAATGACTCTTAGTAATGACTTAAAAATTAGTTGCTCAAAATCATAAGATTAAAATAGAAGAGAAACACAATCTCTGTCAATCCTGTGTTCACAGACCTGTTGTGTTTTTTTGTTTGTTTTCAGATAACTGAAGCCAAGAAACCCTCTGACTACATGAAATTAAGGCAGAATTATTAAATTACAGCTAAAACTGAGAAGTTCTGGAGTGAGAAGTGGTGTAGGTGGAATCTTCAAACCTACACCTCCCTCCTGAACACTTCAGTGATAATTTCAAACACATGCGTGAACAGAAATAAAAATGTAAACAACTAATATGTCAGTTAAAGTGAAATTAAGTATGCTTTAGAAGAAAAAAGATCACAAGTTTAGTTTTCTAAAGGAGAGAAAAAAATTAAAGAAGAAAGGCCTAACCATCCAAGTCCCTGGATTTTTACTTAATCTATAATAATAGAAGTGTAATATGCAAATAGACTGAACAGCAAAATAGCAGAACAACCATCTGGATGACCACGCTATGGCATGCACTGGTACCAGGCCAGCCAAGGCGGGTGCGATGCGATTGTTCGAGAGCCCCGCCATCCCCTCATGATACACCCGCAGAGGGAGGCCCAGGCCACCAGCAGGCCAGCGAGGTGATCAATGGGGGCGGGCACTGCCATCTCCCCAAAGAGGGAGGCCCAGGCCACCCTCTGCAGGGAGATTGATCAGGGGGTTTCTTGATCGATTGCCCCAAAGTGGGAGGCCAAAGCCACCAACCAGCAGGCTACAGAAGGTGGGTGGGGCCTCCCTCTGTGGGGCGATGGATCACAGAGACCTGGCTGAGTGGGTGGAGACTACCTCTTTGGGGTGATAGCAGAGCCCACGATCAATCGCCCCAAAGAGGGAGGCCCAGGTTACCTGGTCAGTGGAGCTGTGGTGAGTGGGTGGGGCCTCCCCCTGCGGTGTGATCAATGTCAGGGCTCCCAAACTGTGAGAGAGCACAGGCTGGGCTGAGGGATCCTCCCCCAAGTGCATGCATTTCATGCGCTGGGCCTCTAGTACAAATATAAAAAGATACACAGAATTGTTTTTGTCATTCAAATTTCATAATTACAGGTGCATTTTAAGTGAAAAAGATAAGGAAATATATCAAATTCTTGTATTCTTTTCATTTATTTAGAAATGCCTTTAGAAAGTGGATATCAGGGTGAGATTATATATACACATACCTATAATAATAAAAGCATCATATGCTAATTAGACCAGACATCCTTCCAGATGTCTGTCTGGACGACCTTCTGGATGAAGCTGAGGCTGCGAGGGAAGCCCAGGTCCCAGGTGCCAGAGGGAAGCTGGTGCTGGCAGCCATGAAAAGGAAGGCCTATTCTTGCATGAATTTTGTGCATTGGGCCTCTAGCATACATATATAAACATACTAGAGGCCCGGTGCACAAAAATTTGTGCACAAGTGGGGGGGGTGTCCCTCAGCCCCACTTGTGCCCTCTCCCAGTCTGAGACCCCTCGGGAGATAACGACCTGCTGGCTTAGGCCTGCTCCCGGGTGGCAGAGGGCAGGCCCAATCCCTAGGTGCAGCCCCAGGTCGGGCTCAGAGCAGGGCCGATTGGGGAGTTGGAGTGCCGCCCGCTGTCATGCACAGAGCAGGGCGGATCAGGAAGTTGCGATGCCACCCCCAGCCACACTCAGGGTAGGGCTGATTGGGGGTTTGGGGCACCGCCCCCTGTCATACTCAAGGCAGGGTAGATGGGGAGGTTGTGGTGCCACCCCCATCACGCACAGAGCAGGGCCGATCAGGGGGTTGGGGCTCTGCCCCCTATCACCCACAGAGCAGGGCCGATCAGAGGGTTGGGGCAATCCCACCTGTCACACTCAGGGCAGGGCCGATGGGGAGGTTGCGGCTCCACCCCGTTACTCACAGAGCAGGGCCCATGGAGGGATTGGAGCGCCGCACCCTGTCACACACAGAGCAAGGCTGATCAGGGGGTTGGGGAGCTCCCCCCTATCAGGCACAGAGCAGGGAGGATCAGGGGGTTGGGGAGCTCCCCGCTATCAGGCACAGAGCAGGGCGGATCAGGGGGTTGGGGCTCCTTCCCCTGTCACGAACAGAGCAGGGCGGATAGGAAGGTTGTGGCCCCGCTCCCTGTCACACACAGCCGCAGGGTGATCAGGGGGTTTGTGCGCTGCCCCCTGTCACGCTGCTCCAGGGGCCAGGAGGCCTCACGGCTCCTCTGATCCCAGTGCTGGGAGGCCTTGCGGCTCCACTTGACATCAGGGCAGTGAGGCCTCACTGCTCCACTGATCCCAGTGCTGGGAGGCCTCGCTGCTCCGCTGATCCCGATGCTGGGAGGCTCCGCTGATCCCAGTGCTGGGAGGCCTCGTGGCTCCGCTGATCCCGGTGCTGGGAGGCATATTACCCTTTTATTATGTAGGATAGAGGCCTGGTGCACGGGTGGGGGCCGGTTGGTTTGCCCTGAAGGGTGTCCGGGATCAGGGTTGGGGTCCTGCTTGGGTTCCTGGCCAGCCTGGATGAGGGGATGATGCCTGTTTCCAGCTGGTCACACCCCCTTCAGTGTGGGGGTCCCCACTGGGGTGCCTGGGCAGTCTGGGTGAGGGGCTGAGGGCCGTTTTCAGGCTGGCGGGTGAATGAAGTTCCCAACCTCTCCTTTTTTTCTTTTATTCTGGGATTTATTTACTTTCTATGGCTGTCACTGGAGCTGAGAGCCAGCTTTAGCTCTGAGGCTCAGCTCCAGCTCTGAGACCTTGGCTGCTGAAAGTTGGTATCTGGTCTGTTTGGCTTCTATAATTGAAACACTGTTGCAACTCCAGCTCAGCCGGCTGGCTGAAAACATGGGGTTTGTTTAACTTCTATAATTGCAACATTGTTTCTTAGAGTGCAAGCTCAGAGCCCAGCAGGGGCAGGCGGGGAACCTTGGCTTCCTCCTTCACTGGAGCAAGCAAGCCACCTGTTCGCTTCAGCTGCCTGGCTGCTGGCCGCCATCTTGGTTGATAGTTAATTTGCATATCACCCTGATTAGCCAATGGGAAGCATGTCAGAGGTACGATTAATTACCATGTTTATCTATTATTAGATAGGACTAGTAGCCCGGTGCACAAAAATTTGTGCACTCGGGGGTGAGGGTGAGGGGTGAGGCCAGACCCCTCAGCCCGACCTGCATCCTCTGTCATGTTCCGGGACTGTGGCCACTCCTGACCTAGGCACAGGCCTACAAGCTTGAGGTGGCCTGGCTCCCGAGGCCCCATTTTATCAAGAGAACAAAGTTGGCTTTAGTTACAGCCCTCATTGAACCCAGTATACTGCATCTGTTCATACAACTGCCTTGTTCATGTGCCTGCTTCACCCTACTGAATTACTAACATCTTGAGGACATAGCTCTGTCTTATCCTGCTTCAACTTCAGTGCCTGGCCTGGTGCCTGGGACCTGAGAGGGTTTGCTGAGTGAGTGAATGAGTGAATGAATGAGCGAGTGATTGAGTGAATGAATGAGCAAGTAAGTGAATGAGCAAGCAGCTACCGGTGGTGATAGTTCGCACTCCACTCTGGGCTGCCTGACGCAAACCCCAGGCAGTTCCCGCCCTGCTCCCAGGGGCCCCACTCCCCTCTCCCAGCTGCATAGTTTGCGCAGGGCAAAGGCCGCCCGGGTGTTCATGTTGGCAGATCCATGCAT
Source organism: Myotis nattereri (assembly GCF_964212035.1). Classification (NCBI taxonomy): domain Eukaryota; kingdom Metazoa; phylum Chordata; class Mammalia; order Chiroptera; family Vespertilionidae; genus Myotis; species Myotis nattereri. Next base: position 83,956,909 of record NC_138077.1, read on the forward strand.
TAACACCTGCCAACCTGGGATCCCCGCAGGAGGGCCATTTGTGGGCGCAGCCGGTGGTGGATCAGTGCATTAGCACCCGCCAACCCAGGATCCCCACGGGAGGGCCGTTTTTGGGCACAGCCAGTGGCGGATCAGTGCATTAGCACCCACCAACCCGGGATCTCCACGGGAGGGCCATTTGTGGGTGCAGCAGGTGGCGGATCAGTGCATTAGCACCTGCCAGCCACAGATCCCCATGGGAGGGCCATTTGTGGGCGTGGCCAGTGGTGGATTGGTGCATTAGCATCCGCCAGCCAGGGATCCCCACAGGAGGGCTGTTTGTGGGCATGTCTGGTGGTGGATCGCTGTGGTCCCTCTGGCCAGCCCTGGGTCGGGTACCATACGGGCTGCCTGCTGCCCGGGTCGCAGATAGCAGGCCCAGATGGCAGCGGGGCAGGCAGAATGGTGCTGTCCCGCCCTGCCTGTAGTATGCAAATTAGCCGCCATCTTTGTTGACAGTTAACCGCCAGTGAATGGGAAGTGTGTCAGTGGTATGGTTAATTACCATGTTTGTCTATTATCAGATAGGATATATATATATATATATATATATATATATATATATACTATCATCTGGTAAATGCATTCTTAATAGCCTATAATGCTGGTTTAGGGCAAATTGTCATTCCTTCTACTTATAATGCAGTTGCTTATCTTCCATTCTTTGTCCTACTGCTGCTGAACTATTGCCACAATAATCATTTTCACTCTGCCTGAAACATCTGTCATATTGCCATTATTTTTACTCCACCTTCCCTCTCTGTTTTCTATACTTTTGTATTAAATTGTCAAAAATTGCCTGGGTAGAGAAAACAGTTCTTGAAATGAAGGCATCAATTTTTTTTTTTTATCTCTTCATCATAATATTGCTATTATTTCTTTACAGCTCTCTCAGTCACCACCCTTGGTATTCTGGCCATTTTAATAGAAATGTATATATTTTTCTGCCTGGGTTTACTCTATTTCTACATTTGCAGAGCATGAAAGTGCTATAGGTTCCAATGCCCTGGTCTAGGATAATTTTCAAAGAGCACTTCTGTAGATGTAAATGTTTGCCTCCTCTTCATAAAACCAACGAATGATTCAGCCATCTTCCTGCTGTCTACTATAATAATCAGGAAGTCCATTAACATGCCTGGTTGGAGTACAATCAACTTGATATTTATTAACTTACTAGAGGCCCGATGCACAAAATTCCTGCATTCGGGGCGGGGGGGAAGTCCCTCAGCCCAGCCTGCACCCTCTCGCAGTCCGGGAGCCCTCGGGTGATGTCTGACGACTTTGGCCAGTTCCCCATGGGGAGCAGGCCTAAGTCATCAGTCAGAGATCATTAGCGCTGCCTTGGAGGCAGGAGAGGGTCCCGCCATCGCCGTTGCACTCGCCAGCCTATGAACCCGGCTTCTGGCTGAGTGGTACTCCCCTTGTGGGAGCACACTGATCACCAGGGGGCAACTCCTGCATGGAGTGTCTGCCCTCTGGTGGTCAGTGAACATCATAGTGAGTTGTTGAGTGGCCTTAGTATATCATTAGCATATTACTCTTTGATTGGTTGAATGGCTGACTGGATGACCAGACACTTAGCATATTAGACTTTTATTATATAGGATATTTCAAATATAAAAACATATTTGAAGAGTTAATATTTCCAGAAGGTTTATGATACACTGACCAGCCTTTCTATTGTAAACAACTATAATGTTGGAATAACTTATCTTAAAACAAAAATCTCATAGATGTAATAATAAACTGACAACAATGTAGAGATCAATTAGCTCAAAAATGAGGTCTATTTAGGAACCAGGAAAGGCAAGCTTGGCCCTGAGGCTGGCTTTGCATATCCATGTCATGTAAATGTAAGCTTTGTTGACCACATGATGGTACAGAGGACAAAGTCTGGCAAGAGAGACTTCAGAGATATTAGTTTTGTATATCTGTATCTGGGTATTAGTTGCATGAGAGTCCAACAATTTTCTTCTTTGTAAGTTCTTTACCATATAATGCTGTTACAGAAGTCATAGTTAAAAATACTTGAAGGACGATATTGGTAATTAGCAACTTAAGTAGTCTTTTTGTCAGTGTTCTATACAACTTTAATAATATGCAAACCCAAATGTTACATATCTTACATCTATAAAATTTATATTAAGTTGCCAAAATTATCCATCTATTATTCAACTGAAAGCTCATGTTAGTCACTGCTTCTTACAACTGATTTTGAAAAATTGTGTATATAATATGTATAAATCTTTTAATTATATAATTTTGCCTCTTTTGTCATTTTTATTTCTGTGTTTGTTTTACTAATACTGTCTTATATTTTAACTTCAGCTCTCCTGCTAAATAGGCAAATACAATTCTTAACTTATGCCTTTGCCATCAATTCAAATTAAAAAACATAATAATAATAATAATAATAATAATAATAATAATAGATACTAGGAATACTTACATCAGTGAATCTTAAATTATTGTCATTAGACCAGCAGTTTGGGCATCACTTGAGATTTTTTTAAATGCTAATTCTTAGGCCCCACCTCATACTTACGAAGAAACTGGGGGTAGGATCCAACAATCTGTATTTTAAAACTCTCCAGATGATTGTAATGCATGTAAAAGTATGAGAACCACTGAAAAACTATTCTCATTATGATCTACCATGTCCTCCTAAAGGTTAAAATGTTCAAGGATAGATCTTTAATGTAAAGCAGAAGAAACATTCAAAGCCACACCATGCAGGAATTAGCAAAATAATCTTTGAACCTGATCTGGCATGTTGTAGAATTCCTCAAATGGTTAAATCTCCATCACCACATTTCCAACATTGTAGAACAGGGGTATTAATATTTATTTTTCTAGAGTTGTTATAAGAATCAAAGAATAGAGACCAAAGAACTACTATTTTTGAGGTCTTAGTAAGGACCTGTAACCCCCCAAAATCAATACAATTATAATTATGGATGATATTATTATAGATTATTAATCTTGGTAAATACATTTTTATTGTTAATATAAGAAATAATGTTCATAATTATCATCCGATCTCTTTTGGCTTTGGCATTCAGAGAGCATTAGTTATTCCTACCTTATGAAATAATACTCACTCTTAATCAGTATTGCATTTCTTTTTGTGTTGAGCGAAGAATGTTGACATCTCATATCGTATGGTTTCACTTTCCATTTTATAAGTTGTTAAATGAATAAAACTATGCTTTTCAAAGTTTTAATGGAAAAATTCTAAAAAAAAGTGTAATTTATTTTATTTACCAGGATATGTATGAATATAGATAGATAACAAATAAAATATTAGACAACAACACTATATGTGTTTTATACTGATATTTTACATTCTCTATATCTCTATATATTCTCTATATTATCTATATTATACTTAAGTAAAATACTCTTCTACCATCCCCCATTTAATTAAGATTAATAACTTAAAAAACCCTTATAAGCTAATCACAATTTAGTGAAAATAATTAACTGCCAATTTATACTACATAGATACCATAAACATATTGCCCAAAATTACAGAGTTGATTGTTCTCTATTTTTCACAGATCTTCATAATTTAATTGTAACAGTCATTGCATTACATTATAATTATTTATTTTTCTATCCCTCACATATTACCAAAAACTTGAGTCATTCTTGAATGCAAGCCATTTACCCTGCCTAATATGAAATGCACTTTGAATGTAAGCATGGTCAGATATCAAAACCACCTATATCAAAACCACCATTTTTCTGTTTTTATATCATTGCTCAGCTCATAAACACAAACATTGTTTCTGCTTCAAATGGTTACAAATAAGCCAAGAGTATATGAGTTGGTGGTAATTTTTTTATTGTTTTACATGTTATAACTTGTTTTCTCCTATAAGACATCCTATATAATAAAAGGGTAATATGCAAATTGATCCTAATGGCAGAATGACCAGGGATGACCAGTCACTATGATGCACACTGACCACCAGGGGGCAGACACTCAATGCAGGAGCTGCCCCCTGGTGGTCAGTGCACTCCCACAGGGGGAGCTCTGCTCAGCCACAAGCCGGGCTGATGACTGGGAGAGCAGTGGCAGTGGTGGAAGCCTCTCCCACCTCCTCGGCAGCACTAAGGATGTCCCACTGTGGCTTAGGCCTGCTTCCCGCCGGCAAGTGGACGTCCCCCGAGGGCTCCGGGGCTGCCAGAGGGATGTCTGACTCGCAGCTTAGGCCCGATTTCCCGGGGAGCGGGCCTAAGCCGGCAGATGGACATCCCCTGAGGTGTCCCGGATTGAGAGAATGCACAGGCTGGGCTGAGGGATGCCCCCTGAGGACACGGATTTTCATGCACCGGGCTTCTAGTATAATTATAATGTATACTACAAGAGCAAAGTTTCAACATATTGAGGAAGAGGATTTCAAACTTCCATGTACAGTATATTAGCCTTTTTTCTTGTGATTAATATATGTATATAATTGTTAAAGCATCATTATTTTGATTTTGAAAGTTAATCTTGGTTTTGATTAGACAGATCCTTTATTCAGATTAATATTATTATAATCAACATAAAAGTATTGATTACAATACTTTTTGTACTCAGATATATTTGTATTTCCCTTGATGTCTTCAAAATGCATCAAAAGATTTTCCAAGCACTGACATATTAAATATGCATCAATGTCCTTAAGTCATGTCTTAAATTGCAGGCTATTTTTCTGTGTCAAGTATTTGCAAGCACAGATTCACCTAGCTGTCTATACCCCTGTTTCATTTCAGTTTATCAGCCTAGTAAAATAAATACATAGGCAATAAGAGTATTCAGAAACTATCTTCTGTAATCTCATAAACATTTCTTTATTAAAACTATAATCCTCATATTTTTTTCCTTCATGATTACAGATGAGACAGTAAAAAAAAAAAAAAAAAAATGACCTTTTCTGGCTGACTGCCCAATGAATTCTGCACTCAGACGCTGAAGGCAGTTTTGATTGTGTTTTGATGTTTTCACCAACCTATTACTGTATTCACTTGATGGCAGCCAAAACATACGTTTGTGATCTCATTTTTCTCTTGCAGTTTTTTCCACTCAATCAGACATGTACACAAATATCCGGAGGACAGAAGAATGCTTTTAACTGAAGCAAATCTCTCAGGAATAGTGTCACGCAAGAATCTCCCTTTGAAAGATTATAGTCTGTTATTTGTGCCAAGCATTTTCCCCTTAGTAAATCCCATTAAAATTAATGCCAAAAAGAGAAGGTGCGTTATGAACAAATGATTCTACTATGTCAAATGTCTCCATATTGCTAAAGACTAAGTAGTAATAGTATTTTTTTTTCTGATAAAAGCCATAAGATTTTTGCCATTCATTTCCTTTCCATTAGTATCCAGGAATATTTTTTGCTGATGTCATGAAAGGGCAAAAATGTGTCTTTTTCAGAAAAACACAATCCAAATCAGAGTTGCCTTTACCTGGTTTTCTTTCATAGTTCACTACTGTAATACAAGTTTACTGCAGGTGCTAAAAAATTAATTTACAGCATAAATTAAGATGCTGTTGCTGAAAAATAATCAAACAAAATTTGTTTGGTTCAGTGGTTAAGCGTTTACATATGAAACACAAGGTCAAGGTTCAATTCACAGTCAGGGCACATGTCTGGGTTGCAGACGCAGTCCCCAGTGTGGCGTGTACAGGAGAATCAATGATGATTCTCTCTCATCATTGATGTTTCTATCTCTCCCTTTCCCTTCCTCTCTGAAATCAATAAAAATATATTTTAGAAAAACAGCAACAATGAGATACCATCTCACATCTATTAGAATTGCTATTATAAAAAAGACAAGAAATAACAATTGTTGGAGATATGTGGAGAAAAGGATTTTAGTGATATTGTAAATTGTGCAGCCACTATGGAACACAGTATAGAGGTTTCTATAAAAAAATAAAAAATAGAACTACCACATGGTCCAGCAATTTTCTTCCGGATATTTATCTATGAATTTGAGAAGATATATGTACCCCTATGTTGAAGAATTATTTACGATAGCCTAGAAATGGACACAACTAAAGTGTCCATTGACAGATTAATAGGTGAAAAATATATATTATTTTAATCTCATATTAAATTCTAAATGAAGCCTTTCAAACCTCACAGACAGAGAATACCTCCTGATTGTTTTTCAGCTATTGCTTCTTTGACAAAATTTCATATTTACTCAACCAAATGCATATATCTGATTTTTAATTTTATCTCTCTTATAGATGGGTCCTGTTAGCATTTTTTTTTTCTATTTACATTTTAGGAAACCTGTTCTCATGCCTATTGTTGTATCAATATAAGAAGGAGATATTCCCTTTGCTTTATAGCTGAACCTACTGCCCTCCTTAGGGCTTTAAATTGTGCATACACTTCCCCCTGCCCCCCCACACACACATAATGGAATACTCATCAACCATAACAAAATGAAATATTGCCATTTGGGATAACATGGATGAACCTTGAGGATATTATGCTAAGTGAAAAAAAATCAGATGGAAAGGGATAAAACCTGTATGTTTTCAATCACGTGGAATATAAAACAAAAGAGTAACAAATGAACTAACAAAACAAAGCAAAAACAAACTCATAGATAATAGTAGAATGGCGGTTACCAGAGGGGTGGGGGAGGAAGGGCAAGTTGAGTAAAGGTGGTCAAAAATATGGTAAGGGAACGAAACTAGACGCTTGGTGGCGAGCACACAACAGAGTATACGGAAATAAAGTTATAATGAACACCTGCAATTTATAGATTGTTATATGTAAACCAATGTTACATCAAGAATAAAATTAAAATGTTCAAATATAATGGAAATTCCATAAACATGTTTAATGTTTAAAATAACATCCAAAGCATGAATTTAATCACACAGTTGCCAAACTTCTTTTTATACTGATTAAGTGAAGATTCTATATAATTTACCACTGTAATGATTTTTCAGCATCAAACAAAACATGCAATGATAGAAAATAGCTGAATTGGGAAAGAAAAATACTTTCTATGAAGTTTGTTGAAACCTGTGTAAAGGCTAATATGATTTATCAAATTCTTTTGCCATCATAAAATTTCCTTTGAATTCTAGTTAAATTATATTCAACAAAAGTCAAAATACACATTGCTAAAAAATAATTATGATTTCTGTATTTCCACTCATTTCTAGCAACAATTCCCTAACAACTTTTCCAAAGGTAAATAAAATTGATTAAACTTTTGACAGGTAAGACGGGTATCAGTTCAATAACTATTAATTCTTATACGGAATTCAGATTGAATACTTTTGTGGTCTACATTGATTTCAACCAAAGTTATTTATGATTCAAAATGAAATGGATGAACTAATAGTGAAACAAGTGATTTACTATTAATATGAAACTGATTAAATGAAAGCATCTATAAATATTCATTTATTTGTTTTATATAATGAACTAGTCCATTTCACACATATATTTGGAGGGGAAAAAATACTAAAAATTTGTATAATGCACATGACACCATGTGCCTCACATATGGTTATGCTATTGAAAAATACATATTAATGTTTTATTTTTATTCCTGATTTCATGAACATTTAAACTCATTAAAAATATTAACATTTTATATGTATTTATCAAAGGTTTATTCATTATTAAAAATAAAGATTTCACCTCTAATTGGTATAATTGTTTGAACTATATTTTTATGAAAGTGTTTTTCTTGTTTCTAAATACATTTTAACAATGCTATTTTAATTGGGTCTTCTTATCCATTCATGATAGGAGTCCACTTTCTTTAATCATCACTAAATGTCTAAAACTTGTTCGATTTAATCACTTCCAGCATTTTCTCCTGTCAATACAATTATGCATGTCTCTCCCCAATGTACTGTGTCTATTTCACTCTGTAAAAATATGAATAATCTTGTTTTAACTAAAATATTAATGGGCATTTAATTAACAGACTATTTCTATTAAGTATTTGTTAGACTGTGCAAAAAACTGTGGGAGTTGAAAAAGGACACGTTCTCATTCTTCCTGTGGGAATGAAATAAACTTTGAGAATTTTACACAAAGAAGAATCCGATCTCCAGTGTGCTAAGCTCCTTTGGAGATCAGGGAAGCAGAAGACACTCCTGCAAGGAGCCATGTTGAGGAGAGAGTTTTAGAGACTGACTTCACAGCATCGGAATTTTAATTGCTCAGTGGGGGAAAAATGAAGAGATACGGCTTGCTCGTCTGAGGGATTGATATAAAATTGTAGAGGCAGAAAACTGTAGAATATTTGCAACATCAGTCAAGTGGCCCAGGTGTGTAGAACATGAGAGATGGAGTTTTATACTTTCCTCCATGCACATCAGCTTTTCCATTTAAACCCTATTAACTAAGATTCAACTATTGTATGCTGTGTTTCCCATGCCTCACTATTAGGCTCACCTTTCATGCGTATCTTAACATATCCATGCCCTCTTAAAGTATGATTAAAACTGGACACGATGTGTCATATGTGCTTAGATAAGCTTTGACTATATAAAAAGGCTGTTCCTTCTCTTGATCTGGATGCCGTAGTCACCTGGTACTAGTACACATTTTAAAACTTTTATTAGCTGTATTACCTGAATTTATTTGAAAAATTCCATGGTGTTGCTTTTTAATTCTTGCCTCCATTCCCCAACTGCTGTTAAACCAAGTCTAAGCACTTACATATTATTTTATACTTAATTTGAAATTTTTGCTATTAAATTTTATTTTGTATAATTTCATCCTCTTTTGCAGTAAACTTGTCAATTTTTTTCTTTTTTCATATTCTTGTGAACGTTATTTTTAAAATGTATGTGGCCAAGCTATTAAATTATATTTAAAGATAATAATCAAAGATCTCAAAAGAGAACATCCACAGAGTTTGTAAACTGGTGTTTCCTGCTGTGTCAAACAAAGCACTAGTACTCTGCTTCATTGAAAATTCGTATTCATTTTCCAATTTTCTCTCAAACATGTAGTCTTATTATCATCCTCCTTCTGCCCCCACACAAAATAATTTAGAGAAGCTACGTATGCCAAAGGTTTTGTTCATGAAGCAGTGAAAACAACAATAAACATACAGAGGGACAAGTAAACAAATATTGTTAATGCTATCATAAAAAGGCTTGAAGAAACAAGGACAAACCTCTGGCTAAACTACTGTGGCATTAAGCATCTTAACATTAATTCACTTTGAGGGGTTGCAAATCACTATCTGCACAAAATGAAAACATCATTTTATTTTTTTATTTATATATATTTTTAAATATATTTTATTGATTTTTCACAGAGAGGAAGGGAGAGAGATAGAGAGAGTTAGAAACATCGATGAGAGAGAAACATCGATCAGCTGCCTCTTGCACATCCCCCACCGGGGATGTGCCCACAACCCAGGTACATGCCCTTGACCGGAATCGAACCCGGGACCTCTCAGTCTGCAGGCTGACGCTCTATCCACTGAGCCAAACCGGTTTCGGCAACATCATTTTAAATGAAAACATAAAGCCCAACTGATTCACTTAAGAGCATATAATAATAGACCAAATCATGACTAGTTGAAATTTGCATGTGGCAGTTGGCCGATACCTCCAGATTATTTTCATCCAAATTGTTTAATGGACACTTCTATTTAATTAAATATTAAGAATTTTAAAATGTTCATGGAATCTAGTCAAGTAAAATCAACTCCTATGGAAAATAATACAATCTATCTATCTATCTATCTATCTATCTATCTATCTATCTATCTATCATCGTCAATCATCTATCAAACCCTAACATGCAAATAGACTGAACAGCAGAACAACTGAACAACCAGTCACTATGACGTGTGTTGACCACTAGGGGGCAGATGTGGAACATGGTGGATGTTGGCAGCAGGCGGCAGAGTGTGGAACATGGCAGGCGTCAACCACAGTGGGATGGTGGAGCAGGTGAGCCGGACCAAGGCAGGGCACCGGACGCTGTCAGAGGGGTGAGCCACCTGCTGCTGGAATCAGAGTCGTCACTTGCAACTGCTGCTTGGCACTGACAGTGGGTGCGAGCAGTGGCTGCTGGTCCCAATTGCCCCTCAGGGCTTCTCCACCTCCCCCTGCTCCTGAGGGGCAATCGGTGCCCGCAGCCACCTCTTGCACCCATTGCTGGAGATGGCCCTGATTGCACCTGCAGCCGGCACCAGAGCTGCCACTCGCACATGCTGCCAATGTCAGGCGCCAGTCCCAATAGCTTGGTGCCATTAGTGGGTGCGAGCTGTGGCTGCTGGCCCTGATTGCCCCTGAGGGCTTCTCCACCTGCCCCTGCTCCTTTGGGGCAATTGGGGCAGCAGCTGCCACTCGCACCCGCTGCTGGCGCCTACCCAATTGCTCCATGCCATCAGCGGGTGTGAGTGGGGACAGTACCGCCAGCACGTGGGAGCAGTGGTGGTGGGAGTAGGTCTGCCACCAGACAGGGGACTCGGGGCTGTGGTGGGAGGGGCTGTACTGAGGTGTGGGGGATGGGCCAAGACCCACCCCTGTGCCCAGCACAGCTTTGTGACCTACAGTTCCTTTCAAGGTGCATGAATTTGTGCACTGGGCCCCTAGTTAATAAATAATAATCCTATATAATATGCAAATGGGCGACACACCCTCACACTGTCATGCCATACTGGCTCAGACACTCAACACTGGGAAGAGGGGTGGGGACCAACCTGGCACAAATGTGCTCTTGAGAGAGGAATGGAGACCAGTCAAGCTGTGGCCTGGGAGAGGGACAAGCCACCCGTCCCGCAGCCCCAGGTGCCAGCAGCTGCACCTGCGCCTGTGTCTGTGGCCTGGGAGAAGGACAATCCACACGCCCCACGGTCCCCACAGTCCTGGTCCCCTGCATCTGTGGCCAGCCCGGGCAAAGCCAGCCTGGGTCTTGGGTGCCGGCGGCCAGCCAGAGGGAGGGAAGCCTGGGTACCTTGGGTCCCTGCAACCAGCTGGAGGAGGGAATCCTGGGTCCCGGGTACAGGGTGAGACAGGCGGTTAAGGGTGATCAGGCCAATAGGGGAGCAGTTAGGGGTGATCAGGCAGGCAGGCAGAGGTTGTTGGGGCGATCAGGTAGGCAAGCGAGCGGTTAGGAGCCCGTGGTCCCAGATTGCGAGAGGCAGTCTGACATCCCCTGAGGGGTCCTTGATTGAAGAGGGTGCAGGCCGGGCTGAGGGACCCTCCCCTGTGCATAATTTCAATGACTGAGCCTCTAGTCAATAATAAACACAGAGTTTCATGTATTTACAACTGTAAGCCTATTTTTGCCCTATTCTGTAAATTATACCACAAGTAAATTCTGTTTATTCTACCGTGACCAGGAAACTGTGTAGTATGCTCATTCTTTCATCAAGTGGCTGTATCATGTGATACCTTACAAGTGACAATTCTAGCTACACCATATGTTTTAACCATCTGGATAAGGGTGGCCCAAATAAGTGACATACTTTTCTTTAATTTCAAGACAGAATCTTAACAGGCTTTATAAAGTAAGTAACATAAATTCAAATCAAATTTACTGACAAATTGGTGAGAAGAATTATGTGATGTTATTTGGTACTTGCCAAATAAAAAAAAAATAGTAACAAAAATAAATTAATTAACAAAGCATAGCTTTCTGTCCTACATTTAATAAATGACATGTTAACCAAAGGACTTTTATGTATGCATATTAGTATAACCAATGGACATAGAACTGGGGTGGTGGGGGCTTGCCCAGAGTGGGAATGGCGGGGGGAGGGGCAGTCAATTGGGGAAAAAGGAGACATAACAAACTTTAGACAATAAAAAATTAAATAAATAAATAAATAAAATAAACAACATGCTAGAATTAGTTTCATAAACTCCAGTTTTGTTTAGTTGATTTTGGTAATTTAACTTTTTTAAAATATTATTTGAGGACTTTCTAGGATTTACTAAAGCCATTAAAACAATTTACAGCTATTAACATGTTAATTTAGTTAGCACAAATTTTCATAATTAACCTATTAATATTTTTACAAGATTTTATCTTCACAGCCTAATTTTTAACTTGACATTCTCATAGTTCCTTGTTATAAATAATAGATTTTTTCATTATATTAAATAATATACAAATGCAAAGTAAAGGAGGGAAAACAGTTTGGTATGTAATAAATAGCATATATCTATGTATCAGTGTCATAATATCAAAACTGGATTTTCCATGAAGTTATTAAAATAAATGTTTTACTTAAAGTCATGGATCTTGTCATATAATAGAAACATTTCCAGTCAAATCAGTTAATTAGTGTCTCGAAGTCAGTTAAAGTGCTGTCATCTTGTGCTTCCTGTATGTCTTTTGATACATAACTAATATGAATTTGATTGAGTGACAGATCCTACCTGTCAAATATCATGGAAACAGTTAAGAAAGGGAAAAAAAAAAAGTTTTACTTCAGAAAAGTGGCTTAGACCTTGACTAGGCCAAATGGGCAAATATCCATTTAAAGCTAGTAAACTAAAATTCAACCCCAAGAGTGGAGAACATATTTTATAAATAGTAATGGGTTAAAATAAAAATGGTTAAAGACATAAAAATAATAAACAAATATGATGAAAAACAAAGAACTGAAAGACTATATACAGTGTATGATGCCTGAATTTAGGATAATTTAATTGAACTGTTACCCTAAGACAGTTAAAACTATGTTGGATGGAGTGAGGGCATGCATCTATTAGACGAGGAGGAGAGAATTAGCACATGCATATCAGTACAATATGTGGAAAGGCAAAGAAAATCTGTATAGTTGTATAGACACCTTAAAAACATCATGTAAAGCAGACCCCCTGACCCCGACCTGCTCCTTGGAGTCATGTTGATTTTACATTTTCTTTCTTCACAGACGTTGCTAATTTTAACACCGGTACATAACTGCTCCCAGCACAGAGCATGGTGGAGCAGATCATTTCTATTGCAATGTGAGGTAGTAGAATTATGATAGTCTGACAGTATTTGTGGCATAAATTAAAATATGTGAAACTCTCCCCATCGCGGGAGGCATATGTTATGTCAAGTATATGTAAAAAATGTAATATCATTATTGTAATGCGTTACCTCTCTATTAGATTCCACATGTCTGTTCAGGGTAAAATAATTATAAATAACCTCACAGAAAGGAATGTTTTGGACCAATTCCTACAGACCTAGTCTTAACCTATTTTTTTTTTTAATCTTAAATTTTTTTTTTCCCTTCAATGGTCATAACTTAAAAAAAAAAAAAAAAAAGTCTGGCTGCTGCTTGAGCAATCATAATTTCAGAGTAATACCCATATTCTGTTGTACTACTACATAGTTAGAAAGGCTGGTAAAATGCAATCCCAGATACTTCATTTGTAGGGTCTAATGTGAAAAAAGAAGTGAGAGTCCTTCTTAGAATAGCAGGGGAAAGTGACACTTAAGGTAATAAATATAAAGCTTGTTGCATTCTTCCATGCTTTGTCTCTCAAATTTTCATTTTAATTTTTATTTGCTATTTAATATCACTTTAAATAAAGAAAATTAAAATTTTAAGCTATTAGTGTGAGTTTTAGCACGATCTTTATATTATGTAATGGGGTTTTAATTCCCCAGAAATTATACAATTTATATTTTACAGCTCACACATGGAATATATATTTTTATATATAAAAATATATTTTATTGAGTTTTTACAAAGAGGATGGGAAAGGGATAGAGAGTTAGAAACACTGATGAGAGAGAAACATCGATCAGCTGCCTCTTGCACACCCCTCACTGGGGATGTGCCCGCAACCAAGGTACATGCCCTTGACTGGAATCAAACTTGGAACCTTTCAGTCCACAGGCCGATGCTCTATCCACTGAGCCAAACCGGTTACGGCTGGAATATATTTTGTAAGAATAGGGAAAACACTGCAGAAATCTAACTCAACTGCTGTTATTTCACTTATTGATAAGTGCACATTCTACCAACACTACCTTTGGCTCACTGTTAGGACTGAAAGAAAAAGAAACTATGGCTTGCCCCAGACATCCCTTTTCTCCTGTGTAATTATTTTCATTATAAACTAGAGGCCTGGTGTACAAGTTCACGTGCTGGTATGATTCCTAGGCCTGGCCTGTGATCAGGGCCATCATCCCCGCTGCCTGCAGCCGGCCCTGCCCCTGCCACCACATGCCCCCCTTTCCCTGTTTGCCATCATGTGATCAGAGCCTGCTGGCTGGGGAGAGGAACCAAGAGGTTGGTAGTTCTGCCCGCTTGCCAGCCCCGTCCCAGCCACAGGTTGCTCTTCGTGTGTGGGACAACCAGCGGGGCAGGGGCTTTGGCCTGGCACCACCTGTGTCCCCTGCCACCCACCCCCAGTTCCTTGTTCACCATCGGGTGATCAGAGCCTGCCGGCCAGTCAGAGGAGGGACCAAGAGGTAGTCAGTGTGCCTCATAGTGACTGGTGGAGCCATGTTCTGGTCATTCTGCCATTAGGGTCAATTTGCACATTACCCTTTTAAATTTTTTTTTTTTTTTTTTTAAATATATTTTATTGATTTTTTACAGAGAGGAAGGGAGAGAGATAGAGAGTTAGAAACATCGATGAGAGAGAAACATCGATCAGCTGCCTCCTGCACATCTCCCACTGGGGATATGCCCGCAACCCAGGTACATGCCCTTGACCGGAATCGAACCCGGGACCCCTCAGTCCGCAGGCCGACGCTCCATCCACTGAGCCAAACCGGTTTCGGCAACATTACCCTTTTATTACATAGGATGTTTAGCTAATACAGGGGGTAAAATGAATAAGAAAGGACATAAGAGAACCCTTTGATTGAGTTTTTATTTTTTATTATTACTTTTTTAAAAAATATTTTTATTTATTTCAGAGAGGAAGGGAGAGGGAGAGAGAGATAGCAACACCAATGATGAGAGAGATCATTGATTGGCTGCCTCCTGCACGCCCCTACTGGGGATCAAGCCTGCAACCTAGGCACGTGCCTTTGACCAGAGTCAAACCCGAGACCTTTCAGTCTGCAGGCTGACACTCTATCCACTGAGCCAAACTGACTAGGGCTTGATCGAGTTTTTTTTTAGAAAACCATGGCTTTCTTTAAGTCTTCAGAGCAAGTTCTGGTCCAAGTGGAAAGTGTTGCTCTCAGGGCTGTTATTGCTTTCCTTACTTGGAAATAGATGAGGCACAATTACCTTGACTTGTTTTGAGTGTCACAGAACTCCCATGCATCTTGGAATTTTGTGCTCATAGGACATCATGAACTATACATGTGAAAGGGATGTGATGGAACAGTGGATATGTAAATTGCATGAATCTCCTCTACTCTCATGTATGATTAATTGTTTCATCAATCTTCATTTAGAAAATACAAGTTCAAAGGCAAAAGTACTAAGAACTTCAATATGATGACATCAGAGTATTAAAGCAAGTGTGGGCTTCTGAGTGCAAAGCCTTATGTGACCACATAGGTCCCATACCAATGAAGCTGGCTCTAGTCAAATGACAAACCTTTTCCTGATGTCCCAATAGGCATATATTTCCCAACTTTAGTGTCTTTAGCATAATGCATTAATGATTATGGACTAAATTTTAAAAACAGTAAAACTCAGTGCATCTAGACTCTTTAAAAGTTTGGTCACTACTCACCATAATTATTTTGTGAGAATTTTATATATACTCCATTTAAAAGATCTACATAATATGTTATTTTGATTTATTTTGTAGATTGAAATATTCTGTGTCATGTTACATACATGCATATACACAAACAAAAAGCAAGTTTATTTAAAGTGCATACTAACACAACTTTTTAAATTGCTTAATATTTAAAAAAAAATTAAAGACAACAGGATTTAGCTGAAAGGAGTCTTTGCTTAAGTAAAGAAATAAATGTAAGGGTCTATTAATTCATTTGAATAGAATAAGCATAACAAATGATGTCAACAACCAAACTCACTAGTTATTCTGTCTGTCAAGCACAAGATCTAGAGAGCTTTAAATCTTTAAAGTTAGTTAAAGAAGAATGCTAGCTGTTCCTCAATGATCAATTTAATGATGAATGTGCAGATTTCTATTTGCAACCACATCCCAAATGCTGATGTGTGTCAACAAGCAAGTAAAACAGATGTTACCCAAGTTGCCTATGGAGCCAAGAACAGATGGGCTGGATGTGTTGTGTGTCAACAAAAATGCACCTACACTGTGGTCTGAAGAAGTGGATTCCCATTAACAGAACTTACTAGTACTTTATAGTAGCACAAAAATGATTCTCAAAAGAAGAAGATAACAAAGAAAGTTTGGTGATGACAAAGCTGTTTTAGCTGTGGTTAAAAAAAAAAAAAGAGAGAGAACCATGTATTGTAAAAAATTTATAGTAAGAGAAAGCGAAAAGCATACACAGGGACTTTATATAAAATCAATATTAAGTATTTATAAAATATTGTATATGATGATCTATTGTTTATTATAAAACACATATTCCTGATAAATGTTTTAGTACAAAAAATGGAACCATAATTACCAAAATTCCTGACTATACTATTTCTGTCTCAATCTATGTAATGCATCCTAAGCTAAATTATACTTTTAAATATAACTTGACTTTTTGTATCTTTTTGGAAATCTAAAATGAATGAAAATTATACATACTCACAGATACACATATTTCTTTCTCAGAAACAAACTAGCAGAATACAATTAAAAGACACACTCTTATTTATTTTCAGTATTTTCATACATTAAAATAAAATAGGAATCAAAGAAAACTGTTCATCTATCAATTGCCCTGATCAGACATTTTCATATCACCTCTGGTTTCATGTGCCCATAGTGCTTTAGTCTGCAAAAATCTCGTCTAGGCTCTTTGGAGCCCTCTGGTCCTCAACAGGCCATCTCCTAGCACTGAGGCTTCTTCTGTATCTGAAACTACAGTATTAAAAAATGTCTTCCAGTTAAATAATCTGTACATTCCCTACCTCAATTCTACAAAGAAAAAATCCATCATTTTTCATACACACCCCAAAGTCCTATCTGAGGCATCAAGCCTCCAAGGCCATCATCACCTACCCTTATTTCTACAATGCCCTAAAAATGCTCTGAAATGACATACCTTTTCCTGTCCTCATGCCTCCAAATACAGTCTTCCCTGGAGATCAAATCTGTCACCAACAAACTCCGAGTGTCCCCGTCTGCCTTCTCAGTATGACAGTCACTTGCACAGGTAGAAACCTGAGGGTCTGCTTCTAATACGCACAGTTAAGCTCCTGCTGGAAGACAACCACTCCCCTCGCAGATAACTAAAACATGTAGAAATATACTAGAAAATCACTCTCCTGAATGTACTAAAGACATGCTAAAGCAAGAAACAAAATTCTGGAAGAGAATGGAAACTGGGGGGAAAGGGACAGAACAGACTGGATTATGCACTCTTATACCTGGGGACAGATAGGGTGAAGCCAGGTGCACTAGTACATCTAAAACCGATAAAAAGAAACAGTCTTGTGGCCAGATGAATCAGAAGACCAATGTGGATATAACCTGTCCCCAGAATGTGAGGAGCGCCTCTTAGTAAGGAGAATTGCAAGGGTGAGGACCCCCACGTTGGAAACATTCAAAGGGCAGACTGAGGTTTGATAAACTATACTGAGGAAATGATGAGTGAAAAAAATGAAGTGTATTCAGCTATAAGCAATGGTTGAGATGGAGAAAGTGTTTCTAAATGCAATTAGTCCAACTCTTTCTGAAATATGGTGTCAGTGTTTAGGCAATTTAGAATGTGCACATGCTTAGTTTCTGTTTTTCATACATGTACATAATGCTTCTCATTAATAGGTTTTTAATGACATTTTTTTGGGGGGTTGATGTTTCCATAGTATATTTGCAAGTGATTTTTATCATTTTAGTCCATAAATCATAAACCTATGTTCCTATATAGCTCAATGCATTTTAAAATCATAAAAAATACAAAATTTCCACAAGATGCATACTTCTTCTTGGGCACTTAAGACATACACCTAAGGAAAAGATTAATTAATAATTAAATATACAAACAAAATGAAGAAACAGAGACTTGAAAGATATTTTAATGTATTATTCACAGTTGTAAAAATAAATGAAATAAAAAAAAACACCCCAAAGTTGGGGGGAATATGAAAGAAACACATAAATGTACAAAGATTGGTAAAGTTAATTTTATATTAATGATCAGTACCATCCTCCAAAACATCTTAAAGAATGTGTAAGACATGCTAACAATATAAAGTCATTCAATAATTATGTAGATCTGGAATTATGTAAAAATGAAGATATAGGCTACACATATAAGCTAGACACATACACACATTATCCATATACACACCAACAAATTTGCACATTTCTGAAACTATATTAAGGTGTTAAAAACCTAAAAGGAGTGTTAACTCTTGCTTCTGATTAGTTGGTCCATATTGTAGGTTTTATAAACTTAATGTACTAATTTTCTTAGGATAAAGTTTAGTAATCCATCCAAGCATTGGTTTTATTCTAAATTTACTGAGAGGTCTCCTACTTACTGTTGCATCAAAGAACTTTAAGTCTGGTGTGATAAAACTTGAAAGTGATCATCTATTACAGGAAGTCTACTTAAAAGTCTTATTTCATCTGATACATCATATACAAGGTCTTGCCTGATAAAGAAAGGATTAACAAAAAGAAGGAGGAGGAGGAGGAGGAGGAGGAGGAGGAGGAGGAGGAGGAGGAGGAGGAGGAGGAGGAGGAGGAGGAGGAGGAGGAGGAACCCAGCCAGGGAGGCTTAGTGACTGAACCTCAACCTATGAACCAGGAGGTCAGGGTTCGATTCCCCATCAGGGCACATGCCCAGGTTGCGGGCTCCATCCTCAGTGTGGGGTGTGCAGGAAGCAGCTGATCAATAATTCTCTCTCATCATTGATGTTTCTATCTCTTTCTCCCTCTCCCTTCCTCTCTGAAATCAATAAAAATATTTTTAAAAATAGAAGAAAACATAAAATGAAGGAACAGAGATAGAATAGAACAAAAGAAGGAGAGAAAGAGGGTAGGAAAAGAGGGAATGAAGCAGACTTGGTATTTCCTCATTGGTACTCAGTTAATACTAGTCTACTTCTGAAAATAATAGCCAATATCTTTAAAAATAATTATTTTGCCTTTCTGTATATTTTAAATGAGAATTTATAGTCATTACAGATTTAAGCAGGGAACATTGCGTCTGTTTACTTGTTTTCACAATTATTCTGAACAATTGCTTTTGTCAGCCATATCTGAGCTGAAGAAAAATTATACAGTCTCTCTAACCTCTGAAAAACAGCATTAAATTTGGTTTCCTAAGATTTGCAATGAGCTGAACAAGTTAAACTGAAGCTGAATACAATTTAAATGACAGTTGAAAGTGTGAGCTACAAGCAGCATGTTGCCTAAATAAATCAGTAACCTTATAATCAGGCACTACTTGCACTTTTCAAAGGCCAAATATCATTACTTCACAATTGGTATGATTTTCCTCTCCAGTAAAATTTACAATTTTTTCAAGTGCACATTTGTAAGAGCACTTAGAAAGACAGTGTTCAAAGCTGTTTTCACCATATAATCTTCTTGATTAAGGGTTACCTTTAGCTCTTTCAAACTCTGCATCTTGATTTAGTCATTAGGAAGGTGTTGGAAGCTTTAAAATGCAATTTGTCAGGATAACATACTAATAATTCTTTTAAATTTTATCTTTATTATTGAAAATAGTACAGATGTACCTTATTCTCCCCCTTTGCCCCCTCCAACCTACCCCTCCCCAGATCTTCCTCACACTATTATCTGTCCATGGGCTATGCATATATGCATATAAATTCATTGGTTAATCTCTTCCCAGCCTTCCCCCACCCTTCCATCTGAAATACATGTCTATTGCATGCTTCAGTGTCTCCGGATCTTTTTCTCCCATCATTTTATTTAATTCATTAGTTTCCCCATATAAGTGAGATCACGTGATAATTCTTTTTCTCTGACTGGTTTATTTTGCTTAACATCATACTCTCCAGGTCCCTTCATGCTGCCTCAAATGTTAAGAGTTCCCTCTTTTACAACTGCATAGTATACCATTGTGTAACTGTACCACAGCTTTTTTATCCCATTTATCTATTGATGGGCACTTGGGCTGTTTCCAGATCTTAGCTATTGTAAATAGTGCTGCTATGAACAAAGGGATGCATATATTCTGTCAGATTGGTGTTTCAGACTTCTTACAATGTATTTCTAGAAGTGGGATCACTGGGTCAAATGGCAGTTCCATTTTTAATTTTCTGAGGAGACTGCACACTGTTTTCCATAGTGGTTGTACCAGTCCGCATTCCCACCAGCAGTGCACGAGGGTCCCTTTTTCTCCACATCCTCGCCAGCACTTGTTTTTTGTCGATTTATTAATGGTAGCCATTCTGGAAGGTGTGAGGTGGTACCTCATTGTCATTTTAATTTGCATCTCCCAATAATTAGTGATGTTGAGCATTTTTTTCATATGTCTCTTGGCCATCTGTATGTTCACTTTGAAGAAGTGTCTATTCAGGTCCTTTACCCATTTTTTAATTGAATGATTTGTCTTCTTTTGTTGTTGTATGAGTACTTGACATATTTTTGAAATTAACCCCTAAATAGATTTATCATTGGCAAATATGTTCTCCCATACAATGGGTTCATTTTCATTTTGATGTTGATTCCTTTTACTGTGCAGAAGCTTTTTACTTTGATGTAGGCATATTTGTTTATTTTTTCATTTGTTTCTCTTATCCTAGGCATTTTATCAGTGAAAATTCTATGTGAGATGTCTGCTTTTTTATCTCAATTCAGGCATTATGAGTTATCATGCATAGTCCTCCAAACCTACTGATTTTAACCAATCTGTCTCCAGCTGTAAAACAAAACTAGATTAATAGGGAAGAAAACTTGAGAACTTCTGATATGCTCTGTTAGCTATTTACTGAGGATTTCATGGAGAAACTTTGTAATTCCCACAAAGTTTCTCCATGAAACATGTCATTATCCATTGTATCCCCATTGTTGCATGGTTTCATTAATAGTGATTGGGATTTTTAAACCTATATCTGCCCAGTTTTCAAGTCCAATTACTTTATATCATACCAAGTTATTTCCAGGAAGGAATGTCACTAATTTCTTTCTTTTCTTTTTATTTTGGTTTAAATTCTGTTTTTATATATTGAAAATACTATATTTTAGTAAATAAATCATATCTATTTTAAACCACTAAATAAAACACACAGTATATATTAGAGAAAATATTAAAGGATAAATTTCAACCGATTCCATAACATAGAAATTATTATAATTACAAGAGCAAAACTTTTAAATCAGAAAATGAAGCAAGCCATTTAGATTTTAATTACACTTTAAGAATTCCAAAGAGTTAATTACCTTTTTGCTCTCTTATTTAATATGGCATGTTGCAATTAAAATTCTTACCACTTGTAAATTATAGGTAGGTAGAGGATTTAAAATGTTGTTGACAAATTCAGAATTCCAGGTTGTTAGAACTCTAAGTATTAAATAAATCTAAGTAGAATTACAAAATAATTGTTTTTAAAACTGATTGATACTTAAGGGTCTGGCATTTACTATTTTCAAGTAAAGTATTTTGCTTGTTAAATTAGATACTATACCTTAACTGTGGTTGACATAAATGAGTATGACCAGAAATATAATTTACTAAAGTTAATTATTGTTTGCAAATAATCATTTATTTTAAAAACATTATACTAGTAAAATAAGATTTATTTCTAAATTTATTTCTCAGCTATACTTGAATTTCCCATTAAAGATTAATTTATTTATTCATTCTTTTATTCATTCAACAAATTCAGGCCTGACATTGAGCCAGAAACTGTTGTATGAACTAGAGATTCAATATGAAAGCCATCTGCTCTCAAGGAGGGTATGGTCAGTGGGAAACAATGCAATTAATGAGGTAAAAATATTAAGCACCACAACATGTGATAATTTCTGTCAAGAAAAAAGACAAATGCTTATGTGTGTACCACAGAAGAAATTTAAGTTTTTAACTTTTATGTTAACTCACAATTATTTTGAACTTTCTTTTATATTTTGTTTGGTAGTGTTTTTGTCATCTTCTTCCAGATGCCCTTGAGATTGCCAGAAAACCGACTGGCTTTGAGGTTAAGAATTATGTATCATAGAATTATACACTTGAAACCTATAGAATCTTATTAACCAATGTCATTCCAAAAAAAAAATTCTTAAAAAAAGGAGTTAAACATAAAACCAGAGATAATCTAGATTTATATCTGACCAATAAGGAGATACCTAAATGTTTTTGTTGGCAGTGTATTGTTCAATGCATCTTGCATAAATATTTACATATTTGGGGTCAATTAAGGAAAAGATTCCTTTGTATGTTAAGATTCAACAATTCATTGAATATGTATAGCAACAATAATGGTTACCATTCATTGAGTACGTGACATGGGTCTCCAAGCACTCTGCTGGGATCTTAATTGGATACACACACGCACGCGCACACACACAAATATATATGGTCACATGAACACACTCATATGACCAAATATCTATCATGGCAATGCTAAAAGTTAAACATTATTATACCTACTTCATGATGATATTTAATCTTTGGAAGGTTAAGTAATCTGCCTAAGGTAGCATAACCCTAAACCTGTTGAGCTAGAATTTGAACTCAAGTTCTGAGAAGAAAAGTCCACTTTTCCCCCCATTACATTATGCCAGTGTTCTTTTTAAAAGAATAAATGTAATTTTTGTCATAACCAATATCATTTAAATTTACATTTGGTCTCTCAATTTATATTTCTCTCTCTGACCTATTATTTTGGCTCTAAAGTCATGTATATGACTACTCTACACTCAAAATTTCTACCTGGAAAGCTAATAGGAATCCCAGATGTAACATGTCCAAATCCAATTTCAGTCTAAGTTTGCCTTCACCCCACATATACCGTTACTTCAGGATTTTTTTTTTTTGTATAGAAGTGCTTTCATTTTAATTTTAAATATGTTTTTATTGATTTCAGGGAGAGGGAAAGAAAAATCTATCAGCTGTCTCCTGCATGCCCCCTACTGGGGATGGAGCCCGCAATGTGAGCATATGTCCAACTAGAATGGAACCAGCAACCTCCCAGTGCATGCGACTAACCTCAATCAACTGAACCACACCAGCTGGGCACACCGGTCTTCCCTGTATCAATGTGAACAGAAGTTTTCTAGCTGCTCACATCAAAATCTATGAAATAATCCTTGAATTCTCTTCACACACCTCATGTTAATTCTAAATCAACCTCTTTCAGATCCTTCTTAAAAATATGTCTTGAATGTGACAACTTCCCGTTATCTCTATCCTTGATCTAAACTCAACCACTATCATCTCGATCCAAGCCACTGCAAAACCCTTGATTTATTTCCCTGTTGTGTTATCCTAAGTTAGGTCTCTATTTAGTAGCTAGAGAATTCATACCTCTGGCCACCATGTCACCTCACCTCATCTGCTGTTGCTCTCCCTCCCACTCACTCTCCTCCATCCTCACCACACAGGGCCCTCTGTCGTCTTCCTAGAGTCTCATCTTCCTGATACATATAAGGTTGCTACCTTACTTATTTCCAATCTCTGTTGACACATTACCATATAGTGATATTTCACTTACAAAATAACGCTACTCTATAAAAATATATTTTTAAAAAATGTTTAGTATTTAAATCAATTATTTACTTATTTTTCATTTAATTTATTGGAGTGACATTGGTTAATAATAAAATTATACAGGTTTCAGGTATACAATTGTACAATATACCATAGACAACAATATGGTGATTGCATGAAGGAAGGGGAAGTAGAAAATGGTAAATGGGGGATAAGTGGTGATGGAAGGAGACTCGACCAGAGGTGGTAAACACACAATACAATATACAGATGATGTCTTATAAAAATATGTTTTAAATGCATGAATTATTTGAAAATAATTATAATTATTCTATGACTTCAACTACTCTGGGAGTTCAGGCCAAATTTTATTTCACTTTAGTGATGCCTCCTATAACAGACTCTGCCTTGACCGCGAGTGTAAGAATAAATGTCTGGTAGTCAGACCCCATGATACTGAAAGAGGAACTAAAATGATTCCACAGTTTTCAAACTTTATCGGGATTATCCTTGAATTATCATGTCAGTTGAGGATAATTTCTGCAGCTAGAGCTGGACTATTTTCATAACCTACTTTATTTAATTTTTGACATCTAATAGAAAAACTTTTCCCTGAGTGAAAGGTCATCACTGTTCTCATACCTGACCTTCAGAGAGTATAAGAAACACATGTTATTCTCATAGGCCACAAACATATTTTTAGTTGACCTTTTAGCAGCTACATACTCATTTATTATCCAAGAAGTGTTTTCAAATGCATAACAAGTGAGAAGTTTGCTGAAGTTAAGATCTTACTATAATCTGTTCAGTATATTATTATCACCTTTTTTACATAACAATTTTATATTGTCTTA
The DNA here is from genome assembly GCF_964212035.1 of Myotis nattereri. Lineage (NCBI taxonomy): Eukaryota > Metazoa > Chordata > Mammalia > Chiroptera > Vespertilionidae > Myotis > Myotis nattereri. Next base: position 83,981,504 of record NC_138077.1, read on the forward strand.
AAATACTGTAATAGTTTAAATCATCCTTAAATTAACATTTCAATATTTGTTTCACATTTGGCATCATTTTTTTGTTGTTAATCCTTACCTGAGGATATTTTTCCATTAAGTTTTGAGATTTTCAAATACTATTTGTTATCTTTTTACTAAATTTAAAGCTATGTGTTACAATAGATTAAGCCAAATCATTTAATTACAATATTTAATTTTTAGAAAAATATTTTTTTAAAAAAAGGAAATTACCTTGTGTCATTGTCTTTCAAAGCATGTCTTCAGATCACTTGATTAATATTTCGAAGGTCTGTTTTCCAGATGAGAAGCATGATGGGCTCACACAGATCTGTTGACTTAGGATGACATCTGGGCACAGATTGGGAATCTGCATTTTATCACCATCTTCAGAACACTCCTAAGCTTCCTAAAATGTTAGTACTATTGTCTTGAGCAACAAATGTTTTATTTAACATTAAAATAAGAAATAAAATACATAAGACTATATAATAATTTATTTAATTTAACTATATATTCTAAAATAAAGATTAAACATTTTCATATATGCTGAGGCTGATACTATAAAAATTAAATATGTATTTTAGTGAATGTATAAAGCAAAATGTGGCTTTTGCTCAATAAATCCCATTTTGACACAAAGCATATCAGAAATTTTTTCACGTGTTCTTAATCTATAAATTGATAAATACATGCACATAGAGCACTTAGTATGTGTCAGATATTGTGGAGAAAAGTGAACTAAAATTGGTTACAAATCATCAAGGAAATATTTTCTCATTATAGGAATAATCATACAAAGTGTGCCATATTTTATATTGGCATAGTACTTATGAAAACAGTTTATGTTGTCTGTTTACAAGGTAGATAGTAAGGGAAATAAGATAAATGAACCTAAAGAAACCAGGTAGCAAAAAATGTATAAGTCCATATCGGATAAGTTATAGGGGAAATTAACTTCTTTTATAATGCCCTTATTGAATGGTCATAGCTGTTAAAGTGATTAATAACTTACATAAATATAAGTGGTGGGATAAAATATGTAACATAGAGGATGTGGCAAAAAACATATTATTTATTTCAGAGTATGTATGAGAATAAAATATATGAGTGTTAAAACACAGATCTCAGAAATAAATGCATTTTTATTTCACAAAATGTTCTGCATACCTATCAAAATATGATATTTTCCAATTTTTACTATTGCTAGAGGCCTGGTGCACGAAATTTATGCATGTGTAGGGTCCCTAGGCCTGGCTGGTGATCAGGGCCAATCAGGTTCCTCACCTCCCAGCCTCCTCCTTCCCTTGCTCCCTCAGCTCCCATGTTCCACACTGCCCCCTGGTGTTCAGCACATGTCATAGAAAGTGATCAAACTCCCAGCCTCACGGTCGAACTCTTGAGGGGACACTTTGCATATTAGTCATATATATATATATATATATATATATATATATATATATATATATATAAATTTATAGAGGATATATATATATCAATAGGACAACAATTTGAGCTATCAATGGGATTTCAGCTAAAACTTTTTATTTCTAGGGGCTATAATAGAAACAAATTTTATTTTATGATGACAGTGTGAGATAATTTGAAAAAGAAGAAAAGAAGTAGAAAGAGGCAAGAACCAGAAAACAGAAGGAAGAAGATAACTACCAGCTATAGAATGCCAGAGTTCCATTCTAGATCCAATGTTGATCAGTTTCATGATCTCAGAAACATAATTTACCTTCAACTGGATCTCAATTTCTTGGTATGTAAAATGATGGCTTAGGCACAGGACAACTACAGGGCTTAATTTAAGACATAAAGTAATTTTAAATAGGCTAAATTTATACAAATATATAGATTATATAAAGTTTGCTTAGTCATATATCTTGTTTATGTTTTAATATTTAATTTTGCTTTTTCAATAAAACATTGTCAGCAAATTTTCCATATATAATTCACTGCTTAAAAAAAAGTATGTCCTTCCTCAGTGGTTATAGCATCGGCCTGTGCACCAAAGGGCCACAGGTTCAATTTCCAGTCAAGGTTACATACCTCAGTTGCAGGTTCATCCCGGGCCCTGGTCAGGGCACATGCAGTAGGAAACCAATCAATGTGCCTCTCTTACAATAATGTTTCTCTCCTCTCTCTCCCCCCCTCCCATTTCACTCTCTCTAAAAGTCAATGAAAAAAATACCTTCACTCCTTTTCTCCTTGGGTGAGGATTAATATATATATATATATATATATATATATATATATATATATATATATATATTATACTTTTTAAGCCTATGTGGAATTTATACAATTTTTTGAAATCTGTGTCATATCCCAGTGTTCATTTTGTTTCTAATATCAATATTCAAAAGATTATGCTCAGCTTACAATCCATAAGTTGCTTAAAATCACATGATATTTTAATTTGCATTGTAATAGTACCATGGCATATTTATATATGAATACTAGAGGCACAGTGCATGAAATTTGTGCATGGGGGAGGGGGTATCCTCAGCCCAGCCTGCACCCTCTCCAATCGGGGACGCCTCAGGGGATGTCCAACTGCTGGTTTAGGCCCGATCCTGGGGATTGGACCTAAACCGGCAGTCGGACATACCTCTCACAATCCATGACTGCTGGCTCCTAACTGCTCACCTGCTTGCCTGTCTGATCACCCCAACTGGCCCCCCCCACCATCCTGATCACCCCTAACTGCCTCTGCCTGCCAACCTGATTGCCCCTAACTGACCGCCCTAGCCATCCTGGTAGCCTCCAACTGCCTCCCCTGACAACCTGATCACCCCCAACTGCCCCCCCACCAACATGGTCGCCCCTTACTGCCCCCCTGGCTGGCCTGGTTGCCCCAACAGCCCCCCTCTACTGGCCTTGTTGCCCCCAACTGCCCCCCTGTTGGCCTGGTTGTTCCATGCCGCCTGCTGCTCAGTCATTTAGTCATCCCTCACTAACCCCCCTCCCGGCCTTATCACCCCACTCAGCCTGTTTGGTCATCCATTTGGTTGTTTCAGATGCGACAGCCCCTGGCTCTTTATATATATAGATATAGATATAGATAGTTATAGATATAGATATATAGATATAGATGAAATAGATAGATAGATAGATAGATAGATAGATGCATAGATAGATAGATAGATAATAGATAGATAGATAGATAGATAGATATATAGATAGATGATAGATAGATAGATAGATAGATAGATGATAGATAGATAGATAGATAGATAGATAGATAGATAGCTTTTTGTTCTTCCTGGATTTTTTAATTAATCTTCATTCTATTATAATTATAGTTATTATGTCCTTAATTTTTGTTTCCTCTACTCTTAATTGTGCTATCTCTTAAATCTGATTAACTTGAGTAATAGAGCACTTCTCATCATAGTCCATTATAATTCTGTTCCAAACTGAGGTGGTTGCCATCTAGAACTAATGCAATTGGCATTCATTATCTAAGAAGTCTCTACTGCTTTCCTAGAGTATGTGCACTAAAACCCATGCATTTTTTTTTTCTATTTCCTTCTCAGTCACCATCCTCTGTGTATTATGTCCTCAAATAACTTAACAAAGGCCAATTGACTATGTAGGTCATTCACTGCTATCTTAGAGGAAGAAGTTCCATTCTTCCTTATACTTGAAATCTTCTTCATTCTTGGTTTATCCTTCTAGGCTGGTGCATATACATCAATGAACCTAATTAAATATATTGGAGATAAATGTAGTATCTCCCTTTTTGACAGCTGCATCAGTTATTCATTGCTAGATAATACAACACTAAAAACATGTTGGCATATACAAATGATAATTTTATTTTTCAGGTTTCTTTGAGCCAGGAATTTGTGTAGTGTTAAGAAGAGACAAATGAAACAACTCTGTTCCATATAGTGTTTAATTGGCCTGGGAGATTTCAAAGTGTTAACTCATATAACAGGCATCCTATCTAATAAAAGAGAAACCTGGTAATTAGCATACATCCACTACCCTTCCCATTGGCTAATCAGGGAGATATGCAAATTAACTGTCAGCCAAGATGGCGGCCGGCAGCCAGGCAGCTGGAAGCTAACATGAGGCTTGCTTGCTTCAGTGACGGAGGACTCCAATGTTCCCCGCCGGCCGCTGCAGGCCTCTGAGCCTGCAGTTTTAAACATTGTAACAAATATAGACGATAAACAAAACCCCAGAAACCAGGTTTCAGTGGCTGGGATCTCAGAGCTGGAGTTGATACAGAGTTGCAAGAACCGAAACAAACCAGATACCTGCTTTCAGGAGCAGAGGCCTAAGAGCTGGAGCCTCAGAGCTAAAGCTGGCCCAGAATAAAAAAGAAAAAAAAAAGAAAAAAAGGAGCAGTTGTGAGCTTCAGTCCCAGCCTGAAAACAGCCGTCAGCCCCTCACCCAGACTGGCCAGGCACCCCAGTGGGGACCCCACTCTAAAGGGTGTGTGACCAGCTGCAAACAGCCATCATCCCCTCATCCAGGCTGGCCAGGAACCCCAGTGGGGACCCCCACCCTGATCCAGGACACCCTTCAGGGCAAACCAGCCAGCCCCCACCCGTGCACCAGACCTCTATTCTACATAGTAAAAGGGTAATATGCCTCCCAGCACTGGGATCAGCGGAGCTGAGAGTCCTCCCGGCACCGGGATCAGTGTGACTGGGGGCAGCACCCAAACCCCCTGATCGGCCCTGCTCTGTGGGTGATAGAGGGCGGTGCCCCAACACCCCCCCCACCACGGGACCTGCCCTGAGTGTGACAGTGGTGGCACCCCAACCCCCTGATCCACCCTGCTCTGTGTGTGACAGGGGGCAGTGTGCCAACTCCCCTATTGGCCCTACTCTGTGCGTGACTGGGGGGAGCTCCTCAACCGCCTGATTGGCCCTGCTCTGTGGGTGATAGAGGGCGGCACCCCAACCCCCTGATGAGCCCTGCTCTGTGCGTGACAGGGGGTGGCGCCACAACCTCCCCATCGACTCTGCCTTGAGTGTGACAGGGGGCGGTGCCCCAACCCCCCAATCGGCCCTACCCTGAGCATGACTGAGGGTGGCATCGCAACCTCCCAATCCGCCCTGCTCTGTACATGACAGGGGTTGGCGCCCCAACTCCCCAATTGGCCCTGCTCTGAGCCCAACCAGGGGCTGCACCTAGGGATTGGGCCTGCCCTCTGCCACCCGGGAGCAGGCCTAAGCCAGCAGGTCGTTATCTCCCAAGGGGTCCCAGAGTGCGAGAGGGCACAGGCTGGGCTGAGGGACCCCCCTCACCCCCGAGTGCACAAACTTTTGTGCACCGGGCCTCTAGTGTATATATATATATATATATATATATATATATATATATATATATCCAAAGATATTTTCCATTGATTTTTTAGAGAGAGTGGAAGGGAGGGAGAGAGAGAGAGAAACATATGAGAAAGACACATCAATTGGTTGCCTCCCGCATTGTGCCCCAACCAGGGCCAGGAATAGAGCCTGAAAGCTAGGTATGTGCCCTTCACCAGGATTGAACCCTGGACCCTTTAGCCCATTGGCTGATGCTCTAACCATTGAGAAAAACTTGTTAGGGCAATAAATATTCTTTTATGACATATTTTTGAATGGTTACATACAATTTCCTCAAACAGAAAATGTCTTACAATTCTTAGCCAGTGACCTATTTTTTTTTCTTTATTGATTAAGGTATTACATATGTGTCCTTATCCTCCCATTGCCCCCTTATCTCCCCACTCATGCCCTTACCCCCCTGGTGTCTGTGTCCATTGTTTTGGCTTATATAATCATTGTTTATGCAGAGGCTATCTTCCAGTATAGAAAATTTTATGATTATGCCTCCACAATAAGCCATCACCATTTACAGCTTTACTAGATCACTGCCTGTTTTGCTTGTGACTATATTTTAGGTAGATGTGCTGTTTTCCAAATCTCTAGTGCAGGACAATGTTAGATGCTGTTTGTGACTGGAGTGCCCTTTTTGAAGCGATCAGCAATCCACAGCTTGTGGCTCCCACTACTGTAGGTGGGTGCCTTTGCATAAGACCCATAATTGCACTGATGTCTGCTTTTCTAGCTCCCAGGCCAGAATAAGATCAGGCAAGGACTCAAAGCCCCCAGAAACCTGCATTTGCCTGCTGTCTGATTGTTATTCAGGCTTAATAGTCCTAAGGAAACTGACCACAAGGTGGGGTGAAAGGTTTTCCAAAAGGTTGGAGTAATTGCTTTCCCCCCCAAGGCAAAAGGTTTTTGAATGGTAAAGGTGAGTCTCTATGCAGTCTCCACATTCTGTCATGGATATCAGGGTCTCTCCTGCTAGTTTTCAGTTGAGTATTCAGGATGGTTTGTCTGTATCTTAGATTGAAGTCATATCAAGCATCTCCTCAGATCAAAATGGAATGAAATTAGAAATCAACTACAGTAAAAACACTAAAACCATTCACATCATAAACAAAAGTGATGAAGTAACAGACACCAGTGAAATATAAAGAATTGTAAGCAAATACTATGCCAACAAGTTGGAAAATGTGGATGAAATAGACAACTTCCTATAAAAATACCATCTTCCAAAACTGAATCAGGAAGAATAAAAAAGTTGAATAGGCTTATAACAACTAATGAAATTGAAATAGTAATTAAAAAACTCCCAGCAAACAAAAGCCCTGGTCCTTGTCAGTACAGCTTCATGGGGGAAGAGGGGGAGGGCATATAATGGGGAGTAGAGGAGGCTGGGGGGAGGTCAATGGGGGAAAAGGAGACATATGTACTACTATTTTTAATACTTTAAACAATAAGAATAAAAAAGAAATAACATCTATAATCCTTAAGTTTTTCCAAAAAAAATCCAAGAGGAAGTAACACTTACAAGCTCTTTTTATGAGGCCAGATTAACCTAACTCCAAAACCAGAAAAAGACACTACAATAAAAGAGATTTACAAGCCAATATTCCTGATGAACATAGATAATAATTTCTACAAAATATTAGCAAATCAGATCCAGCAATATATTAACAATATCATAAGCCAGACCAAGTGGGACTTAGTCCAAGAATGCAAGGCTGGTACAAGCTTCACAAATCAATAAATGTGATCCATCTCATAAACAAATTGAAACATAAAAATCACATGATCATATCAATGGATACAGAAAAAGTATATCTCAACATAATAAAGTCCATATATGACAAACCTATAGCCAACATCATACTCATTGAGCAAAAACTAAAACCATTTCCTTTAAGAACAGGAAGAAAACAAGGATGTCCACTTTCGCCACTCTGATCAGACAAGAAAAGAAAAATAAAAGACATCCAAATAGGAAAGGAGAAAGTAGACACTCATTATTCACAGATGGCATCATATTGTCCATAGAAAACCCAAAAGACTCCATGAAGAAACTACTAGAATTAATAACTGAATTTGGCAATGTAGCAGGATACAAAATTAATCCCCAGAAGTCAATGGTATTTTTATACACCAATAATGAATTCTCATAAAGAGAAATAAAACAAAAAATCCCAGGTACCACTGCAAAAAATTTAAAATACTTAGGAATCAACTTTACCAAGGAGGTAAAAAACTTGTACTTGTAAAACTATAGGACATTGAAAAAAAGAGATATAGGAAGATATAAACAAGTGGAAAGATGTACTGCATTCATGAATTGGTAGAACTAACATCATTAAAATGTTAATAATACACAAAAGCATCTATAAATATAATGCAATCCCTATTAAAATACCAATAGCATATTTCACAGATCTAGAACAAATACTCAAAACATTTCTATAGAGTCAAAAAAGACCCTGAATAGACACAGCAATTTTGAGAAAGAAGAAAAAACTTGGAGGCCTTAAAATACCAGATATCAAGTTAAACAATAAAGCCACTATAATCAAAACAGTGTGGTACTGGAACAAGAATAGGCATATAGACCAATGGAACAGAACAGCGTCCTGAAAACCAACCCAAGCCATTACTCTCAGTTAATATTTGACAAAGGAGGCAAGAACATAAAATGGAGTCAAGACAGTCTTTTCAGTAAATGTTGTTGGGAAAATTGAACTGACATGCAAAAAAAGAAAATGAAACCAGACCAATAACTTACACCATAAACAAGAATAAATGCAAAATGGATAAAAGACTTAAATATAAGTCATGAAACCATAAAATCATAGAAGAAACCATAGACAGCAAAATCTCAGATATCTCTCAGAGCATATGTTTATGGATACATCTCTTAGGGGAAAAGAAACAAAGAAAAAAATAAACAAATGGGATATATATATATATATATTCTCCAGCAGCTGAACAGCAGAAAGACCAGAACGACCAGAGCAGCAACCGGTCACTATGAGGCATACTGCAGCATCCAACCAGCCCAATCCTGATCACCCCTCTCCCCCCTTCCTTCAAACTCCTGCGGCCCCTCCCCCTGGCTGGCCCTGCCTCCAATCGCCCCCCCCCCCCCCTTCCCATCCTGAGGTGCCCAAGAGCTGCCCTGAGGCCTGGAACCCAAGGATGGAGGGGCTCGGTTCCTGGCTGCACTCCAGACATAAAAAGCACCAAATTATAAATGTTGATGCCACGAGGGAGGCCCTACTGGGAAATGGGAGGAATGCACAGCAAAGAGGACCAGAACTGAGGAAAAGCCTGCCTGGAAGAACCGGCACTAGGAGCAGCCACGCCCCGCACCCCCAACTCCAGCCCAGCCCCGCAGGCTGTCTGACAGATGCTACTGTGAGGTGGGTGCGAAGAGGGCTCCCCAGGCACGTGAGAGGGGTGCACTGCGACCCTTGCACACCACTGCTGCCCCTCACTAACCTGTGCCCGCCACCACACAACCACCCACCCACATCTCCACCACCACCTCCTCGCACTCACACTGCCGCTACAGCCCCAGAAGCCTCCTCCTTCACTGCGCCCGGGCCTGCCTCGGGCACCCCATTCTCATGCCGCTCTGCCTCTGCCTGTTTTCAATGACTGGGACAAACAGGACAGGCTGACCCAGCCTGCAAGCGAATTCCCTCCTCCTGCCACAGCCGGCTTCCTGGGTCCTCCACTCTGTGCTGACAGACAAGGCCAACTTGGCAAAAGCCTGGCGCCCTTGCGCAGGGTGCGCTGGGAAGCACAGTTCTCGGAAAACCCGGAGCCAAGTCTATAAGAGGGCCCGCTGTGGAGGAAGCACGCTACAACTCCCAGGAAGCACCGCGCCTCCGCGGTCCTAAAGCTCCCGGAGGAGGCTGAGGGAGTGAGGGAAAGAACGCGCCATTCCTGTGAAGTTCTGGCTTTGGGGGACCGGGTGGGATGTCCACCACTACCCGCGACCCCTCTCCCCACCCGGTCCTGCCCCCTCCGCTTGGACCCCCCATCGGGGGCAGGGCTGGCCCACCTCCCACAGCCCCTCTCCCTGGCCAGCCCGGCCCAATGGCCCTCATTGGGGTGGGCCGGTGGACACCACCCATGCACAAATTCATACACTGGGCCTCTAGTATAAAAATAAAAAGGTTTTCCACAGCAAAAGAAACCATGAACAAGGTGAAAGGAAGCCCACGGTATGAGAGAACAGATTTGGCATTGATACAACTGATAAAGAGTTAATATCCAAAATATATAAGGAACTCATAAAACTTAACAAAAGGAAGAGAAACAATCAATTAAAAATGATCAAAAGACCTAAATAGACACTTCTCCAAAGTGGATATATGGTAGGTGGCCAAGACACATATGAAAAATGCTCAAAGTCACTGATCATCAAAGAGATGCAAATTTACACAAAAATGAGGTATCAGGTCACTCCTGTCAGAGAGCTACCATCAACAAATTACAAAAGATGGCTAGAATTTAGAGAAAATGGAACTAACTCTCATATACTGCTGGTAGGAATTCAGACTGGTGCAGCTATGTGCAGCTATTATAGAAAACATTATGGAGTGTCCTTAAAAAATTAATATGGAAATGACATTTTACCTAGTGATCCCACTTCTAGGAATATACCCCAAGAAATAGGAAATACTATTCAGAAAGGATGCATGCACCCCTTTACTTACAGCAGTGCAATTTACAATAGCTAAGATCCAGAAACAGCCCAAGTGTCTATCAGTAGATGAGTGGATTGAAAAGTTGTGGTACATTTATATCATGGAATACCATGCAGCTGTGAAAAAGAAGGATATCTTACCCTTTGAGACAGCCTGTAGGGATCTGGAGAGTGTTATGCTAAGCAAAATAAGCCAGTCAGAGAAAGATAAGTATCACATGATCTCAGTCATATATGGATGCCAATGAACAAAATAAACTGATGAACAAAATAGATTCAGAGATATAGAAGCATGGAATAGATTGTGGAATCTCAGAGGGAAGGGGGGTGTGGGTGGATGCGTGGGAAGGGATCTACCAAAGAACTTGGATGCACATATGCATAACAATGGACAGAGAAAATAGGGTGGGGAAAGCCTAGGGTTGGTAGTCGGGGTGGGCTAGAAGTGGTCAATGGGGGGGGGGGGGAAGGGGATGTATATAATACTTTCAATAATAAAGATTTTAAAATAAAATGAAACATATAGGTAAAAGAAAAGCATTTTAAGGTTGGCAAAATCAGAGAAAATTTATTGCTAGTAAACTCCCATTCAAGAAATACTAAGAAGTTCTTCATGTTAACACATTGTGGACAGATCATGAGAATTCTCGTTTCATATTACACAGTGTTTTACAAAGTTTCGTCCTTTAAAGAGATAGTAGCTTGTAAGAACATGTGATAAATAACTTCAAAATGCAATGGGTATTTAATTTTAAAGTGTGCCTTTAACATTTATGTAAAACATTTTTTTGTACTCATTCAATAGAAACTTATCTGGCAACTGGGTAAAGCTAGCAATAAAACTACTGGTCTGCAATGTGTTAAAATCAGGTTACTCTATACCATAATTAAAGTATATACAAAAAAAATGCTGGGTAAGGTAATTATGTAGATAATTATGAAATATACTATAATTGCATATTGCTTTATTCTTCTTGTAATAACTGACTTAAAATTATATAAATATATAAGAATATTTATATAATTGTATCTATGAGCTTGTTTATAACTACAGAAATAAATTACACATAGAGAACAGAGGTGGTGAGTGGTGGCAAATCCACAATAGAGTTAGGAAAATGACACACACAAAATAACTCAAATCCACAAGAAGAAATCTACAGAAATTAAAAAAATAATAAAGAAATTCTATAAATTTGTACTTTTTTCCTTTCCACTTTCAACTTCTTTGAAGCACATAGTATAATATAATATAAATTAATATAATATAAATTAGAGGTCCAATGCATGAAATTTGTGCAAGGGGTTTAGTCCTCACTGCCCCGGCTGCCTTGGCCAGCCCTCACAGCCTCAGCTGGGCCTCCCAGCCCCTGCTTCATCCAGAAGGTCATCCGGATGGTCATTCTGTGGTTCGGTCTAATTAGTATTAGCTCTTTATTATCTAGAATAATTTTGATAAACTCTTGTTTTAACATATAAAGGTTACATGTAATAAAATAATAGCACAACTATGAGGGATGGAGAATGTATAAGAGACTAAAGGTTATTTACTTATTTATTTATTTAAATATATTTTTATTGATTTAAGAGAGGGAGAGGGAGTGAGAGATAGATCAGTGATGTGAAAGAATCATTGATTGGCTGCCTTCTGCATGCCCCCCACTGGGGATCGAGCCCACAATACAGGCATGTGCCCTTGACTGGAATCAAACCCGGGACCTTTCAGGCCACAGGCCCATGCTCTATCCACTGAGCCAAACCAGCTAGGGCAAGAAAGTTAAACTAATTGAAATGACTTCAGTTAAAAGCTAAACTTAGCATTAAAAAAAAAAAAATTAAGAAACTTGGCCAGTGCAGCTCAGTTTATTGAGCTTTGTCCTGTGTACCAAGAGGTCATTGGTTCAATTCCAGGTCAGAGCACATGCCTGAGGTTTCAGGCTGGATTCCCAGTAGGGGTGTGTGCAAGAGGCAGCTAATCAATTATTTTCTCTCTCTCATTGATGTTTCTTTCTATCTCTTTCTCTCCCTTCCTCTCTTTCTAAAAATCGATAAAAAAAACTTTAAAAATTAAGAGTTTATTTGAGCAAAAATCAATGTAAAAGGTGTCCTAAAATTCACGCAATAAGTAATTTTGATAGAAAACACAGGTTTATAATTAAAAATTGTAAATTTTTTATTGATTCATAAAGTATACAGTATAGGGTTATGTATGGAATAGCATATTAGGTAAATGGCCTCCACGGCTTTGCGGGCACATACGCACTCTTTTGTTGAGATTTTCCATGACCCAAATGCGGCTGTTCAGGCAATAACAGTTAATGGTGCTCACTATCACAACATGATAATCCGGTTTTTTGTGCCTAAATTGAAAAATATGGATGTGGACTACATGTGGTTTCAACAAGACGGTGCCAGATGCCATACAGCCCGAGAAACAATTCAATTACTGCATGAGTCATTTTCTAGTCATGTAATTTCCAGTTTTTGTGATCAGAATTGGCCGCCCAGATTATGCGATTTAACGCCGTTGGACATTTTTCTTTGGGATTTTTTTGAAGTCTAAGGTTTATGCCTACAAGCCCACGACCAACCACGCCTTGAAGGAGGAAATTGAGTGCTGTATCAATGAAATTCAGCCACATTTATGCAAAATGGTCATGGAAAATTTCAACAAAAGAGTGCGCACGTGCCAGCAAAGCCGTGGAGGCCATTTACCCGATATGCTATTCCATACATAACCCTATACTATATACTTTATGAGTCAATAAAAATTTACAATTTTTAGTTATACACCTGTGTTTTCTATCAAAATTACTTATTGCGTGAATTTTGGGACACCCTTTATATCACCAGCATCCAATCTAGCAGAAAAAAAGGAGCTTTAAGAAGCTATATAAATTTAAAACTTTTATAGCCAGAAGGTGCATGAACAAAGAAGCTAAACTAAGCAAAAAACGGGTTGGTTACTGAGAAGTTACTTTGTTCTTTTACAGGATGGGAGAGGTTCTCTCAGGCAGATAGATTACTTTACTGGTGCTGATAAGGTGTTCCCTGATTGGATGGTTTAAAATTACATTTCTGGGATAGCCAAAACTATACTTAAGTCTTGGTTTGATGATATGGGTCTTTAGCATAAGCAATTCCATTTCATTTGCTGTCTTATTTTTTATCATTCCATAAATTGTTCACTCTGTGAGTGTGTGTGTGTGTGTGTGTGTGTGTGTATGTGTGTGTGTATGCATGCCTTTGTCTCTGTTATTTTTATTCTGATTGCATTAAGTATGTAATCATGACAGAAATCTAAACAAAAATTGCTCAACTTATATCAGACAAAATAGACCTCAAAATGAAGGCCATAACAAGAGATAAGGAAGGCCACTTCATAATACTAAAAGGATCAATACAACAAGAAGATATAACCCTGGTAAACATATATGCACCCAATGCAGGAGCACCCAAATACATAAAAAAAAACTCCTGGAAGATATCAAAGGAGAGATCGACAACAATGCAATCATAGTAGGGGACTTTAATACACTACTGGCATCACTGGATAAATCCTCTAGACAAACAATCAGCAAAGAAAGAGCAATCCTAAATGACTCAGTAGATCAGATGGACTTAATTGACATCTTCAGAACACTTCACCCCAAAGCCACGGATGATATGTTCTACTCCAGTGCTCATAGGACATATTCAAAAATAGACCACATATTGGGTCACAAAAAAGTCTCCCCAATTTCAAGAAGATTGAAATCATACCAACCATCTTCTCAGACCACAATGGCATAATATTAGAAATAAACTACAATAAAAACAACCCAAAATACTCAAACACTTGGAAGCTGAATAGCATGTTATTAAATATTGATTGGGTTACCAATGAGATCAAAGAAGAAATTAAAAACATCCTGAAAACTAATGACAATGAAAACACAACAATCCAAAACCTATGGGACACAATGAAAACAGTCCTGAGAGGGAAGTTTATAGCTCTACAGGCCTATCTCAAAAAACAATAAAAAAAGGTAGTAAATCATCTAACTCTACATCTCAAAGAATTAGAAAGAGAGCAACAAGAAAACCCCAGAGCGAGCAGAGGGAAGGAGATAATAAAGATTAGAGCAGAAATAAATCACCTAGAGACCAAAAAAACAATACATAAAATCAATGAAACCAAGAGCTGGTTCTTTGAAAGGATAAACAAGATTGACGAACCTCTAGCCAGGCTCACCAAGAAGCAAAGAGAGAGGAACCAAATAAACAAAATCAGAAATGATAGAGGCGAAATAACAACAGACCCCATAGAAATACAAATGATTGTTAAAAAATACTATGGACAACTCTACTCCAACAAATTAGACAACCTGGAACAAATGGACAAATGCCTAGAAAAATACAACATTCTAAAACTAAATCAGGAAGAATCTAAAAATCTCAACAGGCCAATAACTATGGAAGAAATTGAAGCAGTCATCAAAAAGCTTCCAACAAACAAAAGCCCAGGACCAGACAGCCTCACAGGGGAGTTTTACCAAACATTCAAGGAAGAACTAAAAACCTATCCTCCTCAGACTACTACAAAAAATTCAAGAGGAAGGAACACTTCCAAGCTCATTGTATGAAGCCAGCATCACCCTAATACCAAAACCAGGTAAAGACAACACAATGAAAGAGAATTACAGGCCAATATCCCTCATGAACATAGATGCCAAAATCCTCAACAAAATCTTAGTAAATCGGATCCAGCAGTACATCAGAAAGATCATATACCATGACCAAGTAGGATTTATCCTAGGGATGCAAGGATGATACAATATCTGAAAATCAGTAAACGTGATACATCACATAAACAAATTGAAAGAAAAAACCACATAGTCATATCAATTGATGCAGGAAAAGCATTTGACAAAATCCAACACCCATTTTTGACAAAAACTCTCAGCAATGTGGGAATAGAAGGATCATACCTCAACATAATAAAAGCCATATATCACAAGCCCACAGCCAACATCATACTCAATGGAAAAAACTAACACCATTTCCCCTAAGAACAGGAACAAGACAGGGATGCCCCCTCTCACCACTCCTGTTAAACATGGTACTGGAAGTGTTAGCCATTGCAATTCAGCAAGAAGAAGAAATAAAAGGCATCCAAATTGGAAAAGAGGAAGTAAAACTGTCCTTATTTGCAGACGACATGATATTATACATACAAAACCCTAAAGACTCCATCAAAAAACTACTAGACTTAAAAAATGAATTTGGCAATGTAGCAGGATACAAAATTAACCCCAAGAAATCTAAGGCATTTCTATACACCAATAGTGAACTTTCAGAAAGAGAGACTAAAAAAAAATCCCATTTACCATTGCACCAAAAAAATTAAGCTACTTAGGAAAAAACTTAACTAAAGAGGTAAAAGACCTCTACTCAGAAAACTATAGGACATTGAAAAAAGAGATAGAGGAAGACATAAGCAGATGGAAGAACATACCGTGTTCATGGATTGGTAGAATCAACATCATTAAAATGTCCATACTACCCAAAGCAGTCTATAAATTCAACATACTTCCCATTAAAATACCAACGGCATATTTAACAGATCTAGAACGAACTCTCCAAAAATTCATCTGGAATAAAAAAAGACCCCGAATAGCTGCAGGGATCCTGAGAAAGAACAAAGTAGGTGGGATCTCAATACCAGATATCAAGCTGCATTACAAAGCCACTGTTCTCAAAACTGCCTGTTACTGGCACAAGAACAGAAATATAGATCAATGGAATAGAATAGAGAGCCCAGAAATCGGCCCGAACTAATATGCTCAATTAATATTTGACAAAGGAAGCAAGAACATACAATGGAGTCAAGATAGTCTCTTCAATAAATGGTGTTGGGAAAATTGGACAGATACAAGATAGAAAATGAAAATAGACCACCAACTTACACCATACACAAAAATAAACTCAAAATGGATAAAGGACTTAAATGTACGACGGGAAACCATAAAAATTCTAGAAGAATCCAAAGGCAACAAAATTTCAGACATGTGCCGAAGCAATTTCTTCACTGATACAGCTCCTTGGGCACTTGAAACTAAAGAGAAAATGAACAAATGGGACTACATCAAAGTAAAGAGCTTCTGCACATCAAAAGAAACCATCAACAAAACAACAAGAAAGGCCACTGCGTGGGAAAACATATTTGCCAATGTCATATCTGATAAGGGCCTAATCTCCAAAATTTATAGGGAACTCATACAACTTAACAAAAGGAAGATAAACAATCCAATCAAAAATGGGCAAAGGATCTAAATAGACAACTTTCAAAAGAGGACATTCAGAAAGCCAAGAGACATATGAAAACATGTTCAAAGTCACTAATCATCCGAGAGATGCAAATCAAAACGACAATGAGGTACCATCTCATACCTTTCAGACTGGCTATCATCAACAAATCAACAAACGACAAGTGCTGGAGAGGAGGTGGAGAAAAAGGAATACTTGTGCACTGCTGATGGGAATGCAGACTGGTGCAACCACTATGGAAGACAGTATGGAGATACTTCAAAAAATTAAAAATGGAACTCCCATTTGACCCAGTGATCCCACTTCTAGGAATATATCCCAAGAAACCAGAAACACCAATCAGACAGGATATATGCACCCATATGTTCATAGCAGCATAATTCACCATAGCTAAGATCTGGAAACAGCCTAAGTGCCCATCAGTAGATGAATGGATTAGAAAACTGTGGTACATCTACACGATGGAATACTATGGTGCTGTGAAAAAGAAGGAACTCTTACCATTTGCAACGACATGGATGGAACTGGAGAGTATTATGCTAAGTGAAATAAGCCAGTCAATGAAGGAAAAATACCACATGATCTCACTCATTTATGGATAATAAAGACCATTATAAACTTACTAGAGGCCCAGTGCACAAAAATTTGTGCACTCGGGGGGGGGGGGGCGGGGGGTCCCTCAGCCTGGCCTGTGCCCTCTCGCAGTCTGGGACCCCTCGGGAGATAACGACCTGCTGGCTTAGGCCTGCTCCCGGGTGACAGAGGGCAGGCCCAATCCGTAGGTGCAGCCCCTGGTTGGGATCAGAGCAGGGCCGATTGGGGAGTTTGGGCGCTGCCCCCTGTCATACACAGAGCAGGGCGGATTGGGAGATTGCGATCCCACTCTCAGTCATGCTCAGGGTAGGGCCGATTGGGGAGTTGGGGCACCGCCCCCTGTCACACTCAAGGCAGGGTTGATGGGGGGGTTGGGGCGCTGCCCCCTGTCACGCACAGAGCAGGGTCAATCAGGGGGGCTGTGGCTCTGTACCCTGTCATGCACAGAGCCGGGTCAATCAGGGGTTTGGGGAGCTCCCCCCTGTCACACACAGAGCAGGGGCCATAAGGGGGTTGGGGAGCTCGCCCCTGTCACTCACAGAGTAGGGCCGATAGGGGAGTTGGCGCACCGCCCCCTGTTACACACAGAGCAGGGTGGATCAGGGGGTTGGGGCACCGCCACTCTCACACTCAGGGCAGGGCCGATGGGGAGGTTATGGCTCTACCACATCACACACAAAGCAGGGCCCATGGGGGGAGGGGGGTTGGGGCACTGCATCCTGTCACACACAGAGCAGGGTCAATCAAGGGGTTGGGGTGCCTTCCCCTGTCATGAATAGAGCAGGGCGGATAAGGAGGTTGTGGCCCCGCCCCCTGTCACACACAGAGCCACTGGGCAATCAGAGGGTTTGGGTGCTACCCCCGTCACGCTGATCCCTATGCCGGTAGGCCTCTTGGCTCCGCCGATCCCGGTGCTGCGAGGCCTTGCAGCTCCACTGATCCCGTTGCTGGGAGGCATATTACCCTTTTACTATATAGGATAGAGGCCTGGTGCATGGGTGGGGGCTGGCTGGTTTGCCCTGAAGGTGTCCTGAATCAGGGTGGGGGTCCCCACTGGGGTGCCTGGCCAGCTTGGGTGAGGGGATGATGGCTGTTTGCAGCTGCTCACACACCCTTCAAGGTGGGGGTCACCACTGGGGTGCGTGGCCAGTCTGTCTGGGTGAGGGGCTGAGGGCTGTTTTCAGGCTGGCAGGTGACTGAAGCTCCCAACCGCTCCTTTTTTTCTTTTTTTTAATTCTGGGCCAGCTTTAGCTCTGGCTCCAGCTCTGAGGCTTCTGCTGCTGAAAGAAGGTATCTGGTTTGTTTGGATTCTATAATTGAAACACTGTATCAACTCCAGCTCTGAGATCCTGGCGGGCTGAGAGCAGGTTTCTGGGGTTTTGTTTAGCTTCTATATTTGTATCAATGTTTCAAACTGCAAGCTCAGAGGCCGGCAAGGCAGGCAGGGTACGTTGGTTTTGGTTTCCTCCGTCACTGAAGCAAGCAAGCCTCATGTTAGTTTCAAGCTGCCTGGCTGCCAGCCGCCATTGGCTGGCAGTTAATTTGCATATCTCCCTGATTAGCCAATGGGAAGGGTAGTGAACGCACACTAATTACCATGTTTCTCTTTTATTAGATAGGATGAACAAAAATAGATACAGAGGCAGAGCTGCCTCAAACAGATTGTCAAACTGCAGCGGGAAGGCCGGGGAGAGTAGGGGGGCAGAAGGAGGGGGTAAGAGATCAACTGAAGGACTTATATGCATGCATATAGGCATAACCAATGGACATAAGACACTGGGGTGTAGGGGAGGCCAGGGGTTTGTCAAGGGCGGGGGAAAAAAGGAGACATATGTAATACCCTTTGTAATACTTTAAGCAATAAAACAATAAAAAAATTGCTCAACCCTTGCTCGCACCAGTTTTGAGGTTTAAAATTTAGAAATATATCGTTTCATAACATTTTATATATTATTATTTGAGAATGTGTGTAATCCTGATTCAATACTGATATAATTTAAAAGTAATATAGTTCTGAATGTCTGGTACAAAATTTATCTAATAAGGAATTTTAAAAATAATACCACCTCATTGTAAATTGAGTTTAACACTAAGGTATCAAATCTTTTCAAAATAAATTATATGCCTTAGATATTTTCCATTTGTTTTTCAAAAGCTCTAATATATATAACAAGAAAATAAAAATTTAATTGCTTTTATAGTCATTCTGCTACTTCATTCTGAATTTAATAAAATAAAGTGAGAGTGAATACAGTATTGGAAGAAGTAACTCTGATTTTCTCCCACAAATTTTTGCTTTCATACTGAGACTTGTTAATTTATCTATTCTCTGAGAGGCTTCATCATCTCTAATGAATTTGGGTGGTATTTTGGGTGAATAGACTTTATTTCATTAAGTCTTTATGAATTGTATAGATTTTCAAAATAAGTAGGTTAGACATATTCACACATATGCTCAACTAATG
Source organism: Myotis nattereri (assembly GCF_964212035.1). Classification (NCBI taxonomy): domain Eukaryota; kingdom Metazoa; phylum Chordata; class Mammalia; order Chiroptera; family Vespertilionidae; genus Myotis; species Myotis nattereri. The sequence continues at coordinate 84,000,922 of NC_138077.1, forward strand.
ATTTATTTTATTTATGTATGACTATAATAAGAAAATGTTTTAAATTACTCTGTGTTTCCTGGCCTTTTTACTAGTACCCAATCATTGGTATTTTCCAGTTGCTCAATTAAATGTGGTCAGGTGTAATTGCATTCTGCCTATAGATGAAAGGCTGTATAAAATGGAGAGCTGCAGTCCAATCCTTCTGAGTAACCTTGGCAAGGATAGCGAAAGATAAAAAAAATAAAAAACAAAACAAAAAACAGGTAGAAACACTGCAGAAAAGAGAAAGAGAAAGACAGATGCTTGAGGCAGAGATGCAGAGAGAGAGAGTCAGGGAGAAACAAGGAGACATAAATATAGGGATCACAATTCCAATTGGATTTAAACGTGAATTCAAATAAATGCATAGAGAATCTTACTTACAGAGTAAGTGAGATTCTAATCTTACAACTAGAATCTTATTTTACTGAAATTTTGCTTCTAAGGAAAGTTAAAAACAATTAAAACAGCCACAAAATTAGATTTTTAAGATAATATCTATTAGTATTGTTGTAAATCTACACTAATTATTAGTGTAAAATTCTGCTAAGTACAATAATAGCTTGTCATTACCGATAAAAAATGAAAGCATTTCCAAGACAATACTGCTTCACTGATACTTTTCCTATCATAGCTTTTCTTTCTCTAAGAAGGTAATTTTATCATTACTAAGTTATTTTCATTTCATGTTGTCTGTTCAATTTTGGAAAAACTCTCTACCATTTTATAAAATGTACCTGATTATTTAATTTTAGATATAAAAAAAGAGATTAAGTGAACACAACCCCCTGTACCTTCGTCACAAGATAAATAGAACTGAAATATGTGCCACATCGCCACTGAAGTGTCTATGAGAGAATAAGAGGCACATTTGCTGTTAGCCACAATAAGCACAGCTCAGAGCTGAATATCAATGCCTATAAGTAATTTAGGTGACAATATTCATAACAAAGGCAAATATAGTTCATGCCAAATTTTCTGTTAGGGTCCAAGTTCTTTGTCTCACAAAATTGAAGAATGAATTTTTGAACAAAAACTGTTAGCGGAAGCAAAGTTTATTGAGAAATTGATAGATTCCCTGACACAGGGAGCAGCAGGGAGGGGGCCCAAAGCGGGTTATCAGTGAAGCTTCTTTGACTCAGGTTCCAAAGTCCCCTGCCCCTAAGCCAGTCCTAGGGTAGGTGCAGCTGGGGTTCCAGGAGAGCCCACAGCAGGCCATGTCCAGAGCTTCCGTTCCATGTTGCAGCCGGATGTAGTTCAGCATCCAAGCTAATTAAAGTCCATCAGTCCATGTGGAGTCTACATGGCCATAAGCCATGTGAGCTCAGGGGGGCATATCCCCTGCCAGGAACCCAATGCACCAGAGAGAGAAGAAGAGAGAGTGTGTTTCTTTGTCTAGTGGTAGATATATATCTTGCTGGCTTTTAATTGTTTATTGGTTTTTTTTAAGACTGTTGCCTTAGCAACTTTCTAGTGATTGGTTATCTGCAAGCTGCTTGTCTTAGCAACAGCCATACATTTTAAAGCTCATGTCCAGCTGGTCTGTTTGGTTCCCGGTTTTACTTCCTTCCCCCATGATCCTGCCCCTGAAATAATTTGATTCGAGTCATATAATCATGAATACTTATTAAAGAATTTTGGTACACTTCATTAGTCCTGAAGCAATCAACATTAAATTTCACTCAGAGAGAGTGGATATTTATATTAACTTACACAGGAAAAATAAATGATGAAAGGAAAGAGTATCTTGGATTACATTTTTACTTAAAGGACCATATGTATTGTTAGTTTGAAAAATAAGGAATTCATGAACAAAGCGGAAGAATAAATCTTATAAAGTATTTAAATGCACAGTTTTAAAAGACTGACCAAGAAATTAAGCAGTCATTGTTAAAACCTTCTATATGCAATACCGAAGTCACAAAAACACTGTGGATAAAGGCACACAAACACAGGAAGGAATGCTCTGAAAGTCCTGATTAGAGCTACAGGAATTGAATGATTGACATTCATTAGAAGGCAACCCAGTTGGTTTTGGCTTTCCCTTCCTTCACCCATTCATGTCCTTAATCATTCCTTCTGTATTCTGAGATAGCACTCAATGTCCATAGCAAAGCGGGTACATACAATCTGATTATTGGTTCAGCTTCATTTTCTCCATAAATAATGTAACCAAGTGATATGTTCTTACCTGACCTTGTTTTTTTTAATTTTTTAAAATATATTTTATTGATTTTTTACGGAGAGGAAGGTAGAGGGATAGAGAGTTAGAAACATCGATCAGCTGCCTCCTGCACACTCCCCACTGGGGATGTGCCCGCAACCAAGGTACATGCCCTTGACTGGAATCGAACCTGGGACCCTTGAGTCTGCAGGCTGACGCTCTATCCACTGAGCCAAACCGGCTAAGGCTACCTGACCTTGTTTTGATGTCCATTGTCTGCATGTAAAGCCTTTCAGCCTTCCAGTGCTGCTGATCTAACGCCTTACAGGTTTTTGCTAACTTGAGCATCAGAACGAACACTCGTAGTCCTTTAACCTGAAAGAGACACAGAGATGAGATGGAGGAAGAGAAATTAAAGAGATTCAGCACAAGAATAAATTACAACTGATAGTTGAGAAATATCAAGAAAAGATCAGTACTATAAATTTTATATATGGATTGAACTTAATAAAAGAGATGCAGACCAACTTAAAAACACATGAAAAATGTAATAAATACAAGAAAATTATTCTTTTTATTTTCAGAAAAGGAAAATGAGATTTAGGAAATTTAAATAATTTATCTATAATCACAAGTGATGGGGTAATAGGAAAGGGACCTAGTTCTAGATCCTTGGACATCAAACAATTTGTTCCTTCCAAATATATATTGTGAGAGTGAGAAAAACTACAACCTTTCTATATGGGTATAAATTTCATAATTATTTTCCTCTTCAACACATTGTAATATTGCCTTCAATTCTGAGATAATTTCTTTTTTATTTATTTTCCCAACTTTAATTAATTCTTGTTTTATTTCTTTCATTCTATCAAATTTGTTCTTGGTTTTTAAATTTATCTTCCATATTTATTTTTTAATATCTCCAGATATGTGTGGAAACCATTAATTTTATTCAAATAGTGTTAGTTTTTAATTCCATTTTAAGGAAATTTTTGTCATTTGAACTGTTTTAATTCTCAATTTATTGAGCTGAGAATTTGTCTTGTTATATTTCCTTTACATATATGACTAATACTTTTGTCTACTGATGTTTTTGACAGGATTTAAGAGGATCCTTTCTGTCAGTCTAGCAAAGAACAGTTTTGCAGTTTAATTGATGGTTTTTGGTGTGTTTGGATTTTGTTTTGTTTTTGTAGTTATTGTTTTGGTAAGTTGACTCCTATGTCGTTTGTTCTCTTTTGTCTAAAAGGTTCCTCAGTACGTGCCTGGCCCAGGGACCAAACCAACAACCTAGGAATGTGCCCTGACAAGAATGGAACCTTCTACCTTTTGGTGTATAGGACAATGCTCCAACCAACTGAGCCACTCTGGCTGGGGTAGTATTTTTATTTTGCAAAAGACTATTTTTGATGTCACTATTTACTTTAGACACATACTTTACATTGGTAATTCAGACTTGCATTTGCTAGTGTTAAGCTTGTTATATGGTTGATTGTGATCACATGAAAAATAATTTATTGTGCAAGGTAAGTATTTTCATAGTTACTAACTCAGATAAAGATATTCAGTGTCATTTCATGGTATACAGATTGAAACAAGAATACAGTTTTCACAAGACTAATGAAAACAAAATATACTAATTATACTCTCTATGGTAAAAAGATTACTTTATAGCTGAATAATGAATTCTTGGTCTTACTTGTTATTTTTGAAAAATACAAAACTTTTCTTCAGGCCAATGTGGCTCAGTTGGTTGAGCATCATTCCATGAACCTAGAGGTAACTGGTTTGATTCCCGGTGTGGGCACATGCCTGGGTTGTGGGCTCCATCCCCAGTAGGGAACATGCAGGAGGCAGCCAGTTGAACTTTCTCTCCCATCTTTGTTTATCTCTTCCTCGGCCTTCCCCTTTCTCTAAAAATCAATAGAAAGTAAAGAACTCACTAAAGTTTTGGAAAATCAAATGTAAATTTCTGTTTAGTACTGAATTTCTGGTGCCTACAAAAGTCTCTGGCAGGTAGTGAGTTCTCAGTACATATTAACATTGAATAGATATTAATACTGAAGAAAAATTATATTAAACTTTCACTGTAACATTGTCAAATCTTCATTTTCTAAGTACATAGACCTGAGATCATTGAATTCCTTCCTCACTGACATATGTCTTTGACCCTCTTTTCTGTAATGCACACTATCCCAGACCTGACTGGATACTTTGGGCATGTTTTTAGACTGGATTCTACTTTTAGTCCTGATGTGCAGCTGCTTCAAACTTACAGTGAATTTTCTTGCTTTCCAGACACAACCTATTGCAGAAGCCTTGGTGACATTTGTTCTCATTAACTGCATCCTCCTGAACTATGCCTCTTGCTTCAATCTCCAATGATTTGTCTCAAAGCTGCCATCTCTGAAACAGGCAGAGGACAAAGGACTTGTCTCCAAGGACCGTTTATAGAAGCAGTGACACCAGTATCTAGGATCTTGGAGAGGGGCAGAAACTCAGTTAATAAGAAACTGGAGGAAAAAGGTCAAAATAATATAAATACCATAACTGACAAGTCTAACTTGCTGAGTACTAAACTAGAAATTCTTATGGCTGTAAAGGTTAGGAAAACATAGAGGTAGGCTCTTAACAGAGTTTTGAACAAAAATATATTTTATGTAAGTCTTAGTTACCTGCCATTCCAATCTCATAATTGAGATTGCGAGAACATATCTGTCCCTGTGAAGAGAATAGACAGAGGTGTGATGGTCTCCATTTGAATCATGAGGAGGCAGAGAACAAAGTTGTCTGCTTTGAGTAAAGAATGATGTTTCTAAGAATAGCTATTTATATTCCCTGCATCATAGTTCTATATCCAAATGTTTTCATTACAATGACAGTTACAAGAAAATTGAAATACCTTATAAACATGAACTTTCTAACTATTCATAAAAAGTAATTTGTTAGCAATGTTTATTTGAAGTAATCTATGAAGATAATTCTGACTCCCTCCCTGCCCTCCCATCTAGGATCAATAAATCAGATGCTACATAATGTCCTTGCTGAGTGTGATTAATTCATTGATTTTTCAATGTTCTAACATTCCTTAAAAAACAAATTTGGTGTATTACATTTACTGAAGCTACAAAATTTGATTTAACTAATGAGTATCTTTTTTCCACAAAGCGGTTATAAGAAAAAAATCTGAAAATTTAATGTAAATTGCAATAATTACCAACTACATGCTATTATAAAAATGTCTTCTGCTTCTGACTTAGTGTGTTACTTAGTAATATCTTGAATCTTGACATATTTCATGTGGGAGGAAAATTAATTCTGACTATTTTAGTTTAAATTAATACTAGGCTATTTTGAAATGGTATTTCTAAGCACATATGCTACTGAAAATTTACTGCTACTCTTTTAAAATCTTTTGTTATCCTAGTTTTATTAGTATGTGCATATCTGTCATTGAAAAGTATATATAACATGATTTTTCTACATTATAGGCTGTTTTGAGTTTTAAATATTACCTTTTCATATTGTATAATAATAATGTCTTACCTTCAATTTTTAAATTTGTCAACAGAATAATTTTTAGCTGTGAGAAAGTAACAATATGCTGAAATATTTGGTAATGTTTATTTTATGTACTTATGAAATCATTTTAATCTGACTCTTGAAAATGAGCTCCCATGTGAATTCTAATTTTTAATATGACTGCTCAGATAATTCAATGCATATGTCCAATTTTTGGAATTTGGTCCATTGAAAAAAATTGTAACTAGTCTACAGCCTTAACTAAAAAAAAGAACATTAGGGTACATAACTTTCTCATGCCTTTTGTCTTCTTATTTCCTTAAAGTGCTAGTATTTCAAAAGAGGTAAATAGACCTGAAACACAAATGTTATTTGATTAACTAATACATAAATATAATGACCAGGTTTTAAGAAAGCATGGGTAAGTATAAATTTATATCCCTCCTTGTATTTAAATAGTTTCTTAATGAAAACATAGGTCTGTTTAAAAAGTTCAGAGTAGATAATTTATGCTCCCAAGAAAAGTGCTTTGATTTCTTTGATTTATGATGACTTTCTTCAGGCTAATATCTCAGACCCCACCTACTGACATCTTGTAAGAAATATATTGACACTTTGGAATAGCAATACAAAAATGCCATGGTATAGCCATGGTGAATCTCTTAAGTCTTGATGATAAAATGTTCTCTTAGTCATTTTTTTTTTAAAATATATTTTATTGATTTTTTACAGAGAGGAAGGGAGAGAAATAGAGAGTCAGAAACATCGATGAGAGAGAAACATCGATCAGCTGCCTCCTGCACATCTCCCGCTGGGGATGTGCCCGCAACCCAGGTACATGCCCTTAACCGGAATCGAACCCGGGACCTTTCAGTCCGCAGGGCGACGCTCTATCCACTGAGCCAAACCGGTTTCGGCATCTTAGTCATTTTTAATACAGTTTAAATGCCCTACTTAGAATGAGAAAATATTCCTAAATATTAACTCTGGGTCATATAATTCTGGTTAGTAACCACAAGAAGTTTCAAAGACCTTCATACTATTTTAACTTTAACATAATAATAAAGGCACACATATTTCATTTATATTTTATTTACACACATTCATGTGGTTTGAATTTTTTAAATTTTCAAGAAACTTTATTTTTTATCAATTGAATTTATTGGAATGACATTGGTTAGAACAATCATATAGGTTTCAATTGTGCAACTCAATAAAATATCATCTACACACAGCATTGTGCACCCATCGCCCCAAGCAAAATCTCTTTCAGTCTCCATCTTACTTCCTTTGCCCACCTCCACCTATACCCCACCCCCTTTCCCTTTGGCCATCATCATACTGTTGTGTGTGTCTATCTCTCTCTCTCTCTCTCTCTCTCTCTCTCTATATATATATATATATATATATATATATATATAGCCCAGTACACGAAATTTGGGCACCCGGGGTGGGGGCTAAACTGGCAGTGGACATCCCCTTCCCATTCCGGGACCACTGGCTCCTAACTGCTCACCTGCCTGCCAGCCTGATCACCCCCAACTGCCCCCCACTGCCGGCTTGCTTGCCCCTAACCGCCTCTGCCTTGGCCCCACCACCATAGCTTTGTCCAGAAGGATATCTGGAAGGTCTCCTGGTCTAATTAGCATATTACCCTTTTATTAGTATAGATGTGTGTGTGTGTGCGTGTGTATAGTTTTTGCTAACCCCTTCACCTTCTTTCATACAGTCCTCTCACACCCCTCCTCTCTGACAGCTGTCAGTCTCTTCCATGTTTATGCTCAAATCGATCATATTTATTTGTTTATCAAAGTATTAATCCCTATAACAACTTTTACTGATATTAAATACTGATTTCTTTTTTTAATCTTCACCTGAGGATATATGTTTATTCACTTTTAGAGAAAGTGGAAGGGAGAGCGAGAAACATAAATGTGACAGAAATATCAATGTGAGTGAAACATTATCGGCTGCCTCTTGTACATGCCTTGACAGGGGATTGAACCCACAACCTAGGTATGTGCCCTGACCAGGAATCAAGTCCACAACCTTTTGGTACAAGGGAGGATGCTCCAACCAACTGAGCACTGAGGCAGGACAGTAAAGATTTCTTAAAATATATATATATATATATATATATATATATATATATATATATATATTCACTTTAAACTCAAAAATTTGAAGCTTGTTGCACAATGTATTCATAGCATGAGTAACTTAAATAGATTCCTAAATAAGTATTGCAAAGCACACAAAATACATATGGAAAGAACTATACATAAAAGTGTATCTTTACTAACATATTAGAAAGTATAAACTATGATCATTAAAGAGCATAGTTCTTAAAGCAAAGGTATTTTAATTAAAAAAAAATTCATCCCTCTTTGCTCAATTTTACTCATTAACTAATACAGTAAATTTTGAACCTAAATTATACCTGTTCCACCAATATCTTAAAAGGCATTTGTAACTATTCTGGGGTCTGGTATTAAAAGTTTGATAGTAAATTAACTTGATCAACCCAATAAATATTCAAAAGCTCATTATAACTTTCTTTACTTGACATAAAGTACACCTGGCATCACACAATAAAATGAAATCTAAACAGACTGGATCCAGATGTTCAATCATCAAGATGCAAGATGGTTGATCTACAGGAAAGGTATGTGATTTATGTGGTTTGACTTAGAGAGTTTGAGAATGCCTAGAATTAGACCAAGGGAGCCAGGAAAATTATCAATATGAACACTGACTTATTTTTCCCCAGCCAATACTTTGAGCATTCTATCCATCAAATGAACCAATAGAAATGTCATTATTGGCTCTGCACGCATGCCCTACTAATGAAAATTGACAAAAGAAACAGATAGTATGTAGAAGGGCCAGAAAGGTTTAAAATCTAAATTGGACAAATTAACAGAGAAAGTTAATAATCTGGAAACACCAGTCAATGGCCCAAAGGAATAAACTGCTTGCATTGACTAAGCCATTACATGAAACTCAAAAGGATGATACACTCTAAAAATTTTGCAGCAGTGGAAAAGAAAAGCAGGCCAAGTTTTGTGACTTTTAACTCGAAATCTTTGTGAACTCTACATGCTCTATAAACATATTTACCTCAGGGGATAGAAAAACCAACCAGGTAGCCTACATGAAAAATGAATGCAAGAGGCAATTAGTTAATTCTCAGGAAAGAAAGTGACTGAGCACCTACACACTGGGGTTTTGAGTGCTTGTTTGCCCCTCATTTTCAGGAAAAGTCTATGTGATTGTAAGTTGACAATAGTACAAGAAACTAAAGTGATTTCCAACTTATTTTCCATAGATATTAGTCCAAACAATTTCCTCTTCTCTATGATTTTCATAGTTTAAGACTCCAGGAGTGTAGGGCGTGGTTATAGGGTTAAGCCTTGGACTGACATGCTGGCAAAGCCACAAAAAAGTCCCAGCTTAGAGGGCACAGTCCTCTTAGCATAATTAGGATTGACCTTATGACGCTCCCTAGATCCTTCCTAGGTAGCTAATGGGCTGTGGGAGGTGCAGCAAGTGCTGCCAAAACAAGTGAAACTCATAAGAACTTTGTAACTATGGTGACCACTACCTTGTTTACCTCTGGCTATAAAATAAAGGCTCAGCTTGCCTCTGGATCTCTCTGTGGTCTCAGCCAGGCACAGGAAGATCTAGACCCAGCTTATTCTCTTTGTCATTTCTTCATCTGTCACTGACCTCACTCAGGCTTTTGGACCCTCGGCTGAGCTGGCTGGGCACACAGGAGAATAAATTAATGCAATAACAAATACACAAATTAAAAATGGATCTTCCCTTGTAGGTAAACTGTTATCTTTTAAAACATTTTCCTATAAATATTATCATTATAATTTATTCTTGATTCTTGACTTAGAAAATGCCCAAAGAGTCCTCAAATTTCACAGGAATCATGTGCAGATATTCGAATTAAGACTTACTGAGAAGTTAGCATTCAAAAAATGGATTTCATCAGAATGCGTTCTTTTTGGACCATACTTTAAATTCACACACACAAATCATCCACTTATCATATGGTCCTTCTTAAGAGAATTCTTTGCTCTACCTAGTTATTTTCCTATTTGAAAACATTGTTCAACACTTAGAACAGTCCAGAACTAAGAAAAAAATCTGTGTAATATGTTATAGGAGATGGCTTCTTGGAACGGGAATAAAAAACTGCATTATGCATGCTAGGATTCATTGACAATTTGGAACTGCTGATACCTTAAGAGTACTATGGACGTATCAGAAGGGACAATCAGAAGCTAGTAAGGTATGTTTTAGGTAAATCTTTGTTTTTTCCTAATCTTTTTCCTTTTTTTAAATATATTTTATTGATTTCAGAGAGGAAGGGAAATGTAGAGAGAGAGATAGAAACATTAATGATGAAAGAAAATCATTGATTGTCTGCCTCCTGCAAGCCCCCTACTGGGGATCTAGCCCACAACCTGGTCATGTGCCCTTGACCAGAATTGAACCTAGAACTCTTCAGTCCACAGGCTGACAACTCGATTCACTGAGCCTAACTGGCTAGGGCAGGTAAATATTTAATTTTACATTTGTTTTACATTTGTCCCTCATCCTTTAAAGCAAGCATGTCAAACTTGCAGCCCTTAGGCCACATGCGGCCCACAGCGAATATTTTTGCAGCCCAGCCAAGAAAACAGTATGTAAGAAACATTTTATTTTTTTTAAATATATTTTATTGATTTTTTACAGAGAGGAAGGGAGAGGGATAGAGAGTTAGAAACATTGATGAGAGAGAAACATCAATCAGCTGCCTCCTATACACCTCCTACTGGGGATGTGCCTGCAACCAAAGTACATGCCCTTGACCGAATCAAACCTGGGACCCTTAAGTCCGCAGGCCGACGCTTTATCCACTGAGCCAAACCGGTTAGGACGTAAGAAACATTTTAATAAATTTTTGTAACTTAATTTTTATAATATCCTGTTACACATAATTATTAATAATGAACTACAACGTAAGCTAATGACTGATTACTATAATCTGTTCCATTCATTTTGCTTATGCACCTTACACGCAGGCACACCATTTCTCTCCACTAATACTAGCCGCAAATATTTTAGTAGCCAATTGCCATGTCATTAGTCTTGGACTGACTTGTTTGGTGTGCACAACAGGAAATATTTCGCTTTTGGAGAACAATAGAAAATAGGTTTATTTACATTATGCTTATTAATTTATGCAGTTACTTAGTGTCTGGTAAGTTAATGTTCAAGAAAAAAATACTTTTATTAGAATGTTCTATTATTTTATGTTAACGATTACCCATTTATTTCAGCCCTTTGTATTCAGCATGTCTCTATTGAAACACACCTGTGTTTCTATAATTGAAGCTTTTGTTTTTTTGTGGCCCACATAAACTTAAACCTTGTTTATTTGGCTCGTGTTAACGTTTGAGTTTGACATGCTTGCTTTAAAGGGTCATATTAATACATTTTTAACAGAAGACCAACAAGAACAACTAGCTAGAGTAACATTATCTAATAAGATATGAGGATTTTAACTGGCATGTGGCCGACCTTAAAGAAATGCTCTGGATACCATAACAAAATGAATCACTATAAAAATCTATACCGTGAAAATATTCTATAACAAATATTGCAGGTGATTTTAATGCATAGTCCTTGATCTGACCAATCAATGCTTTAGTTAAAAGAATTGGTTTTCCTGAGTACTCGATATTGCTTACGTCACTACCTCCCGATGATGGCTTTAGTTTGTTTGGCAGGGTTTTTTTTCTGTAATGGAAGAGCCATGCTATTTGGGGATATTCCATTTCTTGTATGTTGCCAAAAAATAAAACCCCAAAGAGTAATGATCTTTTATTAAATAGTTTATTCTATATTTAAATGTAATAAATACTCATAGGATAAAAACATAAATATAGAGGAAAGTAGAAAAAAGAGAAATAAAAATGTCTATATTCCCCAAATCAGAGAAAAATACTGTCAAACAAGTTTTTGTATTCCCAGTGTTTGTCAATGTATTGATGTATATATTATTCATGTATGTATAATTCTACTTACTATTTTATTATTTTAAAATGGGCGTAGCATATCCATTTATTTTTATCTAGATAGTTACTAAAATATCTACTAGACAATGGTGGTCGTCTTCTGAAAGAGAATAGATGTATGTGCTTCAGAGAAATGCCCGTTCTGTAAGCACAGAAAACACAACTTCCCTCAGAATGTATGAAAATTCAGATTCAGGTAAGGAGGTTGGTGTAACCTGCTGGTGATTTCTGCATAGACAAAGCTAATAAATTTTCAAATTAAATATGTAACCAAGAGTTGGGGATAGGGAAATCATTAAATGAAAACAACAATCAAAAATGTGTCATAAAATCTCTTTTGAAATATTTTTATATACTAGGAAGAAGTAGAGAGGTTACAGTGATTAATTGAAAATTTCTACTTAGTAATTCTTTATTAAATTTATTTTTTATGACATATTCTTGAAAGTAAAGATATATCTAGTCTATTCTTCAATCAATAATTGATCTCAGTTATTTTTTAATATATTTTTTATTGATTTCAGAGAGGAAGGAAGAGGGAGAGAGAGAGAGAGAGAGAGAGAGATAAAAACATCAGTGATGAGAGAGAATCATTGGTTGACTGCCTCCTGCATGCCCCACACTGGGGATCAAGCCTGCAACCCAGGCATGTGTCCTGACCAGGAATCAAATTGTTCCCTCCATGTTCATAGGTTGTCATTCAACCACTGAGCCACGCCAGCTTGGCTGATTTTACTTATGATTCTACCACTATTCCAATAATATTCATTCTCTTAGCTGCCCTATAAAGCAAAACAATACTTGAAATTGTGTGTGCATGGCTAGAAACAGCTGACCAATGTAAACATAGAGGGAAGAAGTTTGAATGCACTCAACTACTATTGTGCTTTATCCTCTACATCAAGTAGGATTTTTTACTTAAAAATAGTAAGAGAAAGATTGACGAGAATTTTACATCCTGAAAGTGTTAAGATAACACACGTGAGAGCACCCAGATCTTTAGTCCCCAAATCATGACTACTTTGACTATGAAGTAAGTTAAAATTTAGATGATATGGCTGAATCACCTTGAGTATATTTTTTAAAATTGTATGTTAGCCTGGCCAGTGTGCCTCAGTGGATTGAGCATGATCCCATGCACCAAGGGCATGCTGATTTGATTCTAGGTCAGGTCACATCCCTGGATTTGGGGCTCAACCCCCAGTTGGGGGCATGTAGTAGGCAGCTGGTCGCTATTTCCCATCAGTGTTTCTAGGTTTCTATCTCTCCCTCTCCCCCCCCTCTAAAATAAATAAACATATTAAAATTATAATCTCCATAATCATTATGCTATTAACTTTACTAAAGCTGCTTGTGAAAGTTGTGTATTAATTAATTGTAAATGATTATTATGTGCCTTATAACAAAAAAATTAATGTATTTTCTGGATTTTTAAAAAGATATCATGGACCCAGAATCACAGAGAAGTTTTTCTAAATTTCCTGTTAACTTGCAACAGCACAAGATTGTCATAAGAATCAAAATGTTAGTATAGGAAGGATATACAGTTAACTTATAACTTAGTTGATCTAGTTGCAAATTGAGTTGTTATTTAAAGAAAATAAGTTTTACTTAGTATGTTTTAGGTTTTAAAAATACTCAGAGAAATTTCAACAATTAAGAAAATTATATCCAGAGGATACTTTTATAAAGCACTTACACACAAAAGCTACATTAACATTATCTTTTTTTCCCTTATTTATAGTCACTATTTATTTATTTATTTATTTTTAAATATGGTGACCTAGCAACTGTCAATGGTGTGCAAAGATTTTTATTGTTTCTGTTCCTTTCACCTCTCAAGCATGTAGCCACTATTTAATTTGATTTTTGTAAAATATGATAAATCAGTTATGCATATGAACAAAGACAAATTTCCAAAGGAAAGATAAATAATTGATTTGTTATTTTCCTATGAAAGAATGATGAGGAAACACCATATGGTTTGTTGATGCAACCTGAGTTAGAAAGCTTCAAATTCTTTTGGATGAAAACAAATTTCCTGAAACAAATGTGTGTAACACTAGTTGTTCAGTTTATGATACAAATAAATTAAAAGTACTCCAATCTTTGAAAATCTGTACTTTAGTAAAAAGTTGATACAACTGAACATAAATAACATTTTATATTTTTTTGCCTTCTAAGTATTTTAACATAAACTGCTGAGAAATAAACATAAAACTTTTATCAGTTTTTTACTCTATTACAAGATGCTAACATCATTGTCAAATTTTATTTTTTACAACAAAAGATACTTTGCATAGATAGAGCTGTCCTGTGTATGTATGTATAATATAGAATTCTCTTTTGAGAGAGAGAAGACAGAAACAAATTAAGAATATTGCCTAATATTCTAAATTACTTATCTGGAATCTCATTAGAAAATCATTAAAAATTAGGTTCAATAACCATTTAAATCTACCTCTTAACAGTTACACAGAGAAAATAGTGGTTCTGATCTTCATAATTAATGCAATGAATGCTAATTTTGTTCAGTACATTAACTAAATTGTATGTGACATTTGTTATCAATAAAACAAACATTTATAAAATTATCCCCAGCTGATTTGTGGACCTGACTAATATGTGAACGTTTAGACCTCATCCCAGAGCCAAAGTCTAAGTACAAAGTGTCCTGCCAACCAGAGAACATACAATTAAAGTTTGCATTACAAATAGGTAGGATCAATAGGCCAAGAACTTTGTGAAATTTATTACCCTTGAGGGTAGTAAATAATTTTCAGGTTGAATCTCTAAGTTTTGAGGCACAAGCCTAAAGAAGAGCCCAGGTATGTGTGAGACTAGAATTCAGAGCTATTAATTAAGATTCAGAGTACAAGATTGTTATACATACAAACTTAATACTTTGGAATAAAAGCTGAGAAATATAAGCTTATTATATAACATGTGTGCATGCTTCAGAATAGTTTGTCATCATCAACAGCTCATCACAGAAATAGGGTTCTATGAAGAGAGAGATAGTGAACATCTCTTTTCCCAAAACATAATAGGGTAAGTCTCAGTATTTTTGGAGAAATATAAACTATTAAATAATTTTGGAAAAAAATAAAGATTATTCACAAGAAAGAAAAACACAACTATAAAATTTAGAAAAATGTCAACAGAAATATTTCATTTTCAAGAAAGTAAAATCAAATGAAATGTACATATCAATTTCTAAAAATCATATATGGTGGGATTTTTTATAGAACTGTTTGAGATTTACATAAACATTGAGAAGATAAAGAGAGTTTGTAATACCTCTATACTGTTTCCCCTAATATTGTCATCTTACATTAGTAGGTGTACATTTGTTATTAATGAACCAACATTGTTACATTATTAACAAACAACAATAGGTTATTCATTCAGATTTCCTTAATTTTTAGCTTTTTTTTAAGTTTGCACATATTATATTCATACTTTGTGTACGTAAGTTATATGGGTTTTGACAGATGCATAATGTTGTGTGTCTATCATTATAATATCACAAATAATAGTTTCACCACCCTAAATATCTTGTTACCCATGATATTTTAATGTCTCTATATGTGCCTTTTCTAGAATGTCACATAATTGGAATCATACAGTACTACAGGGGTTGGCAAAATGCTGTGTTTTTTTTTTCAAATACAAGAATAATACAAGAATAAACTGTGTGTTTCATGAATTCACTACTCTAAGTCTACTTTTGGCAATGCCTGCACATAGTCATTTCAGACTGGCTTCTTTCGCCAAGTAATATACATTTAAATTTCCTACATATCTATTTTTGGTGTGATAGTTTATTTTTATTATTTAATAATAGTATTCCATTGTTTGGCTATCACAGTTGGTTTACCTATTTACTTACTGAAGAACATTTTGATCATTTTTAGTCGTGAATGATTATGAACAACCCAACTATAAATACTGATGCATAGATTTTTGTATATCTATAAGTTTTTTAATCAAATGAATAAAAACCTAGACATATGGATGCTGAATATTCTAGTAACACTATGATTAGCTTTGCAAGAAATGGTTGCAAAGTTTCCTCCAAAGTTGCTGCAACATTTTACATTTGCACCAACAATAAATGAGAATGCCTGCCATTGTACATCCTCATCAGCATTTAGTATTGCCAATTCTGTTATATCTTAAATATTTTTTTCTCTTTTACTTTCTATTTGGGAAGGTTCTGTTGAGTTGTATTCAGTCTCACTAATTCTTTGCTCAGCAGCGTCCAGTATACTGATGAATCAATTGAAGCCACTTTTTGTTTCTGTTACAATGCTGTTGTTTTTATTTTCAGCATTCCTTTTTGAGTCTTTAATTTTTCAGCTCTCTGCTTTTCACTACCCACTTATTCTTGCATGTTGTCTACTTTCTCATTTAGAGCACTTACCATATTAATCATAGGTATTTAAATACCCTGTCTAATAATTTAAAAACCGTGTCATACCGAGTTTATTTCTGATGTTGGCTTTTTCTCTTTATAATGTACTTTTTCTTGCCTGTTAGCATGCTTGGTAATTTGTGTTGAAAGCTGGACATGATGTATAAGGTAATTAGAATGGAAGCAAACAGGCCTTTAGCATAAGGCTTTATGTTAATTTGTCTAGGCGATGTGCTCTGTTTAATATTTGTGGTAGCTGTAGGTGCCAGAGACCTCAAAGCTCTAATGTCCTTGTTTTTAATCTTCCCTGTTGTCTTTAGACTTTGCTAAGAATTCCCTAAATAAGTCTGAGCTGTGCAGCTTTCTCAGATGTAATCCACTGTGATTTTATGGAAGTCGTATTGGTGATGTGATAAGGTTGATAAAGTCTGGAGGAGGGGAATATTGTATAATTCTATGATTACATTTCAGACTCTGGGTGGGCTGTGCCCTTAGACTGCGTTCTTAACAAGTGTCTCTCAGTCTCCCCCTCCTTGCTTATGTGATACAGGCACGGTGGAGCCGAATAATTTCCTCTCCTCCAAATCTGATAATGCTCTGGTCAAGACTTCTTGCTGCATACACGTTTGTTATGGAGAACTTTCTGTGGGTATTTCAAAATAGCATTTTTTGTGTGTGTTTTTTTGTTTTGTTTTGTTTTGTTTTTCCCCTTAAAAGATAAACTGGGATTTATTTTTCTTGTGTCTTTAACATGAGAACTTGGTGGGATTGCTGGGGGTAAAACTCATACCACTATGGAGGACCTATTAAGACTATGACCTAGGAGTACCTCATTTTTATTAAACTATGCACACATACATATAGTAGACATTCATAAAAATACACTTTGTAAGTATTCAATATATGTTCATAAGAATACATATATGTGTACTCTCTATATTTTATTATGTTCCTAGTTGTTGCAGATTTGATGATAATGTGATTGATGAAAAGATACCAGTGGCCACAGACAAAGGAAACAAGTTTCTTTAATTTAGGAAGCAAATACAAGATTAACTAGCATTAATATGGCTATAGAAAGCGGGACTCAGCAGCATGTTCTGTCTAGGGTTAAATTTCTATGGCGTTAAGGACTTACAAGATACCCAGTTATGAGTTATATGCTTCTGGATTTAGGATCTTAACAAGTGTAGGCAGAAGTTCACCTTTGCCATTTTTTCAGAGGCTATTATAAATGTGCTAGAGGCCTGGTACACAAAAATTTGTGCACTGGGGGGGGGGGGGGGTGTCTCTCAGCCCAGCCTGCATCCCTCAGGGGAATGATGGCTTAGGCCTGGCCCCACCCCCTGCCACCATAGCTGCCACAGCCACCACCATTGGCCTCCCTCTTTTTTTGTTTACTTTTTAAAATCTAATTTTTATTTATTTTAATTTTGTTTTATTGCTTAAAGTATTACAAAGAGTATTACATATGTCTCCTTTTTTTTTCCCCTTGACATTCCCCTGGTCTCCCCTACCCCCCAGTGTCTTGTGTCCATTGGTTATGCTTATATGCATGCATACAAGTCCTTTGGTTGATCTCTTACCCACCCCCCCCCACCCCCTGGCCCCCAACCCTCCTCAGCCTTCCTGCTGTAGTTTGGAACAGCTCTGCCTCTGAATCGGAAGTCACTGGGTGGGCTGATCAAGAGACAGCACTGATTGGAGCTGCCAACCCTTCCCCCCATCCCCGATCACCCCTCCACCTCCACTGGTCGTCACCACCCCCTGATCACCATCCCCTCCCTCTGCCCACTGACAAGCCTTGGCTGGCCTGGTGCTGCCTGCTCACTGACCCCACGCCCCACTGACTGGTCCTTCCCCCATTTGGTCAATTTGCATATTATGCTTTTCTTATATAGGATGGTTCCTTCTGAATGTCCATATTTGATTAGAAATTTGTTAATTATTTAATTTGAGATGAAGTATCTCAATATTCTACATCCCAGTTATACCTTCTACCTCTAGATAATGATTTAGGATTCCTGATATCTATAACTCAGTATGTAGGTAATATACACACTTTTTTCTCTGGTTATACATCAGAATCATCTGGAGCTCCATGTCAGAGCAGTTGAGGAAAAGCTTAGGAATGGATATCTTAAAATTCCTGTGTGATGATTCTGATGGGAGCTAACACCATGCATGTATTTCTAGTTAATCAAGACAAATTTATTGCACTTTCTTAATATGATTCCTTCTGAGACATCTATAAGCATCACAAAGTCAATGAGAAAAGGAAACGCCTGGAAGGGAAAAAAAAACAACTGAACAAGAAATCATTGCAAGCTTTAATGCAGATAGGCAAGTAGAAACTTCCTCAGGAGTCCAAAAGAAATTAAGAAATCGGAATAAGGCAGCAATGGAGAGATGTTATAGGCTAAGTAAACCTTGTGTGACCTTAGATAGCCTAGAAATGATGATTCCTGCTAACTAACCCAGGGGTTCATATAGCATGCATATCTACTGATTGAGGATTGGTTAAAAGTCTATTGGAACATGGGCTTCATTTTTTCATTAAAACCTTTTATTTTAAAAAACAGTAAAACCTAAATGTACTTAAAATTTATGGGAATTCATAGCTAAAGGAAATTATAAAAAACTTTAAAAATGTTTACTTTAGATCAAATTACAGTTAATAATTGTAAAATATAGGGACAGCTTTCTGCTCATACCCTACACTTCTACCATATTGAAAATTTATATGGGAATATATAATACTTGCAAAATTAAATTAATATTCTAAAGAGATTAAATCTTGCCATTATTCATTATTTTGGAAGTAAGGTTCTGTTTATTCTACTGAAACTTCAGTGATTGAATTTTTTTTTTTTTTGCCTTTGAAATTGTCTTTATTTCTGAACATTCTTTTACAACCATCCACCCCAGTATTGACTCCCACACATGCAGCTGGAGGCCATATACCTCTCCCCGTCCCCAGGCAAATCAGATTCATGTTTCTGATTGTAGGACACTTTGCCTTTGAGGTCCCATGAACTCCCCAACTTTTGCCCCTGCAACCCTGTACCCGGGCTGGGTCCCTCCCTTTCCCCATTCACACTGAGCATGAACATGAAACGTGGATGCCCCCTGCATACTGCACCCCGGTCCGAGGTTTGACCTTCCAAAGGCCCAGAAAGAAGCCTTTGCTGGGTGCACCCAGTGAGCAGGGTCATTACAGGGGCCCATCACGGGCTCCCTGTCATGAAAATGCCACCTCATAAAACGTCCTATGTCCACATTGCTTGGTGGCAAGCTGGATGGCTCTGGGCTGTCCTAACTCCTTCAGTGTCCTCCTGAGCTCATCACTGATCAGGGCAAGTCTCTCCTGGTTGACAGTCCCTTGTGTCCTGTAACCCTCCAGGGGGACGGGGTACCCCTCTAACTGTAAACTGCGCAGCCCGGCTGTGTGTCGCAGCAGCTTCTCCACGGTGGCCACGGGGAAGTTGTTCATACAGATGGTGAACTCCCTGAGCTGGAGGCAATTGCTCAGGACAGGCAGGATGGCCTCAACTTGGGAGTCCGCCATCCCACAGTTATCAAGAGCCAGTTCCTGGAGGGTGGGTGCCACTGCCTCCAGCAGAGCTCGGAGGGGCTCCCTGAAATCCACAAGGCTGAGGCCATATAGATCCAGGATCTTCAGCTGCCGGAGCTTCGGGCACTGGGACAGGTGTGTCAGGTCTGAGTGCGTCAGCCGCCGGCAAAATATTATGCTGAGTAGGTCCAAGGGAGTCTGCAGGCACCTGAGCACCTGGTCCAGACGGCCTGGGAGGAAGGAAAGAGAATCCATGTAGAGTGCCCGGAGGTGCCGCAGCCTGAGCACCTGAGAGAGGAATTGGGAAAAGGATCGCTGCTCCTCCTGCTCCTGCCTTTCCCCCTCCTGCTCCTCTTCCTCCCTCTACAAATCTTCTTCCTCCCTCAACTCCTGCTCCTCTTCCTGTTGTACTTCTTCCTGCCCCCCCTCCTCCTGCTCTTCATCTCTTTCCTCATCATAGTCCTCAGTCAACTCTCCCAGGAGAAAGATTTTCTGCAAATTACTCATCTGACCCAGGTAGAGAGCAAATGTCCCCAGGGTGGACAGGTCCCAGGTGCAGTGCACTTCCGCCTCCTGGATGCAGTCCAGCCTCACCCCATCCAGGACCCTCCTGACCCTCTGGAAGGACCCCTCAGAAATCCAAAGTGCCTTGTAGCACAGGTGTACCAACCCTTCCCTCTGCTGGGCCTATTGGATGATGTGCATGAAAAACTTATCCCGGTCCCTTTCACTGAAGTTAAGGTCTAGGGACACCTCCAAGGGAGCCAGGGGATGCTCCATGTTGGGGCTGCAGCTGTGAACAGCCACTGGTCCTGTTGGTGAGCAATTCTTGGTACTGGCTCCACACCACATATTCCAGAAGTTGGCACCCGTATTCCTTAAATCCAGCACCCGCAGTTTGCACCTCCTGGGCCGAACCTCCTGGGCAAGCAGAACGTCAAGCCCGTCAAACACGGCTTTTAAGCCCGAGGCCCTGGTTGGGGCATGATCAGGGGGATGCTGCATCAGGACCCCGAGAGGGAGGACAGTGAAGGGCCAGGCTTGGGCCAACGCCTTCAGGAGATGGGGGCAGCATCCACCACGGTAGGCCATTATGAACAGGTATGGGAAGAGCTCGGCCGGCAGGTACTCCAGAGCTGCAATGGCCGAGGCCTGGTCCCTCAGCAGGCGCTTTGCTGCCAGCTTCAGGAGTGTGGGTGGCTTCCGAATGCTCATCTTCAAGGTGCTTGGAAAGGAATCCTGCAGAAATGTCTCCTGTGACTGGGTTGGCTGGGGCTCAGATCTGAGACCTGATGGAAAACCCCGGCATTGACTGCACAGCTGGAGCACTCTGAATCTCTCTTCTTGTCCCTGAGGTTTTTATACACCTTCTCAAATGCTAACATCCAATTAGAACCCCTGGTCTAAACCCCACAATCCTAATGGGATTTATGTGTTTCTCCTTATTAATTGATTCACCCAGATATCCATTTAGGAAAGAGAACGTTAGGGAGGGGCAAGGTTGAAGACTGGCTCATTGTTTCCTTCCAAAGGCACTGACTGAGGTGGACCCATGGCCCATAGTTATCCTACTTGATGTGAGAGAGTGAAGGGTGTAATGGGTTCCTGATGCTAGAAAGGAAAATAAACACAACCTGAGAGCATGGTTGCTGGGATCTTTGGCCACATTATAGTAATCCAAATTATCCACAGTTAAAACAGGGGAGAAGACAATGGTGGCATCCCCAAGAAAAAAATAAATGCGTCCATGCATCTAGTTGTCACTTAGGTTTTATGTCAGGTGACACAGCAGATCATGAGCTCCTTCAGGGAGCAAGCGGTGGTTGTTTGAGGATGTGGGGGGCTCTTCAGACCACAAGGCTTTTCTGAGGGAGGTCAGGACAGAATCACCATGAGAAGCAGGGTTCAGGGCTAGGCAGTGTGGGGCTGAGCCATCCTAATGGAATCCTGTGAATGACCAAGGGCCATGTAACAGATGGGTGTTTTTTCTTGGAGAGAAGAGAGATGGAAAGACTTCTCTGGGTGAATTTAGGATTTAAAAGAAGACAAGCTGGAGGGAAGACAGTGCCATCCTAGAGGGCAAAGGGAGAGATTCCGTCTTCTGTCCCTCCGGGTAGGAAAAGGGTGGGTTTCCTCTGGGAAAGATGGGATTAGCTCAGCAACTGGGTGGATAAGATTAAATCTAAGAATGTGATTAGAGGGAAAGAGGCCAGGTCTGGGAGTTAGACATTTTCAAGCCCGAGAGGCAACTGAAGGCAGATGTATGGCCTCTTTTGGGATCTTGGAGCCCAGGAGAAAAATAAACATGGGCCAATCACAAGTAACCCTGTCACATCATGGCAGCTGTGACGTTTATCTGCAGGTCGGGGTTCTTCTACAGAGAACCCTTCCCAGGTAGCAAGTCCCTTCCCTCACTACATAGTGTCTCCATGGCCCCATTTCTGCCCTCATGGCACCCCTTCACTTCACCACACCCCCAGTGATCTCCCTTATGACCATCAGCCCTCAGGTCCCCTCTTCAGTAAGCCTGTCCCCCAATGTCACTCTGTTCTGTATTTGTCTGACAGCCTGTTGTCTGCTGGACCAGAGGTTCATTGAAGCCAGGGAGCAATCATGGCTCCTTAGATCTCTGTGGAAGGAATGGGTAGCCATTTTCAGTGTGAGGAAGGCCAACTGGGGCCAGCCCACTGCTCCATGTGGAGCTGTTGGCTTTCACAGCCTTCCTCTAGGCCCCCAATCTTCTCCTGTCAGTCACTCACCCCACAGACACCCCTGAGCACCCACTGTGTGTGCCAGGTTCTGACTCTGGGAAACTCTGAGTCACGTAGAGAAGACAATGCCACTGAACAGACTCTGGAGTGATGAGTAGAGGCCCCTGGTGAGTGCTGATGTCTGGAGCCAGTGGTGTCCTGGAAAGGGACACCACAAGCCCAGGCGTCCTCCCCGAGGAATCATTTGAATATTTCTGCAGTACAAATTCACTGCAACCACACACATGTGGGCCCATGAACCAAATGCACTGTAGACCACACGTGTCCAGTGACTCCTGAGTTGGGCTTCTGCTGGCATTTCCTGGAAGGGAGAGGCAATTTTGAACCAGGGCCGAGCAGGCATGCCCAAGGCACCCTACTTTGTTTCAAATCCCAGCTCAGGAATCATTCCCTGTGTGACCTTGGGTCAGTCACCCCCAGGCCTGTTCCTCTTCTATGAGTAGGTGTGACGGTTAGTACTCACCTCGGGCACCTGTCCTGATGGTGGTGCTGACAGTGGAGTTTTTCCCAGGGACATCCTGCCCTGGCTCTTAGACATTTTTTTTTCATACCTTTTTATTTTATTTTTTTTTAACTTTTTTTTTTTGTTGGTGCTAATCCTCACTCGAGGATATATTTTCCATTGATATTTAGAGAGATTGGAAAGGAGGGAAAGAGACAGAGAGAAACTTCTATTGAAAGAGACACATTAATTGCAGGAAGCCGGTCCATCCTTGCTGCTTGGCACAATCACTACAGGGAAGAAACATCTGCACAGCATATGTTTCAAGGGACCTGGCATATATGGCATATTGTTCTTAATATGTTTGCTCCCTTTCTTGGCGCTATGTGTTTTAACCAAGGTCATCTCCCTGACAAAGGTTGTTTCCCCAGGTAGGGATTTTTCTCTGAAGTTAGGGAGGGAATAAAACCCCTTAAGTAAGTGCCAGGCGTGTAGTTAATCACTTTAACTACGGACAATCATGCTTAAGCTACATAATCTTTACTCCCTGGAATGGAGATAAGAAATGCCCTAACCTTTGGAATAGAAATTGATAGGATTAAAATCAACTGGTATAAATACAGATGTAACAAGACAATAAAACACAGAACTTCGACCCTGAGATTAAGAGTCTCATGCTCTACCTGTTCAGGTGCCATATGTTGGGGTCCAGCCCCAGCAGGTCCAGGTTCTCCCAAAGGTGTGGACAGAGTCGGCGATGAAGGAATGACACAGAGGCAGCGTTCAGTTGACCATCATAGCCAGGCTCCGTAGCCAGGCTCTCCAGCCAAGTTCTCTAGCCTAGTTCTCTAGCCAGGTTCTGTCTTGTGATTGAAATTTTAAAGTATATATTTTAGCTACAAGTTTATAATACAAAGATACATGTATAGAATATCCTTGCTAGGGACTGAATGTTTGTGTCCCCTCCAAATCTATATGTTGAAACCTTAATCCCCAGTGTGATGATATTTTAAGGTGAGACCTTTGTGTGTTAAGTAGGGTTAGATTAGGTATATGAGGGTAGAGTCTTTATGATGGGATTCATGTTCTTATAAAAAGGGGAAGAGCCCTGGCTTGGTAATTCAGTTGGTTGGAGCATCATCTCAGACACCAGAGGTTGTGGGTTTAATTCTTGGTCAGGGCATACATCTAGGTTAGCAGGTTCAATCTCTGGTTGGTGCATGTACATGAGGTAACCAATTGATGTTTCACATAGATGTCTCTCTCTCTCTCTCAAAATCAATAAAACATTATCCTCAAGGGAGGATTTAAAAAAAGAAAGAAAAAAGTTTTAAAACATTATAAAAAGGAGAAACACTAGATATCTTTCTGTGTGTGCACTCCCAAGGAATGGCCATGTGAGAACACAACCAGGAAAAGGGCCTCACCAAGACTCCAATTATGGTGGCATCTGATCTCAACTTCTAGCCTCCAGAACTGTGAAGAGTAAGTGTTGTTATTTGAGCTACCCAATCTACAGTATTTGTTTTAGCACTGTAGTTAACTAAGACATCCTTTCAATCAAAGACGTGTCCCATTTGGTGAAGATGTTGTTGGCATATACTCTTTTTCATCAGTCCCTACATAGATGACCACAATTTCAAGAAGCCACTTTGACCAATGTCACACCTTTTCTGGGGCAAGCCACATCCTTTGACTGATTGATGTGGGGTTATAAAATTCTGAACATTACCTTGTGCCAACTATGAAGAGTCATTCTAGCCCTAGAGCTCCTTGGAGAGTTTTGGGTTTTATCAAAGCTTGACTTTTCCATCTATCCAATCCTACTTTTTTTCCTTCTTTTCCATAGCTGTTCATCCCTGGGCCACCCTTACACACAAAACTCCAACTTAGAGTCTGTATCTTGGAATCCAATCTCCATAAGCTTTAATAAGTGTAAAGTATGTTCTTCATGTGTATAAGAACCTTTTGCTACTGATTTATTTTTCCTCTATTTAGATTGTGTTTTTTATGATATAACTTGTTACTCACAAGTTAACATTTTATGGATCATCAGAACCCAATCAAAAAAATACTTTCATTCATAAAATTTATGTCTTTCAAAGTGTTAAAATTTTAGAACAATAATAATTTAGCCATACCTTCTATGTCTTAGGTGATGAAGTAGAAATGCATGCTATGAAGTTTAAGATTGCTAAATATAGACTGAGGAGGATGTCAATAATATAATGCCCCCTATTCTCTTCTAGATTTTCACAAGCCAAAAAAGAGGGAACCCATGAAGATCAAAACTACTTCAGGAAGAACGTTTTGTCCTCAAAATTATATATCAAACTTTTGGGAGATTTTGGGCATGGAACAAGAGGAGAATTATCAAAGCTACATAGTTGCTGTCATTAAAACTTTTCTTATGTTTATACACATTCAATAAGTGGGTTTTTATCCTTTTTAAGAACCCAGCCTCAAAATGTTCTTGACACAGTTTTTCTTTCCAGGTCACCAGAATGGTCTTAATGTTCACCCTGTATCACTAAATTTTATATATACTTTTTCCTAACTCTAAGCCCATGACCTCTCTTTTCTTAGAGCATTTATTTTAGAAAATGTGTAATAGTACATTCTTTCTCTAACTCTTTTCAAAAGCCCTCTGTCTGTTTTTAGAAACCAGAAGTGTCTTTTTCTTATAAGTACCGCACACTAACCGATTGCGCCACTGGAGCTGCAGAAGTGTCTTTTTCAAGGATCTTAGATTCATCTCTTTAAAATATAACCATTAGGAAAGATAGAACCCCTATCTTCCAATTTCTGAGAGAATGTAGAAAATCAATTTACTGGGCAACAATTAGAAAACACAGGTGGCCTAATTACAGAGAAAAACATTTCCAAGCTCAGAAATAACTCAATGTTCTCAACATATCCTATCACCTCAGAAACAGAAATAGGCAAGGAGAACTCTCAGTCAGGAAAGCTGTTCTGAAACCTGAGTTGAGTTGGGGGAGTAAAAAAGGTATAGGGGTAATATCATACATCAGCCTAGTTTTGAGAAAGCCTTATAAGGTTTGTGGGTATTTCTGAAGCCAAAGTTAACTATAAGAATACCTAATACACTTAAACATTTATGAAAGCAGTCCAAGGAAAAATGGTCAAGAGGGTCTCCAGCCAGGAGATAACTTCCAGCCAGAGACAGTATTCAGCACCCCCAGCTCTTGTCTTGCTTGTAGGAATTAATTCAAACAAGAGACTCCAAATGGCTGCAAGAGCATGTGAGAACTTAATGTTTAGGAAAACTATACACTGAGATAAGACCTGAGCAGGCAATTCACCTGGCCGAAACCAGACCAAGTGCCCCGCTTGGGTAGGGTTTGGGATATTTACATCTCTAGACTGGATTGCACCTCAGTAAGTCTCCCCCATCCCTTATTTCTAAAAAAAAAAAAAAAAGAAAGTATCCTTCAGTTATAAGGTTCCTTCATCTAAGTGTTATGCTACCAGTTAACCACATCCTATAGGGCTATGAAATCTTTCCTCCTCACATATGGGTCTGCCACCTCCATAGTCTATTTTCACACCCATTTCCCCCAAGCCCCAGCTGCTTCTCCCATCTCTTCCAGCTCATATCTTCCTATCTGCCTACAATAACATTTTGGCATGCATACAATGGGTCCAAAAATCCTAGGTATCCACTTTCAACTACTGATTTCTAGATATTTTGAGACTCTAGAGTTGACTGACAGATCGTATTATTGTCTAATGGGTTATTGCTGAAGAAAGAAAATTCTATAGCTTTTTAGAAGTTGATCTTTTCTTTGCCAAACTTGCTGAATTCTAATATTATAATTAGTGAGCTGTTGATATCTTAGATTTTCACATAGATGGTCACATCCCCGGTAAGTAATTATAAGCTTTACAACCACCCACTACTTCAAAGGTCTGTTAATCTCACTTCTTTTTAAATGGACTTGACTTTCTGGAGCTATTTTAAAGAAGCAGAGGTTCTGTGCTACAGTAGTAATGAGGGAAGCAAAAATCCATTATGGGTAATCCACTAGAGATAAGAGCATCAATATAAACTTTCCCCTAAAGAATCTTTTCTCTGGCTGTTTTCTATATATGTCCAGAGTCTTCTGTTTACCAATGGAATTCTCATGGCATTTTCATAGTCTTTTAGATCCATATACTTTTTCGTCACTTACACTATATTTCCAGAGTTAGATAGAGAATTATATCAACAACCTATAAAAATTTATCATTTAACCCCATATTAAAATACACTATAAAATGATTGCATTAAAGTAATTAGTAAAGGCATCTGGTTTTAACTCTAACTTGTAAGTTGTCATTTATGTCCTTATTACAAGAAAAAAATGGGCAAACTGAACGACTTTTTTTTTATAACAATGAGAGAAGTAACTTCTCAGGGCAAACCATGACCACAAAATTTGGAGAAGGACTTACGTTCAGAGATTCACAGCCACCAAGTAAGCTTACATGGAAAAAGCCCCTGGAGTTCTAAATTGGTAGGCATATTTAAACAGTGATTTTTATGGATTGCTGGAGGCCAATGGGGATTAGCATAAGAGCAAAAAATCCCTGGTGGCTTCAGTCTTGGAAAAGTCCCCACGCTTTTATGGAGTTTCCTCCAGGAACCCTACACTGGGCTCTCACTATGAAAATTGGATCAATATCCTGTCAAGGCTCTGGTCAAGGGAGGGGAAAGGTAACCACAGTGATAAGTGCACAATGCCTTCTCCATAAAAGACAAGAGCAAAGGTCTTTGCTTGAATCACATTCTAAAACTTTATGCTAGCTGGAGGAAAGAAATTCCTCCCTATTCCAGGGCTACCAGACTTCTTACATCATCGAAGTCAGTGGTTCTCAACCTTCCTAATGCCGTGACCCTTTCATACAGTTCCTCATGTTGTGGTGACCCCCAACCATAAAATTATTTTCGTTGCTACTTCATAACTGTAATTTTGCCACTGTAAACAATATGTAATTATATACAGTGTGGCCGTGACTTACGAATGTCCCGACTAACGAGTTTTTCGAGATATGAGCCATCTCTCAGCCAATTTTTTGCTTTGAGTTGCGAGCTAAAATTTGGGTTACGAGCCAGCTTCAGATACCCCACCGCTAGTTTGTGCAGCGAATGTCACAGTGAATGCCACAACATCAGCCCAGCATCACGTGTCTCACTAGTTCACTTTAAGATTTGACATACGAGTAATTTGAGTTACGAGCTCCATCACGGAACGAATTAAACTTGTGAGTCAAAGCCCCACTGTATGTGTTTTCCGATGGTCTTAGGCGACCCCTATGAAAGGGTCATTCGACCCCCAAAGGGGTCACAACCCACAGGTTAAGAACCGCTGATCTAAGTAAAGGTGAGGGGAGAGTCAATAGTAATCAAGGCTTCCAGGAAATAGTTTGGATATACCGGATCCAATAAGACAATATGGGACAAGAGGAAAAAATAAAATGTGTATTTCTTAAGATTGGATAGCAACATTTGTGAAAGTCAAGCCCTAAGATACAAGCCTACTGACATGCAGAAACTTTAATAGGACACTTAGAGAACACAACCTTACCATGCATTACTACCATGCTATGTGATATTTAAGTTATTATAATAACAGATTTCAGCTGAAAGAGTTTCAAGAAACAAATTTTCTGAGAAGAAGCACATATTAGTCTAAAGGAAATTATGGCAACATTTGAAACTTGAAAGGGCCCTAGAGATTACATAATAGTCATAGGTCATTATTAATTTCCTGATTTTAATGACTGTATTATGGATATTTAGGAGACTATACATATTTTCAAGAAATTCATACTACAGTATTTTTGGGAGATGAGACACTATGTCAGAAACAGTCTCAAATGATTCAGTTTCAGTAGAAAAATTATCAGAAATCAACAAATTGCTGTATACATCATATTTAAAATTCTAATAGTAGAGTTAATATTATTTCAAGGTTCTAATTGTTAAGGAGAACAAGACTAAGTCACCAAGCATCCACTGAACACTTGGAATATGAACTTTATCAGGAAGTTCAGGACTCTGCTCCCACTTCTGAGCCGTGAGTTCCACATTCCCCAGTCTCACCTCATTTGCTCTGAGTCTTCAGCAGGCTCACCCGGCAGGAAACGTCCACTGGCCTGTTCCAGCTTTGTACAGTCACATCGGCACCTGGGTTTGGGGGTAAAATCCAACCGGCTCTTCAGAGCAGCCCTGTTTTCAGAACATGCTGGCTGGCTGTTACCCAAAGCCTACTGATCTGAAAGAGGGCAACTATTGTTTACCTGCTTGTTTGCCTCATTTATTATCTAATAAAAAAATCTGAAACAAATGAACAGCCTTAAAAATTCACTCAGCAGATAAAACCAATTTAGTCATATAGACAAAGCTTAATTTAGCTTATTTTACAAGGCTAACTTTACCTGGGTATTTCTAGCTTATGCTTCTGGAAATTACAAGCAAAACTTTAACTATTTTCCAAGGTTGATATGAAGTAACTACTGACCAATTTCCCATCATTTAAGAAAATTATTATATTATAAACAATCACTATGAAGAATAAATAATCACAGTCTCCTCATTATATCAGCTGATGTATAATATCATACACCTGAATCTTATTTCATGTTTTGGTAGGAGTGCTCCTGGTTCCATCACCACATCCAGGGTGTCCCCAAAAATGTATACACGCTTTAACAGCTGATAGCTCAATTTTGAAAATGAAATATATTTTAATAAACGCTGCCTTTATAATTATCCATACATTTTAGGGAACACCCTATATTGGACCCCCTTTGTCCTTTACTAACTCTCACTTCCTTTCCTTTGGTAACCACCATACTGCCTTCTGTGTCTATGAGTTTTTGTTTGTGTTTCTTGTTTGTTCATTTGTTGCTTTCAGTTTTATATCCCAGATATGAGTGAAATCATGTGGTCCTTGCCTTTTTCCATCTGACTTATTTTGCTTCTTGACATAGCTGCCTGTTCTCAGCACAGGGAACCTGGGAGCCATTTGCACTGATGCTAGCTCACAAGGCTGAGAAAATAAACACTCCACCTAGGATTTTAAAAAAATTAATTTCCTCTTTCAACTCATGCTTCTCTGTCCTCATTCTCCACCTTTATCATGAGAACTTTACTCTAGATGCAGAGAATTGAGGCAAAGTCCTGGGTAGTGGTCTGTGTTGACAGTCATCCACCCTTGCCCACCTCATGACATCCCTTGTGCATTCCTACCACCAAGATTGAAGCCAGAGTAGAAGTGAGGAGTGCCCAGTCCTTCCTCTGTTCTGTGGAGCCTGCTAAGGACTTTCTTCCAAGCAGCAAAACAGACTCCAGCAAGAACCATTATGTTAGCAGCAAAACAAACAGGACCTGTCTCCATGGCCTCCATCAGGGGGCTTCAGCTGTGTCCCAGTGTCTTGCCTGGGTTGCAGCCTGCCTGTGTTAGATCCCCTGGGCTTCTGGAGAAAAGTGTGCTTTTACGAAGGATGGCAAGGAATTTAAAAACAAACAGGGATTAATTATTATTATTTAAGATTTATTAGTAACCTCTGATTCTGTGGACTTGCCACTTTCTTTAAATGCTCGGTTTCTTTAAAGGTATCTTCTGAATGTGTGTATGCACTGAGCAAGTTTCTTTATTTATGTTGGGTCCTAAGTAATTGTCAGCCTGCACAAAGATGTTTGCTCCCATCTTGGTTTTCATTACCTGAGAATCAGCCAGAGTGGGCTTGGGGAGAGAGTGATTTATAGCCACAGACAACAAATTTATTTGGTTTCTGATGAGGAGGGGTAGTTTCTAATTTCATTTAAATTCTCTTCAACAGATGGAAAAATTGCACTGTTCAAAATAATGAATCTCTACTTGTACAACTGGTGCTCTGTAAAGCTGTGGGAGTCTTTGTTTTCATAGATAATTTATAGATAAAAATGTGATCAAAGTCTTTATTAAATTTTTACATTTTTAATTTTTATATAATGATGTGTATTACTTCCATGTGTACAAAAAAATTTGATATTACTATAGATTGCCAAATGATCACAATAATAAATCTTGTCAATATCTGTCACCCCTACATAGTTATAATTTTTCCTTGTGACAAAGCTTTTTAGATCTACTATTTTAGAAAGTTTCAAATATACATCTCAGTATGGTTAACTATAATCCCCATGCTATATATTGCATCCCCATGACATTTATTTTATAGCTGGGCATTTGTACTTTTATTATTTATTTATTTATTTAAAACAGAAGACTATTTATTTGGTGTTTTGATCACAAGTCTTATTGGGAAAGGGAGAATAGTCTCTCTTATAGTTTTATATACTAGTAGTCTATCCTGCCCCTCTCTCCCAACACAAATCTGTTTTCTATATCAATGTAATCGATTTCTGGTTTTTGTTTTGTTTTGTTTTTTGATTCTACATATAATTTAGATCATTTGGTATTTTATTCTGTCTTATTTCACTTAGCATAATGCCCTCAAGATCAATCCACATTGTCTCAAATGGCAAGATTTCCTTTTTATGGCTGCATAACATTCCATTGTGTATATACTACATTTTCCTTATCCATTAACCCACCAGTGGACACCTAAGTTGCTTACATATCTTGGCTATCTCTATATATAAAAGCCTAAGTGACCGGTTGACCATTCAACTGTTCGACCGGTTGCTACAATGCACACTGACCACCAGGGGGCAGACTCTTAACACAGGAGCTGCCCCCTGGTGGTCAGTGTGTTCCCACAGCAGGGCTCACGGCTGAGTGCCGCAGTTTGGAGACTGCAGCAGAGCAGCAGCGAGCCTACCGAGCAGCAGTGGTGGCAGGCGCAGAGGGGCTGGGATGAGCGGGAGCGGCAGGCAGTGTGGACTGCTGGTTTTGGCTCAATCCCCACAGGAGGCCATGCTGAGGGACCCCACGGATGCACAAATCCATTCACTGGGCCTCTAATTATAAATAATGAGGAAATTATGAGGATACAGATATTTTTCTGATATAGTGTTTCTGGTTCCTTTGGACAAATACCCATGATGGATCATATGGTGATTCTATTTTTAAATTTTTGAGGAAGTTCCATAGTGTTTTTCATATTGACTGTACCAATTTATATCCCATAAGGTTCCTTTATCCACATCCTCACCAACATTTATTTCTAGTCTATAGTGGTCTAGTATCTTTCTTTTGTGTGTGTCTGTCCAGTTTTTCCAACACCAGAAATTGTCCTTTCCTCAGTAGATATTATTGGCTCCATTATTATCAATTAATTTTCCAAATTTGGCAGGGCTTCTCTCTGTTCTCTTCAATTGATCTAAGTGTCTGCTTTTATGCCAAAATTATACTGTTTTCATTACTATAGCTTTGTATAGTTTGAAGTTAGGGAGCATTATGCCTCCAGCTTTGTTCTTCTTTCTCAAAATTGCTTTGGCTATTAAAGGTATTTTATAGCTCCAAACAAATTTTAGAAATGTTGGCTCTATTTATATGAAAAATTCCATTGGAATTTTGATAAGGATTACATTCAATCTATCATTGCTTTGGGTAGTATGGATATTTTAACAGTGTTTATTCTTCCAATCCATGAGAATAGAATGTCTTCCCACTTACTTGTGTCTTCTTCAGACTTTTTCATTAATGTCTTACAGTTTTCAGGGTCTAGGTCTTTCACCGCATTGGCTATTTTTTCTTTTTTAGGTTTTTCTCTTTTTAATGTACTCTTAAATTGAATTGTTTTCTTACTTTCTCTTCTGACAGTTAATTATTAGTGTATAGAAACTCAACAGTTTTTTTTTTAATATTGATTTTGTATCCTGTAACTTCATTAAATTAATTTATTAGTTTTGACAGTTTGATTGTTTTGGGAGGGTTTAGCATTTTCTGTATTAATATCATGTAATCTGCAAACAGATAGTTTTACTTCTTATATGAATGCTTTTTAATATTATTTTCTCAGTTAAATTATCTGATTAGGATTTCAAATACTATTTTGGACAAAGGTGACAAGAGTGGGCTTCTTGCCTTGTTCCTAAACTTAGAGAAAAAGCTTCCAGCTTCTCACAATTGAGTATGAAGTTGGTTGGTAGCTTATCCTACACAGCATTAGTTAACATCCTCTACCTTTTAAACTATTTATGATATGCACAAAATATTTAATTCTTCAATCTAATACTACTGCATTTAGTCTATGACAAGCTGTTGTTTATTTAAATTGTATTTTTATGTATTATGTAAGCAATTAATTTGGAAAAAATCTCATCAGATAGATATTCACTTTGAATAGTATTTCCTTTGAAAGATTTAATCTACATATAATTTATTGACTGAAAAATAATATTTTCAATTTTAAAAATTGTTTTATGATTACATGTATTGGAGTGACATTGGTTAAAGAAAATTATCAAGTGTACAATTCTATGATACATCCTCTGTATATTGCATTGTGTGCCCACCAAGCAAGGTGAAATCTTCCAACATCATATATTTGACCCCTGTTAGCCTGTACTACTCCCCACCCCGTTTCCACTGATTACCACTATATTGTTGCCTGTATCTAAATTTTTTTGCTTTTCTTGTTTGTTCATCTGTTGCTTTCATTTTTATAGTCCATATTTGAATGAAATAATATGGTTTTGATTTTTTCTGTTTGATAATTGGCTTAGCATTATATTCTCAAAATCCATCCAAATGGCAGTATACCCTATTTTCTTATGGCTGAGTAGTACTGAAAAATGATATTGACTAGGTGTTTCATCACCAAAAAGAATTTATTTGGGAGAGGAAATGTTGCAGCCCAGTGCATGCAGACATGACATGCCACAGGCACACTCTGGACCAGTTGAAAGAGTATTTATATAAAGGAAGAGGAAGAAAAGAGAATGGGAAGTTGAACCACAGAGCTTTATTACAAACATGGAGTTTTTTCCTGCAGGGTTCTTATGTGTAGGGTTCCCAAAATTTGATTGAGAACTTCTATAAGCCCTAGCTCCTCCCGTACATCCTCCAGATTGTTCATATTTGATTAAAGTTCCAGTTAGTCTTTATCAAGTTGATCTTTTGTAAAGCATGTGATTGTAGAAAGGGATAACTCAAAATGCATTCATTAGCTAAAGTAATATAATTCTTAATTTGTATTCTACTTGGAATTATTAAATTATCTTTCAAATGTACCACCTAGAAATGTATCATTGAAAATTCTTAGCTTTTGCATCACTATTAAAAAATATTTTGATGTCAAACTACAGTACAGAAATTTGTTTTGTAAACTGCTTCAGACAAAATTTGGACTGATAGTGAAATCCAGAAGGTACATGTGTCATAACTCAAGTAGCTTAAAATATGGACTCAGCAAAGATGGATTTAATTTCAATACTATTCTATGTGCATGACCTCTGGCAAGTTATGTCACTTCATTTGAACTTTGCACATCCCTGTGCAATAGTTTTAATGTAACATCTAAAATCATTTCCAATTATAATAATTTTATACACATATTCTATGGGATAACTTTTAAACTTAAATTCCTATTCTAATTATATCTCATTTCAAATACAACTCTCTTTTGGTACTTATATTAGTTTTATTACACTTAAACTTTACTTTAAAATATATCATATTAGTGACACTTGTGTGATATAATCAAAATATGCCATCAAGGTATCATCAAGGGGATTATGACCAAGTATTATAAACCATCATATAGAAAAGTTGATGAATGCCCTAAGATGAGTCCTTCAAATCAGAGTGTCTATTGTTTTTATAGAGTATAGCTTTTCACTAGTATGTAGAACAAGTTGCTATCTGAACATAAAGGTTCTCTGAAGGTTGAACTAACATTATATATATATAAAATAATGATTATTTAATCCAGACACAGCTCATCTGTTAGAGCTATAGGAAAGATTTCTGCTAACTGCTCATTTCTACAAAGACTAGCTGCGGTGATTGGGTTGGAGATGGGGTCATTTAATGTTCCAGTAATGGAAGCATTGTACAGATAAACTTGATGCTGTCTAATGGACCTTGAAATGTGGCCTGAAGTAGATTTCTATTAGTAGAGTCAGGGACTTTAAAGAAAATAGATCTCAATTTTAAGTAAATTAGAAACCCCACACCATTTGAATTCATTAGCAAAATAACATGTTGACTTTTAACATGAAAAAGACATATTTTCAATATTAACCAAAGTTCATCTTTTTTAAAAATTAAATCTTTATTGTTGAAAGTATTACATATATCCCCCTTATTCCCTCATCGACCCCTTCTAACCCACCCCTGCACCACACTTGAGGCCTTCACCACCCTATTGTCTATGTCCCTGGGCTATGCATATATGCATAATAGTTCTTTGGTTAAATTCTTCCCACCCCCTACCTCCTCCTCCCTCACCCCCACTTTCCCTCAGAGATTAGACAGTTTGTTTCATGCTACTTTGTCTCTGGATCTATTTTGTTCATCAGTTTACTTTGTTCTTTAGATTCCACACGAGTGAGATCATGTGATACTTGTCTTTCTCAAACTGTCTTATTTCGCTTAGCATAATACTTTCCAGGTCCTTTCATGCTATCTCAAAGGGTAAGAAAGCTTCTTTTTTTACTGTGGCATGGTATTCCATGGTGTAAATGTATTACAGCTTTTTTATGAACTCATCTACTGATGGGTACTTGGGCTGTTTCCAGATCTTAGCTATTGTAAATTGCACTGATATGAAAATAGGTATGCATACATTCTTTCTGATTGGTGTTTCAGGTTTCTTAGGTTATATTCCTAGAAGTGGGATCACTGAGTCAAATGACAGTTTTATTTTTATTTTTATGAGGAAACTCCATACTGTTTTCCATAGTGGCTAAACCACCCTGTATTCCCACCAGCAGTGTCCTAGGGGTTCCCTTTTCTCTACATCCTTGCTAGCACTTGTTATTTGTTGCTAGTAACCATTCTGACAGGTATGAAGTGATGCCACATTGTCATTTTAATTTTTAACTCTCTGATGATCAGTAACTTTGAGAATTTTTTTATATATTCCTTGGCCATCTTTATGTCCACTTTGGAGAAGTGTCTATTTAGGTCCTTTGCCCATTTTTTTTTTATTGGATTGTTTGTCTTCCTTTGTTAAGTTGTATAAGTTCCTTATATATTTTGGATATTGACCCTTTATCAGATGTATCATTGCCAAATATGTTCTCCCATGTAGTGGGTTCCATTTTCCTTTTGTTGATGTTTTCTTTTGCTGTGCAGAAGCTTTTTATTTTGATATAGTCCCATTTTCTCCTTAGTTTCCTTTGACTTAAGAGATGTAACCACAAACATATTGCTCTGAGAGATGTCTGAGATTTTGGTGTTTATGGTTTCTTTTAGGAGTTTATGATTCCATCCCTTCACTCTCATCCTGTGTGAGTCTTTTGTTCTGAGGTGTGTCTTTTGTATACAGCTTATATATAGGTGATGCTTTCTAATATATTCAGCTATCCTATGTATTTTGATTTGAGTATTTAATCCATTTATATTTAAGGTTACTGTTGGTAGCTACTTATTTATTGTCATTTTAATTCTTTATGCCTATGTTTCTCTCTCTTTCTTCTCATTACAGCAGTCCCTTTAGTATTTCTTGCAATGCTGGTTTAGTAGTGATAAACTCCTTTAGTCTTTAGCCCCCCCCCCCTCTTTTTTTGGAGGGGGGTCTGGAAAGCTCTTTATTTCACCATCTATTTTAAAAGATAGCCTTGATGGATATAGTAATCTTGGTTCCAGATCCTTGCATTACCTTTGGTATTTCATGCTATTCCTTCTGGCCTGTGGAGTTTCTGATGAGAAATCAGCTGATAGCCTTATGGGAGCTCCTTTGTAGGTAACAAATTGATTTTCTCTTGCTGCCTTTAAGATTCTCTCTTTGTCTGTAATTTTTGGCATTTTAATTATGATGTGTATGGGCATGGGCCTATTTGGGCTCTTCTTGCTTGGGGCTCTCTGTATCTTCTGGACTTGTGTGAAGTTTTCCTTCACCAGGTTAGGTAAATTTTCTGCCATTCTTTCTTCAAACTTGTTCTCTATCCTTTTCTCACTTTTTTCTCCTTCTAGCGCTTCTATTATGGGACTATTTTTTACATTTCATGTTGTCTCACAGCTCACTTAAGCAGTCCTCTTGTTTTTTAATGTATTTTTATTTTTGATTCTCTGATTGAATGATTTTTTTCGACCCTATCTTCTAATTCACTGATCCCATCCTCAGCTTCCCCTAATCTGCTGTATATTCCTTCCAATGTGTTCTTTATTAGTGTTATGCCATTCTTTATTTCTAACTGGTCTTTTTTTATAGTTACTATATATTTTCTCATGCTGTTGAGCATTTAGCCATCATCATTACTCTATATCTAATAAATTTCTTATCTCCATTTTATTACCTGTTGTTTTGTTTTTGTTTTTGTAGAATTATCTTATTCTTTCATTTGGTTGTTGCTTTTTTGTCTTTCCATTTTGGCTACCTGTTTTCGTTTGTGTCTATGTATTAGGTAAATCTGCTATGAAACCCAATCTCTAGTGCAGGACAATGTCAGATGCTGTTTGTGACCAGCCCTGTGTACCCTGTTTAGAACTATCTGCAATACATAGCTTGTGCCTCCCTCTGCTGGAGGTGGGTGTGTTTGGAAAGAACAAAGACATGCATCAGGATCTGCTTCTTCTAGACCTGGGCCCAGATGTAGTTCAACAAAAACTCAAAGCTGCCAGTGGTCCACCTTGGCCAGCAGTCTGATTGTTTTTAGGCTCAATTAATTCAGGCTATCAATTATAGTGTGAAGTGAGGGGTCTTCCAACAGGGTGGGACAAGTGTCTCCCCCCAGGCAAAACTGCCTGGATAGCAAGGGTCTGCAGAGAAAGATGGCCTCTGAAGCATGAGGGAATGACTTAGCACAGGAAACCAGGGTGGCTGCCCTCCCAGCTCCAACCACAGAGTTCCAAACCCTGGACTCTCCTCACACAGCTCTAGTCCACTCTGCCCTCCCTCTGCCTGAGCCCAAGGTGAGTGGCTGCACATGAAATTTTGTTCATTGGCCCTTTAGGTGTGTGTCTGCATTTCCAGCTGTCTCCGGATGACAGATAGCAATCCTGCTGCTTGTCACAGCCAGATTTTCTGTGGACACCTTTCTCAGTTCTGCTTCTCTGGGCTGGGGAGCCCAGCTTAGGGTTTTAGACCTTAGAGTCCTCATTGGCAACTCCCTGCAGTTGAGATCTCTCTCCAGAAATTCAGCTGCTGTCTGCGGCAGCCCAGTCAGCCCTTTAGTGTCTCCACTCTTGCTACTTGTTGCTGTGCAGCTTCCACTTTCTGTCCTTGGGTTATCAGTGTTCTCTCCAGCTAGTCTTCTGTTGATTTTTCTGTATTTTAATTGTATTTCTAGTTTTGTCCTGCGAGAATGTCAGTGTAGCTTCCACTCACTCAGCCACCATTTTTAAGCCCCTATCCAAAATGCATCTTAGTGGCCTCAGGTTGGTTGTAATTATATTAAATATTGTGCTGGTGGTACTCTTGATAAAAAAAAAAATCAAAAAATCTTGTGGCATGTGATAACAGAAACATAATAAGACTTTAAATTAGCTAAAAGTTAAACTGATATTGTTACTCTTCAAAAATATTGAAAAGAGAGTGGATTTTAAAGGTTGTAACATCCCAAAATTAAGCTTGTTGCCAAAGTGATAAACCTAGCTCACAAGGATAATCATAAACTAGACTTTACATTTTTGGCACCAAAGGACACTGACTAGTCATGACAGAAG
The DNA here is from genome assembly GCF_964212035.1 of Myotis nattereri. Classification (NCBI taxonomy): domain Eukaryota; kingdom Metazoa; phylum Chordata; class Mammalia; order Chiroptera; family Vespertilionidae; genus Myotis; species Myotis nattereri. The sequence goes on from NC_138077.1 coordinate 84,039,695, forward strand.
TTTAGCTTTTCAAATATCCACCTTTAAGTGATTAAGTGATAATGATGAAGACCTGTACAATTGCCGCCTCTAAATTCTTTTTGGCTCTAGTTCTAAGATACAGGTCGAATACAAATACATCTCATTGTGTACACTGCTCTTACCCTTCCATCAACTGCTGTCCTTTCTCATGTGGATTAATGTCATATAGCCTACCTAATAGCCTTCTCTTCAAGTTTTGCCCCAAAGCCTTCCAAATGCTGATGCCACGTACAGTATAGAAGTCAGAATTGTTTTTATGAATTTATTGGATACATTCTCTATTCAAAAACCTGCAGGTTCTTCCATTCCATTTAGAGAAAAAAAGTCAAATCCCTTTGCTAGCTTCCAGAAGACGATACTCTAACTCTTATTACCTCTCTGATTACTCTTTCTCCTATCCTGCCCTGCTTACTCTGCTCTGGTTACAGCAGCTTACTTTCTGTTCTTCATACGCACCAACCTCTCAAACTAAGGCCTTTTTTTCTACCTGTTCTCTTTGCCCAGGACAAATTTTCGATTTTTCTATGGCTAACTCCCTAATAAACCTCATGGATTTATTTGATGAGACTTACCCTCATTAACCTATTTAATGTTTCAAATTGCTCACCTATCACATTCATAGTTTCACCATTGCGGTATTTTTGTGTACCATACCTCTTGCCACCATTTTACATAGAATGTGATATACTGTATATTATGCATATTGTTTATTGTCTGTCTCTTTGTGCTAGAAAAGGGATATTTGCAATAGTGTACTGGTAAATTGGCTCTCAAAAAACCAAAACCAAACAAAAAAACAAGCAACCAACCAAACAAAAACTACCCATTTTAATTATTTGCACAAATTTCGTGATGTAAAATTCCCACCATGGTTGATTGCAGTCAACAACTGGCTTGCAAACATGCTAAATAATTAACAATCTGTTTTTAGAAACTAGGATTCTCCAACTCCAACCACTGTTTTGTTTTGTGTGTTGTTTTTCACTGATATATCCCAAGTGATTCATGCTAGATTTACAAACATGTTTTAAAGCAAGTTAACAAGTTACATTCTTTTCCCCCTTATATCTTAAAATTAAGTCTAACATAAGCCAGGAATAAATCATTAGTTTCTGTCTACTTTATCAGATTGAATAAATTCATTTCTAATTAGATATTTTAATGAGAATAGGAAAGTAATAACAAAATTATCTTCAGTCCTTAAGTTGTTAAATACTTGCACATTTCTTAATTTTATAACTAACCAACATCGCATGATTTTCCATATGCGAAGCATCCACAGCTATGCTCTGTAATCCACTGCACTACTTTACAACTGTCAATAAAGATAAAGCCTCATTTTCAATTTATCTCATTAAAATCACTTCATTTTTTAAATATTTAATAATACATTTTCAAATCATGGTTTAATCTCATTTCAGATTCTCAGTTTGCATGTTAAAAATTAGTTTTTGCTATTCTTTTTAATCTACTCTGGGATTGGTTTTCTTGAAATAGTTTCAGGTTATTATTACACAAATTAAAAGTAGCCGTAATAGATAATAGTACATAAATAGATAAACAAGATATCCTTTCATAGTTAAATTAATAAATTCCTACTGCTCTATTACCTGGAGCATACTCATATATGAAGGCAATTCTTTGTTCTCTTGCTGTCATATAGACCTCCCACTACATGTAATTTTTAGCTTTGTTGAAGAAGCTTTCTTATCCTGTGAAATTTACCCAAAGGTGCCCAAAGTGATTTCATGTGCAGCACATATCTAAATTTTGTACAGATTATCCCAGTCTCACAGATCAAATTTTATGGACTACTGGTCTTATTGTAGGGAAATCTGTAAAATGATTATCTTTGAGTGTTCCCCAGGTTCTGAGAAGAGAACAGCCTACATGTACATACATTATAAAACAAATAATTCAAGTGACAAAAAGATAGGCACAGCATTTTATTAGCATAAATTTTCATAGATCATATGTAATAATAAAAACAAATAGTATTATGTCAGCTATTTAAATGCATCATATTATATGTCTCACAATTTGCCTATTCTTAGAACTTCAGTATTCTTCTATACTTTCTAACCAATTCAAGACTTAAATTTGTGGATTACTAAATCAACTCAATAGTCATAAACATCACTTAAAGTAATAAAAGAAAATAGAGAAAATGAAACATAATAGGACAGAACAAATGAATGAAATGCCAGTAATAAGATTTACCACTTTTTGTTAAACTTTGTTTTAATCGTCTATGTGTGTTAAAGACCTGAAAAATAAATTTCTTTCTTTGAGTAGTAGTCAAACACTTTGAATATCATTGCTCTAAGATACAAATCTAAGAGTGGATTGGTTTGCCCATCAAAGTTGGAGCATTTTCAGCTGTGCTATATTTTTTATTATTTGTTTAAGTTTACCATCTGACTAAAAATATATAAGAATTCTGATAACTTTGTAGATTTTCCAGCATATTATTGGTAACTTTTTTATTGCTAATAAGTGTAAATATTATTTGATTGTGATTTCAATTTGTACTACAGATTAGATTCATCATCAAATAAGAAAAAAAGCTACCATTACTGAGTCATAATATGATATGAGAATATAGGTAGATCAAGAATTTTAGATATTTTAATTTAAAACACAAAATGAGTGTATTTAATATATTAAAAGAAATAAATAATGTAAGTAATGGAGTAACAATATAACATTAAAATTATTATGATCTAATGATAAATATTTATAAATGAATAATATATTTATAAAAGTAAAAATTTTAATTCATAGGGTTAAAATAAGATTTTACCAGCTAATGAGAGAATCAGATATTATCTGTACTGCACCACAAAGAAATAAAGAGATTGAATATATTAAGAAGAGGTCAACAGACATGAAGAAAAGATGAGAAGTTCTACAATACATCAAACAAATATAGTACAAAGGACATAAAAAAGAAAAATGAAAAACCACAAAATAGTAGAAATTTGGAATGGTACATTCAATAGAATTTTATCCTGAATATATAAAGAAGTTAAACAAATTCATATGCAATAGAAAAATAATTTACTGGAAAATTTGACAAAGTCATGTTAACAAGTATCACACATACACACAGACACACACAACCCAAAAAATAAACTGAAAAGTATTATATCTAATTAATAATTAGGGAAGTGCCAGCTAAGACTACAATGTAATACCAGTTTAAGTCCATTGGATTGGCAATAACCAGTAAACTCGCAATGACAAGAATGAGAGATGAGTACCTTTAAATATATTTATATTGGAATTGATCCTGACAACAATATAGCATTCCTGCTTAAAATTGACTTAGTAATTTCATTTCTACGCATGCACGCTCTCGTAGGTATATACCAAGAGACTTTAAGAACGCATCTGGCAATCTTGCTTAAACTAGCAAACAAATAATAAAAAATAAAAATAAAAAAGGAAGTGACTCAAATGTTTAGCAATACCAAAATGAATAAAAAGTTATGCTATTATCATATAGTGGCATATTTTACAACAATAAATATTAGTGATTCATACCTGCATAAAACATAGAAAAATAATAGATATTTAATTTTGAGTGCAAAAAATGTTACATGGAGACAATTTAGACTTACATATCATTTTTTTAAGACTCAAAAAATTGAATAAAAACTATATTTTTGTTTTACATACATTGTTTACTATTAAGGTTCAGACAGGAACACCAAAACTTATGTATACAGGAAAGAAACAGATTAATACAGGAAGTTAAAGTCTTACAGAGTCACATGAAGTGTAGAGAACCAAAGCACAGGGAAAATTTCACTGACTGTAGACTATTAGGAGGCTTAAAAAATCTCAGGAAAGAGTAATTTTATTAGCTAGTAACCACATCAAATAGATGATTTACATTAAGATGCATTCATGCATATCAAAATCCTCCTTTCCGATGGGAGATTAATGGGGTTTACTTCTGCCTTCCAAATATTACGTATTTCTCAATGTCAAAATCTAACCAAAAATGCTGTTGACATCTGTATCAAGAAATGTAGTTTTAGGTTTCTTTCCAACAAGACAGGTGAAATATAAAAGTAAGTAAAGTTGATGTTGTTGTAAAAAGATAATCTGGCACAATGACAAATGTATTTTTTTAAAAATTAAAACAATGATAAATACAAAATTCAGAATATTTGTTATCTTTGTGTAATACAGGGAAAAATTGGGGTAACACATATATATATATGTAACCATTGATAATGTTCTAATATCTAAGTTGGGTGCTGAGTAATTCTATACTTCAGAACTTGCACATCTATCACATATCTGTTTTAGTTTTAAAATACCAAAGCATAAAATTTTAAAGACTGAATGATATTTTATTTAAATATTCAAAATTTGAACTATACTACTATAAGTATATAGATTTAATTTGCTATAGGAAAATTTTCAGAAATAAAATAAGTATATATTTTAAAAACAACTATTTCTGATGTGTTGTATATGACTACATTATCTTGTTTAAAAATAACCCATTTGAATGCAAAGATGCAATTTCACATTCTTTTTCTACTCTATTAAAACATATTAATAATTATATTTTCTTTAGCTGCACTTAGTTGTTTTGGGGAAGGAAATTGATTGTTTCTAAAAATAAAGAAAGATTGTTCCTAGAAAAATTCTATTAAAAAAACATATAACATACAGATGATGTATTAAAGAATTATACACTTAAGACCTATTTAATTAACCAATGTAACCCCAAGTGAATTAAATAAAATATATATTTTAAAAAGCAGTTAACAAATCTAATACGCAAATTCAGGCATTAATCACATTTTTTTCACAATAAAATAATTGTCAATAGTATTATATTAGGTTTTCTCTTAGCCTATGTATGTTGAAATCTTACTCTCTTCAACTCAACAACCATAAAATGTTACTTTTGCCATTATACTATTTCAAAATTGCCTATGAAGTTTTAAAAATATATATTTCTTTAGACTATATATTTCTATTTCATAAAATGATAAATACATAATATATAAGAGAAAATTCAAAGGGATGAAAACAAAGCTTATTAAGTCTTCTTGAAAAACCAATCAAAATAGAATAATAATAGTAGAAAATAATTATTTTAATAATTAAACAGCCGAAACCGGTTTGGCTCAGTGGATAGAGCGTCGGCCTGCAGACTGAGGGGTCCCGGGTTCAATTCCGGTCAAGGGCATGTACCTGGGTTGCAGGCATATCCCCAGTGGGAGATGTGCAGGAGGCAGCTGATCGATGTTTCTCTCTCATCGATGTTTCTAACTATCTCTCTCCCTTCCTCTCTGTAAAAAATCAATAAAATATGTTTAAAAAAATAAAATAAAATAATTAAACAACTTTTAGTAGTAAAAATAATATTTTAATAAACTAAAAGGGGTAAAAGCAAATGTATGAGACAATTGGGTACTGACAAATTGTCATTGTTGTCAATAATAAGTGAATAGTTTAGCTTATGTAAGATGGGAGCATCAGAACTGATACTGTGAATTTGAAATAAAATTTCCTTCCATTTTGAAAACAATAACAATATATATTTAATTTGATATTCATTACAGTATTTCAGTAGAGGATTTCCAATACTTTAATAGGAATGGATTGCATAACAAAGGCCTCCATTCCTTTGAAAATATACTTTTTCATTAAACAGGCATCTGGAAAAGATGATTTTTCACTACCCCAAAAGAAAAAGACCCCCAAACCCTCTTTATTTCTTTGAAAATTTTTATTTTACATCTCTAAATTCAACTCATACATTTTAAAAAAGATAATTACTATACACACACATACTAAGGGCCCAGTGCATGAAGATTCATGCCTGAGGGTTGGGGGTGTGGGGGGAGGTCCCTCAGCCCTACCTGCACCCTCTCCAATCTGGTATCCCTCAGGGGAGCCCTCTCCAATCTGGGAGTTCCTGTCTGTCTTCGAAATCATATGAGCAAATTATCTCAACAAGCCATCTCAGTTTGGTTTGTTGCTCACAGAATAATAGAGGCATTTTTTTTCTTCGCTGCATTAGTGGAGATTTCCTGGAAGTTTTAGGATATCTTCCCTTTAATTTCTCCTAGACACTCTGATTTTACTTATGTTTCTCATCTTTGCTTACCCTCCATCCCCACTGCAACAGTAACGTGCTACAGGCTCACTTTGTTCTAGTTGCAGTGGTTCTCAACCTTCCTAATGCCGCGACCCTTTAATACAGTTCCTCATGTTGTTGTGACCCCAATTTCATTGTTACAAATTGAACATAATTAAAGCATAGTGATTAATCACAAAAACAATATGTAATTATATATGTGTTTTCCAATGGTCTTAGATGACCCCTGTGAAAGGGTCATGACCCACAGGTTGAGAACTGCTGCTCTAGTGTCTAGGAGATCCATCTGCCACTGAACTATGATTACCAGCATTCCTGGTGCTCCCTGCTCTCTGGGCTTCCACTTCCAGTCCTGGGGCTGCCATCAGAACTACTATTCCCAGAATTCTTGGAGCTCCCTGCGCTGGGAGCGACCTAGAGAGCCACAGTCCCCCCAAGCCTCTGGTTCTCCTGCTCTGCTCTATGCCCTGCGACCAAGGGGAGCCACATCCCCCAAGGAAGCGACCGAGGGAGCAACCGAGGGAGCCATGTCCCCTCAAGCTGCCAGCTTTCCTGCTTCTGCTCTCCACCCAGTGCCTGTGTATGCAAATTAACCCTCCATCTTTGTTGGGTTAATTTGCATATTCACTCCTGATTAGCTGGTGAGCATAGCAAAGGGCTGGTCAATATACATGTTTCTCTTTTATTATATAGGATATTGCCTGACACTATTTTACCTTTTAAAAATTACAAATTCTATAGTGGAAAAGAAAAAAAGAGAATAAAATGGTAGAACAACAGCCTCTGCATAGCTATTCTCTGTTCATTTCTCATACTGAGTCCTTTTCATTTGCTGAACAAATAGCCAATTGTTGGTGGAGTGAGTAGAGCTATTTAACTGTGCCAGCCACTACCACCTGCTGGAACTAATTAAGTGTGATTATAAGGTAGTGAAAAGGTGGCAAATTATCATAACCACCCAAAATTCTTGGTTTGAAAGAGTGCCCAGAATCCTAGGGCATTCAACCAACAAAGACCAATTGTTCAACTCATATAAAAGGTTTCTGAAGTAATTTATTTAGACCAGTGTTTGTGTGTGTGTGTGTGTGTGTGTGTGTGTGTGTGTGTGTGTGTTTGGCAATTTATAGCTTCAGGTAAACTAGTGAATTCATATTATTTAATATGATATCAGATAATTCAAATCAGCATGGAAGTCAAATCAACTGTTAATAGTCCAACTGACTAGATTTATTTTTTCTATAAAAAATATTTCATTATTCTGAGTGAATATATTTCATTTAAAGTAGAAATTAGTCTCCCAAATAATTTGCATTATAAACTTTATTCAAAATATTCAGTCTAGCAAAGCAGTTTTAAATGAGTAAGGTATCAGTAAGATTTAATTATTACATAGAAAGTTGTTAATTCCTCAAAATGTAAAGCAGAGTCCATTGAAAAGATTGCAATAAATAACTGGATCAGCAATACCTAATGTGACATTATCTGATTGGCATTGAAAATAGAGTTCTTAGGAAAAATAAAATGAAATACTACAGAAATAGCAATCAGTTTTGCAGTCTTCCAGTCAACTCTCCCATTGTTTGGAACTATAATTAAGACTTCCAATGAACAAAGATACAATGGAATCATTTTATAAATTCAAGTAAAAACAAACAAACAAACAAACAAATAAACTCAATTACCAACATTTAAAAATTGGGAACAAAGAATTCATTTAAACCTAAATTATCCAGATAATTGTCTTGATTCTTTGTGGGCATGACATACATTGAGAAGATGTATATTTTAAGGAGAAACGATTATTACTGCCATTGAAGATAAAAAACATCAGCATATACACATGAAGGTAATTCTAGATAACTACTCCATTATACACACATTTAAGATAGATTAAATTTATTAGCATGTTAGGTAATCTCTGTGACTTTTGAAAGAAATTATTGAAAACTATTTAAAAATGCAACAAAGTGGATGCTAGACAACGATATTTATACTAGATATTTAATGAGACATGTAAGTCCTTTGTTAAAAAAGAAAACTTTGAGAAGGATAGAGGGAGAGAGGATAGGAAAAGAGAGTGTAATAAAGGGTGTAGGATGCCTTTATTTCAATTGTAGGTCAATAATAAATACTAGCATGACTGATAGATTTTTTTAAAATTTATATTTAGTGTTGAAAGTATAACATATGTCCCCTTTTTCTCCCATTGACCTCCTCTACCCTGCTCTCACCCTCTTCCTAGGTCTTCACTGTATTATTGTTTGTCCATGTGTTATGCATATCTTCTATATATATGTAAAAAGCCAGTGACCAGAACACTGGAATGACTGTAATGGCCAGAATGACCTGAATGCCTGGTCACTATGGCATCCACTATGCCTGGCAAACCTCCTGTGGCCCCTCCCCCTGGCCATCCCTGCCCACAACTGGGGGTGGGGCTGGACAGCCAACAGCCACAGCCCCTCCCCCGCACTGGCCTGGCACCCAGTCAGCCCTTGCACCATGATCAGGGGCAGGCCCAGCCAGCCACCGCCTATGGCCCATTCTCATGGTTGGCCCTGTCCCTGATAAGCGCCCCCCCACCCCAATCAGGGCAGGGGCAGCCATCCAGCCTCCCATGTCCCCTCTCCCCTCACCAGCCCGGCACAAATCAGCCCCCACCAGAGCGGGTTGGCTGAACGAAATTGTGCACCAGGCCTCTAGTATGCATGGTGGTTCTTTGGTTATTCTCTTCCCAAGCCGCCTCCCCTCTGAAATGTCTCTCTGTTGCAGGCTTCAATGTCTCTGGTTCTATTTTGGTTTGATTAAATGACTAAAAATGAGGCCTACCCTCTAAAAATATAGTTCAAAAAGAGACTTTTTTAATAAACCACATTTTTTTTTGCAGGGGTGGACAAAAGTAGGTTTATAGTAGTGAGTAAGCAAAACTCTAAAAAAGAGAGAGAGATTTATTATTATTATTTATTCATTATTGTATTATTTATTTGTATTAAAACAGTAAACCTACATTTGCCAACCCTTATATGTGAGAGGTGGCATGTGCATTCCCTTTTCATGCTATTTCTATGAGATATTTTTCTAAGAGGTTAGGAAAAGTAACTTAATAAGTTATCTAATACATCTTAAGCTACACTTTTCAGGCTGCTAGATATGTATAAGCTGATGGTAGAATGAAATTTAAAGAGCATGAGAAGCTGCCATAGAGCTTTGTTTTTTACCTGACATCCTAGGAATGGTACATACAAAGCAAAGAGACATCTGTAGGCAGATATTTAGTTATTTTTTTATTAAGTAAGTTTATAATTTTAACTATTATAGAAAAATAGAAACACATAACAATTACATGAATTAAAAGTACAGAAAAATAAAAAGCAGCGAATGAGAAGAAACTATGATTCTACCACCACACAAAGCCATTTCATCGATTAACTTCTCAATCCTCCCTTTCTCCCTCTCCCTCTCTCCTTTTTATGCACACATACACACATTTACATGATTTGGGTCACACATACATTTGAATTCTACTTTTGCAAAAAAATTTGTTAAAACCCTTGCTATTTAATATTCTTTGTTTATCCATGCCTCTGTTTAGTTGTAGTTGGATATGTACATTTTTATAGCGTTGCACTTAAGAACAATAACCCCACAGAGACCTAACTTGTAGAAACCCAACTAGGGAGAAGCAGTAGAGAGTATTAGCTAAATGTGTTCTAATTCTTTGAGAAATGTCCCTTGAGAATGCTCAGGGACTGCAGCTCCTCAATGTGCTTGCAAAGGCAGAGCAATTGAAAGTCTGGGAAGAAACCTTTCTGCTCCAGTGGAAAAAGCAATCCTCAGACATTTATTGAGGAACCAGGGTCAATAATTAAAGAACACAGGGCAGTTTTTATAGCTATGGGTGCATTGACATTACTTAAACATAATAAGCACATGAGTAACAAAATCATAGCAAAAACACTTGCTTATAAATACAGTGTACTTTTACGGCCCACGACATAACTAAGTATGCATTTTCTCTAGCCTGGCATGTTTTCTTGTTCTGTGTTTTTGGTTGTTTGGTTTTGTGTGTGTGTGACAGACACTTTTTTTTTTTTGGTTGCCCTCTTTTAAAGAAAATTCTTCATAATTTCCAAGCAGGTCTTCAGGTTTTGAATTTCAAACACTAACTGAGATAAAAGGTTTTTCCTAAATAATGAAAGGTTCTCAACAGTCTGTAATCTCATCAGCAAGAGGGGAAAGAGGGCAGCTGCCGCAGGGAAATGTTCAGAACTTCCCTTTCTCAGAAATATTTCTTCCTGTGGATGGATTCCCAGTCTTTGGAAAGCTTGGTACAGAGGCTTCTTCAGATCTTTAATGTCAGATGTATTTACTTTGGGAAACATACTAGAACTGAACTGTTTTAATTTGTATATTCTTAGTATGTATGTTATGCTTGAGTAAAAGGTCTCATTTAATATTGGGCATCAAAAACACTGACTGACCCCATTCTAAATCTGAACTCAACTGCTGGCAGAAAGTTGGGCTTTGCTGTTTCTTTGGTTGTTCTGTGTTGTATGGACACTCAGTTGAAGAGATAGTACTTTGCCAGGACTCTGAAGGTCCACTTATAGCTTAATTGATCTCATGTAAGTGGCTTTACCCTTTTCCAAAGTAGCCAGTAACTTTACTTCAAAAGCATGAATTAATTTGCCTCTTTTTGAATTAAATAAATGGAATTCCACAGTGGTATGCTTTTTGTCTGGCCTATTTCACAAAACATATTTGTAACGTTTATCCATGTCATTACGTGTAGCAGCCACTTAATCTTTCTCATTGTACAATTTTCTACTAGAGGCCTGGTGCACAAAATTCATGCGGGGGGGGGGGGTCCCTCAGCCCGGCTTGTGCCATCTTGCAATCCAGGACCCCTTGGGGGATGTCAGGCCTAAACCCGCAGCCGGATATCCCTCTCGCAACCCAAGATGCTGCATGCACCAGTGACCATACTTTTCATACAGGTGAAAGGCAGTTTGCTGTTGTATGGGCAGCTACATGTTTTTTTTTTTGTTTTTGTTTTTTTTTGCCCTGATTATAAAATGTAGTACATAACATGATCTTTCTGAGGCAGTAGTATCATTTTCCCCATCTTATGGGTGGAAAAACTGAATCAGAGAGGTTAAGTAATTGGCTTTGTCACTCGGTTATAAGTGTCAAAATTAGGGCTGACCACAAAATGTGCAACCCAGAGTCCATGCATGCCATCGCTGCATCATTCTATTTTTTCAGTGTTAGAGTAGCCTTGCCAGGTTTTAATTTTTAAATCTAAGAGACTTTTCCTAGGGCAGGGTCCCTAGGCCTGGCCGTTGATCAGGGCCATCTATGAGGCGACCAGTGGGCGGGGCAATCAGGGTGCCCCCTCTGGCACCCACCTTGGCTAGCAGCCTGGCGCCACCTGCTGGCCAGCCCCACCCCCCGATTGCTGCTGCTGGTTGCCTCCCTCTCAGTGAGCAGATGCTCAATACAGGAGCATCATAGCAACCGGTCATTCCGCCAGTTGTTCCACCATTTGGTTGATTTGCATATTAGGGTTTTATTGTATAGGATAATAGGAAGAAAACACATTATATTTATCATTTAGCTGAAAATGAAGGTCTGGTTTATTATAAATAATGCTGTTATTTACCATCTGTAGTAGTTTATTAAGGAGGTCATAGAAATAAATACCAGACTGGGTAGCTTAAACAACAGAAAATTATTTCTTACATTTCTTCAGAGAGGAAGTCCAAGATTAAGGTGCCAGCCAATGTCCTCTGGAAACCTAACTCCATTCATGGCTTGCAGTTGGCCACCTTTTTGCTATGTTCTCCTATATCCTTTTCTCTGTATGTTCCTGATGTCACTCTCTCTTCTTATAAGGACACAGGTCATATTGGATTAAGCCAACTCTTAAAACTTCATTTAATCTAATTATCTCTTTAAGTGACCTATCTCCAAATATTGTTACATTGGGAGTTAGGGTGTTAGATCTTCAACATAAGAATTAGTGAGGAATAATTTATCCCAGAATACTATCACAGCAGATTAATTTTAGTTTTCTTCTTCTTCTTCTTCTTCTTCTTCTTCTTCTTCTTCTTCTTCTTCTTCTTCTTCTTTTTTACAAATATATGTTATTTATTTTGTCTTTCTTTTTTTCATTCAGCATAATTATTGTATGGATACCACAGTTTATTCACTGACTACTGGACATTTTGGTCATTTCTAGTTTCAACTCTTACCAAGAAAAGCTACTATGAACGTTCATTCACAATTATTTTTAAAAAAATATATAATTTCATTTCTCTTGTGAAAATACATAGGAGTGAAAATGTCTCTGTCACATGTTAGGTATATTTTAACATTTCAAGAAGTTGCCAACATGTTGCCCATAATAATTCTTCCATTTTATATTCCTACCGGCAATATATGAAAATTTCAGGTATACTATCTTCTTGCCAATACTTGATATGAATACTATACTTAAATTGATCCATTCCAATAAATGTGGTATGGTATCTCATCATAATATTAATTCATATTTTCCTAATGAGTAATATGTTGGACAGGGACTTATGTAAATAGTTGCCACCCATACATCTTAGGTAAATTATCTGTTCAAAGCTGTTGTCTTTTTTAAAAATACAAGATTAACAGAATTTTATAAATACAAGATTAATTAGATTCTTTATCCCAGTTCTTTATCAGATGTCATTACATCACAGCAGATTATGAATAATTTTTTGGTATTCTGTGGTTTGTCTTTCCATTATTTGTGATGTCTTTTAAAGAGCAGAAGGCTTTAATCTCGAGAAAGTCCAAATTGTTCTTGCATGGATCATATTGTGTGTATCATATCTAAGAATTCTTTGCCAAACCCAACCTGAGAAATTACTTCCAGAAGTTTAATAGTTTGAAATTTTATACTTAAATCTGTGATCCATTTGGAGCTAACTTTTATATATGGTATCCAGTATTTACCAAAATTCCTATTTAATAAATTGATTTCAAATCATTCTAACATCATTTGTTGAAAATATTATAATTTATCCACTTAAGTTGCTTTGAAAGTTTGTAACAAATAACTTGTTTATATATCTTTGGTTATATTTTCTGGCTCTATATTCTGTTCCATTATCTATATATCTACTTTTATGCCAATTTCATAATATAGTGATTATTGTGCTTTATAATAAGTCTTAAAATTAGGCAGTGTCAAGTTGTCCAATTGTGTTCTTTCTCAAACTAGTTTGGCTAATGCAGATTCTTTGGATTTCCAGAAATAAAATTCTACATAATAAAAGGCTAATATGCAAGTAAACCGAACGGTGGAACAACTGGAACAACTGAATAACCGAACAACTGGTTGGTATGACATGCGCTGACCACCAGGGGGCATGTGCAGAACATGACAGGTGTTGGCCACAGCGGGATGGTGGGGCAGGTGAGGAGGGGTGCCAGGCCAAGGCGGGGCAACGGTCGCTGTAATAGGGGCGAGCCTCTGGTGGTTACTGAAAATACTTTGCTCCCATGTGCTACAGTCCTGTCCAGCTCTTGCACCTGCTATTGGTGGCAGCCCCACTCGCACCCACAGCTGGTGCTAGAGCCACCACTTGCACCCACTACCGGTACCTGGCACCGGTCTCGATCACTAGGCACCATCAGCAGATGTGAGCAGTGGCTGCTGGCCCTGATTGTCCCTGAGGGCTTCTCCACCTCCACCACCCCCTGCTCCTGAGGGGCAATCAGGGCAGCAGCTGCAGCTCACATCTGCTGATGGTGCTGGCCCCACTTGCACCTGCTACTGGCACCAACCTCAATCACTTCGCGCCATTTGCAGGTGCGAGTGGGGCCAGCACTGTCTGCAGGTGCGAGCAGTGGCAGTGGGCATTTGGCTGCTGGCAGACCAGGGGTCATAGAAGGTGGGGCTGGGAGGGGGGCGCAGAGGATGGGCTGAGACCTGCCCCTGTGCCTACCACAGCCTCGCAACCCGCAGTTCCTTTCAAGGTGCACGAATTTGTGCACTGGGCCCCTAGTCTATAATAAGGTTTTCAATTTTATAAAATTCTGAAGGGATTTGGACTGGGATTTTGTTAAATCTATAGATACATTTGGAGATAATTGATATACAAATTGTATATAGCCTTATGACTCATAAACATCATATACATCATACTATTAATTTAATATTTAATTCCTTATTACAACATTTCATTGTTTTCAATTTAGGTCAATAAGAAGTTACATTTCATCAAAACTTATATATAGAAATGGAAATCTATGTAAGTGAACAAACATTGCATACTTATGATTTTGTGTGTTATACTATGCTGTTTGAAAATGCACAAATATATAGAAACATAAATGAGGTGAGGGCATATTATACAATTTTGAAATTTAAGTAATTTAACTACAGATTATGTTCATTCAAGAAATAAAAACAGGCATTTGTGGAATTATTTTCCATTGGCCATTTGTTGATGATATTCAATGTGATATGTTTTTTGCACCCCTGAAATCCCATACAGTTAGAACATCCTTGAACATTCCAATAACAATGACACATCTTCTAAAAAAAACAAAAAACTAAATTTTAAGTATCCACTTTTTAAAAAAAGCAAGGGTTTTTTTGTTGTTTTTGTTATTCAAAAAGCAATGTATAAAACAAAATCCATTAAAACAAGACAATGTGAACTGCTGTCATGGTATATGATAATGTCACTTAATTTACGGTTTTAAAAAAGAAATAAATAGCTTGAGACAAAGTTTTGCCAGTTAAAAAATAGTTAGGCTATGCTGGACTGTAAGGCATACTGTTTTAATTACTTAGCATGGATTTGAGATGGCTTGCCTGGAACATGTGAAGGTCATTTTGCTGGTAATTAGAAATATTTCCTGCAAATTTCTGAAAATTATCTGTTTTTATAGTAGTCAATTAATAGTTATGATGGGTCTATAACTCAAAAAGGTCTTTAAGCCATAGAAAATAATTCTTATACCTTGTCAATATGCAGCATGCATTTATGGGGTAAATACTGTATGCTGCAATGGAACAATTAGGAGTAACATAAGTCTGAGCATAATCATGCTAAGTTGCTAGTAAAAATTAGTATGGAGCTGATCTAGAGTGCAGAAAGTTGAATTATGAATGAAAGGGTGAGTTCTATGCAGTAATGATAACTAAAATAAAGAGAATGGCATTGCTGAGTTAATTTTTTGCTCTTTTCAGATTATTTCTACCACTCTGAGCTATCCTAGTTCGCTCAAGTCTTCTAATTATGTTCACAGGAAGAAAGCAGCTGAAATGCTAATTTATGATAGTGTGACAAATTTTCAAATGTCTAACAGGGTTATAGTGTATAGAAAATTTAAAACATTTTTTCCTTTGCCCTGTGTTAAAATTCTTGTTCATATGAACTGACATTAAAAATGAAAGTAAAACCTTTGGAAAGAAAAGTTAATTATACATTTTCTTCCTACACCTTTCCTGTCAGATGTTTCCCTATTATCGTGTATATTATTAGCGATTTTAGGCATTTTATGAGTAATTTGTTATCCCCAGTTATGGTAGAATGGCTTCTTGGCTGTGTCTTACTTCATAAACTTTACACTTCCACTTTTATTTCTTCTGGGATACCTCATACCAAAACTATTTACCCACTGAGAAATACCAGAGCTGGATAAAATAGTAAAAAATACATATTTTAGAAGTCATCTGAAGGCAGCTTCTGTGACAGTCAGAATTGGAGGGATCATGATCTTGGAAGAAAGAGGAGTTCATAACATTGAGCCAAAACATTGCACATGCAAGTATTCTTCCTGGGTAATTTGCTAACTCTAAAGTGCAGTGTAGCACTGACATACTTCATTTCTGACACCAGATGTGTGGTTTTTATTCCACACTGACCAGTTTGCTGACACAGCTGGGCGTTCTACAATTCAATAAAATTGTGACATTAACCAAATTAATGTAGACTCCAGTTGTTAAAGGCTCAATCTTACAAGACTGCCTCCTGGCTTCAGATACCATTTACAAGTAATAGATCACCAGGTTATCCTCAAATTCTGTCCAACTGGGTTACAAATCCCACAACCCCCTCTTCAGATTCTGTCAGTTGCTAGTACTCACAGAACCCTGAAAAACTGTTTACTTCCTGTTGCCAATGTATTGTAAAGGATATAATAGAGGGTGCAGATGAACAGTCAGCTGAAGATATACATAGGTCAAGGTCTGGGAGGGCTCCAAACACAGGAGCTCTGTCCCTTATTAAAGGTTTAAAAGGGTTGAGGTGTGTTATCCTCCTGAAATGTGAATGTGCGATATTAATGGAGGCTTTCTAATGTAGGCATGGTCTACTGTTCATTTATTTTCCAGCCCTCATCCCTCTTTAGAAAATGGGCAGTGGAGCTGAAACATGCAAGCTTTAATCATGGCTTGATCTTTTTCATGACCAGCCCCAACCAAGTTGCCTCATTAGAACAAAAAATACTCTAATTACTCTGGAAACTCTAAGGAATTTTGGAGCTCTGCATCAAACACTGGAGGGTTTAGGAGCTCAGGATCAGGAACCCAGGTCAGAGGTCAAATATTACCAGGGACCAGGAGCAGAGATTCATATATATTTTTTACTATTTCACAGGCAAGAAGCCAAAAGCTGGGCTTAGAGGCAGATGGGACTTGCAGGATCAAGAGTCTAGAAAACAGGAGTTACAGACAATTAAGCCCAATTCTGTGTACCAAGTCTTTTTACAAACATTTGAAATTCCTAAGCTGTTCATGATGAAGACTAATAAAACAAAAAGAATGTGAGAGAGAATCTGTATTTTTGCTATTCGTATAGTGTGAAAGAAAATGACCAGTGAAGAAAGGGCTCTAGTAAAATTTACAGGGTGTCTGTTGAAACCCCTAAATCTACAACTAATGATTAATCTTAAATCAGAGGTAGTTAAACTTTACAAAATTTGGCATCTTGACTCAAGTAATCTTTGTACCTAAATAAACTGAGGAGAACGTCTTTCTACTGTAGCTGCCTGTCAGAGTACAGAGTAAGAAAGAAAAATATCTACATATCTGTGATCTTTCACATAAATGTCTGGCATGCAATAAAAAATTACTAGATGTGCTAAGTGAAAGGCTGTAAAGAATAAGATAAGAAAAGTAGATCTTTGAGAAGATTCACATGTTGGAATACATTGACTATAAAATTTTGAAATGGTAATATGACATATTTCAATTATTTTTAGCTTAGCCATAAGATTTTATGAAAAAAAAGCACAGCATATACCAAAAACCAGAAACTAGAGCTGTGTATATTTGGTATGTGGAAGCAAAAAGGGAAAGTATAAATGAAAATACTGGATTATTCTTCAGTTTTATATCCCTTTCTAAGTTAATCTTTTGGTCAGTTTGATTTTTCCTTACAAAAATATAACTGAACATGGATGTGATGTGATTCAAACAAGCCTTCTGGAAATAAGACTTGTATTGGCAGGGCCTGCATTTGAAGTGGTTTGGTTAGTTTAATTAGGGGTCAAATTGACATTCAGAGAATTAGCTTGGCATACTGAGCAATGCAGCAGATATCGGTCATATGGAGAATCAGCCCTCCTGACTCTCGCCTTCACACTTAGTTCCTTTGATTTAGAGTGTGTATAACTTCTGTAAGTTCCTGTGGTTTTTACATTAGCAATTGGTGTTCCTTGGTATTGTCTTGTTCATTTTGAAAACTCCCTCAGGAATTACAATTACTGTTATCTTTGGGGGTCTCTCTTATTAAGGAGGTAGGTAAAATAAATCACACCATGTATGATTTTAACTTGTTTGTTTGATCTATTCTTCCCTTCATTAGAATATAAAATTCAGGAGAACAGTTATTTTTGACAATTTAGTCATGGCTTTATTAATGGTCTGCAACACACCTTGCTGAGCATAGAGTATTTGCTAACTATATACCTATATATTAATCCACCAACTAGTGATTGACTCTTTTCTTTGATCTCTATTTCATAATAATCAATTTAAGTTTGTCTTTGTTATGTGATAGATTTTAAAAACTAAAACCACTTAATACTTGGACTTACATATCAATATACCATTTTTCAATATCAAATAGTAGACAAATATAAATATATTGGCAACAAAAGTTCTAATACACACATAAGCACTTAGCCTGCCTTAAGTATACTTTCATGACTCAATAATCATATACAAAACATTAAGAAATGTGTCTTTAAATTTCATGCTCCTAATTTAAGGACTAATTTTAAAACTTAGTTAAGTTATGAGTTCCCTATAAATGTTGAAGATTAAACCCTTATCAGTGACAATATTGGCAAATATGTTCTCCCATGCAGTGGGCTTTCTTGTTTTGCTGATGGTTTCTTTGCTGTACAGAAGCTTTTTATTTTGATATAGTCCCACTTGTTTATTTTCTCTTTAGTTTCCATTGCCCTAGGAACTGTATCGGTGAAGATATTGCTTCGGCATATGTCTGAGACCTTGGTGCCTGTGGATTCCTTTAATATTTCTATGGTTTCCCATCTTATGTTTGAGTCCTTTATCCATTTTGAGTTTATTTTTGTCTATGGTATAAGTTGGTGGTCTAGTTTCATTTTTTTGCATGTATCTGTCCAATTTTCCCAACACCATTTATTAAAGAGACTGTCCTGACTTCATTGTATGTTCTTGCCTCCTTTGTCAGATATTAATTGAGCATAGTGGTTTGGGTTGATTTCTGGGTTCTCTATTTTATTCCATTTGTCTATATGTCTGTGCCAATACCAGGCAGTTTTGAGAACAGTTGAAAGATAAACAACCCCATCAAAAATGGGCAAAGGACCTAAATAGACACTTTTCGAAAGAGAACATAAGGCCAAGAGACATATGAAAACATGCTCAAAGTCACTAATCACCCAAGAGATGCAAATCAAAATGACAATGATGTACCATCTCACACCTGTGAGAATGGCTATCATCAACAACTCAACAAAGGACAAGTACTGGTGAGGATGTGGAGAAAAAGGAACTCTCTTGCCCTGCTGGTGGGAATGCAGACTGGTGCAGCCACTGTGGAGAACAGTATGGAGTTTCCTCAAAAAAAAATTAAAATGGAACTCCCATTTGATCCAGTGATCCCACTTCTAGGAATATATCCCAAGAAACTAGAAACACCATTCAGAAAGGATATATGCACCCCTATGTTCATAGCATCACAATTTACCATAACTAAGATTTGGAAAAAGCCTAAGTGCCCATCAGTTGATGAGTGGATTAAAAAACTGTGGTACATCTATACAATAGAATACTATGCTATGGTAAAAAAAATAAAGAATTCTTACCATTTGCAGCAGCATGGATGGAGCTGGAGAGCATTATGCTAAGTGAAATAAGCTAGTCAGAGAAAAAGAAATATCACATGATCTCTCTCATTTGTGGAACACAATGAACACCAGAAATTGATGAACAAAAACAGATTCAGAGACAGAGAAACATCGATCAGACCCTCAAACCTCAGAGGGAAGGTAGGGGAGGGTGGGAGTAAGGGGGAGAGTTCAACCAAAGGACTTGTATGCATGCACTTAAGCCTAACCAATGGACACGGACAACAGGGGGGTGAGGGCATGAGTGGGTGGGTAGGGGACAATGAGGGGATAAGGACACATATGTAATACCTTAATCAATAAAGAAAAAAATAAATCTTAGAACTAGGTATCTTATTACTATCATAAATATGCTTGTGATTATGGGCTGTGCAAAATTAAAAATATCAATTTTTGTTTTTCTTACCCAATAAAATCCAAAGTACTTTTTCATAGGCAGATTTCACGTGTCACATGTAAAAGTCATCACAAAATTTTCACATTTATAATTTTATGTGATCCTCAAAGCATTTAAAAGCACAAATAGATATGATTATTCCCATTTTATAAATTCAAAAATCAAACAGAGAAATATAAGTGCTATTCTAATGTCATGGTAAAGTTCAGATCTGGGAATAGTGTAGCTTTTTCATAATTACATTTAATAATATATAATACACTAATTCACTTTTTCAATAAAAGGAAAAAATAGCCTAGTGTTTTGGGAAATGCTCTATGTGTTGAAATCTATTTTAGTACTCAAATATTTCATTCTATGGCTATGAGTTTCTTGATTTTCATGGCAAGGTAAAATGTTGAGATCCTAAATTTGCTTATGACCAAATGGTGAAATTTTTGAATGAAGTAAATTATAACAGTTTGTAATGATATTCAGAAAATTCAGAAGGTGCAAATTAATATGACAAAAAATTAATTACAGACAGTTTTGGATTTTTAATTGTTCTACATGTTTCTTTGAACTGCATCATGAAAAAATGGTACAATATGGATCACATTTTCCCATAGGAAAACTAATAATTGGAGATGCGATTTCTGACTGAGAATTGATAGTATTATATAATAAATTATAACACCTAAAAATTATTATACTAATGCAAGACAGTAAAATTTCATTCCAAACATTAAAATATATAGCTTCTGGTATTCAATGTATGTCTAATAAATGTTGAATTTGATGAAATATACACCCAGCTCATGTTCAGTAACTAATCAATATATTATATAGCAATTCCATGTTTCATCACAAATATTACCTATGATGAGCTGTATCGATAAAAATATTAATATGTAATTAATTTTATGGAGTTACATATTTGTTTTAAATATCTATTAAAGTATAATTCACATATAAATTATAGTGCAGTCATTTTGTATAATATTTGGTGAGTTTTGATAACTATATATAACCATACTAGAGGCCTGGTGCACGAATTCATGCACAGGTTGGGTCCAGCCAGCCCGGCCCTGATCGGGCCTCATCGAGGTGGGCTGGCCAGGGGAAGGGGCATGGGCAGCTGGCCAGCTGGCTACACCCCCAGTCAGGGTGGGGGGACTGATCAGGGGCCAGGCTGGCCAGGGGGAAGGGATGTGGACAGTTGGGGAGGGGGGCGCATATCAGGGCCCCGATCGGGCTGGTTGGCCACCTCAGTGTGTGTCATAGCAACCGGTAGTTCTGGTTGTTCTGGTCATTCCACCTTTCTGGTCACTTGGCTTTTATATATATAGATAGAACTATCTTAATCAAGGTATACAATACTTTACTCAGTCTAAATATTTTTGTCTATTCTTTAAAGATCCCAACCCCAGGTAAACACTGATCTACATTTTGTCACTGTAGAGTCATTTTTTTTCTCTAAAATTTCATATAAATGGAATCATATAGATATATTATTTTGGGTTTGGCATCTTTTTCTTACTAAGATGGCATCTATGGCCCCATTTATACTTCCATCTATGTTTCATGTGTATCAGCTATTTATTCATTCGTATTTCTACGTCTATACCACAATTTGTTTATACACTTAATGTTGATGACTATTAGTTGTTTCAGTTTGGAGTTATTATAAATAAACCTGCTGTGAGTATTGTGTGCTAGACTCTGTGTGGACATATGTTTTCATTTTTCTTGAGATAAACTTTGGAGTGGAATTACTGGATCTTATGGTAAGTGTATGTTAATCCTTGCAAAAAATTTGCCAAACCATCTGAGGATTTCAGTTTCTCTACATTGTCATTAACATTTGCATTAGCAGTTTGAAAATTTTAGGGATAGTGGGGAGTATGTTGCTCTATTTCTGTGGGTTCTTAATTTTTATTTCCCTGAAGACTAATGATGTGCAATAGCTATTTATGTGCTTGTTGACAATTAGTATATCATTTTTGGTAAATTGATTGTTCAAATCTTTCACCAATTTTGAAATTTGGATTTTCTTATTATAAAATTATTAATGTTCTTCACATATGCTATGAGTCCCATGTAGATGTGTGCATGTGTGTGAACTTGTTTGTGTGTATGTGTATATTTGCTATTTTCTTTTAGTTTGTGACTTAATTGGAGTCCAATTTATCATTTTTTCTATGTGTTCTATCTAAAATGTGTATGTAATCTCAAGGTTCTAACATGGTTGTTCTATGTTTTCTTCCAATTTGTTTTTATGTTTAACCTTTGTGATTTGGTCTAATATCCATTTTGAGCTAACTTCTTGTGTACATAGTTTTAATTTTGCTTGCCTTCTATTCGCTACAGTGTTTTCTTTCTTTCTTTCTTTTTTTTTTTTTTTACAATAAACTTATTTTTCATTAAAAGCTAAGGAGGACAGAATCAGTTTGTCATCAATGTTTTAACACTTAAGAATTTGATTTAAAAAGCTTGTTTTACATCAATGAAACATTTTTTTCAATATTAGCATTAATGAAATAAACAGTAATGCTCTTCCTTATCCACAAAAGCTCCCAGGACATAAAAGATCCTCCCCACAAACTCCTAGTACAAAACACTATGAAAAGTAGAATTTATCTTTCATAATTATTAACCTTTCCCCATCTTGGAACAAGCAATGATGCTTTGCTTGATAACCAGTACTAATCCATATGTGTGTATCTTTTAAAATTTATGTATTATGACTCATATTTGAATCTTTAGACGAGTGTCCATGCAGGAAAAGGGTGGTAGACCATTAGCAATTGTTTCCCCTCAGGCACAGGAGCAAAAGCAGCATTTAGACTGGGCCTTAAACACCAAGGATCCTGACTCAGACCCAAGCCGCTGCACCAAGGTCCTAATCACAGCAATGGCCTTATTTTGGGAGCAGATTTCTAGACAATCTTATGACCTATTTCCGGTAATTGCATGGCTTCACCCCGTCTGTTCATCACGGTGGCAGAAGGAAAGTACTGGAACGAACATTCTTTCTTTCAAGATATTTCACGGTCTCCAGGCTTTATGAGCATCGCTGTCCCTCGATACCGCTTCCTCCGGGATTTCTCAGTCAAGCTCTGAATCACCTTTTTGGCGCGCTTCGGGCACCAGTGTCTCCCCAGGACATTGATTTCAACCTTGCCCTCGGGGTCCGGCTCTCCCATCTGGAGACTTGGGACTCCCTCTTGAACACCGGGAGGAGCCCTCTGCTCGGGCCGAATATCTTCTCCAGCAGACACCCTTCCACGTGAAGCACGGGTGGTTTCACAAAGAACTTAAACTTGGACCTGTAGGGAAACTACGGAAAAGGAGCCCCTTCCTGGAATGGGAGCTCTTCCTGTTGGTCCCTGGGCAGTGCGATCTGTGGTGGGCCCCGTTGGGGGTTGTCGGGCGGGCACCATCGCCGATACCCCGGATAGGACCTAAAGGAAGAGAGAACCCCATGTGGAGGAGAGGTCGGATGAGTACTGCACACAGTCCCAGCGTTTTCTTTGTATGTCTCAGCTTCACTTTAAAATGGGTGTTGAAGTTTGAAAGCTGGTCAGCCTACTTGCTTTTTCTAAGAACAAATTTATCTGAAAGAAAAATTCAGTGCCTTTCTGTTGAGCATAGAGCTGGATATTTTATAACTTCCCATATGACATCTGCTCATCACACATAAAAATACTAGAGAAGGACAATGTTAGACCTTCAGATTCAGAAAATAAAGTTACTGGCTCTATCTTTAAATTATAAACAAATCAGGCTGGTTATATCAGTGAGTAATATGATTAATACACTCAGCGAAAGTTTAATTTAGATTATTTCATTATATAATTGATATCAAATTGAATACATAATTTACAGATCTTTGCTCTGTCCTCTGCATATAAAATTAGGCAGATAATGAGAATTCCTCCTTTTTTTCCCCTCAATATACATATTACAAAAGTTACTTTTTAAGAATCTACTTATATAAAAAACCTAGGTGGTGTTCATCATGACCATCAGAACCACAACCAAGCAGAAAGAAGTCAGTCCTGCAGGGGTTGTCTTGGCAACTGCTGAGCCCTCCCCCTCAGCTGTTTCCTGGAGCTGTTTCCTGTAAGGGCGGGGCTTGAGGCAGGAACTCCTCTCGGATCATGGAGGCATCTCTTTATAAAGTGTGCGGCACCAGCACAGCCAAGGGTGAACCTGAGTGGGGCGGCTGAAAGGCTTAGAAAAGACAGACAAGAGAATGGAAGCTGGGTCTTGGTGGGCTGCTGCTTCTCTGAGAGACAGTGACCACATCCACAGCCATGCCTTTATTTTATAGCAGAAGCTAGGAGGCAAAGTAAGGGCGTGTCCAAGACGTTTATAAACATTCTCCTGGGTTTCAATCCTACTCAACTACATGCACCTGAACTCTATCAAGCCCACATCACTCAGGCACGTGGGGCCACGTGTTCAGACCATAGGTTCAAGCTTACAGCTACAGCTGTTGGCTATAATTGTGCTGGGAGGGCCCTGCTCTCCAAGCTGGGACTTGCACGTGGCAATGAGAGGACTGTGCCCTCTCATCAGTCCAAGGCTTGAACCTGTCCAAAACACTGTAGCAGCTCCCCACAATAAAGTTTTAATTCTGTTTCTTTGTTACTAATGTTGTGGCCCCACCCTATAAAAAGAAACAATTTCTGGAGGATGAGGCCCAGGAATCAGGATTTTAAAAAAAGATTCCCAGGTGATTCTAATGTGAGGCCAAGGTTGAGAACCACTGCTATAGATAATATTAAACATATATCTAAACATGTAATTCTTTGTCCAAAAAATGAGCATGCTCAAAAATTAAATGAAGAAAATTTGGATATACTCAATGGAGATTTTCACATATAGTTGAGTGATGATTCCATTGATTCCACAGATGATGCTGAAAAGGAAAATTTTCCCATTGAATTTCTTAATAGTATTACTCCTTTGGGAATGCTGTGTCATAAATTAAAATTGAAAGTGGGTGCAATCATCATGCTATTGAGAAATCTCAATAGCAAATGGGGTATTTGTAATGGTACCAGATTTATTATCAAAAGATTATGACCTAACATTATCAAAGCTGAAGTATTAACAGGATCTGCAGAGGGAGAGGTTGTTCTGATTTCAAGAATTTATTTGTCCCCATCTGACACTGGCCTCCTATTTAAATTAATTCGACACGGTTTCCCATGATGCCAGCATTTATGATGACTACTAATAAATCACAAGGACAAACTCTAGACAGAGTAGGCATGTTCCTACCTGAACCCATTTTTGCACATGGTCAGTTATATGTTGCTTTCTCTCAAGTTTGAAGAGCATGTGATGTTACAGTTAAAGTTCCAAGTCCTTCATCACAAGGGAAATTAGTCAAGCACTCTGAAAGTGTTTTCACTCTTAATGTGGTGTACAGGGAGATATTAGAATAAGTTTAATCACTTTATCAGTCATTGTTTGCATCACTGTTGTTTTTATATCATGTTTTGGTTGTTTTCATATCATGTTTTTGTTGTTTTCATATCATGTTTTTATCATTTTTATATCATGCCTTTGTTGTTATATTCTTTTGTTACTGTTTATTTATTAATAAATTTATATATTATTTTCATATACATCTTACTAATTTCCTTTCATCTCTCACACTTCTATTATAGAGAAAGGGCAAATAGCAATATTAAAATATCTCTGCTAATTAATTCCCTTTTTTAAAAATATATATTTTATTGATTTTTTATAGAGAGGAAGGGAGAGGGATAGAGGGTTAGAAAAATTGATGAGAGAGAAACATCGAACAGCTGCCTCCTGCACACTCCCACTGGGGATCGATGTTTCTCTCTCATCAATGTTTCTAACTCTCTATCCCTCTCCCACATGCCCTTGACCAGAATCGAACCTGGGACCCTTGAGTCCACAGGCTGATGCTCTATCCACTGAACCAAACTGGTTAGGGCAATTAATTCCCTTTTAATGTGCACAAATTTTGTGCACCGGGCTACTAGTATTGCATAATGCCCATAATACTTATGGTTAGAATTTGCTGACATGTTCCAGATAAATACAACTAGATAAAATATTCAGAAGATATTGACGTGGTGAGCAAGAAAAAAAATTTGCTAGTGTGGTTTATAAGTAAACAATGATATTCTTAGTATTGATCATAGAGAACTTTCAATATGATCCATGTTTCTCAGAGTTATAACTTAGTCATATTCTGAATTGCTACGTACAATAGAGATTTTGCAAATGATTCCATAGTTTGTAATTTCAAAAAAATATTACCTGCAATAATGTCAACATTAAAATTTTAAAATAAGAAATAAAAATAAATAAAAAGCAAGATGTTCAAATGAAAAAAAGTATCTCACTTAAACTAAGGCCTTTTTCTCTATAACTATATATTCAGCAACACAGAATCTTCCTTTCTCAATAAATGTCACATTGCCAAACATTTTGCTAATCTACTTTTTATTTATTCATTCATTTATTTATTTTTAATTAATTTCAGAGAGAAAGGGAGAGGGAGAGAGAAATAGAAACATCAATGATGAGAGAGAATCATTGACTGGCCGCCTCCTGCACGACCCCCACAGGCGATCAAGCCTGCAACCTGGGCATGTACCCTTGACCAGAATCGAACCTGAGACCCTTAAGTCCGCAGGTTGACGCTCTATCCACTGAGCCAAATCAGCTAGGGCAGGATTTGGGAATTCTTAACAGAAATACAGAAACTGAAATTTTACCCAAAGGAAAGTATTAAACTGCATGACAATTATAAATAATAAGAGTAGATGCTTAATACAAAAATGCAAAGTGTATAATCTCTGACAACTGTGAAACTCTGTTCCCAATATTTAAGTGGAAGAATCAGGTTTGACTCCAAAGGATGGATTTTATGGTGTGGATTTTGCAGGCTCTTGACAATTGTTTGCATAGTCAACCAGATTCATTTTTTCCAGAGAAACCTAAACAAAAACATAGAAAAATAATGCTTATTCCATCACAGATTAGAAGAGAAAGAAACACATGTGTACTGATCTCTTGACAAGATAACATTAGATTTCAAGCTGTAGTATTGTTTATACCAGGTTTGTTATAGAACATATTCAAAATGAACTCATTAGAATAATCCCTAAACACAGAGCAGTGTTGCTGGGAGGCAAATGCTAAAAATCCTTACGTACAGCATGTCAGTCTTAAGGGGAACTATCAACTGGTTTCACTTATCATGTGAAATACATCATTGCACATAGCAGTTAGCAAAAACTGGCACACGCGAAAAAGATGTAGAACACAGCTCCAGTGATACTTCACACAGTATTTGGCCAGTAGCCTCTAACAATAGTGATAAAAACAATTAAAGGTCATTTTTATTTCTATATATTGAAGGCAAAGACAGAAAGGCAAAGACAAAGAGCTAACAGGAAAATGTTTATAGCATAATAAAATTTCTCAGCAAAGTTAAAATTGTACAAAAATGTTACTTGAAGAAAATATGGTAACAGTACAACATTAAAGAAAATACGTTTTTCCCCTTGAAAACATTATAAGTATTTGTTGTTTACTTCCATGTGCAACCACACAGTTTCACCTTTTATATTGCCTTAAATTTAATTTATGATCATTATTACAATGTATGTCAGAATATTTGCTTAAGCATGTAGCTTTCCATATCTTACCACAAAAATCCTTCTAGAGATTATTCAATTTATGTGACAAATTCCTAGAAAAATAACACAATTTTAAAAACTAGTCGGGGGAAAAACACTGTGGGTGTGCAAATGGGAATTTATGTTTTGTCCTATCCAAAGGTAAACCAAATAAGCTTGCTATCAGCATACTCTTCCTGGATTTCAATTGAAAATGAAATTAATCTCTTTATAATGATTGATACTTATTTAAAAATCCTTTGACTTTTAAAGACTTGCATAACCTTTAGCAAGACTATATTTATTCAGTTTTCTCACAGTTTAACTCTCTCGTCTTCACTTGTGTTCTGTCTGTGTTTTGCCAGAATTAGATAATTTATTACTAGCCAAATCAGAGATATATATTTGAGTTCCTGCCTTGATTTAGGTAGGCACCTATACTGTCAATCTGAACAATTCTTGTTTTCCCAATGCCTTCATTTCCCCATAAACAGGCTGTGTTATCCTGGGCCCTCCTCCCATAGGTCCCCGTGTGCGGCCTCTCTCTTCTAGCAGCTGTGAGTATAATACATTTCTTTCACTTCCGTATGACTCCATAGTGCTACTGTGTCCACACCTGTTTGATCATAAAAAATAAGGTCAATGGGAGAAGAAGGTGAACAGATGTAATACTTTCCACCATAAATCTTTAAAAAATAATAATAACCCATGTTTAAGTAATGTCATCACTCCTTGCTTCGCAACTGGCGAGGAGGGTGGGCCCATATGTGTCGGAGATGGAAAATTTCACTGAAGTGCCCTTGCACTGTTCATGATTTCTCATTGGCGATCCCAGCTGGGCCCCCTCATTTGGGAGTGCCTCTTTCTCTCTCCTGCTGGTGTTGCTGGGCAGTCCTTGGTGTTGCCCCTTCCTTCCGGGTGCTGGCCAAGACTCCCCGCGCTGAAGTGCAGGTTGTGTCCCGATCCCCGGAGAACGCCCCAGGATCCGATCCGTTTCCGAACTGCGATCCTGGAAAGAGAGCAGAAAGGTGTCCTTTCCCCAAGAGACGGAACCTCTGAAGAGATTGGCTACCATTTCAGTGCCCGGCCTTTGACCCACTTGATTTGGTTCTGTCCTTAGGCTAATTAGGGAAGAACCCTGCCAGCTGGGTCTTGGTTAGGCTACCGTGGAGTCAGAGGCAGCACAGAAAACAGACTGGGTAGGCGGGTACTAGCCAGCTGGCTGACGCTGCCCCCTCACTCAGTTTGTCTCTGAGGGGCCCCTGTGAAAGAAAAGCGCGGCTACCTCCCCATTGGTGTCCGGAGTGTCTACCCTGTCACCCAGAAATGTCAGTGCTCCTAGCTAGCAGCCCCTGCTCTGCCCTGTCCTTTGCTGTGGACCCCTTCATCTCCCAACACCATGGGGTATCTCAGATCGCAACCATGGAGACTTGGAAAAGGGAAGGGTCACATTGATGTGTCCCTAAGACACCTGGGGAGGTTTCTCAGCTTATTGAGATTGTAAATCGCTAGGCCAATGCCCTTGGGCACTTTTATGTGTTGTTGCTTATTGATATGACAAGAGTGTCCTCCTTAAAATTAAATGATCAGAAAAAATTTTAAAGGCAAACTTGAGTCCTGCTAATGTGGCTCAGTGGTTAGCATCAACTTGTGAACCAAGAGGCTGCCAGTCAGGGCACATGCCTGGGTTATTAATTTGATCCCCAGTAGGGAGTTAGGCAGCTAATTGATGATGTTTCTCTCTCTTTGGTGTTTCTATTCCTCCCCCTTCCTCTCTCTCTAAAAAAAAAAAAAAAAAAATCAATAGAAACATGTTTAAAGGCAAAGTTGAGACTACTTTTGCTCTTCTGGATGTAGAGCCAGCCCCTCTGAAGTTGACTGGGACACTCTAAAGAGGAAGTCTACTGCTCATAACAGGGACCACTTGAAACACCAGGAAACTGCCTAGTAACTAACACTCAAAGAGAGAGAGGGGGATAGCCACTTAGAGATACAAGCTTAAGAGATTTTGCTTAAGAGACAAAGAGGATGGGGGAAGTAAAGGGGCTGATTATCATTGTGGTAGGGCATCCCCAGGAGAGGTTACTGCTTAGAGGCACTGGTCTCTTCCTCTGCCTCCTTTTCCTCTTCCCAACCTGAGACAACAACTGAAAATCACAGTTTCTGGTGGTTAAAAGCCCAAAGAAAGAAAAATGAAGGGGGGAGGAATTTAAACCTTATGTATTGATTAAATGTCCGGTCAAGCAATCAAAATGCTAGTCCTAGATTACTTACTGATTTAAAAAACAAACCACTAGATACAAAGGGAGAAAATAAAAGGTAATTAAATAAGTATATATAATTAAATATAATAAATATATAATAAATAGATTGTGTATATGCGTTTATAATATACAGCTAGTTTTTCTTTAAATGTCTCATATTTTGATGCAATTGGAATAAAAAGCTCATATACTAAAGTTTTATGCCCAAATATTTATATAACAAAAGATAAAAAAAGAAACTGATTGTGTTCTGTAAAACATAGGTTCTAACTTAATCTTTATATTTGCTAAAATTCATCAATTAAACCACATGAACTTCATTAATAATTGTGGTTCAAGTTATAATTATACCTACAAATCCCACTAAATTTAAACATTGTACCCCTTATAATCTTAAGAAAGTAACTAAATGTAAAATGGAGAAAAAATGAGTGTGCCTCACATTAATTAAAGCTTTGCCTAAATTTCCCTTAGTCACAATACCAAGACTTCTGATGCACAAAACAGCCCCTCTTGGCCTCTTGCTATATGCCAACAAATCACTGGCTACCTACAGCATTTTTTTGGAAATAGAGGTTCGCCCAGACCCTAAGCTTATGACCCTCAGACCCAGCTTCCCATTCTGTTTTGTATCATGGAAATGACACCCCACAAACTTGACACTGCTACAGAGGCCTCCCTAAGACAGGATGGAGCCAGACCTAGGGCTTTGATATATTCCCACTGCAGGAAGAGGTAGCTTCCCCTGACCTCAGTCGAGATAACAGGATAATGGAGATGGTCGCCTCTCCTCCAGACTCTTTGGCTATCTGGGGAGTCCCTTGAGATTTACTGGCTGAACAACAGTGGGAATTCGTGGACTACACAAATGGCACTACTCTAATATGTGATGTAGCTCAGGAGATGTTGCTATATTTCATCGCTTAGACCGAATGCCCCTAATAAAGGACAGGATCCATGAAACAACATACTTGGCCAAACTTCAGACAATCATCTTAACACTGGATCCTCTGGCCAACAATGGTCCCATCTTTACATTTATTATAAATCATTGGTCTATTGCCTAAAAAGCATCCCCTTCAGGATAAAAAGAGTCTTTGGGAATCTCTGGTCTCACAGATACCCAAATTATACATCAAAAGTGTCTCTAGATACACTAAGGACACAGTACAAGGACATACACGGATATGCTTTATGCCTTATACAAGGATTGGTACACCCACACTATGAGGAATAGGCAGAAAGGTAAAGACAATTCATAACATAACCACAATCTTCCAACAGATTCCCTTAAAATCAGATGTATTACCTATTCTCTTGCCTATGGCCCACAAAGGAGACACCTGGTGGCACACTGGGTTCCATGCCCTCCTCATATGCCTAGTTAGTAGGACTATTCCTCATCACTTTTATCAAAGTTTGCCTTTGGTAGCTAAATCAAGCTGTCCTGCTCAACTTTAAAATTTCCAAAGCCCAGGTGACAAATGTTATTCATCCCAATTAGTATTGTCACTGATGTTGAGGCATCATAGAATGGGTTGTATCACTGATTTTTCAAACTGTTTTCTTTTTTAAAAAACTGTTGTTTAAAGTATTACATATAGTATTACATGTCTCCTTTTCCCCCCATTGACCTCTGCCCAGCCACCGCCCTCACCCCCCTAGTGTCTGTGTCAATTGGTTATGCTTATATGCATGCATGCAAGTCCTTTGGTTGATCTCTTAACCACCACCCACAACACACACACACTCCTGCCTTTTCTCTGAAATTTGATGGCCAGGGAGAAGCGAGTGAAGATTGCTCTGGGTCACACAGTCAGATATCCCCATGGCCTGAGTGGGGTGCATGCTGGGTTACTCTAGGTTGCCCGCCCCAGCAGCAAGACCCTGGGTTTGGAGTGGAGTGGGCGGCTCTTGCTCTGGGTCGAACAGTCCCTGCTTTTTTATAACCCAGAATGAGAGGCACACGGGGTTGCTCCAGTTCGAGTCTCCTTCATGTGGAGTCGGGGCAGCTTGCCCTGGGTCATTCACTTCAAGCTCCCCTGTCACATGAAGTGAGTTTCTCATTGGATTTCCCGGCCCTAGGAAGAGGAACACAATACTGCTGCTTATTAAACTGCCACTTTATTGTCCTCCAAACTATCTGTTTTCTTGATGAATTAACATCCCACAACAGGCTGTGAACACCCTACATAAGTTACCAGGTAGGTACACCAGTGTGATAAGGCTGGCCCCTGGTACAAGTTCCTCCTTTTTCCCTCCCTTGATGGTGACTTAGTGTCATTCAAACATGCCAATGATTCCCCTCATAACTTTTGCTTGTATATTCCCAATAAAGGGACTTACCCACAAGTCATCTTTCTCTCTTTCTCTCTCTCTCTATCTGCTTGATTGAGTTGCTCGATTGGAGCTATCCGATATACCCCCTGCAAGGCATGCAGTAACCCTCTCTTCTAGTATATGAAGTATAATAAATCACTTTCACTGCCGTATGCTTCTCCATGATGTTCTGCTGTGTTTTGTGTTTGCATCACACTGATCATAAAAAAATAATGACCTAATTATTCTTTACATTACAGTACTGTGTCACTTATAATTTAATCCTTTCCTCACAAAGTACATTATTCTTGATCTAATATGTTAACAACTAGGGGCCCGGTGCACGAAATTCGTGCACTGGGTGGGGGGGGGGAGTGTCCCTCAGCCCAGCCTGCCCCCTCTCACATACTGGGAGCCCTCAGGCGTTGACCCCCATCACCCTCCAATCACAGGATCGGCCCCTTGCCCAGGCCTGACGCCTCTGTCAGAGGCGTCAGGCCTGGGCAGGGGACCCTCATTTCCCCCCATCACTGGTTCTGCCCCCAGCCCAGGCCTGATGACTCTGGCCCAGGCATCAGGCCTGGAGAGGGGACCCCCAGACTCCTCCGATTGCTGGCTCTGCCCCTTGCCCAGGCCTGATGCCCCAGCCAGAGGCGTAGACCCCCACCACCCTCCGATCGCCTGATCGGCCCCTTGCCCAGGCCTGACGCCTCCGCCAGAGGTGTCAGGCTTGGACAGGGGACCCCCATCTCCCCCCGATCACTGGCTCTGGCCCCCGCCCAGGCCTGAGGCCTCTGGCCCAGGAATCATGCCTGGGCAGGGGACCCCCATCTCCCTCTGATCACTTGCTCCACCCCCCCGCCCAAGTCTGACGCCTCTGACCCAGGCTTCAGGCCTGGGCAAGGGGACCATCATATCCCCCCAATCCCCGGCTCCGCCCCCAACCCAGGCCTGATGCCTCGGCCAGAGGAGTTGACCCTCATCACCCTCCGATCACCAATCACTGGATCGGCCCCTTGACCAGGCCTGAGGCCTCAGGCAGAGGCCCCCAGCTCCTCGCGGTTGCAGGCTCCGCCCCTGCCCAGGCCTAACACCTCTGGCCTAGGCGTCCGGCCTGGGCAGCGGGGACCTGCAGTGGCAGCGGGGGGCGCCGCGATCGTGGGCTTCGCTTTAGGCCCAGGCAAGGGACCCCTAGCTCCTGGGACTGCCAGCTTCGACTGTGCCCAGCTCCCATCGCTGGCTCCACCCCTACTTCCTGATATCACTGGCCAGGGCGGCAAAGGCGCCTGATTCCCCGATCATGGCTGGGGGGCAGGGTTCCCCTGCCCCCCAGCTCTTAGCTCCCCCCTGGGTTTCAGATCACTGTCAGTGGCAGGGGGCTTCTTCCTGCTTTCCCTTTCACCTCCCTGCATTGTGCCTACATATGCAAATTAACCGCCATCTTGTTGGCAGTTAACTGCCAATCTTAGTTGGCAGTTAATTTGCATATAGCCCTGATTAGCCAATGAAAACGGTATCGCCATACGCCAATTACCATTTTTCTCTTTTATTAGGGTAGATTCCAGCTCCAAAAAAGTGATAGTAGCTTTATATAATTACTAGAAGACCGGCGCACAAAAATTTGTGCCCTCGGAAGGGAGGGGGTGCTGTCCTTCAGCCAGGCCTGTGCCCTCTCGCAGTCTGGGACCCCTTGGGTGATGTCCACCTACTGGCTTAGGCCCGCTTCCCTGGGGGATTGGGCCTAGGCTGGCAGTCAGACATCCCTCTGGCAGCCCGGGAGCCCTCAGGAGATGTCCACTTGCCAGCGGGGAGCAGACCTAAGCTGCAGTCGGACATCCTTAGTGCTGCTGAGGAGGCAGGAGAGGCTCCCACCACCACCACTGTACTGGCAGCCGTCAGCCCACTGTGGCTGAGCAGAGCTCCCCCTGTGGGAGCACACTGACCACCAGAGGGCAGCTCCTGCATTGAGCGTCTGCCCCCTCGTGGTCAGTGTGTGTCATAGTGGCCAGTCATTCCCAGTCCTCCTGCTTTTGGGGTCAATTTGCATATTACATTTTTATTATATAGGAGAGGCCTGGTGCATGGTGGGAGCCGGCTGGTTTGCCCTGAAGGGTGTCCTGGATCAGAGTGGGGGTCCTGCTGGGTGTGTGGCCAGCCTGGGTGAGGGGCTGAGGGCTGTTTTCAGGCTGGCCACACTCTCTTCAGGATGGAGGGTCCTGCTGGGGTGCCTGACCAGCCTGGGTGAGTGGTTGATGGCTGTTTGCAGGGTGATGAAGTCCCCCACCAGGGACCCTCACCCCATGAGGGTGTGGCCAGCTTGGGTGAGGGGCTGATGGCTGTTTGCATGCTGGCCATGGCCCCCAGCCACCCAAGCTCCCAGTGGAGACTGGCTGGAAGCAGGTATCTGGGATTTGTTCATCTTCTCTAACTAAACCTTTGTTGCCTTGAGAGGAGGCCACAGCCAGTCAGGGCAGGCGGGAAGCTTGGCTTCCTCCATTGCCAAAGCAACCAAGCCTCCTGCTTGCTCTAGATCCCATGGCTTCCGGCCGCCATCTTGGTTGGGTTTAATTTGCCTACAGTTGCTCTGATTGGCTGGTGGGCATGGCTTGGGGTGTAGTGGAGGTGTGATCAATTTGCATGTTTCTCTTTTATTAGATTAGCTATTAGATAGAGCCTTGTTCTTTTTCTGTGGTAAGCACCCATCAAATGCTGGAGGCAATAGTATATTTTTAAAACATGCTCTTAGGCTGAAACCGGTTTGGCTCAGTGGATAGAGCGTCGGCCTGTGGACTGAAAGGTCCCAGGTTCGATTCCAGCTGGGGGCGTGTGCCTGGGTTGCAGGCATATCCCCAGTGGGAGATGTGCAGGAGGCAGCTGATCGATGTTTCTCTCTCATCGATGTTTCTAACTCTCTATCTCTCTACCTTCCTCTCTGTAAAAAATCAATAAAATATATTAAAAAAAAAAAAGAAAACATGCTCTTAGATTAAAGATGACAGTGTGAAATACTTTTTTATATCTACCTCTTTTGAAGCTATATTACATTTTAGTAAATGGGTTTAAACTACAAGAAAATTATAAGTAATAAAGAAGTAAATAAAGAAAATATCAACTACATTTTTAAACAGCAAGCGGATAAAAACATATAAAATTTTACAGACCTATCCAAATTGAAATTTCAGCCAGAAGCAATCTGATTGAATCACAAAACTCCAGAAAGTCACAAGAATTAGTTCCTTCAACAAAAGGTCAGTGTGGAGCTGAAAAAATAGGATTGAAATACCCTGAATCTTCTTGTACTCCATAGAATTCCCAACTCTTGCTCCTGCAGAATATTGTATAATTCATTTATTGGGAGGCTGAAACTGTGACAGAAGAGAGATGGGAGTTAAAGGAGTTTATTTAAAACTAGAGGCCCAGTGCACAAAAATTTGTTCACTCGGGGAGGTCCCTCAGCCCAGCCTGTGCCCTCTCACAGTATGGGACCCCTCGGGGGATGACCACCTGCTAGCTTAGGCCCGCTCCCTGGGGGATTGGGTGTAAACTCGCAGTCAGACATCCCTCTGGCAGCCCGTGAGCTCTCGGGGGATGTCCACTTGCCAGTGGGGAGCAGGCCTAGCTGCAGTCTGACATCCTTAGTGTTGCTGAGGAGGTGGGAGTGGCTTTCACCACCACTGCTGTACTTGAGGCTGTCAGCATGGCTTGTGGCTGAGCAGAGCTCCCCCTGTGGGAGCACACTGACCACCAGGGGGCAGCTCCTGCATTGAGCATCTGCCCCCTGGTGGTCAGTGTGTGTCATAGTGACCAGTCATTCCCAGTCCTCCTGCTTTTGGGGTCAATTTGCATATTACCCTTTTATTATATAGGAGTGCCTGACCAGCCTGGGTGAGTGGCTGATGGCTGTTTGCAGGCTGGCTACAACCCCTTCAGGGTGGGGGTCCTGCTGGGTGCCTGGCCAGCCTGGTTTAGGGGCTGATGGCTGCTTGCAGGCTAGCCACAGCACCTTCACTGTGGGGGTCCCCACTGGGGTGTCTGGCAATTCTGGGTGAGGGGCTATGTGCCGTTTTCAGCCTGGCCACACTCCTTTCATGGTGGGGGGTTTCTGCTGGGGTTCCTGCCTGTCTGTGTGAGTGGCTGAATGCAGTTTGCAGGCTGGCCAAGCCCCCAGCAGGGACCCTCACCCCATTGAGGGTGTGGCCAGCCAGGGTGAGTGGCTTATGGCTGTTTGCAGGCTGGCTACAGCCCCTTCAGGGTGGGGGTCACCCCTGGGGTGCCTAGCCAGCCTGGGTGAGGGGCTGAGGGCTGTTTGCAGACTGGCCACAGCCCCTTCAAGGTGGAGGATACTGCTGGTGTGCCTGGCAAGCCTGGGTGAGGGGCTGATGACTATTTTCAGGCTAGCCAAGCCGCCCAGCAGGGACCCTCACCCCATGAGGGTATGGCCAACCTGGGTGAGGGGATGATGGCTGTTTGCCACAGTCCTCAGCCCCTCTAGCTCCCAGTGGAGGCTGGCTGGAAACAGGTATCTGGGATTTATTTATCTTCTCTAACTGAAACTTTGTTGCCATGAGCAGAGGCCACAGAAAGCTCAGGGCAGGCAGGAAGCTTGGCTTCTTCCATTGCCCGGGCAACCAAGCCTCCTGCTTGCTACAGCTCCGTGGCTGCTGGCCGCAATCTTGGTTGGGTTAATTTGCATATAATCTCTCTGATTGGCTGATGGGCATGGCGTGGAGCATAGAGAGGGTACGGTCAATTAGCATCTTTGTCTTTTATTAGTGTAGATAGTGCAGTGAGGCTCCAGCAGTTTTATTCCTGTTAAACTCTGCCAATGTGACCACTAGGCTTAATCAGTCAGAATTCAGAGAGGCTATTCTCCAGTATATACAACAATTTACTCAACTTTTTCCCTTCAAACCCACTGCCCATCTGTTAAACAGCTCATCTCTCTCTCCTAGAGGCTCACTTGTATTGAATACATTAAAGGGTTCTACATTTTCTGGTTTGGGTTGGGTTGGTCCAATTAGCATTCCAAGTAGAAGGTCAGAGTGAGGAAAGAGTAAGGTTGAGGTTCCTATTTTCTCAGCTTCCTCCCTGGAGAATTACTAATTCCTAAAGGCCTATTTTCACAACTTTTTCTGATAGTATTTTTCTACCACTCCCTTCCCTCCTATCTTTGTGCCAAGGATAGTAACAGTTTGCCTGTTTGTAATCTCCAAGTTAATGTAGCATCCTTCGTGTAATACAACTACACACACAACTTTAAATATACCCCTTATAATACACCTAACTAAAGTAACATGTTTTAAATGTGTAATATGTTTCTTGATCCCTTTCACTAATAAAGGATTGTTTCTCTCTCCCAACAAGTAATTGAGCTGAACATATAGTTAACTTATTTTTTTCTGATTTTTTAAAATATTAAGAGTATTTAAAGCTCCAGTTTATCTCTAAGATCATCCCCAGGCATTTATCATAGGTTTTAATATTTAGTATTTGGCAATTTGCTAAGTAGTCTGAAATTTTAAGTTTCACATCTTTCTCTTTATAAGAGCTCTAATGACTGTTTTGTAAAAACAAACATATAAACAAAAACATCATTTTTAAAAGAAACTTTAAAATATAAAAATTATGTTGCGTATAATTGTTTTTTCATTGGGGTCAAATAATGCAACATATTAAATTCCTTGAGGAATTTTATTGAAGTTTTATTTTGGTCATAAATGATCAGTTTATATAAATACTCCATGGACAGTTAAAAATGATGGATAAGTTCCCTTTGAAGCATGCTGGTGTCTTAGAGAAACAAGAAATTGAGATAAAAAAGACCATGAGATAAATTCAAAGGTAGACAGAGATGTAATGTGTGTGTGTGTGTGTGTGTGTGTGTGTGTGTGTGTAAGAAAGAGAGGGGGGGAGAGAGAGAGAGATGGAAAAAGAGAGAGAGAGAGAGATATTTAGGTTTAT
This sequence comes from Myotis nattereri, assembly GCF_964212035.1. Classification (NCBI taxonomy): domain Eukaryota; kingdom Metazoa; phylum Chordata; class Mammalia; order Chiroptera; family Vespertilionidae; genus Myotis; species Myotis nattereri. The sequence continues at coordinate 84,077,834 of NC_138077.1, forward strand.
TGATTATGATGTCAAACAGCCTAGGTTTAAAATTCAAATTCTGATTTTGATACTTATTAGTGATACTCACCATTTAACTCTTTTAGGTTTCACTTTGTAAGGAGATTAAATTAATATATTAACTCTTTAATATCACAGAGTTACTGTAACAAAATCCAATAAAAATGACTAGAACAGAGCCTAGCACTGAATGTAAACTAAACAAAAGCTTTCTAATAATATATTTTACTCTGATTTTTTTATGGTCATGCATTTCTTATATATTTGAATCACCAAGATTACTAAATGTAATATTACTAAATGTAATATTTTGTGTTTTACACTAATTTCAAAATTTGATATTTAATAATTCTATCAGTTTCCTAGTCTGCTCTAACAATGTACCCTGTACAACCAACATACAGCGACATTTATCCTCTCACAGTTCTGGAGGACAGAAGTCGGAGGTTAAGATTGGTAGAGCCATGCTCAGGGAAAGTTTCCAGGGCCAGATCCCTCCTTGCCTTTCCCAGCTTTTGTTAGTGCAGGTGTTCCTCGGTTTATGGGAGCATAACTCTTATCTGTGTCCTCATTCACATAATACTATCTTCCTTCTGTCTGTCTTGTGTCTGTGTTTCTTCTCCTCCTACAAGGACACCAGGAAGTATTAGAGCCAAACCTAATGAGTATTTCCTCATTTTAACGTTATTTCATCTACAAAGATTGTCTTTTCCAATGAGGTCACATTTACAGTTACTGGGGGTTAGGAATTTATCATAACTTTTAGGGGGATAAAATTTAACCCATAATATAATATATGTTATTTTTTTATTTCTCAAAATATAGGGTTTATTTTTAACCCTATATTTTGATGCTTTTTTAATTGGGGTAAATTAAGCTTTTCAAGGATCTTATCTACATACTAGAGGCCCAGTGCACAAAATTCATGCATGGGGGTGTCCCTCAGCCTGGCCTGCACCCTCTCCAATCCAGGACCACTGGCTCCTAACCACTCGCCTGCCTGATCACCCCTGCCCGATGGGGCTTGATGGCCTGATGCCCCTAACTGCTCCCCTGCCTGCCTGATTGCCCCTAACCCCTCGGCCTGCTAGCCTGATCACCTCTAACTGCCTCTGCCTGCTGTCCTGGATTCCCCCTAACTGCTCTGCTGCCTGCCTGATCACCCTTAACCTCCTCTGCATCAGCCTCCACCACCACGGCTTTGTCCTAAAGGATGTCCAGAATGATGCCTGGAAGGTCATTAAGTCTAATTAGCATATTATGCTTTTATTAGTATAGATAATATGACTAAGTTTAACATTTCATAACCAAGTTAATCACCTGTCACAAAATTTATACAAAGGTCAAAATACACAAGATAACTTGAATCATCTTATATATTAGAAAGTAAGAAAGTGCTAAAACAAACTAACTAATGAAAAACACCCACACAGGAGCCAATTTAAAGAGCTACAGTTGGCCAAACCTGCAACAGTTGCAGTAAAAAAAAATAGTATTGGTTTATAATGCGAAATATAAAATAAATATCTACCATAGGGTGCCTTCTAATATAAATAAATAATTGAGTAATGGTGCAAAATAGACAGGTTTCTTTTAGAGAATAACTGAAGATATCTGAATAAATTCTGAACTTCAGCTAATAGTATATTGATATAATTTTATTAATTGTGATAATGGGACAAATATACTAAGGCAAAATGTTAATAGCAAAAAAAAACTTGCTATATGTGCATAGAAATTTGATTGATTATCTTGGTAATCATTCTAAAACTATGCTAAAGCAAAAATTAATTATAAAAAATCTGAAGAGAAACCACTCTAAAAATATCTGAATATTAACAAAAATCAAGATAAATAGGGTTAATATCCAAAAATTCTAAAGAACTTACAAAATTCAATACCAAAAAACCCTCAACCAATCCAATTAGTTAATGGACAAAGGGTAAGAGCTCCTTTTTTTTTTTTTTTTTCCAGCCACTTTGAAAAGGCCTGGGGTAGGGTGGGGGCTGGGTGGAAGGGGCAAAGAGTGGGAAAATAGGGGACATTGATAGTACTGTCAAAAATAAAAAATAAATAAAAATAGGCAAAGGACAGGAATAGACAATTCTCTAAAGAGGACATATGGATATCATCACTAATCATCATAAAAATTAAGACCACAATAAGATATCACCTCATACCTATCGTCAATAAATCAACAAACAAGTGCTGGTGAGGATGTGGAAAATAGTGAACCATGGTGTACTGTTGATGGGAATGCAGACTGGTGCAGCCACTGGAGAAAGTGGAGCTATCTCAAAAAATTAAAAATGGAACTTCCTCATGACCCAGTGGTTCTACTTCTGGGAATTTATCTGAAGAAACACAGAACACTAATTTGAATATATATATATATATATATATATATATATATATATATATATATCTCCCAATGTTCATTGCAGTGTTATTTACAATAGCCAAGATTTGGAAGCAGCCAAGTATACATCAGTGGGTGAGCGGAGAAAAAAGCTGACACATTTAATGGAATACTACTCAATTGTGAAAGTGAACGAAATCTTACCCTTTGGGGCAGCATGGATAGATCTGAAGAGCATCATATGCAGTGAAATAAGCCAGTCAGAGAAAGATAAAACCATATAATTTCATTCATACCTGGGATCTAATGAACAAAATGATACAACAACCAAAACAGTGACAGACTCATAGAGAGCAGTAATCCCTCAGTAGAGGGATTAAGCAAAATAGAAAAAAAAAATGAGAAAAAAAACTCATGGACAGGGACAACAGGTGTAGGAGGTATAAATGGTGAAACACGGAGACTTGACTTGGGGAGGTGAATACAGAATATAGTGTACAGATGATGTGTTATGTATAGTTTTGTTAATCACTGTCACCCCAATAAATGAAATAAAAAGTTTTAAAAAGTTACAAGTCATATATCAGATATTATTTTTAGTTAGAAGGCATAAGAGTATTAACTAGTGACTAAAGAGAAATAAAAGAGAAGACATTTGAAATGGCCACTTTTTAAATATATTTGCCTACTAAAATTTTTGGCATAGTTACTGTTTATGTAAAGATGTCACTGAATAGTTCTAAGGAAATATATATTCAAAATTAATTGTTGAATGTGGTATTACAAAGCCAGTTTCAATATGTTTTCTTGCTTTATTTCTTGTTGCTCTTTATTACTGTTTCCATTTGTAAATTAATTTTAAATTTTAAGAAATAAATGTTGTGATCATCTTCCAGAATTTTATGAGAAATGCTACAGTCAAAAATATGCTTAAATTTCACTATTTCTTTTTTTTCATAACATTGTTTTTGTTTTTCTTTTTAACTTTATCTTTATTGTTGAAAGTATTACAGATGTCTCCTTTGTTTTTTTTTCCCCACTGACCACCTCCACCTTACACACACTCCTCCCAAGCCTTCACCAGCCTATTGCCTTGTTCATAGGTTAGGCATATAAGTTCCCAAGTTAATCTCTCAATACCTACCCCTCACCCCCACCTTACCTTTGAAATTCTTCAGTCTGTTCCATGCTTCTATGTCTCTGCATTTATTTTGTTCATCAGTTTATTTTGTTAACTAGATTCCACATATGAATGAGATCATGTGATACTTACCTTTCTCTGACTTGTTTCTTTCACTTAGCATAATACTCTTCAGGCCCCTCCATTTGCTGTTGCAAACGGTAAGAGTTCATCTTTTTTTACAGTTGCATAACATTCCATTGTATAAATTTATGACAGCTTTTTTTTTAAAAAATAAATTCGTCTGCTGGTGGACACTTGGCTATTTCCAAATCTTAGCTATTGTAAATTGCACTGCTATGAATATAGGGAAGAATATATCCTTTCTGATTGGTGTTTCTGGTTTCTTAGGATATATATGTATATATATATATATATATATATATATATATATATATATATATATATTCTTAGAAGTGAGATCATTGGGTCAAATAGGAGTTCCAATTTTAATTTTTTAAGAAACTCCATACTGTTCTCCACAGTGGCTGCACCAGTCTGCATTCCCACCAGCAGTGCACTAGGGTAACTTTTTCTCCACATTCTCACCAGCACTTGTTGTTTCTGATTTGTTGATGATAGCCATTCTGACATGTGTGAGGTGATACCTCATTGTCATTTTAATTTACATCTCCTGGATGATTAGTGACTTTGAGCATTTTTTTATATGTCTCTTGGCTTTCTGAATGCCTGTTTTGAAGAAGTGTCTATTTAGGTCCTTTGCCAATTTTTTAATTGGATTGTTTGTCTTCCTTTTGGTAAGCTGTATGGGTCCCTTATATATATTGAAAATTAACTCCTTATCAGATGTATCATTAAAATATCCATACTACCCAAAACGATCTATAGATTCATAGTAAACCCTATTAAAATACCAACAGCGTATTTCACATGTGGAGAACAAACACTCCAAAATTTTATATGGAAACAAAAAATACCCCAAATAGCCTCAGTAATCTTGAGAAAGAAGAACAAAGTTTGAGGAATCACAATACTAGATATCATGTTACACTACAAAGCCACTGTACTCAAAACAGCCTGGTACAGGCACAAGAACAGGCATATAGGCCAATGAAACGGAACAGAGACCCCAGAAATTCACTGTAGCCATTACAATCAACTAATATTTGACAAAGGAGGTAAGAGTATGCAATGTAGTAAAGATGGTCTCTTCGATAAATGGTGTTGGGAAAATTGGACAGTTACATGCAAAAAAAAAAAAAAAAAGAAAAGAGTAAAGAAACTAGACTACCCACTTACACCATGCACAAGAATACACTCAAAATGGATAAAAGACTTAAATGTAAGTCCTGAAACCATAAAAGTCTTAGAAAAAAACTTAGGCAGCAACATCTCAGACATCGCTCGTGGCAATATGTTTGTGGATGCATCCCCTCGGGCAAGGAAAACCAAGGAGAACATAAACAAATGGGACTACAGCAAATAAAAAGCTTCCGCACAGCACAAGAAGCCATCACAAAGAGAAAAGGGAGCCCACTGCATGGGAGAACATACTTCACTTATATTTCTGTTCCACAAAAAGGAAGGTGGTACATACATGTTCCCTGACCTCTCTCTCTTTTCCTCTCATTTTATTCTCTGTGTTTGTGTTTTTTTTCTTTCTCTACCTCAGCTGAAAAGAAGTCTAGGATTGCACTCAATTAGAGTGCACACAGGCCTATATTCTAGAAAGCTTTGACATAAGCATTATAAGTTGTAGCACTTATTTTGAATTTATCTTTATTAAAGCAACTATGCAGTGATTTAAAGGTGCTCTTATATGAATGATCTATCTCCTCAACTCAATCCTCTATATTAAGAGTAAAAATAAGCTAGAAAGAAAGGAAATGGTAGAGAACTGAAACCACTTGCCAAACACTGTTTTCATAAACGAATACTAAGACAAAATGAACTGGCTGCATAACTCTTCCAGTTTTAAGATTAGGTCAAGAGGAAGAAAATGACTGGCCCTTGTACTTCTTGTTTTAACTCAAACCCATGCAAAATTTACAATCACCCTACAGTATACCAGCTGTGAGGAACAGTTCTGGCTATCAAACTTTACAACTAATGAGTTCATTTAGGTTCTTTCTGTGCATTTGCAATGTCTTTTTAATTCTAATGTAACATGCCTTTTTCTCTTTATTGTCTGTAATCTTACCTTTATAAAAATTTCATTTTAGGCCATTAGAATAAGAACATGTGTGATCTTCTAGAGGCAAAGACTTTGATAAGGACCCCAGTATAAGAGGGTTAAATAGTCTAATTCTGAACAGATGAATGCGTTAGTCATTTGGAACATTTGTTCTATCATTTGCCAGGACACATTTCAACTCACTTTGAAATAGTGGTCAACACATTATTAACTGAGTGATGCTGTGAAGGTGAAAATTCTAGTGAATACTCTATTGGCTTTTTTGTGGTTTTAACTTTTAAATCAACCACATGAGAGGGCAGAAAGTTTAAAGATGACTAGGAAATAAAATGAAAAACATTACCAGTGTTGCCCAAAGGTTGTTTTTGTCTGTTTATTTTTAATGTTATTATTAATTCAATCAAAGAAATTTCCTTGCAAAATGGTACAAGTTTTTGTATGTTATATATGATGCCAAGGAATAATCAATATATTATGTTTCATATTTAATATAAACACTATTTCTTGCATACATAAAGTCACAAGGTAGGCTAATTTTGGTGAAATAGTTACAAAAGTAAAATAATAATTAATTACTTAAATGTATGTTTATACTGCTCAATTTCATCACTTATTGGTTCTAAATTAGTTGTCTTTAATCCAGAATTACAAGATCCTAATGTTGGTTGAATTTTAAAATTTATGTACAATTTTCTTTTACATGAAACACCCTAGCATTAACCAAATCTTTTATGGACTGATTATCATAGTGGGATAAAATTCTCGAGTGATTTGTATGTATACTATTAGGACAAGAAAGAAAATGTTCTTTGCCTGGACGGTACCTCAGTGGTTACAGCATTGGCCTCAGACTGAAGGGTCATGAGTTGATCCTGGTCAAGGGCAAGTGCCTTGGTTACAGGCTCCATCCCTGGGCCCCTGGCGGAGCGTGTGTGGGACACAACCAATCCATGTCTCTCTCTTGTCTAACATCGATGTTTCTCTCTCTGTCTCTCCCCCTGCCTTCCACTCTCTAAAAATCAATGGAAAAAATATCCTTGGGTGAGAATTCACACAAAAAAAGAAAAGAAAATGCACTTTAATAAGATTGCTAATAATTTTGACTAATTATGAACTTTTGTAAGAGGTACATTTTAGATTATTATTTAAGAGCTAAAACCAATTTAGTTACCAAGGTGTGCTGTTATGGCCTGCCCTATTATTTAATGTATCATGTTGCCTGAGACAATGAATCCTGCTGTATTTTACATGGACAAGGGTTTGCATGTTGTCTGCATATTTCACAGCAAACTCATGCAATTTTATTCCTAGGCTTAATTTATGCACTAGGATCCTGGGACAGTAAGGGGCGCTGGTTGATAGAACTCAAGGGCTTTAAAATCTATTAAGTTTATGTGCAAATTTAAAGTGACTATTTTGAAGACTAGGTAAGACAGACCATTTTACAACAGAAGTGCAAAATGCATCTTTGGCTTCTGGCCGTCCACAGTATGAGCTCAATCCCACATGTGTGCCTCGGCTTCCTTGTTCTTGTGCAGACACAGGAACACCTTGCTGTGTCCTCCCAACTCTGCTTTCCCTGCTGCTCCAACCCAACCGCCGGCCAATGTGTGTCAGCCAAGGCTCTTGTAATCCAGCAGGCCGGGTCTGCATATGGTGTGCATACTTACTGTTTACAGCGATGTAAGTGATTTCCTGAATAGCCCATACTTCACTTCTTTTTGCAATTTTTTTATCTATAAATTATGATTTACCATGTTTAACTCATATGATTGTCATAAAGCACAAGGTTCTTGCCATTGTACTTTTTCTATAGTTTAGATATAGCTACTGGAATTATTAGAGATAACAATTTTTAAAAATATTTATACAATAAATATAATATATTTACTCTATTATAATATATAATATATTATACAATACTAGAGGCCCAGTGCATGAAATTCTTGCATGGACGGGGTAAACCCTCAGTCCAGCCTGCACCATCTCCAATCTGGGACCCCTTGGGGGATGTCTGACTGCCGGTCCCAAGGATTGGGCCTAAACTGGCAGCTAACATCCCTCTCACAATTCAGAACCACTAGCTCCTAATTTCTTACCTGCCTGCCTGCCTGATCGTCCCCAACTGCCCCCACCTCCACCGGCCTGGTCACCCCTAAGTGCCCCCCACTGGCCTGGTCGGCCCTTACTGCCCCCCCCTTCCGTCAGCCTGGTTGCCCCCAACTGCCCCCCTATGCCAGCCTGCTTGTCGCATGCAACCTGATGCTCAGTCATTTGGTCGTCCCTCACTAACCGCACCCTGCTGACCTGGTTGCCCCACTCAGCATTTAGTTGCCCATTCGGTTGTTTCAGTCGTGATGGCCCGTGGCTTTTTATATATTAGGATATTCATTCCAAAATATTACCTTCAGAAGGTAACAATAATAATAATCTCATATTAATACATATGCTTTTAGTTTGAGACTAGGGGCCCGGTGCACAAAATTCGTGCACTGGGTGTGGGGGGGGGGAGTGTCCCTCAGCCCAGCCTGCCCCCTCTCACATACTGGGAGCCCTCAGGGGTTGACCCTCATCACCCTCCGATCACCAATCACTGGATCGGCCCCTTGGCCAGGCCTGAGGCCTCCGGCAGAGGTGTCAGGCCTGGGCAGGGGACTCCCAGCTCCCCGCGGTTGCAGGCTCCGCCCCTGCCCAGGCCTAATGCCTCTGGCCTAGGCATCTGGCCCGGGCAGCGGGGACCTACAGTGGCAGCGGGGGACGCCGCGATCGTGGGCTTTGCTTTAGGCCCAGGCAAGGGACCCCTAGCTCCTGGGACTGCCAGCTTCGACCGTGCCCAGCTCCCATCGCTGGCTCCACCCCTACTTCCTGCTATCACTGGCCAGGGCGGCAAAGGCGCCTGATTCTCCGATCATGGCTGGGGGGCAGGGCAAAGGTGGCCCCAGGGCCACCTTTGCCCTGCCCCCCAGCTCTTAGCTCCCCCCTGGGTTTCCGATCACTGTCAGTGGCAGGGGGCTTCCTCCTGCTTTCCCTTTCGCCTCCCTGCATTGTGCCTACATATGCAAATTACCCGCCATCTTGTTGGCAGTTAACTGCCAATCTTAGTTGGCAGTTAATTTGCATATAGCCCTGATTAGCCAATGAAAACGGTATCGCCGTACGCCAATTACCATTTTTCTCTTTTATTAGTGTAGATAAGTCAGAGATGCATTAAAATAGTCATTACCAGCTAAAACAAATTTTAAGGTATGAAAAGCCTTCCCCCTATGCTCCAAAGTTCTAGCCAGCTTAGTACTGAGATTGTTATTCAACCAAATAGCATAATCATATTTAAATATACTTTTATATTATTATAGATTCTTATTACACAGAAATGGGTGAAATTACAGGTTAAGTAATGTAGTAACTTTCCCTTATCCAACACTCTTAAGAGTATGAGGAGAAACAGCTTGTAAGCCTGGGTGATGTGACAATGATCTCCAAACATGACAACCCATGGTGGCTTTCCACAGTTGTTTTTAGCAGTTATTCTTCTACAAAAATGTACTTGCAAGCAGTTTTTCATATAAAAGTGAAGCTTTAAAAAAATCATCACCTTCATAGTTTTTCTTTCTCTCTATCAGCAAATGGAATGGCAAGGGCATTTTTCCAAATAAATTAAACTATTTTTTCTTTTCCAAAGTTTGTGTATCACTCACCCATATTATATCTGTGAATAAAATGTACTGTTTTCTTAACTATTTTCATACTTTAATTTTTCCATTTGGCTAATATATATTTAAAAATTGCTTTTTATTTAGACTTATCCCACTACCCCAATTGTATTTCATTGTTTCTTAAAATTTTGACTTTTATATTTTTTGATCTAATCAGTTTAGTTATAAACTCTACCTTTCAAAATGCTTATAATAGTAGTAAAGTCTAAAGTTATCCCATTTTATAAAGATGAAGTGACCCAAAATCAGAACCTCATTTGGTAACCCAAAATCAGAATTCATAATACAGTGCCAATCCCCTAAAATTTCAAACTGAAGATAGCTTGTTTGGGGGACTTTATCTAATTTATTGTCACACTGGGTGACACACTTACTAACTCTGTGGTATCAGGAGATTACTTGCCCTCCCTAAACTTCAGTTTGCACTTTGGTGAAATGAATATCACAGTATCATTATGAGAATAAAAGGAGTTAATATACACAAAACATATTAGTACATAGAAAATAATAAATACAAGAATATTAGGATATTTATAACATATATGAGAGTATAATGACTACTAATAAAGGAAACAGACCTATGTCTGCTACATAGCTTAAGAAATTGATCATAACCAATATCCTAGAAAACATCCATGTTCTTGCCCCAAATCCTACCCTCTCCATTTCTTTTAAGAGCTAGTAACTCTGCATACTGTGTTTACCATTTGCATGCTTTTCTTTATACTTGACCCACACACATGTGTATCAGTCATGAGTTATATGTAGATAATATATTGTTTAATTGATAACATGATTGATCACGGACTCATAGTGAATGTGCCAGGGAAGTGCAACTGGATTGGGTAAGCTCTATGTTTATCTCCAGGAACCCCTGAAAGTCTGTTTTTCACTTTTGGTCACCAAAAAGGGGCGTGGTTGCTGGGACTGGCCAACAGACCCTGAGTGACGGATGAATGGGTTACTCTGACACACGTTTCTGTGAAAGAGAGGGCTAAGGGACTGCCTAGATAAAGGAACTGGATAGTCCCATTGGCCTGCATCCTTAGGCTTTTACTGTAGCAACAGCTTGAACTAAAATTAACTTCTAGATACAATCAGCAGGGTGAGTATCCTTGAGAAAGCACATGCTTCTTCAAGGTCGGGTGTAAAGACTAAACATAGAGATTCAAGTAAAACACCTGGGGCTCAGACTTGTTTGGAAAAGTCAAGGCAGGGGCTGCCGCCTTTGGCAAGGTCCCCCTCGGCCCCCAGCCTTTTGGAGAATCCTTTTTACAGACTTTCCAACCACGTCCTCACAGTGGGTTAACTAACTGATTGATGGTTTATAATGTTCTGCTTAAAATATAAAAGTCCCCTGGCAGCACTCAAGCTCAGTGCTTAGTTATTGATGATTTTATAAGTCTATCTTCTCTGGAGAAACAGAAAAAACAAGAAATTATATGTAAATGTGAATGGTTTAAACATACTAACATATGGGAATTTTCTTTTCTATAGAAACCCATTTTAAATATAAAGACTTTAATAGAGTCAGAGTAAAGACTATGAAATATTTAACAGTACTTAAGAAAAAGTGGAGCAACTACAGTAATTTCAGACAAGATTTCAGAACAAGGTATAAGAGTGGCATTAAGTAATCAATTCTCCAAGAAAACAAAAATATTAAATGTCTATGAACCTAACCACAGTGTCACATTTCTTAGATGTTGGAACTAAATTCTTTCAGAAGTATCAGCTTTAACATATATTAAATGTGACTTGAAGATGTTATATGGAATGGGTTCTAATACTTAAAATTACACACAATTCCTCCAAAATTTGACAAATTGATAACTCTAATAAAAAATAAAATATTGACATTATAAATACATCTAGATAAATTCGTCCTCTACTTAAGTCATTTGTATCCAAACCACTGATTTTGTAAAAACAAAACAACAACAAAAAAACATGACTTTTCATGATATCCTGTCTAGATTCTGCAGTTGTATTGCATTTACAAGCCAAAGGTATATAGATAATTCATCGGTGTATTCTTACTGCTATACTTAGGAAAAAGGCATTTGAGATGCTTATTTTTCAACCTTGTTTCTCTCTTCAGGATAATTTTATTAAACATTGCAATCAAAAAAGACAATAAGTTCTTATTCTGTATCGCCCTAGAGCAATGACAATCAGCTGGTGAAGTTTGCTTAATGAGGCAGTTATGACACTCCAAAGATTCTCTGAAATCAAAGTTATTTGGGATTCACAAAAGCACATCACAGTCTCTTTTTCATGCACTATGGTACGGGGCCACAGAATATTACATCAACTTAACATAATTTATTCTGTTCTTAAAATCAAATATATAATTACTATTTTAAGATTTGAGATGCGAACATTTTTCTAACATACAAAAGAGAAAGAATGTGCTGTCTACTTTAAAATCAATTATCTCTGCATTCACTTTGACATGAGAAGTGCTGCTTTGATTAGGTTTCAAATTACACTCTGGACAATTATTCCATCATAGCGTTTATTTTATTTAGATCTCTCATACTGGCAATAATCATTATAGTGCATGCATACATCATAGTGATCACCTAGAGAGTTTTTCTTAATATTATCTGCTGGGTCTCTTACAAAACATACTCACCTGAATTCTTTTCAATAAGTGTAGGATGGGAGTTCATTCTGATGTATAGTGTAAAATAAAATAATGTGTCTATTTTTACCCAATAGTAATATAAGTAAAATAATTTTGGAGAGAGATATGCACCAAGATTATGTAAATTACATAAATACAAAATGGTTGATACATAGTAGTTGGTAAATAAATGTAACCAAGTATATTTACAGGAGGTCAAAAAATGACAGCAATAATGAGTAGATTCCAAAGGTCAATTTATATAAAAATAGAACAATTACATGCAGCATGTACAAAATAACAGGCAAGGAAACTGACTGAAAGGTCATACTATTTCAGGACAAGAGCATACAGAGAAATTCTTCCTACTATCAACATTCTCTAAAATTTTAGATGGAAAATAAAAAGGCGAGCTGAAATATCCCAATCAATCTTTTTATAGCAAGTCTAAATGTGATTTTCACTAAGACCTTCCTTTTCCTAATAAGTACTTTCATAAATTTAGACAGATAGATTTAGGGTGTCACAATCAACTTTGTCTTCTCCCTTTTCTTCGCGCAGCAGTTACGAAGGACACCTTCTAATTTCTTGCCATCATTCATCTCATCTGTATCCAGTGAGTCAGTTACTATGGACTAGTATAGTAACCTGTGTCTGCATCCCATGCTCTGTCAATTAGCTTGCCTTCTCTTCCACATGTTTACCAGCGATATTCCCTATCGACAATGCAAGGCTTTTCGGGTTACCTTCCTTTAATATATTGTACCTATTCTAATCTTTCTGAAACTTGGGGAAGATAAGTAATCTTTGGGCTTTGCTCCATTTGGCACCCACATTGTAGAGAGCATGGTACATTGTACAGACTGAAAAATTCATGGAATAAAAAAGGATCAAAATAAAATATGCCTTATCAAATATACAAAAATATATAAATAACTATATTCAAATATTTACACATGACAGTGATCATTAGAATATAATTATTTTACACCAATTATTTCATAGATAGCTAAAGAGAAATTAGATGTATTTTTCTGATATCTATATATAGTTATTTAATTTGATGTATTACACTACAAATTGAAAACAACATGGTTTATGAACATACAGTATTTCAGCAGAATAATAATTTGAAATTCCTTTGATGGACTAATCTAATCACACTTATAACATTGCTTTCTGCAGAAAAAAATAATACAGAGAGTTAAAACTGAGGCAAAACCAAAAAGGTCTTCCCATTTTTCTTCTATCTTCATTATTTTTGTGGTGAATATCTAGCTCATGGGGAATAGTTTCTATTGGCTAACAAAAGCCAACCCTTTCTGCTTCACTTTTCCTCAAGTGAGAAACCAGAAGTCTCTATGGGAAATCATTTATGCACATGAAAAGGTATATAATGTTTAAGAATCTATAATAAAATTCATGTATAAATAAATACATGTGAATATCTGATTATACCTAAACATTTTTCAAAATAATTATGACTCACTTTAAATACTAATTTCAGGTGATGACATTTTTACAAACATATTGTCAAGTTACATTTCAGACATATACTACCATTATTGTTAGGTAGGACAAGGGTCTTAAAGTCTGGGCCATTCTTATTAAATGCTAATCTTGCTAAATATTAAAACTTAGCACAGTATTTTGCAGACCAGCTGTAAATAGGATGAGCTTCACAGCAACTTAGGTGAATAAATGTAGTCAACTACAAAGAAGAATAAATGTGTAATTGACCAGATAGTGTCTCTAAGCAATGCCAAGCCTCCCTTCAGGGAGACAGTTCTGGAGATGAATCTCCTGTCTCCTTTACTTGCTGCAAGTAAATAAAACTACTGTGTGACAACCATGTCTTGTTTTTGAATGAAGCACCGCAAGGGATAAAACCCTTTGAGTTTGACAACATTATGTCTCCAAAAATTATTTTCTAAAAATTTTATTGCAGTCTATTGCTAGAAAAGAACTAAATTCATACATGTACTTATGAATAAAAATTAACTTTATAGTGTACAGAAAGGCTAATTCTTATTAGGGATGCATGTTTTTCCCAAAATATACTAATCTGAAGTAATTTTGAACCAATACTGTAAGACAATGCATGGAAAATTATAAATAAAATCTTCATTGACAACAATAAAAGAATTCATTATTCTGGTTTTATTTTTATCATACTGTTGAGTATAAGAGCATGTCTAATTAAAAATATATTTTAAATTAAAGATAAAGTTTATCTAAAAGTTTTAGCAACAGTTAAGTGGGCTTTTATAAAGTTTCTTTTTATTAGAAGAATCAATTTGTGCCACAAAAGATACAAAATGTATACACAGGGGTATTTCCTTGTTTTCAAGGTTGTGAATAACTTTATTTTAAAGTTCTCATTGAGATGTTTTGATATTCCATGTAAATCTTTCAGAATCCCAGCTTTTTGGGGTCATTGTGGAAATATAGAAATACCAAGTACAAAGTATAAATTTATTTTTCTATTTCTTGTTTAAATTTTATGGCACAATTAAAACAAACCTTAAACAAAAATGTCAAGAAGCCCTAATAATATAAATAAACTGAAATTGCTTTATTTCCATTTTTCCTATTTATTTCAAATCTGTGAAGTACATTTTAAAGTTAAAAGGAAAGATACATATATTATTAGCTTGGGGTTACATGCACAATAAATTTAAAACTGTTGCATTGAGCAATAAAAAAATTGTAATTTTTATGGCAAATTGTTATTTAAAATTTTGACAATTTTGACAAAAGTGCACATTTTGAAATCCTTGTACATTGTTTGCAAGATCATGAAAGATAAGTTTGTTTAAATAAGTTTTGCTTCTGACTCTTATTCTCTTTTAAATTGTTGTTAAATATTAGATGTTATAATAGGTTTTAACTAACTAGATAATGATTTTCCAATAATAGATTATTATTACTACATCAGAAAAATTATTGTATGTCATCTTTATTTCTTCTCTCTGGATAATTATTTAATCTCTTTTTTAAAATTATTTTTTTTCAAATTTATTGCTAATAACTATAGTACAAATTTAAAGGGTAAATATTATCTATACCAAGACTCACATAACAAATTTTAAAAGTTTTGTTTGTTTTATGCATCTAAAAGCTTTTCTCATTCTGCATTTTCTATGGTCTTTTTGACTCAGTTGAAAAGGCATTTGAATGTTATACCTGGAAATTTCTCAGTTTCTATTACTGTGTTTCTGTACTGAATGATTTTGGCTTTCGGCTGCCAAAGAGAAAAAAAAAAATATCACAATTGATACTGGGTTTCCTTTAGAGAATTAATCTAAGAAGCAGATATTTTAGCTCACTCTTGGGGACAAATTAGTTCACTTCTATACATCTTAACCTTTAATGCAAAGAAAATTACAGTGACTGGTGGCATAATAGCAGAGGCCTATTTCAATTATCTAGCCTCACAATTTTGTTGTCTTTTCCTCATAATTGCTTCCATTAGTCTTTATAGAGTGTGCCTTTAAATAGACTCAGGGCATGCTAAGAGAGTCAAAAGTTTTTACTCATTTCTAGACTGAGGAGCCTTTTAAAATTATAAAATTTTATGCTAGCTTAAGCCTGTTATATTTTCAACTAGTAGCCCTGCACATGAATCTGTGTGCGAATAGCTTGCAGCAATTTGCCTCAGCTGCCCACCCCACCGGACACCACTGGTAGCTCTCCTCTGCTCAACACTTGCTGCCACGCCCTCCTGTAGCTCTCTGTCCACTGCCCCACCCTCCTGTAGCTCTCTGCCCACTGCCCCGCCCTCCTGTAGCTCTCCTCCCCCTGACATGTCCTCCTGTAGCTCTCCCCACTCTTAGTTCACTGCCTAGCCCTCCAGTAGCTCTCCTTCTCCTTGTAGATCGGTCATGACATTACAGTGTCCCAGTTAATTTGCATATTCCTCTATTATTATATTAGATATTATTATTCTCAATTGGGATAGTTTTTTGTTTGTACTAAAATAAATATAATGAAGCTTCCTTTTTTAGCTCCAACATTTAAAGAACATGACTGTCTCCATAGTTTAAATAGGAAAAAGCACGACAAACTGAAAACCAGTGACTTTTCTTGACCTATGAGGGAACTTCAGAGACAAACAAATCCAGAGGCATAGCTGAGAGGAATTTAATGGATCATAAACTGCTGGGAATGCTTAAATGGTAATTCCTAAGCTCATGTCTGAGTGTGGACTAGAATGAAAGTAAGAAAGTGCGGGGGGCCCAGTCTTAGGAGGGTCCCCGCACTTTGATGGGTTTCCTGCAGAAATCATACCATATTCACACGGCGAAGAGTTGAGAATGATACCACCACCCTGGCTCTGGAGGATGGGAGGAAGAGTAACCATTTTGAAATATGCCCAGATGATTCTAAACAGTCAGCTCCCACTCCTCAAGGAATAAGACTTTACCAAAACTTTATCCAACCTAGGGAAAGGAAATTCTGCCCTCCCCCCCCCCCCACAAGTGCCCCTAGCCTTCCTGCCTCAATACAGATTGAGAGGAACAAGTAGCTCTTGTGACAGTCACAGCACAGGTACACATGCCCACTAAAAGACTGAGATTTAATTAGGATTGCAGACTGGTTTCTGTTCTTCACATCACACCACACTACCAGCACTCCACTAAATAACAGTGAGTTACAGCCAAGTTAGGTAAAATACAGTGTCTACTGAAGTAGGTGTTCTTAAAGAGATCCAAAGACAACAAAGGTAGCAAAATAAGTATACCAGAGGAATTCAGGCATCTGGCTCTTACAACTCCAAGAAACTGTAAACACCCACACAGAATAACATAAAACTATATACTAAAATGATGAACAAAAAATATAAACCATATTTCTATATAGAGAAAATGTAAATTCTATAGAGAGAAAACACAAGCATCAGAAACAGATTCAGATATGGTACATATGTTGAGTTATTAGACAGGGGATTTAATAAACTATGATTGATATATTATGGTTTCTAATGGAAAAAAAGAACAATACATACAACAGATGGTGTAAGTAGAAAGATATAAATTATAAGAAATAACAAGAGGAAATCAAAATCAAAAGCACAGTAACAGAAAAAAAAATGCTTTTAATGGGTTCCTAAGCAGACTTGACAGGGAAAAATGTTAATGGACTTGAATATTGGTCACTAGAAACCTCCCAAAATGAGGTAAAAAATATTTTCATTCACAGGAAATTTAAGAATCATGTGACAGTTTCACGAGGTGTAATATTCAAAATAAAGAAGGATATGAGCAAAATATCTACATTTAATCATATCAAATCAAACTTAAGAACACCAAGACAAACATAAAATCCTGAAGGAAGATGGAGAATTAAAATATGCTATCCATTGATGATAGCCATTCTGACAGGTGTGAGATGGTACCACAATGTCATTTTGATTTGCATCTCTAGGATGATTGGTGACTGAACATGTTTTCATATGTCTTTTGGCGTTTCCTCTGTCTTCTTTTAAAATGATCTATTTAGGATCATTGCCCATTTTTGATTGGGTTGTTTATCTTCCTTTTTTTAACTTGTATGAGTTCCCTATAAATGTTGGAGATTAAACCCTTATTGGTGATAACATTGTCAAATATGTTCTCCCATGCAGTGGGCTTTCTTGTTGTTTTGTTGATACTTTCCTTTGCTGTGCAAAAGCTTTTTATTTTTATGCTAAATCAGCTAACAGCCTTATGGGAGATCCTTTGTAGGTAACAAATTACTTTTCTCCTGGTACCATTAAGATTCTCTCTTTGTCTTTAATTTTTGGCATTTTTATTATGATGTATCTGGGTATGGGCCTATTTGTTTTTTTCTTTCTTGGGATTCAAGAGTCTCCTCAACTTTTGTGACTTATTTCTTTACCCGGTTAGGGACGTTTTCTGTCACTATTTCTTCAGAAAAATTCTCTATCCCTTGCTTACTTTCTTTACCTTCTCGAAATCTTAAGATGCAAATATTGTTACATTTCATGTTATACCATAGCTCCCTTAAGCTGTCCTCCTGTTTTTAAATTGGTTTTCCTTTTGGGTTCTCTTATTGAGTGATTTTTTCTTCCCTGTATTTTAATCCATTGATCCTATCCTCAGCTTCCCTATATCTGCTGTATATTTCTTCCAATATGTTCTCTTTTAAAAAATTTTTTTATTGCTTAAAGTATTACAAAGAGTATTACATATATCTCCTTTTTTTTCCTGCCCTTGACAATCCCCTGCCCTCGCTACCCACCAGTGTCTTATGTCCATTGGTTATGCTTATATGCATGCATACAAGTCCTTCAGTTGATCTATTACCCTCCCCTACTACCCCCCCATCCCTCCCCCGCCTTCCGGCTATAGTTTGACAGTCTGTTTGAGGCTGCTCTGCCTCTGTATCTATTTTTGTTCATAAGTTTATAATGGTCTTTATTACCCATAAATGAGTGAGATCATGTGGTATTTTTCCTTCCTTGACTGGCTTATTTCACTTAGCATAATGCTCTCCAGTTCCATCCATGCTGTTGCAAATGCTAAGAACTCCTTTTTTTTTTTTTTTTTACTGCAGCATAGTATTCCCTTGTATAGATGTACCACCGTTTTTTAATCCACTAATCTGCTGATGGACACTTAGGCTGTTTCCAAATCTTAGCTATGGTGAATTGTGCTGCTGTGAACATAGGAGTGAATATATCCTTTCTAATTGGTATTTCTAGTTTCTTGAGATATATTCCTAGAAGTGGGATCACTGGGCCAAATGACAAAGGATGTATGAACATACAATGGAGTTAAGACAGTCTTTTCAAAAATTGTGTTAGGAAAGTTGGACAGATACATGCAGAAAATTCAAACTAGAACACCAACTTAGACCATACACAAAAAAAACTCAAAATGGATAAAGAACTTAAAAAAAGATGGGAAACCACAAAAATGCTAGAGGAATCCACAGGCAGCAAAATCTCAGATATATGCAAAAGCAATTTATTCACTGATACTGCTCCGCAGCCAATGGAAACTAAAGAGAAAATAAACAAATGGGACTATATCAAAATAAAAAGCTTTTGCACAGCAAAAGAAACCATCAACAAAACAACAAGAAACCCCACTGCATCAGAGAACATATCTGACAACGTTATCACCAATAAGGGTTTAATCTCCAACATTTACAGGGAACTCATACAACTTAACAAAAGGAAGATAAACAACCCAATCAAAAAATGGGCAATGGACCTAAATAGGTACTTTTCTTAAGAAGACAGAAGGAAGGCCAAGAAACATATGAAAACATGTTCAAAGTCACTAATCATCTGAGAGATGCAAATCACAAAAATAATGAGGTACCATCTCACACCTGTCAGAATGGCTATCATCAACAAATCAACTAATGACAAGTGCTGGTGAGGTTGCAGAGAAAAAGGAACCCTCTGCACTGCTGGTGGGAATGCAGACTGGTGCAGCCACTGTGGAGAACAGTATGGAGTTTCCTCAAAAAACTAAAAACGGAGTTCCCATTTGACCTAGTGATCCAACTTATTTTATTTTTAGAGAGATAGTGGAGTGGGAGAGAGAAAGAGAGAAAGATCTATGTAGAGTGAAAGATTGATTAGTTGCCTCCCGCACACATGCCTACCAGTGACCAAATTCCAGCCTGTAACCGAGGTGCATGCCCTACACCTGGAATCCAACCATGACTTTTGGTCCCAAGACGGATATTCCAACCACTGAGCCAAATCTGTCAGGGCTTGATAATTTCTTTTAATTCTGGAAAAGAAGTCATTTTATGCATTGGTTGTACCATTAAGCTAAATAGTCTTTTAAAATATAAACCTCAATATATACCCTGGCAGTGTGGCTCAGTTGGTTGGGCATCATACAATGTACTCAAACGTTTCTTGTTCGATTCCTAACCAAGGCAAGTGATCAGATTGCAGGCTTGGTCCCCAATGTGGGGCATGCATGAGGCATCTAATTGAGGTTTCTCTCTCTCCCTCTCTCGTCCTCTCTCCCTTAAATCAATAAAACATATTTTTAAAAACAATACAACAAACTAACCTCTATAATATGAAATTGTTCTAAGAGCTTACGTGTATCTCGAATATGTATAATATTCTCTACCACTGTCATTTGGGAGGTTGGAATTTGGTCCAGGCTTAGATGTCAAATTGGTAAATCCTGGAAACTAAGATGGTGGCATAGGGGAACACCAAAATTGCTGCCTCCTAAAACAACTTCAAAACACAATAAAAAGACAAAACGGACATCATCCAGAACTTACAGGAAGGCTGGCGGAGTGGAAATTCTACAACTAGAAGGAAAGAGAAAAGCACATTGAGGGCCAGGAGCTGCGGAAGTAAAGTGCAAAGGTACGGAGGCTCGAGCGCGCGCGGAAAGGGGCTGGTACCTGAGGATGCGGCTGTCTTTTTGAATCGGGAGGGAGTCACAAGCTCCCGACTGCTCTGAATTCCGTTTCCTGGAAGTCTCTGGGGACCCAGGACTCATACAGGGAGAAACTGGACTGTCTGGCAGCGGGCAGAACTCGGAACTCGAGGGCGGCTTTCCCTCAGAGGTGGTTGCAGCAATTAAATTATCAGGACACTGATACATGCGAGGCCTGAGAATCCTCCATAGTTTGTTGCTCCGCCCTTTGATTCCCTGAGACCCTGCACCACCGAGGCTGCTGCAGAGGCTTTTGCATATGAATGCCCTGGTCCTTTGCAACCTGAAAATTACCTAACAAACTGCAGCTGGGCCACAGACCCAGAACTTCTAAGAGAAGGCCTAAGGCCCTACAGCAGCTTGCATTGCTTCACAGCTGGGCCTCATCAGGGCACCTCCAAACTCCAAAAAAGGAAGGGGAATCTGCAGTTCTCTTCATAGCTCCTGCTGGGTAATCTCCAAGAGCCAGTGTACCCAGTGGTCAGAGGGGGACCATCTGGATTAAAACTCCTCAGATCCATAAGGGACACACCCAGGGGGCAGACTCAGTGAGCACCAAAGCCCCACTGAAGCAAGTCTTGCCCCAGAAAGGTGTCTTCAGCACAGAAGTTCTCCCACTGCAGACACAGCCAATTCTCAATGCCAATTGGCCTGGAGGTCAATTCCTCCAAGTGATCCTACAACAATCAAGGCATAACTACAACAAGACTGTGCACAAAGCCCACAAGGGGGTGCACCAAGAGTGTCCACCTCAGGTAACTGGGGAGGCTGAGCCACTGGGCCCTACAGGACACCTAGCACACAAAACCACTCTACCAACACAGGGAAGCATAAAAAATGCAGAGACAAAGAAACAGGTCACAAATGACAGAAATGGAGGAAAGCAAATGACTGGATATAGAGTTCAAAACCACGTTTATAAGGTTTTTCAAGAATTTTATGGAAACCGCCGATACATTTAGTGAGACCCTCAAGAAATCTAGTGAGGATTTGAATAAGGACCAACTAGAAATTTTTCGAGGATCTGAAAAAGGACCAACTGGAAATTAAGCATACACTGACTGAAATAAAGAATAATATACAGAGATCCAACAGCACACAAGAGGATCCCAAGAATCAAGTCAAAGATTTGAAATACAAAGAAACAAAAAATACCCAATTGAAAAAGAAAAAAGAAAAAAGATTCCAAAAATATGAAGATAGTGTAAGGAGCCTCTGGGACAACTTCAAGCGTACCAACATCAGAATTATAGGGGTACCAGAAGAAGAGAGAGGGCAAGATATTGAAAACCTATTTGAAGAAATAATGACAGAAAACTTCCCCTACCTGGTCAAAGAAATAGACTTACAAGTCCCGGAAGCACAGAGAACCCCAAACAAAAGGAACCCAAAGAGGACCACACCAAGACACATCATAATTAAAATGCCAATAGCAAAAGACAAAGAGAGAATCTTAAAAGCAGCAAGAGAAATAAAGTCAGTTACCTACAAGGGAGTACCCATACGACTGTCAGCTGATTTCTCAACAGAAACTATGCAGGCCAGAAGAGAGTGGCAAGAAATATTCAAAGTGATGAATAGCAAGAACCTACAACCAAGATTACTTTATCCAGCAAAGCTATCATTCAGAATAGAAGGTCAGATAAAGAGCTTCACAGATAAGAAAAAGCTAAAGGAGTTCATTACCACCAAACCTGCATTATATGAAATACTGAAAGGTATTCCTTAAGAAGAGGAAGAAGAAAAAGGAACTCTTACCATTTGCCACAGCATGGATGGAACTGGAGAGAGGATAAATACCACATGATCTCACTCATTTATGGAATATAATGAACAACATAAACTGATGAACAAGGACTGATCCAGAGACGGGGAGGCATTGATTGGACTGTCGGGCCTTGGAGGGAAGGTAGGGGAGGGTGGGGGTAAGGGGGAAAGATCAACCAAAGGACTTATATGCAAGCATATAGGCCTAATCAATGGACACGGACAACAGAGCGGGGGGGGGGGGAGGGCATGAGCGGGGGGGGGGTAGGGGGTAACGTGGGGATAAGGACACATATGTAATATCTTAATCAATAAAAAATATATTTAAAAATTTAAAAAAATGGTAAATCCTCTTCCATTGTGTTTCACAGGAAAACAAAGCTTTTAGCATTTTTTATGTAAATTAAACATCTTATGATTTCCCCACATTGCCAGGAAATCTTGCGACTCCACAACTTGCCAAAAGCATAGTTTTCATTTCTTCATTATTATATTTGACACCTAGTTTGAAAATTATTGTAATTTTATTGATTACTTACTATAGAGCAATATGCAGTCTTAATCTTAGTATATTAAAAATAAATGGTGGTGAGGACAATAGCATTGATTATTCAATAATGTGTATATAACATACTTGCCACCAAAGGGATTCTTTCTTGTGTGAATTTTTTACTTTAAATTCACTTTTAGCCAAGGATGTGAAACCAAGAATACAGATGGAATCCTAGTTTAGGGTCAAAGGCTTTCTATTTTTCATTCTTCAAGATTCATGGTTGAATGCAGTAAGGCAAAGTTCCCTATTTGTCAAGAACAGCAGTGGCATTAGGGATCCAGAAATATTGACAATGTTATCATGAGCATTTGTAAGCATAAAATTGACTTTATGCATTTGTCTAGTAGTGTGTTGGCGTGTTTTCAAGCATGAAAAATACTGCCCTAGGTTAGGTGGGGTAAGACCCAGAGGCAGGGCCTATTAGGGGTAAAGAAGACTGAAGAAGGCTAAGTCATGGCCTGGCTCTAATGTAACATATGGCTTGGGAATAAACATATATTGCTTGTAAGGGAGTAGGCATATTCTGTGGTGGGTGGGATGTAGAATGGAGCAACTGTATAGAGTTCAAACCCTGTATAAAGCCCACCTATTTCTAGAAGATATAGCCTCGGGCCTAGAATAGAAGCCTGAAAAATAAGACCTTTAGGCTTGACAAGAACAAGATTCTTGACAAGGGCCAGAGGCTTCCAATTTTCCCAAGCCTCTGGGGAAATAAGGAAAAGAGTAGCAAAAGTGACAACGGCTTGTTGTAAAAATATATGAGACTATTAATAATAGTGGGGGATATTCGATAACTGTTAGGATTGTAAGGAATTATGAGATGTTTTCAAATCCACACATACACACCAATATACAACTCACATATATTTATGTTTGTACAATAGTTAAATAGTTAATAGGATAAAAAGAACAACACTATTTTCTGTGAGACAAGCATGACTGTAAGCCTAGTTTTCCCTGGTACTGCCTAGCCCAGCCGTGGGTAAACTATGGCCCTCGGGCCGGATCCGGCCCTTTCGGCTGTTCTATCCGGCCCGCGGAGCCGAAAGAGCAGAGGGTTCTCTTGCTCTCCCCTCCACTCCTTCACCAGCAGCAGTGTTAACATGTATTAGTTCACACAAACACTCCATCCATGCTTTTGTTCCGGCCCTCCGGTCCAGTTTAAGAACCCATTGTGGCCCTCGAGTCAAAAAGTTTGCCCAACCCCTGGCCTAGCCTCACCATTGGGCAGATTTAGTAATGTGATTACCCTAGACACATAAAATAATTGCCTTTGTTTAGTTCAAGTCATCTATCCTCTAGTTTTGATATGGAGTAAAGGATTAAAAGACTTTCAAGTTCATGGCAGAGTTTCCATTGGGTAAAAGGGATCACTGTTGTCCGTGGACGTGGCAGTCTTGCAGTGCTATGAATACTAGCTGGAGACTGGAGTGCACTGATGTCATGTACAGGTCATAGAACACTGCTGAAACCATAGCGATGATTGGCATCGTAACTGTCCTGTTAGTGTCCTAGGCACTGGTCAGAATAGTGATTGGTGAGGGAGAAGTCTCTCAAGTGACTTGTTAGTAATTGTAATTTGCTTATATTAATTGTACTTATTTTAATTTGATTCTTTGTCATCATCAACTTACACTCTGAGAGTAGAGTTTGTGGAGAAAGGTACTTGATTTGAGTGACTCTTTACAGAGTTGAACCATGAAACATAAAGAAAAAAAGAAACATCTGGAAAGTAAGTATTTCATCAAAACTGCAAGGATGTCAAGAGGTATGTGTTAAGCACATACTCAAGGCATAGGGTAATCAGGTAATGTTTTCTAAAGAAAGGGGGAGAGAGAATTCCTAGTTGTGATGAGGAAGGGAAGGAGAGAGGGATAGATAGATAGATGGGGAGAGAGCTATAGAGGAAGATGAAGGAAGGGAAAAAAGGAGATAGGAAGGCAGGGAGGGGGAGTAGGAGAGAAAGTTTGAGAGAGAGAGAGAGGGAGACAGAAAGAGAGGAAATGAGAAAAGATAAGGGGAAACAGAGAGAGGAGGGAAAGGGAGAAGCAGGAAATAACTTTGAACACTTAAAACTGGTTGTGTAACAAGAGAATAATTTCAGAAATGTAGACTATTAAGATGTAAATGTGGGACTCCTATGTGAAATGTAAGAAAAAATGGGATGCACAAACACACAAAAACACAAACAAAACACTCTTTAACAATAATGATTAAAGCAAAGAAACAATTTGGCTCTTCCTGGGAAAAGTGGAAAATTGAAATAATTTGGTTACTATGGAGATTAAAAGTAAACAAGTAACCACTAGGCAGAAGAACCATTGTCCCATTGTTCAGTGGGGGGAGAGTGACAGATTGGAGCCAACCCCAAAGTTCCAATGGTCGCTCACATCTAAAGAGGACTGGTATTTCTAACTTGTTTGGGATTTCGGCATCCTCCAGTGGACCTTCAGAAAAGGCTGTCTTCATTTCACTTTCAAAAACTATTAGTGCATGTTTAGAGAGGTTATTAAACATAAACTAAGAGACATTCAAACTTACTCACTCATACACACATATACTAACAGAACATAAGTAAGTCAGAGAAAAATAGAAATTAATCTAACATAATTGCTCATAAGTTATGTACCCGTTCCAAAAACATATAATATCTCTACTTCATTAGAGTAGATAAGCCTTTAGTGCAGTGGTTCTCAACCTGGGGGTCGCGACCCCTTTGGGGGTCGAATGACCCTTTCACAGGGGTCGCTTAAGACCATCAGAAAACACATATATAATTACATATCGTTTTTGTGATTAATCACTATGCTTTAATTATGTTCAATTTGTAACAATAAAATTGGGGGTCACCACAACATAAGGAACTGTATTAAAGGGTCTTGGCATTAGGAAGATTGAGAAACTGCTTTTGTGACTAACATACAAATGGATCTCTTTTCTTGCTTATATGACAAATCAGCACCTATGTGCTGGCCTCAAGGCAAGTCTCTTCCATGAGATAATTTATGGGCCTGAGCTGAGGTAAACTTTGTTATCATTAACATGCAGCGTTCAAATAGACCCCAGGATATCAACATCCCATCAGCTAGGAAAGGGAGGACCATGGAGTTGCACATAGGAGGTGTGTGAGACAGTGTCTGGAAGGGGCACATGTCATTTCCTTTGTACAAACATAATCACATGGTCAAAACTACCTGCAAGAAAAGCTGATAAGTAGAATATAGTTGTATGTCCAGATAGAAAGGAGACAGAAGACTCTGTTCCATTTAAAAATAGCCTTCTTTGTGCAAACCCATGTATTTATTGTGACAGTAAATTTGACTGCACATACAATACTTTTCATAGAAGCCATGTTACCCTGTCCAGGAAGGTTGAACCGATTTGTGTTCACTGAACATTTCACATAGTAGACCCTTTTAATTAGTATTATTGTGATATAATTGTATTGCTTTATGTCATTTTTTTACTTTATATTTATTGTTTGCACTATTGCAGATGTTCCCATTCTCCCTCCCCCATTCACCTTTAGCACCTCCGCCTACACTTACGTCCTTTCTTCTGGCCATCACAACACTGCTGCTGCATCTATGGCTCATGCATATATGTTCTTTGGCTAATCTTTTGACATTCTTTCATCCCATCTCCCCCCTCCTCCCCTCTGATATCTTTTAGTCTGTTCCGTGTATCCATGCCTCTGTTTCTATTTTGTTTGTCAGTTTATTTTGTTCAATAAATGCCACCTGTGAGATCATATGCTATTTGTCTTTCTCTGACTGCCTTATTTCACTTAGCACAATAATCTCCAGGTCCATCCATGCTGTTGCAAACGGTATGATTTCCTTGTTTTTTATGACTGCATAGTATTTCATTGATTAAATGTACCACAGATATTTTTAAAACTTATCTCCTGATGTACACTTTGGATGTTTCCATATCTTGGCTATTGTAAATAATGCTGCAATGAACATAAGGGTGCATATATTCTCTCAAATTGGGGGTTCAGTTTTCTTAGGATATATTTCCAGAAGTGAAATTGTTGGGTCAAAAGGCAGTTGGATTTTAAATTTTTTGATGAACTCCATACTTTTTTCCCCAGTGGCTGCACTAGTCTGCATTCCCACTAGCAGTGCACTAGGGTGCCCTTTTTCCACATCCTCACTGACACTTGTTGTTTATTGATTTATTTATGGTAGTTATTTTGGCAGGTATGAGGTCATATCTCATTGTTTTTTGTGATTTAAAAAATAATATTTTTTTAGATAATGGAAGAAAGAGAGAGAGAGAAAGAGAAAGAGAGGGAGAGAGAGAGTGAGAGAGAGAGGTTGTTGTGAGAAACTTCTATAGGCTACCACCTGCACACTCCCCAAATCGGTATCAAACGCCCCAACCTGGGTATGTGCCCTGATTGGGAATCAAATCCAACCAAATGAGCCATACCAACCAGGACTCATTGTGGTTTCTCTGTGCATTTATCTGATGATTAGTGATGTTGAGAATTTTTTCATATGTTATGGGTCACCTGTATGTCTTGTTTGGAAATGTGCCTATTCAGGTTTTTGCCATTTTTAAATTGGGGTTTATTCTTTTCTTCCTGTTTTTAGTTTTTTAATTTATTTATTTATTTTGGAAATTATCCCTTTATGTGATGTAACATTGGTAAATATATTCTCCAATACAATGGGTTCTCTCTTCATTTTGTTGATTTTTTTTTTTCTGTGCAGAAGTTTTTTCTTTGTTTAAAGGACAGATAAATACACAAATAACAAACATGGACCACATCTCTATATGTGTAATTTCTCAGCAAATTTGTAGCACCGATACAAGGCAGTGGCCCTAACTCCAGGCTGGAAAGCATGGACAGCTTCTTCTTCAGATGACTTATCCTGCATCTCTTTTAAAGACAAGCTAACTGTCCTAACAAGTTTGGCTCAGTGGATAGAACTTCGACCTGTGGACTGAAGGGTCCCAGGTTCAATCCTGGTCAAGGGCATGTATCTTGGTTGTGGGTATATCCCCAGTAGGGGGTGTGCAGGAGGCAGCTGATCAATGTTTCTCTCATGGATGTTTCTAACTCTCTATCCCTCTCCCTTCCTCTCTGTAAAAAAAAAAATAAATAAAATATGTTTTAAAAATAAAATAAAAAGACTTTAAAAAAATAAAAAAAATAAAGACAAGGTAACTAGTGCTGGTAAGGATGGACAATTGAATGGGATGCAAAGTGAAGATGGGATCTAGACAGAACCCAGAGCTGAGCTGCGTGTTGCTGCCATTAGTGACACAAGGAGTGGGATGGGGAGGACTACGCGGGAAAAGTGGGATATATGTAATACTTTCAACAATAAAGAATTGTTTTGAAAAAAAACTTACCATTACATAAAAAACTCAAATGCATCTGCATCACCTTTAATGTGATCAGCAGTGGAAACATTCTACGGGAAAAGCACTTACAAGGACGGGCGCACACCTGAAGAGAGCAGTGGAGAACGGTACTCTGTTTGAGGAAGTAATAGGAGAGGGACTAAGTGAATTAGAGTTTTTCCAGAGAAACATGGAAGAATATGATCCTGTGACCTGGAAAATGGCATGTTATATTACCAGGCACGTGTGAAAGCACTAATAATTTAAAACAGGACAAAAGTGGTAGGATACTCAAGAACTGACTTGAGATAGAGTACAGACATACACAAGTCAAAGACCCCATCACATTCATATATGTTCATAGCCAATATTTTACATTCACAGTCATCCCTTATCAGACCCATTTGCACTCACTCTCCTATCATTCATTTCCTTATAGTCTTCCACAAGGCATCTAAATTCCCCATGCTCCATTTTGTCTGTACCACAGAAAGATGAAATGTCTCTGACTCCTAACACACTAGATGAGTATCCTTGTTTTTAAATTTTATGGAAACTGAAGGGCACAATATATGCTTTGTGTCTGGTTTCTTTCTCTCATCATTGTATTTGTATAATTTATTCATGCTGCATGTGACTTCAGTTTGTTCACTCACTGTATACTATTGCGTGAATGTTATTTCTTTATTCATCATACTTTTCTGAGCAGTTGGGTGCTTTCCGTCTGAATTACTTGAAAAGGTGATGTTTTGGGCATTATATTACACGTACTTTTCAATATAGACATTTCTGTCTGGTGAATACTTAACATTTAGACTGCTAGGCCTTAGCTTGCTTATTCTGTATTGGCCCTTTCAGAACTCAGTTTTTCACCATCTGCTTTCTAACGCAATCTCGTGTTACTGCACACCTAATTCACACACTCTTCTCTGCACTCTCTGCCATTTTTTCAAAGCCCAGGATTCTTTCTCTTATGCAACTTGGTTTTCACATCCTCAAATTCTTTAATTATTTTCTCACATGTTTGCAAGTACACTAATTCCACTAGCTTCAAAGATAATATTCTCAGTAATAACACTCCATATCTGAACAACATGATATGTAAAACACACACAAAAATCCATCAGTAGAGGAAAAGTAATGTACACACATATATGTGCTTAACTAACATACAGATACAAAGCACACATACCATCCACGTCACACAAAATGTATCTCATATTCAAATTTGCAAACAACAAATCAATCACAGTATAAAATCTTAACCCAGTTTTAACCAACACATTATGAACTAAACACCAATCACATTATGTTCACTATACCATACTGCTAACAATGTGAAAAATGCATTTACCAGAAACGTTCATGAGAGATGATGATAATCATAAACGGTAAAATAATGAGCACTGAGCTTTGTGAACAATGAAACAGAAACAGTGACATGAGAACACAAAATGGTTAATCTATTCAAAAATTATCTTTTCACATCTCTCTATATATGTAGTTCAATATAGATATCAATATAAATAGAGATACTTGCAGAATGCTTCATAAAACTCCCACCACATATTCCTTAATTGTGCAATTTTTCATGAGAAAATTGAGTTTTTATCCACATTTTAGTTCATGCATACTCTTTTCCAGGCATACTTCTGAGTATATGATAATCCATACACATCACCAGAAATATCACATACAAGATACCCAATCCCAGTGGCAACCACCAAACACAGTTTTAATAAGTGTTTGTTTAGACTTTACAGTTAATGACATTTTATATGGGAAAGCCATCTTAATTTTTATGAAAACAGTTATCATGTGTGGTAATAATGCCTGACATGTAATGTCCACCCAACAGGCAGTTTTTGAAATGGCACAGACCCCACAAAACTCCACATCTCAATGTTCTCTTTTATTCCAGGCCCCTGCAGAGCCCAACAGGATGCGCCTCAGTCATTTGTGGAGGCCCCAGGCTGTAGTCAGGCAGCAGGAGAAGATACATCCTCCTCTGAATATTTCACCTGTGTGTCTTCACCGTACAAGCTCGCCCACCATGATGAGGACGGTAAGGAATATACAAAGGCGGGATCTGAGCTTGGTCAAGAGATGCAGCTGAGCTGCGCAGCCCACTCTCTACTAATTTCACTTTCCCATCAAAAACAGGAAAGGGATTGAGGGCACACAGACTAGTACTAAGGCTTCTGCAGAGGGACAAGTAGGCAGTGTGCCTTCAAGGACAGGGCAAGGCCGCTCAGCACACATTCCCAGCGTAACAGCACTGGGACTGCTGTGGCTGAGGTAGTGGACAGTGCTGATATGTGTTTGCAGTTTTACTCAGAACCTGCCCCTCAGGTGAGCACAAACTGATATGCTCCTCACACACTCACACATCTGTACTCCTTCATACCAGGTATGTCCCTGTTTCTTCTTTTAACTTTTTCTCTTAAATACACAGGACTTCATTCCACACTTGTCTTCCCATTCTCTAGTGGCATTCCTTAGGTACACTCTTACCTTGATTCCTTCACCCATTCCACACTAAATCTAAAAATAACTTACATTCAATAACACAGATAATCTTTTTTAAATACCTCATTCTAGGTCAAACACTTGAAAATTCATGTGTCTTAAAGGAAATGAACCTTGATCTGCTCTCTTTCTAATCCACAAGCCACTTCAGCCACCAAGACTTTTACCATTCCCTTTTACCAACATCAAATACACTCATGGGCTATATCTCAGAATGTCCATACAACTCACACAAACATACATACAATACTATATCCTCATAATTATGCCACATAAATACTTCAAATAAAGCATACCTGACACATAGTTATACCATGTAAACAGCTCAAGTGAGGCATATCGCACACAGAATTCTGAAATATCGCACACAGATGTACTCTCACTCTACATGCTCACATAGGGCATGGCCATCTTACTTCCCACAGCCCCCTGCCCCCCGTACCCCACCCCCTACACACACATTCGAGTTTTCTTATGTTTGCAACTATCTTTCCTAGGATTCCATCAATTACAACAAAACGTTTCCTATCATGGAGCCCTTAATATGCCCTTGTCCCAGTCAGCACGGAAACGGAAGATCATGGAGGGGCACATAGGAGGTTAGTATGGCAATGCCTGTTAGGGGCACATGTAATTTCCATTCATTTTTCATTGTACAAATGTAATTTTATAATGAGAACCTGCAAGGAAAATTGATAACTAAACATAGTTGTATGTCCAGGTAGAAAGGAGACAGCAGTCTCTGTTCCATTTAAAAATAACCTTTGTGCAAACCCAGTCACCCATGACACATATTGACACAATGCCTATTTCTGTGCATTTAATATTTTCATGGGAAACATTTTACACACTTCATGAATAGGGGGCTGTGTGTTCACTGAACATGTCACATAGCAGACTCTTATTGTTTGTTTAATAGACAGAAAAATGCACAGATAACAAGCATGGGCCGCATCACTATTATTTTTATTTAATTTCTCAGCAATGTTGATTTTAAAAGAAGATAGTTTGCAGCACAGACATAAGACAGTGGCCCTAAATAAAGGCCAGAAAGCATGGAAGGCCTCTTCTTTGGACAATTTATCCTCCATCTCTTGTAAAGACAGGCTAACTGGTGCTGGTAGGGAGGGACTATTGAATAGTACACAAAAGGGGTGGGGATGTAGACAGGGCCCAGGGTTGAGCTGAGTGGTTCTGCCCATTAGTCAACACAAGATCTCTCAGAACAAAAACTCAAACACTTCTGCATCATCTTCAATGTGATCAGCTGTGGATGAAATGCATTCCACGGGAAAACACTGAAAAGGACTAGAGCGCGTGCAAGGGGATAGTGCCGAACAGCGTTTGAGGAAATAATAGGAGAGGACCTACAGGGATGAGAGTTTTATCAGAGAAAAATGGAAGAGTATGTTCCTATGAGTCAGACAAGGGCATGTTATATTACAGTGACAGTGTGAAGCTCTAACAACTTAAAACAGACACAAGTGGTAGATCCTTAAGACTGAACTTGACGTAGAGCACAGAGACACCCAGTTGAAGATCCCTTCACATCCGTATATTTTCATAGGCAAAGTGTTACATTCGCAGTCATCCCTTATCAGTCGTATCTGCAGTCACTCTTCCCACCATTCATTTCCTTATAGTCTTCCACATGCATCTGCATTCTCTATGATCTGATTTTGCCTGTACCATACAAGGAGTTATAATTTCTCTGACTTCTAACACACTAGATGAGTATTTCTGTTTTCAAATTTCATGTAAATAGAAGGGCACAATATATACTTTGTATCTGATTCCTTTTTCTCATCCTTATATTTGTGTGATTTATTCACGTTGCATGTGATGTTAGTCTGTTCATTCTGTATACCATGCATAAATATAATTTCTGTATTGATTATACTTTTCTGAGTATTTGGGTTGCTTTGAATTTGGGATTACTTAAAAAGTTGATGTTGTGAACATTGCATTTCTGTTTGCTGAATGCTTAAAGGTTAGACCAGGGGTGGGCAAACTTTTTGACTCGAGGGCCACAATGGGTTCTTAAACTGGACCGGAGGGCCGGAACAAAAGCATGGATGGAGTGTTTGTGTGAACTAATATAAATTCAAAGTAAACATCATTACATAAAAGGGTACGGTCTTTTTTTTTTTAATTTCAATAGTTTTATTCATTTCAAACATTTTAACAAGAAGAATGTAAACACTAATTATTATAATTTGAAACTTAAAAAAAATGGAGGAATCATAGCACAATAACATACCTTATATTGAAGATGGCAAAGGCAAAATAAAATTGCCTAACAAAGAGAAGGTACAAAAGCCTTTGAAATTAAACTTAAATATAATAAAATAATTTAAAACTAAAACAAATAGAAAAGAACAAAATGTGTAAACAGTAAATTAAGCATTTTCTTTAGTGCAACTTCCAAATTATGCCCGGGACGTAGATGTAGATGGCAATGTAGGCTGGGTTGAAAGGTTTTTGATCTTTAAAACATCAACTTCAGTGGGAACAGTGTTGTTGGTCTCCTTTTTTAGCTAATGCATCAAAGTCTGGAGTTAGTTTTGTTTTGGCTATTCTCAGGATAGATCTGAGGTGTTCGTCAGTTAAGCTGGATCTGTGAGGGGCTTTGTTGATGTTCATGACGCTAAATGTCTGCTCACAAACATAGGTTGACCCAAACAGTACCAGTATCTTCTGTGCCATCCTTCGGATGTTTGGAAAAGTGGCTTCATTAAGTGAAGCATAAAAGTCTCTTAGTTCAAGAGAGCTGAATTTCTCCTTTAGGACAAAGTCAGACTGAAGATGGATGAGTTCCAGTTGCACCTCTTCTGGTGCTGTTTCAGGGTTTTGTGACAAAGGACAGGCCACCAGTTGAAGTGACTGGTCAATTTTTTCAACATCAGAAAACCGACGACAGAATTCTGCAGCAGGTCACCCAGTGATTTGCTGTATTTCTTCAGGTTTTGGATGGTCTCCTTCTGTGTGGCTAGTGTGGCAAAATGAGTGAAGACTTTGTCTGAAATTTGTCTGGAAAAGAAAATCAGCTTCGATTTAAAGGCTTTCACATTAGTGTACATGTCATGTACATACTGATCTTTTCCCTGTAGCTTCACATTTAGCTCATTCAAATGTGAAAATATATCTACAGCAAATGCAAAGTCACACAGCCAATTCTTGTCACTCAGCTCAGTAAATTCGTCAGACTTCCCCTTTAATTTAAAAAATGCACCGATCTCTTCTTTGAGCTCCCACACTCGTTGGAAAACTTTGCCCAAACTCAACCAGCGGACACGAGAGTGGTAAAGTAAGTCATGGTGATCCGCATCAGTTTCCTCCAGAAACTTAATAAACTGACGGTGCTGAAGTCCCTTTGCTCGAATGAAATTAACGAGCTTTACGACTGGATTAACAACATGTTTAAGTTGTAATATAGACTTGCACAATGATTCCTGGTGAATAATACAGTGAAGAAAAATAACATCTTAACATCTTGGTTAGGGTTTTCCTCTTTCACTTTATCCTGAATTCTTTTTAGCAGTCCAACATTTTTTCCTGTTAAATTTGGAGATCCATCTGTCGTGAGATTAGCAAGTTTACTCCATGGTAGCTTCATTTTCTCGATGACAGTAGACACCCGGTCATACAAGTCCTCTCCCTGTGTTTTTCCTTTCAGTGGCTCCGTGGCTAAAAACTCCTCCGTAATTTCAAAATTGTCACTAATCCCTTGGATAAAAATTAAGAGCTGAGCAGTGTCCTTTACGTCATTACTTTCATCCAATGCTAGTGAATAAAACTTAAAGAACTCTGCCTTACTATTTAACTTGCTGGCCAAGTCTTCATCAATCAGTTCCACTCGACGAGTCACTGTCCTGCGCGATAAGCTGAGTTTTTCAAACTTGCCTTTGCTCTCTGGACACAAGAGACCTGCTGTCTCTATCATACATTCTTTCGAAAACTCGCCTTCAGAGAGAGGTTTGCTAGCTTTTGCTAATTTGAATGATAGCATAAAACTTGCTTTGGTAGTTGTCTCTTGAATTGCAGTTTGTCTGTGAAAGACATTTTGCTGAGCCTGTAATTTAGCCATCAACCTCTGTGCAGTAGCCTCCCGTTCTTGAGGTGACTGCTTGCTAGCATAGTTGCCATGCTTTGTGGCAAAGTGATAGCTGAGATTGTACTCTTTGAAGACTGCAAGTGTTTCCTGGCATATCAGACATATCGGCATTGATCGGACTTCGGTGAAAAAATATTTTGTTGTCCACTCCCTCTTAAACACTTGGCATTCACTGTCCACTTTCCTTTTCTTTGGTCCACTCATGTTTAATATTGGGGTAAAACCAAGAGTACAATTCTCTTATTAAATTCTTTACTAAAATAAGACAGTAAAGTATAAAAACAAGTGATTAAATTTGCTCTACTATAACATTTTTGGTCTTCTAAAAAATATATATATAACAAAATCATCTGAAAAAGTTCAGAAATGGGACAGAGGCACACCCTGACCATAGAGAAAACCTCTTTCTTTCATAGGAAACCTGTGTATCTTTCACACAGGCCCTTTGTTTATGATAACACACATAGCTGCACATTGCTGTGTCTTCCAGACACACTTGTATGGGAGGTGCTCGGGCAGTGCAAAACATGGGTAACCAGTAGTTACCACTAGCACTTCCGTTACTGGCAAAAAACAGCCGCAGTGCACATAGTGTGAAAGAGCACATTATCAATGTCAGATTGCATCCACTGGACTCTATAAAAACAACCAAGTGCCACTTTTAAATGCCCATTGCAATAGTTTTTCTTATTAAAAGCTGGAAATGGCAGGATATTTATATATATACCCCTACTGTGACAGCCTGGCAGAGCATTACAAAGGAGAAAACCCAGCATCTGGTGATGTCCATAAGTACAAGACTTCAGGCTGTCATTACCAGGAAAGGGTTTCATCCAAGTATTAGATATGAACATTTGATTTTCAGTTTTTCATTTGTCCAATTACTTCTAAAACCCTGAAATTAAGCGATTTTGTAATAAAATCTTTAGTTCATCACATTTCTATACAATCTTTTTGTTCAACCCACTGAATTAGGGTTCGTTCACACTAGCCGTGCTGCCGTCGCAGTGTGGTGCAGTACTGCAATGCAGCGCAGCTAGGGTTAATGCAGGGGACACAGGTTTCCATCATGTTTGTGTCGATGCTAATGTGCAGTGGTGCATGTTAACACAAATGCCCGATAGCACGCATTTTTACAGCTGAAAGTCTTTGTTTTATTAACAAGTCATTGTGATGTACAGAATGTGGGAACAGGAAAAAATTGTGTTTGAGTAGAGCTCTTACTCTTACCTCAGAAAGGCTCTGATACTGTGCTCTCCAGGGGCGTGTCTCCCTACATCACCAAGATAATGTGTCTACACATTCCCAGGGTGATGTCGGGAGACGCGTCCGCGGGCATTACAAGGAGCCTCTGGAAGATTGAGAGGTTGTTCCTTCTACTGAATGGGCGGATTTATCCGCCCACTCAGAAGAAGGAGCTGCGGCCGTGTTTCCCACGATGCCATGTTAACACTGCTGCTGGTGAAGGAGCGGAGGGGAGAGCAAGAGAACCCTCCGCTCTTTCGGCTCGGCGGGCCGGATAGAACAGCCGAACGGGCCGGATCTGGCCCGCGGGCCGTAGTTTGCCCAGGGCTGGGTTAGACTGCTAGGCTTTAGCTTGCATATTCAGTCTAATCCCTCCAAAACTCAGTGTTTCACAACTTATTTTCTAATGCAATCTCATGTTACCGCACAGTGAACGTACACACTCTTCTCTGCGCTCTCTGACATCTTTCTCAAAGCCCAGGATTCTTTCTCTTATACGACTTGGTTTTCACATCCTCACATTCTTTAGTTATTTCCTCATACTTTGCAAATTCATTAATTCCACCAATATTACAGAGAATATTCTCAGTAATAACATACCATACCTAAACTGCTTGATGTATTAAACATGCAGACAGATGCGTAGCAATAGGAAAGCAATCTACACACATAAATATGTGTTGAAGTAACACACAGGCACAAAGCATACATACATACCATGCTTATTCAGAAAGAACCCATCCTATATCCAGATTTTCAAACAACAAATCAATCATACATTATTAAATTTTAACAGTTTTTTATTTATTATTATTTATTTATTTTTACTTTTATTCTTTTTTTTATACTTTTTTAAACCCAGCTTTAACCAACAAATTATGAACTTAAACACCAAGCATGTTACACTCACTATATCATACTGCTAAAAATGGGAATACTACATTTATTAGACAAATTTATGAGACATGATGATAATTTTAAACAGTTAAATAATGAGCATTGGTCTTCCTTAGCAATGAAACAGGAGCAGTGACAAAATAACAATTAACAGTTAATTTCTTCAAAAATAAATATTTATCTCTTTACATCACTCTATTTATATCTCAATATAGATACATATGCATGCAGAATGCTTCTTAAAACTTGTACTATACATCCCCTATTGGTACAATTTTTGATGAGAAAATAGAGTTGATATCCATGTCTAGTTCCTACATACTGTCCTTCAAACATGGTTTTGAGTGTTTGATAATCCGTATAGATCACCAGAAAAATCACGTACAAGACACTCATTCCCAGTGGCATCCACCAAACACACCATTTAATGTGTTTACTTATAGTTTGGAGTAAATGGAATTTAAATGGGAAAGTCTCCTTAATGTTTGTGAGAGTAATTGCCATGTGAAGTGCTGATGCTCGGCATATAATGCCTGCACAACATGTAGTCTTTTAATTGGCACAGACCCCACAAAAACGCCTCATCTCAATGTTCTTTTTTATTCCGTTGCCCAGGACCCGGCACCATTCAAGGGGATGTGCCTCAGACTCAGTCATTCATGGAGGCCCCAGGCTATAATCAGGCAGCAGGAGAAAACGCATCCTCCTCTGAATATTTCACCTGTGTTTCCTCACCATCAAAGCTTCCCCGTCTTAATGAAGAGGGTAAGGAATAAACAAAGGTGGGACTTGGGTTTGGTCAAGAGATGCAGCTCAGCTGCTCTGCCTACTCTCTACTTAGTTCACTTTCCCCTTAAAACCCGGAAAGGGCTCAGGCAGATGACTAGTACTAAGGCTTCTGCGGAGGCACCAGTAGTGAGTGTGCCTTACTAAACAGGGCACAGTCCCTCAGCACAAATTTCCAATATAGCAGCAGTGGGACAGCTGTCGTTGGGGTAGTGGGCAGTGCTGACATGTCTATGGGAGTTAACTCAGAACCTTCCCTTCAATGAGCACAAACTCGGATCCTCACACACTCATACATCTGTACTCCTTCATATAAGCTACTAGTTGCTCAGTGCATGAAATTCCTGCAAATTAAAGGGGAATTAATTAGAGGAAATATTTTAATATTGCTATTTGCTCTTTCTCTATAATAGAAGTGTCAGATATGACAGAAAATTAGTAAAATGTATATGAAAATCTCCCTCCTGTCAGAGTCTGTGGCATGCTGTGAGACCCAGAGTCAAGTCCCCACCTACCCATGAGAGCCTTGAAATAACGCGAGACCCTGAGGTGGCTGGCCCCACCCCATCAAGCCCTGCAGGGCAGGAGGTGCAGCCACAGGTCCCCCGACCTGGTACTCAGGCAGGGGGTGTAGTCTCATGTCCGCTGACCTGTCCTCAGGTACCCCAGCCTGGCTTAGAGGGCGGGAGGGCATCAGGGTCCGAGGGTGTAATGACCATTTGCATATGAGCTCTTTAGTATATAGAATTTCCCCATTTCTCATTCTTTTCATTTGTTCTCTCAAATACATAGGTCTTTATCCACCATCTCTAATAGCATTACCTAGGTATACTCTTACCTTCATTTCTTCATACAATCATTTTCAGACTCACCCATGTACACACAAATTCCATAAATAATTCACATCCCCATCACACAGATAACATGTTTACATCAAACTCTAGAAGACTTTCATGTCCTAAAGAAATTGAATTTTCATTTGCTGTGTCTCTAACCATATGGCACTTCAGCCACCAGCCTTTCAGACCTTCATGAGCTGAACATTCTGAGAGCTCAAATACATCTTCACTAACATTCTCAGTCTCACAATCTCATAGTGATACCCGATACCATTCCTGCACTGCTCACATGTGCTGTCATAACACATAACAAACATGCACACACTCATTAGCCATTGCCTTTAAGCAACATCAAAAAACATTCCCAGATATGTCTCAGAATATAATACAACTCCACAAGTACATACATATAATCCTACATCCTCGTTCCCACATAGTTATAACCGTGTAAATACCTCAGGTAAAACACACTAACACTCAGAATTCTGAAATATCACATACAGAGGTACTTTACCTGCTCCCGTAAATCATGGCCATCATACCTCCTACAGCTGTCACACAAACCATTCTAATTTTTTATGTTTTAAATTTTCTTTCCTAGGAATCAAGGAGAGACCTGTACCCAAGGACTTGGTGAAAACAAAGAATTCCTCTGACTATTCATATACCTACAGTTCTTCACCTTCAGCTAGTAATAAGGAGCCCTTTATGTCCTCAGTACATGGGACAGATCTAAGGGTCATGAAAATTTACTATATGCATGTACAACTGAAAAGGGGTGTGGCTGTCTTGTGCCAGACAGAGGAAGGATGGGAGCCTCCCTCAAAAAAGACCAAAATAGAAGAAATGACCTATATTGAAGGGGTTGATAAAAATGTCCCCCTCTCTCACATGCCTGGGAAGAATCTCCTAATTGACCCTGAGCCCAGCGTAGACAGTCGAGCCCAAGAGAAGAGGGAGAAGGCTGACTGTCCCACAAAACCTCCAACTCAGGTGGTGTATCGCAGGGTCTCATTGCGGAAGTCCCTGGAGAGCAGGTTCAGGTGCATGGCTTGCTACCATGTATTCTCTAACTTGGAGCTCCTTCAGGACCATGTGGAGAACGGCGTCAAGGAGGGCTTCAGCTGCCATGTGTTTCATCGAGCCATGGCTCGTATGAAATACAAAAGGCTTAAGAGGAAGAACAAGAAACTTATGAAAGCAACATTAAGTGGCCAGGAGGAAAAACATTTTGACATGAAGACAAACTTGAAGAACTAAACAGACTGTTTTCAGCCCCTAAAAGAGAGGAAGGGAAGCAGGTTAGACTCCACCGAGGAGGCTTCATTCCCTTCAACAGACACAGTGTCCAACCTATTTTCCATTTCTAGCACCACCATCTCTGCGACCACACCACCCACCTGAGCAGACAGCCCTTTTAATACTAAGACCGAGGGACCAGAAGGCAGAACACACCATCCCAAATGCTGCCTTCCCCTCTCTCCTAGCTCTTTTATTATACCCACACATCTACCATCCGTAAACCTGCTTGATTCAAGAGTGTCGACACTACAGGATTTCATAGTACAGATTCTAGTACCCCTCCCTGCACTGACTCCTGCATTTCCATGAAATTGGTCTTTTTAAACAATTTTATATACTTTTCTAAATCCTTCTTTAAATGAAGATATACCTCTTTCCAACATCTCCCTATCATATATTCACTTGCATGATTATTTGCCTGGAAGATAGGTATTATTGAGAGAAAATAAGGTATTGCAGGAATGGAATCAAAAGCAACTATAACCCACCCCTTACTTTCTGTGTACTGTGGGCACACAGGTGCATATACACTTCTTATGCATACATATCAATGGGGAAGGATGGAGCACAAAATGAGCACTTTCAAAATATTCTGATATGAATATATATATCCAAAATGTCACAGTGAGTATTTATGCTTAATAACTTTAGAGGGGTAAAAGCTATCAATTTGTGAAAAACACAATTTGCATGTTTAATTATTTGTAGGTTTTTATGCTTGTTTAACTTTACACATATTCAAAGATCATTTTTAATTTTTGTGTTTCTACAGAGGCTCAGAAACAAGCAAAAAATAAAATTAAATGAGTTATGTAACATTCACAAAACTATACAGGAGACGGGAAATTCAAATAGTTCCCATTTTACATGATGATCTTTATAATTTGGAGCATCTATTCTTCCGAATTATTAAAGCTTAAAACTGCACTGTGGCATTTTGCACAACTGTATATACATGTATTATCTTGAAACTGTTCAGTTTGTGCTCCATCTTTCTCTCTGCAAATGCATGTATAAGAACTGCATATGCACCTGTCTGTCTACAAGTTCAAAGAAGCTAAGATATAGATTATAGTTGCTGTTGGTTTCATCTTACTAGTATTTTTTTCTTCTTCCTTTGAAAAGAGGCTTTATTTTCTGGCCAAATATGTTGGCATGTCAGTCAGACCAGTCAAGTCATTACTTGTCTACCTGCCTTGCATCAATGCACCTAAGGGTAAACATCCATCCATGCTTGACCAATCTGTACCGATAACTTGGAAAATTAAATCAGAAGAGATGGAGATTGAGGGGTGATGGTGATGGTGGTGGTGAGTTATCCTTTGTCTACAACTCCAATTAAGGTTTTTCCACCGCTAGACTTGCTTCAATTCCTCTCTTTTGAAAGACCAGGCTGTTTTAAAATTCCTCTATTTTGAAAGACCAGTCTGTTTTAAAAATTCCTCTATTTTGAAAGACCAGTCTGTTTTAACAATTCCTCTATTTTGAAAGACCAGGCTGTTTTAACCTGCCACTAAGCCTTCACACTAACTTTTCAATAAGTTCTTGACTTTTTTCCTCAATTAGCCT
The DNA here is from genome assembly GCF_964212035.1 of Myotis nattereri. Classification (NCBI taxonomy): domain Eukaryota; kingdom Metazoa; phylum Chordata; class Mammalia; order Chiroptera; family Vespertilionidae; genus Myotis; species Myotis nattereri. The sequence continues at coordinate 84,119,255 of NC_138077.1, forward strand.
AAGCCCTTTACTATTGTTTGTGGCCTAATGCTCCTTAATTGATGCAAATTAGCTTCAATATGATCATTCTTCCATTGTAATAGTTGAAATTATATAACTGAGAAAGGGTAACGCATTATATTTTACTGATTTATATTGAATAAATAAGAGATATGCATATAGTCAGTATGTATACTTGACTAATTAGAAAGTACATTAAGTAGACATAGTACCCAATCTTGCATGCATTTCTACCACCGTCATCTCTAATCCATACCAGCAATATTAGCAGATAATTCCTTTTAATACCATTTTCCACCTTTCTGCAGGAGAAGAAAGCAGACAAGACCATCCCAGATACTGCCTTACACACTATCCAACTTTATTACACCTCCCACATAGACCAGTCATAAATTCATGCTTAATGCAAAGAGTTTCGTATTGAGAATTCTGCATACAGAATTCTGCATACACAATTCTGATAATACAGATTGTAATACCCCTCCCTTGCATTCACTCCTCACATTTCTATGAACGTGGTCTTTGTTAAGATAGAATGTATTAGAGCATAGCATGCAATTGCAAAGTAATATGTATTTATCTGTTTCACTAAGAATATTGTTAAATGGGAAAAGGGAATAAAATTTCTTACATGGTACGAATTCTTTTTTTTGGAATTTACTATTTATTCTTATTATCTATCTGATAGCAAATATTTATAATATCTGTACATATCAAGTTTTTTATTTGTGTAAAAAATGTATATATATATATATATATATTCTTTTGAGATTCAAAATCCTCCATAAGCTTGTCTTCATTTTCTTCCTCATTGCAGTATACCTAACATTAATTATACTCCAAAATACTTTTTTTTTAAAGTCTAGTATTTTCTACAGCAGCTACCAGAGAGTGATTAAAGTATCTAAAATTATGTTTTATGTTGTAAGGGTAGCTCTAATTTTCTACAAGTAGAAAATTGAGTCCCTTTAAATCATTCTCCCATGTTACTGTGTTGTTCCTTTCTTTTAAATTCATAATAATTTTTATATTGTATGATTTTTATTTATTCTTAGCATAGCAGTGTTTTGGAGGTGTTCTCTTACAAAGAGAATGACTTAGAGTTTGCTATTTTTCATTCCTAAAAGTCAAACGATTCATCAATTCGGGCGCGCATGTACACTGCAATTGAAACTTGGTGGCCCATGCGCAGAAGTCGGTATTTTGTGGAAGAACCACACACATGGGGCCAAAGAGCAGCATGTGGTACGAGCCCCGGCTTGCTGAGCCACAGTGTGCCGACCACTGCACTAGGTGTACCGGTTAATAAGGGCGGTTTTTGTAATCAAGGAAGACATGATAATTTCAAGTGAAACATCAAAAGTGCTTTATTGGAAGTAATGTCCATTGCTACCTACACATCACTCCCATATTTCAGATAATTTATAGATACCATCCCAATAGAACTTTTCTTGTTTTGAGGCAAACCATTCAGAGACTGAATTTCCACTTCTTCATATGTTTTGAAGTGCTGCTCAAAAAGTATGTGTGCCATAGATCAGAACAAGTGGTAATCTGAAGGAGCAAGGTCTGGTGAATATGGCAGGTGGGTTAATACTTCCCAAGCAAGATCTTTTAATGTGTCTTTAACTGGTTTTGAAGTGTGTGACGGTGCATTATCATGAAGCAAAATTACTTTGCTCTGTCTTCTGGCCCATTCTGGTCATTTCATGATCAAAGTGTGGTTCAAATTGATTATTTGTTGTCGGTAGCGATCAGTATCAATGGTTTCACCTGCTTTAAGAAGCTCATAATGCACCACACCTTCCTCATCCCACCAAACGCAGAGCATTGTCTTCTTTCCTTTCCGAAGCGATGTGGCCTTGTGGTCGATGTTGATGGTTGACCTGGATCAACCCATGATTTTGTGCATTTGGGATTCTCAAAATTAATCCACTTTTCATCGCCAGTCACAATTCGATGCAAAAAAGACTTTTGTGCCATTGAAGCAACATTTTATTGATGACTTTTCAGGTTTTCATTTGTCTTTCCTTCAGTTGACATGGCACCCATTTTCCTTTCTTTAAAATCCCATTGCTTGTAAATGATCAGAAATTGTTTGCTGAGCAACGTTTATTCTTTCTGCAAGTTGTTTTTGAATTTGACACTCATCTTTATCCAATAATACTTGTAATTGTTGGTCTTCAAACTTTTTCAGTTGACCTGGACATTCTTTGTCTTTCACATCGAAATCATCACTTTTAAAGCATTTAAACCAGCATTCACCATAAGCTTCCTGAAGTATATGATAACTTTTTTTTCAAAATAAATGAATTAAAACTTCCCGCAAGTGCTCTTTTTTGGCACAAAATTCAACATTTTTAAGTATACAAATATCTATAATGTTAACACCTTCAGCAAATTTGACATGTGACGTTTTGAAGCTTGCTGTCAATACAACAAAATAGCATGCATATCAAATCGCATATATATCAACATATGTGTAACTACATCTATTGAAAAAAATCTGCATTATTAACTGGTACACCTAGTATATATTTGCTTAATCAGTTCACCTCCTTTTTTACATAATCCCCTTACCGACCTCCCCACTGATAGCTGTCAGTGTGTTCTATGTTATCTGTTCTTCTGTTCTTTTTTGTTTGTTAAATTATTTTGTAGATTAGATTCCACATATAAGGAAGATCATATAGCACTGTCTTTTTCTGATGGACTTTTTTCACTTAGCATAATGTCCAGATCCATCCATATTGTCACAAAAGATTTTCTTCGTTTATATGACTGAGTGGTATTTCATTATGTAAGTGTAAAACATATTTTAAAATTTATTTTTTATTTTTAAAAATCTTTATTGTTGAAAGTTATTAAATAAGTCCCCTTTTCTCACCATTGACCCCTTCTAGCCTGCCCGTGCCCCCTACCGGAGGCTTTCATCACACTACTGTCTGTGTCCATGGGTTATGCATATGTGCATACAAGTTCTTTGGTTAATTTTTTCCCACAGACACACCCACCCTTACCTTCCCTCAAAATTCCAAAGTCTGTTCCATGCTTCTGTGTCTCTGGATCAATTTTATTCATCAGTTTATTTTGTTCATTAGATTCCACATATGAGATCATGCAATACTTTTCTTTCTCTGACTGGCATATTTTGCTTAGCAAAATATTCTCCTGATCCCTCCACGCTTTCTCAAAGGCTAACAGATGCTTCATTTTTACTGCTGTCTAGTATTCCATGGTATAAATGTACAACAGCTTTTTTATCCACTCACCTACTCATGGGTAGTATTGCTATTTCCAGATCTTAGCTATTGTAAATTGTGCTTCTATGAACATAGGGGTGAAGATATTCTTCATGATTGGTGTTTCAGATTTCTTCTGATATAGTTCTAGAAGTAGGATAACGGGGTCAAATGACAGTTTCATTACTGTTCTTCACAGTGGTTGCACCAATCGGCATTCCCACCTGGAGTGCACAAGGGTTCCTTTTTCTACGCATCCTCTCCAGCACTTGTCGTTTGTTCATTTGTTGATGATAGCCATTCTGACAGGTGTGAGATGGTACCTCATTGTCAAAGATGACATCCAAATGGCCAAAAAAGCTTATGAAAAGATGTTTAACATAATAATCACTTGGAAAATGATAACTTTGTTTTATAAAAATAAAATAAACAAACAAAAAAACAAAAAATAATAAGTGCTGGCAAGGCTGTTCAGAAATTGGAACTCTTGTGAGTTGTTGGTTGGAATGTAAAATATACAGCTGCTATGGAAAATATCATGTCAGTTCCTCAAATGTTAAAAATAGAATTACAATCTAATCCAGCAATTCTATTTCTGGGGATATATCCACAAGTATTGAAAGCAGAATCCCAAAGAGATTTGCACATTTAAGTTCATAGCATCACTATTTATATTATCTAAGAGGTAAAAGCAAACCAAGTATTCATTGACAAATGAATGGTTATATAAGATGTGACACACACACACACACACACACACACACACAGAATATAAAACAACCTTAAAAGGAAGGAAATTCTGGCATGTTAACAACATGGGAAACCTTTAGGACATTATGCTAAGTGAAATAAACCAGTCACAAAAGACAAACACTGTATAATTGCATTTAAATGAAGGATCAAGAGTAATCAAATTCATAGAGACAGAAAGTAGAATGGTGATTACTAGGAGATGGGGTTTAATGGGCATAGAGTTCCAGTTTTACAAGTTGAAAAAGTTCTGGGAGTGATTGTATAACAATGTGAATATAGTTAGTATTACTGAGCTGTACCACTTAGAAATGGTTAAGATAATAAATTTTGTTATGCATTTTTACAATAAAAAACAAAATAAATAAAAAATAACCCAAAATATCAAGAAGAAGAGACGTGCAATTATATAACATTCCTAATTAAAAACAGAAAAGAGAGGAAAGGAGAAGACAAAAAGAATCTTTGGCTCCTTACAGCTTCCTCAAACATTTTCATAGTATTTTGTTTTCAGATCCGTATATTTCCATCTGACTTTTGTTCATTTCTGTATTTGAGTAGCCTGCTCTAATTTGTCCTCTTGCTGAAAAAACAGAAATTTAGCTACTGATTCCTTATACGTATATTTTCATATTTTTATTTTTGAATTTAAAGAATTTATGAAGTATATAATATATAGCATTATATATTCATGTTTAGGATATTTGATTACAGAGGTAAGTCCTCTAACTTGAAAGAAACAAGGTTAGTGAATATACATTGATTTAATTGATAGAGAAAACCCAGCTGTTTTCTCTACATCTTATTTGTAAGATATAACAGACATAATTATTCCAAGTAAATTATATAAAAAATAAACAATTTAAAAAATAATATCCTGAATATTTCTTTTGCTTAACTCATAAATATTTATATTTTTTAAAAATCTTCACAAACTGTTATAATAATCACCACAATCAAATTTAACTAGATAAAAAAAATATTAACATGGTGGGAAGAGAAATAAATGCGTGTAAATGATATGATTTGCTTTATATAACTTTATTTCAGGTAATTTTCCATTTTTAACTTGATACTTTATCAAAGCACAACCTGTCAGTTTCAGTTAATTTTTGTCAGTGAGCCTCAAAAACATGACTGTGATGCACAACAGATGGTATTGTAATGGATTGTCTAATTGTTTCTATTAGGTACAATTTTTTAATGTAAAATAGTTACAAAGAAGAATAAAAATTATACATTCGTATTCCTAAAACAAAAGTAATACAATTAGGTGAGTCGATTCAGCTTTTAAAATGTGCAAAATTGCTCATTTTACAATATGCTAACTAACTTGAGGAAACCCAAGTGATCAAAAAGAGTAATGCAAAATGCACTTCAGTGCAGACATTACCTTGTAAATTCAAGGGACATATAATTAGAAAATCATTATTTGAAAACGTTAAATATTTAAGATTATTTGAATATGTGGATATTGCTATATCTCTATAATAGGCTATTATTTTATTATTTTATTTTATTTTATTTTATTTTATTTTATTTTTATTAATTGATTTCAGAGAGAGAAAGTGAGAAGGAAAGGGATAGAAACATCAATGATGAGAGAGGATCATTGATCAGCTCCCTCCTATATGCCCCCTACTGGGGATTGAGTCTTCACTCAGCAACCAGACATGTACTATGAGTAGGAAACAAACTGTGACCTCCTGGTTCATAGGTCAATGCTCAATCATTGAGCTACACCAGCTGGGCAAAAATAGGTTATTTTAATAAATATAAATACTGATTTCTTATTTATATAAGAGAAATGTAAATACTGAAGTAAAATAGCTACTGTTTAATAACGAATAGAAAAAATCAAAATTATGTGAATTTCATTATTTTAATCTATCAAAAATAAGAATTTCTGCAAGATCTTATGAAAGCTAAATTAAAACTCTGCCCTATTTTAAACATCTAAAATTTTTTAAAATATTTTAAAACTGGCATTGAAATAAACAGTATATTTGTGTATTTTTTTCTGGAAATTTGCCCAAAAGTATTAAGTATTTAAAAGGTATAGTCTACTATCTCACAGAGTAAAAACATAGAAAGACCCAAATTCTGGTCTCTTGAATGAACATTATATTCATTAAAGCAGATTAGGAAATTGCAAATTTGAATGAAGACGCTAGCGGTCTAAGTTATGTGTGGTAGTCATATTTCTAAGTGTTTCTCGTGTACTACTTAACTTAATCTTCATCACCTCATTTAGAAGATTTTCATCTCTGTTGACAGAGATATCAGTAAGACTCAAATAGATAAAATATCTCACATTACACAAATGATAGAAAAGTGCGAGAATAAGAATTCATCATAAATGATCCTGTCAACTGGTTTTCACAAGGTGATAGTCTAGAGAAATTAGAATGAGTCTGTTAAGGATGGAGAAATATTTAAGTGGAAAAAATGCTCATTTGGGGGGTTATTTTGTAAAGTCAAAATTTCTTTAAATATCATTGTGAAATGCCTGCTCTCTGAACCCAGCATTAGAAAACAATTCATGTGAAAATGACAAAGCTTTATTTTTGAATTTTAACAAATCAATTTTATATTTTTTTTTATAATTTTTTTAAAAAGAGCAAAGAATTTCTTAGACTTTATTTACATCAATTTTCATCCCCATCACTAATCATAATAAGAAAGCATTAATCCTAATGGTAGTTCCCCTTGAACGCTAATGAATTCCCTATATGTTTATATGACAAATTTGGTTAATACAAAGTGCAATAAACTAAGTTGTTAGAAGATTTTTTTCTTTTTAGTAAAGTGATACTAATAAAAATGCAGCTCAAAATATTGACTTTTTAATTTTAGTTATTTTGTCAGAAAATTAGTCACAGATGATAACTGGAGACCAAATTTGCAGTGTAAAAGTCCTAGAATTTTTATCTTTGACAAATAATTAAAATGAATAAATACTCAAAATGATCATAGTGAAGCATCTAAAAATCATAATAGGCAGTCAATATATTTTTATACTTTTATTTCTGATGTATTATTTGTAATGTGCAGCCATACCTCAGAGGTATTGAAAGTTGGCTTCAGATCACCTCAATAAAACAAACATTGCAATAAAATGGGCCACAACATTTTTTGTGTCTCATTGTATATAAAAGTTAGGTTTATACCATGCTATATCTATTGTGTGCAATAGTATTATGTCTTCAAAAACAATGTGCATACCTTAATTTAAAAAATACTTTATTGCTTCAGCAAGTCGTAATATTTTTGTTGGTGGAGGGCCTCGCCTCTATGTTGCTGGCTGCTGACTGATCAAGGTGGTGGTGTAGCAATTTCTTAAAATAAAACAACAATGAAGTTTCCCTCATCAATTGACTCTTCCTTTCATGAAATATTTCTCTGTGAAATGTAATGCTCTTGATGGCATTTTACCCAGAGCAGAACACCTTTCAAAATTGCAGGTAATCTTCTCAAACACTGTTGCTACTTTATCAACTAAATTTATGTAATATTCTAAAGACTTTATTGTCATTTCAACAATCTTCACAGCATCTTAATCAGGAAATTTCATTTCAAACCCATTTTATTTATTCATCCATGATTAGCAACTCCTTATTTGTTGCAAGTTCTTTTATGAGATTGTAGATATCCAGTTACATCTCCAGGGTCCACTTCTAATTCTAGTTCTCTTGCTGTTTCCACATCTGCAGTTACTTCCTCCTTTTCCTTTTCTCCACTTCACTGCATAAATCAGATCATACATGTGTAGGCAGTTTTCTCTATGACTAACCTGTTTCATTGGCCTATTTAGTAATTTTAACAGTTGTACCACCTAGTTTTAATTGATATAACTTTTTCAAAGATTGATGTCTGATAGTAAAATTCTCCAGATTTGTTCTTTTAGTAAGCAATTGCCTTCACTTTTGGGGGCTATTTTGAAAATCTTTATTGAGCTTGCTGTGATCTATGAAATAATTAGGGGAAATTGATATTTTTATAATATTAAACCTTATCAATGTGCACGATATTTTCCTTAATTTATTGGTCTTATGATTATTTTCTCAATTATGTTTTCTAGTTTTCAATATCAAAATTGAGAAAATGCAGGGTATGTCAACAGTAGGTTTAGAGTTGTCCCTAAGGAAAATAATACAATCTAATCTAATAAAAGACAAACATGAAAATTGACAGTACCTTCGCTATGCTTTAAGCCATGCCCACCAACCAATCAGAGTGGCTATATGCAAATAAACACAACCAAGATGGCGGCTGGCAGCAAGAGAGCTGGAGCAAGCAGGAGGCTTGATTGCTTCAGTGATGGAGGAAGCCAAGCTTCCTGCCTGCTGAGCCGGCTCTGAGTTCCACTCAAGGCAACAAAGTTTCAATTATAGAAGATAAATAAACCCCAGATACCTGCTTTCAGCCAGCCGTGGCCACAGAGCTGGAGCGAGCAGGAGGCTTAGGTTGCTCCTGGCAATGGAGGAAGCCAAGCTCTGAGCTCTGAGCTTCACTCAAGGCTACAAAGTTTCAATTATAGAAGGTAAATAAATCTCAGAATAAAAAAAAAAGAAAGAAAAGGAGAGGCTGGGAGCTTCCGTCATCAGGGGTTTGGGCCAGCCTAAAAACAGCCCTCAGCCATTCACCCATACTGGCCAGGCACCCCAGGGGGACCCCCACCCTGAAGGGGGTGTGACCAGCTGCAAACAGCCATCAGCCCCTCACCCAGGCTGCCCAGGCACCCCAGCGGGACCCCCACCCTGATCCGGGACACCCTTCACGGCAAGCCGGCTGGCCCCCACCCATGCACCAGGCCTCTATCCTATATAATAAAAGGGTAATATGCAAACTTTCCCTAACAGCAGAACCACTGAGAATGACTGGTCACTATGGCACACACTGACCACCAGGGGGCAGATGCTCAATGCAGGAGCTGCCTCCTGGTGGTCAGTGCTCTCCCACAGGGAATGCTCTGCTCAGTCACAAGCCAGGCTGATGGTTGCCAGCACAGCGGTGGTGGTGGGAGCCTCTCCTGCCTCCTCAGCAGCGCTAAAGATGTCCAACTGCAGCTTACACCTTTTCCCTGCTGGCAAGTGGACATCCCCAGAGGGCTTCTGGGCTGCCAGAGGGATGTCTGATTGCCCGCTTAGACCCAATCCCCCAGGTAACGGGCCTAAGCCAGCAGGTGGTCATCCCCTGAAGGGTCCCAGACTGAGAAAAGGCACAGGCCAGGCTGAGCCCACACCCCCCCGCACCCAAGTGCACAAATTTTTTGCACCGGGCCTCTAGTAATTAATTAAAACAAAAATAAACTCTGTGTTTTGTGTACTCACAACTATAAACCTACTTTCCCCCACCCTATATTTCATTAAATGTGCACCTTGGGATTTTCAATTGAAAATGATATCATTTTAATATTATACTTCTGTTGTGTTTTCTATACATTCAGCATTTGATGCCTATACTTTTAGAGTTGTTATGTATTCCCATTGGATGAATCCTGTTATATGATAATATTATCAGTTTTTTTGTTGTTGTTGTTGTGTTTTGTTTTGTTTTATTATGGTTGGCACACTTATATGGTATCTCTTTTACATTATTTTTCTTTAAAGCTTTGTATCTTTGTATTTAATGTGTATCTCTTATAAACATCACACAGTTGAGTTTTTAGTGTTTTGTCTTTTTATTTGTTTACTAGAGGCCTGGTGCAAGAAATTCATACACGGGGGGCTCCCTCTCCAATCAGGAATGCCTTGGGGGATGTCCGACTGCCAGTTTAGAATTGATCCCACAGGGATCGGTCCTAAACTAGAAGTCAGACATCCCTCTCAGAATCTGGGACCACTGGCTCCTAACTGCTCACCTGCCTGCCGGCCTGATTGCCCCTAACCCCTCTGCTTGCCTGCCTGATTACCCCTAACTGCCTCTGCCTGCCTGCCTGATAACAACTTAACTGCTCCCCTGTTGGACTGGTAGCCCCCAACTGCCCCCCACCACTGGCTTGGTCACCCCTATGTGTCCTCCCTGGACGGCCTGGTCACCCTCAATGGCCCTCCCCTGCTGGCCTGATTGCCCCTAACCCCCTGCCCACCTGATCTCGCCCCCGACTGCCCACTCCTGCCAGCCTGATAACCCCTAACTGCCTCTGCCTCAGCCCCACCACCATGGCTTTGTCCAGAAGGAAGTTGGACGTCCAGAAGATGGACAGTCAATCCAGTCTAATTAGTATATTACCGTTTTATTAGTATAGATAGATTATATAGAATAAAATTGCTTAAATTGGGGAAGAAGCCTTTTTCAGCAGGAGGAGATGCTCTTGGCAGACAGAAATACATAATCCCTATATCTTGGCTGATAGCCAGCCATATGCACTATACTGCCAAACTGGTTATTAGAAAATTGAACCGCTTTTTACACCTTACACCAAATAGCTGTTGCCCTTAAAACCTCTCCTCAGCCCCCACCTTAGGCTCTGTCTTTGCTTTTCACTCAGATTAGGTTCTGATTGGTCGGTTTCTATGCCAGTCAGTTTCAAAAGCTCTACCTCCTAGGCAGCCATTGGCTTCTTGCAGTTCACCTGGATTTGGTTCTGATTGGTCGATTCCTATGCCAGTCAGTGTCAAAAGCTCTGCCTCTTAGGCAGCCATTGGCTCTTCTGGGAAATCCAGAATGGCCCTGCTGACAGCTGTCTCTCTCTCGGGGACTATCTCTGGGCTTGATCTGCAGTCTCTGCAGCAGCTGCTGATCAGGCCCTGCCTCTCTCTCTCTCTCTCTCTCTCTCTCTCTCTCTCTCTCTCTCTCTCTCTCTCAGCCTTGCCAGCAGCTGCAGTGGCTGCTGATCAGGCTCTGCCTCTCTCTACAGTCCTCTCTCTGAGCCTGATCTGCAGCCACTGTGCCTGCTTCACTTCGCCCGCCCACCCGCCTGCTGCCAGTCTTGCTGTGATAGGAGTCTGTGGGCCATCAGGGGAGGGACTGAGAGGTGCTCCATGCACTTCCTGGTGACCGGTAGTCCCTGTGGTCCTTTAGGTCATAATGGCCCTAGAGTATTATTAGTATAGATTATTCTAATCTTACAATCTTTGCTTTATGGTGGACTATTACATCAACATATGATATGTTGGGTTTTATAGCCACTACCTCACTTTTGTTATCTGTTTATTGCACTATTTCCGCCCCCCCCCCCCCGCCTTTGTTTCTTATTTCTTGCTTTCTTTTGCATCAATCAGGTATTTTCATATCATTTTACTTTTCTCATCTATTATCTTGTCAGTTCTCTGTCCTTAGTCATTGCTTTTGTTGTTACTCTAGAGCAGGGGTCCTCAAACTTTTTAAACAGGGGGCCAGTTCACTGTCCCTCAGATATTCCACACATGCGTACTGCGGCCCGGGACGAGTTGGCTGCTAAGCAGGACAGGCAGAGGCAGCAAAAACACCCGGCGGGCCGGATAAATGGTTTTGGCGGGCCGCATGTGGCCTGCGGGCCGTTGTTTGAGGACCTCTGCTCTAGAGATTACATATTTTAATCTTTCTGAGCAATGACTAAACTTTATAACAATTTAACTTTTTTTAAAATATATTTTATTGATTTTTTACAGAGAGGAAAGGAGAGGGATAGAGAGCTAGAAACATTGATGAGAGAGAAACATCGATCAGCTGCCTCCTGCACACCTCCTACTGGGGATGTGCCCACAACCAAGGTACATGCCCTTGACCGGAATTGAACCTGGGACCTTTCAGTCCGCGGGCCAATGCTCTATCCACTGAGCCAAAGCAGTTAGGGCAATTTAACTTTTTTCCTTCCTACTTTTTGTGCTGCTGTTACTGTGAAGAAAGGAATTCATAACGGAGGCCTGAGGCTGCTATCTTTAGAAGGGCCTGCTCAGCTGACATCTGGAAACTTTGATTCTGAAATGCTCCCTAACTGATGTTGTTTCTCTGTGCCTACAGTGTGATTTATAGTGAACATCTGCTTTCCTCTGAGAGTCCAGTAGTTGAGCTAAGTATGCCCACATGAAAAGCTCCCAATAAAAAATCTAAACTCTTTGTCTCAAATGGGTCCCCCTGGGCAGAAATACTGCACTATGTTGTATTTTCTCTGTTGTAGGGGTGGTACTCTCATTGGAGAAAGCGAGTATAGGAAGCCTATTCCTGGATTGCTCCGGACTCTGCCTATGTCTTTTTCCCTTATTGGCCCAGCTGTGTATCTAGCGTTACTGTGTTTCAGCAATAAACATGAGCCAAGGGGCCAACTATACGCTGAGTCTGTGAGTCTTCCTAGTGACTTACTCTACATGTGGATGGTCTTGGGGATCCCCAGACAATTGCTATATATTTTATGTGCACATATGTCGTAAACTTCATAAGATTTTATCATTTACTTAAAATGTCATGGTATTGCAAGCTTCCTTTGTCCTTCTTTTATATATTTCCCATTGACCCATTTGGGATCATTTATCTTCTGTCCCTGAATACGTATCTGTTCTCTTAATTTTTATGTTTGGAAAATGTTATTATTTTACCTTTATTTAAGAAAAATATAGTTGCTAAGTACAGGATTCTACACTAGCAATTTTTTTTCCCATCACTTATGAAACTAATGATGATTTTTCTACAAAAGGTTTAAACTTTTCTTTTGTCTTTATCAGCACTTGATTATGATTCAGTTACAAGTGGTTTTCTTTAAATTTGTTTTAGTTAGGGTTTAAAAATTTTATTTAAGTGGTGATTTGATGTATGCCACAGACCTATAAATGTAAGTTTCATGTATTTTTATTATTTCATATTAACCAATCCAGTGTCTTCATGGATTATAAATTCACATTTTTAGGTTAGATAGTTAATAATACTCATGGACTCATGGGGTTCTTTGTGTTCATTTCTCATGTTGCTCCTTTCCTGCCAAAATGTGTATTTACTGTTAATTGTTTTCTTATATTTTCACATAATTTATTTTTAAATAAATCACTGTAGAACTGATTTCCCTTAATTTTATGTTTCCTTAATATATTATAATTAATTATGCACAAATATAAACAGCATTTAGAATGCTTATGAATAGTGCTTTATATACATATCCATACGTTTTGTATTTTTACTTTTACTCTTAATCATTTTAGAAAATATTAATCTTCTTGTATAAAGATACATAAAAATTCTTATTTTCAACTAACTGAAAAGTAGCATGTTTCTTTTAATTTTCAGAATGGTGGAGATTTATTTATTATTATGTTTTAATCTTTCTTGTTGAAAGTATTACATAGGTCCTCTTTTCTCTCTCAGATACTCTCAGACTTCAATTTTTGAGAAAGTTATATCAATTAAAACTAGGTGGTACAACTGTTAAAATTACTAAATAGGCCAATGAAACAGGTTAGTCTTCCAGCCCGCTCCTGTCCTTCCCCACCCAGGCCCTCACAACCCCATTGTCTGTGTCCAAGGGTTATGCATATATGCAACAAATTCATTGGTTGATCTCTTCCCACCCACCCTCCAATGCCTTCCCTCTGAGGTTTAACAGTCTGTTCATGCCTCTATGTCTCTGGGTCTATATATAAACATATTTATAAAATTATCTTTAATTCTCTACTCTTAATTAGAAAATTCATGTTGCACATTTACTAAGTGAGTTAAGAATTGTGAATGCTCATCAGAAATACTCACATAATCCAAAAGTAGTATCTGAGATAATACACATTGTTTACTAAACACTAGTCTTTTTAAAAAACTTTAAGCTTTCCATTGTATAACTGCACAGAAGTGAAGAAGCAATTTTACAGATAGCATTGTATAAATATGACTTTCATAGTTTGATTTCTCCTAGTTTATAATATTCAATAACTTCAAATGCTTAACTCTTGTATTTGAAGATCTTTCAAAATAAAAATTCAAAAAATATAATTATGACCCATTTTCTATATAAATATATGTTATTTATATACCTTCTACAAGAAATATAATCTGCAATCCATTTTGGGTTCTATGTGATTAAAATAATTGCCAGTCTGCATTCTCAAATTCTTAGATTATTGAGACAAATTTTCAAAGTATTGTACATTTTCAATCATGTTAGCCATTTACCACAAAAAAGTATGATAAAATGAAAGTAATTTCCTCAAAAATGGCTAAATAAAAATATTTTGATTATAAAGTATATTAAAAATTATAAGCTACAAAAAGAGAACCTAATTATGAATTTACCAAAATATATATCATAAACCAACTGAAATCTAAATAAAAAATAAAACAAAAACATTAAACTTATAAACACAAAAGAGCCTCAGACAAACTCAGATTTCACATGATTTGAGTTAAGTTGTAAAATAAACCACAGTGACAACTTTCTGTCCTGGCATACTGCTCTGTGGATACTTTCCTTACTCCCCTTGAACTTTGATATCTCATCTCATTGGATATTCTTCTAACCCTGCTCTGTCTTTGAATTTTCTTAGCAGTCCACCTTCCATCATGTGAGTACCCTCTTCATCTTAACAGCCTCTAAAAATTATGATAGCTTGTCCCTTGCCCTTAGCCCCTGTGGGTGCATTATTTGCTTTGTCAGATTTTGCCACCTCACTTGATCACTGTATCATGCAGAAGATGTTTTTATTCTACTAAAGCTCTGACCTCCATATATTAAGCTGCCTTTCCAAGTAGACACACCCTTCTTCACTCTGCTTGGTGTTCGCTGTTCTGTTTTGAGCATTTTCACCATTTGTAAATGTCCTTCTAAGCTTTCTCGGTTCTGACACAGGGATCTAGGACATCATGTTCCCCTCCAACTCAGCATGATATACTACCTTGCATGGCACCATCTAATATTTTTCTGGATTAGATGATAATGACATCAATATCAATTTCCTGATTTTGTAGATTAAATTGTGATTATATAGAATAATTTTCTTATTTAAATTAAATATATAATAAAGTATTTGAGGATACTAGGCACCATTTTGCAACTTGATCTCAAATGTTTCAAGGAAATGAAGAGAAAAATAGGTACTGCATTATTATAATAGGCAATAAACAATATTAGACTATTGTCATGATTAACATGTTATGATAGTTTTGCAGAAACAAAATGAACAAGTTTATTTAATTTCGAAAGCCTTTTTGCCTAGCATTTTAACTCTGTGCAAATGCTGTAAATGTATTGAAGGGAAAAACTCAACACTTTAAGACTTAAAACCTGCCAATTTTATCTCACCAGTCCCATGTAAATACCAAATCCTCTGCTATTTTCTCTCTTCCACAGCAGCAATCATCTAATTGAGCAAAATCTGAATTTATAGCCTCTAATTTTGTTATTCAAATAAATTCAAACTATGCCTTTGTTGTAATTGTTACTGTACCCATAGATCACCAGCTGCAAAACTTCAGCTCATCTCTCCATAAGTCTCCCCTGTCCAGTACTTTAGCCCAATGTTTCTTTGGTATCTCTTTGATATCTCTAAAAAGATCATGTTAGTGGAGAAGTTTGACTTTTTAAGTTCCTTTTAGTGGGAATGATGTTTTCCTTTCATTACTCAAACAACTTAAAATTGAAAGTCCCCATTTCTAAAAGTTTTACCTCATTTTCACACTACACAAACTTGGTTTCTTAAGATTTCCAATACAAAAGTAACTTATGAATTATGATAAAAAATTAACTGTCTTCAACATTCTGCCTTTCAGATATATAAAAAATTATAAATCAAAAGATAAACTTTAAACTTTACTTATGATATGATACAAATGCATCTTTTGGGAGATTGGGGGAAAAGGAAACTCAATCTTGACATTGTTTCTATGAAATATAGATATTCAGGATAAAATAGAAATGAATTAGTATATACTACCTATCTTACTAGCATAATATTAAAAGCAGTGTTCTCTTATTTGATTTTATAAACATTTTAAATTACTTACATAGTTATATCTCAATTTGTTTCCTCTCTCTCTCAGTGTTGCCAGAGTTGACAATAAAATAAATAAATACAGCCAAGCTAGTGTGTCTCAGTGGTTGAGTGTCGACCTATGAAAGAAGAGGTCATAGTTTGATTCTGGTGAGGGCACATGCCCTGGCCAATCCCCCAGGGGGCGTTCAGGAAGAAGCTAATCAATGATTCTCTCTCATCATTGATGTTTCTAACCTTCTCTCCCTCTCTTTTCCCGCTCTCTGAAATCAATAAAAACATATTAAAAAAATAAATACATGCAGTCAAATTTGAATTTTAAACTGAAAAAAAAAAAAATTCTTATAGCATATGTATGTTCATGAAATAATTGGGATATACTTAAATTTAAAAAGTGGACTTTGGCCCTAACTGGTTTGGCTCAGTGGATAGAGTGTTGGCCTGCGGACTAAAAGGTCCCAGGTTCGATTCTGGTCAAGAGCATGTACCTTGGTTGGGGGCACATCCCCAGTAGGAGGTATGCAGGAGGTGGCTGATTGATGTTTCTCTCTCATCGATGTTTCTGACTGTCTGTCCCTCTGTCTTCCTCTGTAAAAAATCAATAAAATATATTTTAAAAAAAATAAAAAATAAATAAAAAGTGGATTTTGCTTAACTAAAATCCACATTTAGCCAGTGTTTTATATTGCATCTGGCAAACTTACTCTCTCCTTAAGGTCAGAAGTATATATTGGTCAGAGGAAGTAAGTTTTGTGAAGATAATGGGTGATTTAAAGTCAACTTATCCTATATAATAAAAGCCTAATATGCAAATCAACTGAATGGCGGAATGACCGGTGAACCGACTGGTGGCTATGACATGCACTGACCACTAGGGGACAGACACTTAATGCAGGAGCTTCCCCCAACTCGCAGGCCTCAGGCCAGCCAAGGTGGGTGCCAGTGGGGGCCCCCCGATCACCCTGCCGGTCACCCCATAGATTGGCCCTGATCCCCAGCCGGTCCTAGGGACCCTACCCATGCATGAATTTCATGCACTGGGGCTCTAGTATAAAATATAAATCGCCAGAAAAAAGCTGATAGTTAATAAACCTAAACAATAGAGAAGAACCAGAAGAACAAAAATGCCATTATGCAGAATACAGTGGGCTTCAAAAACTTTAAAGATAGATAAGGAAAACCCTGGGGGCGGGGGGAGAAGTTTAGTATATCTTAAGTAACACAGAAACATTATATCAATATCTAATGACAAGCCTGACATCTTTATAGGATTGTTTAAATATACTTTAGTAAAAATAGAAATATAGTTCCAAGCACTATCTAATTTCGCACTCAGATGCAAATAAATGAGAGCATAAACTGGGTGTGTGTAAACAGGCAGAAAAGTAAAAGCAATTTTCATAAGGTTGTAGTGTGTTTATTACCTGAAATATCAGCATGAAATACAGTTAACTTAGTTGATGAGCATGTTAACTGATTTGATTTACATTAGCTATGCTCAGTTACAAGGCTGTGGCTTCCTTTAGTCTATTAAATAAAGGCATTTTGCATCAAACAACTTTGTGCTAGAGACAAATTTAGGTTAATCAATAAGAATTAGTTTCTATTTATGGTGCTATAGCTTGCAAGACTTTAAAATCAACATTCATGAAACATTCTGATTGTGAATTTTGTTCGCTGGCCTACTGTCAAAGATTTTTTTCTATGTTCTCAAAATATAATTTCTTAAACACTTTACTTACTTCATAGTTATTTTTTTCACTTATTTTTATGAACTTTGAATTACCTGTGGCAAATTTTCTAATTGTTTTCCTCACTACTGTAGTTCCAAATCCCAGTATGCATATCAACCATCAATGTTCCTTCCAACTTACCAAGAAAATCTATATAGGCTTGAAATTCCCATCTTCCTTCCTCTCCAATTGAAAATATAAGTGTAATAAAATAATTTTCACTCTTTTACACTTTTATGCTCTGCATTATTTCCTCCATGGACAGATGAAAGTGGGAAAGTTATAAAGCATAAGTCATAAGATATAAGGTATAATAAGGGCTAATATTTTTTGGTACTTTTTACAATGTAATTTTATATACATTATCAAATCTAATAATAATGTATAAAATTTGCTATTTTATTCAGATCAGGAACTAAGTATCACAGTTTAAATGACTTGCCCAAAGCCACACAGAAAAAAATTAAATTTGAATTTAGAATATTTGCAAATACATAGGCTTACTCAGAGATTCTTGACCACACTGAGTATAAGTTCTATGCTCAAAATGTTAAATTTAACTAGATTGGAATAAAAATATTTATAAATGCTGCATTAGAAAGGAAGAATGAAAATGAGTATAAAGAATATTGTAGAACAAATCTCTAAGTTTATAAATTTTAATATTGTTTTATTCAGCAACTATGCAAAGACAAGGAGTTATTCATTAATTCAATTATCAATTTCTTCACGCATCCAACAGTCATGATGGAACATGTAAAATATGTAAGATGCCTGAGTAGAATACATATTTACCTCTTGAGGGGGTACTGAGAGGATAGAGGCTTAAGGCGTTTATTCTGAAAGATACTTCTCTAGCCTTGACAATTTTCTTTAATGTCAAGAACCTATCTATACACCAGGAGGAACAAAAGTCTACAATTAATAGTAGTGAGAAAAGATTATACCTATAAATGAAGTTTTGATAGTCAGTAAATAGAGATCAAAGAAGTAACTTAATGTACTCAAGGTGAAAAGCTGAATTCTTTCATTTCCTGGAATTTGTACTGGCTGTTTCTTCTACCTAGAATTCTTGTTCCTCAGGTATAGGTGGTTATTTTTGTTTGCTTGTTTGTTTGTCTTATTTTTTTAAAAATCTTTATTATCGAGAGTAATACAGATGTACTCTTCCTGTACCCTTCCCCCCTTCCACCCGGTTCCCCTCCCACCCCAGGCCTTCACCACTTTATTGTCTGTGTCCATAGGTAATGCATATATGCATATACGATCTTTGGTTATTTCTTCCGGCCCTCTCACCCCCTTTCCCTCAGAGATTCGTCAATCTGTTTCATGTTTCCATGCCTCTGATTTTATTTTATTCATCAGTTTATTTTGTTCATTAGATTTCTTGTTCACTTATTTCTATATTCAACTATTGATAGATATGTATTCATTGCCATGTTATTGTTCCTATTTTTCTTCTTTCCTCCTCCTCCTCCTCCTCCTCCTCCTCCTCCTTCTTTCTTTCTTTCTTTCTTTCTTTCTTTCTTTCTTTCTTTCTTTCTTTCTTTCTTTCTTTCTTTCTTTCTTTTCTTCTTCTTCTTCTTCTTCTTCTTCTTCTTCTTCTTCTTCTTCTTCTTCTTCTTCTTCTCCTTCTCCTTCTCCTTCTCCTTCTCCTTCTTCTTCTCCTTCTTCTTCCTCTTCTTAAAGAATACCATTCAATGTTTTATTTAATACTGGTTTGGCAGCGATGAACTCCTTTAGCTTTTTCTTGTCTGTGAAGCTCTTCATTTGACCTTCAATTCTAAATGATAGCTTTGCTGGGTAGAGTAATCTTGATTGTAGGTCCTTGTGTTTAGTCAGTTTGAGTATTTTTTGCAACTTCCTTCTGTCCTGCAAAGTTTCTGTTGATAAATCAGCTGATAGTCATATGGGCACTCCCTAGGTAACTGTTTTTCTCTTGCTGCTTTTAAGATTCTCTCTTTGTCTTTAACCCTTAGCATTTTAATTATGATGTGTCTTGGTGTGGGCCTCTTTGGGTTCCTCTTGTTTATGACTCTCTGTGCTTCCTAACTTGTAAGTCTATTTCTTTCAACAGGTAGGGGAGGCTTTCTGTCATTATTTCTTCAAATAGGTTTTCAATATCTTGCCTTCTTTCTTCTCCTTCTGGAACCCCATAATGCAAATATTAGTACCCTTGAAGTTTTCCCTGAGGCTCCTTATACTATCTTAATTTTTTTTCTCTTCTGATTAGGTGTTTTTTACCCGAGCTGGTTTGGCTCAGCGGATAGAACATCAGCCTGTAGACTGAAAGTCCTGAGTTCGATTCAAGTCAAGGGCACATGCCTGGGTTGTGGGTTCAATCCCCAGTGGAGGGCATGTAGGAGGCAGTTGATCAGTGATTCTCTCTCATCATTGATGTTTCCATCTCTCTCTTCCTCTCCCTTCTTCTGTGAAATCAATAAAAAAAAGTTTCACTAAATCTCTTGACACACTCATTAATTCCTTTGAAGCTCTAATTAATTCCATTGATGCTCTCATTAAGATCCTTAAGTAACCTTATAACCATTGTTTTGAACTCTGTATCCAGCAGCTTGTTTGTTTCCATTTCTCCCATTTGTCACATGTTTCTTTGTCTCCACATTTTGGCTGCTTCTCTGTGTTTGTTTCTATGTATTAGGTAGAGTTGTTATGTCTCCTAGAATTGCTGGAGTAGCCTTGTGTAATAGGTGTCCTATTATATGTGGTTCTTTTGTCATAGTTTCCAGGCCAGAGCTTTAATATCACTCTGCTAAAATTGTGGCTACCACCTCCACAGTTATCTCCATTCTCTATAACTCTCATTATCTCACACATAGATATTTACCTATTTTTATTACATTATTTTCTGTCACTTGCATGAAAGTTCTATATGAATATGTGTGTTTTTTTATCACTGTGTTATCAGCACCTTGAAAAGTGTCTAGTATAGCATAGTTGCTTAGTAAAAATATAGCAGATTTAATATTTTAGAATAGAGGAGGGATTGCAAGACATACAAAAATAATTCAAAAGAAATTCAAGGGAAATTATGATGTCTCATTTAAAATTCCCCAAAGAGAGATTTGCAAGTCATCCCAAAGATGGTTTTGAATTTTAAGAGTGGCCAAGTTTAAGTGGCATCCTATTTAACCCGTGGATGCCGTAGAGTTATGGGGATTGTCAAAAACATAACACCTGACTCTGGGAAGATAAGACTGACAGCATATATACTCACAGCACAAATGCCGCACATGCAACATGGGGGTTACACTGGTAACAGAGTGGACTAGGGACTGTGGGAGGCAAGCTTTGTAGTCCTACTAAGAAAGTGAGGTTTTCCCTATTTTCCAGGGGAGGATGTGATTGGCTTGTTTGGATAATTCCACAAGCTGCCAGGGCATGGAAACTTCCTTCTTAAGGATAAGCAGGAACTCTGACTTGTCCCTTTAATTAGGAGGCTTTTTTGGCTGGGGGAGCTTTTCTGCATTAACAGAGTACAAAAGAGAATCTGTGGTTAGGTCATTCGAGGTCCTCCAAATTTTAACAGATAGCACGTCAGCACATGTTATGGGCATTAAATTTAGTATTTACACCACAAGCTGATAAAATAAGCTTCTTATATTTTTGCATATGTTGGGTTTTACCTTCAGGACAGGAAAAACTCAAGGGTAGGATGAAGAGTCAAATTTAGGATCCCCTGTTATGTTGTCAACAGTATTTTTTCTTGGCCAGTAGTTCACGCAAATATGTCACATTAGCCAGCTATTACTTAGACTTGAGGGTGAGAGAGGGGAGAAGGAAAAAGAACCTTGTCAGTTAAACTTTTTTTTACACTTATGCAACTTTTTTTATAGAAAGTAAATGTTATTTCTTCTACAAAGGAAGAAAGCAAGTTGTTTTCAGACTTTCTTATAATACTAATGCTAGAAGAAATGGAGCAACAACTTTTGAATTTTTAGAGTAAAAAAAATTCTTACCTATAAATTTAAAAATCCAAATAATGTATTTGTTGTGATGACAATAGAAAATAATTTACATCTATTAGTGGTTTAGAAAATATAACATCTCTTTAAAGTGTCTAAAATAGTTGAAAATACCATTCTGATGAAATACATATTAATCAAAATAACCAGCTAAACTGTGGGGGAATGTGAGTTATTCAATGGAAGATAATGAATAATGAAACAATTAGACTTACAATATTATCCATGATTATAAAACAATGTAAAAATGTTTATGGAAGGTTTTCATATTCACCATTAGATTACTTGACATGAAAATGAAAAAGAAGATTAAATTTGCTGAATTAAGCATTTTGCCAGGGACATGGTCAATATACATATGTAAAAGTTCAATTATATTTGAATAATTTAAGGAAGTTTACAAGTGTATATAAAATATGCACTTATAGATATAAAATATCCACCTATAGATATACTCAGCTATTCATTATGATATGTAGCTATTTATATGTATACAAAATATGAGCTTACATAGATAATACATACTCATATTCCTGAAATAAATCCACCTCAATATTACCACCTAAATATTTTGACATAAGATTATGGATCATTTTATTTTAGTCATTTTAGTTTTCTGCACTTCCAGCACACATTTTAATAAGAAACATGTTTTAATTTAACAAGCAAAAAAAGACTCTTTTGTTTTCTTATAAATATTTTATAAAAAATTTGTTTTCTTCATCTGCTGCCTCAATTTTTGTTCAAATCCCTTCTACTCGGTTTCTTAAATCTGTGGGGGACAGAGATTACTTATTATGATCCTGATGGAAATGTTCTTGGTATAAGAACATCTAATCCCTTCATCATCATTCCTGGGCTCTTTGATCATTGAGTCCCACAGGAAAATTGCTCCTTACTTCTATTCCTCCAAGGCCACCACCACACCCAGTAAATATATAACCACCAATTTAAAAGTCTGTTTTCAAAGTTCTAAGCGTTTTTGCCATTACTTAACTGCAGCTGAGAGAACCTGAGGATAATGCCACCTGAGGAAGTATTTGTAGCTGAGAGGAGCTGACTTGGGATCTCTGGGGAATAACTGATCTTCCAAAGAATCCACTTTCTCCCTCTCCTGTTTGCTTGTGTGACTTGCGCTTAGCTCAGAGATGCCTATTTTAATGAAATGTGTTACTTTCACAGTTTGTACATATTGTGAGAAGTGCTTCTCACCATGTGAACTTCACTGCATCGTTGTGCTTGGAAGTTTAAAAATAAAAATTTTAAGATGAATAAGCACTCAAATAGTCTTGAAACTCTTACTCTTTCCCATCGACATTTTTAAAAAAATTACTGTAGTCATAATAATACTGACATACCTATAAGGTTTTACTAAAATCAACATTCTGTGTTAGCCAGTAATTAATTTACTTACAATCATTTGATCTCTCATACACAGAGTATAAGTACATTTTCTTTGGCATTATTTGCTTTATGATTTATTGGCTGTGAATCCAGTAATTAGTAAAACAAACTCAGTTTCAGATTAGATGTCTGAAATGCTTGTGGAATGGGCCAAAAGGAGCCAGACATATGGTAGGAAAATGGCAGTAGCCTTGCAGATGCAGATATTAGTTGTTTTTGAAAATCTAATTAATCTATTTCTAATATTTATTAGTTTCAGTTGTTCTGTCACCAAATCATAACTTAAAAGATGAACTATCAGGTATCGTGGTCCTCTGATTCAACTAAAATATCCTACAATTCTCAACTCACATTTTCCCAGGAACTCACATTTTCTAATATCAATAAGAAGAAATTCTAACATTCCTCAAATCTCTTGCTCACATCTCACTTTCAGCTGGTATATATGAAGAAAAAAGGAAGGAATCTTTTTTTATCAAAATTATAACAGATCTATAGATGCAAGCATATATAAGTTTATCTCTTTTCCTTTATTTGTCTACTATGGTCTATTAAATCCTATATTAGGGACATCATCCCTTTAATGGCAATCTTTTCAGAAACTTTCCACTTTTTAATGGAATCATATGTATATTTATTCAAACAAGTTTCAGTATAGAACCAGTGAAAAAGTGCCTTTAAGGGATAGGGAAAAAAACAATTTTAAATTATGATGAAGCCAAATGTAGGATAGGCCATGATGGAATTCAACACAAACCTGAGAGTACATGACATACAAAGATATTGCATTGCATTTTTGAATACTCTGTTATCTACAAAATATATTTGAAGGGCAAATTCATCCCTTCAAAGGCAAGCTTAGTCTCATATATCCCATAGTAAAAATCAAACAAAAAAAGAATATAATACATATATTTCTTCATAGATATAATACTATTTATATAGAAACATAACTTTTTAAATCAATCCCCCTAAAATGTTTTTACTAACACTGGACCAAATATTGTTACATGTCTCTACAAATTATACACCTTTAAACTTCCTTGTTTTAGTAACTAATTTCGTCAAACTAGAAACATGGAAATCAAACTTTATCCATTTTTTCACTTAGTTACCACATGCAACCAAACAAAATTCTAGTAGATTCTAAGTTAACAATATATTTTATTTGACAATGATATATCTGGTAAGAGGTTAATTTCCAAAACATATAAAGAATTCATACAACTTAACAAAAGGAAGACAATCCAATTTAAAAAATAGGAAAAGGACCCAAATCAACACTTCTCCAAACTGGACATAGAGATGGCCAAGAGACATAGGAAAAATGCTCTAAGTAACTGATCATCTGAGAGATGCAAATTAAAACAATGAGGTATCACCTCACACTTGTCAGAATGGCTATCATCAACACATCAACACATGACAAGTGCTGGTGAAGATATGGTGAATGAGAACCCTAGTGCACTGCTGGTAGGAATGCAGACTGGTATGGCCACTATGGAAAACAGTATGGAGTTCCCTGAATAAAAATTAAATATGAAACTGCCATTTGACCCAGTAATCCCACTTCTAGAATATATCTTAAGATACCCAAACCACCAATCAGAAAGAATCTATGCACCCCTATGTTCACAGCAGCACAATTTATAATAGCTAAAAGATCAGGAAACAGCCCAAGTCCCATAAGTTGATGAGCGGATAAAAAATGTGTGGTACATTTACACCACAATATACTTTGCAGCAGTAAAAAAAGAAGGATATCTTACCCTTTGAGACAGCAGGGAGGGACCTGGAGAGTATCATGCTAAGCAAAATAAGCCAGTCAGAGAAATACAAGTATCACATGGTCTTACTAATAAGTGGAAATTAAATTGATGAACAAAAATAAATTGATGAACAAAAAAAAAGAGCCAGAGACATAGCAACATGGAACAGACTCTCATATCTCAGCAGGGGTGGAGGGTAGGTGGAAGAAATTAACGAAAGAACTTGTATGCAGATATTCATACCCTTGGACACAGACAATAATCTAGTGAAAGCCTAGGGTGCAGGCAGGTGGGAGTTAGAAATAGTCAATGGGGTGAAAAAGGGGACATCTGTAATACTTTCAACAATAAAGACAAATATATATATATATATATATATATATATATATATATATATATATACTCATACATGGCTACACTAATAAAAGACAAACATGCAAATTGACCATACCTTCACTACACCATAAGCCACATCCACCAGCCAATCAGAGTGACTATATGCAAATTAACCCAATCAAGATGGCGGCCGGCAGCCACAGAGCTGGAGCAAGCAGGAGGCTTGGTTGCCCCAGTGATGGAGGAAGCCAAGCTTCCTGCCTGCTGTGGCTGGCTCTGAGCTCCAATCAAGCCAACAAAGTGTCAATTATAGAATATAAATAAACCCCAGATACCTGCTTTCAGCCACCGTGGCAACGGAGCTGGAGTGAGCAGGAGGCTTGGGTTGCCCCTGGCGATGGAGGAAGCCAAGCTTCCCACCTGCCTTGGCCGGCTCTGAGCTTCACTCAAGGCTACAAAGTTTTAATTATAGAAGGTAAATAAAACCCAGAATAAAAAAAAAAGAAAAAGAAAAAAGGAGAGGCTGGGAGCTTCCATTGCCAGGGGGCTTGGCCAGCCTGAAAATGGCCCTCAGCCCCTCACCCAGACTGGTCAGGCACCCCAGTGGGGAACCCTAACCTGAAGGGGCTGTGACCAGCTGCAAACAGCCATCAGTCCCTCACCCTGCCTGGCCAGTCACCCCAGTGGGGACCCCCACCCTGAAGTGGGTGTGACCAGCTGCAAACAGCCATCATCCCCTCACCCAGGCTGCCCAGACACCCCAGTGGGGACCCCCACCCTAAAGGGGGTGTGGCCAGCCTGCAAACACCCATCAGCCCCTCACCCAGGCTGGCCAGGCACCCCAGCGGGACCCCACCCTGATCCAGGACACCCTTCAGGGCAAACCAGCTGGCCCCCACCCGTGCACCAGGCCTCTAACCTATATAATTAAAGGGTAATATGCAAATTGACCCTAACAGCAGAATGAATGGGAATGACTGGTCACTATGACACACACTGACCACCAGGGGGCAGATGCTCAATGCAGGAGCTGTCGCCTGGTGGTCAGTGCACTCCCACAGGGGGAGCTCTCCTCAGCCACAAGCCAGGCGAATGGCTGCCAGCACAGCGGTGATGGCGGGAGCCTCTCCCACCTCCTCAGCAGCACTAAGGATGTCCGACTGCAGCTTAGGTCTGCTCCCTGCTGGTAAGTAGACATCCCCTGAGGGCAGCCAGGCTGCCAGAGGGATGTCTGACTGCCAGCTTGGGCCAAATCCCCCATGGAGTGGGCCTAAGCCAGCAAGTGGTCATCCCCTGAGGGGTCCCAGACTGCAAGAGGGCACAGGCTGGGCTGAGGGACCCCCCCACTCTGAGTAAACAAATTTTTGTGCACCGGGCCTCTAGTATAAAATAAAAGAGAAATATGTAAATTGACCATCACTTCTCAACACTGCACAGCCAATCAGGAGTGAGTATGCAAATTAACCCAACAAAGATGGTTGTGGCCCTGTCCCCTGGCCGCTCTGGGCCTCTGGGCAGCACGCCTCCTCAGGGCCTCCCTGCAGCACTCCACACCTGTCAACCATCCTTGCAGCCTCCCTGTGGCCAAGCCCCCAGCCTCACAGGCAAGCCTCTGGTGCCTGAGGTCATAGCTCCCGGTGTCTGGCATCTCCCTCTACCCTATCCCTGCCCTGCTGCTCTGGTAAACAAAACCCTAGCATTGGAGCAGCCTCTCAAGCGCAGATGGGTGTGGGAGCTCGCTCGGGGAACAGTTAGCACATCCCCGGGAGCCCCGGGCTAGCCAAGGGGCAATGGTGGTGGATGTGATGGCAGTGGCAGGTGGCTCAGCTTTGGTTTGAATAGATGAAGGAGGACACCTACATAGTAACCCAAATGATCAGATCTCCCTCCTCACTATCTCGCCAAGTCAAGAGGGGAGGGGCGATGGTCATGGAGGAAGGGTGGGTGGGCAGGAGGAGGAGGGTGGAGGAAGAAGAGGATGAGGAAGGGTGCCAGTTGCATCCCACTTTCACAATGGGAAAGTGAAATGCACTAGCACACCCAACCTCTCCAGTTCTCCCCAACTCCACCGCCGCTGCACAGGCTGCCGGAGCAAGCCCTCTTCATGTCAGCAGCAAGGGGAAGGAAGGCCTATTCTTGCATGAATCTTTGTGCATCAGGCTTCTAATATATATCTATTTATCTATGTCTATCTATATCTATCTATATCTATCTATATCTATATCTATCTATCTGGTGCACAATATTCATGCACAAGGGGGATGTCCCTTAGCCCAACCTGCACCCTCTCCAATCTGGGACCCCTCAGGGGATGTCCAACTGCCGGTTTAGGCTCCATCCTGAGGAGATCGAGCCTAAACCAGCAGTAGGACATCCTTCTCACAATCTGGGACTGCTGGCTCCCAACCACTTGTCTGCCTGCCTGCCTGATTGCTCTTAACCACTTCTGCCTGCCAGCCTGATCACCACCTAACCACTCTCCTGCCATCCCAATTGCCCCCAACTGCCCTCTCCTACTGGCTCGGTCACCCCTAACTGCCTTTTTCTGCCTATCTGGTTGCCCCTAACTGCCCTCTCCTGCAGGCCTGGTTGCCCCAACTGCCCTCACCTGCAGGCCTGGTTGTCCACAAATGCCCTCCCCTGACAGCCATCTGGTGGTGGCCATCTTGTGACAACATGTGGACAGCCATCTTTGACCACATGGGGGTGGCCATCTTGTGCGCGGGTGTGATGGTCAATTTGCATATTAACTCTTTATAGTATATATAAATTCAAGAAATAGATAAATGTATATAAATAAATTTAAGGTATACATACACAAAATTAATATTATATATATTAGAAATTTGTTTATGGGGGATGGGTGTGTCCCTCAGCCCAGTTTATGAAATTTGTTCATGGGGGGCTGGGTGTGTCCCTCAGCCCAGCCTGCACCCTCTCCAATCTGTGAACTCTCAAGGGATGTCCAGGATCGGCCTAAACAGACAGTCAGACATCCCGATCACAATCCAGGACTGCTGAATCCCAACTGCTTGCCTGACTGCCTGCCTGCCTGCCTGATTGCCCCTAACTGCTTCTGCCTGCTAGCCTGATCACCCCCTAACCACTCCCCTGCCAGCCTGCCCCCCCCCAACTGCCCTCCCCTGCTGGCCTGATTGCCCACAACTGCCCTCCTCTGCCAGCAATCTTATGTCCACATGGGGGTGGCAATCTTTGACAACATGGGGGCAGCCATCTTGTGTGTTGGAGGGATGGTTAATTTGCATATTATCTCTTTATTATATAGGATATATATGTATATGTATATATATATGTATATATATATGTATATATATATATATATATGTATATATATATGTATATATATATATATTCTGACACAACAGTATGAATCCTCCACTGACCAACTTCCCATTGAAACTAAGAAAAACTATAAAAATTGGCCATTTAAAACCTCTGAAAATGGTCCCAAGAATAAAATGCAAATAAACATCTATTCAAGAATATCTTCAAAATTGCTTTTTAATAAAGGTGAGAGTTTGTGATATTTGAATCAAAATCACTCCCTCATCCCCCCCACCCCCAATTTTAATAATGCGTGAACTCAACTCCAGACACTCAAAATTAAAAAAAAAAAAAATCAGGGTTCGCTTTCTTTCCAGATCTTAGAGGGAATATTTTTCCTGAGAGAAATAGATGTCCGTATTTCTCATCCAGCTTCCAGATGGGTTCTAGAGTTCATTTCTGGGTGAAATCACAAAACAAATCTGAATAAATGTAGAAGAATAGAAAAATGCAAAGTATGTTATCAGACCACCATGGAAGTAAATTAAAATCAATGGTAGAAAAAAATTGAAAAACCCACAAATATATATAAATTAAGCAACTTATTCTCAGATAACCTGTGGATCAAAAAGTAACTAAGAGAAATAAAAAATACTTTGATTTTAATGAGAATAAAGACATGGCATTATAAAACTTATCAGATGCAGGTAAAACAGTGCTTTAATGGGAATTTATAGATGTAAATGAATGTATTAAAAAAAAATCCAACAACACACCTCACCCTGGCTGGTATGGCTCAGTTGTTTGAGCATTGTCCAACAAACTGAAGGGTCACTAGTTTGATTCCCAGTCAGGGCACATACCTAGGTTTCAGGTTTGATCCCCGGTCAGGGTGTGTGCAGGAGGGAACCAATTGATGTTTCTTTCTCACACTGATGTCTCTCTCTCTCTCTCTCTCTCTCTCTCTCTCTCTCTCTCTCTCTCTCTCTCTCTCTCTCCTCTCCCTCATCAATAAAACACAGTAAAAGAAGAAAAACCTCAAATTAATAATCTAACCTTTCAACTATGATACTAGGAAAGCAAGAGTACAATAAACCTAAAGCAATCAGAAGAAAGGAAACAATAGATATTATAATGAAAATGAATGAAGTGGAGAACAGAAAATAGAGAAAATCACTGTGACCCAAAGTAGTTTCATTGAAAAGATCAAGAAAAGTAACACAGCTTTACCTAGCATGACCAAAAAATAAGAGAGGACACTCTAATTACTAGAATCAGAAATGAAAGATGGTATACTACTACTTACCTTACAGAAATTTTAAAATTTTTTTAAAAGAATACTATGTACAAAAACGAAAATAAAGGAATTAAAAAAAGAAAAAGAAAAAAAAAAAGAAGGGAAAAAGTGGCCAGAGGGGGGAGGATGAAGAATACTATGAACAAAGGTAAACCAACAAATTAGACAACTTAAATAGACAAATTGCTTCAAAACTCAGTGGTTTATAACAACCACTTTATTTAGTTCAAAGTTTTGCAGATCAGAATGAGGAAAGTTGGGCAGGGATGTTCTCACGTAAGATCTCTTACAGAATTATCGCCAGATGTGTATGGGGCTGTAGACTGAAGGTCTGCCTTGTTTGGGCATTCTAGCTGACTCCCCACTGGCTACTAGGACCAGAGTGCCTGTAGGTGGCCTCTTCAACCTGAAGATCCCAAGAGAGTCCATCTTCCTCTACCGCAGCTGAGTTCCTCCAGGTAAAGCTTCTCCCAGGGCTCCTGGTGGCTGTTTGCACTTTCAAACCGGATTCATGGAGAAGGTCACTTCATACTGTGTGGCCCCAACTTCAGTCTTACACTTAGTAATACCAACTATCTGCTTTCATCCTTATGTCAACTGGAGGGGACATGTGGAGGTCAATCCTTTCTGCTTCAGCAGCATACCTCAGACATCTTGTCAGTGACAGGCTCAGACCTAAGTATCACCCTCTTTTGCAAATCCAAAACCACCTTCCAATCATCCCGTTGAGGACATCTTGCCGGAGGCATACACCAGAATCCTTGTCTTCCTCCAGTCTCCCTGGAAATTTTTCCCCCAAGTGTCTTAAATAGCTGTCATGGATCTAACAGCAAATAAATTGATGTGTATGTTTTAACTTCATTTTTATTGTTGACACTATTACAGATGTCCCCATTTCACCCTGCCCCCTTTGTGCACCTCCACCCAGCCCCCAGCCCCTTTTCCTTCTGGCCATCGCCACACTGTTGTCTGTGTCTACGGGTTATGCATATGCTAGTATATTTTTTCTTGATAGAAATATAGGAAATTATGTTGGAGCTAGAAATACTGAAGGCATTTTTATTTTATTTTATTTTTTTAAATATATTTTATTGAGTTTTTTTACAGAGAGGAAGGGAGAGGGATAGAGAGTTAGAAATATCAATGAGAGAGAAACATCGATCAGCTGCCTCCTACACACTCCCCACTGGGGATGTGCCCGCAATCAAGGTACATGCCCTTGACCGGAATCGAACCTGGGACCCTTGAGTCCGCAGGCCGACGATCTATCCACTGAGCCAAACCGGTTAGGGCCTGAAGGCGTTTTTAAAATCATAGCTCTCATTTGTGTTAGCGAAGTCTCTGGAGCGTTCCAGTATGTGCCATTGATGTTTGGCCAAGAAAGATAACTGGGGACAGGAAGGTGGCGGGGGAAAGTCTTTTGGAATTCCATCTCACTTAACTATGTATTGAGGTATTTCATAAGGTTTGTTGCAAGAAAGTTTTCTGCTCTTAACTTTTTGAAACCACTAACATGTATTATATTCCAATAAATCTATTCATTTTTTTAATGTAACATTGATGTTACTTTTCCAGAAGTAAATTACCTCAAGAAAGGAGTTCACATTCATCATTGCTTCTTTGATCCTGTTTAACTTTAATGCTTGTTTGTACATCTGGTGTTGCAAAGGGAGATGCTGTTGAGTTACACTGTTTGGCTAAGTCACTTACCACATTTCAGGTTGGCATTTTGCACAGCTGTAATTTTAAAGCTTATATTTTACACACTCTTAAAAAAGTATAATCCTCTCCATTATATACTTTTTGTAAAGGTTAAGTGCGCAGTGTTTCACTTTTAAGGTGTTTCTTGAATTGATAACAAAGCTACTCCCATTTTATCGAGATGTCAACCATAATACATGGTTCATTAAAAAATGAGCCCGCAGTCCTTTTTGCTCTTAATGCCTCCCATTGGTATTTTAAATAAAAACCTATGCTTGATTCCCTCACATGGAAAATGTATTGTTATGGACTTTTCTGTGTAACAATCAGGCATTACAATTCACCTACTTGCACACCAAAAATGATTTATTTTTCTATAAAAATTAGGTCAATCACTGGCTGGGGCTTAGATATGTATGCTTCTGAATGTCTACCTTTGACCAACCACAAAAGAGGGTAGAGCACATAGTGCTATTCATCTCCCAGAATGCTAAACTCTGTGTGTTAGCTAATTGTTTATAGTTCAGAATACATCGGAATGTATTATAAGTAATGCTTTATATTTTTTTTTTGCAAAGTGTAATAAAACGGACTGTTACAAAACTACAAAATAGGTTTACTGTGAAGATTCCTGTTCCTGTTTAATATCAAGTAATAATATTAAAATCACGCACACATACTGGTTCATATAAATGACAGTTCTTTGGAGCTCAAACTTAATATGCAAATAAAACATTGAATTCAGAGATTCTCAATAATCCCAGCTCTATGACAGATGTTGTCCTGTTTGGGTCCTGGAAATGAATGCAAATGAATGCATTTACTAAAGCAAATTGATATTCAAACCTCTAAATGAAGTTTCTTTCTTTCTTTCTTTCTTTCTTTCTTTCTTTCTTTCTTTCTTTCTTTCTTTCTTTCTTTCTTTCTTTCTTTCTTATCTAACAATAACAACAACCACAACAAAAAGCTCTATTTTATTTTTTGTGTTATTTTAATATTGTTATCTGTTTTTCTCTTCTGGTCACTGATTGACCCAATCGTGCTAATTTGGGTTTGTGCCATTGTGAAACAAGGGTAGATGACGTAGTGATACTTTACAGATTGTTTGTCATTACTTAAGTAGTTCATGTACATTTCAGTTTAATACTCTTCAAGTGCAGTTTATAATTAGTGAAAATATCAGTGTAATTATACCTCCTTAATTACTTGTAAACATAAGAAAGTAAGCAGACCTATACCAAATAATTTCCTCCACAAACTGTTTATCCTTTCCAGCTCTTACTTTCCCTTTCTCTATTCAAAAGATTTGATACTGTAAGGAATATTCCATCTTTCCATTTCAGGGACTATGGGGAATGTCTGAGCAAAGTGGACATAATTTCTTCTCTAAAATATTTTATTTTTGAAAATGTTGACTGATAATGAGTATGTATTTTTTGTAACCAGAACAACAAATATTATTAAAAATCTGAATTTTGCATAGTGTCAAGAGGTACACTAGCACCCATTTGGCCTTTGTTATGCCAGCCACATCTTTCACTTCTTGGAACTATAGCATTTCTCTCCAAATTCCAAGAGCAAGATGAAAATTGGTTGATTTGATACTTTGAACTGTTTAAGCAAAGTATTGGCATGGTTTAATACAATTCTGTAAAAGGGAAGATAAAAATACACTATGTTTAAACTTTAAGGATTTGCAAGTCTTTATTGTTCATTAACTGTGACCTACAGGAAATAAATATTAGGGTTGGTTTCACATATACTCTTGAAATGGGCAATATACATTGGAAACAGGCTTTCAATGATATCAACCATAGTGAACTCCATGAACGGTGGCAGTTTGTTCAACTTGGAAGCAGTTCTGATAAACCTTTCGTAACCAAAGAGCTGGAGTTTTATTGCTATTTTACTTTTTTAAAATGATATTCACATTAAGTCTCATCTCATAAGTAAAGTTAAAATATGACAGTTTTAATTTGATCACTCAATTTTATCCTTTCTTTTCACAATTTCCATGATAGCAATAAGCAATAAGATATTTTTACCAAAAAAAAGCTCCACTATAATGACTTCAAAATAACGCTGATCTGCCAATATGGATCTTCAGAACAAAGGCTCATTATTAAAATAAATGCACATATGAAAAAATATATTTTAAAAAATCTAGAGAATATGTGAACTCTCCTCAGAAAAACCTGTTCAGAATCGCATCAGTCATTGAATCTTCCCTGCCCAGATGTTGCAGCTCTTTGAACAGATTGCAATTCAAAAAAAAACCTTCTGAATAAGACAAACTAGATTAATTTACAGATTTCAGAAAAGCATCTCCTTAAAATATTGAGACAAATCTCCAGATATTTTGAATTATTAGATGTTTGTAAAACATGTCTATATTTAATCAAAATTTTGGTACCACATGGTAGTATGATGACAAAAAGTCTAAACCGGGCTCTGAAAAGGCTGGATGGGACCGTCAATTGATGTTAATATGACAATGTATGGGGCTCAATTTCTACTACTTGTTAAAAATATGTCACTTCTAAGCTTCTGTTAAATTCTGTATTTACATATTATTTACATAAGTAAAGCCAGAAGAATGAACATGGATTCTAAATGTACGTTTGCTGTGTTGAGTTATGGTTTCTGTGTACGGATACTTATCAGTATAGAGCCAACTCCTATCACTTACTGTTCTTTGTACATAAAACTGAACAGGAACCAGTGGGACAATTATAGACTTTGAAAATTTTACACTAATATTGACTTCTAATTCTAGTTATTTTTAGGATTAAAACGGGTGCTATCAAATGCGGTATATTAAATATGGTGCCGTAGCCAACTAAAAACATCTTTTCCAGCATATACCTGTTATCTTACCTCTTCTTAAAGTAGATTTTTTGAAATCATCAGAGATTAAATAAATGGTTAAAGTATATAATACACACCTCAGTATTATTTATAGTAAAAAAAATTGTTTTCCTACTAGAGAATGGTTTACAATATTGTTATATCTATATCATGAAATAATTAGTAGGCATTAAAATAATGTTTTTGAATCATATTTAATGGTATAGAATGTCAACAGTACACTGTTAAAGAGATAAAGACAACAAAACTCATAGATAATATCATATCAATTGTGCATCAGTGTGTGTATATGTGAATATTCCAGGTAACATTTTAATTTTCTTATGGTATTCCTAAACTTTCTATGCATTTTTGTACAGGCCTCCAGCTTGGATTTATTTGGGTATTAGGAAATTAAGCTGGAGCAAAATACAGCAAGGACTCTAGTTATAAGAAGGAAAGAGTTCAAGTGAAAAACATGTATCAGTGGTGCTCAGCGGGGTGTGACTAGGGGGAAACCATGACACACATTCCTGCAACTTGTGGACAGTTCCCTAGGATCAGCAATGCTAAAGCAGGGTAAGATAAAAACTGAAAATTCTGCATTCACTCAGTTTGAGGGTTTAGATGTCAGTTCAATATTATTCAAATGGTGCCCCCTGAAACCTGGAGAACCTGAACCCATGCACGTTGTACAAAAATCATGGAGTCATTTTGTTTCCCAAAAGCAAATTGCCTGAAACATATTTTAGTATTTTTTCCATTATCTCATCATAGTAATCTAATTGAGGAAAGTTACAATGTTACATTATTTCAGTCCATGGCCTCCACTTATTTACTTCTACTGAGTTAGCGACAAGACTTTGTGTTCCTAAACCATGAACAATAGCGACCCAACTTGAGTTTTTCCCGGGACTTACTGGTTATTCCTATTTTTAAAGTTACAATAATATACAAGCAGACATGACCTAATCCTGGCATACATTTGATATGTTTAAAGCAAAGTGAGTATGAAAATGCATTGATATTTGTGATGCACAGTTTTAAAGGCAGTCAAATCTCAGTGACCTAATTGTAGCCTCGGACACACTTTCAACCACAGCTCAGGGAATCTTACTAATCCCTTCATCTAATGGCGGTCAGGTTTTAGAGAATGTGTTCCTGCTTCTGACTATCACATGAAATTTAATTATGTTTGATAGCAAATTTATTCATGAACCCGCGTCAAGAATCCTTTAGGAATTTAGAGCACTCTTTCTGTTAGTTCTATTCCGGAAATAAATTTACATAAAAGATTATTGCTTTAAACATACAGAAATGGAGCAAACACAATTACAGATTTTCAATCATGACTTTAAGACAAAACAAAAACACTAGGATAGACATTTGTTATTAGGAAAACTCAGCATTTGAATTTTGCTGCATAAAGATAAATCATTCTTTTTGTAAAATGCATGAGCTTCCTATCTTCAAAAGTCCCTGATTAAAACTTATAACACATCATTCCTTCTATTCTCTCATTTCTACATTCTTGAATATACTGTCTGTCCTAATGCCAATCATCATGCCTCAGAGTTTCTTGAATGAACTTTAAGACACTTGTGTTAATGTAAGCTTTATTCAGTTTTCTTCTGTCTGACCTGCTGTATTCACTTTTGAGTATTTTCATATCCCATCCATGTGGCTTTTTGCCTTTCAACAACTTTAACATTTTTCTCTAACTTCTTTATTTCTTTACCCTAGGCCCGGTGCACAGATTTGTGTACCAGTGGGGTCCCTTAGCCTGACCTGCATCCTCTCATAATCCGGAACCCTCGGGGGATGTTGGAGAGCCAGTTTTAGTTTGCTTCCTAACTATAGCTAAGGTCCAAGGCACTCCTAGACAACAGCAAGCGCAAAAACTCTAGGCAGAGCATGCCTTGTGCAATGAAGAAAGAGTATGGATGCCAGTGTGTCTGGAACAAAATGATCAAGGTGGGGAAAAATAGAATACAGTTTGGAGAGGTAATGAATATTTAATCATAGAGCATCTCATTGAGTACTTATGCTTGAGCAATCTGAGAAACCATTGTGGGTTCTGATTAGAAAGATAGGGTGACATTATCTTTGAATGCGGTACTCTGGCTGCATTGTTGAGGATCTGACCAATCATTTAACTGTTCTGTAGCTGGACTTACATATATTTTATTGTGAAATAACAACGTCACAGATATTTCAGAAACAGAGTGAAATTTCACTAAGGTAATTTATTATATGAGCCAGACAGACTTCTAGACCCATAAGAGAATATGGAAAAGTTAAACTGTGTCTGCAAATATATTCAAAGATTTGACAAAAAAATCAATCCCAAATGAAATTCAGTTCAATGGGAATATATGACTACCTAAAAAATCATATTTTTACCTAAAGCTTAGCCTAACCAATAAGTTAAAATGAGATTGAAAATAATTGAATTCTACTTTACTTTCAGGGGAGATTTTCTATCATTAAGCACTTCACTGGCAATAATATTTTGAATGAAAAGAGAAAAATTCAATTCACTTTTAAAGAAAAACATCAAAGGACATAAAAATTCATAAACATGTGCAAAAGACTTCTCTGTCCTACCAGCTGGGAAATTATAAAGAACATTTTGCACACATTTTATTGCAGGTGGTAGAGCTGAAAACTCTTGGCATTCTGATAGTTATAAGAGGAATAAATGGTATATTCACAGAGCTTTGGTAATATGCAGAAATATGAGCATGCTGTTTATTTATAGTCATATCTGTAATTTGCTATAGTTTACAATGGTATGAAAACAGCTGTTAAAGATAAGCGTCTATAGAAAGAACAAACTGCATCACATATAACTAATACGTTCTTTTTTTATTAAAAGCAAGAGGTCTGAAATAACATATATACAGTTGCTATGAATTCATATGGTCCTTTTAATATTAAGCTATTAATATTAATTAGCTTATAGTTGTTTTCAGATTTCTTATTGATTCCCTTTCTGTTTGTGCTAAGCCATCTGTTATAAACTTAGATTTATTTATAAAAACACCTTCTGCTTGGTTAGAAACAATCAGAATTTAGGCTGTAATGGCATTTCATATCTCCTTTGAGCCTGTGGAGAAGGAAGCCTCAAGTTGACCTTCATGGACTTCTTTAAGGAAGGCTATTATTGAACTCCTGTGCTTGATACGGTGATCTAATTCCACGGAATAGTCAAACTGAAGAAGAGGGTAATCATATTTGGAAAAGGGTGGGCTTATTCATCCAACAGGAAATAGGGAAGGGGAAAGCAACATTACAGATGATGTTTTCATTTAGCACAAGGTGAAAAGAGCTTCAAAAAGTGACACCGGTTCAAAGTCCTCGAGGAACAAAATGTTTATATTAATTTATATGTAAACAAACACAAAACCCCACAATTTCTACACTACACTCTGTGTTGTAAGTAACTTGTCACTGCTGAGCAAGTGACTAGTTTGTATCAAGTTTGAGATTTCTGTTAGAACATGCTGGTATATATTGTTCATGTATAATATTTAAACTATAATTATAAAATATGCATCGATTAGGAAATACCCTCTATAAAACAACTACAAAACAGCAAAAGGCAAGTGTTCTAATATCCTTATGGAAATAAATACAACATATTATGGGAGAAAAGAAGAAAGGTAGGTTAAGAACATATACATATATATTTTTGGTGGGGTTTAGCAATTAATTGATTGATGGCAACTTGTCCAGAGAAATTTTACTGAGTTTCTGGCCCAGGACTTAGATTGGGGCATTTTAACAAGTGGATGAAGATTGAGGTAACCAAGACATTCAAAAGAATCAGAAAGAAAGTGAGACAATTCAGAAGAGAATAATGAGTGAATTGGCAGGAATCTTAAAATACTAAAAGCACCTAGAGTCGTCAGTACAATTCTGAGGCACATCATTTGCAAAACCACTTTTCTACAAATTCTCACTTAACTAGTTAAGAATTAAAAAATAGAAATGTTTGGTACCATTAAAGGAAACTAAGAAAACAATACTATTTATAATTTTATCAACCAATTAATTAATAAACAAAATATCTAGGAATAAATTTAACCAAGTAGGTAAAAAACCTGCACTTGAAAAATTATAGGACATTGAAGAAAGAAATGGAAGAAGATACAAATAAATGGAAGCACCTTCAGTGCTCATGGATAGGAAGAATTAACATAATTCAAATGTCCATACAACACAAAGCAACTTACAGAGTCAATGCAACTCCTACCAAAATACCAAAGGCGTTTTTCCCAGAACTAGAACAAATGATCCAAAAGTTAATATGGAACCACCAAAGACCCTGCATAGCCACAGTAATCTAGAGATAGAAGAACAATGTTGAAGGTATCACACCACCAGATACCAAAGTATATGACAAGGCTATAGTAATCAAAACAGCATGGTACTGCCATAAAAACAGATATATAAATCAATGAAACAGAATAAAAATGCCTTAATTAAGGATAAAAGCTTAAATGTAGTGAGTGATTAATTGTCAGACCTATGAAGAATTTTTATTCTATACAATTTGTTATCATAAATAATTTTTGATATAGTGAATGCTCTGGTTGATTATTACAGTCTAAATTGTTTTGGACTTCTCTCAGCCTATAGTATGTCTTAAATCACCTTAATATTCACACCCATAATTCATCATTGTTCTAGGTTATCACCTTATCTCACATTCAGTACCATGCATTAATAAAAAATATTCAAAGCTTAGAAATAAATGATAAATATGATTATCAATGTCATACTAGAACACTGCTTATGAAATCACATAAGGATTAATTGATTAGAAAAAAATCTAATTTTTTAACTTGTATTTGCTACTTGCTTGTAAGTAAACTCTATATTTAGTTAATTTATTAAAAAATTGTAAAATAAAAATGATTCCTCGTGAGGTAGAGAAGGTATTTCTAAAGTTTATGGCTTCTTCTCCCTGGTCAGTTTTATCACAATGAGCAATCTTATTCTATCACTTTTGTTTTTTATTTATGTCCTCATTTATACCAGATTTTTTATCTCTGATTTAATCCTTAACAAGTTAAGTAAATTTTAGTTATATACTAACTAAGTCCTTATATAAGAATCATTATTTCAACATTTTGAGAATTAAGCCTTGCCATACCTTGAGACAGTTCAAGGGGATGCTGAGGGTGTGGAATTACTTTCAGGTAGGCACCATGGACACAAGTTTAACTACAGGGGGTCCCGCAAAGTGTATACACTCACTCTGAATAATTATAAAGGCAGTGTTTGTTAAATACATTTCATTTCCAAAACTGGCTATCAGCTGTTAAAGTGTGTATACATTTTTGGGGACAACCTGTATTTTAGTTTACCACCATTCTTTTTTAACTTGATTATTTATTTATTTTGTAAATTGATTTTAGAAAGAGGAAGGGGGATGGGAAAAATGGCGGAGGTATAAGCGGACGTGTCCTGTGCCTTGTCCTGGAGCAGATAAGGGTGAGCAGCTGAAACGGGTAACATTCAGCCCGAATAGGTAGAGGATTTTCAGCTGAGAGATTGTCTGCAGCTAGGAAAGACTGAGAACCCCCCACGGAAAAAAAAAAGGACGGTTGGAGACTGCGGCTGAAGCCTCTCCTGGTGCGCCAGCTAAGCAGCGGAGACTGCGCCATCTTGGGTGATTGTTGCCGGCATCCAGAGACCAGCTACTAACCTGGAAACAAGGGATCTCAAGCAGCGTGACTGCGTGAACTCAGAAGAGCACTGCTTCTTCTCACAGAAAGGTTGGACATCCCCTAAAGGTGCGGTTTGCAGTTCGGGTTGGAGGGAGGACCGAGCTCGCGCGCGCGGGGCGGAATCTGCGTCCCACAGAGTCCGCAGCCGCTGGGATCAGCGTGACCCGCGAGTGGGGAAGGGGCCCCACAGGGCTGCTGGCAGAAGGGAACGCGAAAAATGAGCCCATAGCTGGACTGGATGTAAAGGAGCAGCCTTGGACTTTGCCAATCTGCTGGCTGCTTGGTGCCAGGGGCGAGTGGGCGCGCGGAGACTGCGCGCGGAGACTGTGCGCAGACCTGGAAGGTGGAGGCTTGTGAATTCGCACAACTATCAGGCTCTTGTTACAGTTCCCCTTAGATACGTGCATTTGATTATTAAACCCAGCGCATGGGATTCCCCAGTTGGGGTCATTCGCAGAGCCTGTAGGGGAAAGTTCTTTTTGGGGAGCCTGGGAAACAGCGGACAGTGGCAAGGAACCAGCTCTGGGCAGTGGTCTTTCCTGAATCAGTTCGGAAATACCATAGAGGACAAAACCCTACTGATAGAGAGGACTTAGAGCCTCGGTGGTAAATCCAGACACACTGCCACCCAGAGGCAAAGCCACGAACTGTCTCTTTTGCCATCACAAATAAAGGCAGTCTGGTAAAAAAATACAACCTGCCTTAAAATCAGGTCTGTGGTTTACTGCACGGAGGGACAGTGTATCGCAGGGAAGTTCAACACTCCCCTGAATGCCTGGCAGGACTGAGGCGTGCCAAAAAGAAGAGTGGAAGATCTGAAGCACCTTCACTTCCGAATATTTTTATATATATATTTTTTTTAATTCTTTTTTCACCATTTCATTAAGAACCTATTTTATTTTTTTTTATTTTTTATTTTTTTCATCACCTGATTTTACCTTTTTAATTGCTACATTTTTTAACCAGTATTACTGCTATCCTTTTACCATTTTTTCAAGTGTCATTTTATTTTTTATTATTTTTTTTTTATTTTTCTTTATTTTATTTTGGGATTAGTGTTCTACACTCTATTTTCATCGTTCCTTTAGCATCATTTCTCTCTATTTCACATTTACCCTTAAGCCAAAACTCTCTTCCTCACTTTTCCCCTTTTGTTGTCCTGTTTCTCTTACCCTATTCCTGCTTTGGATTTTACCTATTCCTTCTTTCTACCCACTGTCTAAATTTCACCCTACTTATATATCTAATTTCCATTCCCTCGCTCTCCCCATACAAATAGCCTCTTCCCCACCTCTATTTCATTCTCTTAATTTTTTTTGTTTTTTTTTTTTGTTTTTGTTGTTGTTGTTTTTTTTTTTTGGTCTTTTTGTGGTTTTTTTTTTTTTTTCTCTCCCTTTTCCCAATCTCATTTCAGCACTCCTTTTTGTTTTTTATTTTTCTCTCTAATATTTTTCTCTTTTTTCTTCTTTATCCCCTAATTCTCATTGCTCGGGGGGGTCACCTTTATTTGGGGTTATTAATATTGTGAATGCATTTAGTTTGGTGCCTTGTACGTTGTGCCTTGTTGTGTTGTATTTTGTGCCTTTGAATCAGCGCAACAGAGAGAGATCTACATAACCAAACACCTTGAGAAGAGAAATCATGGTAAAACAAAGAACCAACCCAAATATGAAAGAAAAACAGGCATCTTCAGAAAAGGAAGTAAACGAAATAGAGGCAATGGAGGCAAGCAACCTGTCAGAGAAAGAATTCAGAGTAATGGTCATAAGGTGGATGAAAAGAATGGAAGACCAATTCAACAATATGTGTAGGAACCAAGAGGAAATGAAGAAGAACCAAGAGGAAATGAAGAGAAACCAAGAAGAAATGAAAAACGACATCACTGCCATAAAGAACTCAATAGAAAGCATCAACAGTAGACTAGAAGAAGCAGAGGACCGTATCAGCGAGCTAGAAGACAAGGTAGAAAAAAATACCCAAACAGAACAGCTTCTAGAAAAAAAAATTAAAAAGCAGGAAGAGAGCCTAAGAGAACTCTGGGACAATGCTAAACGAAACAACATCCGAATAATAGGGGTGCCAGAAGGAGAGGAAACTGAGCAAGGAATAGAAAACCTGTTTGAAAAAATAGTAACAGAAAATTTCCCTGATATAGGGAGGAAAAAACTCACACAAATCCAAGAAGCTCACAGAGTCCCAAACAAAATGAACCCGAAAAGACCGACACCAAGGCACATAATAATTAAATTGGCAAACACCAACGACAAAGCAAGAATCTTAAAAGCAGCCAGAGAGAGACAGAAAGTTACCTACAAAGGATCCCCCATCAGACTAGCGACCGATTTCTCAACAGAAACACATCAGGCAAGAAGGGAATGGAATGAAATATACAAAGTCATGCAAAGGAAGGGTCTGAATCCAAGAATACTATACCCAGCGAGGCTATCAATCAAAATTGAGGGTCAAATCAGGAGCTTCACAGACAAAAATGGTCTACGGGAGTTTATTACAACCAAACCAGCAATGCAAGAAATGCTAAAGGGTCTGCTGTAAATAGAAAAAACAGGAAACAAAGAAGGAACGCAGCGGTAAAGAACAAAAATGGCGACTAACAAGTTTCTATCAATAATAACTTTAAATGTAAATGGATTAAATTCCCCAGTCAAAAGGCATAGGGTAAATGAGTGGATAAGAAAACATGACCCATATATCTGCTGTCTACAGGAAACCCATCTCAGAAAAAAAGACGCACACAGACTGATGGTGAAGGGATGGAAAAAGGTTTTTCAGGCCAATGGAAGTGAAAAAAAAGCCAGGGTAGCAATACTTATATCTGACAAATTAGATCTCAAAGTGAAGGACATAAAAATAGATCAAGAAGGCCACTTCATAATACTAAAGGGAGCAGTCCAACAAGAAGAAATAACTCTGGTAAATATATATGCACCCAATATAGGAGCACCCAAATACGTAAGAAAGCTTCTGGAGAAGATCAAGGGAGAGATTGACAGCAATACAATCATAGTAGGGGACCTTAACACCCCATTATCGCCACTGGACAAATCCTCTAAACAGAAACTCAGCAAAGAAACATCAATCCTAAATGACTCACTAGATCAGATGGAATTAATTGACATCTTCAGAACATTTCACCCCAAAGCCACAGAATATACATTCTCCTCAGGTGCACATTTGTCATCTTCAAAGATAGACCATATATTGGGTCAC
Organism: Myotis nattereri; assembly: GCF_964212035.1. Lineage (NCBI taxonomy): Eukaryota > Metazoa > Chordata > Mammalia > Chiroptera > Vespertilionidae > Myotis > Myotis nattereri. Next base: position 84,162,459 of record NC_138077.1, read on the forward strand.
AGACAAAGTCTCTTCAAATTCAAGAAAATTGAAATCATATCAAGTATCTTCTCAGACCACAAAGGCATAAAACTGGAAATCAACTACAACAAAAATAATCCAAAAAAATCAAACACATGGAGACTAAATAGCATGCTATTAAACAACGACTGGGTCACCAGTGAGATCAAAGAAGAAATAAAAAACATCATGGCAACGAATGACAATGAAAACACAACAATCCAAAACCTATGGGACACAGCAAAAGCAGTCTTGAGAGGGAAGTTCATAGCTCTACAAGCCTACTGCAAGAAACAAGAAACAATGAGAATAAATGACCTAACTCTACAACTCGAAGAATTAGAAAGAGAGCAACAAAAAAAGCCCACTGTAAGCAGAAGGAAGGAAATAACAAAGATCAGAGCGGAGATAAACGACATAGAGACCAAAAAAACAATACAAAAGATCAACAAAACCAAGAGCTGGTTCTTTGAAAGGATAAACAAGATTGATACACCTCTAGCCAGGCTCACCAAGAAACAAAGAGAGAGGACCCAAATAAACAAAATCAGAAATGAAAGAGGAGAAATAACAACAGACCCCATAGAAATACAAAGGATTGTTAGAAAATACAATGAACAACTCTACTCCAACGCACTAGACAACCTGGAGGAAATGGACATATTCCTAGATAAATACAACCTTTCAAAACTTAACCAGGAAGAATCTAAAAATCTCAATAGGCCAATAACTATGGAGGAAATCGAAGCAGTAATCAAAAAGCTTCCAGCAAACAAAAGCCCGGGGCCAGATGGCTTCACAGGGGAGTTTTACCAAGCATTCAAGGAAGACCTAAAACCCATCCTCCTCAGACTATGTCGAAAGATCCAAGAGGAAGGAACACTTCCCAGCTCATTCTATGAAGCCAACATCACCCTAATCCCAAAACCAGATAAAGACAATACAATGAAAGAGAACTATAGGCCAATATCCCTCATGAACATAGATGCCAAAATCCTCAACAAAATCCTAGCAAATCGGATCCAGCAGTACATCAAAAAGATCATACACCATGACCAAGTAGGATTTATCCCAGGGATGCAAGGATGGTACAATATCCGCAAATCAATAAACGTGATACATCACATAAACAAATTGAGAGAAAAAAACCACATAGTCATATCAATTGATGCGGAAAAAGCATTTGACAAAATCCAACACCCTTTCTTGATAAAAACTCTCAGCAGGATAGGAATTGAGGGATCATACCTCAACATAATAAAAGCCATATATGACAAACCCACAGCCAACATCATAATCAATGGGCAAAAACTAAAACCATTCCCCCTAAAAACAGGAACAAGACAGGGATGCCCCCTCTCACCACTCCTGTTCAACATAGTACTGGAAGTACTAGCCATTGCGATCAGACATGAAGAAGAAATAAAAGGCATCCAGGTTGGAAAAGAAGAAGTAAAACTGTCCTTATTTGCAGATGACATGATACTGTACATACAGAACCCTAAAGACTCCATCAAAAAATTATTAGACTTAATAAATGAATTCGGCAATGTAGCAGGATACAAAATTAATGCTAAGAAATCCATGGCATTTCTTTACACCAATAGTGAACTTACAGAAAGTGAAACTACAGAAGCAATCCCATTTACCATTGCACCAAAAAAATTAAAATACCTAGGAATAAACTTAACTAAGGAGGTAAAAGACTTATATGCCAAAAACTACAGGACACTGAAAAAAGAGATAGAGGAAGACATAAACAGATGGAAGAATATACCGTGTTCATGGATTGGTAGAATCAACATCATCAAAATGTCCATACTACCCAAAGCAATTTATAGATTCAATGCAATCCCCATTAAATTACCAACGGCATATTTCACAAATCTAGAACAAACGTTCCAAAAATTCATCTGGAATAAAAAAAGACCCCGAATAGCTGCAGCAATCCTGAGAAAACACAAAGTAGGTGGGATCTCAATACCAGATATCAAACTGTATTACAAAGCCACTGTTCTTAAAACAGCTTGGTACTGGCACAAGAACAGACATATAGATCAATGGAATAGAATAGAGACCCCAGAAATCGACCCAATCCACTATGCCCAATTAATATTCGACAAAGGAGGCAAGAGCATTCAATGGAGTCAAGACAGTCTTTTCAATAAATGGTGTTGGGAAAATTGGACAGATACATGCAAAAGGATGAAACTAGATCACCAACTCACACCATACACAAAAATAAACTCAAAATGGATAAAAGATTTAAACGTAAGACGGGAAACCATAAAAATACTAGAGGAATCCACAGGCAGCGAAATCGCAAACATATGCCGAAGAAATTTCTTCTCTGATAATGCTCCTAGGGCAATGGAAACTAAAGAGAAAATAAACAAATGGGACTACATCAAAATAAAAAGCTTTTGCACAGCAAAGGAAACCATCAAAAAAACAACAAGAAGACCCACTACATGGGAGAACATATTTACCAATGATACCACCGATAAGGGTTTAATTTCCAACATATACAGGGATCTCATGAAACTTAACAAAAGGAAGATAAACAATCCAATCAAAAAATGGGCAACAGACCTAGATAGACACTTTTCGAAAGAGGACATACAGAAGGCAGAAAGACATATGAAAACCTGCTCAAAGTCACTAATTATACGAGAGATGCAAATCAAAACGACAATGCGTTACCATCTCACACCTGTCAGAATGGCTATCATCAACAAATCAACAAACAACAAGTGTTGGAGAGGATGTGGAGAAAAAGGAACCCTTCTGCACTGCTGGTGGGAATGCAGACTGGTGCAGCCACTGTGGAGAACAGTATGGAGCTACCTCAGAAGACTAAAAATGGAACTCCCATTTGACCCTGTGATCCCACTCCTAGGAATATATCCCAAGAAACCAGAAACGCCAATTAGAAAGGATATATGCACCCCTATGTTCATAGCAGCACAATTCACCATAGCTAAGATTTGGAAACAGCCTAAGTGCCCATCAGCAGATGAGTGGATTAGAAAACTGTGGTACATATACACAATGGAATACTATGCTGCGGTAAAAAAAAAGGAACTCTTGCCTTTTGCAACAGCATGGATGGAACTGGAGAGCATTATGCTAAGTGAAATAAGCCAGTCAGAGAAAGATAAATACCACATGATCTCACTCATTTGTGGATTATAGAGAACAACATAGACTGATGAAAAAGGACAGACCCAAAGACTGAGAAACAGTGATCAGGCTATCAATCCCCAGAAGGAAAGTAGGGGAGGGCGGGGGTAAGGGGAAGAGATCAACAGAAGGACTTGTATACATGTATATAAGCCAAACCAATGGACATGGACAACGGGGGGATGGGAGCATGAGTTTGTGTGTGGAGGGGAGGTTGGGGGTTAAAGGGGGGGATGAGGACACATTTGTAATTCCTTAACTAATAATAAAAAAAAAAATGAAAAAAAAAAAAAAAAAGAAACATCAATATCAGATGTAAACGTCAATTGACTCAATACTCTGAGTTAAGAAAATGTGCAGCCTAACCGGTTTGGCTCAGTGGATAGAGCATCGACCTGTGGACTGAAGGGTCCCAGGTTTGATTCTGGCCAAGGGCATGTACCTTGGTTACGGCACATCCCCAGTAGGGGGTGTGCAGGAGGCAGCTGATCGATGTTTCTCTCTCATTGATGGTTCTAACTCTCTCTCTCTCTCCCTTCCTCTCTGTAAAAAATCAATAAAATATATTTTTAAAAAAAGAAAAAAAAAAAAAAAGAAAGAGGAAGGGAGAGAGAAAATAGAATACATACTAAAGTGGCTGGGTAGCTCAGTTGGTTGGAGCATCATCCCTACACCAGAAAGGTTGCAGGTTCAATTTCTGGTTGGGGTGCCTATGGGAGAGAGCCAGCCAGTAGATACTTCTCTCTCACATCTCTCTCTCTCTCTCTCTCTCTCTCTCTCTCTCTCTCTCTCTCTCTCTCTCCCTCCCATCCACTCTCAAAAAATCAAAATTTATAAAACTTCTAGAAGGAAACAGGAGAAATCTTTATGACCTCAATTAAGCAAAAATATCTCAGATAAAACATCAAAACCAATCTCTAAGTAGGTGCATCATCATTAAATGAGAAAAAAAGAAAAAAAAACATTAAAGTTGATGGGAATTGGGGAGATGCAAATCAAGAGATAAAATTTTAGGTTCAGTAATAAATTTAAAATAGCTACATCAAGCAAACAATATTTATGACTCTATAGCTCAGAATATAGAACTCAACTGGAAAAAAAATTAGATTATTCAGTATTCGATGAAATTTAAATTTATGATGTCATAACACAGAAGGTTGAATGTCATAGACTCATAAAAATTATAGATTTTTGCCAACACCAGACATAAATATTGACTCTGTTGACAAAGATATATACATTCTATTTTGAAATAACCCAAATCTTTCAAACAAGACTTTAGGAAAAAATATTATTACTCCCACTTTATTATGCATGTGATTTTGGATTAATGAAAAGTTCTAAACAACTTGTGTGAAAACATTCCTAAAGGAAGTCATTTGCTTTTGGTGCTCCTCTATTTCATATATAAAAATATTCATGTCTACCTCCTGTTCTCCAGTCGGCTTTCTCAAAAAAGAAAAAAAAAATACCATTTACTCCCAAGTGTACACGCACTAAGAAATATAGACATACTGGTAGATCCTTATAAAAGCAATTATTTCTAAGTAGTGAATATCTCCTTTACCTTGTAGCATGTTTACAAGGAAGTGAATCCTAGATCAGTATTTGCACTCTGGGACTCAGAAAGGAAGTACTGCTCTTATCAACTTCTTGTGTAATTTAAGAAAAATTTAACTTCCCTTTTTTTCTGACCAATAATTTGTGCATCATTGGTGGGTTTCAAATAAATCTCTCTAAATACTTTCTCGCCAAAACCGGTTTGGCTCAGTGGATGGAGCATCGGCCTGCGGACTGAAAGGTCCCAGGTTCGATTCCGGTCAAGGACATGTATCTTGGTTGCGGGCACATCCCCAGTAGGAGATGTGCAGGAGGCACCTGATCGATGTTTCTCACTCATCGATGTTTCTGACTCTCTCTCTCTCTCTCTCTCTCTCTCTCTCTCTCTCTCTCTCTCTCTCTGTAAAAAATCAATAAAATATATTTAAAAAAATATTTTCTCATTTTGGTGTTATAAGTGGCAATATATATATTTAATTCTATTAATGAACATACACATTCTTTATTATATCACATAGTCATGCCAGAGAGATCAAAAAGCTATACAATAGATGTTTCACTCACATCAATGCTGTTTTCACTGTAGAAGACAATTTAAAAACAAACACACACATATTCTCAGGTAAGGATTAAAAAAATAAACAGAATTCCAACATCACCTCTTGCCTTACATGTTCGATTCTAATCAAGTCACCACATAGGTTTTTAGCATGGGGTGTTTTGGGCATAGAACAGGTTGGGAATACCTGCAGAAGAATTGTGTGGCCCATTAAACTTTCCACCGAGCAGAGGCAAACCCTAAATACAGTTCAGTGTGGGTTGCCATAAAAATAATATCTGAATTTCAAAAGGAAAGCTATTTGTGATAATTGACCACCATATTAACCTATAATCCCCTTTTCTTGAAACTACACAGTTTCCATGCCATTTTTCCTTAAAGGCATTTAATCTACATTCATATTAATATATTCAAAGGAGGAAGTCAGGTGCTGACCTTCTGGGGGGTGCAATCAATTGGCTTCCCCTTATATCTAGGCAGTTATCTTTATTTGTCATCTCATTTCAAATCCATATAATGTGCAGAAGTGAAGCAGCATGATTCAGGTGTAATATTTATCTCATAATACATGTTTTTAAAAACTTAAATAATAAATACAGTCCACAAATCATAAACCTAATGTGAGTTATAACTGGTTGGGTCATCAGGGACCACTGTGGTATATTTTTTTTCTTCAGATTAAATTTTTAGGTAAAACCCATAAATCAGCATAGGGTAATTTTTATTCTTTGTACAAAACAGGTTTGAGGGGTTTTCCTACATTTGCCATTAATTAAACCAGATATGAGAGAACACTAAGATTAGTATTATTTTGCTCTGAGATGCCCTTAAGAGAACAAAATTATTGCATCTTTCTGTGGGATTACAACCCACATGTGTCTGTCCTTCCTATTTGCCATAAACTCCTTTTCCCGTGTATTACCTGTTTTAACCCATATTATTCTTTCCTTGTGGGGTACTCTGGTTTAGACATAATGCTTACAGATAGACAGACAGAGAGAATAAGCCATAGCAGTTGGCCCACCAGGTCCTATATTTATGCCATTTCCAGAAAGAAATCATAGGATGTGATAGGTAAAATAATAAACAAACAAACAAACAAACTGTTCTTGCCACTTGTAACAGCCACAGTTACACCAAAATAGCTATAAGTGCAGAAATTTTGTCCCACCCTAAAACTCATTTAAAAATATTCACCCACAATGGGAAACAAACATGATGCATCCTGAAGCTGGCCACTACTTCACAAGGAAACACAGCTAGTCTCTTGACCACACAAGATCTCTCTGAACAGGTCGTCCAACAACACCATCCTCAGAAAACCAAGAAGGAGAGGAATGAAGGAGGAATTTATTGGCTTCCTCCCATCTCTTATCTACATTTTAGGGTCATGAGAATCCCTTTGAAGCAATGAGAAAGTCTTGTCCCATATCCTGCCACCTAGTATTTGAAATAGAATCTAGAATAGCAGGAGAAGCCAAGGACTGCAAGTGTTGACTTCAGTGGTGATACCAGTCGATTGTCTTGGTGTCAGGTTGGATCACGCATCTCAGGAGCCAGGAAACAGTTGGGACTCTTAGAATCCAAGTTAGTAAATAAAATCATTACAGTACAACAAAATGGGAGGGCTTTTACCAGATATTAAGTTAATCTTCAGCTCTAGTGATTAGCATCTTATGGTAATGAAATAAGAAAACAGTCTAAAAGATTAAAATAAAAAGGTCTTGAAAAAAGCTAGACATATGTGGATGTGATTTTTTACAGAATTAACTTTTGTGGTGCTTGTAATGCTCAATTTCTTGATCTGGGTATTAGTTAAAATCATATTGACTTTATTTGTTAAACTGTATTTGTCAAGTTGGTTTTGTTACTTGTGTGTTTAAATACTATATTCAATTTTAAAATACAGTAAAAGTAATGCAAAAAAAAGAACACTAACTGACAAATTTAGCAAATAGATATTATATCTTGTGCACTGATATTGTTCTCTGTCCTGGCATATGTAGATACGGCTGTTACTTCAGGACAAAAAAATCAAGTAGGTGAAAAAAAATGTTGTAAGGTTGGAGAGATATAAAGTTTTATAGGTGCATTATCAGTCAACACATCATTCCTATCATCTGATCATAACTACTGTTCCTGTGGAATCCTTCCTCTATTCCTTTTAAATTGTCAAGACATATTCATTTAATTAACTCAGCAAGACTCCCAAACCTTTCTCACCACAGCTTTTAAGTAACACAACATATAATATTATATATGGAATAAAACCCACTATTCAAATGCTATTTAAAAAGGTGATGTACTGTTAAATATATTTTCTTGCTGTGGCTCTACATTGTTAACAGTAAAGTGTGTATGTTTACCAGGAAAACTATAGTCTGGTATACCAATTTGATAACCTATTTCCTATGCCAATCTTTAGTTGTATTTTCCACATTTGCTTCTGAAACTATATAAATAGAGCATAATTTAAAGACTATAAATTTTAAACAACATCTATATGTTAATACCCTGTGGCGATGTATAGGAGTTCATGCACAGTAAAATGATGGCCCCTGAGCAATAAGAATTCCACCTTGCCCTGACTGGTTTGGCTCAGTGGATAGAGCATCGGCCTGCAGACTAAAGGGTCCCAGGTTCGAGTCCAGTCAAGGGCATGTACCTTGGTTGTGGGCACATACCCAGTGGGGAGTGTGCAGGAGACAGCTGATCAATGTCATCGATGTTTCCAACTCTCTATTCCTCTCCCTTTCTCTCTGTAAAAAGTCAACAGAATATATTTAAAAAAATAAATAAAGTGCAGAGATGAATTAAAAAAAAAAAAAAGAATTCCACCTTGAACAATCTTAAGATTTCTTTCCTATTGGCAGGAGCAGAGAGTGGGGTGTCTTCTCATAGTAGTGGTTTCACTTGATTTAGTTTCAACTGTGCACGGCCTGAGTGTGTCCATCCCTATTCATTTCATAAACTCACATAACTAATTCTAGGGATCTAAGGTATCCCTTCATAGACTTCCTTAGCTAGCAACTTGGTCTTTTGGAGGACATCTATATGAATCACCTTGATTTTTTTCTTCGAATTCCCACTGTGGTTTCCGTAACTGAGTAACTTAAACAGGGTTGGAGTTTGTCACCTGGTTCGCTAAGGCCTCCTTGTCGCCTGCTAAGCGACCATCCCACCATCTGAACGTCTGGCCGGCCAGTACCTATGACACCCACTGACCACCAGGGGGCAGGTGCTCAACACAGAAGCTGCCGAGCTGTGGTGACTTGGCAGCAGTGGTTCTCAGGTGATGCACCCTGGAACCAGAGAGGAGGGAGCCCGATTCCTCGTGGGGCGCATGATCCCACCTTCTGTGTTGATCCTGGGGCACGGCCGGCCCGAATCTGGTTTACTGCACACTTGCATTTGCGTTCTACACCCTATACGACAGCAACTTTGCAGTGTGCCCTCTCATACTCCGGGACCCCTCAGAGGATGCCAGAGAACAGGTTTCGGCCCGATCCCCACAGGCCAGGCTGAGGGACCCCACATTCCAGAGGGACCCTGCTCACTCCGCAGATACCCTTTGAGCCACAATGCTGCCCCAGGTGCGGCCAGCCCTGGAGGGACCCCAGGAGATTGGCTCCAGGGCGTATCAGGCCCATCTTGCCCAGTCCTGCCCTGCCGGCCACCACCCAGGAGCCACTACATTAGTTAGTTCCTGCACCAGAGCCAGCTCCATAAACTGGAAGACCTGAGCATGAGTTTTCTTTCTTTTTCTACCCCATCCCTCACTCTGCAGATGCCCTTCAAGCAGCGACGCTGCCCCGGGAATTCTAATTAATTTCCTTTCAATGTGCATGAATCTGTGCACCGGGCCACTAGTTATACTTTAAGGCCAGTGGCTACAGCATAAGAATCTGCAGAGGTCCAAACACTGTTCTCAGAGTGGGAGACAAATTCCACCTGTACGTGGTAAATAAATTGCTTGGAGCTTCACCTAGTGTGAACTCTATGTTCCCCATTAGGATTTTAAATGGTCTACCAGGAATATTGCAACCAATTTCCAAAATAGCCATTCAAACCTCATCTCTAGGGCACTAATTGTTTACAAAACAGAATGGTTGGGTTGTTGGAATGGAACGCAAGGTGCCGCCCACAGTGGGATGGGGACAGGGAGATCCCTCATGGCTCTATTACAAGACTCTGCAGGCAGTGAAGAAACCGTGAGAACTAATACTGATTTTCTCCTGTCAGGGTTCTGAATATATTATCTTCATTTTATGTATGAGTATTGCTGTGCTGCTCTTCCCTATTGGACTTTCTCTAACATCACCTGAGACATGATAGATATTTCTGGTGTCAGAATTATCTGATATCCTTCAGTGGCAGCAGCTGTCTCTTGCAACATCCAGTAAAAAATTAGAAATTGTCTTTTAAATAAGCTATAAAAGTGTCTATGTCAAACCATTATAGAGCTCAAGACATAGGAAGTTTTGGATGAATTAATTTATGCCAAACAATTCAGTCTGCATGAGTTCTGTTTACAAACACCACACGCTTAAAATCTTATGAGCTATTGCGTTATAACATACCAGTGAGAGTTCCTAAATATCTACCTTTTGTTAACTTTTTAACTATCCCTGCTCAGAACCCAATTCTGATTTAGGTCTTATTTTAGAGACCTTATATACTGAAGTCAGAAAAATTTCTAAGGGGGATTTGGGGTTAATTAGACTCCAAATATTCTCACTGGACACTTGTAATATTTTTACCAGTAAGTGGTAGTTAGGAAACAATATTTTTTCTTATATTTTTAGGGATAACCATGGTTGCATTAGCACACATATTTACTCAAAATTTCACAAATTGGGTTTAACATTTATGTTTAGCTGTATCCTCCAGGCAGACTTTTTTTTGTCACATGGATGACTCCAATCCATAACTCATCACACAGTTATCTGCATGAGGAGTTAACAATGCAGTGCACTCACTTATACTTAATGAGTCTCAGGTCAAGTACCTACAATAGCAGATCAAGACTCTTCTGGTGATTTCAAATTTTTGATATTAACCCTTTATCACCTGTATCATTGCCAAATATGTTCTCCCATACAGTGGGCTCCCTTTTCATTTTGTTGATGGTTTCTTTTGATTTAGTTCCATTTGTTTATTTTCTCCTTAGTTTTCTTTACTCTAGATGTATCCACAAACATGTTGCTATAAGAAATGTCTGAGATTTTAGTGCCTATGGTTTCTTCTAGAATTTTTATGGTTTCAAGACTTATGTTTAAGTCCTTTAACCATTTTGAGTTTATTCTTGAGTATGGTGTGAGTTGGTGGTCTAGTTTCACTTTTGTGCATGTATCTGTCCAATTTTCTCAACATCATTTATTGAAGAGACTATCTTGACTCCATTGTATGCTCTTGCCTCCTTTGTCAAGTATTAATTGAGTGTAATGGCTTGGGTGGATTTCTGCGGTTTCTGTTCTATTCCACTGATCTACATGCCTGTTCTTATGCTAGTACCAGGCTCTTAGGAGTACAGTGGCTTTGTAGTATAATTTGATATCTGGTATTATGATCCCTCCAACTTTGTTCTTCTTAGTCAAGATTACTGTGACTATTCCAGGTCTTTTTTGGTTCCATATAAATTTTTGGAGTATATGTTCTAGATCTGTGAACTATGCCATTAGTATTTTAATAGAGATTGTATTGAACCTATAGATTACTTTGAGAAGTGTGGACTTTTTCAAGATGTTAATTCTACAAATCCATGAACATAGTATATTTTTCCACTTTTTTTATACCTTCCTCTATCTCTTTTTTTCAATGTCCTGTAGTGTCCTGAGTACAAGTCTTTTACCTCCTTGGTTAAGTTTATTCCTAGGTGTCTATTTTGTTGTTATTGTTGTTGCAATGGTAAATGGTATTGTTTGTTTATATTCTCTTTCTGAGAATTCATTATTGGTGTATAAAAATGCCATTGATATCCGGTTGTTAATTTTGTATCCTGCTACATTGCCTAATTCATTTATTTGATCCAGTAGTTTTTGGTGAAGTCTTTTGGGTTTTCTATGTATAATATCATGTCATCTGCATGAGAGTATTACTTCCTTCTAAGTTTTCTCTTGTCTGATTGCTGTAGCTAGCACTTCTAATATTATCTACACTAATAAAAGACAAACATGCAAATTGACCATACCTTTGCTATGAATTAAGCCACGCCCACCAGCCAATCTGAACAACTATATGCAAATTAACCCAACTAGATAATGGCCGGAAGCCACAGAACTGGAGCAAGCAGGAAGCTTGGTTGCTCCAGTAATGGAGGAAGACAAGCTTCCCACCGGCTCTGAGCTCCACTCAAGGCAACAAAGTTTCAATTCTAGAAGATAAATAAACCCCAGATACCTGCTTTCAGCTGGCCGAGGCCACGGAGCTGGAGTGAGCAGGAGACTTGGGTTGCCCCTGGCGATGGAGGAAGCCAAGCTTTCCGCCCACCCTGGCCAGCTCTGAGCTCCACTCAAGGCTACAAAGTTTCAGTTATAGAAGGTAAATAAATCCCAGAATAAAAAAAAAAGAAAAAGAAAAAAGGAGAGGCTGGGAGCTTATGTCGCCAGGGGGTTTGGCTGGCCTGAAAAGGGCCCTCAGCCCCTCACCCAGACTGGCCAGGCACCCCAGTGGGCACCTCCCACCCTAAAGGGGGTGTGGCCAGCCTGAAAATAGCCATCAGCCCCTCACCCAAGCTGGCCAAACCTCCATGGGGTAAGGGTCCCCAATGTGGGGGAGGGGGGCTTGACCAGCCTGCAAATAGCCATCAGCCCTTAACCCAGGCTGGCCAGGCATCCCAGTGGGGACCCCCACCCTGAAGGGTATGTGACCAGCTGCAAACACCCATAAGCCCCTCACCCAGGCTGGCCAGGCACCCAAGCAGGACCCCCACCCTGATCCGGACACCCTTCAGGGCAAACCAGCCAGCCCCCACCCTATAAAAGGGTAATATGCAAATTGACCCTAATAGCATAATGACTGGGAATCATTGGTCACTATGACACAAACTGACCACCAGGGGCAGATGCTCAATGCAGGAGCTGTCCCCTGGTGGTCTGTGTGCTCCCACAGCGGGAGCTCTGCTCAGCCACAAGCCAGACTGATGGCTGCCAGCACAGCAGTGGTGGCGGGAGTCTCTCCTGCCTCCTCAGCAGCACTAAGGATGTCTGACTGCAGCTTAGGTCTTCTCCCTGCTGGTAAGTGGGCATCCCCCGAGGGCTGCCGGGCTTCCAGAGGGATGTCTGACTGCCAGCTTTGGCCCGATCCCCCAGGGAGCGGCCTAAGCCAGCAGGTGGACATCCTCCAAGGGGTCCCACACTGCAAGAGGGCATAGGCCAGGCTGAATGATCCCCCCGAGTGCACAAATGTTTGTGCACCGGGCCTCTAGTGTTGAATAAGAGTGGTGAAAGCAAACATCCCTGTCTTGTTCCTGTTCCTAGGGGAAATGGTTTTAATTTTTGCCCATTGAGTATGATGTTTGCTGTAGATTTGTAATATATGGCCTTTATTATGTATAGGTATGAACCTTCTATTCCCACTCTCTGAGAGTTTTCATATATTGCTAGATCCAATTTACCAATACTTTGTTGAGGAGTTTAGCATCTATGTTCATCAGAATTGCTGGTCTGTAATTCTCTTTCTTTGCAGTATCTTTATCTGGTTTTAGAATTAGGATAATGCTGACCTCATAAAAAGAACTTGGAAGTGTTCCTCTTGGATTTCTTGGAAGAATTTGAGGAGGATAGGTATTAGTTCTTCTTTAAATGTTTGATAAAATTCCCCTGTGAAGCTGTCCAAACTAGGGCTTTTGTTTGCGGAGAGTTTTTTGTTTGTTTGTTTGTTTGTTTTTTATTACTGCTGAAATTTCATTAGTTACTATTAGCCTATTTGGGTTTTCTGATTCTTTCTGATTCAGAAAGGTTTGCAGATTGCATTTTTCCAGGAATGTGTCCATTTCATCCACATTGTCCTCCTTATTGGCATATAGTTGCTCATAGTATTTTTTAACAATGCTTTGTATTTCTGTGAGTTCAGTTGTTACTTAACTGCTTTCCTTTCTGATTTTACTTATTTATCTAATTGGTAACCCATTCATTGTTTATTAATATGCTAGTTAGCCACCATGTTTTTACCCTAGTTGATTTCTAATTTCATTCCATTGTGAAATGAAAAGATGCTTGATATTATTTCAGTCTTCTTGAACTTGTAGATACTTGTTTTATGTCCTAACATGTTGTCTGTCTTTGAGAATGACCTATGTGCACTTGAGAAGAATGTATATTTTGTGGCTTTGGGGTGAAAGGATCTGTAAATATCAATTAAATCAATCTGATCCAATATGTCATTGAGAATAACTGCTTCCTTGTTAATTTTTTGCCTAGAAAATCTATCCATGTATTTTTAACAGCGTTGTGTTAAAAATCCCTTACTGTGACTGTATTTCTGTCAATCTCTCCTTTAAAGTCCTCCAGAAGTTTTGCTTTTTAAAAAAATATATTTAAGTGCTCTTACATTGGGTGCATTTATGTTTACCCTGGTTATATTCTCTTTTTGGATCAATTCCTTTAGTATTATATAGTGACCTTTATTGATTTTTGTGATGAACTTCTTTTTGATGTCTATTTTGTCAGTTATGAATATTGCTATCCTGGTTTTATTTTCCCTTTCCATTTGCATGGACATTATTTTTCCATCCATTCACTCTCATCCTGTGTGAGTCTTTTGTTCTGAGGTGGATCTCTTATAGGCAGCATATAATTGAGTCATGTTTCCATATCCAGTCAGCTACCCTATGTCTTCTGATTGGAACATTTAATCCATTTACATTTAAGGTTATTATTGATAGGTACTTATTTATTGCCATTTAGTTATTTATGCCTATGTCTCTATATATTTATTCTTCTCATTATACCAGACCCTTTAGCATTTCTTGCAGTGCTGGTTTGGTGTTGCCTTGCTGGAAAAACTAATCTTTGTTTCAGATCCTTGATTTTTATTACCTTGAATCCTTCATTCCATTCCCTTCTGGCCTGTTTTTAATTTTTGGCATTTTAATTATGATGTGTCTCACTGTGGGCATGTTTGGGTTCTTCTTGTTTGGGACTCTCTGTGCCTCTTGGACTGAGGAGTGCAAGACAGATTTCCTGGTATAAAGAATTAACCTAGGTGTGCAGATTAAATTAAACTACAGGTGGTCAAGAGGAGTGAAGAGGAGCAAGAACACAATGAATAAGCCCCTGGCACAAAAGGAGAGTTGTTATCACTGACTCATACACAGAGTTATCTGCAGAAAAATATCTGCATCGCTAGGATAGGGATATTTTCTGCCATTATTTTTCCAAACAGATTGTCTATACCTCACTCATTATCTTCCTCTTCTGGCACTCAAGGAGTATGTTCTTAAGAACAAGGATTAGATATACTTCTACTAGTTTTTAATTACATAGAAAAATCTATGTTTCCTAATTAGTCTCAAGAAAAGGTACTCACTATGGAGAATCTGTTTCCTGACTCCTTTTACCCACACAAACATGTGTTCTTTATCCATGTGGATGTGACAGATAGCAATGGTGTATCCAAGAACGTTGGTACCACGGATTCAAGCTAGTTATATATGAAATGTAGTATATTACACACATCTTCTAATTAGTAAGAATAATTAAGAATAATCTTTCTCCTGGCAAATGGGTCCTGATTTGCTGATGCTCCAGTAAGCTTTTGGCTACCTAAAAGGAAATAGTAACCTTTATTTTTCTGCAGATAACTCTGTGTATGAGTCAGTGATAACAACTCTCCTTTTGTGCCAGGGACTTATTCATTGTGTTCTTACTCCTCTTGACCACCTGTAGTTTAATTTAATCTGCACAGCTAGGTTAATTCTTTACACCAGGAAATCTGTCTTGCACTCCTCAGTATCCTATATAATAAAAGCCTAATATGAAAATCGACAGAACAGTGGAATGACTGGTCGCTATGATATGCACTGACCACCAGGGGGCAGATGCTTAACTGAGGAGCTGCCCCTGGTGGTCAGTGCTCTCCCACAGGGGGAGTGCCATTCAGCCAGAAGCTGAGGGGGAGCATGCCTAAGCTGGCAGGCAGACTTCCCCTGAGGGGTCCCAGCTGTGAGAGGGCACAAGCCGGGCTGAGGGGCACCCACCAGTGCACAATGTTGTGCACCAGGCCTCTAGTGTTTTCATAAAAGATGCTGTTAGCAAACTGAGATTTCTAAAATTATTTGATAATAGACTTGTTTTCAATAATACTATGTTAAAATATTTTACAATTACTAGCAAGAAAATTTATACTATATTATAACTATTACTAGAGGTGCGATGCAGGAATTTGTACACCAGTGGGGTCCCTTGGCCTGGCCTTCAAGGATCAGGCCGAAACTTGCTCTCCAACATCCCCCAAAGAGTCATGGATTGTGAGAGGGCACAGGCCAGGCTGAGGGACACCACCGGTGCACAAATCCATGCACCAGGCCTCTAGTATGCATATAAAATATTTAGTTAATCTCTTCCCACCCTCCCTCTCCTTCCTTCCCTCTGAGATACATCAGTCTGTTTCATGTTTCCATGCCTGTGGATTCTGCTCCTGCATTAAGCATCTGCCTCTTGGTAGTCAGTGCACATCATAACTACCGGCCAGTCAGCCTGTCAGCTGGTCAGCCAGTCACTTAGGCTTATATATATATATAGATTATATTATATTATATTTTAATTTTATTATATTATAATTTTCAATAGTTAATGGATTTATTTTGTTATGATTTATATTATAATTTGATATTATACTTTCAACAGTTAATGGGTTCATTTTGTTATGTTTTAAAGTATAAGTATTTACTACATGCACAAAACCCTGCTAAAGTATATATCACCAAAAGTTTGCTTAAATGAAAATATATCTGAATTATCTCTAAACATACTACTTTTTTAAAAAAGAGAGCTTTTGTGCTTGTATCACATTGTATCACTTTAGACAATATATTGCCTAAAGTGATACATATGTCTCCTTTTCCCCCAATTGTCATCTCCCAGGCATTTTCACCCCCAAGAGCAAGCCCCCACCACACCAGTGTCAGTGTCCATTGGTTATGCTAATATGCATGCATACAGTCCTTTGGTTGATCTCTACACGCCCCCAACCCCAGCTCCCTGCCATTTGTCTCTGGATCTATTTTTGTTCATCAGTTTATGTTGTTCATTATATCCAACATATGAGTGAGATCATGTGATATTTATCTTTTTCTGACTGACTTATTTCACTTAGCATAATGTTCTCCAGTTCCATCCATGCTGTTGCAAATGGTAAAAATTACTTCTTTTTTATAGCGGCGTAGTATTCCATTGTGTAGATGTACCACAATTTTTTAATCCACTCATCTGCTAGTGGTCACTTAGGCTGTTTCCAAATCTTAGCTATTGTAAATTGTGCTGCTATGAACATAGGGGTGCATATATCCTTTTTGATTGGTGTTTCTGGTTTCTTGGGATATATTCTTAGAAGTGGGATTACTGGGTAAAATGGGAGTTCCATTTTTTAATTTTGAAGAAACTCCATACTTTTTTCCACAGTGGCTGCACCAGTCTGCATTCCCAACAGCAAAGCACAGGGGTTCATTTTACAACACATACTCACCAACACTTGTCATTTGTTGATTTGTTGATGATAGCCACTCTGAAAGGTGTGAGATGGTACCTCATTGCCATTTTGATTTGCATCTCTCAGATGATTAGACATGTTTTCATGTGTCTCTCAGACTTCTGTATGTCTTCTTTCAAAAAGTGTCTATTAGGGCCTTTGCCCATTTTTTGATTGATTGTCTATCTTCCTTTTGCTAAGTTGTATGAGTTCTCTGTAAATGTTGGAGATTAAACCCTTACCTGAAAGAGCATCGGCAAATATGTTCTCCCATGCAGTGGGCTTTCTTGTTGTATTGTTGATGGTTTCTTTTGCTGAGCAGAAGTGTTTTATTTTTATGTAGTCCCATTTGTTTATTTTCTCCTTAATTTCCACTGCCCTAGGAGCCGTATCAGTAAAGATATTGCTACCACATATGTCTGATATTTTGCTGCCTATGGAGACTTGTAGAATTTTTATGGCTTCCCTTTTTACATTTAGGTCTTTTAGCTATTTTGAGTTTTTTTGTGTATGGTATAAGGTGGTGATCTAGTTTCATTATTTTGCATGTATCTGACTGACTTTCCCAGCATCATTTATTGAAGAGACTCTCTTAACTCCATTGTATGCTCTTGCCTCCTTTGTCAAATATTGAGCATAATGGCTTGGGTCGATTTCTGGGTTCTCTGTTCTGTTCCATTGGTCTATGTGTCTGTGCTTGTGCCAGTACCAGACAGTTTTGAGAACCATGGCCTGGTAATATAGCTTCATATCTGGTATTGTGAGCCCTCAAACTTTGTTCTTTCTCGGTATTGCTGTGGCTATTTGGCATCTATTTTATTTCAGATGAACTTCTGCAGAGTTTGTTCTAGATCTTTGAAATATGCTACTAGTATTTTAATGGGAATTGCATTGAATTTGTAGATTGCTTTGAGAAGTATGGATATTTTAATGCTGTTGATTCTACCAATCCATGAACATGGTATATTCTTCCATTTGTTCATGTCTTATAGTTTTCAATGTCCTGTAGTTTTCGGAGTACAGTTCTTTTAAGCCCTTAGTTAAGTTTATTCTTCAGTATCTTAGTTGTTTCGGTTCAATGGTAAATGGGATTGATTTTTCAGTTTCTCTTTCTGTGAGTTCATTATTGGCATATAAAAAAGCCATAGATTTCTGGGTGTTAATTTTGTATCCTGCTACATAGCCAAATTCATTTATTAGGTCTAGTAATTATTTTGAGGGAGTCTTTGGGATTTTCTATGTACAGTATCATGTCATCTGCGAATGAGAGCAGTTTTATTTCTTCTTTTCCAATTTTAATTCCTTTTATTTCTTCTTGTCTGATCACTATGGCTAGCACTTCCAGTACTACATTTAACAGGAGTGGTGAAAGTGAGCATCCCTGTCTTGTTCCTGTTCTTAGGGGAAATGGATTTCATTTTTGCTCATTGAGTATGATGTTGGCTTTAGGTTTGTCAATATAAGACTTTTATTATTTTGAGGTATGACCCCTCTATTCCCACTTTGCTGAGAGTTTTTATCAAGAAAGGATGTTGGATTTTGTCAAGTGCTCTTTCTGCATCGATTGATATGATTATGTGATTTTTGTCTCTCACTTTGTTTATGTGATGTATCACATTTATTGATTTGGGGATATTGTACCATTCTTGCATCCCCAGAATAAATCCCACTTGGTCATAGTGTATGATCTTTCTAATGTAATTCTGGATCTGATTTGCTAGAATTTTGATAAAAATTTTAGCATCTATATTCATCAAAGATATTGGCCTGAAGTTCTCTTTTTCTGTGGTGTCTTTGTCTGGTTTTAGAATTAGGGTAATGCTGGCTTCATAGAAAGAGCTTGGAAGTGTGCCTTCTTCTTGAATTTTTTGGAGTAGTTTGAGGCTGATATATTTTTTTTTCTTTGAATGCTTGGTAGAACTCCCCTGTAAAGCTATCTGGATCAGGCCTCTTTTTTTTTCTTTTTTTTTTTTCCTGAAAGATATTTGATTACTGATTCAATTTCTTCAGTAGTTATCAGCCTATTCGGGTTTTTTTTTTTTTTATTCTTCCTGATTGAGTTTTGGGTGCGTGTATTTTTTATAAACATTTCCATCTTGTCTAGGTTGTCCATTTTGTTGGAATGGAGTTGTTCATAGTACTTTTTTATAATCCTTTGTATTTCTGTGGGATTGGTTGTTACGTCACCTCTTTTTTTCTCTGATTTTATTTATTTGGGTCCTCTCACTTTGCTTCTTGGTGAGCCTGGCTAGAGGTTCATCAATCTTGTTTATCCTTTCAAAGAACCTGCTCTTGGTTTTATTGATCTTTTGTATTGTTTTTTTGGTCGCTATATTTTTTATTTCCATTCTGATCTTTATTATTTCCTTCCTTTTACTTATGTTGAGCTTTTCTTGTTGCTCTCTTTCTACTCTTTGAATTGTAGGATTAGATAATTTATTACCATTTTTTCATGTTTTTTTTTTTTTTTTTGAGGTAGGTTTGTAAAGCTATGAACTTCCCTTTCAAGACTGCTTTCACTGTGTCCCATACATTTTGGATTGTTGTGATTTCATTGTCATTTGTTGCCAGGATACTTTTTATTTCTTCTTTGATCTCTTGGTAACCCAATCATTGTATAATAGCATGCTATTTAGCCTCCAAGTGTTTGATTTTTTTTTCATTGTTTTTATTTAGATGACTTGTAATTTTATGCCATTGTGATCTGAGAAGATGCATGATATGATTTCTATCTTCTTGAATTTGAAGAGACTTTGCCCGTGTGGCAATATGTGGTCTATCTTTGAAAATGATGATGTGCACTTGAGAAGAAAGTATATTCTGTGGCTTTGTGGTGAAATGATCTGAAGATGTCAATTAACTCCATCTGATCTAGTGAGTCATTTAGGCCTGATGTTTCTTTGCTGGTTTTTTGTTTTGAAGATTTGTCCAATGGTGATAGTGGGGTATTAAAGTCCCCTACTATGACTGTATTTCTGTCAATCTCTCTCTTAATATCCTCCAGAAGGTTGTTTTTTTTTATGTATTTGGTGCTTCTGTATTGGGTGCATGTATGTTTACTAGAGTTATATCTTCTCGTTGGATTTCTCCCTTTAGTATTATGAAGTGGCCTTCCTTATATCTTGTTTTGGCCTTCACTTTGAAGTCTAATTTGTCAGGTATAAGTATTATAATCCCAGCTTTGTTTTTTTCATTTCCATTTGCCTAAAAAAATTTTTTTTCATACCTTCACTATTAGTCTGCGTGAGTCCTTTGTTCTGAGGTGGGTCTCCTATAGATAGCAGATATGGGTCATGTTTTCTTACCCATTAAGCAACCCTATATCTTTCTATTGGGGCATTTACTCCATTTACATCTAAAGTTAGTATGTATAGGTCCTTGTTTGTAGCCATTTTATTCTTTATGCCTGTGTTCCTTCTTCCCTTCCTGTTTCTTCCTTTTACAACAGACATGTTAGCATTTCTTGCATTGTTGGTTTGGTGGTAATAAACTCCCTTAGTCCTTTTTTTATCTGTGAAGCTCCTGATTTCACCTTTAATTTTGATTGACAGCCTTGCTTGATATAGTATTCTTGGATTCAGACCCTTGCTTTGCATGACTTTGTATATTTCATTCCATTCCCTTCTGGCCTGATGTGTTTCTGTTAAGAAATCAGTTGATAGTCTGATGGGAAATCCCTTGTAGGTAACTTTCTATATTTCTCTGGCAGCCTTTAAGATTCTTACTTTGTTGTTGGTGTTTAGAAATTTAATTATAATATGTCTTGTTTTCAGTCTTTTGAGTTCATCTTTTTTGGGACTCTGTGAGCTTCTTTGACTTGTGTGAGTTTCTTCTTCCCAATATCAGGGAAGTTTTCTGTCATTATTTCTTCAAACAGGTTTTCTAATCATTGCTCAGTTTCCTCTACACTTGGTACCCCTATTATGTGGATGTTGTTTTGTTTCATGTTGTCCCAAAGTTCTCCTAGGTTTCCCTTCTGTTTTTTAAGGTTTTTCTTTTTCCAGTTGCTTCTCTGCTTGGTTATTTTTTATACCTCGTCTTCTAGTTCGCTGATGCATTCCTCTGTTTCTTCTAGTCTATTGTTGATGCTTTCTATTGTGTTCTTTATTACAGCAATGTCATTCTTCATTTCTTCTTGGTTTTTCTTCATTTCCTCTTGATCTAATACATGTTGTTGAATTAGTCTTCCAACCTTTCAGCATCCTTATATCCATTGCTCTGAATTCTTTCTCTGCCAAATTTCTTGCCTCCATTTCATTTACTTCCTTTCCCAGTGATTCCTGCTTTTCTTTCATATGAGGGCTCTTTCTTTGTCTCTTCATTTTTCTCCTCTCATTGTGTCTGGTTATGTAGCTCTCTCTACCACATTGTCTTGAAGGCACAAAATACAACACAACAAGACACAACACAGAGGGCACCAAACACAAATGTATTCACAATACCAATAACCCCAAATAAAAGTGACCACCAGAGAAAAGAGAATTAGGGGAGGAAAAGAGTACTAACATGATATTGATAAAAGGAAAAGAGGTAAGAGAAAAAAGAAAGAAAAGAAAAAAGAAGGGGGAAAATATATGTATATGGTGAGAAAATTTCAAAAAAACAACAACTAATCCAAAAAATGCAAACAACAAACACCCAGAAAAGGAGAGATGCTGAATCTGAAGAGGCAAAGCTTATTTCCAGAAGGTAATGTCAAGGAATTGAATTAATGGGGAAATAGCCATGATTCAGTATAGAGGAGGTAGAAAGAAAATGAATCTATAAGAATAAAAGTAAAAAAAAGACAAAAAATGGAAAATATATATATTAAAATATATATTAAAGAAAATTTATATATATAATCTCTCTATCTATGTATCCATTAATTTTTGTAATGGAGAATAGAGAGTAGATAGGCCTGAATTGGTGACTGAAACTATTTAAGCTATTAATAGAAGACGAGAACAAGCAAAAAGAGGAAAAACAGAAGCATAATTTTTTTAATTAAAAAAAACAAACAGAAAAACAAACAAACCAACAAATAATCAAACAAACAACAACCCCAAGACAGAAGAGGAAAAAAGTGAAATAAACTTTGGCTAGTGAAGAAAGAGAAAAGAGAAGTGTGCATAAACTTGGAGTAGGGGAGAGAAAATTAGATATTTCAGTAAGATCAATTTTTAACAGGGAGTAAAAAGAAAGGATAGAGAAAAACTAAAGTATGAACAGGGTAAGAGAAACAGGATGAAAAAGGAAAAAAGTGAGGAAGAAAGTATTGGCATAAAGGAAAAATTGAAATAGAGTAAAATAATGATAAAAAAATAAAAATAGAATGTAGAGCACTAATCCCCCCCCAAAAATAAAATAAAACTTTAAAAAATAGTAAAATAATAGTAATAATAATAATAAAAATTAAAATATAATAATAAAAAAGTAAAATAAAGTGAGGAAAAAAATTTATTTTCTTAAGTAAAAGATAAAAAATTAAAAAGTGAAGTAGTGAAGTCCGTTTCCTACAGCGGAGCTTCAATGACCCATGGGAGGGAGCTGGTTTAAGACCCCTCTCTACTGTTCTGCCTGGCACTCTGTTTCCTGTCAGCTAGTCATCACAGTGTTGATGTTCCCAGCGATCCACCACTCCTGTGTCAGAAGCCACAACCTTGGTTTCAAGCCAGCAGGGTCACTCTGCTCACTTTGTTTCTCTGCCTGCCTTCAGTTGTATTTACCCAAGCATCTATTTCTGACACAGCCCCTGGGTGGCGGTGTTTCGGTGTTTCTGTATTCATTTCTGGGACCAAATGGCCCCTCCACCCAGTCCCCCAGGACTCCCTGGGGGTGTTTAGACTCTTCCTCTCCATGCTGAGCTCAAGACTGGGCTGGAGGGACGCACTGTCCCAGAGTTAGTTTTCTGCTTGTTGCTTCCTATTCTCTCCCCAGTTTCCACAAAACTACCTTCCCCTGCAATCTCGGTGAGTGTTTTTAATTGGAAGATTCTATGTACTGGGCTTAGCAAGGAAAAGCAAGGAAATCAAAAAGACAAAGCAACCTCAATGCCTTGAGTTGTCTTTCTCCCCCTGGCACTGCACAGCTGGTATAGAACTTCAGGCTGCCTTTTTGGCACAATCTCCAATAGCTGTGGGTTTAGATCTAGAGTCCCCCTTTGCCAGGAGCCCTGTGGACCCCCTTCCATATTCAGAGGGCTACACTGAACCTAATAGCTGTGGATTTGGTGGATCGCAGTCTTCCTCTGACACTCCAGTCTCTGCTACAAGCGTATCTCCCTCCAGCCTTGATCCCAGATCTCACCTCTCTCCAGGTGATCTCTGACCTTTCCATCCATGGATTGCCTCACCAGCTGTGTTTAATTCACCAATTCTGGGTTGTTGTTATTCAATTCCGCTGTTCCTTCTATATACTCTGTGAGAAGGTGCAAGACCCTTCCACGTATTCGGCCCCCACCTTGGCTCCCCCTGGACAAACTTTTTAGGCGCCCGTGGCCGGGGAAGCTGGAGTCTTGGTTTTTGTGCGTTTGCAGCTGAGGCAGCTGGTCCCTGGGCAATGTGGTTGTAGGGTCCTGGGAGGTATCCGAGGTCTCTCTGGGTGAAGGTAAGCCTGGGCTTCCAATCACAGCCGCTCTCCCCTTCAAGATGGCATGGTCTCTATGGCAGAACTGGCCACACTGGGAGAGATTTCAGTTGTAGTAGAGGCTGCCCAGCTAGGGGAGCCTGGTCTGCCAGTCCCCGACCATCCTGTGGAATATAACTGTCCCTCACTCAAAAATACACACACACATCGCATGCCCATGCACCTCCTTTCACTCTCCCACTCACACACTATCTTGCTGACTGCTGTCCCGTTGGCCGCCATTTTGGATCCTCCCTGTGATATATTTTTTAATAAAATAGAGGATTACGTACAAATGTATGAAAAGATGAAAGAATACATTTAAAACTATAGTGTTCTTTTTTAAAAAAGCTAATAGTTTTATAGAAATGTGTAACAAAGGAAAACAAAAAGGTAAAGAAAAGATATTTAGAAGATAATTTATCATTGAGAAAAAAAAAGTGGGAACTAATGGATATGGACAATGTGTGCTGATGGCGGGCACAGCAGTGGAGGTGGAAACAAGCATCGAGGGATAAATAGTGGTGGAAAAAATAAAATAAAGAGCATCATATTTTTTTTAAAAAATGCCAGTAACAGTAACAGAAAACATGATTGATTTTGTATCACTAGAACTGGTTTCCTCCAAATACATTTCTATCTCCTTCACTAAGGAAATAATCTGTCATTGGATTTGAAAAGAGTAATAATGGAATTGCATATAAATAAGAAGTCATAAACTTTTACCTGTTCAGACCAAAGTGGTTTAAATTCGGGTTGTGGAAAACCCCAGATGCTGTGCCAGTCCTGAATAGAATTCCAGAGAAGTGTTCTGAGTTTGAAAACTACATGTAAGTGCCATTTCAGGCTCTGCCTCCCCACAGAATTCCTCCAGGCAGTTCTCTGATAGAAGGAGAGGTATCAACTCTCACTTGGTCACATGGTCCTTCCAGTCCCCTAGAGAAGGGAATCAATGTCCCTTGTGTTATTAGACCAAAGGCAAAAGGACTCTTTATAGTCTTTTCTTGGATGGAGGAAAATGTCACAGTGAACTTGGGATCTGGAGGGGTGGAGGCAGGGAGACAGAAATTATTTGTGGAAGTAGTGACTGATCCAGGTCTATTATGCGAATTTCATTTACAAACACATTAAAAGAGCAAATTTTAGCTTCTGCCATTATGAACCTTACATTCAAGAGAAAAGATAAACCAACATGAAACAAGTATTCAAGACCCAAAATGGTCAGTAGAAGAAAGATATATCTATAGTAATAATAGAGGAATATGCAAATTGGCCAGGATGCCTTCACATAACGACCAATGAAGACTGGGATGGGGCCACAGCAGAGTTCAAGAAGGGCGTGGAGAGGAAGGGAGAGCAGATAGGCAGTTAAGGTGATCAGGCCAGGAGGGGAGAGCAGATAGGCAGTTAGGAGGATCAGGCTGGCAGCAGAGAGCAGTTAGGGGGATCAGGCTGGCAGGGGAGCAGTTAGGCAGTTAGGGTGATCAGGCCAGGAGGGAAGAACAGTTAGGGCCATCAGTCAGGCAAGGGAGCAGTTAGGGGCATCAGGCAGGCAGGCAGGTGAGTGGTTAGAAGCCAGTGGTTCTGGATTGCAAGAGGGATCGTGGATTGGAGAGGGTTCAGGCTGGTCTGAGGGCCGCCCCCATGCATGAATTTCACTGGGCCACTAGTCTATATATATAAAAACCTAAGTGACCAGAATGACCAGTCACTATGATGCACACTGACCACCAGGGGGCAGATGTTAAATGCAGGAGCTGCCTCAGCCCACAGGCCCCAATCACCAATGAGACCTGCTGGCCAACCTCCTGGCCCTTTACTGCCCCCCCACCCCCGGCCGGCAGGCCTCGATCGCCTGGGATGGGGAACCAGGAATGGGTGGTGGTGGACACGGCCCCTTTTCCAGGGGAGCTTAGGGCTGGTTCCCTCCTTGGGTCTGACAGCCCACCTCCTGGATCCCTCCCCCAAGGCTGAGATGGGGAACTGGGGCTGGGTGGTGACAGATGTGGTGAGGGAAGGAGGAGGCAGGGAGGTGGGGAACCTGATCGGCCCTGATCACCGGACAGGCCTAGGGTCCCCACCTGTGCACAAATTTTGTGCACTGGGCCTCTAGTATATATTATAATATAATACATACCAGGGGCCCGGTTCACGAAATTCGTGCACTGGGTGTGTGTGTGGGGGGAGTGTCCCTCAGCCCAGCCTGCCCCCTCTCACATACTGGGAGCCCTCAGGCGTTGACCCCCATCACCCTCCAATCGCAGGATCGGCCCCTTGCCCAGGCCTGACGCCTCTAACAGAAGCGTCAGGCCTGGGCAGGGGACCCTCATTTCCCCCCATCACTGGTTCTGCCCCCAGCCCAGGCCTGAGGCCTCTGGCCCAGGAATCATGCCTGGGCAGGGAACCCCCATCTCCCTCTGATCGCGTGCTCCACCCCCCGCCCAAGCCTGATGCCTCTGACCCAGGCTTCAGGCCTGGGCAAGGGGACCATCATATCCCCCCAATCCCCGGCTCCGCCCCCCACCCAGGCCTGATGCCTCGGCCAGAGGAGTTGACCCTCATCACCCCCCAATCACCAATCACCGGATCGGCCCCTTGACCAGGCCTGAGGCCTCCGGCAGAGGTGTCAGGCCTGGGCAGGGGACCCCCAGCTCCCCGGGGTTGCAGGCTCTGCCCCTGCCCAGGCCTAACGCCTCTGGCTGAGGCGTCTGGCTCAGGCAGCGGGGACCTGCAGTGGCAGCGGCCCTGCGATCGTGGGCTCCGCTTTAGGCCCAGGCAAGGGACCCCTAGCTCCCGGGACTGCCAGCTTCGACCGTGTCCAGCTCCCATCGCTGGCTCCACCCCTACTTCCTGCTATCACTGGCCAGGGCGGAAAAGGCTCCTGATTCTCCGATCATGGCTGGGGGGCAGGGCAAAGGCGGCCCCAGGGCCGCCTTTGCCCTCCCCCCCAGCTCTTAGCTCCCCCCTGGGTTTCCGATCACTGTCAGTGGCAGGGGGCTTCTTCCTGCTTTCCCTTTCACCTCCCTGCATTGTGCCTACATATGCAAATTAGCCGCCATCTTGTTGGCAGTTAACTGCCAATCATAGTTGGCAGTTAACTGCCAATCATAGTTGGCAGTTAATTTGCATATAGCCCTGATTAGCCAATGAAAAGGGTATCGTCGTATGCCAATTACCATTTTTCTCTTTTATTAGTGTAGTTAAAAAGTAAATTTGATCTGACTTCAGATTAAATGCTTCTTATTGTTGAGATTTCATTTACTTGGAGCATATTGACAAAGTCTTAGAAAAAGAAAACTTTATTTTCTGATTTTTAGTGAAAATTACTAATTGGAAAATATGATCTGTACAATGACATCTATTTTGCTTTACTTTGGGGCAATTAAGCCAAACACATACTCTATTAATCAATCAGATAAGCACAGAAAGAGTTGATCTCAGCAGGAACCTCTTTCCAGTCCTCCATCAGTGGCTGTAAATAGAAGTCCACTAAGACTGTAGCACACTGTGTATGCAAAGAAGGGCTAGCCCACTGTGTTTTTGTGTGGTTTCACTTCTGAAGGCTGCAAAAAAGATCATTATCTAGGCTGAAATACAGCTTTCAGTATTTGGCACTAAGCATTCTTTCAGATTTCTGAACAAGCAAGGGCAGTTTTATTAAGAACAGAAAGTAAAAACTGGCTTTCAATTTTGTCAGAAGTGAAAATGAGATTATTGATTTATAAAGCAGAAAAAGAATGATTCAATGCTAGTGGCAAGAAACTATGACTCAGAAATTATATCAAACACTATTTTCAAACACCAATTGTATTCAAATGAAATTTTCACTGTGATAAGTTAATACAAAATATTATTTAATAAAAATTTAATATGCATAAAATAACTATAGTTATAACAAATGAATAAGAAAGGCTTTTGTTTTACATAAGCATTTCCCAAAATAATGTCCTTAAAAGTACTTATTTCAAAGCAATTGCAGAAATCTTTACAGAAAGAGAGGGAAGTGGAGGAGGGGAGAAAGCAGAAAGAGAGAGAGAAAAAGAAAGAAGTAATTGATAAAGAGTAAAACTAATGTTTAAAAATAAAAACATACAATCTAGGCCCTGGCTGGTGGCTCAGCTGCTTGAAGCATTGTCCTGTGCACCAAAAGGTAGCAGGTTTGATCCCCGGTCAGGGTGCCTATGGTAGGCAACCAATTCATGTTTCTACCTCACAATGATGTCTCTCTCTCTCTCTCTCTCTCTCTATCTCTCTCTCTCTCTCTCTCTCTCTCTCTCTCTCTCTCTCTCTCTCTCTCCTTCCTCTCTTTACACATATCCTCAGGTGAGAAGTTATTGTTTTTTATCGAATAAGATAGTTTACATTACTTTGAATACTACTGTAGACAGAGTATTACCCCATCCCAAGCTAAAACTCGATGTTGTTACTAAATCCACTATGCTCACGGCTCAAAATTTTTCTGTATTTCTTTTTCTTGGTGAGTTCCTAGTAAGATTTTAGGAGGCCTGTGATTCCATATTGTTAGACTCATAATGTTCTGCTCTGGTAAGTATGGCAAGGCATTTTTTGCCACTCTAGACAGGGCAATATTATTCTCCCCTTTTTTTGGTGCAAATTGTAATGTCTTAGACTCTATGACAATCCCCCTTCATGTTATGGCCCTTTAATTATATGGAGACCCTAAGCTTTTGGAAAGAATTACCAAATATTTACATATATACTTTTTTTTTACTGTCTATGCTTATAACTCTACCTGTAACCTGCTTGAATGTAAAAATAACATACACAGCTGAGATTAAAAGTTATCATATTCTTAGATTGTTCAGGCTGCTAATACAAAATACGACAGTTTGAATTGTTTATAAAACATAGAAATATATTTCCCACAGTTAGGAGGCTGTAAGCCTGAGACCAGGGTGCCAGCATCATTGGGTTCGATTCAGGTCAAGGGCATGTACCTCGGTTGCAGGTTTGATCCCTGGCCCTAGTCAGGATGCACGTGGGAGGCAACAAATTGATGTGTTTCTCTCTCATTGATGTTTCTCTCTCTCTCTATCTCTCCCCCTCCCTTTCACTCTCTATATAAAAATCAATGAAGTCATACCTGTGAAGTGCTGAGAATAGTGCCTAGCACAAGGTAAATACTATACATGTGTCTAGCCATTGTCATTAAAATCAGCATTATTTGTACATGCAGTAATAAATATTATTATTAAAAACTCCTACAAATGTTTATATTTCATAGGAGGATATCAAAGAAGATTTAATGGGTAGCATCTAGATTTAAGGAGCTGATACTCTATCCACTGAGCCAAACCAGCTAGGGCATAATGTTAAACTACAGCCTCCTGGTATAAATAGAATATTATCTGGCCTTCCTGTTATTCCTTTCTTATTATTTAATAACCAGGTTATTACAAAGATATCAATAGGTATTATTACTATTGCCATTTTACAAAACTGAGCTAAAGAGATGTTAAGTTATTCTGTGAAGGTTACACAGTTGGTCAGTAGCAGAGCTGGGGTTCAATCTTAGATAACCAGAAGCCAAACCTACATCCCTAAATTCTTCTGTATCATAGAGATGAATAATTGTGAATGATAATTTAAATGGCAATGGTCCATCGACATTTATCCTTCTTTTCCCTTCTTGTATCTCCCCCCGACCCCCTTCCCTCTGGCTATCTCCATGTTGTTTTCATTCTTCTTTTTTTCTATGCTTAATGGTGATGGAAGAACACTTGACTTGGTGTGGTGAGCACAATACAATATACAGATGATGTATTGTAGGATTATATATCTGAAACCTGTATAATTTTATTAACCAATGTCAGCCCAATAAATTCATTTTAAAAAAATGAGACCAACAGAACTGTGTCAAGCTTTTGAAAATTAAAGAAATTAAGCAATGTTTTACAATAAGTCTCTGGTTCAACACTTGGTATTACAAATATACCCTCTCAAGATCTATACTAATAAAAGGGTAATAAGCTAATTAGACCAGGAGACCTTCCCAACGTCTTTCTGGACAAAGTCATGGTGGAAGGGCCAAGGCAGAGGTGGTTAGGGGTGATCGGGCCAAGAGGGGAGGGCAGTTGGGGGCGATCAGGCCAGCAGTGGGGGCCAGTTGGAGGCAAGTAGGCCAGCAAGGGGTGGGGGGCAACCAGGCTGGCAGGCAGAGTGGTTAGGGGCGATCAGGCAGGCAGGTGAGCAGTAAGGACCCAGCAGTCCCGGATTGCAAGAGGAATGTCTGAGTGCCAGTTTAGGCCTAATCTGGCCTAAACCGGCAGTCGGACATCCCCTGAGGGGTTCCAGATTGGAGAGGGTGCAGGCTGGGTTGAGGGACACCCGCCCCCCTGTGCAAGAATTTTGTGCACCAGGCCACTAGTATAATAATAAAGAGTAAAAAAAGATAAAAATTGAACACACCTCAGTTTTTTCTCATTATTATTGTTGTTCCTAGAAACTACTAGTATGTATAACTACCACCACCACAATTAAGTATAGAATAAATCATTATGCCAAGGTTTCTTCATGACCTTCCAGTCAATATCCACCTCTCATAGGCAACCATTGCTTTGAATCCTCATACTATGAGAATATTTTACCTGTTTTTAAATTTCATAGAAAAGAAATTATATGGTATGTATTATCCTCTGTCTGACTTTTTTTACCTAAATAATATTTTTGAGTTTCATCTATGCTTCTTGTATATTAGTATTTATTCATTTTTTTCACACTTTACTATTATTTTTAGTATTATTATTATGGCTGCATTGTATTCCAGTAGATGAATATACTACCCTTTGTTTCTCAAGCTTGGCCAATCACATGTTCTCTCTCAGGACATAAAATTCTGTTGAGCTAAGATACAGATACTGTCAAAATAAAGATAATGCACAGTGGCAGTGTGGCAGGATAGTAAAAAGCTAGGAAAATTCTTGGGCAAGTAGAATAGGGAAACTGAGATGAGAAAATGAAACAAAGCCAAACAGGATCTTATCTTTCCCAAATCAGGACTTTTGAAAGCAAATGGTTTATACCTCCCCTCCCTGACAGAGAAAGCATAGCTTAAATCACCCTGGTCTGGGAAATAGAGAACAAAGGCCCAGTTAATGCCATTTGTTTCAGCTAAACCCATGGGCAGATGAAGTCAGGGGAACAAATAACAAATACCCCATTAAAGCCAGACAGACCTAAGACAAAAGTAAAACAGTAAGGCACACCAAAGAATAACCCAAAACTCCCCTATATGTTCAGTTTGATGCATCAGCACATTAAAAACTCCTGTAAAGCTGATGAATATTCTATTGAAACACTCCCCTAAGATTTTTGCCTGCAGAGAAAATAAATGATAAAATGTCCTCAGGACAAAGAGTGTGGGCTCACTCTAGAGCAGCAGTGGGGAACCTTTTTCAGCCAAGGGCCATTTGGTATTTATAACATCACTTATGGGCCATACAATGTTATCAACTTAAAAATTAGCCCGCTATATTTGGTCAAAAATTTAATTAACTCACCCTAATGCCTTGGAAGTTCAGAGTGAATGATTCCAAGGCCTCATACATCACACAGGCTGAATATTCTCCACCCCTGCTCTAGATCATGCCCATGTCCCTTCTCAGGCATGAGCTTTTAATTTCTTCCTAAACTCTAAGTGTCCCCACGATACTTGCAACCAGGGGAGCAGTGGGCAGTGGCAGCAAAACCCAGGCTTACCCCCTTTTTCCCTGACTTCCCAGTGAGCTAACAATAACCCTGCCTTGGCTCATTTTTTTCTTATAACATTTCTAGAGAGCCAAAGCAGAGCACCGCCTAGGCCAGTGATAGCGAACCTATGACACATGTGTCAGAGGTGACATGCGAACTCATTTTTTTCATTGATTTTTCTTTTTGAAATGGCATATAAATATATAAAATAAATAACAAAAATATAAGTCTTTGCTTTACTATTGTTGCAAATATTAAAAAATTTCTATATGTGACGCGGCACCAGAGTTAAGTTAGGGTTTTTCAAAATGCTGACACACCAAGCTCAAAAGGTTTGCCATAACTGGCCTAGGCTCTCTCCTGTTGCTTCTTCTCCCCTAAATTCATCCTCTGTTTCACTGACCCTGGGTTTAATAAACATACTATCAAAATCACCTGGACTCTTCTGTGAAATCTTTCCAACATGAAGTCAAGGGCCCACAGAGTACAGGCCAGCCTGAGGCAGACCCACTCTGGGCTGGTCATTCTCCAGTAACAACAGCATTGAGAGAGTCCAGAGGCAGCAATAATCTGGTGATAGTGATAATAAATAAAATGAGGTCCTAAACACATAATTTTAGTTATGTGATCTTACCTACAATTTTTGCTACCTAGATTTCCTTTGTTTTGGTACATTTTCCCAGAGCAAGTCACCAATCTTTCCATGTTCTCAGAACTTCTTGAGAACCTTTCTGTTAGTTTTCTGCTAACTATTTCAGAACTGCTTTCTATTGTTTGCCACCAATAACCTTTATTAGTCAACTCATTTCTTTCAATACCTAAGATTATAGGTCCAACATCATAATTTTAAGCCTGGTCAGAAGTAATAAAAGTTCCAAAGTCCTTATCATAGCAATAAGAGTAATTATTGACAAAGTGGGTTAAATTTATTTGTCACTGGACCAATGATTTCTTTTAATTCAGAAAGATATGAAAGTTAAGAATCATAATCTTTAAGTATTTATTTACTTACTAGTAGCCCGGTGCACAAAAATTTGTGCACTTGGGGGCGGGGGGAGGTCCCACAGCTATTAAACATTTATCGGCACAACACTGATCACATTGGTGGTGGTGGTGGTCTTGTCAGAATGTGTTATATTATGCAGATGAACATCTATTTAAACAGATTTGATGTAGATATTTTCAAAGATGGAAGAATTGTCCCTGTCAACTATTTTAGTTGATTCATATCTTCGCTAATTGTCATCATTGCAAAGTTTTCATTCCCCGTATGGATTGCTGGATATAATAGGTCATGTGCTGTCCCTGTCCTTTGTAGCCTTTGTGACCTTAGGAGGACTCTAGTTTTCCATTTATATGTTTAAGTACCAACCTTACTGGCTTAAAAATGTAAGCTTTTAACACTGCTCTCTCTGTTCCGTATCCTTCCGATGAAAAGTGGAGTTGGGTTGCAGCACAGGAGAGAAGTTCAGAAGGGGAATATTGAAGTAATGACTACAGTAGGAGAAGAGGGAACCTATTTCCCTGGCCACAGGCACTTATGCCCTGGACCACAGGGCTGGCAGATTCTCCGGGTGGCTGCAGCCTGGGACCTCAGGTGGGTGGCTTATCCATCTCCTGGGCTGCAGCCAGCCACAGGAGCTGGTGCCTGGACCAAAGGTGGGTGGCTTTTTCTTCTGGAAGCTTCTTCTTTTGTGCTTCCAGGGAGGGCAGTCAGTTATGTGTATATGTGTGTGCATGCAAACATAGGTGTGTACACGTTTGTATGTGGAAACCTGCTGGGCAAGTCAAAACCATAGAAGAGTTGCCCCCTATCTCTTGAATCTTCCAGAGATACCCCCCACTTTTTTATTCTGTCACTATTGGAGACTCAGTATTTGCAGCCAGCAAGCCAGTAACTCTCTCAGTGTCTATTTATGACTTCTTTTCCTGTCTGTCTTCCAACCCCTAATCATATTTCCACCTGGATGCATCATATTTACTCCCAATATGCTGTATAGAGAAGGAGTCAGGATGCTGTCTTCCCATGAATAGTACTCAGTAACAAACCAATTGCCTTTTAATTGGGCAATGCCCCTACCCACCCTTCAAATCCCTTCCACCATGCACTTCTGTTTCCCTTTTTGTTTGTTGGATTTTTCTGCTGTTCCTTCTCCTCACCCTACCACCCTTGGATCATAATGTAAAATTCTTTTACATTGTCAAGAAATTATTAAAAATACAGGTACTTTGAAAAAAAAAATACAGGTACTTCTCTGATCAGCGGCAGGGGATGGGAGGGGAGAGACAGGGAAGAGGCAGCTACTGGTCCCCCAAGACCTATGTGGCAGCACATAGAGGCCAGGACCCAGTCTCATGGGTTTTACTCATGCAGTTTGAAAGGTGCTCGCGATCTACATGGCAGCCAGGACCTGGTCTCATGGGTTTTACCAGCACAGTTTGAAAGGTGCTTGGGATATACATGGTGCCCAGGACCCAGTCTCATGGGGTTTGCTGTTTGAAAGGTGCTCTCGATCTACGTGGCAGCCAGGACCCGGTCTCATGGGGTTTTACCCATGCAGTTTGAAAGGTGCTCACAATCTACATGGCGGCCAGGATCCAGTCTCATGGGGTTTTACCCACGCAGTTTGAAAGGTGCTTGCGATCTACTTAGGTGTCAGTGCAGCCTCTTCCTTGCCCTGCCCGGCTTCTCCGATCACTGATCACCAGTGGGGAGGGCAGGGAAGAGTCTGCCATCGGTGCCACTTCTTCTCTGCCCCGCACTACTTCTCCGATCATGGCTGGGGGCCGGGCAAAGGCTGCCTGGTTCTCCGATCACGGATGGGGGGCGGGGCAAAGGTGCCCCGGCTCTTGCCTGCCACTTGGGTTTCCGATCACCATCAGCAGCAGGCAGCTTCTTCCATCCTTCCCCGTTCGCCTCCCAACATTGCGCCTACATATGCAAATTAACCACCATCTTTCTTGGCAGTTAATTTGCATATAACCCTGATTAGCCAATGGGAAGCGTAGTGGAGGTACGGTTAATTACCCTTTTTGTCTTTTATTAGATAGGATTCATTCATCAAAATATAAATAAGTACAAAATTAATGATAAAGAAAAATGCTCACTGCATGTTTTGAGGTAAATGCTGATATACGTATAGTCACATTATATAAATGATGTATTCAGATTTTTATACATATCTTAAGATGCCATTTTCAAAACTAAAAATGATATTTACATAGGATAGAGATAATTTTGAAAATCATCCTATTAGATTTCTTTAAAACCAGAGAATAAATACATTTTATAAAACTAACTTGATGCCATAATCCGGTACTACTTTGTTCTTTTGATATTTTTAAAAAGTAAGATACAGTGATACCATTGTATGTAATATATTTTAACAAGAGAGAGAGAGAATAGAAAATCATACAAGATGACACCTTTTTAATGCAGCCAAATAGAGCATACAAGAAGCATTCTTAGAAGTAGGTGGCCCTCTGTCAGGAGTAGAGAAAAAGCTTCAGAAAGAAGGAAATATTGTTATTCTTCCTGGAAGAAGTCAAAGTGAAGTTACATGTTTGCAGGGAATGGAATGTGGCTAGAGTGATATATGTGTGGGAAGAAGTGGAGAAATGGAAGTTTGGGAAAGAAATTAATGAGTAGGCCTTAGAAAGATTACTCTCTAATCCCTCCCCTTCCCTCTAATTCTTCCAAAAAGAAATCTGAGTTTGGTTCTAAGGTACATTAAAATATTTTTAATTCAGGTCTAGTCATTGAGGCTCTCTTCTTTGAGTGTCATCTGGTGCACTGAAAGGTCATAGGCTTGATTCCAGGTCAAGGCACATATCTAGGTTGAGGAAATCAATCAATATTTTTCTCTCATATAGATGTTTCTCTCTCTCCCTCCCCCTTCCTCTCTCTGTGAAGTCAATAAAAACTTTAAAAATATATCTATTTCTAAAAATATATTTAACAAAGGAAGAGCTTTTAGCATATAACAGTTTCTAGAGAATTTTTTTGATTCCAATAATTTTATTTTAACAATTCTCTTAATGATAATTGGTATTGAGTACATTTCTTTTAAAATAAATTTACTGAAATGTAAAATTCGTTGATTTAAGAACAATGTTAACTTAGAGCAATGAGTTTTGCCAAAATAGCTAAGGCTTTGTGTGTGATATTAGCCGAGGTTTAGAAAGTTTAAAAATCTGTAATTGAACAATTTGAGGTTTTGATTAGAAAACTGTTTTACCAAATTTATGTATACAATTCAATTTCTTTAAATTGAGTCATATATTTTACTAGAGGCCTGGTGAACAGATTCGTGCACATTAAAAGGAAATTAATTAGAAGGTGGCCAATGGGGTGGGACTGGGCGAGACAGGCTGGACACACCCTGGAGCCAACCTCCTGTGGTCTCTCCCCTGTGCCACACCTGGGGCAGAGCCTGCGCTCAAAAGGCATCTGCAGAGTGAGCAGGGTCCCTCTGGCAGGTGGGGTCCCTCGGCCTGGCCTGTGGGGATCTGGCTGAAACCAGATCTCCGAAATCCTCTGAGGGGTCCCGGATTGTGAGAAGGCGGTTCTCTGGTGATGCACCCTGGAATCAGGCTCCCTCCTCTCTGGTTCCGGGGTGCGTCACCCGAGAACCACGGCTGCCTAGTCACCACAACTCTGTAGCTCTTGCATTGAGCATCT
Source organism: Myotis nattereri (assembly GCF_964212035.1). NCBI lineage: Eukaryota > Metazoa > Chordata > Mammalia > Chiroptera > Vespertilionidae > Myotis > Myotis nattereri. The sequence continues at coordinate 84,198,446 of NC_138077.1, forward strand.
GCTCGCTGGTGGTCAGTGTGCATCATAGCTACTGGTCTGAGTGTCTTCCCCCTGGTGGCCATTGCATGTCATAGCTACCAGTCGGACAGTTGAATGATCGGACGGTCACTTAGGCTTTTATATATGTATAGATTTTTTTTTTATTTTTTTTTAGCATTTTTAAATCTATTTTTATAGATTTCAGAGAAGAAGGGTCAGGGAGAGAGAGACAAAAACATCGATGATGAGAAAGAATCACTGATTGGCTGCCCCCTGCACTCCCCCCACTGGGGACCAAGCCCACAACACAGGCATGTGCCCTTGACTGGAATCAAACCCAGGACCCTTCAGTCCCCAGGCTGACGCTCTATTCACTGAGCAAAATCAGCTAGGGCTTGAGTCATATATTTTAGATACACTTTCAGTTTTTCCTCTCTTAATCACGATTATGATTGAAGACGTGTGGTGTAGTGGAAGAAAGAAGCAATTATGAAACCAAGGTCTCTATTCTCTCTGAATATTCCTTAGTATTTATCATTCATGTTAAGACCTTCAATAAGTCAACCAACATCTTATAATTTCTCCTTCCCTTCAGACTTTCCCTTTTCTTCAAAAGATCACTTTAAAGCATATAGATAAAGTCACTGGATCTGTGTTGTTAATTTTCAGTTCATGATCTGAGATTCCCAAAGATTCCATGATGGGAGAGATAGAGGGTATAGCTACATGGACAAAGGACATTCTTTCTTCATCTCCTCTACTCCTTTTCAATTGGAACAGTCCCTCTATTTAGGCATTTTAACAATTTTATTAGATGAATATGTCCTTGAATTAAATTTGAAAGCCTTTGGATTAGGTTTTTTTTCCCCAAAAAATCTTAACCAATTTAAAAGAAAATGAAGATATTCTATTTATTTCTTGTCTCTGTTCATACTATTTTGAACTATTAGGTCTGATAAAATATATCTATACTATTGCCGAAACCGGTTTGGCTCAGTGGATGGAGCGTCGGCCTGCGGACTGAGAGGTCCCAGGTTCGATTCCGGTCAAGGGCATGTACCTGGGTTGCGGGCATATCCCCAGTGGGAGATGTGCAGGAGGCAGCTGACTGATGATTCTCTCTCATCGATGTTTCTAACTCTCTATCTCTCTCCCTTCCTCTCTGTAAAAAATCAATAAAATATATTTAAAAAAAAATATATATATATATATATATATATATATATATATATACACTATTTGTATAATTAAGATACTATATTATACAATCATTCAATCATTTAAATGGCTGCAGCACACATACTTACTCTTAAAATGTGTAGTTTTACTTATTTATAAAAGGATGGACTATGGGTCTTTATACAATAGTTTTTCTTGTGGGTACCACACTTTGTTACTAGAAAATAATTGCAGAGCTGCTTTGTGAAAAAAATTTCTAGTGACATCAGAGACAACATGTGTATAGTTGACACCAAGAGGTGTTTTTTTTTTTTTCTTTCTCAGATTTTTCATGTAGGACAAAAAAAAATCTTATTCAAAAGTCTCGCTATCAGTAAAATGAAACAATTGAAACAGATTCAGATTCATTTTACAGTATATTTTAAAAGTATAATGTAATTTGGATGATCTGCAAAACAAATCTATTTAAACTGAATAGGACACTTATCTCTTTCTTTCCCCAAGGCAATAATGTTGGATATTGAGTAGAGTAGCATAGAAAAATATCTATCATATTAAAATGGAAAAATTTAGTTTCTAAAAGGTGTAGAGGACTTGGGTATGAAAGAAAAAAAAATTCAAAACACAGACACACAATGCAAAGCTATTAACCATTCATTCCTGAGCACAGGAGAATTTAAAGATGCATTAAAGAATCTGAGTGTAGGTTTTGCTATCATTTATGGCAGGTATTTAGGGAAATAGCAAGATTTTGATTTTGATTTTACCTTGGCATGAATGCATGAATGCTAAGACTTTACAAATATATATATATATATATATATATATATATATATATATATATATGAAGTGTAACAATTTAATAAAGCCTTTAAAAATCTTAAATGACTTTTGCTTTTATAAGAGTTTCAAAATGACAGGAAAAAAAATGAGAAGACAGCCAGAAGAACTCTCATATACACCCTCACTGAGTTGCCCATATTAACACTTTAAATTTGTCTGGTATGTTATAATTAATGCACCAACATTTATATGCTACTACTACATATTTATTTAGATTTCCTTAGTTTTCGTGTAAGGTCTTTTTTTGTTCCAAATTACCACATTATATTTACTTGTCATGTCTTCTTAGACCTTTCTTGGCTGTGACAGTTTTGCAGACTTTCCCATTTTTTCATGTGATTTTATAGGATTTTGCAGGATGCCTTCGATTGGAGTTTGTCTGATATTTTCACTTACTGAGAGGAAGACCACAGTGATAAGGTGTCATTTTTATCACATCACATCAAGAGTATATTCTATAAACATGATTTATTAGTGATGATATTGCCCTTGATCATGTGGTTGAGATAATGTTTTTCAGGTTTCTTCACTGCAAAATTATCCACTCCTCCCATTTATGTTTTTATACTGTACTCTTTGAAAGGAAGTCACCATGCATAGTTCACACTTAAAGAGTGGGGATATGTCCACCCCCTTATTGAGAGTGAACTATCTATATAAATTCTATGGAATCATTCTGCAAGAGATATCTGTCTCTTCTCATCCAGTTATTTATTCATAAAAGTTTTAGTTTATATCATTATAAATTTATAGGCTCTTATCTAATACTTTGGATTATAATCCAATACTACTTTATTTTATTGATTAAGCCATTCTAGTTTTGGCCACTGGGAGCTCCAACTGGCTTTTGTTTTCCTTTCCACAAGTAATTCTTTCTTATTGAGCATTTCCTTAATTTCTGGCAATTCAAGATCTCCAGGCTCATCTTGAATTGTTCATGCCTCAGTTCTAGGCATTTCTCCAAGAAGCTCTGGTTCCTTTTATTGGACAGTAGCATTAGAAACCAAGAGATGTGCATTGGTGTGCACACTGCTACTGGAATATTCTTATTTCCAGTAGCTGCCACAGCAAGGAAATGTACCTACTTATACTAATCTGCATATATATGTAGAAAGTACTTGAATAACATTCTTTTGTTCATGTACTTTTATTATAATGATGATGAGATGCCAGAAACTTAAACTCTTGTTATACCAATTAGCCTATGGTAAAATTGGATTTGTTATACATCATTTCACATAAAGTCAAAGAACCTACCAACATTAAGTGAGAACATACTGTGCATGTGTCTATAAATATTTTATATGTAAATATCTATAGCTATATTGAGCTAACTGTTAAATCATACTGTTTTCAACTCTAATCCCTTCCAGGCTCCTCTCTTGCTTATCTGCAAACTCTGAATCAAACTGTGAGAAACCTGGCTCCCACCATCTGCCATCACTTTACTTAGCTGTTTATTTCCAATCTATAGCATAGCAATGTCAGAATTGCTAACCTATATGCACCACAAGACAGCCTTTTCTTTTTTTCTTTTTTCCATCACCATTTATTTCATCGATGCCCTCTTCCAGTCACTCACTCCCACAATCACTACATTGTTGTTCATGTCCATGAGTTCTCTCGATGTTTTTTCTTTTCAAAACAGCCTTTTCAAACTACAGGATAATGCTTACCTGAAGATCCTTTGCTTTTAGTGCTACAGATTGCATTCATTTTCAGAGTTACTCTAGGGCTGTATCTTTTCTCTCAATCTCTTTGGTGAGATTGCTTCATAAATTCTAATACATTTGCATTTCATCCTGTGACCTCTCACCTCCTAAAAGATTTTTTTAAAATTTTCATACCTTAAGGCATATCATGTAATATTTTGTGGCTTTGAGTAAATGTGTATTGTCATTATCTATTATATAGTATACAGAAGAGCTTCACCACCTAAAAATCCTCTGTGCTTCACCTATTCATCCTACCAACCTTCTCCAGAGCCTCCAATAATCATAAATTTTTATTGACTTTACTAGATGCCTAATGCTCAAAATTCATGCAAGAGTAGGCCTTCCTTACCCTGGCTGCTGGCACCGGCTTCACTCTGGCACCCAGGACCTGGACTTCCATACAGCCACCAGCAATCACCCAGGACCCAGGCTTCCCTCGCAGCCCGTTTCATCCAGGAAGGTGGTCCGGAAGGACATCTGGAAGGATGTCTGGTTTAATTAGCATATTATCCTTTTATTATTATAGACTAGAGGCCCGGTGCACAAAAATTTGTGCACTTTGGGGGTCCCTCAGCCAGGCCTGTGCCCTCTCGCAGGCTGGGATACCTCGGGGGATGACCACCTACTGACCTAGGCCCGCTCCCCAGAGGATTGGGCCTAAGATGGCATTCAGACATCACTCTGGCAGCCTAGGAGCCCTCGGAGGATGTCCACTTGCCAGCAGGGAGCAGACCTAAGCTGCAGGCAGACGTCCTTAGTGCTGCTGAGGAGGCAGGAGAGGCTCCCACCACCACCGCTGTACTGGCAGCCATCAGCCTGGCTTGTGGCTAAACAGAGCTCCTCCTGTGGGAGCGCACTGACCACCAGGGGGCAGCTACTGCATTGAGCTTCTGCCCCCTAGTGGTCAGTGTGTGTCATAGTAACCAGTCATTCCCAGTCATTCTGCTGTTGGGGTCAATTTGCATATTACCCTTTTATTATATAGGATAGAGGCCTGGTGTATAGGTGGGAGCAGGCTGGTTTGCCCTGAAGGGTGTCCTGGATCAGGGTGGGGTTCCTGCTGGAGTGCCTGGCTAGCCTGGGTGAGGGCCTGAGGGCCATTTTCAAGCTGGCCACACCCACTTCATGGAGGGGGTCCTGCTGGGGTACCTGGACAGTTTGGATAAGAGGCTGATGGCTGTTTACGAGCTGGCCAAGGCTCCCAGCGGGGACCCTCACTCCATGAAGGTGTGGCCAGCCTGGGTGAGGGGCTGATGGCTGTTTTCAGGCTGGCCACGGCCCCCAGCCACCCAAGCTCCCAGTGGAGGCTGGCTGAAAGCAGGTATCTGGTATTTATTTATCTTCTATAATTGAAACTTTGTTGCCTTGAGTGGAGGCCACAGCCGGCCAGGGCAGGCGGGAAGCTTGGTTTCCTCTATCACTGGGGCTATCAAGCCTCCTGCTTGCTCCAGCTCCGTGGCTGCTGGCCGCCATCTTGGTTGAGTTAATTTACATATAATTGCTCTGATTGGCTGGTGGGTGTGGCTTGGGGCATAGGGGAGGTGCGGTCAATTTTCATGTTTCTCTTTTATTAGATTAGACTAGAGGCCCAGTGCATGAAATTTGTGCACTGGAGGCGGTGTCCCTCAGCCTAGCCTGTACCCCAATCTGGGACCCCTCGGGGGATGTCCAACAACCAGTTTAGACTCGATCCCACAGCAATTGGACCTAAACTGGCAGTTGGACATCCCTCTTACAATCTGGGACTGCTGGCTGCTAACCACTCACCTGCCTTCCTGCCTGATTTCCCACTTACCACTCCCCTGCTGGCCTGATTAACACCTGCCTGCACCCCTGCAGGCCCGATTGCCCCCAACTTCCCTCCCCTGCATATAATTGCTCTGATTGTAGGCCTGGTCCCCCCTACTGTCCTCCCCTGCCAGCCATCTTATGACAATGTGGGGGCAGCCATGTTGTGACAACATGGGGGCAGCCATCTTATGATGTGAGGGCATGTAGGTCAATTTGCTTATTACCTCTTTATTATATAGGACTAGAGGCCTGGTGCATGAAAATTCATGCACTAGAGGGGGGCGGGTCCCTCAGCTTGGCCTGCCCCCTCTCACAGTCTGGGAGCCCTCAGGGGCAGGAGGTGACCTGGCAATCAGGGGAAGGCGATGTCCCCATCATACCTCTGCTGCTTCCACTGCCGGCAGCGCAAGCCTCAGCCAGCCCTGGTGATCTGTGCCTCCGGCCAGCCCTGGGCAGCTGGGCAGCTGCCATCTGAGGCTTGCCTGTGCCTTGGGCTGGCCCTGGGAGATTGGGGGGTTGAGGGAACTGGGGGACTCCGGAGGCAGGCACATGGCAAGGCGCCTGCCTCCTCGGCAAGGCTGAGGGGACTGGGCACCACCATTTTGTGGCTGTGGGTGCTGCCGTCTTTGAGGGTGTGGCAATCAATTAGCATATTCCCTCTTTATTGGCTGTGGGTGACACCATCTTTGAGGGTGGGACAGTCAATTAGCATATTCCCTCTTTATTAGATAGGATAGTTTGCCTTTTTTACATGTCATTTAAATGGAATCATATAATATGTATGTTCAGGATAGTGGGAAGCTAGAAAAATTTCAAGGCAGGTAGAATAGGGAAACTGAGACTAGAAAATTAAACAAGATCAAGCAGTTTGAACAGCTTATAGCCATTATCCTCCCCAAACCAAGGATACTTGAGAGCAAATGGTTAATGTTTCTTCAAAGTCAGCAGAGTGAGAGAGGAGAAAGGAAGGGGAAGGAAGAGTGCAGTCTTATCTCATCCCACCCTCTAAACCAGTGGTTCTCAACCTGTGGGTCGAGACCCCTTTGGTGGTCGAATGACCCTTTCACAGGGGTCGCCTAAGACCATCCTGCATATCAGATATTTACATTACAATTCATAACAGTAGCAACATTACAGTTATGAAGTAACAACGAAAATAATTTTATGGTTGGGTCACAACATGAGGAACTGTATTTAAAGGGCCAGAAAGTTGAGAACCACTGCTCTAAACAGAAAACCTAGCAGTCTCAGGGGTTGGCAAGATAATATGATCAGGTGCTTCTCACAAATTCTGGAGAAGGCACAAGAAAGTAAAAGGAGAACATTGAACATGAATCAATACCAAAATATTTGGCAAATGAATTTAAAAATCTATAGACAGCAAAGTATATAAGGCAGAACCTCCCAACCCCTCTTGCTCTTCAGATTTGCTGAGAGCCCATCTGTGCTTCATAAACCAGATGTATAGATTTGCTTGACTTGCTTCTTTTATACATTTGTATGTTTTACTTTTTTAACAAATTACTATCTTAATAAATTAGCTTTATCACAACACAATCATCTGGTGTCACTCATTTGAATTCATTCATAGGAGGATGACAAAAATGGAAGTGGTGACAGCCCTCTCCCCCTGACTCAGGAGACCATCCAGTAACACCTCTCTATTGTCTGTGTGAGGTGCCTGTAACATGTAGACATTTTAGACTGGCTTTTAAACTTTAAAATTTGTATTTAGGTACTTCTATGTCTTTTCATGGCCTGACAGACCATATTTTACATCACTGATTGATGTACTGCACTGTTTTTTAATTCTCTTATCCAAGGAATCCTGGTTGCTTTTAATCATTGGTGCTTAAAGACTAAAGCTTCTACAAACATTCTTGTGCAAGTTTTGTTTGGACATACATTTTCAAATGATTTAGTGAATACCAAGGAACACGATTATAAGACTGTTCGGTTAGACTGTGTTTGTTTTTGTAAGAAATCACCAAACTGTTTTCCAAAGTGGCTGGGCTATTTGCATACCCAACAGCTCTGAAAGCTTCTCTCGCTCTGCATCTTCCCCAAGGATTGCATTGTCATTATGACAGAATAAGTGCCCTTTAGTTTATGTGAGATAAAGCTCTTAGAAAATTTTTTACAGTGGAAACTAGGCCTTTGTTATAGAAAACATATCTAGACTATTTCTTGATATTAACTATTTTCATACTTCTGCCTCTGTTTTTTCTTGGCTGTTTACCTGAGAACCTGGTGGGGTTCCTGTAAATAAACCCATGAAAGTGTAGGGGCCTCCTAAGACTCAGGCTTTGAGAAGTTTCTTACATTCATGCTAGTCCACAATCTTCATCCCTGAAGTGTTCCTATGAGTACATGACTCCTGTGGCTTTTGGTCCAATCACAGCTGACCTTGGCTGTGATTTGATGTGTTAGCCTGTCTCTCCAGATTCCTGAGGGGTTTGCACTGTGACTTCAGATCTCTAATGGATCAAGACAGGTCATTAATTTTCAGTGTGTTCAGCTTTTATCTTGTTAAAAGGATAAAAGCGACTAAGCGACTGCTTCTAATCTCCTGACATATAGAAGCTGGAATTCAAGTCTGCTTCAAATGATATTTCTTTTAGTTGTTAATATGCAATGCACTTTTTTATATTCTGAGGTCACTTTAAGTCCATTGCATCTTTTTTTTTTCTTCTCACAAAATATCTCTCATCTTTTCCACCAAATCTTGCCCCTTTCTCAAACACAGAAAGCCATGAATTTTCTCATACATCTTAAACTCATTTTCAGTGTGAAGTGCCGTAAGTTAGGCACTCAAAGGGTAACTTAATACCCTAGTTTTCTTATTTCTAAAGTAGAGGGTAAGTGTTGAATACCATGCTAGGTTATCTGTGAAGTTCCTTTATTGCTAATATTCTGTGCAAAGTATGTAATGCAAGTATAGACAAGGGAATCACAATTTAAATATTTTAAAACAGTGGTTCTCAAAATAAAGTTACTGAATTATTAGCATCAGCACTTTCTGGGAGATTTTGAGAAGTGCAAGTTCTTGGCTCCCACACAAGAGCTAAGGAATCAGAAACTCTGAAAACGGAACACAAGATCTGTGTTTTAACAAGCACTACAGGTGATTCAGATACAAGCTACATGTGGGAACTACTATGTTAGGACAATGCATTATTTTACATAATCCTACGCTTAATTTTTGGTAAATTAAATAACCATAATTAATGTATATTTATTATTTATATCTATTTGAGCTTTCATATATTGATTTTCAAATCAATAATTAATATATTTATAAATAGAACCCTTTATAGATGAGCACCTTTTAAAAGTATTATTTAGTTTCTGTAAGAGTCTGGGATTGATTGTAATTATATAGATCGTTTAGTATATTTATAGATTCAGGTGGGAGCATTTGTCAATATAAACAAAAGTGGAACTGTAATGTTACAGGGCTTCATGAGAATAACATTTAATGACTTTATAGTGAATGCTGAGAATTTGAACTTCCACATTGACACATATAAATGTGAATCAGGATAAGTGATCAGTAATAACTATCCTGTTACTAGATTTCATAAATGTGAACACAACTAAAACATATTTTCCCTAATAGGCTTAAGGGCTTTTATTGAAGGGTAAATATTTGAATAATATTTTGTTTTATCACAGACAGATCATCCCATATTTTTCCTTTCATCTGTACCTAGTTCCTTTCAATATACATTTTATGTAACATAAATCAGCATTTATTCCAAGAATACATTATTTTCTCAGGTGGTAAGGCTTTAAAATAGTAACATAGGTCTTTCTGAAGAGTTAACCTGGGTTAGGTTCATTATCAGTTAAATGATTTGTAATCTGCAAGCAAACATTTTTTGACAAGCTTACAAAAGTTCTTTGTAAATTTAGGTGAATGTTGCCTGGCTGGCGTGGCTCAGTGGTTGGCTTAGCATCAAACTATGAACCAGGAGGTCACAGTTCGATTCCCAGTCAGGGCACATGCCTGGGTTACAGGCTCCATACCCAGTGTGGAGGGTGCAGGAGGCAGCCCATACATGATTCTCTCTCATTATTGATGTTTCTAACTCTCTCTCCCTCTACCTTCCTCTCTGAAATCAATAAAAATATTTTTTTAAAAAATTAGGTAAATGTTGAGAAGGGTAAAGAACCCTTGAAAAGCAACTCTTCATAAACCATTATTTAAAAGCAAATCCTTCTCTTCCCCATGTCTAGTTCAATGATTTTCTATCAAAATATTTGTGTGGGAAGGAAACAACGATCAAGTTTGATCCAAAGAATACCTGGAACAGAATCGTGACTGACTATGATGTTCATTAAATGTTCAGATTCCAGGGTTAGACCAATTAAATCAAAATGTAAGAGTTTGGAACCCAAATATTGGCTCAAAAACTTAGAGAAACTCTGGATTCTGTTAAAAACTAAAGTCATTTCTTTAAAATCTATTCAAAACTTTAAGGGAGAATTGATATTGGTCCTTTGTAGTGAATACAGTTTGTTTACCATGGGAAAGTTAACACATCTCCTAAATAGATTGATTTATTAAAATTCTATTAATACACATATGTTGTTGTATTAACTGTGATGATGTCTCAGTAAAAATTTTAGATAGTATTCATGAGATAGAATTCTGAAAATTTAATATGCTACATGTTTACCATGTAAAGCATTAAATAGAGTGCAACAGTAATTATTCATTGTTAATGTATTATTTATTTATTTTAATGCATAGCTTGTATACAACCTTATATTGGTTATATTAATTTCAGGTGTACAATATAGTAAGTCAACATTTTTTACCTTACAATGTGATTACCCTACTAATTCTAGTAATCAGCTATCATTGTCTAAGATTATCACAATATTATTGACTATTTTTAAAAATACTGGCTTACCTCTTCATAGCCATATAATACCCTAGGGAATATTTTTATCAAAATTAAAATTTAAAACAATAGTAAATATAATTACTTTATTTATACTATCAGACAAAAAAACTAAGTTAGGAGGCAGTGACATAGAGAAAGTAACCAGGACTTTTCAGTTGTGTTGATTTATTTTCTTTGTATCTGAGGAAAACTAAAGTATATTTAAGACTGACTTGTATGCATGCATATAAGCCTAACCAATGGACACAGACACCAGGGGTTGAGGGCATGAGTGGGGGGGGGGGGGGTGAGAGGGCAATGGCAGGATAAGGACACATATGTAATACCTTAATCAATAAAGAAAAAATAAGACTGATTAGTTTCATGATCTTTTTAATCTTGTGCTGTAAAGATGGGTTTCATGTTGTGATGGTAGCTAAATTGAGAGGAACTTCTTACTTTTAGGACCTTATTAGTTCTCCCATATCTATCTTATATGTCACATCAACTAAAGCAATACTTTGTTAGTAAAAGGGTGAATTAAGAAACATGGTAAATTTATTGTAAGAAAATATTGACCTGAAAATAAAAAGCTGGTAGTGTTCATATCAATACATAGAACAATTTCTAGACTACATTAGGAGTTCTATAAATGTTTTAAAACAAAACAAAAATATAATGAAATATATTATGTTAGTCAACAGAATATTTATATTAGTTCCAATTGAGTGTAAATGCACTAAGACCTAAAATGAGAAAAGAAACACACACTATTTGCAATTACTTTGTAAACCAAATGAGTAAAAGAAATTAAATATATTCCAAATTTTTTATTCTATGACTGATAAGGTAATATTCCCTCTGATTGATTCAAAGAAAATTTAAAAAGAATAACTCTTAGGGAATCTCATGTCCTGGTGACCTAATTTCTTCTTGGGAGGATAGTTATATCTTTTTTTTTTTTTAAATATGTATTTTATTGATTTTTTACAGAGAGGAAGGGAGAGAGATAGAGAGTTAGAAACATCGATGAGAGAGAAACATGAATGAACTGCCTCCTGCACATCTCCCACTGGGGATGTGCCCGCAACCCAGGTACATGCCCTTGACCAGAATCAAACCTGGGACCTTTCAGTCCGCAGGCTGACACTCTATCCACTGAGCCAAACCGGTTTTGGCAATATATATATATATATATATATATATATATATATATATATATATATATATCTTTGATTAATCAACGATTTAGTAGTTAATATTTAGAGTGCAATCATTATCAAAATAGGCAGTGGGTTGCACTTAACCTAACCCTCACTCTAGATCAGGGGTCCTCAAACTACAGCCCGCAGGCCACATGCAAATACAAATATTGTATTTGTTCCCGTTTTGTTTTTTTACTTCAAAATAAGATATGTGCAGTGTGCATAGGAATTTGTTCATAGTTTTTTTTTTAAACTGTAGTCCAGCCCTCCAACGGTCTAAGGGACAGTGAACTGGCCCCATGTTTAAAAAGTTTGAGGACCCCTGCTCTAGATGGTGAACGTGATAAATGGAATAGAATAGAGAACCCAGAAATCGACCCAAACCAATATGCTCAATTAATATTTGACAAAAGAGGCAAGAATATACAATGGAGTTAAGAAAATCTCTTCAATAAATGGTGTTGGGAAAACTGGACAGATACATGCAAAAAAAAAAATGAAACTAGACTACCAACTTACACCATATACAAAAACAAACTTAAAATGGATAAAAGAATTAAACATAAAATGGGAAACCATAAAAATACTAGAGGAATCCATGGGCAGCAAAATCTCAGACATATGCCGAAGCAATTTCTTCACAGATACCACTCCTAGGGCAATGAAAACTAAAGAGAAAATATACCAATTAGACCAGTGGGTCTCAATCTTCCTAATGCCGCGACCCTTTAATACAGTTCCATCGCTTCTCGGCCTTTTGGCTAAGATCAAGTGTAGTATCTGTTCTTATCAGTTTAATACAGTTCCTCATATTGTGGTGACCCCCCAACCATAAAATTATTTTCGTTGCTACTTCATAACTGTAATTTTGCAACTGTTATGAATCATAACATAAATATCTGATATGCAGGATGTATTTAGGTGACCCCTGTGAAAGGGTCATTTGACCCCCAAAGGGGTCACGACCCACAGGTTGAGAACAGCTGAATTAGACTATCCTATCTAATAATAGACAAACATGGTAATTAACCATACCACTGACACACTTCCCATTGGCTAATCAGGGCGATATGCAAATTAACTGCCAAGAAAGATGGCGGCCGGCAGCCAGGCAGCTGAAGCAAACAGGAGGCTTGCTTGCTCCAGTGAAGGAGGAAGCCAACGTTCCCCACCTGCCGCTGCCGGCCTCTGAGCTTGCACTCTAAGTAACTATGTTGCCATTAAAGAAGCTAAACAAAACACATGCTTTCAGCCAGCCAGCTGAGCTGGAGTTGCAACAGTGTTTCAATTATAGAAGCTAAACAAAGCCCAGATTCCTGCTTTCAGCAGCTGAGGTCTCAGAGCTGGAGCCGAGCCTCAGAGCTTAAGCCGGCTCTCAGCTCCAGTGACAGCCATAGAAGGTAAGTAAATCCCAGAATAAAAAGAAAAAGAAAAAAAGGAGAGGCTGGGAGCTTCCGTCACCCGCCAGTCTGAAAACGGCACTCAGCCCCTCACCCAGACTGTCCATGCACTCCAGTGGGGACCCCCACCCTGAAGGAGGTGTGACCAGCTGCAAACAGCCTTCAGCCTGTCTTCCAGGCTGGCCAGGCACCCAAGCAGGACCCCCACTCTGATCCGGGACACCCTTCAGGATAAACCAGCCGGTCCCCACCCGTCCACCAGGCCTCTATCCTATATAGTAAACGGGTAATATGCCTCCCAGCACTGGGATCAGCAGAGCAGCGAGGCCTCCCAGCACCAGGATCAGCGGAGCAGTGAGGCCTCCCAGCACTGGGATCAGCAGTGCAGCGAGGCCTCCCAGCACCTGGGTCAGAGGAGCCAAGAGGCCTCCCAGCACTGGGATCAGAGGAGCCGCGAGGCCTCACAGCACTGGGATCAGAGGAGCCGTGAGGCCTCCCAGCACTGGGATCAGTGGAGTCACAAGGCCTCCTGGCCCCTACAGCTCTGTGTGTGACAGGGGGCAGGGCCACTACCTCCCTATCCACCCTGCTCTGTTCATGTAAGGGGAAGGCGCCCCAACCCCTTGATCGGCTCTGCTCTGTATGTGACAGGGTGCGGCGCCCCAACCCCCCAGTGGGCCCTGCTCTGTGTGTGATGGGGTGGAGCTGCAACCTCCCCATTGGCCCTGCCCTGAGTGTGATGGGGGGAGTGCCCCAACCCCCTGATTGGCCCTGCTCTGTGGGTGACAGTGGGCGGTGCCCCAAACCCTCAATCGGACCTACCCTGAGCGTGACTGGGGGTGGCATCGCAACCTCCTGATCTTCCCTGCTCTGTGCATGAAAGGGGGTGGCGCCCCAACTCCCCAATTGGCCCTGCTCTGAGCCCGACCAGGGGCTGCACTTTGGGCTTGGGCCTGCCCTCTGCCACCCGGGAGCAGGCCTAAGCCAGCAGGTCATTATCTCCCAAGGGGTCCCAGACTGCGAGAGGGCACAAGTGGGGCTGAGGGACAACCCCTCCCCCCCGCCAGTGCACAAATTTTTGTGTACTGGGCCTCTAGTCCTATCTAATAAAAGACAAAAAGGGTAATTAACCATACCTCCACTAAGCTTCCCATTGGCTAATCAGCACCATATGCAAATTAACCGCCATCCAAGATGGCGGTTGCATACCGCAGGCAGGGCTGGCCTGTGCTAGATGCCATCTGGGCTGGGTGCAGCCCTGGGAAGCCAGGCTTAGGCAGCGAGATTGCGTCACCTAAGCCCTGCCCCAGCCAGGACACCATGTGCCGCCTAAGCCCCACTGCCAGCTGGGACCCTATTGTAATCCCAGAGCAGGCAAGTGTGGAGGGCCGTGGGTCCCCAGGTTGGCCTGCTGCTGGGATGCCATGGCTATCCCAGAGCAGGAAAGTTCCCCACAGGCAGCACCCAGGAGGGCCTGCCCCCAGTCTCTGAAGTGATCCGGTGATCCATAAGCAGGAAAGCGCAGCTTGCAGGCAGCACCCCATCCTGGCCACAGCTCAAGGGAGAGAAAAACACCCAGTGGAGGCCAGGAGCCTGAGAGAGCAACACAGAGGGGCACCTGCTCCAAGCCTCCATGGTGTGGCTGGTGGCAGGCCCCCAGCAGACACACACACTCACACACAGCACCTGCTCTGAGCCTCCAATATGGCTGGGGGCAGGTCCCCAGCGGACACAGACACACACACATACACAGGATCCCTGCTCCAAACCTCTGCTGCCAGACTGTGGCCATCAGTAGGACGTCCACTGAGGGCTCCTGAACTGTGAGAAGGGCAGGCTGGGCTGAGGGAACCCCACCCCAGTGCACGAATTTCGTGCACCGGGCCTCTAGTTTAATCTAATAAAAGAGAATCATGCAAATTGACCATACCTCTGCTACATCCACCAGCCACGCCCACCAGCCAATCAGGAGCGAATATTCAAATTAACCCAACTAAGATGGTGGTTAATTTGTATACTAGGCACCAGTGGCTTGGGTCTGGGAAACATCATAGGGCACCCAGGTCACTCCGAGGTAGGCCCCAGTGTGGGCCCTGAGCAGCCTAGGAAGGGCCTGAGCCAGGGGACTTCTGGGCAGGGACTGAGCCTGCAATCAGAGCTGAGGGGGCCCCTGCCCTGGCCTAACTCCCGGCCAGAGGCCTGAGGCCTGGGCAGGGGCCTAGCCAGGGGTCAGTGTGAACTACAGAGGAAACACCTTTTCTGACCGCTCATTGGCTAAGCTCCCTGTATGCCACTGGTAATATTCTTAGTAACTTGGGTAATAAGAATCCAAGAAGGTGATGTAGGTTTTTCCACCTCACTCCTGGAGAAAAATACAAAGGTCCACTGCTGGAGGGCTAAGAAATGTCATATCCTGCCCTAGCCAGTTTGGCTCAATGGATAATGCCTTGGCCTGCCTACCACAGGGTCTGTGTTCAATTCTGACCGAGGGTATGTACCTAGGTTGCAGGCTCTTCCCTTGCCAGGCTCTAGGTCAGCGCTCATGCAGGAGGCAACCAATCAAAGTGTTCCTCTCACTTTAATGTTTCTCTCTCTCCCTTTCTCTTCCACATTCTCTAAAAATCAATGGAAACATACCCTCAGGTGAGGATAAAAAAATAATAAAGAAATGTCATATCCTATGAAAGACACATCTTGAAAATGCCTAAAGAAAGTTGGCATTTTTTCATGGTGAAGGGAGTGGAGTCCGTGTTGATGAAAAAACCTTGCTGGCTGCGGTTACTGGCAGTGGCTGCAGCAGCAGGGTGATGGGACTGGTGCCTTCTCCTGATCAGCCCAGTCACCTCCCAGAAAGGGAGGCCAGACTGCGGCTTAGGCCCACTCACCAACGGGAGCAGGGAGCGGGCCTAAGTCGTCACTAGGACATCCCCTGAGGGCTCCCAGTATGTGAAAGGGGGCAGGCTGGGATGAGGGACCACCCCCTCAGTGCATGGATTTTGTGCACTGGGCCCCTGGTATCAAAATAAAAATCTTTTGCACAGCAAAAGATACCATCAACAAAGAAACAAGAAAACCTACTGCTTGGGAGGACATACTTGGCAATGTTATCACTGATAAGGCTTTAATCTCCAACATTTACAGCGAATTCATACAACTTAACTAAAGGAAGATAAATAACCCAATCAAAAAATGGGCAATGAACCTAAATAGGTATTTTTCTAAAGAAGACAGAAGGAAGGCCAAGAGACATATGAAAACATGCTCAAAGTCACTAATTATCTGAGAGATGCAAATCAAAACGACAATGATGTACCATCTCACACCTGTCAGAATGGCTATCATCAACAAGTCAATAAACATCAAGTGCTGGCAAGGATGCGGAGAAAAAGGAACCCTCGTGCACTGCTGGTGGGAATGCAGACTGGTGCAGCCACTGTGGAGAACAGTATGGAGTTTCCTCAAAAAAAACCTAAAAATGGAATTTCCATTTGACCCAGTAATCCCACTTCCAGGAATATATCCCAAGAAACTAGAAACACAAATCAGAAAGAATATATGCACCCCTATGTTCATGGCAGCACAATTTACAATAGCTAAGATTTGGAAACAGCCTAAGTGCCCATCAGCAGATGAGTGGATTAAAAAATTGTGGTACATCTACACAATGGAATTTCATGCTGCTGTAGAAAAGAAGGAATTCTTATCATTTGCAACAGCATGGATGGAACTGGAGGCCATTATGCTAAGCGAAATAAGCCAGTCAGAGAAAGATAAATTTCACATGATCTCACTCATTTATGGAATAAAATGAAAACAGATCCAGAGGCAGAGAAGCATCTATCAGATGATGAAATCTCAGAGGGAAGGAAGGGGAGGGTGGGGGTAAGGGGGAGAGATCAACCAAAGGAGTTGTATGCATGCATATAAGCCTAACCAATGGACACAGACAACAAGGGAGTGAGGGCATGATTGGGGAGGGGTGGGAGGCAATGGGGGTATAAGGACACATATGTAATACATTGATCAATGAAGAAATTTTTTAAAAAAAGAAAATTTGCTATCCAAAAGCTCAGTCCAAAGGTACTGAAAGAATGAAAGTTTTTCAAGAACAGAATACATCATAAGAGAATGAAATGTGTAATGATATGTACTTATCATTTTTTATATTGAGTTAATTTAATTAAAATGTAAATATTTTAAAATAAATTATATTTGTATTTGAGTAAACAAATTTATAATTCATTTCAATTAAAAATAAATTAAATTATATCAACTAAAATAATTTCTATGTGTATATTGAAAGAATTATTTTCCTTGTTGCACACTTGAAATTATACAAATTTAGAATATATAATTTTAGTTGAGATATATTTCTATTTTTAAAAGTTTATATAAATGAAACTGACATTTTAAGTTTTTAAAAATATAACTAAATATTTTTAATAATTTTATACAAACAAAACAAAAATTTTAGCATTTAAAGTCCATTTGATTTTTACTGTAAAGAATTATTAATATATTTAGGTAAGTTACACTGACCCTATAAATAGACAAATTTAGGAGTAACATGAAGTAATATTGCAATGTACTCTGCAGTTGACAGGTAAAGTGTTGGTGTATTTTAATGGATATTACCTCCATAACCACTACTTGGAACATACAATAAATAAGAAAATGGACACCTCACACAATGGAGAAATGCTGCTGGGTTATAGAGGGCTTTCAGCTCTCTGAAAGAAAAAAATTTATTATTTTGTAACTTTAAAATTGTGCTAAATATAAAGAATTTTTATTTGTCAATCACTCCTGAATAAAGTTAGAAAAAGATAAAATGTAACAGCTCATACTCCTTTCGGGGGTGGGGGGGGGGGTGCAGAATATTTCTTCTGCCTGTCTCAGACATTGTCTCTCTCTCTCTCACATTAATGGCACTACCGCCTGCAACATTTAAAGACTTTTAGATACAATTAAACTTTTCTTCAAAAAAATATAAGGGAAATGATGTGGAAAATATTTTCCTGGCATCTGAAGTGATGGTGGTCACCATGAAGCAGAGTAAGATAGAAAAAAAGGATTAGTATTATTAATATGCACAAATACAAGCTCATATAAGTTCATTAATATGCTCAAATACAAGTTCTGATAGGATGTCCTACAAAAGATTACATATTTCATATTTCATGGTCATATACTCACTGATGTTATTTGTTGATTATTTTGTGAAACAAAAGAAAGAGAATTGAAAGCATGTATATTTGCAAATATACATATCAATATTTTTCAAGAAAGATTTTGTTTTAGTAAATTAAGAAAGCACATTAACAAGTGTTTATTTCCTCTAGGGTTCCAGGTGTGTGTGTGTGTGTGTGTGTGTGTGTGTGTGTGTGTGTGTGTGTTCCCAGATAAATTTCTCAAAGAAAAATTGATATATATATTTACATGAGATGCATTAAGCTATGATCATTTATCAAAATACTTCTAAAAACAATTTTCACTCTTCAGGTTATGCCCTTTCAAAATGCTAATGGTAAACAGGATGGAAAATTTAATGAAATGTGGAAATAATTATATGCTGTAGTCCAAGTTGATAATTTCAGCTTACTGTATGCATTCTAGATCACAGATAATCTAATAAGAATCCCCATCAGCTTCCATTACTCAGGAAGTGTATAACAGATGGATTTTGATAACATCAATAAAAAATATTGTCTTATAGGCAAGAGTATGATGGTTACCAGAGACAAGGAGGCTGTGGGGTAGAAAAAATGTTGTCTTATATACTCCATTTACTAATTTTTCTGATAAAATGTACTAAAAATGGTTACTTCTCAATCTGCCTCAGTTTTCAGAAAATTCTATTTCTGTAGTTGGGGAAAGCAGCACAATGTAATGATTGTAAGCAATGTTGTACCACATCAATAAGAATTTATTTTCATACTTTCACTGAGTGATCCGGAACACGTGAAAAAACTCTTTGAGTCTTAATTTCTTCTTGGAAAATAATTAAATGTAGTATTGTATTAGAACTGATGCATAGACCTAGCATGAACATCAAAGACACAGTGCACATAAAATGCTTAATATCTGAGCCAAGTTCACAATATATATTACCTAATATTAGTTATAGCAATTGTAATAATAGCAATAACAGTTGATGATGGTGCAACCACAAAGATAATAAATACATTGTGCTCATTGTTAGAATATATTATCTTTATTTATAATGTATATATTAGTAAGTACATATTATTTATGTTTTATTTACTAAATGTACATATTGATTAAACTAACACTTAAAATCCTGTATAATAAAAGCCTAATATGCTAAGTGTCTGGTCGACATGTCAGCCATTCAACCAATCAAAGCATAATATGCTGAGTCTGCTCAACCACTCACTCTGATGTGCACTGACCACCAGGGGGCAGATGCTCTGACTAGTAGGTTAGCTTGCTGCTGGGGTTCGGCCAATCAAGACTGAGCAAGATGGGCCGGACATGCCCTGGAGCCCTCCCGCAGTCCCACCCCAGCCCCGATTGTGCATTGGTGGGGTCCTTCAGTCTGGCCTCCACCCTCTAGCAATCTGGGACTCCTCAGGGGATGTTGGGAAGCCTGTTTCAGACTGATCCCGCAGGCCATGCCAAGGGACCCCACTAGTGAATACATAAATGACTCATGGGATAATATATTTCTAACCATTTATCTAGGGTATTTTATGTGCATATGAAGATCTAGAAAACCATTTAGCTCAACGTAGCTTAAAATAATATGACAAATAAAAAATATAAAACTTTTAATAAAAGATGACTAGAAGTTATTACAAAAATCTCACTGTCTGTGATCAAAAGTTAAATGTACATTTTACTTGTAGATGTTAGTTTCCTTCCATATAGGCCAAATAGAATACATAAGTAAAAAGCTACAGACTCAGTTTTCCTATGTTTAAATTGTTTAAGACAGGAATCTTAGATCCTTATGATCAACTAGAGGCCTGGTGCATGAAAATTTGTTCATGGGGGGTGGGGGGAGGTTCCTTCAGCCCAGCCTGCCCCCTCTCACAGTCCGGGAGCCCTCAGGGGATGTCCTACTGATGGCATAGGCCTGCTCCCCATGGCCTCCCTCTGTAGGAGGCAACTGGCCAATCAGGGGAAGGTAACAGTCCCATCACGCCACTGCTGCTGCTACTGCCAGCAGCTACGTCTGCCTGAGCCTCAGTCCTCACAACCACCACGACTGTCTGAGCCTCAGCCTGGACCTCACAGCAGCAGCAGCGGTCGCCATCCACCACTTGGCTCAGTCCCTACAAGCCCGCAGCATGTCATCCAGGCCAGGTGGGGCCTAGGGAGCCCTTTCCCTCCTGGAGCTGTTCTTCCCAGGGTGGCAGCATTGGCCGTTTTTGTTTTTGTTGTTGTTGCTGTTTTAATTTACTTTTTTTTTTTAATTGGAAAACAAGCTCTGGGCTTGTGGTTCCTGGGATCCCTGAGCCATACATAGCATGCGCCTCCAGGCCTCACTGCGCCTCCTTCCCCCTCCTCCTGGGATGAGCATCTGGACCCTGGTGGTCGTTATGGTCATTATGCCCTTAGGGCTTTTATTATATAGGATTTTGTCACAGTGATATCCTATATAATAAAAGCCTAATATGCTAAGTGTCCGGTCCTGCGGTCATATATTCTACCAATCAAAGCATAATATGCTAAGCAGCTCAATGGCTTGCTATGACATGCATTGACCACCAGCGGGCAGACAGTTGACCAGTGGACAAGTCGCTATGATGTGCAATGACCACCAGGGGGCAGACGCTACCACCAGAAGGTTAGGTTGCTGCTGGAGTCCGGCTGATGGGGACTGAGCAAGATGGGATGGACACACCCTGGAGTCCTCCCATGGCCCCTCCCTCCAGCCAGCCCCGCCCCTGATGGGCCGCTATTGGGGCAGGTCGGCCAGACCCCTCCTGTGCATGGATTCATGCACCGGGCCTCTAGTTATTCCATAAGTTCAAACTTTGTTTGCAAGAAAAGTTATCAAATTCATAATCAAGATTTTATTAAGAACATACTCTTTTCCTAGAGTTGTTCAGTGTGAATATTTCTTAGCATTAAAATTGGAATTTTCTTTTCTATCTTTATTCTTCAGCTTAAAGGAAGAGGTAATCATTAATCTCCAAGAGATTAGCCTATAAATGTGCTTCAAAACACACACACACACACACACACACACACACAAATGTAGTTAACTACATTATCATTTTAATAATCCAAAATAGCTACTTTTTCCAAATAATTTGTCTTGCTTTGAAATATTAATTCTCTTATGTCAAATAATTTGCATGAAGCCTCAGTTCATAGATTTAGGGATCTTCCAGAACTAATATTAGCTGGCTACTTAAAATGTTATATATTTTAATTTGGACTGTGTTAATATACCTGCAAGTGTGTATATGTATGTGTGTTTAACTTATAATACAGTGGACAAAAGGGAGGATGCAATAAATTTAAAATATATATATTCTAAATAATAACCTAGGTAATTCATAATTTTGTGCCTTGGATCTACAAAAGCTTATGGTTAACATCTAATCTATTTTTACAATATCTAGTAACATTTTTTGACAGAGTCCTTTTTAAAATACAAGTTTCATTCTCTCTTGGATAATATAAAATAATTGACAATACAAAAAATAAAAACAGAAAGTATTTTAATGAGAATTATTTTGAAATGTAAATAAGTTTCAGCAGCAATTATTTAAAATAATTATTCCACATAGTATGTTCTCAAAAGTCACTTCATCCAACAATTCACCAGCTATGTAGATTAATCTCATCTAGTTGATGTAAATTTGTAATACTTTCTCTAAAGTTTAGGATATTATAAATAATTGTATTCTATTCTCTGATGATTGAAAAAACACTTTTTTCTCCAAAAAGGTTCCTTCACATTTTCTAGCTATTTTAATTACTAGACAGTGGATATAGATAAGGATACAAACATTGTAAAGTGCATAATAACCTCTGCAAGGTGCCAAATACAGCACCAAACAAGACGAAGCTCAGACAGACTCTATAATTGAATTCACCTTAAAGATAGAGACTTTTTCTTTTTGCCTCTTTTGATCTCCTTGTCTCTGGACCCTTTATTATGTATAGACTTACACTGAATGGTTCCTGATATTTCTTTATTACTAAGATCTTTGAAATCAACTTTCTACCTACTTATATGTTCACTGAGATATTGAAATATTAACTTTCCCATGAAACTTGATATCAAGTATTATCACGTTTGTTAAGAAACTGAACCTCAAATATTTTTATACTGCCACTACCCTTTCTTTAGATTGCATATATCCTAATGGACTTACCCCACTGAGAAAATTCATGAATGTCCTGTTACAATTCCAGTTCTGCCCAACCAGCGATCCAGTGTAGCAGGATCCATTAAAAAGAAGACGTGATTAAAAGACATCCAAATAGTAAAGAAAAAGTAAAACTGTCCTTATTTGCAGATGACATGATATTGTACGTAGAAAACCCCAAAGACTCTGTCAAAAAACTACTAGACCTAATAAATGAATTTGACAATGGAGCAGGAAACAAAATTAACACCCGGAAATCTATGGCCTTTTATACACCGATAATGAACTCACAAAAAGAAAAACTAAAAAAACAATCCCATTTACCACTGCACCAAAAAAATTAAGGTAACTAGGAATAAATTTAACTTAGGAGATAAAAGACCTGTACCCAGAAAACTACAGGACATTGAAAAATGAGATAGAGAAAGACTTAAAAAAGGAAGACTATACCATGTTCATGGATTGATAGGATCAACATCATTAAAATGTATGTACTACCCAAAGCAATCTACAAATTCAATGCAATCCATATTAAAATACTAGCAGCATCTTTCAAAGATCTAGAACAAACTGTCCAAAAATTCATCTGGAATAAAAAAAGATCCTGAATAGCCACAACAATCTTGAGAAAGAAGAACAAAGTTGGAGGGATCACAATACCAGATATCAAGCTATGTTACCCAGCCGTGGTTCTCAAAACTGCCTGGTACTGGCACAATAATAGACATATAGACCAATAGAACAGAACAGAGAACCCAGAAATAGACTCAAGCCATTATGCTCAATTAATATTTGACAAAGGAGGCAAGAGCATACAATGGAGTTAAGAGAGTCTCTTTAATAAATGGTGCTGGGAAAGTCAGTCAGATACATGCAAAATAATGAAACTAGATCACCACCTCACACCATATACAAAAAGCCCAGGATGTGCAGAGAACCCCAAACAAAAGGAATCCAAAGAGGACCACACAAAGACACATCATAATTAAAATGCCAAGAGCAAAAGACAAAGAGTGAATCTTAAAAGCAGCAAGAGAAAAACAGTTAGTTACCTACAAGGGACTACCCATAAGACTGTCAGCTGATTTCTCAACAGAAACTATGCAGGCCAGAAAGGAGTGGCAAGAAATATTCAAAATGAAAAATAGCAAGAACCTACATACAAGATTACTTTATCCAGCAAAGCTATCATCCAGAATTGAAGGTCAGGTAAAGAGCTTCACAGATAAGAAAAAGCTAAAGAAGTTCATCACCACCAAACCAGTATTACATGAAATGCTGAAAGGTATCCTTTAAGAAGATAAATAATTTGATGAATAGAATAAACTGGTGAATATAATAGAATCAGAAACACAGAAAGGGAGTCGACTGACAGTTCTCAGGAGGAAAGTGGTGTGGGGAGTGCGGGAAGAGACTGGACAAAAATCATACACCTATGGATGAGGACAGTGGCCGGGGTAAGGGCAGAGGTGGGGTGGGAACTGGGTGGAGGGGAGCTATAGGGGGAAAAAGGAGGAACAACTGTAATAATCTGAACAATAAGGGTTTAATTAAAAAAACAAACAAGTGACATCTGATCCCCGGGTATGTAAGGACATATATAATTTAAAACTACCATCATGATTCAAATTTGTCCCGCTTCTCTTCCATCTCTTCTGTTAGTTAATAGCTTCATCATAACATCAAACTAAAAACTTTAGACTTACATTTAACTATTTATTTCCATTTCACCCCCTCCAATCAATTAAGATTTATTTTACCTTATCAGAGTTTCTTAAAATTGCCGTACCCCTGTGCAAACCCTCTGCAATTTATTTGCTTTAGACCTTTTTCTATTTTCTTCATCTATAGTGCTTACTTACTTTTACTTTGTTCCCCTACTCACAGGAAACGAATATTCCATCCACAATTTACTCTAATACCAGTTATTTTCCTAATATATACATATCTACACTAATAAAAGAGAAAAATGGTAATTGGCGTACGACAATACCCTTTTCATTGGCTAATCAGGGCTATATGCAAATTAACTGCCAACTATGATTGGCAGTTAACTGCCAACTAAGATTGGCAGTTAACTGCCAACTAAGATTGGCAGTTAACTGCCAACAAGATGGCGGCTAATTTGCATATGTAGGCACAATGCAGGGAGGCGAAAGGGAAAGCAGGAAGAAGCCCCCTGCCACTGACAGTGATTGGAAACCCAGGGGGGAGCTAAGAGCTGGGGGGCAGGGCAAAGGCGGCCCTGGGGCCGCCTTTGCCCTGCCCCCCAGCCATGATCGGAGAATCAGGTGTCTTTGCCACCCTGGCCAGTGATAGCAGGAAGTAGGGGTGGAGCCAGCGATGTGAGCTGGACACGATCGAAGCTGGCAGTCCCGGGAGCTAGGGGTCCCTTGCCTGGGCCTAAAGCGGAGCCCAGGATCGCGGCGCCCCCCGCTGCCACTGCAGGTCCCCGCTGCCCAGGCCGGACACCTAGGCCAGAGGCGTCAGGCCTGGGCAGGGGCGGAGCCTGCAACCGCAGGGAGCTGGGGGTCCCCTGCCCAGGAGGCCTCAGGCCTGGTCAAGGGGCCGATCCAGTGATTGGTGATCGGAGGGTGATGAGAGTCAACTCCTCTGGCCGAGGCATCAGGCCTGGGTGGGGGGCGGAGCCGGGGATTGGGGGGATATGATGGTCCCCTTGCCCAGGCCTGAAGCCTGGGTCAGAGGTGTCAGGCTTGGGCGGGGGTGGAGCAAGCGATCAGAGGGAGATGGGGGTCCCCTGCCCAGGCATGATTCCTGGGCCAGAGGCCTCAGGCCTGGGCGGGGCCCAGAGCCAGTGATTGGGGGGAGATGGGGGTCCCCTGTCCAAGCCTGATACCTCTGGCGGAGGCGACAGGCCTGGGCAAGGGGCCGATCAGGTGATCAGAGGGTGATGGGGGTCTACGCCTCTGGCTGAGGCATCAGGCCTGGGCAAGGGGCAGAGCCAGCAATCGGAGGGGCCTGGGGGTCCCCTACCCAGGCCTGATGCCTGGGCCAGAGGCGTCAGGCCTGGGCAAGGGGCCGATCCTGCGATTGGAGGGTGATGGGGGTCAACGGCTGAGGGCTCCCAGTATGTGAGAGGGGGCAGGCTGGGCTGAGGAACACTCCCCCCCCCCCAGTGCACGAATTTCGTGCACCGGGCCCCTAGTATATATATATATATATATATCCTTCTTTCTGCAAAAACATATATGTTGACTCTCACTTTGCTATGTTCAAAGTATAATATACAATTTTACTTACTAGTAACCTTCATACACACTGTCAGTGTCACCTTCTTCCATGTCTATGCATTTCTCTACTGTCTTCTCTTTCCTCTTGCTGTTCCTCAGACATCTTCTAATGCCTCTGCACAGCTCCCTGGGAGTGCCTTGTTCAGCCAGGCTAAGTCCTAGTCATCCTTAAAAGACCAGTTTAAACATTAACCTCAAATCTATGCCTCCTCCTTTGTAACTCCACAGTGTTTTGTACTTATCCCATAATATTTTATACTTTGTTTTCATAACTGTGTCTTCTACTAGATCATGATCTCATCAAGAACAGAGACAATATCATGTTATTCCATATCATTGTCTATAATTAGGAATTGTAATAAAAAAAGTTGTGTATTGTTGTTGACTTATGACCCAATTCATAGAAAATGCTGAATATAAATATGCCCCACTCTTCCCTGATATTCATTTACCATAAATTCATATATTTTAGTTTTGAGTCAAAAAGTAGTAAAAATAATTTAATTACTTTAGAACTAATGTCTAAGTGTTGAGATTTCTGATTCAGGAGGTAAGTGCATGCTCATGGAGTCTGAATGCCTATTCTCGCATGTTTTCCCATCACAACGAATTTTAAGGCAATAAAAATGTCTGCTTGGTTGTTTACAAGCAACTGGGGGTTTGAATTCCTTCATCCAGAGCCACTAGAGACTCTAGATGAAGTAGCAGAGTAAACAATTTAATGAATAAATAATTAACACACAATTAAAAAGTTATTAAGGCAAACTGGCATTAGCTATCTGTATATTGAAGGTCTCATAGGTCTCCTGTATATTAGAATATAATGCTTTTATCTTTATTATTAATCTTGGCTAATGGCATTTTAGTCTTAACTAAGAGAATTATTATATAACTATATTCCCTAAGATCAAAAGGTATACAATGCCATACAAGCTAAATGGCCTAATTTTCGCTGAATTATGTCTGTTTTAGTTTTAAACAATATTTTTAGATAAAACATTACTAATTATTATAAGTACAGTATTTTTCATAAAATATTAGAGTTGGCCCTTGGGCTGTATTAAGCTTACTGTCCCAGAAATTTTGGAATATAGTGAGCTAATTCAATGATTCCAAATGCTAACCACTTTAATTTCTTCAATAACTTCTTAGCAACATATTTTATAAGGGCTTTTCTTATAACTGTGCTTTTTTCTAAGTTACCATAACAAATTCAAAGGTCTCCCAAGTATCTTTCCAGATTACAATGCCTGCTTTTCTTGTTTGTTTGTTTTTTAAATTATTATTATACTCTCCTTAAAATAAGTTTTAGATTTCTCAAATCCCCCCAAAAATTATTTGGACACAACTGTCTGGATGTTATATATCTTCATTCACTTAAGAAGTTATCATAATTCAGGGAATAATTCTAAAATGCTCCATCTGTCACTTCATAACCCAAGGAAAATGTTATGTATATATTTTAAATAACTCAGTTTTCAAATTCTTGGGGTCAAATTGCTTGGGAAATTTGCTTTTATATTTTCTTAAAATCAAATTTATGTATTTTTAAAATAATAAAGGTATGCTCCCATAAGTCCATTTACACACACACACACACACACACAAACAAACACACACACATGCACACAGGCACATACACAGCTATGGAGAGCAATACTCTAGCATAATTGCAAAACCCTTGCAATTGTGAAATACAATATCGCTCTACTTTCTCATTATCATCTATAATACTAAAAGTGTAATATGCTAATTAGACCGGACAGCCAAAGGACCTTCCGGACGTCATTCTGGATGTCCTTCTGGACGAAGCCGCAGTGGAGGGGGCTGAAGCAGAGGCCATTAGGGGCAATCAGTCAGTCAAGCAGAGTGGTTAGGGGAGATTAGGCAGGCAGGCAAAGTGGTTAGGGGCGATCAGACAGGTAGGCAGAGGGTTTGGGGCAATCAGGCAGTCAGGCAGGCAAGCGGTAAGGAGCCAGCGGTCCCAGATTGTGAGAGGGACCCCGAGGGGTCCTTGTATGAGAGAGGGTGCAGGCCAGGCTGAGGGAACCCCCCCTCTCTGTGCACAAAATTTGTGCACAAGGTCTCTGGTCTATAATAATAAAAGTATAATATGCAAATCGACCAACTGGCCATCCTGATGTCCTTCCAGATGACCTTCTAGATGAAGCCAGGGCTGCAGCCACAGGATTGAGGCAGCCACCGTGGCTGTGAGGGAGGGATCGAGGCAGCCACTGTGGCTGAGAAGGCCTACTCTTGCATGAATTTTGTGCATTGGGCCTCTATGGACAAAATTAAGTATAAAATAAAATACTGTGATGATTAGCAAAACTGCTACCTGGCACTTTGATATCTTTCCTTCAAATTTATCATTGTTATTTGTGTGAATGTAAAACAGTCAAGTGTTTTAAGAAAATCCTTTAAAAAATTGATCATTTATTTTTATCATTCTTTCATATTATCCTATATAATAAAAGCCTTATATATTAAGTGTCTGGTCGTCCAGTCATCCATTCAACCAATCAAAGAGTAATATGCTAATGATATGCTAAGGCCACTCAACCATTCACTATGACGTGCACTGATCACCAGGGGGCAGATGCTCTGACTG
This sequence comes from Myotis nattereri, assembly GCF_964212035.1. Lineage (NCBI taxonomy): Eukaryota > Metazoa > Chordata > Mammalia > Chiroptera > Vespertilionidae > Myotis > Myotis nattereri. Next base: position 84,226,662 of record NC_138077.1, read on the forward strand.
GTAGGTTAGTTTACTGCTGGGGTTCGGCCGATCAAGACTGAGCAAGATGGGCCGGACATGCCCTGGAGCCCTCCCACGGTCCCTCCCTGGCTGGCCAACCTCCCATGTCCCTCCCTGGCCCCTATTGTGCACCCATGGGGTCCCTTGGCCTGGCCTGCCCTGTGCCTTCTCACAATCCAGGACCCCTTGGGGGATGTCAAAAAGCAGGTTTCAGCCCAATGGTGGAATGACCGGTCACTATGATGCTCACTGACCACTAGGGGGCAGACGCTCAATGCAGAAGCTGCCCCCTGGTGGTCAGTGCACTCCCACAGGGGGAGTGCTACTCAGCCAGAAGTCAGGCTTATGGATGGTGAGAGCAGCAGCGGTGGTGGGAGCATCTCCTGACTCCACGGCAGCACTAAGGATGTCAGACATCCCCCGAGGGCTCCCAGACTATGAGAGGGCGCAGGCTGGGATGAGGGACCACTCCCCTGAGTTCACAGATTTTGTGCACCAGGCCTCTAGTACACCTATCATTTTAAATTATCTCTATTTTACACTTAATTATATTATAGCAGGTGACTCAGTGTAAATGTATTCATAAAAGTTATTAATGAATATAATTGATAATTTATGATATCATATAAATATTAAAAACTGGTTATTTAGAACTTATTTTCTCTAGTATAAACTTTTTATTGTTAACAACTACTTGTAATAGCACCTATGAAGTGCAAATTTTTAGGTATATTTTGAATATTTATTTACAATAATGCCTTGAAAGCATTCGAGTTATATTTCTTTTTTCTTATTTATAATAATTTGCACTGACAGTGAAATTTTAAATTTTAATGAATATATATATATATATATATATATATATATATATATATAAATTACATAGAGAAGTATATATATTACATAGAGAAGTGTATGTCCTCTTAACAGTTTCTATCATTTTTACTTGAATTAATTGGGATATTACTTTTGATAAACCTTTTAGGACATGTACTTATGTTAAATATAAATAAAGGTAGCTACTAAAGGGAAGGAAAATGAGAAAACCCTTCGTAAACATTGAACGAAGAGAGGAACATAGTAGCAGGGATGGAGGTAACAGGATAGCAAGAAAGGAGGTAGGGCTTTGAGAGGAGAAAATGGTGGAGTAAAAGTTAAAGACAAGGATGTTCTGAATAGACAGTGTGAAAAACAGGTAGATTAGAGAACAGAAATATAAAAATGTGTGGGTTTTTTTGTTTTGGGGGGGTGTGTTTTTGAGGTTTTTGTTTGTTTTTCTGTTATTTGTGGGACTTAAGGCCTTTCTTGTTGCCTTTATTTCACCTGTAGAAAATGTTATATTTCTCACTAGTACACAAGTGTGAGAAGGAACTTAGAGCAAAGGAGAAAAACAGTTAACATTTGCTGATGCATATGACCCTCTGCCCTTGTACAAACAGTGGATGTATAATTACAACATGTGGTGTAAAGTTAAAAAACAGAATTAGGTAAAAATAAAAAGAACATCATTTTCAGAGGAAAGAAAATAGGTGTTGTTTTAAATAATTAGGTTGAAATTCCAGAGCTGCCTCTGGTAGCTGTTAGATCTTGGCAAATCATTAATATCTACCTTAGTTTTACTCATGTGGGAAAAAAAGGAATAATAAAATGTAACTCACAGGGTTGTTGTGAAGATTTAAATTAAGTATATAAAGTCACCAGAACATTGCCTGGTACATTGTTTGTCATCAGTGAATACATATCCGTTTCCTAATTCTAAAATTAAAGAAGAAGAAGAAGAAGAAGAAGAAGAAGAAGAAGAAGAAGAAGAAGAAGAAGAAGAAGAAGAAGGGCAAGTAAATATTTGTTAATTTTTTAAAAGGTTTCCAAATAACTCTTTCATTAAATTCTATAAAGACTCATTTTGATTCTCAAACTGTGCCTGAGGGTGAATGCTTACAACTGTTAGGAACAAATATACAGTGATTTTTCTGTACGTTTTTATTTATAAAATGAATAGAATAACTGTATCATTTCTTTCATAAACGTTCATTTTGGGAACTTTTATTTACAAATTTTCATTTTGGAAAAGGTTCTCTGTTGCCATTATGCAGTCACATATGCTAATTCGGAGTGATCTGGAAAGAGCCATAAGGAAAGAGCAGATGTGCCTACTTATATGATACTAAGTTAGGTCTGTAGATAGCAAGGTGTAAAAGCTGATGTGAACAGGTATGCAATTTTACTCACTCACAAAGTTACCTAAGCAGAGACAGTGAAAACATGAGCCTATCTTTATTATTACTATTATTACTGCTACTTTTCCTTTTATTGGGAATATTATTGGTATTATTTTAATTACATTAGGGAAACTAATCAAGTGAGCCTTTGGCTCACCACAGCTTTCTGTCCTGAGACATTTATCAGAAATTGAAATAAAGAGAAGTGACTTTGCTGAGTTTGGAAGACAGGGATCAAAATTCAGTATGAGGCAGCTGGAATTTGTCATTACAGAATATCATAATAGGAAGCTATACAGAGAAAGAGATCTAAAAATCCATTTATGTGTAACATTGATTTGGGCTTAATAATAAGGTGTCTGTCACATGGTAAAGCTCAAGTAAGATTTTTAAAAAAGAGTAAGTACCAAAGAGCTATAAGCTGAAAAGCTCCTGGAACTTGTAGAAGTTGGGAAATGGTCAAGTTTGAAAGAATCCTACATAATAAAAGCCTAATATGCAAATAGACCAAACAGTGGAACAACCTGGTGTGGGGGGGGGGCAGGGCCGGCAAGTGGGCAGTGCCAGGCCAGCCAAGGTGGGGGCCAGCAGGCAGAGGGAGGGGACAGTGATCTGGGGGCGGTGACCGGCCGTGGTGGAGGGGCGATGCCATCCCCCAATCAGCCCACTTCTCTCCTCCTGCAGAAGGAGGCCATGGGCAGCAGACCTAAGCTGTCAGTTGGACATCCCCTGAGGGCTCCCTGTCTGCGAGAAGGGGCAGGCCAGGATGAGGGAACCCGCCCCAAGTGCATGAATTTTCGTGTACCAGGCCTCTAGTCAGAAATAATAGGCCATGCCTTGGTGTGGTATGCCTCAGTTGGTTGGGCACTGTAGATGCACCAAGAGGTCACTGTTTCAATTCCAGGTGAGGGCACATGCCTCAGTTGTGGGCTGGAGCCCCAGTAGGGGGTATGCAGGAGGCAGCACATTGATGTTTCTCTCTTGTGGATGTTTAACTCCCTCTCTCTAGAAAAAAAAAATCTTAAGAATAAAAAGAAAGAAATACTAGACCACATCAAGCCTCAGCTTTCAGTGGAGATCCATGTCGTGATGTTTCCGGTGTATAATTAAACTGGCCCTGAAATATAGTCTAGATTTACACTACTAAAATTTATAAATAATATTTGAAAAAAATCAAGCTGAGCCACATTTACTGCTGACTAGAACAAAACTAAACACTCTTAAAGGAAAACAACAAGATTCAAATATTCAATCATAAAATTTATATTGCCTAGCATTTAAGAAAATGCTATGAGGTAGGGGAAGATCATCTATGCTCACACACAAATGTCAGCAAATAGAAGAGAACAGAAATGTTGGACACAATGTAATTACTAAATATGGTCTTAAAAGCAGCTATGAGTCAGGAATTGTGGATGAAGACCAAGTATACACGGGAAATATATTTTGGTCCTTTGAACAACCATATATATGCTTCTTATAAGTCACAATATCACAGTCCATTTCCTGGTCTTCAAACGAAGACACATTCTAGAAAAAACAAAATTCATCAAAGCCAAAAGGCATTGTCTCACTCACTAGAATACCGTTCAGTGATCATCCAGTCCATCATCGTAGCATAGGAAAGGTTTTCATAGGGAGAGGTGCGGGCTTCCATTGGAGCTTGTCAGGGCCCAGAGGCAGGAGTGGCCTCAGTAATACAAGGCTTCCCCCTTTCAAGACAGCTGGTAGAATCATGCTGAGACAATATCATCTTTTGCTCTGAGCCTCTTTCAAGATGTTATTGCAATGTCAGAATTTTCTCATTAAATAACCCATTTATTCATTCCTTTAACCATATTACTACTTTTGCTCTATACCTCCCCCCGCCTTTTTTTTCTCTCTTTTTGGAAGAACATTAGGTTTTAGCACTCTGCTGATCTAGATTATTGGCAACAATACTAGTTCAACAAGTGCCCACCCCCCGCATCACCACCACCAGTTCATTCCCATTCACACAGGAACAACATTGGGGTGTTATCCTTACCACTAAGAATACATCAGCCTTCACTCTTAGCCCCAATTTAGCCAGATGAGATGAATGTACTCCTGGGCCCATGAGGTCCTTAGGACTTCTGACAAAAATGGTTAAAAACATAGTTACGGTTTCTTGCTTAGGAATCATCCGTTTGCAGCCCCTGCAGTTGTAGCTCTGGTACTGTCACAAATGCACCAAGTAGGGGAAAAGGAATTGAGGTGATGTGGGAAAGAAAAAACACCAACATGCTTCCCCATCCCTCTTCACCAGATCTACCAGGAAAAACAACTGAGGATTCTATCCTGTGGGGAGACTCCTCCCGCTTCGTATTCATGCTGAGTTTGAGCACACAGTCATGAAGTCATATAAGCCAGCCCTTCATGCCTTTATTTCCCCCCATTTTTTGTAGTAACTGTTTCAATTGCCCATTTTAGTTCTCCCTTAAAATGATTATTTTGAGGAGGATAACTCTCTCCCCATTTTCGGACATTTTGGGCTGTATGTGGGTTGCTTGGTCTGAAAAAAATTATACTCAGCCATCCAACTGAGGCAATTATCTTTTGTTAAGGTCCGTTCCTAATATTCTGATATTTGTATCTACATCAGGAAAGTAAAGCCCAGCCCAGAGTCAGTGTCTGTTTTTGTCAAGACCATGTCTAGTCCCCCAGAGCTACCGGCATCGAGTCTGGCTTGCCCGCTATGCTCAGGGCCTTCACGCCAGGGAATCTGCCATGTAGCCATCTGCAGTCTCCGTCTCTTTGGCTGTCAGATAGAACACTTTTTACTGGCATTTTTGCTTCAGAGGGTGCAAGAGGAATATATCTAGATTTTAGATCATTACATTTCTGCAGACGCCCCTGTCCATTCATCTCATGGACTGAGGTGGCCATCTCAAGGGAGTATATGGGAATATCTGCTTGTCTATTCCAATCACCTTTCAAAAACCTGGAATGGAGTCCTTCTAATGGGCATCAATGTGTCCCATTTTAATGCATTCCTCAATGTTTAATAGGGTCATGCCCCATATGGATTATCTCTTTAGCAGGCCAGGTTTCTATTGAACTCCCTTGACACTCTATAGCCAGGCCATTGGCCACTGCCCATGAGTCAGTAAAAACACAAACTGCTAGGAAAAGTGCATGCAATTCAGCCTAAAAGGGCTGATCTGTTTTTACTTTCTTTAGTTAAGCTTTCCATCTATCTTGGATCTGACATCCACAAACCAAAGAGCTCTTTGTCAATTGGTTGGGAGTTGTTTACAGGACATTGTCCAAGAGACAGTAGAATCCAGACTCTCCTCATGCAGTTTCAGAGTCAGTCCTAGGGAAGGAGTTCCCTATCTCCTATTATTTCTTCCTTACAGCGTGACCCTATACAACCCATTTTCATTTTATTACAGAACTCTTCTGGGTACTGCCATTCCCATAGAGCATTCTTCTGACAACACCCAAGACATGGGTAGTTGAGGTTTCAAGATCATGTTATGTCCTTCAGTCATAGGAATAGCTTTAATTAATAATGTCAGATAGCAGGGTACTAAATGCTCCTCAAATGGAAATTCTCTAGTCCAAAGTCCCAGTAGTCATTGTTATGGTTTACTCAGGCTCTTGTCATTAACACAATCTAGGCTCCACATAGGCTAATGCAGACAGGACTGGTCTCTATCAGCACTCCAGTTTTTATCTATATTGTGTGGCTCTGGCAATCTCACTGGTTCCCATTTAGCATTTCCAATGAATACTGTTTAAAGGGCAGATTTTCCTTTTATGTTTTCTTCTTGTCTGATCCCTGTGGCTGGGACTTCCAGTACTATTGATCTATTTATCTATCATCTATCTATCTATCTATCTATCTATCTATCTATCTATCTATCATCTATCTATCTATATAAAAGCCTAAGTGACCATCGCAACTGAATGGACGACTGAACAGGCTGTGTGGGATGGCCAGGCAGGCCAGTGGGGAGGGGCAGTAAGGGGCGACCAGGCTGGTTGGGGGGGGGGGCAGTTGGGGGAAACTAGGCCGACAGAGGAGGCAGTTGGTGTGACCAGGCCAGCAGGGGAGGGGCAGTTAGGGGTGATCAGGCAGACAGGCAGGTGAGCAGTTAGGAGCCAGTGATCCCAGGTTGTGAGAGTGATGTCCAACTGCTGGTTTAGGCCTGACCCAGAAGCAGGCCTAAACTGGCAGTTGACATCCCCCTGGGGGGTCCTGGATTGGAGAGAGTGCAGGCTGGACTGAGGGGACCCCCTCATGCATGCATGCTCCAGGCCTCTAGTCTATATATATAAAAACCTAAGAGACCATTACGACCGGTTGACTGGTCGACTGGTCAGTATGATGAGCACTGACCACCAGGGGGAAGATGCTCAACCCAGGATCTGCCCCTGGTGGTCAGTGCACCCAGAGCTGGAGCGCAGCTCAGCCAGAAGCTGAGCAGCAGCGGTGGCAGGCGCAGCGGGGCTGGGATGAGCAGCACAGCACCTGGCCCTGGCTTGGGCTTCTCCCTGGCTACCTGTTGCTTCGCACACTGTTACATCCTTTGGGGCCTGCAGGGATCGGGCTGAAACCAACAGTCCAACTTCCCTTGAGGGGTCCCAGATTGAGAGAGGATGCAGGCCAGGCTTAGGGACCCCACCAGGTGTGTGAATCTGTGTACCAGGGCTCTAGTGTTGAGTGAGAGTGATGGAAGGGGACAACCCTGTCTTGTTCCTGTTCTTAGGGGAAATGGTCTTAGTTTTTACCCATTAACTATGATATTGGCTGTAGGTTTAGAAACCCCCTCTATGACCTCTTTTATTATGAAATGGTTTAATTTCCCATTCTAATTTCAACGAGAACACAGCTCAGTGAGTCAAAAAATATGATATGTTCATGTGATGCTATATTTTCTTGTATGTTAGTAGCAGTTAAATGTTTTTATTGAACAAAAGAAACATCTTACCAATCAGAAACAATGTATGCACCCTTATGTTCGTAGCAGTGTTATTTGCAATAGCTAATATCTGGAAACAGCCCAAGTGCCCATCAGTAGATGAGTGGATAAAAAAGCTGTGGTACATTTACACCATGGAATACTATGCAGCTGTAAAAAAGAAGGATCTCTTACCATTTGCAACAGCATGAATGAACCTGGAGTGTATTACTCTAAGTGATATAAGCCAGTCAGAGATAGATAAGCATCACATGATCTCACTCATATGTGGAATCTAGTGAACAAAATAAACCAATGAACAAAATAGATCCAGAGACATAGAAGCATGGAATAGACTGAAAAATCTCAGCGGGAAAGCAGGGGAGAGTGGGTGGGGGGAAAAAGATCAACCAAATAACGTGTATGCATATATGCATAACCCATGGACATAGACAATAGGGTGGCGAAAGCCTGGGGTGGGGAGTGGTGGCAGACTAGAAGAGGTCAATGGGAGGAAAAATGGGACATATGTAATACTTTCAACATTAAAATTTTAAAAAATCAAACTTAAAAATAATAAAGATAAATATTTTTCAAAAAAGGTGAATCAAATTTATGTTAACCAATGATCATATATCACCTATAATGTTAGAGAAGTACAAAATATAAAGTTCCTTGGCTGTAACCCTTATTTAATGCCAGTTTGTAACAGGCTTCTTCTATGGAGCTATTCTGCTATGGAGACATTTAGTGTGTGAAGTCCTTATCTTTGGGTTAAATGAGTCCCAGTTTCAAATCTTGCCCTGTTTCTGACGGAACAAACAAACTAAAATGGCAGGAGTCTTAGTTTTTCAAGTATTGAATTTGAATAATACGGCTCACCCTGCACGGTTGCTTTGAGTATGAAGGTTATCTCTTACTCTTATCTGTTCACTGCAGATTTCTGAGATTGGCGAGTCCTGGACTTTATCAGTTCACATTGCAGGAAATCAAGTCCACAAATCAGGACCCATCAGAACAAAACTCTGCCCTTTCTCTTCCAATGACCTGAGCTTGTGAAAAATGCCAACCTTTAAAATTCAATATTATTATTATTAATCCTCAGTTGAGGATATCATTTTCCATTGATTTTTGGAGAGACAGGAAAGAAGAGAGAAAGGGGAAGAGAGAGACATCTATGGTGAGAGAGATACCTCTATTGTTGCTTCCTGCATCCACCCCAACCAGCCTGGTATCTAAAGTGAAACTCAGGTACATGCCATTGACAGGGAAGCAAACCATTGACTCTTCCATGTGTAGGCTGACTCTGCCATTGAGCACACCGGCCAGCACTCACTTATTTTTTTGAGATAGAATATAGATTAAATGATTATACAGGATGGGACAAAAGTAGGTTTACAGTTGTGAGTACGTAAAATAGAGTTTATTTTTGTGGTATTGTATTATTTATTAATTATTGTATTATTTTCCATATAAACAACTGTGTATGTAGGAAACATAAGTCAAGTCTCCTTCATTTGTGACTTAGAAAAAAAGAGAAGAGTCATGCTCAAAGTCCTCTTATATATTTGTTTCTGCAAAATTAAAAAAAAAATAAAGAAAATAAAAAACAAAAGACTTAAGCAATGTGCTAAATTGCTTGAGAGGTACCTTCTGTTTTGAAAGAATAGTGGGGTAAGACCCAGGAAAAGGGGCATTAATTTGAACTGGCCTGTTAGACTTTCAGGAAGATGAGTTAAAAATAAAATAAAGTACAGTTTCTTTACTCTGCAGAATAAGAAAGCAAATACAGACTGTGGGGAAAAGACTAGCCAGGAATCAGGGATCAAGATTGCGCAGGTCACTGGAAGGTCTCATCAGGAAACTGAATACATTGGTAGAGAGATGTAAAGAGCCATTAAAGCAGAAAGGAAATTGAATAAGAAGTAGCACCGTGCCTAATTAGCTGTGCAATAAATATGACTAACTTCCCTCCTTGACCTGCTCATCTTCATCATCACTCTGCAACTCCCAAGAGCCTCAGTCAGAGGGAGAACCCACTGGGACAGGAGGCAGCTACATTTTTGCTTCTCATGTGTGAGGGAGGAAGCACCTGACATCAGATGCTGGGTAATCGCATTTGGGCTGCTCATTTGGGCTCCGGGGCAGTGCTGTCAAACCAGGAAGCTGGAAGCTGAAGCCCATGGTTTGTAAACATGGGAAAAATAAAAACATTTCACTATATTAAAATTTAAGTAGCAGCGCTCATAAAGGAAGCCTTTCTTTTATGAATGATTCCCAAAGGTTATCAGTTATTAATAAATCACTAACCAAGCTCAGGAAGCCTTGCTCAATTTCCAACCCCACCAATATTCCAGTGCAATTCGGTTTGGGGTAAAAATGATTTTGAGTTCACACCGGTCTTTAAAATGTTTCAAAACATGTTGATCAAATAACCTGCACTTTGAAGCCTAGTTGAGGGTTTTCTTATGCTCTTCCTTCTTCATTATGTTTACCTGCTATTAAAATGTAAAATAATAATAATAATTATTATGAAAATAAAATTTAAAACATGCCAAGTGCATTTTTTCCGTTTTTATGAAGAAATTAGATATTGTTATTATCAAAAAAGTAGGAAGAGATCTGCATTTGTGTTGCCAAATAAATAACCTTTGGAAGGATGTGGAGTCACCTTCAAAGCCACAGTGCAACATAAATAAGATCCCGCTGTTCTCACCTCATTTGTGTAATGCAGCTTTCCAAGGCATTAACAAATAACGTAGCAGTTCCATAAATATGTTGACATCGCCTAAAGTGCACAGCTGTTCTGTTCAAAGGAAAAAATATTCACCCATTATTCAAAGCTTTATGGAAAACTAATTGCACAAGGGCTTTGTGAGAAATTGTTTTGCTTTTGACATTTTATAATTAAGTATAGGCAACAAAGCTTTGACTTAAACAACAGTCTTCATTTAAATTAATTTCTAAATACTATACATATATTAAGATCTTATCCCAGGAAAGCAATTACATTATTGTACCTTTGCAAATGTTTGCCCCGTGCTTTCTGATGGTGTTATACTTTATTAACAACACCTCATTACAGAGGCAATTAGTGAAAATGGCGTAAAAGAGTTGTTATGAATATAAGTAATGGTGATATAATAAATTTTATTATTTTCAAACTCATTATATTTTATCTAATTATTCATTTAATAGTATATGAATTTTCCTGGATTGTAAGTCCATTTAAATGTAAGCAACTTTGTAATAATAAATACTCGATGTTTTTCTTATGGCTATACATGAATTGGTTTGTTATTTTGATTGATTTTTTTTGGAAATATTCATTAAAAAATAAATTATCTCAGGGTGTCTTGAGGAATAGAGCACACATAATATATGAAAGGAAATATTAAATATTCTAGATGAGTTGAGAATTTTATTGTTTACATTTAATTGTCATATTTATAATATCCTTATCTATTGTAGTATCTATATGAATAAAAAGAGTCATCTAATTTTTTATCAGTGCATTTATTTTTTTAAGATTCTGCCTTACTGAGAAAATGAAAAAGAAACTTGTACATAATTTTTGTTATGGGAGGGTGAGCTATCTTAAGAGCAAAATTAGGTCCACAGTTGTATTGAAGTGCAAACCTCAGAGCCATTTGCAAAATCTGCATACCTGCAGCCAGTACTAATGGTATGAATCCTATATAATAAAGAGGTAATATGCAAATTAACCCTCATGCCCTCACAATATGGCTGCCTATGACTAGGTTGGCTGGGGGTTAGTGAGGAATGAACAAACGACTGAACAGCAGGCTGCATGAGGCGACCAGGCTGGTAGGGGGAGCCATGAGGGATGACCAGGTTGGCAGGGGGGACATTTGGGGGTGACCAGGCCAGCAGGGGGGCCAGTTGGGGATGATCAAGCTGGAGGGGTGGGGTGCAGTTGGGGGTAACCAGGCTGGCAGGGAGGGCAGTTGGGGGTGATCAGGCCAGCAGGGTGGGGCAGTTAAGGGCAACCAGGCAGGCAGGCAGGTAAGTGATTAGGAGTCAGCGGTCCAGGATTATGAGAGGGATGTTCAACTTCCAGTTACATCCCCCGAGGAGTCCCAAATTGGAGAGGGTGCAGGCTGGGCTGAGGGGACTCTCCCCACCCATGCACAGATTTTGTGCACTGGCCCTCTAGTTTCAAATAAGATCGATAATATTACAAAAGGATCAAAAAGTATATTCACTCCCTGACCGGTTTTGCTCAGTGGATAGAGCATCGGCCTGTGGACTGAAAGGTTCCAGGTTCGATTCCAGTCAAGGGCATGTACCTTAGTTGCGGGCACATACCCAGTGGGGAGTGTGCAGGAGGCAGCTGAACGATGTTTCTCTCTCATCAATGTTTCTAACTCTGTCCCTCTCCTTTACTCTCTGTAAAAAATCAATAAAATATATTTAAAAAATAAAAAAAGTATATTCACAATATATCACTGCTTAGGAAAGGAATGTAGGCATATAGTGATGTGCAGAACTGAACCTTGGGAAAAAAAGTTGGTATTATGTCTATAGTTTAGACTGACTCCTGTTGCTGTCTTCTTCTGTGCCTGACAGAGTAAAGGTTCAATTCTCAATAAGTAAAACCAGGGTAAGACCAATTCAGCAGGTATTTAGTTCACTGTGGTTACAGCTGAGGACAGCTTGGAAGGTAAAATAAACAAGATGCAGGGGAAGACGTGGTGTAAGACTCCTCATCCTAAAGGGGGAGAGAGCACGGGAGAATCTAGTTGTAAGAAAGTGTTGGGCTAGAGCTAGAGAGATCACTTCTTGTACATTTGTTCAGTAAAGTTTAGTTCATGGTCAAACTTTAGTAAATGATTATGTTTTGTTGGCATCCTTATTAGTGTAGTCACTTTTTCTTTTCTCTTTTTAAATTTACCTGGAACATAAACAAAACTATTAGAAATTCCATTCAAAATTCAGTTATTTCTTTATATTAAGTTTAAGTTTGGACTTTGAGACTCAGAACTCTGCCTGAGCAATGTCACTTATATGCAAACTAAGATTTTTTTTTCTGAAATCCCTACCTGTTACCTGCATCTGCTATGAACTCTGAAGTAGAATCAGGACATCAGTGTAGAGGTTTGAATAGCCCTTTGAGATCTACACTTTATAGAGTCTAATTTGAAATTTAACTTGAATGTCTATTTAGAATTAGAATGTAATAGGACTCACTGCTTCTGCAAACAAGGGTTAGAATAAATTTGCTCTGTATGGTTATTATGGGATATATACCTTAATTAAATAGTGTGTACTTTGCTAAAAGTCTTGCAGTAGTGTATATTTAAGGGTTAACAAAAGACATAAGTTAAATTTATTGTTCTAGAGAACAGAACAATACATTCAAGACTGGAAAAATAGAGTTAATAAATTTCCACTCAACATAAGGAAGTCTTAGCAATGAAAGGTACCCAAGCATAGCAAAGGCTGCATCTCAAGTAGTCAGTTCTCTGTCATTGGAATTATTCGAGCAGAAGGCAGATATATGACTATCATTTAGGAATGGTGTGTATGTGTTAAGAAGTGAGATTATGTGACCTTAAGGTCGCTTCAAACCATGTTATAAGTAAGTAAGATGTCTGATAGAAAATAATTTAGCATACACATGGTGATACTAAAATGTCAACATGGTCAAATTCAGCCAGAGAAAGAATAAATTGAAGATATCATTGTGTTTGGGGAAAACAAGTATATTTTCTAAAATCTAGTAGTTGTAAGGTAAGACACTGTAATGAATCAGTGCTTGGCATGAAGGAGACACAATGATTTAGAGCTTCAGGCCCAGTTCAAATGGAGTTACTTATCAAATGGCAGCAAATTTCTGCAAAGCATGCTGGAATGAATCTACTGCCCGCTCCACAAACGCCGTGGACTGTCACTGTCAAGTGCAGTGTGCTTGCTTCTCCAAGCAACAGAAAACCAGTGGCACTGTGATTCTCTACCTGCTATCACCATTTTGATTGTTGGGTCCAGATAAACTCTGCTTTCAGTTGGAAAATAAAAAGAGAGCTTGACATTAGCACGGAATCACATTAAAAATGAAAGTTTAAAGAGTATTATTCTCGTCTTTTAACAGACAGTGTAAACGATGATCTGGGCTGGGTATACATAAAACTGAGATGGACTTTCAAATCCACTACATTCTTGTCTTCCCGGGTCTATGCTCTGAGAGGCTTATCTGTAGCGACATATATAAATAAGCTTTCTTACTTCTGGCTTCTGGTTGGGGGAGGGACAATGGGAGGACTTGACAGGAATGTGAAAGGAGGAAATAGAGAGTAGGCAGGTTAATCACCACCTTAGCTTTCTCCCTGCAAGGTTGGCTACACTTGATTGAATGCATGACCTAGCATCCCAGCTTCGATAAGGTGGCCCTCTTCCCTGAGCCTCTGTCCCTGGTTCTGGGTAACTCCCTCCTCTTCCTCTCTGGGCCTAGGGAGGGAGGAGAACCTCGCCATGACTGTTACTGCTCTGGGGCACTGCACTGTACCTTCCCAGTGCCCTCTGCCTGTGTATATCTTTGTAAGTAATTCCTTTCTAAAACTCTCTGCAGTTGACTCACTTGTAGCTTCCTTTCTGTTTCCCCCCAGATGTGAGACTGACGCTCTTGGTGGCTCATGCTCTGTAGTACAAGCCCTATGTGGCCACTTAGGCTTTGACACATATTTTAGGTAAATCTTGCCTCCCATATAAGTTAGAATAAACTGAAGAATTTCAAGCAAGTGTGCCATATTATATTATTTCAACCAATATATTTTAACTACATATTTTACCTTTTAACATTCTTTCAAAATTATAAATATTAGCACAACTCATTTAAAAAAAGATACAGTTTGGGGGAGCTATCCCAAACCCCAAAGACTTAAGTTGGTTGATCACTCTGTATTGATGGTTCAGTTAGACAAGTGGGTATGTGCATATTATCTTCAGTTATGGCCAATAAGGATCAATTTTGTTAGTTTTCTTTAGACTAAAAATATAATTTTCTCCAAAAGCATTTGATAAACTGTCTAAACACTTTGAGCCTGGCATAAAAAATACAAAATATATGTTAAAATTACTTATTTAGTATTCTATATTGAGTTGCATAGTATCTGTTCCCTCTCCCCCCATATCCCCCCCCCCACCACCACCAAAGGAAATCAAGTCTTTACTGGAACCTCAGAATGTGATCTTATTTGAAAATAGCATTTTTGTAGATGTATTTAGTTAGGTTAAGGTAAATTCATACTGGAGTAGGTTGGGCCCTAAATCCAGTGTGACTGGTGTCTCTATAATAAGAGAAGAGACACAGAGATAGACACTAGAAAAAAGCAATGTGAAGACAGAGGCAGAAATTGGTGTCATACATCTGCTAGGTAGTGAACGGCCAGCAACCCCCAGGAGCTAGAAATAGGCTTCGGCCCTAGAGCCTTCAGGGAGGGGTTGGCCCTGCCGATAACTTGACTATGAATTTCTATTCTTCAAAACTATAAAAGAATACATTTCTGGTGCTTAAGTTACTCAGTTTGTTGTACTTGTTATGGCAGCCTAGTAAATGAATATGCCTATTTAATATAAATTGTTGCCACACCTGCTTCTTTAAAAAAGCTCATTTAAAAGAATCTAAGTTTGAACTTCAGGTTAAATATTAGTTTAAGCATAATGTATCCAATATACAGTGTTTGGTCAGTATGCAAGGAAAAAATACAGTTTCTAATATATAATAGTCACAATTTCATTCTGATAAAATACCTCATATTTATATGTGTTCAAATCATCTCACATTTAGGAATATAGAAAATTAAAATCCAAATCACATTTCTTATTTACACACACAAAAAAGCCTAACTATAGCTGAAGTTATGAGGAAGAATAGTGTTTTATAAGATTTATACATATAAAATATGTAATTGATCCATTTAATAATTAAGGGCAATATTTAAATAAAATTTGAATCATTGAGTGAAAATAAATTTCACATTTTTTAAAATTTAGTCAAGTTTAACTTACTTTGACATTTTAAATGTATTCCATCATTTCAATGAGCAACAACAGAATATTTAAAAATCCATCAATTAGAAAAATTCTTTAAAACAATGAAGGTGTTTTTTTGTTGTTGCTTCAAATATTAATTCATATGAAAGCAATGCATTTGGCATTAATGTTATGATAATAGTGTTATATTGTGGTTAATATTTCTGCCACACACATAACATAGAAATAAATTACGCCAACAAAAGACAGGTTTCATTATTTGACCTGACATAGCAGAGAGTAACCATAGCCTCTTAAATAAACCTGTATGAGGAATCAACATGTGGTCATACTAACATACACTTACTGGTTATCCTATCTAATAAAGGGGGAATATGCTAATTGACCCTCACACTGTCGCAAAGATGGCAGCGCCCACAGCCAATAGGAGAGAATATGCTAATTCACTCCTCCACTCTCAAAGATAGCGACACCCACAATCAATAAGGAGGGAATATGCTAATTGAGTACCCCACACTCAAAGATGGCGGTTCCCTCAGCCATGCTGGGGCGGCAGGCGTGCAGCAAGGCTTTGTCGTAAGCCTGCCTCCAGAGTCCCCCAGTACCCTCAGTCCCCCAGCTGCCAAGGGCCACCCCATGGCACAGGCAAGCCTCAGATGCTGGTGGCTCAGCTGCCCAGGGCCATCTGAGGCTCAGGTAACCAGGGCTGGCCGAGACTTACGCTGCTGGCAGTGGCAGCAACAGAGGTGTGATGGGGGCGTCGCCTTTCCCTGATCACTGGGTCACCTTCAGCCCCTGAGGGCTCTTGGACTGTGAGAGGGGACAGGCCAGGCTGAGGGAACCCCCCTCCAGTGCATGAATTTTCATGCACTGGGCCTCTAGTTGGGATATAAATTCCAATTATATAATTAATCTGACAAGTAACCTCAATTAGTGAGTATGTAATGCTAGTAAAACCAAGGTCCTTCTAAAATAAACAGTTCCCTCTCCCTCATTATTCATCTTTCAATATATGCTTTTGTTTTAAAAAGGACAAGCAAAGAAAATCATGCCACCTCCGTTTCTCCTACTTTCATATTCCTTGTGCCTAACTTACCTCCCAGGTTCAATTGGTGAAAGTGGGTGGGGATTATGTCAGAGAGAGAGAAAAAGAACAGAGTCCCAGGAATGAGGAATAGCATCCTCAAAAGTGAGGAGGCATGGGAGAGTGAAAGCGTTAAAAGAGCAGTGAAGTCCAGAGTACACAGAGTGCGGGTTTTACTCTGGTGTGTTTTTTACCTACTTGGTTGGTCATTTACAACTCTGAGACTTCTCTTCATGATCAGGCTGGCACCTGTGACTTCACTGACTAAAACAGAGATGATGTACAAGTGTACACTGTCCGTCCAGCTCTCCCCAGGAGCTCCAGCTGTCTCTGACTCTGCACCTGAGTCTCTCATAAGTACACTAAATTCTTCATCCCCCAAACAATGCTCTACCCCAGTCTCTGGCTCCTTTATCTTACCCATGCAGTTAAACACTTGTCTTCATCAATCCCTAAGAACAGGCCAGACGCTGAAGAATCATCCCAGACTCTTTCCCCAGCCCAATTCAGTAATTTACCAAATAGTATTAATTCTCTCTAAATCCTTTCAAATCCATCCCTTCTCTGTACCCTCACACTTACCACCTCAGTACAGAATTCAGTTATCTTCCATCTCAGTTGTTATAAAAATAGCATAATTGGTCCTTCTGCCTCTGTTCTTTCCTGCTTTGATACTTTCTATACACAGCTACAAAGTTTAAAATACATGTCTGATTCATTCAATGTCCCATTGAAAATTCTTTACTAGATTTGGTATAAAATATAAACTCCACTTTCCTAATTTTTTACATCTTTGTTAATTTAATCTTCTTGTCTTTTTTTCACATTTCTCAACATCATTCCCAAAATACAAATGTGAACACAGATATAGACACACACATACACACGTGCATATGACCCACATACACAAGCATACACCATATGCATACATGCAACACCTAATCAATTTCCAGGTCATATTTTTCTTTGTTTTCTCTCTGTAATTTAAATTGTAGTTACCACTGTCTAAAATGTGCTATACACCCTCTTTCTAGGTAAATGCCTTAATCCTTGAGAGACCGTGTTTTTCTTACCGGAAACTGTTTTTCTTACAAAAACAATCCTCAGAAATTACCTATGGAAACTGGTCAGTCATCATAAAATGTCATCAAGTTAAGCTGAGTGGTAACTGGTATAAAGAAGAAAGAAGTAAATGGAAGAAAAGCAAAATGTTACATCCATAATTCCACCCTGACTTCTAAAATAATTCCCAGCCACAGTGAGATTCCTATGTATATAGACAGCTGCTTTATATGTGTGTTACGATAAAAAAAATCTAGACTTGTTTTACTCAAATTTAGGCTATAAAACCAAAGCCTTTAGATATCAATGAACAGTTAAATGGGTGGTCAAAGATATACTGGGTTAGTTTGTGGTAGGACACCATCTACAAAAAATAAAATAAAAAATTGAGTCACTGTTGAGGTAACAAATATAATGTAACAGCAGAGACAAGATGACAGTTTGATATGAAAAAATCCATCAACGAACATGGTTTGTGTGACATTGATTCTATGGAGTGGCTCTAACCTATCCATCCATCTAGTGGAAATTTTATGAACTCAGACAACCAATGTTTTGAGCTTTATGGAGAGAATGGCAGAAAAGAAAATAATAATATTTTGGATTCATCCAGTGATATATCAATTTTTGGTTTCCATGATTTATTAACATAACAATCATGGTCAATCAAAACCAAATACTATTGATAGCATTCTGAGGTGAAAAAAATTAGCTCTGGCCCTTACCAGTGTGGCTCAGTTGGTTGAATGTTGTCCCATGCACTGAAAGGTCACAGGTTCAATTCCTAATCAGAGCTCATGCCCAGGTTGCAGGCTCATTTCCTGCTCAGGGAGCATGCGGAAGGTAGCCCCTCAATGTTCCTCTCTCAGATGCTGTTTCTCTCTCACACATTTTATCTCTCTCCCTTCCTCTCTCTCTAAAATCAATAAAAACGTATTTTAAAAACTGAGCTCTGTGGATCTTCAAAGCAGCAGATGACCTAAAATATGACCAACATGAAGCATTTCCTCTACTTTTCACTCTATGTACCTACTTTAAAAAGATGCTTTATATATTTTGACAACCCTTTAAATTTCAAATAGCTAAAAAGTATTTCCATTTGAAATATCATTTATTTATTCAAAACAGTGTGATAAATAATATCATGTGCCAGATACTATATTATCCTATCTAATAAAAGAGAAACATGGTAATTAGCGTACATCTGCTACCCTTTCCATTGGCTAATCAGCGAGATATGCAAATTAAATGCCAGACAAGATGGCGGCCGACAGCCAGGCAGCTTGAAGCTAACATGAGGTTTGCTTGCTTCAGTGACGGAGGAAACCAATGTTTCCCACTTGCCTTGCCGGACTCTGAGCTTGCAGTTTGAAACATTGTTACAAATATAGAAGCTAAACAAAACCCCAGAAACCTGCTTTCAGCCCACCGGGATCTCAGAGCTAGAGTTGAAACAGTGTTTTGATTATAGAACCCAAACAAACCAGATACCTGCTTTCAGCAGCAGAAGCCTCAGAGCTGGAACCAGAGCTAAATCTGGCCCAGAATAAAAAAAGAAAAAAGAAAAAAAGGAGCAGTTGGGAGCTTCAGTCACCCACCAGCCTGAAAACAGCCCTCAGCGCCTCACCCAGACTGGCCAGGCACCCCAGTGGGGACCCCCACCCTGAAGGGTGTGTGACCAGCTGCAAACAGCCATCATCCCCTCACCCAGACTGGCCAGGCACCCCAGTGGGGACCCCCACCCTGATCCAGGACACCCTTCAGGGCAAACCAGCCGGCCCCAACCCGTGCACCAGGCCTCTATCCTATATAGTAAAAGGGTAATATGCCTCCCAGAACCGGGATCAGCAG
Organism: Myotis nattereri; assembly: GCF_964212035.1. Classification (NCBI taxonomy): domain Eukaryota; kingdom Metazoa; phylum Chordata; class Mammalia; order Chiroptera; family Vespertilionidae; genus Myotis; species Myotis nattereri. The sequence goes on from NC_138077.1 coordinate 84,245,819, forward strand.
AGCTGAGAGGCCTCCCAGCACTGGTATCAGTGTGACAGGGGGCGGGGCCACCACCTCCCTATCTGCCCTGCTCTGTTCCTGACAGGGGAAGGCGCCCCAACCCCCTGATCAGCCCTGCTCTGTGCCTGATAGGGGGGAGCTCCCCAACCTCCTGATCACCCTGTGGCTCTGTATGTGACAGGGTGCGGCGCCCCAACACCCTCCCCATCGACCCTGCCTTGAGTGTGACAGGGGGGCGGTGCCCCAACCCCCAATCGGCCCTACCCTGAGCATGACTGAGGGTGGCATCACAACCTCCTGATCCGCTCTGCTCTGTGCATGACAGGGGGCAGCGCCCCAACTCCCCAAATAGCCCTGCTCTGAGCCCGACCAGGGGCTGCACCTAGGGATTGGGCCTGCCCTCTGCCACCCCGGAGCAGGCCTAAGCCTGCAGGGTGTTATCTCCCGAGGGGTCCCAGACTGAGAGAGGGCACAGGCCGGGCTGAGGGACCCCCCCCCTCGAGTGCACAAATTTTTGTGCATCGGGCTTCTAGTATTATATAACATACTATAACATATGTATATTAAGAAAAAATAGGAAAATATAATTCTGACAGTGAAAACTAATCACTTATTGTGAGTACCAACAACTAAAATATAATATTCTGTGATTGAGAGACAATAAGTGTGGCCCTTAAAACATAACCTGTATGAATCCTGACACTTTTACCTACTATGTTGCTTTATACAAATACTAGTAACTCAAACTCTATATGCTTCCGTTGCATTTATAAAGTGGAGGAGAATAATAGTACCTACCTCATAGTGTGTTAAGGGATTAAATAAATTAATACGTGCAAATTCCTGAAAGCAAGGCCTAGCATATAAGTTGCTAAATAATTAATAGCTATTTTTGACGTATATGCAAAAATATTAACAATAGGCATTTATAGATGGAAATATTTGGCACATATTTAGGGCTACCTAAATTTCCTTAGTGAGAAATAATTCGAAAATAATATCCACAGAAATTGTTGCTTCTTGTGGAGTCTTAAAAAATAAGTCATAATTTCCTAAGATGATCGATGGGCAGGAATTTCAGCAGAGGAGGCAACATGTTCAAAGGTAAATAAATGAGAGTTTGGAAAAATGATAGGAATGATAGTAAAAAAAAAAAATATTATAAGGAAAGCCATCTAAGCCATTTACCCAAATTAACTGATAACCATCTCTTTCTGGAAAAATACTGAGCAGTGTTCCTAGCATAGTAAATGCTCCTACCTATGTGAACCACACTCTGGTTATACATATACTTGTTATGCATTTTAAGTGTATCATTGAAAGGTGTTGGTTTTCTAATTCTGTTTATGCCACTTGCAATTATTATGGTAATTATGTGATTAATTTAAAATATACTTAAATCAACCAAATGAGTTCAACAAAATGGTTCATTCTTATGCTAAATTGAATAATTTGTACATACTTGACAAAGGTGTCTCATTTAAAAATTTACTGTCAAATTGGGTGTGAAAAAATAATAGTCACATGTTGGAAAGTTAATTATAAACATCTAAAATAAAATTGGAAAGCTGTCTTCAAAGATTTTGTTATTCTTTAGAGAAACCAAAACTGAAATATCTCAATTATGATGAAAATTTCTAAGTAAGGCAATTTCAAACTGCAATTAGCAATTTCACAAACAAATGAAAAGACAATCCTATAGCAAACATTTGGCAAATGAATCTCTATGCATATGGTTTATGTTAAAATGCAATGTTTACAATGGCTATATATAATTTTAAAATTAGTTCTTGCTTTAGTAGATATTTTTAATTAAACACTACTATTCTAAGTTGTTTAGGATGGGATAACAAATTGCAACCTAGTTTGGTCAAATTGATATTGAAAATTGATGGAAAATTAATCTAGGAATATAAACTATGTCAAATTATGAGTATTGTTCATGCTTTTCTGAAAGTACTTTATAAATACAAAGATTTGTTGATAGTATGACTTTTTTTTGTAAACTTGCAGACACCTTCATAGGTTGTCAATAAAGCCTACCTATATACATAGTTTTGCGGGACAAATGTAAATCATTCCCATTTTCTGGAAGATGAAATAAAGTTCAGAGAACGGCTGAAATAAAACATAGGATTTTGGATTATGAGACCTTTTCATAAGTACTCACTCTGTTTCTGTGATCCTACACATTTATAAATTTTAACTGATGAAACACCCACTGTGTGAGGTCTTCTCCAATGCCTTCTGAGTTAGTCAATTATACCTCTACTTCTCCCATAATATTGCCAAAGGGTCTCTTAAATTGCATGATAGGGTAGCTTCTTAGTCTTTGTTGAAACACACATCACCCCATGGGTCATGAACTATTCAAAGGCATTCCTTATCATGCACAATATGTCCCAAGAGTATATTGACAATAAATGTTTAGTTAGGCTGGTCCAAGTGTTAGATAGAACGCTTTTAAATCTATTTCTAAAATACAAGTTTTTATTACATTACACTTCTGCTCTAACACATAATAACTTTATTATTATCCATACAGGATAAAAAAAAAAAAAAACAACACAATTACAATTTCTTGAATTATAGTCTATTTCTCTCTATATATATAAAAGCCCAGTGACTTATGGCAGATCGACCGGAACAACCAGAACAACCAATCGCTATGATGTGCACTGACCACCAGGGGGCAGAATCTCAATGCAGGAGCTGACCCCTGGTTGTCAGTGCATTCCCACAGCAGTGGCATCACTTGGCCAGAAGCTGGGCTCATGGCTGGCGAGCCCAGCGATGGTGGTGGGAGCCTCTCTTCCCTCTGTGGCAGTGCTAAGGAGTGACGAGCCAAATTGTAAGAAGCAAGCAGGAGGGTGGTTAGGAGTGAGGGGTCCAGGATTATGAGAGGGAGCAGGCCAGGCTGAGGAACCCCACCTTCACATGAATTTTGTGCATTGGGCCTCTAAGCAATGAGCCAACCAGCTGACTGGCTGACTGGCTGGTGGCTATGACACACAATGACCACCAGGGGGCAGATGTGCCAACCAGTAGCTATGATGCATACTGACACCAGGGGGCAGATGCTCAATGCAGGAGCTGCCAAGCTGCAGTGACTTGACAGCTGTGGTTCTCAGGTGACACACCCAGAACTAGAGAGGTGGGAGCCCGATTCTGGAGTGAGTCACCCAAGAACTGCCCTCTCATAATCCAGGACCCCTCAGGGGATACTGGAGAGCCAGTTTTGGCCCAGTTCCCACAGGCCAGGCCGAGGGACCCCACTGGTGCACGATTCTGTTCACCAGGCCTCTAGTTTAAATATAAAATGCTGCTCCTAGGTTTTTCTTGCCAAACTTATTGCTATAACCAAATGAAAGTCTTCAATTGAACCAGATTTATATCCTTGCTGCCTTCTTAATGTCTTTCAGGATCTCCAAGCTTTAGTTTATAACTTTTTCTCATGACCTACATATAGGCATCCTTAATAGGCCACTTACCTTTCCACTTCCTGAATTTCTCCTTACTCTTATAGAGTCTACACTGAGATATTTTTTCATGTAAACTCTTCCCTGTCTCAGGAGCTCAGCTGAATTCAAGAGAGCAGAGATGCTAAGTGTCAGAGTAGCTGATTAAGACAATTCAAAATGAAAATAACAGTCAAGCCTTTCAGCACATACTATTACAGGCTAAACCAGAGAAAGTGCGGATTCCCCTGATCCTTTTTTCTCTATGCAATGGCAGTGGGTATGGTCTCACTGCAGAGCAGCCGTTCTCAACCTGTGGGTCACGACCCCTTTGGGGGTCGAACGACCCTGTCACAGGGGTCGCCTAAGACCATCGGAAAACACATACATAATTACATATTGTTTTTGTGATTAATCACTATGCTTTAATTATGTTCAATTTCTAACAATGAAAATACATCCTGCATATCAGATATCTACATTACGATTCATAACAGTAGCAAAATTACAGTTATGAAGTAGCAATGACAATAATTTTATGGTTGGGGGTCACCACAACATGAGGGATTGTATTAAAGGGTCGCGGCATTAGGAAGGTTGAGAACCACTGCTGAGAGGGAGCTCCAAAACAAATAGATACTGCAGTTTTATGTACCCAGGGAACTTAGGGTAGGGAGAGCAGGAAGGGCTAGAAGTGGAAAAGTACTGAGCATGAAAGTGGAGAAAAAAGTGTCCTTAAGTTTCCTCCAGTGTTGCATAAACAAACTTACAAATACCTTGAATGGAATATATTGCCAATAAATGTTACTAGTCATAACAACCCTCCCCACCCCCAAACATAAGGAGGCCTTTGCAGAAGCATCTGAGAAATGGCCCATAAAGACATCTCCAGATAAAGACACCTAGGCTAAGAATGCAGCGGCACATAAGAGCATGTCTACCAGGAAGACCTGAGCCCTTGCCTGCAACTCCCTTCAGGGACTGCAAGGCACTGGCTATGCACCAAGTCTGGTGTGGGGAGGCCAGCTTTCCCCCATGAGGCTGCCAGATATAGGATTGCCAATCGCTGTGTTCAAGCTTGAAATATCACACATGACATTTTTACTGGAGCTGAACTCCTCATTCTATAGCATATAACCCAACATTGCCTAACGGTACTATTTAACTCTTAAATTTGTTGAGGGCAAGATAATCTATTCTTCTGTTTCCCACTATATTAACCCAAGTAATATCCATTGATTGTGATTGACTTCAGGGAGCTCAAACTTCCTATTTTCTAAAATTCAATTATAAAGTCCAAGGTCCAGTGACTTCTTTTCTGGAGCATGTATGTATAGTATATGGAATACTGGTGAGTGTTACATAAACTTGTAAATTTCATGAATAGAATAAGTTTCCAATAAATGTTAGTTGTCATAACAATCACCAAGGAAATACATATGTTTCAAATATTAGAGAATAATATAATACAGTAGATTTAGAAAGATAATAAAGCAGGCATAAAAATCACAAACCTATTCCACCTAAGTAACCAGAAATTTTAGTGCCTATTGAAATTTTATGCTCAATATCTTGATCCTAGTAATTATTAAAAATTGTCCCCTATTCACTACATAACTGTTAAGCATTAAAAAATGTCAAATATCAAACACCATTATATTAAAAAATGGGAGAATGTGTTATATTCCTTAAGGTATATAAAAATACAATGGAATAAATATATTTTCTTATTCTGGCAAATTTCAGTATGTTTAATGCTCTTACATAAAATGTCAGTGATGAAATATATTCAGTAAGCAATGAATGTTACCATAATAGAATCTATGGTTTCTTATAATTTCCATATGTGAATTATAAAGTTCTACTCAAAAGAAAAAAAGGTCTTTTACTGTAATCAGTAAAAATAATAGTGTCTTTCCTTATATTTAGCCTCTATATTGTTTTACTTTAATTCCATAAAGAACTAATTAACTCATATTCTATTGTCTGCTTTTCTCCCATCGGGTTCACTGCAAAGAGGCATTCAAAGAAGGAAAAAGGGTATGTCATTCCCATGTATGAGATGCCACATTAATCAGGTAAAAAAAGAAAAACCAAATAGCTAAATTGATTTTTTTGAAGCAAGGACCACCAGGGAAATTCTACATGAAAACAAATAATCAGATAAATTCCTTAATTCATTGAACTGTAAAAATATTGCACTAAATTGACTGACTTGACATATTTGGGGAATTGATTGTAAAACGATTCAAATTTCTACATTGGTGTTTTTGTTGGATGGGTAGTCTTTTCATATATTTTTTTTATCCTTTTCAGTGACAAAACTAATGTTAGATTTATTTTGAGGTTTTAATAGATAAATAGAAAGTTTATACAGGTAAACTAAAGAACTCCATTCTCAGGAGGCATCCTCTAGCCATCTTGCAGTCAACTTTGTGTCTCAAGAAAAAGTTTCTTTTTTTCCCCCACATAGTTGTTTTTCATTGTTTGAAATATTTAAATGGAGAATTTCATCTTGGTTTCTCTCTGTTACTGTTAAATATATTATGCAGTACCTCAAAACATCTAAAGAAAGTGGCAAACTCAGACTTACAGACATGTATTGTTTTTATAGGTTTAGATTTTCTTAATTTAGGTTTGTTTGTAATGAAATGGTAGCAAAACTTCAAAATTTGTTTTTCATTTTTAAATAAGTTACATAGTCATTTATTAGAAGATAAGTTTTCATGACTATATAGATTTGATTGTGATTGTGGGATTTCTGTGGTCATTATATGTTGTGTTATCTCCATAGCATGTATCAAATACATCATAATAATTTGCATGTTGTAAATCTTTAATAAATTCTGATTTGTTTATTTAATGGGGTATATTTCTGACCTGCCTAAAAATGCCCCTTTGACAATGCCATACTGTCCCTGAGATAACAGTATCATAAATTTAGATTTAATTTATATTTATAGTTGAATCAGCTAAAAATTTAACAACCCTGAGGGCACTTTTATCCATTGGGGTTTAGGGTATTATTTATCTCCATATGAGTTGAATTTAAGATTATGAAATTTGCTTTTTTTAAAAAAAAAAAAATTGTTCTAGAGAGAGGAAGGGGGAGAGAGAGAGAGAGAGAAAGAGAGAGATGTGAGAGAGAAACATCAATAGGTTATCTTCCTTGTGTGCCCCAACCTTGGATCAAACCTGAAACCTAGGTATGTACTCTACCTGGAATCAAAACCGCCTGCAACCTTTTGGTGTCTGGGATGACACTCCAACCAACTGAGCCACACCGGCCAGGCCATACAGTGCTTTTTAAAAGCTGCCTGAGCTTGCAGAGACAAACTAACAAGTCATTGAAATTGTAGCAGTAAGTCTTGTCAACTTCCCAGGATTATTTTAAAAGACGCTTTCAGGAGCTAAATTACTGTGGGCTAATTTTATGATGGATGAATCAGTCACATCAAATGAAGTTAATCATTTTTTATTTTTGACAGAAATTCCTTTTAAGTTCTTATCTAGTAAAAAAGAAACTCAGTGAACACAAACTACATCTATGTTTGGCCTTCTGAAAAACTAAACCTAAGGTACTTAGAAAAATCTTTTTAAAGATCGGGGGCGTAAGATCAGATTTCAAGAGAATCTCTGTTTGGTTTGGCACTGAAAGGCAATTGAGTTTTCAGTAACATCGCTTCTTTGAAAGGTTGAAAGGGGATTAGAATTTCCAGTCTCACGATTTGTAACAGAAGAGAGAGCTACAGAAAATATGACCAGATAGGAACAGTCCAAGTATTTAGTTGTATCTTGTTTTAGGTCAGTGTCTACGCTAGACTAATTTTTTAAAGTTTATCTTTTAACTGATTTTTGGAGAGAGAGGAAGGGAGAGGAAGAGAGAGAAACATTGATTTGAGAGTGAAACATCATTTGGCTGCCTCCTGCCCACTCCCCACCGGGGATCAGTCCTGCAAACTAGGTATGTGCCCTGATAAGGGATTGTGCTGGCAACCTTTCAGTGCGTGAATGATGCTGAACCCACTGAGCCACACTAGCCAGGGCTGGACTAATTTAAAATATATATATTTTTTTATATTACCACTCCCTAGGGAAAACTCCAAATAAAGTGTATTTGTTATTAAAGTAGGTGGAATATTATCTTGTTATTATATGAGAATATATAGGATTTTCTTGCATTTAAAGTTTAAAGTAATAGCTTCATGTTTCCAGCTTTTCTTATTTACCATCAGAAGTATAAGGGTATTCTTTTCTTAATTGCAATGAGACCATAAGAGTAATGTTCAAATTACTTAAATTGCATGTATATGTAATCAACGTATCCAATTACCATGAGACCTAAGTACTCTCAGAATCCTATCTGCAAGTGTAGAGCTCGTGTGGATTATTCACTTAGGCCACTTCGCATTCTTTGCTGATTACATGGAGCCCCAATGCCGCTCTCAGCCTGTCACCGGACCCTTTCTTCTGGAAGACCTAGAAAAGCTACCCAGATACTGAAGAAGAACTGGAGGACTCACTTCTGCATTTTAAGATTTACTAGAAAGCTACAACAATCAAAACAGCATGTTTGTAAAAGAATCAATCCTGTCTAGTAAAGAGGGAGTATGCTAATTGACTCCCATGCCATTGCAAAGATGGTGGCACCCACAGCCAATAAGGAGGGAATATGCTAATTGACTTCCCCACCCTCAAAGATGGCGGTGCCCACAGCCAATAAGGAGGGAATATGCTAATTGATTGCCCTGCCCTCAAAGATGGCAGCTCCCACAGCCACAGGATGGTGGCGCACAGTCCCCTCAGCCACACTAGGGTGGCAGGTGTGAAGCAAGGCCTTGCCGTATGCCTGCCTCCAGAGTCTCCCAGTCCCCTCAGCCCCCCAGCCACCCAGGGCCACCTGAGGCTCAGGTAACCAGGGCTGGTCGAGGCTTGCACTGCCGGCAGTGGCAGCAGCAGAGGTGTGATGGGGGCATTGCCTTCCCCTGATCACCGGGTCACCTCCCCCTGCTGAGGGCACCTGGACCATAAGAAGGGGCAGGCCTGGCTGAGGGACCACCCCCCTCCAGTGCATGAATTTTCATGCACTGGGCTTCTAGTATATATATCAAAGGAATGGAATATAGAGCCCAGAAATAGACCCACAAAAATAGCCAACTGCTCTTTGACAGGCTCAAAGGCAATTCAAACTGAGAAATTGTTGCAACCAAGTTAAAGGTAAGGTGACATGATGATTAAATGCGATATGGTATCCTAGATGGGGTCTTGAAACAGAAGAAAGGATAGTGAGTAAAAACTAAAAACAATCTCAAGAAAGTATACAATCGAGCTAGTAATAATAGATCAGTATTAGGTAGGTGATTTTAACTAATGTACTATATTAATGTTAGATGTTAATAAAACAGGAAACTGGGTTTGGATTTAGTAGAAAGTCTCTGTGCTATCATCACAAGTTTTCTGTAAATCTAAAACTGTTTCTTTAAAAGTTTATGTTAAAAACCTGAAAATCCAGTCTTTATCCCACTCTTCCTCTATAACATGTGCTTTAGAGTAACCACATTTTTGATAAGGAGAAAATTCTCCTTAAAGAATGATTCTAGTTTTTTCAATTAAGTAAGAGATATGAAATTAGAATGTCACCATTTTGCAACACTTAATGAAGCAATAGATTTAATTATAATTAGTGTCTGTTACTGTATCAAAAAGAGACCAAATCAATTACTATGTAGCCCATGATGGAATCACCAACACATGGTTATTCTTGACTAATTATTGAAAAAAAAATAATCCAATGTCTCAGTAGCAATTTACAGGCAATATAGAAGATTTAAGTATCCTATATAATAAGGAGCTAATATGCAAAGGGCCATCACGCCCTCACGCTGCCATGCCATAATGGCTCAGACATTCAACACTGGGGAGAGAGGTGAGGGGACCAGCCAGACACAAATGAGCTCACGAGAGAGGAATGGGGACCAGCCAGGCTGTGGCCCGGGAGAGGGACAAGCCACCCACACCACAGTCCCGGGCGCCTGTAACTGTGGCCTGGGCAAAGCTACCTGCCCTTGGTACCCTGCAGCTGCAGCTGGCCCAGGCAAAGCCAGCCCAGGTCCTAGGTTCCTGCGGCCAGCCAGAGGGAGGGAAGTCCGGTCCTGGGTGCCTGCAACCGGCCAGAGGAGAGAATCCTGGGTCCCAGGTGTGGGGCGAGGCAGAGGCGGTTAGAGGCCATCAGACAAACAGGGGAGCAGTTAGGGGTGATCAGGCCAGTAGGGGAGCAGTAAGGGGAAATCAGGCAGGCAAGTAGAAATGGATAGGGGTGATCAGGTAGGCAAGTAGAGGTGGATAGGGGCAATCAGGCAGGCAGGCAGGTGAGCGGTTAGGAGCCAGGGGTCCCGAATTGCGAGAGGCAGTCATACATCCCCTGAGGGGTCCTGGATTGGAGAGGGTGCAGGCCAGGCTGAGGACCGCCCCCCTATGCATGAATTTAGTGCACTGGGCCTCTAGTCTATAATAATAAAAGTGTAATATGCTAACTAGACAGGATGGCTGAACAATCTTCTAGATGAAGCCAGGGGTGTGAGGGCCGAGCCCCTTAAGGCACAAATTTTGTGCATTGGGCCTCTAGTCAATTTTTAAGAGAAAACATTTGAAATACATCTTTCTGTGTAAAATATTTATGAAAACATAAATATATATAAAATATAGAAGCTATTATATGACAAATTATAGCATGAGGATGTAATAAAAACAAAATTCAGATTGTGAGGACTCTATGGAAAATGTTACCCAACTACTCAACATAGTATCCAAGGGGTACAAAGAATATTAGGAAAGAATCTATAGATAAAAGAAATTCCAGAGATATTTCAACCAATTACCACTTTTAAAGTTTATGAGATCCTGAATGAAATAATCATTAACCATAACTAAGTAAATTCAAATGTCAAATGAAAAGCACACATGCACACATTTTTTTTTTAAATCAATTTAGTGAATTTGAGCACTGACTAGGTGTTTGATGATATTAATTCAAACTATAGGTCAAAAATTCCGGAATGTCTGAGATTGCATGTTAAATTTCCAATTAGGACTGAATTGTTCTAAAAACATCTATTTTTTATCAGCAATAATGTTATGATAGCTCATTTAAAAAATAGAATCATTTTATCATAAATATATATAGACACTAATTACTGAAATTATGAGTCCATGGTGGTTTATTACACTATTCTCTATATTTTAGAAATATGGAAACTTTTTCAAACTTATGTTTAAAAAATTAATGAAAAAGTGTAAATTTTTGAAAGCTGTTTTAAAATTTTTCAAGTACATTCTTTGCTATTGCTAATTACCATGCAATAATAATTGACTCTGATTATAATAGAATATGACTTCTATATCAATTGATTAGTAAAACTAGTTTAATGCATTCACAAGCATATTTATACACACAAACATTTATACAAGTGGTTTAGAAGAGAAAACATGTTTAACTTTGATTTTCTCTGATAAATTAATAAAGTAGAAAAATAAGAAATGTAAATTTTTTCTTATACTTCAGTGATACTTAAAATATTTACTGTTTTCATTTTATTAATCAACTTCTTCTGTGTCAACATATATGAAACTGTTACCTATAATACAATATTATTTATTATTAGAAATAATTTTCCTAATATTTATTATTCTCCTCTTACTGTCTGACTCATAACTTTTTATTATTCTCTTCTAACAGTGGGACTCATGCCTTTTTCATATTTCCTTTTGACACTCCTTTTAATGTTTCTTAAACATCAATGTTCTTCAGCAATCTAGACTCAGATCTTGCTTCTTTTTTTTTATAATCCTGTCCCACAGACCCAGTAGCTGGTAATTTCCTGTATAGTTTAATAACCATCAAACCACTAACAAGCTAATGGGTCCCAAATCCATGCCATAGGCACAAATGTTGTTCATGATTCTAAACTGCCCTAAACAGCATCTCTACTTGAGATGCCCTTGGAAGCTGCTAACCATTCTTAGATACTTTGTCATTCTGTTGATAGGGAAACCCAAGATAAGTAAGTTCTTCTCTATAAAATAAATAGTATGCATATTAGACCTGAAAAACATATATTAGCTGAAAGTTATTTTTTTAAAATGTGCTGAAATGTGTGTGTGTTGGAGGGGGCGGGGTAGTAGCAATAGGCATTAAAAAATACTCATTAAATTAATTTAGTAATTACTATATAATGAATTATTTTTTATTCTGTATGACCACCAACATAGCAAAATATTGGAGTAAAAAGATGATAATTTAGTTGTGTGTAAGTCAATGTTTTATAATCTTAAACACATAACACTTTATAATGCTGTAACACATTTTAAAGTCTCAGAAATTGGGATTTATGGAACACACTCTAGGAAATTGCTGTCTAGACTTTAACCCTCCTTTGAGAGGACCTCCTCAGAGAAACTAATTAACCTGTACTGTTTCTGTTCTTCAATTGGAGGTGGCAGGTGCAGGTAAAATCTCCTTTGATAATATTTCAACTGGAAAATGGCCAGGCTCACTTCAAAAGCAATTGGGTTCTTCTGCTGTTTAACTGAAGATTCAAATGGACTCCGTTTCTGCAAAGTTTTATAAGACACTTGCTTGCTTTTTAAAACAAAATAAGGAATGGAATATGTAAATGGATTTTTAATGTCAAAAATGAAAAGGAGCCCTGACCGGTTTGGCTCAATGGATAGAGTGTCAGCCTGTGGACTGAAGGGTCCCAGGTTCGATTCCAGTCAAGGGCATGTACCTTGGTTGCCGGCACATCCCCAGTAGGGGGTGTGCAGGAGGCAGCTGATAGATGTTTCTCTTTCATCGATGTTTCTAACTCTCTATCCCTCTCCCTTCCTCTCTGTAAAAAAACAATATATTTTAAAAAAGTGAAAAGGAAACTTCATACAAGTAAAAACATGGAAGAATAGATGTCCTGATATTATTAACATAAAATAAATATTTTTTAATTTCTCTAAGATATTTAATTAAATGATGATTTTTTATTCCTTTTTCATAATGCTTTGTTTTCTTTATTTTTGTTTTTGATGGGAACTTAAACTTTGAAAATGATTTTACATGTCTTTCATATTAAGAATAATAGCCAGTTTTTCCATTTGGTGTATAAGTAGAGGGGGGAAATGGGAGCAATCATTTGTTGTTATTGTTTTTAAAGGAGCATCATACCATGGACTCATAGTGCAATCTTATTTTTAAATTTTTTTATCTTATTTATTTACTAGAGGCCTGGTGCATGAATTTTTGCACAGGTGGGGTCCCTCGGGGTGGCCTGTGGAGATCAGTCCCCAGCTCACACCTCCAGGCTCATGGCCCTAGTTCACACCCCCAGCCTAGCAGCCCTGCAGCCAAGCCTGGCACCCTTCCATGGCCTGGTGTTGCCCCCTCACTTGCTCCACTATCCTACCTGCAGGGCAATCGATCGGGGTTGGGCCCCCTGCCTGGCTTCCTCAGTGCCTGGGAGCCAGGTGGCGGCCCTGCCCCTTGCCGCCACCACTGGCTACCATCTGTGGGGTAATTGGCAGAGTGATCACTCCACCGATCGCCCCCCCCCACTTGCACTTGCCTTGGCCTGGAGCTGCCCGCTCATCTGCTCCATCATCCCGCCACGGTCCAGATCTTGTCGGGGCCCATCAGGCTGGCAGCGCCTCCACTACCGCCCGCTGCCAGTACCGCATTGCTAACACCCACCATGTTCTCCACTGCCCCCTGGTGGTCAGTGCACATCATAGTAAGCAGTTGAACTCCTGATCGAACTCCCGAGGGGACAATTTGTATATTAGGCTTTTATTATATAGGATTTTAAACTTTATTGTTGAAAGTTTTACATAAGTCCTCCTTGCTCCCCCACTAACCTCTTCCAGACCGCTCCTGCCCCCCAATATTACTTTTTTAATTTCTTCTTTTTTATATATTTCCCATTCTGTAGGTTCCCTTTTCATTTTTTAAATATGTTTTTATTGATTTCAGAGAGAGGAAGGGAGAGGGAGAGAGATGGAAATATCAATGACGTGAGAGAATCAACCCTCAGGGACTATCAGGGCTGGCAGCTGCCTCTTGCACAGCCCCTACTGGGGATAAAGCCTACAGGCATGTTGCCTGGCCAGGAATCAAACCATGACCTCCTGGTTTATGGGTCAATGCTCAACCACTGAGCAACACTGGCCAGACTGTTTTGATTTCTTCTGTAGTTTTTCTTTGTAGTTATGAATATTTGCTTATTAGAATGGAAGTGTTAGAAGACGTTTTCCCCCTAAAACTAGTAGCTTCTGACTGTTCCTGCTACTGAACTACTGCTTCATCACAAGAAAATTAATTCCCAGGGTTTTTCTCAATTCTTTGTTTTGCATTCAATCAAAGATTTTCTAATTCTTAACATTAGAGAAACATCTAAATAACATCTAAAAATTTTTTGCCGAAACCGGTTTGGCTCAGCGGATAGAGCGTCGGCCTGCGGACTGAAGGGTCCCGGGTTGGATTCCGGTCAGGGGCATGTACCTGGGTTGCGGGCACATCCCCAGTGGGAGATGTGCAGGAGGCAGCTGATCGATGTTTCTCTCTCATTGATGTTTCTAACTCTCCCTTCCTCTCTGTAAAAAATCAATAAAATATATTTAAAAAAAAATAAAAATAAAAAAAAATAAATAAAAATTTTTGAGATCAATGAGGATATATATCATGTTTCAAAAAAGTATAAATGGTTACATTCAAATAGTTTTGCATAAAAGCTAGATCAAATAATTCAGTTGCATAAAAAAGAAAAGAATTTAAAAATCTCATATGAAAAATGTTATCTACTTCTTTTAAAGGAGACACACCAAATTCTATGATGAGGTAAACACTCTCCTAGCATTAAAAATTACTATTTAGTCTGTTTCATGTTTCAAAGTATCTGGATCTATTTTCTTTGTCAGTTTATTTTGCTCATTTATTCCACATACTAGGGGCCCAGTACATGAATTCATGCACCTTAAAAGGAACTGTGGGCCACGAGGCTGCAATAGGCACAAGGGCGGGTCTCGGCCCATCCTCTGGGCCCCCACGCAGCCCCTCCCACCATGGCCTCTGGTCCTCTGTCTGCTGGCAGCCCGCTCCCACCGCAGCCGCTGCTCCCGCATGCTGAAGGTGCTGGCCCACTCACACCTGCTGACGACGCAGAGCAACTGGGGCTGGTGCCAGCAGCAGGTGTGAGTGGTGGCTGCTGCCCTAATCACCCCTCAGGAGCAGAGGGAGGTGGAGAAACCCTCAGGGACTATCAGGGCCGGCAGCCACCGCTCACAGCCGCTGATGGTGCCAAGCAATCGGGACCGGTGCCGAGCACCAGCAGTGGGTGGGAGCAGCAGCTCTGGCACTGGCAGTGGGTGGAAGTGATGGCTCCAAAACTGGCATCAGGTATGAATGGGGCCGGCACCAACAGCAGGTACAAGTGCTGGGTGGGACCTCGGTGCGCAGGAGCAAAGAATTTTCAGTTACCACCAGAGGCTCATCCAGATGACAGTGACTGGCGCCCGCCTTGGTCTGGCATCCCTACTCACCTGCTCCACCATCTCACTGCGGCCAACACCCACCATGTTTCCCGCATGCCCCCTTGTGTCCTGCACACATCATAGCGACTGGTTGTTTGGTGGTTCAGTTTGTTCCAGTTGTTCTGCTGTTCGGTCTATTTACATATTAGCCTTTTTATATATATATATATATTTTATTGATTAAGATATTACATATGTGTACCCTCTCCCCCCCCCGCTCATCCCCTCACCCCCCCGTTGTCCGTGTCCATTGGTTAGGCCTATATGCTTGCATATAAGTCCTTTGGTTGATCTTTCCCCCTTGCCCCCACCCTCCCCTACCTTCCCTCCAAGGCCCAACAGTCCAATCAATGCCTCCCCGTCTCTGGATCAGTCCTTGTTCATCAGTTTATGTTGTTCATTATATTCCACAAATAAGTGAGATCCTGTGGTATTTATCCTCTCTCCAGTTCCATCCATGCTGTGGCAAAGGGTAAGAGTTCCTTTTTCTTCTTCCTCTTCTTAAAGAATACCTTTCAGCATTTCATATAATGCTGGTTTGGTGGTGATGAACTCCTTTAGCTTTTTCTTATCCGTGAAGCTCTTTATCTGACCTTCTATTCTGAATGATAGCTTTGCTGGATAAAGTAATCTTCAACTTTGGTTGAAGGTTCTTGCTATTCATCACTTTGAATATTTCTTGCCACTCCCTTCTGGCCTGCATGGTTTCTGTTGAGAAATCAGCTGACAGTTGAATGGGTACTCCCTTGTAGGTAACTGACTGTCTTTCTCTTGCTGCTTTTAAGATTCTCTCTTTATCTTTTGCTCTTGGCATTTTAATTATGATGTGTCTTGGTGTGGTCCTCTTTGGATTCCTTTTGTTTGGGGTTCTCTGCGCTTCCTGGACTTGTAGGTCCATTTCTTTCACCAGGTGGGGGAAGTTTTCTGTCATTATTTCTTCAAAAAGGTTTTCAATATCTTGCCCTCTCTCTCCTTCTGGTACCCCTATAATTCTGATGTTGGTACGCTTGAAGTTGTCCCAGAGGTTCCTTACACTATCTTCATAATTTTTGAATCTCTTTTCTTTTTTCTTTTTCGGTTGGGTATTTTTTGTTTCTTTGTATTTCAAATCTTTGACTTGATTCTTGGGATCCTCTTATCTGCTGTTGGATCTCTGTAAATTATTCTTTATTTCAGTCAGTGTATGCTTAATTTCTAGTTCGTCCTTTTTCATGTCCTCCATGGTCTCACTATACTCCTTGAGGGATTCATTAAATTTATCGGCGGTTTCCATAAAATTCTTGACAAACCTTATAAACGTGGCCTTGAACTCTATATCCAGTCGTTTGCTTTCCTCCATTTCTGCCATTTGTGACCTGTTTCTTTGTCTCCGCATTTTGGCTGCTTCCCTGTGTTGATAGAGTGGCCCTGCGCACCAGGTGTCCTGTAGGGCCCAGTGGCTCAGCCTCCCCAGTTACCTAGGGTGGACACTCTTGGTGCACTCTTGGTGCCTTGGTTGTTGTAGGATCACTGGGAGGAATTGACCTCCAGGCCAATTGGCTGTGGGAATCAGCTGTGTCTGAAGTGGGAGAATGGTCCTCCTCTGACCACTGGGTACAGTGGCTCCTGGATCTAAGGAGGTGCTAATTCAGCCCCTGCCTGAGGCCACACAGCCAGAGCCACAAAGAGGCTCAGCTGTGAAGCAATGCAAGCCGCTGCGGGGCCTTGGGCCTTCTCTTGGAAGTTCCGGGTCTCCCTGGCTGGGCTGTGGTTAGGTACATTCACATGCAAAAGCCTCTGCCGCAGCCTGGGTGGGGCGGGGTCTCAGGGAGTCAAAGGGCGGAGAAAACAGCTATGGTGATTCTCCGCGCCCAGAGTCGCGTGTCTCAGTGTCCCGGTAACGGCTGCAAGCACCTCTGAGGGAAAGCCGCCCTCAAGTTCGCACGCTGCCGCTTGAGCTGCCGCCTGACAGACCAACTTCTCCCTGTATGAGACCTGGGTCCCCAGAGACTTGCTGGAACCGGAGTTCAGAGCAGTCGGGAGCTTGTGATTCAAAAAGACAGCCGCGTCCTCAGGTGCCACCCCCTTTCTGTGAGCGCGAGCCGCCGCAGTACCTCTGCACTCAGCCTCCGCAGCTCCTCTGGCTCTCAGCGTGCTTTTCTTTCCTTCTAGTTGTAGAAATTACACTCAGCCAGCCTTCTGGTTGTTCTGGATGATGTTTGCTCTGACCTTTGCAGTATTTTTCAATTGTTGTGTGAGTCGAAAATTTCCCGGTGTTTATCTATGCCGCCATCTTAGTTTCTCCTACATATTAGCCTTTTATTATATAGGATAAGTGAGATCATGTGGTATTTGTTTTTTTCATATTTTGTAACAGACTGATTTCAGAGGAAATTGGTTGGGGGTGGGGTGGTAAGAGATTAACCAAAGAACTTGAATGCATATATGCTTAACCCATGGACAAACAGTAATGATGTGAAGGCCTGGAAAGGGAGGTGGAAGAGGAATAGAGGAGAATAATGGGGGAGGAAAGTGGAGGACATCTGTAATACAAAAAAGATAAATTTTAAAAAATTAAAAAAGAAGACATACACTGAGAAAAAATATTGTTTTAAGCTGGTACACTTAGGAAATATATCATTACTTTTTTTGTTGTCATTGTTAATTTTCACCCAAGGATATTTATTCATTGATTTTTAGAGAGAGTGGAAGAGAGAGGGAGAGAAACATCGATGTGAGAGACACCCATTGATTGGTTTCCTCCCACATTTTCCCTGACCACACTGCGACTGGGGTGGGATGAACCTGAAAGCTAGGTATGTGCTCTTGACCAGGAATCAAATCTCCTGCCTTCTCAGACTCCTGCAATTTCTCTTCAGATCTCAGTTAATAACCACTAATATGTTCTTGTTTATGTTTGTTTATTTAATGAGAAACACTGGCCAGGGCTCATTACTTTTTTCCTACTAAAAGTATCCATAGAACCATGGAAACTTGAAGGAATGGTAACACAAATAAATAAAAATAAAGAGTAATAATAAGTTGATGTGGTGGCAGTATCTAAATAAGTTATAGTGACACCATTTTGGTAACACCTTAAGATACTATTTAATAAGTAACATCTTATGTTTCCTAGTCTGAGTAATTATAAAATGTAAATCAAGACAGGTAGTTAAATAGAAATTGTAAAAGTTCTTATTAGCCTTATAATAGCAAGCTCTTTCTCTCAACTCTAAATTGGGATAATATTACTAATAATAATGTAAATATACTTGTTTTGCTTTTAATACATCAGAGAGGAACTCATACATATATTTAAACCTGTATTTGATTGAGCAGAAAATAGTTTCATCTTCAGATTACAAATATTTTACTTTTTAAAATATCCCATTTTAGCATAAGTTTTTCCAGTTTTTAATAAACTACAAAAACTAATTTTTAACAATACAATTTTAAAGTTTGAGGCTTACTTAAGGAAACTATATGACATTTAATAATATATATATAGCAAACTGCAAGAGAAAATGCAACAAGAGAAAATGCAAGGAAGAAAAAAAGTTGCACCAGTTCAGCAGACATATGTGTTAGATCTATTTTCTTTACAATATTTTGCTGAATCAACATTATTTGAGTTTTCACATAAAATGCATGCTTTTTAAACAAGAGTGTTCTATTAAAAACAACATCAACAAAACCTATCAAGATATCGTGAAGTTAGCTGGCCAGATTTATCCCTCCCTGGGATATTAATAAAAACATAAATATAGTATTGCTATTTTTGTTTTCTCCAGTAAGGGTGAAATTAGCCAAAGGGGAGACAAATTTACAAGAAGCATCAAAATTAAAACATAAACCAGTTCCATCACAGTAGTGAAATTTGTTACCTGGATCCCCATAGAAATAATGTCCATGTGATCACTTACAATCTAAAATGTCCACCTGAGTTCATTCAGCAAATGGGAACTAAAAGGGAAGACAGTGTTTACTTACGGCCCCTTTGCCCTTTGGCAGTGTCTCTCAAATATTTTTGTTCCTGTCGTAGGTTTCGGCTTGCTCTGGTTACTTACTCCTTCGTTGCTTTACTTTCCCAATTTTTTTTTTTTTTTTTTTTTTTTTTTTTTACTGGACCCAGTTGCCTGTATTTGCTCTAATGAAATACTTAATGGGTGCTTTGTTTCCTGACTAGAAACAGATTGACTACAAAAGCCAAATTAGTGGAGTAAAAATTAAAATAAAATTGATGAAATAAAAAAGTAAAAAATACTGACCTAGAAATGATAACAAACCTTCCTTTATATTTTATTTTATTTAAAATATAAAAGGTTATCCTCCTATAACAACTGTCCACTAATCCGCTACAATAAGCTTTGTCATTAAAATAGGAATTAATGGATGCATAAATTAATAAACATCAATAGTATAGAAATGAAATAAGAAATAAAAATCTCCTGCTTCCTCAGAGTCCTGCAATTTCTCTTCAGATCTCAGTTAACAGCCACTAATATTTTCTTGTTTATGTTTGTTTGTTTAATAAAATTACAGATGTCTGGTAAAACAGATGATAGACCACAGGAATTTATAAATCTCTCTCTCTCCCAGACTGCACAAACTTTATGTTAGGAATACAAGGTGATATATACACAACAGGAGAGAAGATGTTATTAAAAAAAAAGAAATTTCAATAATTTTAGAGGTTGGAAAGTTATTGCTGGAGAGCTACCTTTACTTAACCAAGCAAACTGGAAAAAAATTACTATAGTGACAACTGAGAGGGAATCCAAGAAGGTACCCAATTTGCCTCTCAGAACCCCTGAGAGGCTCTGAGCCTGGTGGCACCAGGAGATGCAGGGCTAAAATCTGACAGATTGATGGGGACTCTATTTGGGCCAGCTGAAACCCCAATTTTGCTGCATTTCTTCATATTGACCCTCAAAATTCACTCATAACCTTCACCCCGTGCCTTACAACCTAGGCATCAAACCCGTGTGTGTACTACATCAAAAGGTTGTTTGGGTACCTAGTCTGACAAATAGGTGCCAGGGGAAGGGCACCTCTTGGAAGTCAGAAGATGGAAGGAAGGGGCAGTAAGTTAATTTATTTCCCTGGCTCAATCTCATCAGTTGATTTTGGATGACTGCCTCTATTTCCCGAAGATTTAGCTTCTATAAAGTAGAACTTTCTAAACAGGTGTGCATCCCAGGTACCACTAATTCTTTCCTGTTCTTGCAGGCCTGGTGATGGTAAATATCTAGTCTCAGGTGGACACCCACATCCCCCAGCAACAAAGAACACGTTGCCCCCACTGCAGGGGCACTAAAATGGAGGATAACTGTGAAAGCCTAAACTAGCTTCTAAGCTCCTCATGTCATCAGTTGAGGTTGTCCCTGAGCCTACAGTGCAGCTAGACTTTTTACCTCTACCCAATGCTGCGTTCTTCCTCTTTTTTCACATGTATTAATTCTGGTCTCCAGGGCTCTTCTTAGTAAACATTTTGCATGCTAAGCTCAGCCTCAAAAATCTACTTCCCAGGAAAATCCCACCTACATAACCCGGCATAATCCACTATCTATTGTTGGTTTCCGTAAACCCTAACTACACTCTGGAAACAGTCAATTACCCAGTTTGAAGGTAACATCTGTTTTCACTGGGGAATTGGTGATACAGCCTCATAAGACATCTGATTTTCTCTGAGTGAAATGGAGAATCTACTAAAGAGTTTTGGGCAGAGGGTGATACGATAAGATTTAAATCAAATTGACTACTACATGAAGGATATTTATAGGAGAGCAAGGGCAGAAAGAGTGGAATACATTAGGGAATTATTGCAAATATCCAAATAGGAGATGGTGGCATCTTAGGCCAGGTTTGAAATGGTGGTAAGAATAGGTCTGATTTATATACATATTGAAAGTAAAGCCAATTAACTAACAGGTAATACAGTATTCTCCCATTATCCACAGGGAATATGTTCCAGTGAACTCCTAAAACCATAGATTATACCAAAAATTATATGTATGTATGTGTGTGTGTGTGTGTGTGTGTGTGTGTGTACCATATTTTTTTTCTGTGCACACATACCTTTTCACTTAAAGGAAGCACTTTATAGCTTTTCTTTGGCATATCCACATTGAAGCACTAAAATAAGATTTAGTTGAACACAAGCACTCTGACTCCAAACAGTTGATCTGATAACAGATAGCTCCTAAGTGACTAATGGCCCAGTATCTATACAGTGTGGATACACTGGACAAAAGTTTGAGTCATATCCCAAGAGGAACAGAGTGGGATGGTGAGATATTTTACCACGATACTCAGGAGGGTCACAGTTTAAAAATTAACCAATTATTAATTTCTGTAATTTTTTTAAAAAAAATCTTTTTATTGAAAGTATTACAGATATCCTCTTTTTCTTTTCTATTGACACCTTCTAACCCACATTGTCTGTGTCCATGAGTTATGCATGTAAGTTCTTTGCTTAATCTCCATTTACTATTTCCTGAATATGATTGAGTGCAGATAATTGTAGGAAAGAAAACTGTGGATAGGAGAACACTACTGTAGGAGAAAAAGAGTCCAGTCAATTATAAATCCATATTATGGAGGGCCAGGTAATTAGAATGTAGGAGTTTCATTTACTGAGATGGAGATGATGTTAGAAGACCAAATTAGCATTGGAAATTACAGGTTCACTTTTGAATATACTAAGTCTTAGGTGCTTTTGGTTACCCAACTGGAAAGTCAACTAGGCAGTTTTATACGCAAGATTAGGGGAATATCAGGGCTAAATATATGAACTTGGAAGTCATAAGAATATAGATAAGATCTAAAGCTATGTAAAGAAGTTAGTGAAAATAGAAAAAAAAAAAAAGAAAGTGGCTTGAGGGCTGAACCCTGGAGTACTGCAAGTAGTTAGGGAGATTAGAAAGGACCAACAAAGAAGTTGGAGGAACAAAAGTCAATAATGTAGGGGGTGGACTAAGAAAGAGGTGCTGAAGTGTTTGAAAGGGAAGGAAGGGAGGAACTGTGCCAAACTCTACTGGTAGATGAGGTAGTAAAAGACTGAGAATTAAACATTTGAGGTAACAAAGTGAAGATTATAAGTGAGTTAGCAAATGTTGTTTTGGTATACTGCCAGAGGGAAAACCTAACATAAATGAAATAAAAAATGACTGGGAGGTGAAAGTGGAAAAAAAATATACAGGCAACTATTTTAACAAGTTTGTCTATAAAATGTCAAAGAAATATATAAATTTATTATTTAGATATATGGAGAGAAACACCATTAGAGACAACTTGCAATTTAAAGTGTTGACTTTGAAAGTAGAAATTGGGTTGAAACACAAGTCTTGGTTTTTTATAGGTAGTATTCAGGTAACATTCATATTTTTAAAATGTGCATGCATTATAATGACAATAAATTAATTTCGAAATGCACCCATATATTTTCTAGCCAGGGTGGTTCAGTGGTTGAGCATTGACTTATGAACCAGGAGGTCATGGTTCAATTCCCAAGTGTGGGGTGTGCAGGAGGCAACTGATCAATAATTCTCTCTCATCATTGATATTTCTATCTCTCTTTTCTTCTCTGAAATCAATAAAAATATAGTAAATTTTTAAAAATCTTAAAAAATACACCCATATAAGTGTCATATAACATTCCGATTTATAATCTTAATTTTCACAAAATGGATTAGACTTCAGACTCCATGAGAGCAATATTTTTCTCTCTTTTATTCACCAGTGTATTTCCAGTGCCTACAATAGTAACGTGACATATTATGTCTATTTTACCAACTTTTCTGCACCTAGATTTTAAAAATAAATAACATATTTTAGATAATATTTCTATCAAAACACACAGAAATAAATCTCTTTCATTTCAATGTCTAATTAAATTCTAATGTCTAATTAATACTATTTATGGATAATATATATCTATTTCAATTATCTTTTAAAAATGGAATGCTGTTCATTTGTATTATGTTAAGTATGTTACTTTGAACTTTAATAAATGATTTTCATTTCCAAATAAAGTCAGTAATAAGCACTAAATATGAACCTAAAGAATCCATGTATAGAAAATGTAATCCTTGATTAATCCATGAAAATTAATCTGACAATATGTACATATATACACCCTTTACATTACTGCATGGCAATAAATAATAACAGTTAAAGTTGCATTTAAATACTTATGATTCATTCCATACATATTAAAAACTAAAGGTATGTATATTGTCCTGCTTATGTGAATAAAGTAGCTAAATGCAAAGGCAATTGTTGACACCAATAAAAACTATTTCAAAACTTAGAGAGTTTATTTTGTTTGTTTTAATTAAAAGATGTTTATAGAATAAGTTTTGTGAATATCTTTTATACAAGGGAATTTCATAAATAGTAGTACCTGCTGGTATTTTATTCTTCTTTACCAGGATCAGTAATAGATAAGTAACCATCCAATATTTAATTTAAATATTGTGTCTTGCAAGTTATTATCATTATTTTCTACTAGAGGCCCAGTGCATGAAATCTGTACATCGGGGGGTGGGGGGTGTCCCTCAGCCCAGCCTGAACCCTCTCCAATCTGGGACCCCTCAAAGGATGTCCAATTGCCTGTTAGGCCCAATCCTGGTGGGGAGTCGGACATCCCTCTCATAATCCAGGACTGCTGGCTCCCAACCACTCACCTGCCTGCCTGCCTGATTGCCCCTAACTGCTTCTGCCTGCCAGCCTGATCACCCCCTAACCACTCCCTTGCTAGTCTGATTGATGCCTAACTGCCATTCCCTGCTAGCCTGGTAACCCCCAACTGCCCTCCCCTGCTGGCCTGGTCCCCCACAACTGCACTCCCCTGCAGGCCTGGTTCCCTCCAACTCCCTCCCCTGCAGGGCTGGTCCCCCCCAGCTGCCCTCCCCTGTCGGCCATCTTGTGTCCACATGGGGTTGCCATCTTGTGTGTTGGAGTGATGGTCAATTTGCATTTTACTCTTTTATTAGATAGGATTACTTATTAGCATTTCCCTCTGCTGTGCCCATGCTCTTTCACCTTACTCCCATATGCCTAGGCATATTTTTTCCAGTGATCTGGAAAGTACAATGCAGCAATCATATTAATAATGTCTTATTATTATCATCATTTAATGATGAGCCTGATGACTCTTAAAAATACTCACCCATAGAAACAGCAGGACTGCAGCATGAAGCTGTTATCTCTGCTCTAATCAAGCACTTCTCTTCCTCTAGGGATAAATATTCAGAGTTTACTCACTACCATAAGTGATTTACAGGAGGTAAAAGCTGGGTATAAATACTGAATGTAAAATTCAAAACAATTATATCATGTTTCTATTTTATACATGAAGCACCTATAGGATAAACTGTTTTAATTAGGTCCCTTTTACCTATTTTCCATTGTTCCAATTGTTATTCAAAGTATGAAAAAGAATCTTAAAACCAACTATTTGCTAAATAGACAAATTCTGTGTATATTTTTTCTCACCATGAAATTCAAAGTAGTTGTATTATAGTTAGTAGATATGTATGGTGCTAAGGTTCTAATATACTTATAAAATGTTTTAGTATTGCAGAAATTTGTAAGAAATGATGGTTAAAAAATATTTTAGAAGATTCTTGTTAAGTGACCAAACCTTAAGAAAAGACTCTATTATAAAGAAAATATTAAATCAGGCTAACAATATATAAATGTCTTACTAGCTAAGTATTCCTTATCTATTATATACATTATTATTTAATATTTCATTTGAGCAGTATCCAAATAATGGCACATGATAATAAGTGCATTTTTATATTATTTACTTGTATAGAAATTAGAAAATTCATTGTTATGGCTTCCTTTTACAATAACAACAATTTGTTCTCCACATGACCACATAACATTTAAGTTCCTTTCTTAGAAAGTGAGAAAGCACTTGTATATCTGAAGATCATAAGTGAATTGTGGTCAAGTAATAAAGGATATATTTTTAATGAATATATGAAAAAAAAATCAACATTATTCTGATTTTCTACTTTTAAATGGAAACAAAACAGGCTTATTTAAAGGAATTTATATTTTTTAAACCCCCGAGGTCTCAAAATATTTGCTCAAAATAGTTTTATTTACTATGATAATTTGGCATTGATTCAAAGTTAACATTCTCCTCACAATTTTTCTATTAAATTTGGATCTCCTATTGATGTTTATTGATTTGTAAAACTATAAGAATTATTGGAAAATATCTCAGTTCCTGTCATAGATATTACTTAGACATTGCCTGCCATCATTCCCCTCTTTTGCAATTTGACTTTACAGTTTTTATCAAGTGGGAGTTTATATTATTTCATGCCTGGCACGAGGACTGGGCTTGGGACTTGCTTTGCCCATTGGAATACAGCAGAAATGAAGATGTACCAATCTTGAGTTTAGGCCTCAAGAAGTGCTATGAAGTTCCATTTTCTTGCTCAGAAAAGTGTTGCTACTTTGTGAACAAGCTTGAAAGAGCCTGCTGGGTGAATACACATGGCTCAGTCATCCCTGTCACTCCATCTGAGTGCCAGCTAGTCCGTAACATGAGGTAAGCCACACAACACCAGTATTCTGCCACATAGCTACAAATGCCATTATTAACAAGTCCATGGGAAATTAACTGACTAACTGACTGATAGACTCAGAGCACTAATAAAGACTTGCCATTTGAAACCATTGAATTATATGGTGCTTTGTTATATAGCAAGAGAACGCAATAAAAGCCCTAAATGAAATCCATGACATGTTTATCTTGGAACTCCTGCAGCCTAAACAAAAAGGGCCGCTGTGAGTTCTAGAGCCAGGAATGTATACTTAAACTGATTGGAGAATTGTAAAGGCTTTTATTTATTTTGAAGCCCCCGCATTTTGATACCTTGAATTCTAAAACTGAAAACTGAAGGATAAATGATAATTCTATTACTGTCCAAGGGATGTGGACAAAGCAATAATATCTTTGTTGAGCAAACAGGAGAATACTGTATCCAAGGAACAATGTAGGTAGCTTGAACAAGTTAATTTGCAGATAAATTTAAAATAAATAAAAAATAAACTAGATATGCTATAATGTGGCTCATTAAGAGTACAAATAGAAAAGTAGACCTAACATTTTTATTATTGTTTTGTTTTTAGATCATATGACACAATTAAAAATTTGACTTTCTTTAACATAGAGTTTATTCTCTTTAAAGTTGATTTTATACTGTATATCTAGAGTTCTTAAGAGTAAATGAAAAAATATGCTGTAATTAGACCCTCTCATTTTAACTCAATATATATTAAAGTCAGATTTATCATACTAAAGAACTTCTACTGTTTTATCTTCGTACTGTGCCTTAGAAGCACTGTTTGTGTTCATACTCAATGAAAATCCTAGTATTGACATCTTTTACATATAAGTTTTACTAATGTGTTTTCTACAGAAACCTATCTAATTTCATGTAGATGTCTCAAGATACTGGAAGTTAGAATGAGTGCAGGGGGAAAATGTGTGAACTTCAACCCAACCCATTATCATTTCAGTCAGAGCACTTTTCCTTTAATATGTTTGATAATAGAGATCCAGACCACATATCAAAAATATATAAAATTAATGTTTTTGTGAGAAATACAAATATGTCCTTGTCCACTGCTTGCCACAGGCACATATTATCATTGTGACTGACTTGAAGTTGGTAAAGAGGATTCAATAGGAGGAACTGTGAAAGAAAAAATCTGGATTCTAGATCTTGCTCTGATCATGGAGAATTACTGCTGAGAAACAAGTTTAAACTAGTCCGTTGAAAACAAACAAATGTACTCTTAGCAATTAAAATCTTTGTGAGAAAAGTCTCAGGAAATGAAAAGTCAAGAGGAAAGTTCTGCAAATTGGAAGACCAGGAACTCTGGTTTGTATCTAAGAACACCTGACAGAGCATGTGTTCCAAGGGCAAGAGCTACCTGAACTATAGAGGAATCACAACCAAGCAAGTGTATGCATAGAAATGATCAATAGGTATTGAATTAATTCCAAAGCTAAATAGAAAAAAAATACAACCTCTGTTCTCATCTGTCAAAATGGTAGTTATAAGTAGGCTGGTAATTGGAATCAGAATCATAAATATCTGAAAACTCCAAAAGAAAAGCAAGTTTATAGAACTTTCAAAAAGAAAAGTTCATACTAATGTACACACACACACACACACACACACACACATAAATGTAACACTGTCATGAAATTTAGGAAAATCAATTTTTTCTACTTGAATACATTATTTAAGTTGGAAATCACGAAAACACATTTTTAGATATTAAGAGTCACTTACAATATCTCCTTTGCCTTCCTCTCCATAACTTAAGTGAACAGACAGTAGTCACATTATGTGATATAATAGCAGAGCTAGAATATGACTTTTAAGCAGGGTCAACTCTAAAGATAAATGGAGTAAACAGCCATTGTGGTATAACTTAAAAGACTCACTGAAGAATTGCTTTTCCCAATCCATTCAAGATTGTAACTAAAATTCCATCATCAGAGCCTCATTCGCTGAATTCCTAGGAAGAATAAAAATGCATATAATAATAATAAGGAGGAAAAGTCCTCTGGTGAAATGAGGGCAAATGCAATTTTAAAAAGGAGACTCAGCAGTTTATTATTTTGAAGAACTGGATGCTTTGAATATAATTATTAATGGAATGTGTTCATTAGTGATTGCCACTGAAAAAATAGATTTAGTCAACTGACATAGAGAAAAAAAAAAAAAATTCCACAATTTAAAATAAAATAATTGACTAAATTTAAAAAATGTTTCTATTATATTGTTAAATTAACTATTTTATTTTTCAAATAATCTAAAAGTAAAACAAGTGACAGAATATTTAAACTATGGCATTATGCAATTATGCATAATTCTAAAAAATACTTTGTGATTTTGTTTTGAGTATTTATATCTAACTGAGAATGTCTCACCAAATGCTTTTGGCAATGAGCTTCATATCAGGATTATCTACTTTAGTCCTGTGGCATAACAGTTTGCATTAATGTATATGATATATTTTATGTTCATTCATTTTAATATCTATGTAAGGAAATTGTAAATTTTCTCCAGCTCTTAGTTCTGATCTTCATCTCTATATGAATATTGTAAGCATCAGTAACTCTAATAATAGTTAGAAAAAAAGAAGCTCTGAATAGAACACACTTCCCAAGTCTCATAGATCTTGTGGAAATGATAATTTCAACCTACATGTATATTCAATGAGAATATTTTTACAAGTATCCAAAAATGTTAACATCTCCATCCCGCTTACTAAAAATGCATACTATGAAATCAATGAACCTAGAAATGCTATAGATTGTTTCTCTAAGAAAGGCTTCTGCTTTAATAATTGATAACCCTGGAGGGCAGCCATTATTCAAAAGGTACTCTACAGCATCTAGAGGTTTAACATGAACTGTGATTAATGTGACTCTGATCAAATACTGTGTAAAACTGAGATTTCCATTTGAATTTTTAAATTAGTTTACTTTCTCAGCATGCCTAAAATTAAACATTAACTGATTAAAATGGAAATAAAATGTAAGGCAAAAGGTAAATTTTGAATCAGAATTATATTTATGTCAATTTACATTTAACATATTAAAGTACTTTATTTCTCTTTGCCTTGCAAAAAGGCAAGTGAGAGGGAAGCACAGCATAACAATTCAGGAGAAACTTTTTAAAGGAAATAATAGTGAATCATCACTCAAAAATGTTCTCAAGAAAACTCAACATGATGATCCTTTGCTTCTATTGTAAGAGCAAACACAAATTTAAAATAGAGGTTTAACCATCATTGCTGAAAATAAGGAAAAATATTTCCCTGCCCCCCTTTTTCTTTGAGCATATACTTTGGAAAAGTTGTAGGTACTTTCTCCACTGTTTGAAATGTATTTAAACTGTGAAGACTAGACTGGCGCTTTGTCAGCTTCATGACCCAGGAATGTCTTTCCTAAGGACCTGCATGCATTTCTCTAAAGTGCAAACTCTAAGAGAGCTAGAGCCCCTGTCTCCGGTCTCTGTGGGAGGGTCAGAGCCTAATTCCAGTGGTTCTACTTGCTCCAAGTTGCAAAACTTCTTGCTTTCATAAAGACATGAGAAGTTCACTTTTGTGGTAGATAAAGCCAGTTAACATAGATGATGACCCCAATGACCAGGTAGTTAGTATGAACAACAGGTGACAAACACTGCTAACAAGTTCTCTTACTTGAGGACTATTGTTTATTTTGAGAACAGATGTGTAATGGATTGCACCTGATTAGCTATATAAGGAGTAAATGCTTTTCTCTATTTTCAATCTTAGCAGACTGCCTGTAATGGGAATTGTATTCTCGTTTAATGCTTAGTCAACAGTATAGGTGCTCTCTTTCTCTACTACCATAGTGCAGAGGATTTCTGGGATGGACGATTTTGTTTATAATTGTAGTTCGCCAATATTATCTTACACTAAATTCAATTCTTCAGCATCACTGCAGACTGCTCGATGAATCAAGGTGAGAGGAGAGGTGACACCTGGGGACGGAGTATGAACAGGTGAAAAGATGATAGTCTCATAGAAACTATGCTTGGGGTACCTGGGAGGGAAATTCTCTGTAGAGGAGTGTGGGCACCACGCCAGGTCCCTGGATAGTCAAGGCCGGTGGGAGCACAGCGGCCGTGTTATCAATACACCAGCATGGCCAAGGCCGCTCTGGGCATGCGCCTAAATGGCATCTTCAAGAACTCTGAGCCTGGGAATCCTAATCAGGCCAAGAAGCCATGAACAGCGGCAAGGCCACAGCACGCTCACGGCACACTGTGCCCTTCAGTAGCCAATGTGATCGATGTAACTATTGGCGCTACTTCTTTGTCTAAATGGTGTAAAAGTACATGACTGACCAGTTAGTTGGCTGGAGTGTGTGAAGAAGTCTGCTAGAGGGCAGCAGCTGTGGCAGAGCAGAGAGAGTTCAGAGAAGCAGAGGCAGCAGGCACAGATGATGTAGGTCCTATGTGTGCAAGAGTGGCAAGAGAGCTCAGACAGAGCTGAGAGCTGATACCGTCACGATGAAAGGCTAAGAGCTCATGGAGAGCTCAGAGATAGCTACCATGTTAACCAGCCAGTGTGCGGGGCGGGGGAGGCAGGAGAAGTTGCTGAGCCCGGAGAGTTCAGGTACCGCTACTATGTGAGGTGGTGAGTCTAGGAGGCAGCGTGTGGCTGCTCAGATAATAGCTGTGGGTACAGAGATGGATGCTGCTTTATGAGGAAGATACGCATTCACCAGCCAGTGTCTGGCTGCCAGCCTGTATGGAATTTGCTGTGAGGACTATTCTTGTCTGATGGCTATGTGGCCACTGGCTTCTGCCATACAGACTCATTCTTTTTTTTTTTCCCCAATATATTTTATTGATTTTTTACAGAGAAGAAGAGAGAGGGATAGAGAGTTAGAAACATCAATGAGAGAGATCGATCAGCTGCCTCCTGCACGCCCCCCACTGGGGATGTGCCCGCAACCAGGGTACATGCCCTTGACCGGAATCGAACCTGGGACCCTTGAGTCCGCAGGCCGAAGCTCTATCCACTGAGCCAAACCAGTTCGGCCAGACTCATTCTTATACACCCACAACCACTCATGACTTCTCCGTCTGCCCCACCACCTAGAATTGACCTGTGTCTTTGTGAGCAGAGGATAAAGGAGGAACTTGGACTAAGTGCCCAACAGTTAGTACAGTGGGCAGGGTTTGAGAGGGACCTGCCCTGGCATAGTTGAGAGAAACCGAGAAGAGTATATGAACTCAAAGCCACTCAGAGCACCAGAGCTCCTGCAGGCCTCTGGCTGTGCTCTGACAAGGAGACACCAGAAAAATGCAAATAAAGATGCCTAACATATAAACTACTTTAGAAAAATATTGTTATAATACATATGCTAAAATATTTTATGTTTATCAAAGTGATAGTGTTACATGCTTATTATCCATAATTTTACATTTGTGGGAGAGAAAAAAAAAACACTCCAAAAAGTGTCTTTAACAGTAGAAATTACTAAAATATCACCATTTTCCAAGTTAAAAATCTGTTCAGTGTTTATTTCCTTTCTTTCTCCAAATTTATTTCAGGTCTAACCCCTAAACATAAATATCAGTTTATGAATATGTGATAGCATATTGTAGGAACTGTAAAATAAAATAAGCTTTTATCCTATGTTTAAACTCATTTTAAAATAGTATAGATTGTTATAGATTATTCCAAGCACTATGCATGTGTTTCAATGTATGAATCTGAGTGCTAATTATAGACAGATTGACATTATAACAGGCAAAGATAGAGTGTAGGTAGGTTCAGTCTAGGGCCGTGGTCGGCAAACTGCAGCTCGCGAGCCACATCTTTGACCCATTGAATGTGGCTCTTCCACAAAATACCACGTGCAGGCACGTGTACAGTGCGATTGAAACTTCGTGGCCCATGCACAGAAGTCGGTTTTCAGCCTGGGCGAGGCTATTTTGAAGAAGTACAGTTGATATTTGGCTCTGTTGACTAATGAGTTTGCTGCCACTGGCTAGGGAAATAATTCTTAGTGATTACTAATTGTGTTTCCCTCCAAATATTAAGTCCTTCTACAACTAGATGCCGAACACATCTGCATTTTCTTCTTAAATTACATGAGATATTGCTAAATTATCTTTGACATGAAAATACTGCCTTATCCATAGGTCATATGAAAATGCATGATTTTCTCATAAATATTAGAATTTCCAGATTGCTATTTTGAATGGTCCCATCTTATAATCTTAATTGATAACTCACTTTGCAATACATACAAAAGACATCCTCAAGCCAGAGACTCTTTCCTTTCCATGTCTGAGAGTACCAAATGTTCTATATGTTAACTACTGTCTAAGATAAAACAACCTTTAAGGGATTAAAAATCTTCCTGGTATTGTAACTAGATTTCAGATAAACAGAGTTAGCAAACTATTTGATCTTGAAATCTGCTTTGGGCTACTGCAAATGGAGGAGATATAAGAATTATTTTCTCATGTTGTTCAGAAAGATAAAAGGTCATATTTAAACAAATCAATAAAAAGTAATTTTTCACCGAAAAGATTGAACAATCATGATGTTCTATGTAATCCAAAAGAAACAAACTATGGACAACAACAACAAAAAAAAAATTGAAGTACTGTGGGAACAAAATCTAGAAGAAAAAAATTAGTAGAATTCTGTAATTTTATGGAGTTAAGTTTGTTGCTACTCCCTCAACTTTGTGCAATCAATCAAATGTATAACATTTGATATATATATATATATATATATATATATATATATATATCCCCTTTCTTTAATCTATCTATCTATCTATGCATCTATTTTTGGAAAAGGAGAATAGAGAGCACATAGGCCTGAGTTTGGTGACTGTAACTAATTTTCTATTAATAGAAGAATAGAGCAAGTGAGGAGAGGAAGAACAAAAGCATAAAATAAAAAACAAACAAATAATCAAACAAACAACAACAAGAAAAAAATTGGCTAGAGAAGAAAGAGAAACGATAAGGGCGCATGGACTTGAAGCAGGGGAGAGGAAATTAGATATATGAGTAAGCCAACAGAGACTACTATAATAGTAATGTGTCAATACAGCAGATAAATATGATCAATTTCTAACAAGAAGTAAAAAGAAAGGAGAGAGAATGACTAAAGCAGGAACATGAGAAGAGAAACAGGATGAAAGGGGAGAAGTGAGGAAGAAAAGGTTGGCAAAAAGGAAAAAAATGAGATAAAGTTAAACAATGATATAAAAATAGAATTTAAAACACTAATCCAAAAAATAAAAGATTAAAATAATAATAAATAAAAATAATACAATCAAGAAAAAAGAAAAAAAATTGATTTATTAAGTAAAAGACAAAAAATAAAACAGTGAAGTAGTGAAGTGTCCTTCACTTCAGCTGAGTTTTAACATCCCACTGGGGGCTGGTGTAAGACTGCTCTCTACTGTTTGGTCTGCCATGTCTCAGTTTCCTGTTAGGTAGTCAGCACCACGTTAAAGTTCCCAGCGATCCCCTGCTCCTCTGTGTCAGACTCCACAGCCTTGGTTTCGGGTAGGTGGGGTCAATCTGCCTGCTTTGTTTTTCTGCCTGCTTTCAGTTGTGTTTACACAAGCATCTATTTCTGAAATGGTTCTAGGATCTAGGTGGTGGTGTTGCTGTATTAGTTTCTGGTACCAAATGGCCCCTCAAGCCAGTCCCTGAGGTCTCCCTGCCGGTATACAGAATCCTTGTTTCCCTACCAAGCTCACGGCTGGGTGCAGCTGTGCTGCTAGGAGGGGCTATAGCTCTTCAGGAGAAAAATGGCTGTTCAGAGTTGGAGGGATCAGAGGGTCCCAGAGCTGGCTTCCTGGTCGCCTCTATCTATTTTGTTCCCCAGCTTCCACAAAACTACTCTCCCCTGCACTACAGCCTTGGTGAGTATTTGTAATTGAAAGATCCTATGTACTGGGTTTAGCGAGTAAAAGCAAGGAAATTATAAAGACAGAGCAACTGTGCCGCTGTGCACCTCTCTCCCACTGGCACTTCGTGGCTGGTGCAGAACTTCAGGCTGCCTTTCTGGGATCAGCCTCCCATGGCTGTGCACTTAAATCTAGATTCCCCAGCTGCCAGCAGCCCTGAGGTCCCCCTTACACAGTCATGTCTTACGGGTGTCCCCAAGGGACTTGGTGCAGCTCAGTTTCCTTCTGACCCTCTAGTCCCAGTTGCGCATGTGTCTCTCTCCAGCCTAGATCCCCTCTCCTACTGTTCTCCAGGTGTCCCCTGTCATTTCTGGCCATGGATTGTCTCACCAGCTGTATTTAATTCACCAATTCAGCTGTTTTTTCTATCTGCTCTGTGAGAAGGTGCAGGACGCGTCCACCTATTTGGCTGTTATTTTGTCTCCCCCTGGACGAATTTTTTAGGAGCCTGTGGTTGGGGAGGCTGGAGTCTCGGTGGTCATGGGTTCGCAGCCAAAGCAGCAGGTCCCTGAATGGTGTAACTGTAGGGTCCTGGGTGGTGTCCCAGGTCTCCCCGGGTGGAGGTGAGGCTGAGTTCCCAGTCACAGCTGCTCTCCCCTTCAAGATGGCATGGTTCAAAAGCTACTTCTTAAGAGCTTGGCCTAAGCATTCTCCACAAGTCCTAACCTTCTCCCCATTTTGTAAGATACATACTATATGCAGGAGCTCCAACTGTGGAAGATACATCAACTGTGGTAGAGAGGGTTTTATCCATGTTGTTAACAGTAAAGACCAATCTCCCCAGATTTGAATTCTAAAAAGCTAATATCTCAGTCTCCAGCCAATGGTAGAGATAGAGATAGAGATAGATAATAGATAGATAGATAGATAGATAGATAGATAGATAGATAGATAGATAGATAGAGATAGAGATAGAGAGATAGATACAAAAGAGAGTGAATCAATTAATTTCATGGTAAGGATATATAAAATCATGTGATTCACTCTTCTGACATTTTAATGGGTTAATAAGAACTAATTGTACATAAAACAATTAAAACTTGCTCCTTTACATTATGCTTTCAGCTCTACAGTCACAATTTCATGGGGCTGCTTATTTTTTTAATTTTCCACATTTTAGAAACTATTATATCAGAGCAAGAATATTGATTGTATTTGATAAATTAAGATATCTAGACTTGGAAGTTAAGTTTTCAGTGACAGTTTTTAGAAGAATAAAATGGAGTTGAAGAATTGAAGTTATCCAAATACAATCAAAATAATAAAATTATTATTTATAAAAATAAAAATTATTTTTACAAAATAAATGGTATTAAAAGGCATAGGATATTGATATATTGGAATAGTGAGCGTGTAATAGAATAAAATAACCAGTCTTTCTGTCTCCATCTTGCTCCAGCCTGCTCAGTTCCAGTAATATGTCAGTTAGCAACTTCTGCTCAGTCTTGCAGATAGATATGGTAGTCATTAAAGGGATCTGACCTGCAGCCTAGGAATTACTGACACAACCTCACTGCTTGAAACCATTTCCCCAAGGAGAGAAGACAGAAATAATTATTGTTTGTCACAAGATTTAAGGATCATCGTGACTGAGACTACGGCAACCAGAGTTTGTTGACTGAAGGCAAAGAAGTTTCACCGTCCCCCTTGCACCTGTGCTGGTGTCCAGATGTCTGTGATCATCAGTTCCCTCCTGACCTCAAACCCCTCCCAATTTTCCCTTCCCCTGACATAAAAGAAGCCTGAATTCTGTACTTTCTCTAGATGGTTCTTTGGAACACTAGTCTGCCATCTTCTCATTTGTTGACCTTCTGAATAACGTTGCTTTTGTTGCCACAAATCCTTGTCCTTCAACTTATTA
The DNA here is from genome assembly GCF_964212035.1 of Myotis nattereri. NCBI lineage: Eukaryota > Metazoa > Chordata > Mammalia > Chiroptera > Vespertilionidae > Myotis > Myotis nattereri. The sequence continues at coordinate 84,281,214 of NC_138077.1, forward strand.
GTTGTTGTGTGGTGAGCAGTATGAGCTTTCACTCAGTTACAGCTGGACTATCAGTTTGTACCCTCACTAATATTTAGTTTATGTAATTTAGAAAAGTCCATTGATCAAATTGCAGAAAACTGTATCTTAAAATATTTGTTAGACAAACATACTACTAAAAGTACCCTCTAGAAACATTTAATTTGGTCAAATGGAGAACCCATATGTCATTGGTAGTATTCTATAGAGCTTTTATTTTTAAATTGACCACACATTTAGTAACATTAAGATATATACATCTTCAATATATTTCAAGCTATTTTCTTTATTTAGTAAGTATGTAATATTAAGGTGTCTTCCAAATAAATTCCCTAAGTAATCAGTATCATATTAATACTTTCCAATGAAAGAAATAAGGGGTGGAAAACAATAATCAACAGGGTAAAACCATGAGTAATATTATATGGGGGCTGAAATGAGATGAGTCAATAAATGGCTGTTGATGCTAATTCAACATCAACAAGAATCCACAATTTGGGATGTGGTGAAACAAAACAAAGACCTTAATTCAGTGCAAAACAGCTCAATTGTGATAAAACAAGACTGTGAAAGCTGCATGCTGAGAGGCAACCCTGAGACAGGTCCATCTCTGGCTAGACAGCTTTGCTCTGCTCCTTGATGGCCGACTCTTTCCTGCTCCATGCCAGTCTGCTTTGCACTGTGCTTGTCTACTCTGCAGCAGTCTGCTATGGCCTGCACTTGTCTGCTCTGCTCCAGCAAGACAACACCTGTGTTTAGCTGTGCCAGGAAACTTCAGCCTTCAGTCTTCAATGGAAAGGGCAAGTGTACTCTAAGACTCAGAGGGGAGTTGGCTTATATAGACAGAAGTCCCACCTATGGTGCTTAATTGGTCCTTCCTCATGCAAATGAGGACTCCAAAATCTCACAGTTTGATTGGTCCAAAAGGCACTGTCCTGATTGGTCAGAATAAAGCTGCTCTAGTTGGTCCAAGCTTCACAGCTCCAATTGGATGGGAAAGCCTCAGTCCTATTGCTTAAAATAGGATTCCAGAATCTCAGAGGGAAGATGGGTTTGGGTATGTGGGTGAGAAAGAGATCAACCAAAGAACCTGTATGCATATATGGATAAACCGTTGGCCCAGACAATAGAGTAGTAAAGACCTAGGGAGGAGGATGGAGGTGGGCCAGAAGGGGTCATGTGGGGAAAATAAAGGGGACATATGTAATACTTTCAACAATAAAGATTTAAAAAAAAAGAAATAGGATTCTAGGAACTCCTTTATAAGGTCTTGCTCAGATGTCAGAAACAGCGCAGGCAGGCAGTTCAATGCGTAGGCAGGTACTTCAGTGTAGGCTTCTTCCCGAAGTGCAGTTGGCATGAGAGGCCCTATGTAAGAATGGTTGATAGGCTCTGTTATTTAAAATTTGAGCCCAGTTAGCCAACAGGAGCCCTTCTTATTAGGTGTCGCCTTTCTCAGAGTTCACAGATGTGACTATAATTATGAAGCATTGGCTCACTTCCCTCCCCCCACCCCCCTTGAAGACTGTAATAAAAAGAAATGCCTTTCCAGAAAAATCCTATCTAATAAAAGAGAAAGATGGTAATTGGCGTACGACCACTACCCTTCCCATTTGCTAATCAAGAAGATATGCAAATTAACTGCCAGCCAAGATGGCGGCTGGCAGCCAGGCAGCTGATGCGAACAGGGAGGCTTGCTTGCTTCAGTGACAGAGGACTCCATTGTTCCCCGCCTGACTTGCTGGCCTCTCAGCTGCAACTCTAAGCAACTATGTTGCAAATATAGAAGCTAAAAAAATCCCAGAAACCTGCTTTACTCAGCCGGGCTTCAGCCAGCCGGACCGCAACATTGTATCAAATACAGATGGTAAACAAAGGCCAGAAACCTGTTTTCAGCAGCCAAGGCCTCAGAGCTAAAGCTGGCCCAGAATAAAAAAAAAAAAGAAAAAGAAAAAAAGGAGCAGTTGGGAGCTTCAGTCACCTGCCAGCCTGAAAACGGCCCTTAGCCCCTCAGCCAGACTGGCCAGGCACCCCAGTGGGGACTCCCACCCTGATCCAGGACACCCTTCAGGGCAAACCAGCCAGCCCCCACCCGTGCACCAGGCCTCTATTCTATATAGTAAAAGTGTAATATGCCTCCCAGCACCAGGATCAGCGGAGCCCCGAGGCCTCCCGGCACCAGGATCAGCGTGACAGGGGGCAGCGCCCAGACCCCCTGATCGCCCTGCGGCTCTGTGTGTGACAGGGTGCAGCTCCCTAACCCCCTGATCAGCCCTGCTCTGTGTGTGACAGGGGAAGGTACCCCAACCCCCTGATTGGCCCTGCTCTGTGGGTGATAGAGGGCGGCGCACCAAACCCTCCCCCCCCACCAACGGGCCCTGCTCTGTGTGTGATGGGGTAGAGCCATAACCTCCCCATCAGCCCTGCCCTGAGTGTGACAGTGGAAGCGCCCCAACCCCCTGATCGATCCTGCTCTGTGGGTGATAGAGGGCGGCGCCCCAACCCCCTGATCCGCCTTGCTCTGTGTGTGACAGGGGGCAGTGCCCCAACTCCCCTGATGGGCCTTTCTCTGTGCGTGACAGGGTACAGAGCCCCAACTCCCCTGATGGGCCCTTCTCTGTGCGTGACAGGGGGTGGCACCACAACCTCCCTATTGGCCCTGCCTTGAGTGTGACAGGGGGCAGTGCCCCAACCCCCCAATCAGCCCTACCCTGAGCATGACTGAGGGTGGCATTGCAACCTCCCAATCTGCCCTGCTCTGTGCATGACAGGGGGCGGCGCCCCAACTCCCCAATCGGCCCTGCTCTGAGCCCGACCAGGGGCTGCACCTAGGGATTGGGCCTGCCTTCTGCCACCCAGGAGCAGGCCTAAGCCAGCAGGTTGTTATCTCCCGAGGGGTCCCATACTGCGAGAAGACACAGGCCAGGTTGAGGGGGCCCCCTTTCCCCCCCGAGTGCACAAATTTTTGTGCACCGGGCCTCTAGTATATAAATAATACCCTTCTAGTTTCTACAAAATAATCAGTTATACTTTACTCCAATATTTCTTTACTGTGTTAATATTAAAAAACATTATTTTATATCTTTAAATCTTATTTTATCAGTGTTAGGGTTGCTGAAGGAGGAATGCATGAGGCCAAAAGGGGTAAAGAATTATGAACTTATTAGGTCATCTGGAAAACCAGATGGGTTGAGCCCCAAAATGGTGCCAGCACACAGGGACTGGGAGTCAAAGATTTTAAAGGACTCTAGGCAGGTTTTTTCTGGGTGGAGAATTCTCTGGGTGGATCCGGAGGGGAAAGATAATGGTCTTAGCAAGTGGAATGTGGTCTAAGCTAAAGGGAATGTTTCATGTGAAGTGGCCTAAAGGTCAGTTCCCAGGAGATGGGCTGTCCATTCACATTATTTGATCAGATCTAGCAATCAGCAGTAAATAATACTGAACTAAATATCGATGTTTCATAGTAATCAAGACTGGTGATGATGTTGTTGTTTAAGAAATAAAAGAAGGAAGGAGGGGAGAGAAAGAGAAGAAGGGGTAGGAAGGAAGGAATAAGAAGGAAGAAAAGGAGGGAGAAAATAGGAGTCATGTTACCTTAAAGTAAAACAAACAAACAAACAAACAAAAAAACAAAAAAACAAAACAAACAAACAAAAAAACAAACAAAAAAAACCAGGAATACCTGGAAAAAAAGCATTTATTATAATTAATTTTCTAAAATAACTAGTGACCGCTGCATGGATTCCTGCACATTGAAAGGAAATTAATTAGCAGGTGGCCAGTGGGGTGGGACTGGGTGAGATGGGCCAGACAGGCCCTGGAGCCAACCTTCCTCAGTCCCTCCCTGGAGTCTGTGGAGTGAGAAGGGTCCCTCTGACAGGTGGGGCCCTCGGCCTGGCCTATGGGGATCAGGCTGAAACTGGCTCTCTGACATCCCCCTGAGGGTCCTGGAGTATGAAAGGGCACTCTGCAAAGTTTCTGTCATACAGAGGGTGGAACGCAAATGCAAGTGTTCAGTAAACCAGACTCAGGACAGACAGTGCCCCAGCAACAACATAACCCACAGCCAAAGGTGGAATCGCATGGCCCCATCAGGAATCAGGTGTGTCAACTGAGAACCACCGCTGTCAAGTAACTGCAGCTTGGCAGCTCCTGCATTGAGCATCTACGCCCTGGGGGTCAGTATGCGTCATAGCGACTGGTCAGTCGGACATTTAGCATATTAGCTTTTTATATATATAGATACCGGCATATTCATTTCTTTTAAAAATGCCATATGATAGTATTTGTCCACTTATATTTAAAGACAAGCATCACATGATCTCACTCAAATGTGGAATCTAGTGAACAAAATAAACTGATGAACAAAATAGATCCAGAGACATAGAAGCATGGAATTAACAGGGGAACCTCAGAGGGAAGGCTGGAGTGGGGGTGGAGGTGGGGAACTTGTATGCATAAATGCATAGCCTTTGGTCGCAGACAATAGTATAGGGAAGGCCAAGGAGGGGCAGGTGCAGGGCGAATGGGTTCAATGGGAAAAAAGGGGAACATCTGTTATACTTTCAACAATAAAGGTAATTTTTTTAAAAAAATTAAAAAATAAAATAAAACCAATGATTAGACAAAAACTTTCACTTTGTTTAAAATCTAGGTTCATCTTACAAAAAGAAAATTCTGTCTCCTCAGAGAAATAAATTCTGTGGCAAATAGATAAAATGAGAAGAGTTTTTAAATCAAATTGTCACCCAGCTTCATGTAATATTGGAAAGCTCTTTGCTTGATTCATTTATTTCATAAATTGATGTCTCAGTATAGAATACGCATAACACAAAATGTCAGTGCAGACATTGACATATTTTGTACAAAAGGAGCCCCATTACCTGCCTCTATCAGTACAAAGTATTGGTGGTGAACTTTAATGGTCTTACCTTTTATTTGATTTTATTACACCATATCTTTAGACTGTATGTTATACTTTTGTTGTCATGTGTCTAGAGGAAAAGCCTGAAGTGATTGGGAAATTGGGTTTTCCTCTTAGCCCTATATTTTTTATTTCATTTTATTTACTGACCCACAGTTTTCCTTTTCCTAGGATCTATTTGTACTCACAGCAGAATTGCTAAGAGAGGGACTTTCCACCATATACCTCTGCATTTGGGGTATTTCACTAGGTCCCAATAAAGCAGATAATTGATTTTTAAGATTTTGATGTTAATTCTCCAGATTTACACACCACCACCAGTCCTATTTTTTTAATTTTTTTTTACTTTGTTTTTCTTTCTAATCAGAACAATTTCACAATTTACTCCTGAAAAGTTTTTATTTACTTTATGCTGTATTTCCTTTGGCATGATAAGACCTCAAACCACAGACACAAATGGTATTACATTTTCTTCTTTGGTTACATTTTTAAAATAAGCCAAACAATCCATATTTTGTTTACCTACTTTAGACATACCCTATCCCCTTTAGAAACAGTAAGGTTCAAGGAAAGCAACCGGTGAAGCAGGCTACCACAATTACCAGGTATACAAGGGAGTTCCCAGAAGTTACTACCAGCAGAATGGACTCAATTTCATCCCAGTTCTGTGATTCTTCCTATGAAGCAATCACCATCACATCGAACAGGTTGAGCATGATGGATAAACCATGTAGTTTATTTACAATTAGTGGCCCGGTGCACAAAATTCATGCATATTACAAGGGAATTAATTAGAGGAAATATTTTTTAATATTGCTATTTGCCCTTTCTCTATAATGGAGACGAAAGAAAATTAGTAAAATGTATATGAAAATCTCCCTCCTATCAGGGTCTGGGGCATGCCACGGGACCCAGAGTCAAGTCCCTGCCCACCCACGTGAGCCTCGAAATCGTGCAAGACCCAGACCCGGCTGGCCTCACCCCTGTCAAGCGTCGTTGGGCGGGGGGCACAGCTCAGGTCACCTGTTAAGCCCTGCCAGGGAGGGGTGCAGCCTTAGGTCCCCTGGCCTGGCACCAGGCGGAGGGCACCGCCTGAAGCATGAGGGTGTGAGGTTGTGAGGGCATGAGGGTGTGATGACCATTTGCATATTAGCTCTTTATTATATAGGATATCTGACCACTTTTGTAGGAGATACTTTTGGAAGATTATGTAAGCAGGATCCCCCATGGCCAGTGGGATTGAGGTTCTTTTTTTCCCCCTTATTGTAACTGCCTATTGTATAACATCTTTCTTTAACTTCCCACCTCTTCTTTTTATTTTTATGTATTTTTAAATATATTTTTTTATGTCCAAATATATTTTTTATATTTTCACAATATATAAAATAAATCTATTACCACATTGTAGATACAAATTAATTACCTATTTACATGCAATAAACATTAATATTTAGAGAAAAATGATTTTAAATGTTACATGCAATAAACATTAATATTTCAAGAAAAAAGATTTTAAATGTAATAATATTACCAAAATTGTACTAGCATAGTATAATATCACAAAAGTTGTAGGAATTATTAAAAATCTGCTAATAACATGATTACTTTTATTATATTCTAAAATGTTTTTCCTCTGGCTCTATTTTTGTTCATCAGTTCATGTTGTTCATTATATTCCACAAATGAGTGAGATCTTGTGATATTTCTTAAGGCACTGCTGGAATGAGCCCTTCCAGAGCCCTGCACAAGAGGATGAGATGTAGTAAAGGCTTTATTTTCATGGCATTAGATTTCTCAGGTTGTAAAGTCCCAGGCCTCTTAACCCAGTCCTGAAAAATGTACAGCTGGGGCTTTTCGTAGAGTTGAAAACAAAGCCAGTGCCCAGAGTTTTCGTTCCATGGTGAAATTGAGTCTGAAGCAGCATCAGGCTAGATTCAGTCTATTTGTCCATTTTGTGGAGTCCACATGGCTGTGAGCTATGTGGGCAAATACAGGGCAAGGCCTTTGAATCCTGCAAGCCAGGTGTGTGTGTGTGTGTGTGTGTGTGTGAGAGAGAGAGAGAGAGAGAGAGAGAGAGAGAGAGAGAGAGAGAGAGAGAGAGAGAAAGTCCTTTGTCCAGGAATTTAAACATTCAGATTTAGAGTCCTTGCAGTGGCCACTGACTTGTTCCCAGGTGTGACTGACAGGTAAGGAACTTCCCATATCACCCAGACCTTATTGGGCATCTGTCTACTGACCAGTCCCTTCCTCTAGCTATCTGCAGGGAACAGACTTGGATAATGTTAAATTGCAGCTTTCTAGCAAAACTGTATAAATGTCATGCCTATATTATCTAGTCTCCCCTTTACTCCTTTCCTGTTAATAATAACCAGATTATTACAAAGGTATCAATGCCACAAATACCGGTTGTATTCCCTGTCACATTCCTCTTTATACTGCATCCTTCTTCATACCAAACCCCTTGCCTCTGCCTACTTGAGGTTCTTCCCCACCAGCAATGTTACCTGTCTCCTTACCTTTGTCTTTGATCCTTTCTCTGATAGAAGAACCTTCAACCAGTTTTCCCTGACACACTGATTCCAACTCCTCCCCAGAATATTTAATAAAAGCATCACCAAATTCAGGAAGCTTTCTCTCTGACCCCAGTAGGAAAAATGATTACCTTTCCCCTGCTCCCTCACCCCATATCTATCTTTAATGATACATTTACCCAACTCTAGTAACATTTTTCTCATGATGCACTTTTTTGTCTTATTTACTGCTGCACTCCTAAGATCTCATCCCTATTGCCAAAATAAACATAAACAATAGAAAGTTCTAAATTATGAGATAAACACCTGCTTAATCAAAAAAGCAAGCTACCTAAGACAATTACATTTTTTTCATTAAAAAAAATCAAAAGAGAAACAGAAAAAAAACAACCACCAAAAAAAAAAAAAAAGTGGTAAGTACTGAAGGATTCAGCAGCAAATAAGATAACCAAAACCCTGCTTTCACCCGGCAGCACAGGGTAGTGCTTCTCAAGAAATTCTCTTGTAGCCACCTATATCTAGATCCCTTGGGTGGACAGGAAACTAATTGAAATGCAGATTTCTAGGCAAACTCAAAGCCAAAAATATAGACTCTTTAGGGATAAATCCTAGGTATCTGTACGTTTATAAGAATTTCCTAGACTGGTTATCCCACACACAAGAAGTCTGAGAATCTCTGGTTTATCAGAGATTAGAGTCCAAATATAATTAAGTCAACCAGAGACAAATTTTAAATTGAGTTTCACTGTGCCGTAGCAACTAGGCTATAGAATGTATGATTCACCCATTTCAGCAATTACAAGATTCCATGAGAATCACATTAAAATAATCTGTGCTATAAAAAGAAACATCTTCTTGCAAGCAGCACAAATGTGCCAGGACCGACCTGCAGACCCTGAGCAACAGAAGAATAGATTAGTTTGATACTCATTTCTGTGAAAGAGAGGGCTAAGGGGCTGCTTGGCAGGAGGCACCAAACAGCCCCCTTTGCCTGCCTCCTTGAGCTTTTATTGTAACAACAGCTTGAACTAAAATTAACCTCTAGATACGATCAGCAGGTTAAGTATCATTGGGAAAGCACATGATTCTACAAGGTCAGATCTAAAAACTAAAAATAGAGATTCCAGTAAAACACCCAGGGTCTTGGACTTGTTTGGAAAAATCAAGGCAGGGGCTTCTGCCTTTGGGAAGGTCCCCCTTGAGGCCCCTGACCTTTCGGAGAATCCTCCTTACAGACTTTCCAGCCAAATCCCATGCTTCCCCACACAAATGTTCAAAATTATAAATATTTCTCATCACTTGATAAATCCCAATTACTTACAAAACAAAACAAAAAGATCCTGAATACTTCTGAATGTTTTTTTTTCTTTTGTTTGTTTCATATTAACAGTATGACTCACTGTAATAATCATTACAATATATACCAACTGACATTGATATTAATTATTTCATATGTGTGCTTTTCTTCTCAAATGTGCCTATTTCTTACAACCAGGGATTGAATATATTTTATAATTCCCATTACCTATAGTGAAATGAGGGAATTAGAAAATACCCCAGCAAGTAGAAAAATAATTCAAGGGCAAAATAATTTTTACTCTTAAATAGCAAAATATAATATACAGGTCATGAAATGTTCAGTTAGGATTTGTTCATTTAATTGGCTTAGGATAGTGTGTTTAGAAATAAACTGATTTACATCAGGCATCATTTCATATTCTTATATTTTCTTACACCATTATTTGAAAATTGGAAAAGTACATTTGCAGTGGCTTGAGGACATTGGAGTTATATTCAAGCAGAACTGAACATGGACCCGGAGATAACAGAAAAGTAAGACCCTAGCTATCTGAAAGAGTAAGAGGGTGTTAATCTAAAATTTTCCCTGAGGTATAGTTTTATTTTTTCAGTAGAACATAAGAAATATGGATTACCCAACTCAGTATTGTTTGTTTTTCAAAAAGCTTTAACATTTTTATTCTTCAAAGAGTTTTTATGGCAACTAAAATATACTCACTGAGTTGTGCAATAAGTTTGTCTCAAGTTCCTCCAAAGAGTCAATTTTGAACTGACCTTCCAGCTGGATGCATGGACCTTGATGCTTTGAGGTTTTATTCAGTTTGATATAACAGTGACTCTTTGTTTCTTCTAGCTGACACAAAAATTCAGAAAGTTAAAATTTACTTTGCTAAACAGGAACTATATTTATAATTAATAAAGTAATATCTATTAAGACTGTGTATGAAATATTTTAGCTTATCTTTATTTTGCTAGAGAAAATGGGTCCTTGGGTAGTCTAGAGAAAAATATTTCAACAAGAAATTTAAGCATAGGAGAATTTTAAGCACAGTGGCAAGATTTACTGGGGTAAAAAAAAATAATAATAATATCCTGTCTGTTCCTTGTTAATCCTCCATATATTTTCTTGGTTTGGGGAACAAGCAGGATGTCTTTCAAACTGTCCAAGCCCTTCCCTGGGTCTTCCCAGGGCTGTGCTAGGCCCTCCCCTTAACCAATCTCTTATCTGGATCTTCCAGTGGTTCCCTCCCCTTATCCTATCCAATCCTTTCCCCGGATTTTCCCAGCTGGACTCCTCCCCGTACCATCCCCACTTTGGCTCCTACTGCACATGCACTTACCTCCCCCTGCACCATCTTGGCTTCTACTGTGCATGGCTCAGCAAAGGAATCCTCCTTTATTATTTTATCTCTCCCTCCACTGGTGCCTGTGAATGAGTCCATTGTCCCCAGAGAGATTGGAAATCCTGTCCTTCCTGCCTGCCTAGGGATTAAGTTCCATGTCTGAGGATGGGATGATGAGGCTGTCTCCTGGGGAGTGTGTGCAGTTGCAGCTTCTTAGTTCAACAGGCTTAATGTCAGACTCCATTTGCTTCCTTTCTTTGTTTGTTGTTGTTGTTTTTGTTGTGTGTGTGTTTGTTGTTAATCCTCACTGGGGGATATTTTACCATTGATTTTTAGAGAGGGTGGAAAGGAGAGGAAGAGACAGAGAGAGAGAAACTTCAACGTGAGGGAGACACATCAATTGGTTGCCTCAGGCACACACTCCACCAGCTCTGGGGAGGAGCCTGCAACCAAGGTACATGCCCTTGACCAGAATTGAAACAAGGACCCTTTAGTCCACAGGCCAAGGAGCTATCCACTGAGCCAAATCAGCTAGGGCACTCCCTTCCTTTGTTAATAACTAACTATGTACTCTAATATTTACAGTAACAGACTTTAAAAATCTCATATTTATAAAACTATTTTATATTATGTATTTATAGTCAACATGTTAAACATTTAATGATTTTCAGGCTCTAAACAAGGCATGATAATGATAGAAATATGAATAAGCATATTTTACATATTCAAAGGAGTGCAGAGCTTATTAAGTGAATTAGAACATGTAATCAAAGTGTTCTAGGAGACAGAAGAGAAATTAATATAAATTATGGTATATTAAGTTTGGTAAAATATTTAATTACTTTAAAATTTAATTTTCTTACCCACCCCAGCTGGTGTGGCTCAGTGGTTGAGCATTGATCCATAAACCAAGAGGGAGCTGGTTCGATTCCTGGTTAGGGTACTTGCCCTGGTTGCGGGCTTGATCCCCACTAAGGGGCCTGCAGGAAGCAGCATATCTATGTTTCTATATCTCTATCATTTCCCTTCCTCTCTCTCTAAAATCAATAAAGACATATTTTTAAAAAACTTTTTCTCATTTGAAAAGTGGAAATAAAAATACTAAAATAGGAGAATTGTTTATGAGATTACAGACAATATGTCTGTTAGACATGAACAGAGCAAAGACGATGGGCCAGGTACAGAAATTTACCAGGACAGAAAGCCCCCGGTGCCTAGCAAGGGACAAACTGGGAAAACAAGGACCTCACCCCCAGGATAACCTGTCCTCCCTCGCATATCGCTGGGCAGGTGGTTTAGACCCACAGACTTTCCTCCCTAGAGATAACATGTAGGCCTCAGTTGTGTTTCAGCTCCAGGCCCTGAAAAGCAGCAAAACCAGACCAGTGATGTCGTGGCTGCCTCAGGACCAGCTACACTGACTAATGACCGCCTGCCCTGGCGCCGACCAGTCAGTGGAGACCACTACCCTGATAGAGCACACCTGGAAAACTATTGAGACACTCCACTGAGACTTCTCCTACGATTTCCACCTGCAAGAGAGAGAGATATGCTCAGGACAAAGGGCTCAGTGTGCTCTCCCTCCAAGGAGCACGCCTATGCCATTCTCTCCCCCCTCTTCTTCCCCTCACCTCTAAGGGACTTGCAGCCAGGGGAGCCATAGGCAATGGCAGCTGGCTCAGGGCTAACTCCCCGCACCTGTCTCCAAGGCCCCTCTCTTCTCAGTGAGCCAAAGAAGCCCAGCTTAGGCGTTCCTATTGCTTCTTCTACGCCCTTCCTTGTTTCATTGTCCTAAGTATATTTTTGCTGCCATCAATACCCTTTGGTTTAGTGCTGTGTAGCCCTTCCCTTTAATTATCCCCATCTCCCCTGCCCTTTTCCTTAAATAAATTCATTTTTTCTTTATTCACCGTCCGAGATGGCTATTTAGCCTGCCTGAGCATCAACAACTTCACCCTTTCAATATCACAGCGTTTACATTCTATTAATAGGTCCTCAAGAGGTTGGAACTATTATTATCATTTTTTAAGTTGAAGAAGTCTTCATCAAAGCAGAAGAACTTTACCAAGAATTAAAAGTGAGAGAGAGAGAGAGAGAGAGAGAGAGAGAGAGAGAGAGAGAGAGAGAGACTTGAGGTTCCCAGTCCCAGTGGGGTCTGAGAGGCAGAGACAGCATTCCAGGTAATTGTAGGGCTAATATATAGAAAAAAGACTTTATAGAATCTATTTCAACGAAAGACTGAGAATAAATGCTTAGTAGCCAATATCTCTACTGCGACTTAAAAATGAATAAGTGCTTTTTAGTACATTTCACAAATTGTTTAGAAAGGGAGCCTCCCTGAACCGTTTCATTTTCCCTTGTGTATATCTCCCCTCAAAACAGAACATAGAATAGACTAAGTGGCTTAATGTAAGCTGGTCAGTAATGCAGGAATGATATAAGCAAACAGAGCAAGCCCATTAAAATCCTTAGGAACAACCCACACATGGCACCGTTGTCCATGACTGATGAGATGAACTGACGATATGATGTATAATCCAACAAAATGTGATTGCCATTACAGCACAACCGCATCTTCCTAAGGAAATACATATGTGTTGGTTTTGCGGGTAGATCTGAGCATCAGAAAAGGGAAACCAGTCCTGTCTGAGAAAGAGGAGAGGAGCATACATTTGCGTTTGCCCCGAACGTCATGCAGATCACATTTTTATCAGTTACACTGGAATACTTCAGACAAATCTTTTCTTAACCAAACTCATTTATTTAAAAAAAAAAAACCCACAAAAAGAGTTCTTTGTTTATCACCAAAAAATAATATTTTCTATAAATTTGTTTAAGCCAAAGAGTAACAAAAGTATATGAGAAAGGCATTTGGTAGAATTCTCAGAATTTAAAGATTCTGTGAAGCTTTTGCTGGCAGGTACTTCACATTAACTGTGCCAGGAGAAACAGCAGGTATTTCTCTTGCCTGACTTTTGGGGTGGAACTAGTCATTTTATATTTTATCAAAGCTGCTGATATTACCATAAAGAAACCAACACTCATATTTTACGTTATTATTTAACAGTTTTAAAGAATAATATTTTAAAATTTTATGGGTGGAATTCAAACATATTTCTGGCTTTCAAGATACAGATTTTTTCCCCTCGGAGTTGATTTTCATCACCAGATTTTTTTTTTTTTAAGGCAACAGCAATATTTTTAGCTGCAAATTATTCAAGAAAATTTCAGAGTCTCACCATTCAATTAAATTAGGTAGGATATGCAATATTCCTGATGGACAAAAGTTTTATTCTGTTAGGTTTTGGTTTACCGTAGTGCCTGCTTTCACACTAAAAATATGCAAACAAAGAAATGTACATTTTCATTAACATTGAAAACTAGACATGTTACTCAAAGATATAAAAGCCTTCAGAAGAATTTGTTTTATTAATTTAAGCAGAGAAGAGATCTGGTGGAATGTTAGTGGAGGCTGAGAATGTATAGGAGATGACTATAATCCTTTGTCACATCTATAGATTATCTTTAAGGGCATAGGTTCTTAATTGATTACAGAGAAAGAAAGGAGCTCTTACTAAAGATCAGTTTCTGAATCATATTCCTACTGCCAGCATTCTCATTAGGACTTCTTTTTTCATATCTGTTTTAAAACTACAATCCTTATAATGTTATACAAATAGGACCAGGCAAGCATGGTGTTACTACATTTTGAGAGCACAGGTAGAGAACATTAGAAAGAACCACAAGAACAATAAACTGTGGGCGCGGCATTGTTTTATGCATTTTCTCTGTCTATGCGGAACTTCCAGCTCTCCAAAAGTAAATAATCTTCCATTTAGCCTGACGTAAGAATACAATAAAATAACTTTTTAATAAAGCAGAGCCAGTTTGCATAAATAACTGCCAAACAAGATAAGTTGGCTATGAACTGAGGATTATACTGATGTTAAAAAGTAAAAAGCTAACGTTTACCTTGTGGATAGGGGGAGGGCCCAGGATGATTCCAGCATGAAAGCCTGCATAAAATGTGAAAAAAAAGTAAAAATTTTAAATTAAATTAAACAGGCAAACATGGAAATATGAAAAATTCAAAAGTATAAGTTAAGGAAACGATTGCTTTTGAAAAGCAGAAGAAAGTCCTATCTTATAATAAATTTGAAAAACAATAATTTAAGAACACTTTAAAATTACTTGGTTATGTTGATAAGCAATGATAGCAATACCTTAAAAACTTTAAGAGAGAAACAATTGAAAATAACGTTACAGATCCAAAATACTCAAAGTCAAGCACAGAAACATTAAAAAATCATAATTAAATTGCTTAAAACCAACCTTAAAGAAAAGGTCTTAAAAGTAGCCCAAGGGGAAAAAAAGACACACTGTATACAGATAAAGATGACAGCACATTGCTCATCCGACACAACTGAAAAACATAAACTATCTTTCAAATACAAAAGCAAAATTAATTTCAGACATGCAAAAGCTGAAACAACTCATTTGAATTTCGAGTTGAAAAAGCCGAAGCAATGCAGTGGACTCACGTTACCAAAATTATCAAAATCCTTCAGGAAGATGAAAATTTATGCCAGCTAGATAAATGGATTCCCACAAAGGAATAAAATGGGGCAGAAGTAACTGCAGTAGTAAATGCATGACTGTTTGTTTTATTACTTAAATATTTTTCAAATATTGCTTAAATAAATGTTAAAAGACTTTAAAGAAAAATAATAATAACTTCATATGGGATTATAACATATGTACAATTAAAATGTTTGACATCAATAGAACGAAGATCAGAAGGTGAGAATTTGAGATTTATCAATACTGCAAATTAAAATTTCCATTCTCTAAGTAAAATCTCCTTTTCTTTTTAGTCAGTAAGTTTTTCTAAAATAATCACTTCCATAAATTTCAACCCAGTGATATGAAACTATTTACAGTAATAAAATCTATGTGATAGTTATCATATTTCAAATTTCAAAACTGAAAAGATTGTTTAGATATTGTTTCTCTCACCCAGGCTAATGCATACCAAAGCATCAGAAACAAAACGTGGCAATGCCATTTTTTTAAAGTTATTTTGTTGCTGTTGTTTTTAGTCATTTGATATTTCTGAATTCTGGCATGTATCTTAGTGTGGTTTATTTTTTTAACAGTGTTTTTACTTTTCATATAATAACGTTCCTTGCACATTAAATGTATAAATATTCTTAACCTTTACTAGAACAATGATTACTGACATTGTTTATCTGAAACACATGGACCACTGATCTTTTAATTTTTTCTTTTACTTTTAATAGAGACGTGAGTTAAAAACTTCCTCTTAATTTTACAGTTAAGTAATCCAAACTCCATCACAAAAGGTAGCTGACATCTCACATTTGGGAGACAATAAGAGAAGTAAGAAATATGACAGAAGAGAATTCATACTCAGTCTAAAAAGAGCTGAGTTTCAACAAATTATTTTCATATTATGGCATTTTCATGTTTTGTCTTCCTAGAGAATCTGAAAATATTTATTTTTAAATGTGAGTTCCCATGAATTTTATAAGTTGATTTTAATGTTGTTAAAGTTAATATAGGCTAAAATACTGCAGGCCAAATATATATGTGTGCATGTATATATAATGTGCCTGATATGTAGACACATAATGAAACACACAAAAGCATGAATATATATACACAAACATTTATACACACATACATGTACACATACCTGCACACATATACACAAAACTGTGGGGTATATTTGGACCATGGGACTCTAGTTTAAAACAAAAAATGATTACTTTTGTCAAAGTGGAACATTAGCCTTTCATGCTTTAGAATATAATATTTGTAAATACATTATATATATATAATATTTTGGATAGTGTTACTACAAAAGGAAGTCAGCAATGGTAGATAGTCTATTTAATAAATCTTATTTATTAATACAGGAGGTTTTTTCACATATCCATATTTGTTATTTTTTTATGGGTACAACCCTTGGTTTGACCTGGCCCTTCACAGTTGTTGTTATTTTTTAAAGCTACTCTTTTGAAAAGACCTTTGAAGTTTACTTTCTCTTTATTGCCTATCACAGGACCTGTATCAAGACTGTCTATGAGACGTTCTGCCTCACTGAACCACGCTCACAGGCCCTGTATTAGAAGCGAATGGACTTGCCCCCCTTCTTTCTTTCCTTAACACTTTCCCTGGGAACACAAAGCACTCCTTTGAAGGGAGCCAGCAGATCTCAACATCTCATAAAAGAGAATTGATTGTGCTTCCCTCCCATCCCCGGCTCCCCCGCCACACACACACACACACACACACACACACACACACACACACACAAGCCCCATAGAGCATGAAGTTGTTGTTATGAATATAATTATTCTGGGTCAGTTGTGTAGATTTAAAACTCAGGTCGGTTAGAATGTGGCCCCAAATATAGAAACTATCTAGACAGCCTGAGCTTTACAGAAAAGTAAAATTTGAAATTTCAAGTTCTCAATAATACACTTTCATTTTTTTTCTATCGGTTGTAAATTGTGTTTGGGTAAGCAAAACATAAATAGTAAGTTCAACAAAGTATCAATAATGTTCTGATTTTAAATAATGTTCATCATATTTAAAGTTGTTGATGGTAAGAAGGATATGATGCAAACATATGGTTATATCTTGTATAAGTGTAGTTTACAATTCTCAGGTGAGTGGATAACATAAATCAAATAAGAGAATAAAAGCTAACAATGTATTGGTATTTACCATGAAATAGTGGACTTTTTAAAGATACTGTAAAAGGTTATATTGCTTAAATGTTCTTTTAACTGAAGTAAATATTTAAATCAGTAAACCAAATACACTAGTGTACACCTCTCATTACAGATCTATATCTTGTGATAGAGATAGAGACAAATCTTCAGCACTCTTGGGATCAGTCTGAACTTATTTGTGGAATAAAAAATTCTGAAGCAGATGGAATAAATAAAATTTTAACTTGGAAAATTCAGTGGCAACTCAGAAGTGGGTATGTGCACATTCGATGAGAAAGGGAACAATGAGCACTTTTGCAGGAGAAAAACTCTGAGCACCCAAAACTCCACTTTCACTCTGTACAAAGTACATTATGCCTGATCGTCTCTGATGCCTTGATTTTATAAACTTTCACTATAAAATTCAATCCTGAGACAACTGAAAAGAAATTTCAACTCCTTCAAAAGGAGTGTTTATAAAGATTAGCACTCTCACCAAGAACAATGATCAAAATCTAGAAAAATACACAGGACAGGCAACATACAAAGAATGAAAATTCTTGGAAATGTGGAGTCATACCAAGCTGAGCCCCATAGTCACTTCAGCTTTTGCCCTTGAATGACTTTCCAAATCATAGCAAGAAAAGTAGAGGGTTAGGGAAACTTACATCACAGCTCTTGCTGCAGTTTCACTGAGTTAACAATAATGAAGTTATACCTTGAAACTGTCAAATAGACTGAGACATAAGGGGGAAGAGAGAATCACATAATGAGACTAAAATTCTGTTTCAGGTATGTCCATATAGATGCTGTTAGTTTGCTTGGTATGACTCCACATTTCCAAGAATTTTGATTCCTT
Source organism: Myotis nattereri (assembly GCF_964212035.1). Lineage (NCBI taxonomy): Eukaryota > Metazoa > Chordata > Mammalia > Chiroptera > Vespertilionidae > Myotis > Myotis nattereri. The sequence goes on from NC_138077.1 coordinate 84,298,928, forward strand.
GAATGTTGTCTGTCCTGTGTATTTTTCTAGATTTTATCATTGTTCTTGGTGAGAGTGTTCATCTTTATAAACACTCCTTACCTGGAGTGTTTATCTGGAGCAGATGCCACTGGGGCCATAAACACTGGTAGAAATGCTTAAATGATAATTTTGACTAAGTACAAATTAGCTTGAGAATGGAGAAATTCGTGGGACTGCAGTCTTAGGGGGCCACTCACACTTCAATGGGTTTTACCTCAAGGAAAAATATCAGGTTCTCAAGGTCAAGATCCAGGAAAGAGCCCTTCATGACTGGCTGTAGGAAGGTTGGATTAGTCCTTGTGGAATACACAGGAAGCATACTCTATAACAAAAGTCTACCCTGAAGGGGGAAAAAAGAACAAGCAAACAAACCAAAAAAACCCTTTATCAGTCTTATCCTACCCAAGGAGAAAGGGTATTCCTCATAGTCAAGCCCCTTCTAGTCTTACTGTTTCTCCTTCTTAGTGTAGGTAGCCAGTTAGGTATTCACAAAAGCTGGTTAAGCCTGAATAAGTCTGGAAGCTACAACTTCCAGACACCCTAGGAAAAGCCGCATCCTCCACCAAAGGAGCACTAATCACAGAGTGGGCAGGAAAGACCCCCTTTCCAATCTCCCCAGGGAACAGCCAACTCCTTCCCAGAGTTTACTGTGGGGAGGAATAAACTGTAAGGGGGAAATTCCCCTGCTGGGGCATGCACCGTAAAAGCCAGGTGACGACCATAAAGAGGAGGAATGTAGCCTGGGAAAATATGGGAGAAATACTGGAAGGTATAAGGGCACAGAATCCTGGGTGATCCAGCAAAGGGACTGGATAGCCCTAGAACAAGCCCCGAAGGACTAGAAAAAAGATTGGTTTGAAAGAGGGCTCACTCTTTCCCAAGCCCGAGGTTTGCTCGCGTGCTCTCTCCTTGGCAGCTGCAGGGATCCCGGTGCAGCCTTAGTGCCATATGCAGATGGGGAACTGAGACACAGGAGTTCTGCTTCTCTGGGTCCTGTCCCCCTGGGTGGGCGAGGACAAGTGTGGACCCAGAGGCTGGATCTCCTCCACAGCGAACTGGAGGTGAGCCACCTGGTCGTGGGTAAGACACCCAGCACCTGGGGGCAGTCCTTTGTTTTTGCCCCCATCAACCTTGTCACTATTGCTCACATATTCCGATGCATGAGCCCCAAAGTGCTTTCCGTGTGACTCCATGGAAGAATCATATTTCCACCGGCAACAGGCAACATGATGGCTCCCTGACCGGGATTCGAAACTGAGCCAAGGTGGTGAGAGTGCCAAATTCTAGCCGCCTCAGCTTTTGATCTGAGAGGGAACATATTATACCACTGGAGAAATAATTATGAAAGTTAGATTCCAGAGACACAGGCCCAGTAAGAGACTAAGATTTATTCATAAGATTATAGAATGCTTCCCCTCCCTTACACCTCCTCACAGCACCAGCAGGGCTAGAATATAATTACAGGGTAGCATAAAAGGGACGTTAGGCAAGAACTAAGGAAGTCTGAATAAAGCATAGATTTTAGTTAATAATGATGTATCAACATTGATTCACTAAGTTTAATACATTCAATCCTATTCATGTAAGATGTTAATTATAGAAATTGGGTGTGCAGGGTATATGAGAACTCTCTGTACTATCTTTACAATTTTTTTTCTGTAAATTTAAAAGTGTTTTGCCTGGCCAGAGTGGCTCAGTTGGTGGAGTGTCATTTTGTGCATGGAAAGGTTGTAGGTTTTATTCCTGATCAGGGCACATACCTGGTATGAGGGTTCAGTCCCTAGTTGGGACATGTAGGGAAAGCAACCAATTGATGTTTCTCTCTCTCCCTCTTCTTTCCTCTCTCTCTCTAAAATCAATAAAACTTTGAAAAATAAAATAAAAGTGCTTATAAACAAATTTTCTATTTAAAATTTTATATATATACTAGTAGCCTGGTGCACAAAAATTTGTGCACTCGGGGAGGGGGTGTGTCCCTCAGTTATTAAACATTTATCGGCACAACACTGACCACATTGGTGGTGGTGGTGGTCTTGTCAGAATGTGTTATATTATGCAGATGAAAATCTATTTAAACAGATTTGATGTAGATATTTTCAAAGATGGAAGAATTGTCCCTGTCAACTATTTTAGTTGATCCATATCTTCGCTAATTGTCATCATTGCAAAGTTTTCAGTCCCCATATGGATTGCTGGATATAATAGGTCATGCACTGTCCCTGTCCTTTGTAGCCTTTGTGACCTTAAGGACTCTAGTTTTCCATTTATATGTTTAAGTACCAACCTTACCGGCTTAAAAATGTAAGCTTTTAACACTGCTCTCTCTGTTCCGTATCCTTCCGATGAAAAGTGGAGTTGGGTTGCAGCACAGGAGAGAAATTAAAAAGGGGAATTTCTGAATTTTTGAAGTAATGACTACAGTAGGAGAAGAGGGAACCTATTTCCCTGGCCACAGACGCTGGCGCTCTGGACCACAGGGCTGGCAGCTTCTCCGGGTGGCTGCAGACTGGGACCTCAGGCGGGTGGCTTGTCTGTCTCCTGGGCTGCAGCCAGCCGCAGGTACTGGCTCCAGGATCAAAGGTGGGCGGCTTCTTCTTCTGGCAGCTTCTTCTTTTTCTGTGCTTCCAGGGAGGGCAGTCAGTTATGTGTATATGTGTGTGCATGCAAACATAGGCGTGTACACGTGTGTATGTGGAAATCTGCTGGGCAAGTCAAAACCATAGAAGAGTTGCCCCCTATCTCTTGAATCTTCCAGAGATACCCCCCACTTTTTTATTCTATCACTATTGGAGACTCAGTATTTGCAGCCAGCAAGCCAGTAACTCTCTCAGTGTCTATTTCTGACTTCTTCTTTCCCTGTCTGTCTTCCAACCCCTAATCATATTTCCACCTGGATGCATCATATTTACTCCCAATATGCTGTATAGAGAAGGAGTCAGGATGCTGTCTTCCCATGAATAGTACTCAGTAACAAACCAATTGCATTTTAGTTGGGCAATGCCCCTACCCACCCTTCAAATCCCTTCCACCATGCATTTCTGTTTCCCTTTTTGTTTGTTGGATTTTTCTGTTGCTCCTTCTCCTCACCCCATCACCTTTGGATCATAATGTAAAATTCTTTTACATTGTCAAGAAATTATTAAAAATACAGGTACTTTGAAAAAAAAATACAGGTACTTCTCTGATCACCAGCGGGGGACAGGGGGGAGAGGCAGGGAAGAGGCAGCTGCTGGCCCCCCAAGATCTATGTGGCAGCACACATAGAGGCCAGGACCCAGTCTCATGGGTTTTACCCACGTAGTTTGAAAGGTGTTCGAGATCTACATGGCGGCCAGAACTGGGTCTCATGGGGTTTGCAGTTTGAAAGGTGCTCACGATCTCCATAGTGGCTAGGACCCGGTCTCAGGGGGTTTGCAGTTTAATCTACGTGGTGGCCAGGACCCAGTCTCATGGGGTTTGCATTTGAAAGGTGCTCACGATCTATGTGGCAGTCAGGACCCGGTCTCATGGGGTTTGCATTTGAAAGGTGCTCATGATATACCTGGCGGCCAGGACCTGTTTTCATGGGGTTGCAGTTTGAAAGGTGCTTCCGATCTACTTAGGTGTCTGTCCTGCCTCTTCCCTGCTCCGCCCGGCTTCTCCGATCATGGCTGGAGGGCTGGGCAAAGGCCCCCGCTTCTACAATCACGCCTGAGGGGGTGCAAAGGCCCCTGCTTCTCCATCCCTGGCTGGGGGGCCGGGCAAAGGCACCGTTCCTCTGATCACGCCTGGGGGCCGGGCAAAAGGCCCCTGCTTCTCTGATCACTGGCTGGGGGGCTGGGCAAAGGCCCCCGCTTCTCCGATCATTCCTGAGGGATGGGGCAAAGGCCCCCGCTTCACCGATCACTGGCTGGGGGTCCAGGCAAAGGCCTCCGCTTCTCCGATCATGCCTGGGGAGCGGGGCAAAGGACCCCGCCTCTCCGATCACTGGCTGGGGGGCCATGCCAAGGCCCCCACTTCTCCGATCACACCTGGGGGCTGAGGCAAAGGCTCTGCTTCTCCGATCAGTCTATGGGGCCCGGCAAAGGCCCCTGCTTTTCTGATCACTGGCTGAGGGGCCAGGCAAAGGCCCTGCTTCTCCGATCATGCCTGGGGGGCTGGCAAAGGCCCCCACTTTGATCATGCCTGGGGGGCTGAGGCCCCGCTTCTCCAATCACTCCTGGGGGCCTGGCAAAGGCCCTCCCCGCCCTTCTCCGTTCTTGCCTGCCGCCTGGGTTTCAATCACAGTCAGCAGCGGGCAACTTCTTCTGTCCTTCCCTGTTTGCCTCCCAGTATTGGGCCTAAGTATGCAAATTAACTGCCATATTTGTTGGTGGTTGACGCCATCTTGGTTGGCAGTTAATTTGCATATCGCCCTGATTAACCAATGGGAAGGGTACCAGAGGTATGGCCAATTACCATGTTTCTCTATTATTAGATAGGATATATACACTCACTCACACACACACACACACACACACATATATATATATTGCTAAGAAGCTCTCAGTGATCTAGGTACTGGAGATATTACAGGGAATTTATGTAATAATTAATTCAAAAATAAATTATAATATCACAATCAACTGCAATTTATAAAATAGTTAAGTAGAAATTCTAGAATTGAGAAAAAGACCTGAAATATGATTAAAATGGTCTAGTAATACAGTAGCCATCACAATAAAGAAGGAGCAATAAGCTGGACATTAGCTTAGAAAAAATATCCCAATTGAAGCACAGATAGCAAAAGGAAATTAAAAAAGAATGTAAAAGACATACGGATATAATATGGAAATTAAATTTTCATAAACAGAAAAGAGAGATAATAGATAAAATTCACCAAGTCAAATATTCAGAAAGGTCTATGAAATGCAGGGAAACTAATGTTTAAATATTTCCAAGCCATATATAAACATATTATAAAAAAGACTTTTATAAACAAAGGAAAAAGAGAAATCTTAAATGAGTCAGAAAGAAAAGATGCATTACTTTTAAAGAAGTAACAATGAGAAAAGAGTTTCAGCAGAAACTTTGTAGGAAATCAAAAACCTTAACTATCTGTTAAGGGAAAAATCTGTCCATCTGTAATTCTATAATTAATGAAAATATAGTTTAAGAATTAAGGCAAATTAAGATATTTTTAAATTATATATCTATATATCTATAATAATAAAAACTTAATATGCTAATTAAACTGGACGTCCTTCTGGATGACCTTCTGGACAAAGCAGGGGCTATGAAGGAAGCCTGGGTCCCAGGTGCCTGTTGGCAGCCGGGGAAAAGAAGGCCTACTCTTGCACAAATTTTGTGCATCAGGCCTCTCGCATATGTATGTACATATATATGTGCAAAATATTTAGGTTAAAGAAAAGAGTGTGAGATGAAAGCCTGCATCTTGAGGAATGAAGGAAATACATCAGGAATAAGGAATTACAGGGGGGGGAAAACAACATTATTTTTATTTAAGTCAGTTAAAATACCTATGACTTTTTAAAATGTTTGTAGTGAAATACGTATGATGAATTAACATAAATGTAGAAAGGAAAGAGGCTATATAATTTCATGGTTCTTAGCTGTAACTTGAAATGGTTAAGTAATACTTCTAAGCTGACTTAAAATTTAAGGATACAAACAATAATACCAATAGGTATAGCTAAAATGTCAACAGATACTTTAAAATGGAATATTAATAAACAACAAATTATATAAGAGGGCATGAAAGAACAGAAAAAAAAATAGAAAAAATGGCCCTTGTCATTTTGGCTCAGTGGATAGAGTGTCGGCCTGTGGACTAAAGATCCCAGGTTTGATTTTGGTCAAGGGCACATGACCAGGTTGCAGGCTCAATCCCCAGTAGAGGGAGTGCAGAAGGCAGCCAATCAATGATTCTCTCTCATCATTGATGTTTTTATCTCTCTCTCCCTCGCCCTTCCCCTCTAAAATCAATCCTATATAATAAAGAGCTAATATGCAAATGATTGTTACACTGTCACACCATCACACTGTAAGGGCTCAGACACTCAACACTGGGGAGAGAGGAATGGGGACCAGCCAGGCACAAATGAGCTCACGAGAGAGGAATGGGGACCAGCCAGGCATAAATGAGCTCACGAGAGAGGAATGGGGACCAGCCAGGTTGTGGCCCAGGAGAGGGGCAAGCCTCCTGCCCCATGGTCTTGGGCACCAGCAGCTGCACCTGTGGCTGCAGTCCAAGAGAGGGACAAGCTGCCCACCCCATGATCCCGGGTGCCTGTGGCTGCGGCCTGAGCGAAGCCACCTGCCCATAGTCCCCTGCAGCTGCGGCTGGCCTGGCAAAGCCGGCCCAGGTCCTGGGTGCCTGGGGCCAGCCAGAGGAAGGGAAGCGCAGGTGCCAGGTGCTGGGAGAGGCAGAGGTGGTTAGGGGTGATCAGGCAGGCAGGCAGGCAGGCAAGTGGTTAGGAGCCAGCGGTCCTGGATTGTGAGGGGCAGTTGGACATCCCCCACGGGGTCCCAGATTGGAGAGGGTGCAGGCTGGGCTGAGGGATTCCCCACCTCCCCCCATGCATGAATTTCATGCACCGGGCCTCTGGTAAAAATATTAAAAAAAAGAAAAAAAATGATAAAATGGTAGATATAAATTCAACAATATCAGTAGCTAACATTGCATGCTAGTGCTCTGAACACTCTAATTAAAAGACAGAAATTAAAATAAATAAGCAGTGCTACCTATGAAACACACATTTTAAAGACAAACACAGATAGGTTGAAAGTCAATGAATAGAAAAAGATAGATTTTGCAAGTTGTTGACTGAAAAAACTGAAGTTGCTTTTTTAGCATCAAATATAATAAACTTTAAGACAAAGAGTACTCCCAGAGGTAAAAAAAAAAAAAAAAGGGTGGCATTTCAAATGATAATAAGAATAATTCATAAGGAAAATATAAAATTATGAACATATTATATGCAATGGAGAGCTTCAAAGGCATTAAGTAAACTTTGAAAATTATAGAAAAACAATTCCAAAATCATTGATTTTAATATCTTTTTTGATAACAGATAACATATAGTTGATAAATTAGTGAAGATACAGAAGACATAAAATATTACAAAAAATCTTGGTCTAATGAACGGACATTTATATAAAAACAATATACCCAACATCTCTATATCCAAATTACTTTCAAGTGTACCTTTATGAAGAAAGATCATATGCTTGGCCATAAAGCACTATTAATAAATTTGAAAGGGCTAAAATTATGCATAGTATCTCCTCTGACAATAATGCAATTAAAGAAAAACCAATAGCAATATATATATAAGAAAACTCAAAATATTTTAGTATTATGCAACATACGTTAAATAGTCAGTGGGTCAAAGACAAAATCATAAATGAGATTCAAATATTTGGAAGCTAATGGCACTGAAAATATATCAAAATTTGTGTAATGCAATAAAATTGTAAAAGAAAATAAATAAAAAGGAAGATGCAGAAAAATGAAGGGTGAAAAGAAGAAAAGGAGATAAAAAGAGTGAGATGGCAAGAATGGGAGGCAACGAGAAAGGAAGTAAAGAATGGGGAGACTGACTTGGCTTGGGGATTCTAGCTCTACAAACTTACCATTTGGTACAAGCAATGGGTAGTCACAGATGTGTTTCAATTCCTCAGTGCCAGATACCGCCTCATCCATGTAAAACAGTAAAAAACAAAACAAACAAAACAGAGCAATATAGATAGATACTAACAAATTGTGTTGGGCTATAAGCCATATATAAAAGTACATACTAAATTTCAAGTTTTAAAACCTATGAAAACATGGGCAAATATTATAAGTTTGAAGAAGGAAAGCCATTTTTAAATCAAAAGGCATCTGTTATATTTGCAATTTTCATAATAATCAATAATCTAGACACACACAGGAGGTTTCTGGAGCAGAAACAGATTATTATTATTATTATTCACATCATAGTTGTACTGATTCTCTTTTTCCCTAATTCTTGCCCCTGGGACAATGTGATGAGAATCAGATGTCACCTATCTGTAATGGTTCTATACTGTAAGTGAGAAAGACCAAATAAATGAATCTTGGTATTTATGTACACAATCCCCCACCCTCCTTTAGAGAGGGAGAAAAGACTTAGTTCCTTGGGAAGATTCTCATTTCTTATCATTATCTTTTGGAATGTAAATACACCTTTCCTGGGGCGATATTGTCTTCAGCTTTGCAAACCAGGGATATCTCCCTGTCCCCAGGTCTCAGCACTCTTTGCAAAGTAAATACATCTTCAAAAATTAGGTAAATTTCTCCTGGCTTCTCGGAATTGTAAATTAACTTCTAAGACTTGCTATTTTATTTTATTTTATTTATTTATTTTCTTTGTTGATTAAGGTATTACATTTGTGTCCTTATCTCCCTATTACCCTCCACCTCCCCCCCCCCCCCCCACTCATGACCTCACCCCTGGTGTCTGTGTCCATTGGTTAGGCTTATATGCATGCATACAAGTCCTTTGGTTGATCCCTCCCCCTTACTCCCACCCTCCCCTGCCTTCCCTCTGAGGTTTGATGGTCTGATCGATGCTTCTCTGCCTGTGAATCTGTTTTTGTTCATCAGTTTATGTTGTTCATTTTATTCCATAAATGAGTGAGATCATGTGATATTTATCTTCTCTGACTGGCTTATTTCACTTAGCATAATGCTCTCCAGTTCCATCCATGCTGTTGCAAATGGTAATTAGGTCCCAAGCATCAGTAAGATTTTTATCAGAACTGTGCCGAAGCATTAAAATATATTACCTACAACTCCATATCATGAAAATTGGTAGCATTGAGGACTTAAAAATCAGAAATCTTCTATCAATAGAAGAAGCAAGCAACATAAAATCAGATCATGTTTAATATAAAGTTGTGTTGTTGTTTTATAAAACCATTGCTCATTATTTGTCTTTTGAAATTATAATAATGTCTAACTATTGAAAACATCATATGGAAAACTCCACAAAGTGGTAGCTCATTTTCAAAACTTGAGAAATAAAAGAAAATCAAAATACTTTCAAAGTTAATATCTGAATCAGAACTGATTTTTTTTTTTTCAGTCAACATACCATCCCGATAGTGGAACACTTGGAAGAATCATTTCCCAACCTGAGCTGGGCTTTAGGCTTCCTGGGGAACTTTCCAAAAATAGCAATGCACATTTGTCTCACCCAGAGATTATTTGTTAAATTTACCTGGGTGTGGGTGGACTCTGGGCACTGGTCTATTTAAATACTTCCCAAGGGATCCCAATCTTGTTAAAATGAGGCATTACAGTTAAGGATTAAATCCAGCTGCATGCAAGAGAAATTCAAATGATAGTGACTTAAGATGAAGGCTTATTTACTTCTCAAGTAGCTAGAAGAATGAAAATAGTCCCAATCTAAAGTAATAGCACAAGGATCTCTGGGCTGAGGTCACTGTGAATCTAAGTCCTTTCCCTCATGGTCTGTTTTAAGATGGTAGATATAACTTCAGTTATGATGTTCATATTTTAGTCAGGAATAAGTTTTAATGTTAAAAACCAAAAGCACCAGCCAACTGAATTTGTCTTCTGAAACTTTCAAAAAGGCTCAGATATCAGCTTTTATAATTGTGTCCAGTCATTCAGCAGATACAATGCCATCTCTAGCAAAAGTTACATTCTGTTAATAAGTATGAAAGTTTATATGTTATCAGTTCACTACGCCTGTAGTAAACTATCGCTAAACTCTTCTGAACTTATACTTAAAATATAAAGCAACACCTGGCCAGTGCGGCTCAGTGATTGAGGCCGGTGTAGCTCAGTGGTCAACCTATGAACCAGGAGGTCAAGGTTTGATTCCTGGTCGAGGCACATGCCCAGGTTATGGGCTTGATCCTCAGTGTGGTGGGTGAAGGAGGCAGCCAATCAATGATTTTCTCTTATTATTTGAAGTTTCTATCCCTCTTCCCTCTCCCTTCCTCTCTGAAATCAATAAAAATATATTTTAAGCAAATATATATAAAGCAACAATAAAGTAGTAAAGGCAAAATAATATAAAAGTAAACTCTTATTCACAAAAATAAAGTCAGAAGTAAGAGAATCCATGTCATAAATAAAAATGTGCAAATCTTATGCAACTTCATTTCTCCTGATAGCAAAAATGTCCACATATTAAAAAATGTAAATAAATACATGAGAGTAATATTTTAATCAAAAAGCATTACAAAATTTATTCATCAAAAGAACAAATGAATCTGAGGTTGGAATCACAGTACTTCACCCTCAAAATTCTTTATTAATGAACTCATTAGCTCCACCAAAATAAATTTCTGAAGTGAAACAACCCGGGTTCCCAATGCATAGGGCTGGGTTTTGGTATTAAATATAAACCAACTGTTTATAATTCAAGACAAAGTGGACTAATACTTGAAAGAAAGTATAACCTCTGTCTTCCATTAGTTTGTGCTGACCACAGTCCAATTTAAACTAGTATTGCTTATAAAATTTTCTTTCTCAGCATACCTTAAACGTGTGAAACTTTTGTAATTATCTCCAAAACAGAGCAGAATTAATTCAGAGCAAACTACTCAAAGCTGCTAATGACTGCATGATCAGGTAATTTTATTGTTTCAGCAAAGGATAGCATGCATTTAAATTTTATTTTACTTTGCTTTGACTAATGAATAGCAAAGAGAGAAAAAAACTTCACTCTTCAGGAAGGTTATTACCCCCCCTCCCCCCTGCCTTTGATAGAATTGTAGTTTTATAACCACTGCTGCACTCCATAAATAACAAATGCTTTACTTTGCATAATCCAAAGTTCTCAATAGAAATATGATCACATTTTCTGGGTACTAACACTTTGATATTTTAAAATAATTAAAGTTAAACAGATTTCAGATTTCATTTTTTAAGTGGCTCCATCAAGATACAAAGGATAAGAATTTCATTATTCCTGATAACTTATCTTTTCATTATTATTGTAAATCTTCTAATTTGATCTAATTTTTCAGTGACACAGTTAATACTTTTATAAAATACTACATTAAAACTAATAGATGAATGGATATTTTAATCACAAGGAATATATTTAGAAGTGTTTTACCATAGTTTGTGTCATGCATAGTGTTATGTTATGCTATTCCTTGATAGAATGGAAAACATGTTATTAAGTAAAGATATATTCAAGTGGGCAATTTGGCTATATTATCTAAGACATAATAAAAAATAGCATCACATTGAAAATTTGAATACACAAAGAACAATCAGAAAACAACTGAAATGTAATAAGAGTGAATTATTGCATTTCAGTATAATTTGCCTGGCCAGCAGAGCTAGAACAAATGTACTTCATGCCTAGTTTATTCTGTACTGAAGTGCACTGGACAAAACTCGTTTTTTTAATGAGATGATAATAAAGTAGAGACCATCCATTTTCTAATGAAAACCAATTTCAGTTTTGTGAGTTGAGCACATTTATGTATCTCTTCTCCTATGATATTATAATAAAATGATAGAATTTAAGTAAAAAGACAACTTACAATAAAAAGGAAATTTTTTAAATGATCTATAAATCAAGAGGAGGAGTGGATCCTGATGAATCTGAGAAAAGAAAGTGATAAAATCAAATAAAACATTAAGAAAGTCATTTTGACTTGAAGAACCTGGAGAAGGCAAGATCCCCAAAGAAGGCAAGTTCAAGTCATAAGTATGGTTTAAATACAAAATCAATTGAAAGTCTGTCTGTGTGTGGGGAAGCACAGGACTTGGTTGGAAAGCCTGTAAGGAGGATTCTCCAAAAGGTTGGGGGCTTTTTAGGGGGACCTTGCTGAAGGTGGCAGCCCCTGCCTTGACTTTTCTGAGCAAGTCCAAGCCCTCGGGTGTTTTACTGGAATCTCTATGTTTAGTCTTCAAACCTGACTTTGTAGAAACACATGCTTTCTCAAGGATACTTACCCTGTTGATTGTATCTAGAGGTTAATTTTAGTTCAAGCTGTTGTTACAAAAAAGCCTAAGGAGGAAGGTGAGTGAGGCTACTTAGTGGCTATAGCCAAGTAGTCCCTTAGCCTCTCTTTCACAGAAACATGTGTCAGAGTAATCATTCATATGTCTTTCAGGGTCTGCTGGTCAGCCCCAGCATGTCTGCAGAGAAAAAAAAAATAATGTATGAAATTACTTACATATGGAATCTAAAAAAGCCACGCTCATAAAAACAGGGAGTAGAATGGGGATTACCAGAGGCTGGGGAATAGAAAATTTGGTATATGTTGTTTAAGGGTATACTCTTAGAACTAATATATCAATAATTCATGGAGATCTAAAGAACAACATAATAATTATAGACAGCAATACTCTACCATAAACTTCAAATTTGCTAAGACACTAGAACTTAATTGTTCCAACAAGGAAAAAACAAAAAAGAAATGGTAGTGACATCAATGTCATGGCAAAGTGAGACAACACCTTTGTATTTCCTCTTAAATCTATAACGAATGGGTCACCTATAACCCAACAAAGGTTCCTCAACTCAACACACTCAGTTGCTTGAGAGATCCATTTATTCACATGTCTGAACTTGGAATCTTGGAATGGGGAGGAAAACAGGGAGAAGGACAAGGAGGGCCCCCATAGATCTGGTTTCCTGTATGCTACACCTGAGCCCACAACCCCAGTGAACTTGGTGGAGATGAAGGATTCAGAATGTGGCACCCATACCATAACTCAAAGGAGGGTAAGAGGGACAGCAGCAATGTTGGCTCACAAGAATCCAGCTCCCTACACAAAAAAATATGTTGTGCTTTTATATCCTAACAACAAAATATTAAAAAGAGAAATGAAGAAAACAATCCCATTTACAATCACAACAAAAAGAATAAAATACACAGGAATAAAGTTAATAGAGGAGGTAAAGACCTGTACAGTGAAACTATAAGACATTATTGAAAGAAATGAAAGAAGACGCAAAAACATGGAAATATATTTTTTGTTTATAGATTGAAAGAGTTAACATTGTTAAAATGTTCATATTACCTAAAGCACTCACAGATTCAGTGAAATCCTTATCAAAATCCCAATGGCATTTTTTTCACAGATATAAAACAAAAAAATCCTGAAATTTATAGAGAACTACAAAATACCCCCAAAATTCAAAGCAATTCAGAGAAAAAGAACATAGCTGGAGATATCACAATCTCCAATTTCAAAGTATATTTCAAAGCTATAGTAAGCAAAACAGCATGGTTTTAGCAGGGAAAAAAAGACACTGAAAAGTGGAACAAAATTGAGAGCCCAGACCTAGCTGGTTTGGCTCGGTGGATAGAGCGTCCACCTGTGGACTGAAGGATCCAGGTTCAATTCCAGTCAAGGGCACATGCCTGAGTTGTGGGCTCAGTACCTAGTAGGGGGGTGCAGGAGGCAGCTGGTCAATGATTCTCTCTCATCATTGATGTTACTATTTCTCCATCCCTCCCTCTCCCTTCCTCTCTGAAATCAATAGCAACATATGGAAACAATCTAAGTATCCATCAATAGATAAATGGATAAAGAAAATTATATATATATATATATATATATATATATATATATATATATATATATAATGAAATACTACTCAGCCATAAAAAAGATGAAAGTTGCCATTGTGGAAACATGGTTTTTTAGGATATTATGCTAAATAAAATAAGTCAGATGGAGAGAACATAAACCATATGATTTCACAGCTGTGGAATATATAATTTAAAAAAAAACAAATAAAACAACAACAACAATAAAAACAAACTCAGAGCCCAGCTGGTGTGGCTCAGTGGTTGAGTGTCGACCTATGGACCAAGAGATTATGGTTTGATTCCCAGTCATGGCACATGCCCAGGTTGTGGGCTCGATTCCCAGTAGGGGTCATGCGGGAGGCAGCCGATCAATGACTCTCTCTCATCATTGATGTTTCTGTCTCTCTCTCCCTCTTCCCTTCCTCTCTGAAATCAATAAAAAATATATCCAAAAACAAACTCAGAGATATAGACAACAGATTGGTGATTACCACAAGGGAAGGGGAATGGAGATGGGGCAAAATCGGTAAAAGATGTGAAATATATGGCGGTGTGAAATATATAAACTCGACTTTTGTTGGTGAGCATTCAATAGAGTATACAGACATCAAATTATAATGTTATACACTTGAAATTTATAAGGTGTTAATAACCAATGTTACCTCAATTTTAAAAAGATATAAAAGGAAAAGAAATAATAATTGAGGTGACAAATGCTAGTAATGCTATAGTGATACTCATATTACAACATATAAACATATCGAATCATTATATTTTACACCTTAAACTTACTCAATGTTACATGTAAAGTATATATCAAAAAGTAAATTTATTACAAAAGAAAAGAAAGTCTGCATGTAGAGTAATTGCATGCTTCTTTCTCCACCACCACTCCAGCCATATAGCTTGCATTATATTATCAAGCAATAATCAATCAATCAATCTAGAGTGTTCTCTAAAAAAAAATTGCATAAACTGCAGAAAGTGCAGTAATGCTGATGTTAATGTCATAGAGCAATAATTTAATCTGTAATTTAGGTGTTTCCTGAACATTTTATCAGTGTCTATATTACTTCATTCTTAAAGCAATCTTGCCAGTTCACAAAGTATTCCTCCATACACAATAATTTATCTCAGATTCAGTGTTGTCTAATTAATTAAAGAAAAGTGCACCAAATGGCCCCAAATATTTTATGAGATTGCAGTATGAAGGAGAAAAATCAAAATTACTAATACAAACTCATAAATTGAAATAAAATAAAGAGTAAAGAACTTTAACAGATAAATAAAGTATGAGTTCTAAAGAGCATTATCAAAAATATTTGAAAAAAACACTAAAAGAAAAAATTACAAGAATAAGAACTAATGCCCTGACCGGTTTGTTTCAGTGAATAGAGCGTTGGCCTGTGGACTGAAAGGTCCCAGGTTCAATTCCCGTCAAGGGCATGTACCTTGGTTGCGGGTACATCTCCAGTAGGAGGTGTGCAGAAGGCAGCTGATTGATGTTTCTTTCTCATCCATGTTTCTAACTCTCTGTCTCTCTCCTTTCTTCTCTGTAAAAAAATCAATAAAAATATATTAAAAAATAAGAATTAAAATACTAAATAGAAGAGTTGAAAAGAAAAATAAGAATATTTTCTAAAATATACAACAAAATAGATCGAGATGATATGTATGAGAAGAAAAGAACATAAGAGACATATATTTGTTCTGTGACAGAAAAAAACAAAACAGAAATAACCAAGTTTTTCTAAACATACTTAAAATTTTTCAATAACTGGATAGAGTATCAGTTATTTAAGTTACTTAAAATTAAAAATATTTTTCTTAGGTACACTAGCCACATTTGAGGTGCATAATGACAATAAAATTGTCCACTGTCTATCACATGAATAAGCACCTTGCTCTGTCACCATAAATTACATTAAATTCTAAAACTTTTAGTGTGAGTGTAAAAAAAGGATTAGCAGAAATGCGTATTCACAATCTTTCTAGCATCTTGATTTACATCAATAAAATTCTATGGGAAAAATAAAAAGAAACAGTATCTTCTGATTTCTTCAAAAATACATTTTTTAATGTAGAATTTTATATCCAGCTAAAATATTATTCAATTGCAAGTGAAGGATAAAACCATATCAGGAACAAACAAGTTTTAAGAATCAAGAAATATGATTTCTGCTGCACATTTTCTTAGAAACTATTTGAAGAGTTACTTTGTCAAAATAATTGAAGGAAAAGTTATAATATCAAAGAATGTGTAGATCTAACTAAGGACAGCAATTTTCAAAAATTCCAGTATCAAAGATCAGTAGATCTATAAAACAATTTTACAAAATTAGAGCAAGATGACAGAGTCTTCAAAAGAAGTTTGGACAGAATTCTTTGGAGGAAAAAAAATCAAAAGTTTATATATAATATGGTAGTATATGTGAAGAAAATTAAAATATTGTAATGATAAGCAAGTTCTGAGTAAAAAAGAGAATCCACCAGAACTTAACTGGGGTTATTGCTCAATGATAAGAAATAAACACAGTTATAGAACACAATGCAAACTTTATCCACCTTGAGATTATGAAAATAAATCTTCAAACAAAAGAGTTGAGATATTAAAAGTGCAAAGAAAAGAGAGGGAAAGAGGAAATATTTTATAATAATATTTTTTAAATGACACATATGATTGATAATGAAATGAATATATAATTTGTTTGAAGGTTGGCATGACCTTTGTAAGATCTGAGGATACTGATATAAATATAGGAAAGGACAATCTGCTTCATTCAATCTACCTATTTAAATGTTAATCTCATCTAAAACCACTCATAGACTCATCCAAATAGTGTTTGGCCTAATACTTGAGTACTGCATTACTCAGTCAAATTGAGACATAAAATTAAGCATCACACTCCTCAGACTTATTTGATGAATTTCAAAACTAAACATTTGTTGACACCTTTGCTAGTCTCTGTGAAGGAGAAAGATATAATTGACACCCTCAAAGAAGATTGGCACATTTAAAAAAATCTATCTATGTACCTATCTATCTAAAATTATATGTTAAGCAATATGCTAGAGGAATTTGGAATTGAAACACGGGGGAAGGGGGAGGCATTTCTGTGGAATGCTGAGAAAGTCTTCATTAAATGTACATTTGATTACAGCATTTTCTTACTCAATTATTAAAAATATATTCCAAATACCTGTTAATAAAAATTAAAAGTGATTTAATTCAAACAGTAATAATAAAGAGTAAGGTTTTCAAAATTTCTTATTTAATTTTGAAATATATTTTAAAGCAGCAACAGAAGTAGGAAACAAAAGATAATAAAAATAACAACATTAACACGTTGTACAGCACAGATCTAAAATCTAGTACTATGGGCTAAATCAGAAGTCCATCACAAGATTTATATATGTGAATAATACTTTCCAACTAATATTTATTTATCTAATAAAAACATATTTGAGACAATCAATCTATATATATAAAAGGCTAAGCGACCAGCCCGTAGGTATGATGCACACTGACCACCAGGGGGCAGATGCTCAATGCCCAAACTTTGCAGAGTGTCCTCTTGCACTCTGGGACCCCTCACGGGGATGTCAGAGAGCCAGTTTTGGTCTGATCCCCACAGGCCAGGCCAAGGGACCCCACCTACCAGAGAGACCCCGCTCACTTCACAGACATCCCAGGTGTGGCCAGCCAGGGAGGGACCATGGGAGGTTGGCTCCAGAGTGTGTCCAGCCCGTCTCACCCAGTCCTGCCCCACTGGCCACCTCCTAATTAATTTCCTTTCAATGTCCACGAATCTGTGCACTGGGTCACTAGTCTTTCTATAACTATTACTGAGATGGCTGATGATTTTGAAAAGATCTTATATGATTTTACAATCATCACAAAACTAGTGTATAACAAACAACAACAAAACCTTAATGGCATAATACAATGTTTATCTCTTTCAAGTGTGGGTTATCAGCTGAAAATTGGCTGATCTCAGCCAGGGTTATTCCTAGGAAGTGGATCAACTGACTCACTCTCCCTAGGACATTTCTACTTTATGTGACTTTCATCTTTCTTCTGAGATCAACAGCAACTTGAGCATGTGTTTTCCACTATGATGGTAAAAGAACATGACAGAAAAAAACCAATCACCCAAACCCTTGCACACTCTACTTGCATCAGATCTGTTCACATCCTATTGTCCATTGCATGGCTGAACTAGGAAACAAGAAATTATGTACACCCACAAAAGAAGAGCTAGACAAAATAACAAAGCAAAATTCAAGGATAGAGGACTTAGTGGAGACTTGGGTCCAATGCTGAAATCTACTACATTTTTAAGGGGAGGGTTCCATTTTGAAAAACAAATAAACAAACATTACAACATTAAGGGGTTCACAAACAATTCAAACATGTATTATGTTCATGAAAAAATACAGCTTTCTACACAAGGTATGGTAGCTGGTGGTATCACTGTCATTGTGGCTATAATTCTGACACTCTATAATAATAAACGTGTAATATGCAAATTGACCAAACAGCAGAATGACCATCCAGACTACCTTCCTGACGACCACACTATGACATCCACTGTTGCCAGGCCAGCCAAGAAAGTGCAGTGCAATTGGTCGGTGGCCTAGCCATCATCACCCAATGATCGCCCTGCAGAGGGATGCCCAGGCTACCTGGCTGGCGGTGCTATGGTGGGTAGCCTGGGCTTCCTTCTGCGGGGCAATCCATCTCAGAGACCCAGCCAGGTGGGCACGGCCTACCTCTTTGGGGCGATTGATCACAGGGCTCCCAGACTGTGAGAGGGCACATGCCAGGCTGAGGGACCACCCCCACCCTTGAGTGCATGAATTTTGTGCACCAGGCCTCTCTTACATATATAAATACAAGGCTAATATGCAAAGTAAAGTGGCAGTTTGACTTGGAGACTGGGAGTTCTATTGCTTGCTATAATGTGTGTTGACCATCAGAGGGCCATGCAGAATGAAGGAAGGAAGGCCCCAGCCAGCAGCCAGCAGCCGGGGGAGGGAAGCCCTGGCTGGCACCCAGGGAAGGAAGGCCCTAGCCGGCAGCCAGAAGGCCCCGTTCAGCCCTGATCACTGGCCAGGCCTAGAGACCCTACCTGTGCACTAATTTCGTGCACCAGGCCTCTAGTTAGTAATAGATGTGCCTCTTGTTTATGGTGAGTAAAAGTATGATGGTATACAAAAAACAAGATAAAGGAAATGAATACAATAGCTCAAGCAACATAAGCTAAAGTGTAACAAGAAAAGTAAAAACTAACTAGTAAAAATATATTTATACCATAGAGGAAAATAAATGAGATTATTTTTTTACTTGAAAAATATGAGTTAGAAGCCATAATATATAAATTTAGGACAAGGGAATTTAATTATACTTTAGACAAGTGACTTGAATTTGGCTAATTTTATACTTAAAGTAACTGACTAAAACACATTTCTCAAATTTTCATATTTTAACTTTGATAAACAGTGATTACCATGAGAAAACCTTTTAAGAAATTACTTTCGCCACCATTTAATTGAAGTCATTAAGTGAGTTTTACTTGGATGCTTATAGATGTACTGAATGAGTTCTAATTTTTATGGATTATTAATTTAATAAATTCAAATACATTGCACTTATTCATGATTTCTTAGAAAATAAAATAGTAAATATTATATTTTCCAGTTTTAAAAGTGTTATGGAAATCAACCACTTACTTTAGGCTTAAACAAATATTGTTGATAAAAAATCATGAAATGCTACCTTACATACAAATTATATTACAGGATTTTCACAAATTTCCAAGAAATTTATTTTATTTACAATAAGTAGACCATGTGTGTGTCATTAAAAAACAAAGCTCTACATAAGTATTTCAGCACACTTTATTTTAGATAAATTAGTGGTAATGTTCTTAATTCCTTAAAATTACATTGAATGAATTGGTAATTTGAGAAGTATATAGAAATACATTTCCTAAAATATCCTAAATTTGATTGATAAAGCAAGAAATGTAATCACTAGTAAGAACATGCAG
Source organism: Myotis nattereri (assembly GCF_964212035.1). Classification (NCBI taxonomy): domain Eukaryota; kingdom Metazoa; phylum Chordata; class Mammalia; order Chiroptera; family Vespertilionidae; genus Myotis; species Myotis nattereri. Next base: position 84,318,541 of record NC_138077.1, read on the forward strand.
TGTTTAACACATCAGACATAAGTTGTGGAAACATGAGTTAACAGAGCTTTATAAATTCAGATTCATACAGGTGTGTGTGTGTGTGTGTGTTGATAGACAGGTATTACAAATATAAGGTATTATAAATATACGGTACATATACAAACCTAAGTAGCCAAGCTTATTAAATTATGGCAAAATGTTTCTAAACTAATACTTATAAAAATGTTCAAAGTCTTTTGTGAGAAAAACTGTTTCTGCTGATGATGGCTAAAATAAAACTTGGTAATTAAGAAAGAAAATCTGTCATCAAAACTAACCTTGAAAATGACCACAGTTGCTGATGAAAAGAAATGGAAATGTCCTGAAAGTTTAGTAAACTAAGTCCCTTCTAAATCCAAAAACAAATTCTTAAAGAGAGAGAGAGAGAGAGAGAGGAATTGAGATTCAAATGAACCTTGGAGAAAATTTAGTTGTCTGATTAGGAAGTGAATTTTCTTCAAAGTTACACTGACAAGGTCACATATCAGAACCAAAGGCAGAACACAGGCCCCTGGTTCCCAGCTTTATGCCTTTTTGCAGCTTCATACTAATTTTGAGAGGAGAGGATCTTAGTCAGATTTAATGCATTATTCTGTTGCTAACTCTTTGGGCTTTAAATCTGGAGGGATGGGGGTGTGGGAATGAATGTCACAGCCAATTAAACAAATCTGACAAAATACATATGCAACACTTTTCTGCTATCAGTCATTTACAGAGTAATTATTTTTACAGAGAATTTTTATACTAATGTGTACTTAGAATGTCAGAATGCAGGAGGCACACAGGGCTGTCACTACCCCAAAATAAGAGTGTGAACACATCTTGATTTCCTGTATATTTCCTGTAAATATCATCTGTATATTAGAGATACTTAGTCTATTAACCACTTGAATATCCAAAGGACATGTGAAATACATAAGGCTGCAACTATAGTAATTAAAGGATTCTGATGATTTACTTTGTAAAATAAACTAAACTATGTTCAGTAATACAGAGTTTTTTTCCAAAAGCACTTCTCAGAGTGCATCCTGATACCAGCCAAATTGCTGATCAATTTAAATGAACCAAACATCAGGGAATTCTGACTAAACTAACAATGTGTCCTAACTCAGAGTTATTAATGTGCACATTCTGTTATTCAATCAACAAGATTCTTTCCGTAATTTAAAATGTCTTTGTTGCATTTTTCTTACATCAAAAGCAATATACATATATTTCAAGATATACCAAAAATACAAATGATAAAAATCGTGATCATCTGTGATTTTACAATCACTGTTAACATTTTAATATGTATACTTCCAAGATTTTTTTCTCACTTATACATGTTAGAATCTACATACTGTTTTTTTTTTCTTTTTTATTGTTTAAAGTATTGCATATGTCTCCTTTTCCCCATCAACCCCTCCCTGGCCACTTCCATGCCCCAGGACAAGCCCCCACTGCCCCAATGTCCCTGTCCACTGGTTACGCTAATATGTATGCTTACAAGTCCTTTGGTTGATCTCTTACCCCCCCCCCCCACCTCACCCTCCCCTGCCTTCCCTCTGAGGTTGGATGATCTGTTCAGAGTTTCTTTGTCTCTGGATACATACAATTTTCATAATCTAAAAATATTACTGTAATCTAAATTATCTTTCTGTCCTTAATTTTACAAAACCAAATTTGATATATTCACATTCTGAATGAATAAAAATGATTTAATCAATCCCTGCCTTTATACATACATATAAGTAAATTTTGAGATTTAAAAAAAATAACTAATTTAAATATGTTTATATTTTCTTTATATAACCTTTCAATATGAAAAATGTCAGTGTCTTGAATTATCTAAGGGATTCTGGGTATAGATGATAACATTCAACACACTTTATTCTAGTAGTAATATATTAACAGAAAACCTTGAGTAAATAAATTTATATTAATAAGTATGTTGGGAAAATTTCCTGAGGTTTACTGAAATGATCATCCAAAGGATGATGGCTAAGAGATCTAAGAAAGAGGCTGACAATTCCAGAATTAAACAAATAGTTTATTAGGGGAACTTAGAGACAGAAGCAGAGTCTTTGGCTGTAGCATGACACTGGATTCCTGCACCAGAAAGGAGATGGGGACTCTATATACTAGTATGCAGCCTCCAAGAACACTGGTGGCTTGTAGCCTGGTGTCATGTGCTTGTCAGTGATGTGTGTTTCAACACAGTAAATGACTTAGTGGGCCTACTTATCTATGTAAGAAAATTTCTTTCAGGTGTTATGGACCCAACCTTTCTTGGGTGAACTGGGGATTACTGAGGGCAACTTGTTTCTTAATATGGCTTAGGTCGTGTCAAGCACTAGAAACCATTTTGCCTAACAAGGATATTGGTTGAAAGGTTGTCAATTTTGAAACCAAAACATTTTATGCTCTTAATTTTTCCAGACTTTTTTAAAGGAGAGATTAGGGTCCTTGTGAAAATTGTAGCTAATAGTGCATAATTGGAAACAACAGAGGGAGAGACATAATAAAAATAGCTCACCAGAGAGATATAGATTTTCTGTGTTCTGAAAAAGCTGTTTTCGATATACAGTTAAAATTCAAGGGTGGGAAAAAGTAGGTTTATTACCCAATGCCAGTTTGGCTACCTGCACAGTGAAAGCCAAAAACAGATGCTGATGAAAATGAAAAAGATTTATTCAGGTGCCAGTGACATGAGAAGATGATGGACTCCTGTCCTTAATATCATCTTAACATCCCTGGTCAATCTGGTGGCATTTATAAGAAAAGGAAGGAAAGTGTAGACCTGCAGATGGTGTTCTTGCTGGTTCCGACAAAGATACTGGTGTTAGAATGTTGAATCCTTTTGCACCAGCCTTATTCCTACAGTCCATCAGCTCCTTTCTGGATTGGAATGGAACTGCTGGTCCCTGCAACTTACTAAAATAGAGGCTAAATAGAGGTTGTTAGCAAAAGACTGGTTCATGTTTTTGTTCTAACAGACTTACTAGTTTGTTAGTACATTTAATTCTGGTTAGTATAATATTGTATAAAGATTATATGTTTTTCATTCTCTGCTACAGGTTTATAGCTGTAACATAAATACATAATATAATAATTAATATACATAATATAATAATTAATATGGAACCTCAGTTCAAAAGTGATATTTTTTCAAAAACTGAATTATTTTCTCCCCTTAGAAATAATTTACATTGAATTAATCCATTCCAGACCCCTCCTTTAACCTTTCTTATATACAGTACATGTCTAATACTGTTTAATCTATAAATAAGCAATTTAAAAACAAAAAGGGCATGAAATGTACAGTAAAAAAATGAAAATTTACATACACCTAGAACTTACCTTAACAGTGAAAACAACAACAAAAGAAACCTCACAAAAGTATTCACAGCACTTTCCTGAGATGTTAACATGAGATTTAGCAGTAAACTGATTCATACTCGTGCATTCTCTCCTTTGCCGCCTGAGAGATGCATGACGGACATTATAGATATCAGCATGAAAAGGTTGTCTGATAGAGAACTAAGAACTTAAGTTCCATTTGACAACTGAGACATTTTTCCCGTGAACAACTAGGTCGAAAACCAAATTGTTAGATATGGGAAACTTTCAAGAACTGATATTTGACTCTCTGGTAATATGAGAATAAACTCTGTCTTGCATATTCTACTTTATCCCACACCAGTATTTATAATATTTGTGGAGTGAGAACTTACCAGTAAATAAAGCAATTTCATTAAAAAAAAATTCAAACTAATGAGACAAGTTTTATCACACTATAACTACTACTACACAAATCCAGAAGCTACATTAAATGAACTTCTTGATGACATACAGCTGATAAGAAACCAGAATTCAAATAATTGAATCTAAGTTTTTGTTATTATTACTTCCATACTGAAAGAAACTTAAGACAATTATACTTTCCTCTTTTCTCCTAGTTTTAGTTACAGATTAGCATTATTAAGAAAAAAAAGGTGAAACTACTAGAATGTTTTTCATGGTTAAGTGCAGTTTCAATTTTCAAAAATAGGAACATGGAGACCATATACTAAGTTGAAGAGCAAACTATCAGTCTCATACCAAGCATTGAAACAGCAATTACAGTAATTGAATGCCCAGGAAAATGAAGCTCTTCCCTCCCTTTCCTCCCCTCTCTCCCCCCCTTATTTTCTCTCTTTAAAACAACAAACAAACAAAAAACTCTGCCCAGGGGTATGGCTAGGTTGTTGAGTGTCATGTGGACCTATGAACCAGGAGCTCAAGGTTCAAGTCCCAATCAGAGCACATGTCCGGATTGTGGGATTCTTGATGTGGGGCATTCAGGAGGCAGCTGATCCATGATTCTCAGTATTGATGTTTCTATCTCTCTATCCCTCTCTTTTCCTCTCTGAAACAAATAAAAAATTATTTTTTAAAAAACTTCTTAAAATAAAAACAGTCCACTGCTATCACCCTTCCATATTATTGAAATAGTCTTCTTACTGGTATCTTTGCTTCTCCCAATGCTTACCTAAAGACTATTCTCAATAGAGCAGTCACTGAAAATTCTTTTAAAATATAGAACAAATTATGATATTCTTCTATGGATTAAAATTTCACTCAGAGTAAAAAGTAAATTCCTTACAGAAGTCTGTGATCTAGTCCCCAATTGTATATCTGATGCTAGCTCCTATACCTCTGTTCTTTGCTCCATCTTTTCCTTTATAGTAAACTCCTTTTTAAACTTGTCAAGCACATTTCAGCTTCAGTCTTAGCATCTGAAGTTTCCTCTGCTTGAAATACTTTTCTCAATAATTTCATGTCTCATTTCTTCAATTTTTTACAATTTGGTCAAATGTCTTCTAACTCATTAGAACATCTATAAAATAGACTTCCCCTTGGCTCTGTATTTCCAATTTTGGCTTTAACATTTTTGGGGATATGACACCAAAACACAGGCAGCTAAAACAGAAATACACAAGTGAAACTACATCAAACTAAAAGGCTTCAGCACAACAAACGAAATAGTCAACAAAATGAAAAGGCAATGTATAGAATATGAAAAAAATATATATTTGCAAATTATACATCTGGTAAGGGGCTAATAACCAAAATATATAAATAATTCATAGAACTCAATAGCAAAAACAAAGAAAGAAAACCCAATCTAATTTTTTAAATGGCGTATCAGAATGAACCTTCTTCCAAAGAAGATGAAAAGATGGCCAAAAGGTACACATAGAGATGTTCAAAATAACTATTCATCAGGGAAATGCAAAGAAAAACCACAATGAGGTATTACTTCATAGATTTTTGAGTGGCTATTATCAAAATGACAAGAAATGACAAGTACTGGACAGGATGTGGAGAAAAGTGAACCATGTGAACTTTGGTGAGAATGTAAATTGATACAGCTACTATAGAAAACAATATGGCTTTCCCCAAAACATAAAACATAGAACTATATAATCCAGCAATTCTACCTCTGGGTATTTATCCAAAGAAAACAAAATCATTATCTTGAAGAGATACCTGTACCCTTATGTTCATTGCAGCATTATTTATAATAGCTAAGACATGGGGAAAAATGTGTCAACAAATAAATGGATAAAGAAAATATGGTATATGCATACAATTGAATAGTATTCAGCCATAAAAAAATAAAATACTGCCATTTGCAAAGCATGGATGGAATTTCAGGGCATTTTGCTGAGATAAGTGAGGCAGAGAAAGTTTAATACTGTATGATTTTACTTGTATGTGGAATCTAAAAACCAAATTGCAGACAACAGATTGGTGGTTGTCAGAGATAGAAGATAGGCAGTGTGGAAAATGGGTAAAGGTGGTCAAAAGGCACAAACTTTCAGTTCTAAGAGAAATAAGTTCTGGGGATGTAAGGCACAACATAATGCTTCTCGTTAAAAATACTGTATTGTATGCTTGAAAGTTGCTAAGAGAGTAGATTCTAAAACTCTCGTTTCAAGAAAAAAATTATCACTATCTGAGGTGATAGATGTTAACTAAATTTATTGTGGTAATCATTTCACAACATATTTATATTTTATATTCAATATATTTATATATGAAATCACTATGGTGTTCACTTTACACTAATACAATATTGTATGTCAATTCTATCTCAATAGTAATGGAAAAGACACACAGATAAATGTAATAAATTTATTAGTACTTGAAAATGCAAATGCTGCCAAGTAAAAGTTTCACTGATATATTAACTTTGTAAATGCAAAATAAATAAAAATCCTAGTAAAAATGACAAATTACATTACTACAAATATAACAAAAAATACTAGATATAAAGAAAACCCTTTACAGTGATATGAGGTTTGTTACTTTAATATATGTTGTTGATTTATTCCCAAAAATGTTGTACTAATTAAACAAGACTTGTGCTGGTCTGTTTTTACCCCACATTAATTTTTAAAATGATCTAATAAGTAAAAAATTATACTAGGTTTGAGTTATATTTCACTAATTGTGAGATAATTTGATAAAGATTCTATGAGATATGTCACTAAATCTTTATATAGAAAAACCTCCAATATATATAGAAATTATTATGAAGAACATTAAGATGAATTAATAGTATTTCCATCTAGATAATGTGACTTGGTTGTGAAGATGGGAAAAATTATCACTTTTTATTTAATACTCTTCTGTGGCAATTTTATAATTTGTAATCATATAACTATCCTGTTTTGTAATTATATCAATGACATTAATAGAGAAATATATTTTGTTTACATTTTTTAAAAGGTCTTTATTGTGAAGATTGATACATTTGCTAACAACAAAAAATATCAATAACAAAAAATATCAAACTAACTATATTGTTTTCTCCAAAGAGTAGCTAAATGGGTATATCAGGAATATGTGGTGGACACTGAACATTGGTACTTTGGTAAAGTTTTTGACAAAAAAATTGATGATGATCTTGTAAATAAGACCAATAACTATAGACAGATATATTGCAGAATCATAACTAGCTAAACACCTCAAGGAGGGTCATTATAGAACAACTAGAGGCCTACTGTATGAAGAGATTTGTGCAATAGGCCTTCCCTTCCCTTAGCTGCTGGCACTGGTTTGCCTCTGGCACCCGGGACCCAGGTCTTTGCTCTGGCTGGGCTCTGCCCCAGAGCCATCAGGCTTTGCTGTGCCAGCCCTGGGGCTGTCAGACTTCACTCCGCCACTTGGAACCTACGTATGCAAATTAACCGCCATCTTTGTTGGGTTAATTAGCACACTCTCCTGAATGGCTTGTTAGCGTAGCGAAGGTACGGTCAATTTACATGTTTGTCTATTATTAGGTAAGATGCCCGACCAGATGGAACAACTGAACAACTGGTCGCTATAATATGCACTGACCACCAGGGTGCACGCGTGGAACATGGTGGATGTCGGCAGCAGGCGGCAGAGCATGGAACACAGTAGGCATTGGCTGTGACAGGATGGTGGACCAGGTGAGTGGGGGTGCCTGGTCGGGGAGAGCCTCTGGTGGTTACTGAAAATTCTTTGCTCCCGCATGTTGTGGTCCCGCCCGGCACTTGCACCTGCCGCCAGCGCTGGCACTGGCCCCACTCACACCCACAACTGGCGTCCAGTGCCAGACCCAATCACTTGGCACCATCAGCAGGTGCGAGCAGCAGCTGCTGGCCCTGATCACCCCTCAGGGTTTCTCCACACCACTCTGCTCCTGAGGGGCAATCAGGGCAGTAGCTGCCGCTCACAACCACTGACGGTGCTGGCCCTGCTCGCACCCACTGCTGGCACTGTCCCCAATCACTTTGAGCCATCAGGGGGTGTGAGCAGGGCTGGTTCCATAAGTGTGTGGGAGCGGTGGTGGTGGGATGGAGGCTGCTGGCAGACAGGGGACTGGGGGCCATGGCAGGAGGGGCTGGGCGGGGGTGTGGAGCATGGGCCAAGACTTGCCACTGTGTTCACCACAGCCTCACAGCCCACAGTTCCTTTCAAGGTGCACAAATTAATGCTCTGGGCCCCTAGTTAAATATAAAAAAAATTGGGCAAACTCTTTGCCTTTTAATGTAAAGTGAGTTTAAATGGGCAACTGAATAGTGGTGTCCTCATTAATTTACATGCATATTCCTAAAGCAACTTCTTCCTCAAGAGAACTTCTGGTAAAAATGTATTTTAATCAAGGACTCAAAATCCTAAAACTCTGAAAATGACTTATTTAAGGGTAAAGGTGCTTCTACTACTATTTGTGGCTAAGGATTTGGATGTAAACCTGAATTAAGTGTAATAGGAGAGTAACATTTGATGCCTTTCTCACTACCTGTTGTTGACAATAGCCAATCATGCCCAAGAAGGTCAGAATTCATGAAATTGTACTTACTCTGGTGATTTTGAGAATAAATCTCACTGTGAAAGAAGACAGGCATAATGGTTGTAACTCTTTAGAAGACTGTGGTCCCTGTGGGCTAAAAATGAAAACAAATTATATATTCCCTTTTAATGCAAATATTGATGAGGAGGTTAGTATAAAGTCCCTAATATGCTAAAAAAATAAATAAATAAAAAAGATGTAATCTCCAGGAAACTATTTACTCAATTCTCAGAACATTATATGAATCACCTTAAGGAATTCTAATCTAAGATAATGATACCATCATAATTAAACCTAGTTCTGAATAACAGAAAAGGAGCAAATGCATGCCATTTGTGCAGCTTTGCCAGAGAGCTACAGTTCCACACTCCCCAGGAAGCCACTTGTCTATTTCCCAAAGATGGCTGGGAAAGGAAAAGAATAGATGCATGTCCAGTAAAGTCTGGATGACATAGGAAAGGTACCTGTCTGTCAATCACACCTAGGAACAGATCACTGTCTAGAGTAGGCATGGCCACTGCAAGCACAGGAATATTTGAGACATTTAATCTAAACAAAGGAGTTCTCTCTGTTGCCCCTCGCTGTCATGTGCTCTTGTGTTTTAGGGACTCTTGGGACTCTTGTTGCAGGGGGCATGTTGTCTTGGTTCCTCTGCATTTGCCCATGGCTTTCAGCCATGTGGACCCACACACAATAGACTAATAGACTGTGAGTAGCTTAATGCTAAACCGGACCCAGCTCCATCATGAAACTGAAACTCTGGGCACTGGCTTTGCTTCTAGCTCTACTGAATTCCCGGCTGCACAATTGCCAGGTCTGGATCGAGGGAAATGGGACTTTGCAAACCCAGGGATATAATTCCATGCAAATAAAATGTTCTATCACATTTCATCCTCCTGTGGAGGCCTCCAGAAATACTTATTACAGAAGTACCCCAAGAACTCCACTCCCACTAGCAGTGGATAAAGGCAATCCATGCATTTCTCTGGGGAAATTGATAAAAAACAACAACAACAACATTGAAATGGACCACAAAGGTTGATTGATTTATATAGAAAATAAGGTAATATATCATGCTACTCTTTAGTGGACATGGATTTCATAAAAACATATAAGTGAGTAGTTTCAATGGGAAAAGAAAGCGAGTTGATCACAATGTCTGGTACAAACGCATATTTCTTTAATGAGATGTATATTTTTCCATGTTACTATGTGGAAATGCTATAACAAAAATTTGAGTGGTACTTAATATAATTTAACATTATCTTAACTGGACTGATAATTTGAATAAATATAAATTTATGAGATGTGGAGAACAAAAGTAGACAACAGAGGAAAAAAACATATGATGTATTGTGATTATTTGTAGAGTAGATTCTGAGGCATTACATCACTTAAGTCAATCATCCAGCATTAGTAGTAAGGAGAAAACCATAAATAGCCTCTAAGGGAAAAGAGATTATATATCTAAACTTAAAGAAATCTCATTCTACTAATAAATGAAAGAGAAGAAATACTGCGCATTTACATTAATTTGCAATAGAGCCACTTAACCCTGAAAAAATATATAGGGGCAAGAAGTGGTAAAACCTTGACAGACTTTTAGGAAATCAAAGACTCCAGCTCTGGGATAGTGAACCATTAGCCTCAGATAAGATGACTGTATGTTAAATACATAAGTATCAATCTGCTTTGGTGCTAATAATGAAAATAATGGAGCATACCTGTTTTTTTCTTAAAGCTCCCAAACTGCCTCATTGATTGTGCATATTTTCTATTCAAGGGTTGAGCATTGGATAACATTTTGAATATGTGGTTCATGAATTTTTGTTTTTTGTTTTTTACCTTCATTCCAATGTGGACCTTTCTTCCCAAAAAATCCACAGGTCATTCCACAAGAGATTTTTAAATTCTATATCTCTCTCTTTATACATTATCTATTCACTTTCTGAAATAGCAAAGCTTGTAGTTTATAAAATCATAAGGTCACTTTCAATAAATTCCCTTTTCTTGGCAACTTTTGCAAATAATGATTAGCTACCATAATAAATTCAGTTCAAGGCCTAGTCTACCAAACAATACAGGTGGATCATAATTTGTCTTAAATTTTTTAAGGAAGTAAAACAGAGCAAAAGCAGCCAACACCATCTCCAGAGCAATTTTGGATGCATTTTCTGTATTATCAGTGTTTATGGAAAATGCTTTGCATTTACTCAGCTATTTTTCTCCTTTATTTTGTTTGCAGATATAATTAGGTGTCACTTGCATTAGTTCAGTAAGCTCTGCTGATATTCTTCATAACATATTTTTTATGGAGCATCTGGCTAGTGGTCTTTAGATTTGCTGAGATCCAATTTAATATCAGGATTTTCAGTGGACTACTTTTTTCGTATTTTGTGGTATTTTCTAATTACTGGAATATTTGTTGAAGGCATAAGAATGTTGATATCTTCCATCTACTATAGTTAATGTTAAATAATCTCAATTAAAATTTTGAATGTCTTCTTACAGAGCAGTGACTCTTTCACTGAATTCCTGTAATCACAGTTGTCTACATAATATACAGTATATATTAAAGCAATGCCATCCTCAATCAGGCAAGAGAGTTCTCTTGAAGATATTTGCATGATTTTACTGTTAGGGGTTACAGTAATAATTTTGGCTTTAAACTGTATATGGTAACTAAAATAAAGATCATATAAATTGAAAGCAGCATAAAAAAGAAGAGTGGCAAGTATCCCCCATATGAGAAATAGTCAACCCATTCAGGAGCTAATGTTTGAAGAAGGCAATGAAGCACCTACAGTCTGACTTATACAGACTTATACATTGGTGTCATTGTTATTAGGTGAAAGAATTGAACTTAAAATGATCAATTAATAAATAAATGTATAGAGAGTCCACATGATATAGTTAAAAAGATTTAAAGAAATGTTATAGATTTTGGAAGATGCAACCGGCAGGGTGGCAGTGAGAGAGAGAGTGTGAAAGAGTGAGGGAACAAAAGAGGAGTGTGCAGACATGTGTGGTGGTGGTGGTGGTGTGTGTGTGTGTGTGTGTGTGAGAGAGAGAGAGAGAGAGAGAGAGAGAGAGAGAGAGAGAGAGAGAGTTAGAGACATTAGATCCCACAGGACTTTCAGGGGCTGATCGACCAGGTGGCCTTACTGCAATACCTCTCTGCCACTGCAAACACTCCCAGGTGACTGGAGCTGGCACAGAAACTGTGCAATCTAGGAGGGAAGAACTTCTGTGACTGGGAACCCACCTTCAACACCACTCAGACTGGCCTCAGACATAAACCTAGACCCTGAAGCCACTCTGGACAAAGATCTGCTACCACAGCAGCAGTCCCACAGACAATGAGACTCCAGCCATTCCAGTGGCAAATTCCTGTGAGTCACAGAGTACATGCCCCTCCCACTGGCCTGCTATAGCAGTATAGCGCCTATGCAACCTTCGGTGAGTGAGCTGGCCTCCTGCTGACACCGGGAAGCTGTGAAACCCAGTCCTCTAGCAGGGCTGTTCTTCAGATTCACAGTGCATGCATGCGGGGACTCTGATTCTCAGCACACGTGCACTGGTACTCTGACTCTCAGCATACGTGGCTCCTGCCATCCCACAGAAACCAGGCAACTTGGTGCCTGAGCTCTTCAGTGATGCTCAGTTTGCTTGATGCTCCTGCCGCATACAGCAAAGTCCCTGTAACTCAGCACTTGGACTTTTTGGTGATAGCAACAAATGGGAAGACAATAAAACAATCCCCAAAGGAAAGACAAGGACTCGCCAAGAAAGGAACTAAATGAAACAGAGCCATGCAATATGTGAGTAAGAGAAGTCAGAGTAATGGTCATATAGTTCGTAAAACTGGATGGATGAGAAAATCAACAACCTATGCAAGAATTGGGAGGAAATCAAAAGTGATATAGTTACAGTAAAAAGAAATATGGAAGGTTTCAACAGTAGAGTAGAAGAAGCAGAAGACTAAATTAGTGAGTTAGAAGATAATGTAGAGAAACAAGCCCAATCTGAACAGCAATTGGAGAAAAAAATTAAAAAGGAGGAGGAGAGCCTAAGGGAGCTTTGGGACAACGTGAAATGAAGCAACATATGAATAATAGGGGTGTCAGAAGGACAATTAGAGTAGCAAGGATAGAAAACCTATTTGAAGAAATAATGCCAGAAAATTTCCATGGTATGGGGAAGAAAAAGGTAACACAAGCACAGAGAGTCCCAAACACGATGAACCAAAAGACCCACACCAAGACACATTGTAATTACAATGGCAAACGTTAATGACATAGAGAGGATCTTAAAGGTTGCAACATAGAGACAGAAAGTTGCCTACAAAGGATCTCCCTTCAGATTATCAAATGATTTCTCAACAGAAACACATGAGGCCAGAAGGGAATGTAATGAAGTATACCAAGTGATGCAAAACAAAGGGCTGAATCCAAGAATACTCTATCTAGCAAGGCTATCAATAAAAATTGAAGGGAAAATCAGGAGATTTACAGAAAAAAAAGGCTAAGTGAGTTTATCACTACCAAGCCAGCAATGCATGAAATACCAAAGGGACTATTGTAAAAAGTAGAAATAGAAAGGGAAGAAGGAACACAGGCATAAAGTATAGAAATGGCTACAAACAAGTACCTATCAATAATAACATTAAACATAAATGGACTAAATGCTCTAATAAAAAGACATTGAGTGACTGAATGGATAAGAAAACATGACCCATATATATGCTGTCTATAAGAGACCTACCTCAAAGCAAGGGACTCACACAGATTAAAAGTTAAGGGATGGAAAAATATATTTCAGGCAAATGGAAGTGAAAAAAAAAGAGCTGGGGTAGCAATACTTATATCTGACAAATTATACCTTAAAGTGAAGGCCATAACAAGAGACAAGGAAGTCCACTTCATAATGCTAAAGGTATCTATACAACAATAGGATATAACTCTGGTAAACATTTATGTGCCCAATGCAGGAGCACCCAAATACACTAAAACAAACAAACAAACAAACAAAATTCTGGATGATATCAAAGGAGAGACTGACAGTAATATTATAATAGTAGGAGATTTTACTACCCCACTGACAACACTGGATAAATCCTCAAGAAAAAAAATCAGTAAAACAAACAGTAATCCTAAACAACTCACAAGATCAGATGTACTTATTGACATCTTCAGAACTTTCCACCGCAAAGCTACAGAATATACATTTTTCTCAAGTGCACATGAAACACTTTCTAAGACAGACCATATATTGGGACATAGGAAAAGTCTTTCCAAATTCAAGAAGATTGAAATCATACCAAAAGCCTCTAGCCAGGCTCATCAAGAAGCAAAGAGAGAGGACCCATGTAAACAAAATCAGAAATGAAAGAGGTAAAATAACAAGACTCCAACATCATACTCAATGAGCAAAAACTAAAACGACTTCCTCTAAGAACAGGAACAAGAAAGGGGTGACCACTTTCTTGTTTGACATAGTACGGGAAATACTAACCATGGCGATCAGACAAGAAGAAATAAAAGGCATCCAAACTGGAAAAGAAGAAGTAAAACTGTCATTATTTGAAGATGATCTGATATTGTACATAAAAAACCCTAAAGACTCTGTAAAAAAACTACTGGAATTAATAAATGAATTAGGCAATGTAGCAGGATACAAAATTAATACCCAGTAATCCATGGCCTAATATTAGAAATAAATTACAGAAATAAACTATTATCAGGTCACAATGGCCTAATATTAGAAATAAACTACAGTGAAAACAATCACAAAAATTCAAATGCTGAGAGGCCAAATAGCATGCTATTAAACAATGATTGGGTTACCAAAGAGATCAAAGAAGAAATAAAAAGCATCCTGGTAACAAATGACAATGAAAACACAGCAATCCAAAAATCTATTGGACACAGTGAAAGCAGTCCTGAGAGGGAAGTTCAAAGCATTACAGGCCTACCTCAAAAAACAAGAAAAACTTTTAATAAATCATCTAACTCTGCAACGTGAAGAATTAGAAAGAGGGCAACAAGAAAAGCCAAGAGTGAGCAGAAGGAAGAAAATAATAAAGATCAGAGCAGAAATAAATGACATAGAGACCAAAAAAAAAAAAAAATACAAAAGATCAATGAAACCAAGAGCTGGTTCTTTGAAAGAATAAACAAGATAGATGAGCCTCTAGCCAGGCTCATCAAGAAGCAAAGAGAGAGGACCCATGTAAACAAAATCAGAAATGAAAGAGGTAAAATAACAAGACTCCACAGAAATATGAAGATACATAAAAAAATAATACGAGCAAGTCTACTCCAACAAATTGGACATCTTAGAAGAAATAAACATATTTCAAGAAAAATATGACATTCCAAAACTCAATCAGGAAGAATCTAAAAAACTGAATAGTCTGTTAACTATGGAGAAAATTGAAGCAGTACTTTAAAAAAATTCCAACAAACAAAAGCCCTGGACCAGAAGACTTCACAGGGGAGTGTTATCAAACATTCAAATAAGAACTAAAACCTATCCTCCTCAGCCTATTCCAAAAATTTCAAGAGGAAGAAACACTTCCAAGCTCTTTATACAAAGCCAGCATTACCCTAATCCAAAAACCAGATAAAGACAATACAAAGAAATAGAATTACAGGTCAATATCACTCATGAACATAGATGCTAAGATCTTCAACAAAATTATAGCAAATCAGATCCAGCATTACATTAGAAAGATCATAAACCATAAGCAAGTAGCATTTATTTCGGGGATGCAAGAATGGTAGAATATTCACAAATCAATAAATATGATACAACATATAAACAAATTGAGAGACAAAAATCACATAATCATATCAATTAATGCAGAAAAAGCATTTGACAAACTCCAACACCCTTTCTTGATAAAAACTCTCAGCAAGGTGGGAATATAAGGATCATACCTAAACATAATTAAAGCCCTATATGACAAACGTACAGCCAACATCATACTCAATGAGCAAAAACTAAAACGACTTCCTCTAAGAACAGGAACAAGAAAGGGGTGACCACTTTCTTGTTTGACATAGTACGGGAAATACTAACCATGGCGATCAGACAAGAAGAAATAAAAGGCATCCAAACTGGAAAAGAAGAAGTAAAACTGTCATTATTTGAAGATGATCTGATATTGTACATAAAAAACCCTAAAGACTCTGTAAAAAAACTACTGGAATTAATAAATGAATTAGGCAATGTAGCAGGATACAAAATTAATACCCAGTAATCCATGGCTTTTTTATATACCAACAATGAACTCACAGAAAGAGAAAGTAAAAAAAAAAAAAAAATCCCATGTACCATTGCACCAAAAAAATTAAGATACCTAGAAATAAGTTTAACCAAGAAGGTAAAGGACCAGTACTCAGATAATTACAGGATACTGAAAAAAGAGATAGAGGAAGACATAAACAAGTGGAAAAACATGATGGTAGAATCAACATCATTAAAATGTTCATACTACCCAAAGCAATCTATAAATTCAATGCAATCCCCATTAAAATACCAACGGCATACTTCAAAGACCTAGAACAAACTCTGCAAAAATTAATCCTATATAATAAAAGGCTAATATGCAAATTGTTTTCTCAGAAGTTAAACTGACAGGGAGTTCGACTGACCAGGACTTCGACCGCTCCCATTGACCACCAGTGTGCAGCATGGAATGAAGGATGACCCCAGCCAGCAGCTGGCAACTAGGGTTAAGAAGTCTCTGACCAGCAGCAAGAAGGTACCTATTGGCCCTGTTAGCCTTCCAGGCCTATGAACCTTACCCATGCATGAAGTTTGAGCACCAGGCCTCTAGTCTGGAATAAAAAAAGACCCCGAATAGCTGCAGCAATCATGAGAAAGAAAAACAATGTTGGAGGGATCACAGTACCAGATATCAAGGTATACTATAAAGCCACTGTTCTCAAAACCGACTGGTATGGGCACAAGAACAGACATATAGAGCAGTGGAACAGAACAGAGAACCCAGAAATCGACGCAAGCCATTATGCTCAATTGAAATTTGACAAAGGAGGCAAAAGCATACAATGGAGTCAAGACAGTTTGTTCAATAAATGGTGTTGTTAAAATTGGATAGATACATGCAAAAAAAAAAAAAAAAAGTGAAACTAGGCCCACAACTTACACCATACACAAAAATAAACTCAAAATGGATAAAAGACTTAAACATAAGATGGGAAACCATAAAAATCTTAGAAGCCATAGGCAGAAAAATATCAGACATTTGTCAAAGCAATATCTTTGCCGATACAGCTCCGAGGGCTATGTAAACCAAGGAGGAAATAAACAAATGAGACTACATCAAAATAAAAAGCTTCTTCACAGCAAAAGAAACCATCAACAAACCAACAAGAAAGCCCACTGCATGGGAGAACATATTTGCCAATGTTGTACTGATAAGGGTTTAATCTACAAAATTTATAGGGAACTCATATAACTTAACAAATGGAAGATAAACAATTCAATAAAAAAATGGTCAAAGAACCTAAATGGACACTTTCAAAAGTGGACCTACAGAAGGCTGAGAAATGTAGGAAAACATGTTCAAAGTCTGTAATCATCTGAGAGATGCAAATTAAAAGAATAAGGTACCATCTCACACCTGTTAGAATGGCTATCATCAACAAATAAACAAACGACAAGTGCTGGAGAGGATGTGGAAAAAAAGGAACCCTCTTGCATTGTTGGTGGGAATGCAGACTGGTGCAGCCACTGTGGAAAACAGTATGGCGTTTCCTCAAAAAATTAAAAATGGAACTCCCATTTGACCCAGTGATCCCACTTCTAGGAATATATCCCAAGAAAACAGAAACACCAATCAGAAAGGATATATGCACCCCTATGTTCATAGTAGCACAATTTACAATAGCTAAGATTTGGAAACAGTCTAAGTGTCCATCAGTAGATGAGTGGATTAGAAAACTGTGGTACATCTACGTGATGGAATACTATGCTTCTGTGAAAAAGAAGGAATTCTTACCATTTGCAACAGCATGGATGGAACTGGAGAGCATTATGCTAAGTGAAATAAGCCAGTCAGAGAAAGATAAATAGCACATGGTCTCACTCATTTTTGGAATATAAAGAACAGCATAAACTGATAAACCAAAATAGATATAGAGACAAAGAAACTTCGAACAGACTGTCAAACTTCAGCAGGAATTCAGGGGAGGTTTGGGAGGGCGGGGTGGTAAAAGATCAAAGGACTTGTATGCATGCATATAAGCATAACCAACGGACACAGATCCTAGGGGGGTGAGGACATGTGCTGGGGGGTGGGGAAGGCTGGTGGAGGTAAGTGAGGGAAAAAAGGATACATATGTTCTTCTATTTGTTATACCTTAAACAATAAATAAATAAATAAATAAATAAATAAATAAGTGTTATAATTTAATAACATAGAATAAACATTATTTTCATTTATCTGTAAATGTCCCTCTTTATGTTTTCCATTAGCCTAATCAAGTATGGTCATAGGACAAAATCTTTTAGCAAAAACTTAGGGCCTGGATTCCACAAATGGGGGAAGGAGAAACTCCAATTAAAAAAAACTAAAATAACAAAACAAAAATCAACACAAAACATTGGTTTGCTTGTATATTTTTAACAATCAGCTCTCCAAAGTAAAAAAAAAAAAAAAGTCAAGTAAAACAAATAAACAAAAAATCAAAATACTTATTTGTCGTGATCAGTGATTTCTATGATGTCAAATCCCCCCTTCCTGACTAAAATAGAAGTTGGGGGGAGATGGGCCTCCTGATCTGGGATGCATGTCTTTCCCTACGCTGGCATTCTCTCTTACCCTATCATTTGAAAATGCTGTTGGCCAATTTTTGCCTTCTGAAATAAAATACAGCAATTTTACTGCTGTTTATATTTTTATGAATGTATTTCCAGGTAAAATGTGATGATTAAAGCCATTCTTTGATAAGAGCTGATTTTCTGAGCAATATATTTAATACCTTAGGCTATCAGTATTGTCAACAAGAAAATGAAGAAATTAAACTAAAAGTACCTAAGATCACCCCTATTTCTGTAATCTACATTCTCCAAGAAAATTGTTTCAGGAGGTTATAAACATTATTTGATCTGTTACTATGTACCAAGCTGGAGACTAGGCACTGGTGACACAGAGGAATAAAACCTGAGGCATAGGACCTAGCAATAGGCATGATAATCTGAAATGTAAAAATTTGTAATCACATTGCCCAAGCTACAGTGGGTACAGGGCAGAGTGATTTATTCCATCAAGAGGATGGCTACAGGGGATGTTATACGGAGAGGTAATGTTTGAGCAGTTTAAGGAGAACTGGCATTCACAAAAGATTCATGTATCTCTCTATTTGTTACTTTAAAAAATCAACAACAATATATGTAATACATACAATGAAGTCATAGTTATACTAATAATGTATATGGTTCTACATTACATTATACATTTACATATAATATCTTTAAATGCTACTTATTTTGAAAATGAGAAATTTATATTTAAGATACTTGAAGAGCATATACTAGTTTGTATAAATATTCTTACTTATCATATCAATCACAGACTCTTATAAAATAGCTGGCTAAATATCATTTCACCTCCTCATTTTATTTCCCCATCCATTTTTGATTCTGTGATAATCTACAGTGTATCTCTAGGCCATGTCAATCACCAAGTAAACTCCTTTTGAGGGTTCTTCCCTGCACTCAAAGGTCACATTCCTTCCTTGGACTTAAAACTCTCTCTTATTTGTTACTGCCTCCCTCTCTTCAACCTTATTTGATATCACTCCTATGAAAGCTCCCTACCCTCCAACTATCATAAATTTCTTTCAATTATTTTGTTATATGATTTCCCCACCTCAAGGCTATCATACATGTGTTCTGTGTGCAGGAAATGTATTTTCTTGACTTCTACCTCACTTCTGTTAAAGCTAATGAGCTAGTATTTGTGCTTCAGGTCTCAGCTTTCTCCATCCTCTCTCCCCAGACTATAAATCCTTTGAATTTTATATTCTTCACATTTACTCTTTAGCACCTATTGCACCTGTAATTTTTTTGTTTAATGACTATCTCTCCTCTAAGGTAAACCTTAACTTAAAGCATCCTATAAAATTTATACTAAGTTTAATTAGTCTAGGTAAATAAACAACTAATTTTATATTTATATATATGTATATATATTGGCATGCTATTTTTTTAATAAAAATACTAGAGGCCTGGTGCACGAAATTCATGCATGGGTAGGGTCCCTAGGCCTGGCCGGCGATTGCGGCCAATAGGAGCCTTCCTTCCTCCAACTGCCCACTGCTGGTTGAGGCCTTCCTTCATTCCGCACCGCTCCCTGGTGGTCAGCACATGTCATAGCAAGCAGTCAAACCCCCAGTCAGTGGAACTCCCGAGGGGCCAATTTACATATTAGCCTTTTATTATATAGGATATTAAAATTATTCTATTAAGGCATATACAAAATATTTACATCTGTGTTATATGCAATGATAGAAAAGTTGATTTGGGGGAGGGAGAGAAAGCAAAGGAGTGAGGGAAGAAAGAGTTTTGCACTTTTAATTTTCGGAAGAATAAGACAGTAAAAATAAAAAAATTTGTATGCTAGAGAACTGTTGTGTTCATGCTGACATGTGAGGTTTACTTACTAGAACAGTTTAAATTAGGCTCACAGCAATGATGGTTAAACATAGTTGCCAACAACAGCCTCCTGGCTGAAATTCACGCATAAGATAATACATTATTTTCTCTTAGCAAATTGTCTTCAAGTCAACAAAACTTGGCCAGTTTAATGTATAATATTTAACAAATATTGATCCAAAATGCACATCTCCTTAGAAAATAATGACAGAAAGCAATAATAATGGATGACTAAAAACGAAGAAACATTTTTCACATCAAGTATTGAAAAATGGAGATAAGTTACTTTTATTTGCTCAAATTAACCAAAATTTATTGATTCTCAACTTCTTTTTGAAAGTAGAATATACTGGATAATGACCCTCAGGGAAAAATGCTTGTGGATTTTATACTTATATTAACTATGTGAGATCAAATATATGAAGCATATACAATATCCTTCTTGGTACATTTGGCATTAGGTAATTATAAATCTTCCAAAAATACCAGATGTGCTCTTAAAGAATAGATTAACTTTAATCTTAAATTTGCAAAAATAATATTAAAAACACAATCTCTAGCTTCTAGACGTTTTAGATTTGAATACAGCCATCTTATATAATAAAAGCCTAGTATGCAAATAGACTGAACTGTGGAACAACCAGAACAACTGAACAACTGAACAACAGGTAGCTATGCTGTGCGCTGACCACCAGAGGGTGTGGGCAGAACATGGTGGGTGTTGGCCAGGGCAAGATGGTGGAGCAGGTGAGCAGAGGTGCCAGATCAAGGTGGGTTCCGCTTGCTGTCCTCGGGGCAAGCCTCTGGTGGTTACTGAAAATTCTTTGCTCCCATGCACCGCAGTCCCACCTGGTGCTCACACCCACTGCCAGCACTGTCCCTGCTCGCACCTATAGTCGGTGCCTGGCGCTGGCCCGATCACTCAGTGATATCACGTATGCGAGTGGTGGCCCTGATGGTCCCTGAGGGATTCTCCACCTCTACTTGCTCCTGAGGGGTGATCTAGGCAGTAGCCGCCACTCGCACCTGCTGACAGTGACAGCCCCGCTCACACCCACTGCTGACACCAGCCCTAATCGCTTAGCACCGTCAGCACATAGGAGCAGTGGTGGCAAGAGCAGGGATGCTGGCAGATGGGATCAAGGGCCATGGTGGGAGGGTCCAAGCGGGGGCATGGAGGATGGACCGAGACCCAACCCTGTGCCTACTACAACCTTGTGGCCCACAGTTACTTTCAAGGTGCATAAATTCATGCATTGGGCCCCTACTTTATAATAATAAAAGTGTAACATGCTAATTAGACTGGACAGCTGAATGACCATCTAGATATCATTCCAGATGTTCTTCTGGATGACCTTCCAGATGAAGCCGGGGCTGCCAGGGCCGAGAAAAACCATGGAGGCTGCAAGGGCCAAGCCCCTTGCACAGATTCCATGCATCAGGCCTCTAGTATACATTATAATATTTTCTCACATTTTTCTCTTCTTTCTGCTTTGATTTTTTTTTTTTTTCAAAAATACCTATGGAGTAATTTAAAGCCAAATAGAGAGAAAATGAAAGAGAGAATGATGCATTTTGTAATGAGTGAATAGTGTTCTTCAAATCTACAGGATTATGGTACATCTATTTTAGCATGAGAGTTTTCATGGCAATGAACTGTACTATTGAATTCACAGTAGATCTCAGGGTATTTGAGACAACACAGTAGGGAGATAGAAAGAATAAATGACAAAAGCTCTTTGCATTATATTTTAAACTTGAAAATGTAAGAATTTTACAAGGAAAAATATGTTGGAACTCAACCTCAGTATAAAAATTTCATGCAACAAAACTAAAAAATACAATCATGGATTTAAAAATATTTATAGATTAGTAATTAAATTGATCACCACTTTTTAGAGTGTCTTCTAAATTTAAAAATGACTATAATTTCTCAGATTTTTTGTTTCGTAAGAAATTTCTTGCAGGTACTGTAGTGTCTGGATTTCAGAGACACTTTATTATATTTTTAAAGCATAACTTAGTAACAGAAAAAATAATATACCTTAAGATCACTGCATTTTCAGATTACCTCATCCAAAAAATTAAAGATGACCATTATTGTGTTAGGTAGTTTGGTCTGTGATAACCAAATACCATAGATGAGAATACTTAAACACCAGAAACCTTTCTCACAGTATTGGAGGCTGTGTGGCCTAAATTAGGTCTTGGTAGGACCATCTTCCTGGCTTGCAGAGAAACTATCTTGTTACTGTATCATCACAGAATGAAAAGAATAATCTTCCGGTCCTAACTCTTCTTATCAGGGGACTCCATTGTTATGATCTGACCTAAATAAATTGTCTCTCAAAGGTGCTACCTTCTAATACCATCAAATTGAGAGTTAGGGCTTCAAAATTATGGATTTTGATGGGGACAGAAATTCAGTCCAAACATCTCCCTTTCCAGATTTTCTCATCAACCTCACAATGAGTATCACTAATTTCCTAAATTTTGTATAGATTCATATGTAAATAGGCTTGTAAATGTCCTATACTTCAGCTGTGGTCATCATATCTTTTTAAATTTATTTGTTTGCCACTCATTCCTTCTGCTTCAGAATCTAATAAGCAACATATGCTTTGGGATGCTGACATTTTCTCAATGTGTCATACTGTATGAATATGACTCCCTTGAATGAAAAGGCTTAAGCACAAATATTTCAGAGATTTCAGGCAAAAATAGTTTCAGCTTAAATTAATTCCCCCAATTTTGCTTACTTTAACTTGCCCAGAAGTACTCAGTGCTTATGAGAATAGTTTATGTTTTATCTGAAGAGCACCTGGTGAGGTGTGATGAGGTCAGAAGAGAAGGAAAAAAATTACAATATAAATGGAACTAATTGGAATAGACTGCAATGCAAAAAAATGTCTATAAAATTCAAGAAATAAGATAACCAACTAAAAATAAGATGGAAAGTGAATGAATTCTGGTGTTATTTAAAACCCATAGCACTATGGCTGTATTGAGGATGTAATGTATGAAAATATGTGTTCAGTAATAGCATCAATATGCTGCAAGACGTTCTCCCAATTATAGGTGTCCAAAAGGAAATGTTCTATGTGTGAATACAGTTGTTTCTAAGATGATTTAATTGGCTTTAAATATAAAAGTACCTATAAATCAAAATTATTCAGGGCAGAAATAATAATGATAATAAAGCATCCATTTTTTAGCCTAGCATTCAAACCATATAATTATTTGAAATATTTTTGTAAAAAGAGAGGATTCAAAGGAAAAAAGTTCCATAAATTCTATTGCTGAAGTACAGGTTTTATATTTAATTTTAGGTTCATTTTCAATATTCTTTACTGAAGGAAAATGTATGTTATTAAAAATAAAAAATACAATGTTAGAATAATTATAAATGAAAACAAAAATTCTATTCATAATTCATAAAATAAATCATACAATAACCAAATATATGGTTTATCAAATATTTATGACAATCCAATAATATCAAAAGCAATTTTGAATAAAATTGTTAATAATGATTGGTACCTAAGCATAGCATCATAGTTCACTGCTATAGAAAATTCTTAGAAAGATAATGAAATAGAACCGCATATCTGGATCACTTAATTTCCCACCCTCAGTTTGTGGCAGATGCCTGGGAAGCAGGGCAACCATATTTCTTATGCTTCACAGTATCTATATATATAAAAACCTAAGTGACCATCTGACTGTCCGACCATTCGACTGGTAGCTATTATGCGCAATGACCACCAGGGAGCAGACTCTCAATGCACAGGCATGGAAACATGGAACAGTCTGATGAATCTCAGAGGGATGGGGGGAGGGAGGAGGGCAGGAAGAGATTAACTAAAGATCTTCTATGCATACTAGAGACCCAGTGCACGGATTAGTGCACCAGTGGAGTCCTTTGGCCTGGCCTGCGGGGATCAGGCTGAAACTGTCAGTCTGACATCCCCCAATGGGTTTCATATTTCAAGAGGGTGCACAAATATATATATATATATATATATATATATATATATATATATATATATATATATAAATTTTCTGGGTAGATACCCAGAAGAGGGGTTGCTGGCTCATATGGTATTCTATTCTTTTTTCTTATTTGTTTTTGAGTAGGTTTTCTACTGTTTTCCATAGTGGCTGTACCATTATACCATTGTTCATGATATTCAAGACATAAAAACAACCAGTGTCCTTTGATAGATAGATGGTTGGGTAAAGAAGATGTGATATGTGAATGCAATGAAATACTACTCAGACATAAGAGGAGATAAAATACTGCCATTTGCTACAATGTGGTTGGATCTTGAAAATATCATTCTAAATAAAATAAGTCAGACTGGAAATGTAAAGAACCATATGATTTCACTCATATGTGGATTGTAAAATTGAAAGCAACAAATGAACAAACAAAAAAATCAAACAAAAACTCATAGACACAGCCAAAAATATGATGGTTATCAGAGGGAAGGGGGAATGGGATAATAAAGAATAAAGTGGGGCAAATATGTGGTGACTAAAGGAGCTATGACTTTGGGTGGTGGGAATACAATGCAATATACAGATCATGTATTATAGAAGTGTACACTTTATTAACCAACTTAATCCCAATAAATTTAATTTTAAAAGGACACATGTTTTTAAATTGAATATTTAGCAATAACTGTAACAGAATATGGTTTTACCTGTGACAATATTCACTTCCCCTAATCTTCTTTCTTAATATTCCTTTTTTTCTTCTTCCCTATTTAAGTTGTAATGGTTTAAATATCTGTTCTAAAATGTAACCCTTTGTTTACATCAAGTTTTAAAAATGTTTTGAGTTCTATGACTAGTTTGTTCAATCATGTAAATTAAATTTTATGTTCCAACTTTTTAGATTATAATAGTTCAAAACCTAAGGCATTTAAAATTTGTCACTTAAGCACAGTGAAGACTGTGGCACTGACAGAGAGCACCAGACTATTATTAGGTAGAGGTGAATTTAGTTTGAGTGACAAGAGAATCCACAAATAATAAGATGCTATGAAAAACAAGGGCCCTAATTCTTTATGCTGATCAAATCTCAGGATATCCCAGGACTGGAGATGTGCCCTGAGTGTCACTGATCACTAAATGTTAGAAGCAAGAGCTCAGCTTTACTCAAAATGCATGACTTGCATGCTATCTGGCAGCAGTTTTCCATAGGGTCGCTTCAAACGTGCTGTTCCTGCCAAATCATTCTGAATACACTTCACACTCACTTTCATTTTTCTTGGAAGCAGAGCATGGATTAGAGTAAGCCCTGCTTAGACCTCTTGTTCAGAATTAATTCCAGGTCAGCTCAACTTTGGGGAAAAGTAAAAATATCTCTCCCTCTCCCTCATCCTCCCTTCCTCTACCCCCTCCACCCTTTCCCATCTCCCTTCTCTCTCTCTCTTTCCTGCTAAACTGGGGTAATCTATACTAATGTTTGGTAATTAGCAATAATTACATGTAGATGAAGAGAAAATTTTATGACCATATACTGTAAAAGAGAAATAGGAGAGGTCGTGAGGAAAGATGGGATTCTTTTTTATAAACATAAAATTCAACCAAAGAAAACAAGGCCTTATAGTTAAATGGGATCTTAGACATTATTTGGTTTTGCTTTATTATTTTACTAGTGGTCTGGTACACAAAATTCGTGCACATTAAAAGGGGATTAATTAGAGGAAATCCTATCTAATAAAGAGGGAATATGCTCATTAACCCTCATGCCATCACAAAAGTAGTGGTGCCCACAGCCAATAAGGAGGGAATATGCTAATTGACTGCCCCGCCCTCAAAGATGGCAGCACCCACAGCTCCCAGTCCTCTCAGCCCCACCGGATGGTGGCTGCCCAGGTGGGCCTGGCCACCCTGCATGCCTGCCTCTGGATACCCCCAGTCACTTCAGCCCCCTAGCTGCCCAGGGCCACCCGAGGTTCAGGTAAACAGGGCTGACCAAGGCTTGTGCTGCCAGCAGTGGCAGCAGCAGAGGTGTGATGGGGGCGTCACCTTCCCCTGATCACCGGGTCACCTCCCGCACCTGAGGGCTACTGGACTATGAGAGGGGGAAAGCCAGGCTGAGGGACCCCCCCACCAGTGCATGAATTTTCATGCACTGGGCCTCTAGTATTATAATATTGCTATTTGCCCTTTTGCTATAATAGAAGTGTCAGAGATGAAAGAAAATTAGTAAAATGTATATGAAAATATTCCTCCTGTCAGAGTCTGAGGTGTTCTGTGGGACCTAGAGTCAAGTCCCCACCCACCCCCAGTGCCTCAGAATAGCATGAGACCCAGACCCAGCCAACCCCACCCCCACTGGGTGAGATCCAGACTCTGTCAGCCCCACCATTGTCAAGCCCTTCCAGGTGGGGAGGCACAGCCTCAGGTCCCCTGTCAAGCCCCACCAGGTGGGGCGTGCAGCCTCAGGACCCCCATAACCCCCCCCCAGGTGGGGGGCACAGCTTCAGGTCCCTCAGCACACCCTGGCGCAGGGGTAGGGGGGAAGCCTGAGATCCCTTGGACTGGCACTAGGGTGGGGGGCATGGCCTGAGGTCCCCTAGCCCAGGCCAGGGCAGGAAGGCATGCCTTGAGGTATCCCATTGAGCCCCACCAGGTGGGGTATGCAACCTGAGATCCTCCATCAAGTCCCACAAGGCAAAGGGGGCACAGCCTCAGTTCCTCTGTCCCAGTGCCAGGAGGGGGGGGGAGCATACTCAGGTCCCCAACCAAGCCCTGCCTGATGGGGGCACAGCCTCAGGGTCCCAATCAAACCGCCCTGGGTGGAGGTACAGCCTGAGATCCCCCAGCCTGGGGCAGGCAGAGCAGCCTGAGGTCACCCAGCCCAGCAACGGGCACGGGGTGCAGTGAGGGTCCCCATCAAGCTCTGCCAGGTGGGTGGCATGGCATGAGTTACTCCAGCTTGGTGCTGGGGAAGGAGGACCGGCCTGAGGTCCCACAACCTGGCACTGGGGCAGGGGTGGAGCTTCTGGTCCCCTGTCAAGCCCCACCAGGCGGGGGGCACAGCCTCAAGTCCCCTGCCCCGGTCCAGCACCACACGGCCTCAGGTCTGTACTGATTGCTTGTTAAGGCTCATTATGGGAACTCGGCCTCCACTGTGGGTGTAGCCATCTTGTGTTATGGAAACCTTGCCTCCACTGTGGGCGCTGCCATCTTTGTCATGGTGTGACAGTCAATTTACATATTCCCTCTTTATTAGATAGGATGCAATATTAATCCAAGCCTCAGGAAGGTTAAATGACTTCTCTAATGTCACAGAGGCACCAAGAGTTGTTTTCATTTTTGATAACTCCCAATATATGACTCAATGAAAGGAAGTTTTATGTTCAAAACTCATTTTGCAGTTTTATCTGACCTATTTAATAATTAGATACTATAAAAGAGGCTTTGAAAAAAAGATTTTTGTTATGAAAAAGTATGTCCATAATAAAAGTAAAAATGCTTTTTAAATTTTATGAATTTATTAGAAAACAAAACAAATTTTATTTTGGAGTCAAGTAGAATTCATCACTAAATAAATAAAGAGAAAAATATCAATATTATTTGAAGCAAAAAAACATGCTTTGAGTCAGAAATTAATATTAGAATTCTTTATGAGATTATTTTTCATCAAAAATTTTCTTTACAAATTCAACAGATTACCAAAAAAGTGATTACTTACAATATTGGAAAATACAGCTATCTTTAAGAAGAGGAAAACTGCTAATATATAATGAAGATAAATTCTCAGACTGAATTCAGAGAAGATGATTTGTAATACTAGTGAGAATAATTTGAGAAAGGCAAGGTAAATATTTTATTTTAAATAATGCAGAAAAGAATCAAAGTAACAGATGAGCACATTTGTGTGTTCAAGAGAGTGCATTTATATGTAAATATTTAAAATCTATCTTTAATTTTTCATCCAATTTAACAATATCACACCATCTGCTTCCTCCAAATATATAGAGACCCAGTTTCTTAATGAATTTAATCAGGTAAATGATGGTACTACTGACTTCACTCTTAGAGTAATTGTATTAATTTCCCCATCAAAGTTGAAAGTTGGAACATAGTTTCACATTTTTCCCCAAAAGTATTTGATTACTTCTCATCTAATGCTCTCTTCTCTCTTACATTTCCTACATGATATGGGTGTTGCTTTAAGGGAGGGGAAATGTGGGCTATCATCATAATCTCAGAGTTCCTGAACCATACAAGGCTCTGCCTTCTATTATCAGGTAGATCTGCAACACCTGGTACTAAACATGTTCATTACTTCCGCTACATCAGAGCTCTACACACATACCACACATTACCAATCACAGCAAATATCCCATCTGAGTTACTCATCTCAGATAGATGTCTGAAGAAAATAATCCTGATTAACAAATTCATGTATGTAAAAATCAAAAACTTTTATCTTTTTTAAACTTTGCAGGAGAGGAATTTCATAGCAAAGAAACTTTTAGTTCTTTTTAATCCACATGAGGCAGTTCCTCTACAACCCTTAAATTCTGACTCTGAAAGCTCTTAAGTAATAGGTTTTGGAAAACAGTGCACTTCATTACAATTTTAATAATTTAGTAGGAGTACAAAATTACCTTAGTTCAAGAATTATATATACATGCAAATTTAGAGCTATAGATTTTCCTAAATATGTGTAGCAGGAAAGAAAAAATAATCTGAGTTATAGTTGAGTGTCAGTATGAAAAACTGACAGCAAGCAAAAATTTTTGAGACACTATATCTCCAAAAGATTAGATGAGAAGTGATTGTTTAAAAAAACTGAAATGTGTTTTCAATGCAGTCTCCCCAAATTCTCTTATGAAACTCATTTTGTAACAGACAGCATGCGCACTAAAAAGCATACTCTATGCTCTCTGAGTCAAGACTGTGTGTTAGTTGGATCATATTACCTGTAAAAATACAAAGCTTTCCAATTGTGATCCTAAGCTTCACATACAATTTCTATCAAGGTACCCTCTAGGACAGTCTTTATTTGAAACTAGATGCCCGGTACACAAAATTCGTGTATGGCAGGTGTTGTCCCTCAACCCAGCCTGCACCCTCTCCAATCTGGGGCCCTTCAGGGGATGTCCGACTGCCACCAGGATCAGGCCTAAATGGGCAGTTGGACATCCCTCTCACAATCCAGGACTTCTGGCTCCCAAATGCTTGCCTGCCTGCCTGCCTGATTGCCTCTAACTGCTTCTGCCTGCCAGCCCAATCACCCCCAACCATTACCCTGCCAGCCTGATTGATGCCTAACTGCTCCCCTGCCAGCCCGATTGCCCCTAACTACCCTCCCCTGCTGGCCTGGGACCCCCCTAACTGACTTAGCCTGCAGCCCTGATCACCCCCAACTGCCTTCCCTTTCAGGCCTGGTCCCTCCCAACTGCCCTCCCCTGCTGGCCTGATTGCTCACAACTGCCTTCTCCTGCTGGGCATCTTGTGTCAGCAATTCTGTGTCCACGTGGGGGCAGCCATAATGTGAGTTGGAGTGATGCTCAATTTACATATTACCTCTTTATTAGAAAGAATAGGCTTTCAGGACCTGCCCTCAAACTCAGTTAGAAATGTCAGAAACCTGCATCTTCCATGGAATCGGTCCATTGCTTGTGCTCAACAAAACCCTTCACTGGCACTTCCACCACCATTTTAAATATATAATTTATGTCCCTTTCTTTTGGTGAATCAATTAACTCAAATTTGGTAACACAGTAAACAGTCCACAAACAGAACAAACTCCTTGTATTTCAACCATATTTTCAATTAGGTGTGTGAAAGCACTTGGAATTATTTTATGAAGGGATCTAGAAAGTATTTTATTTTTTGTTTGTAAAGGATCTTAGAATACTTTTAACTATATAAAGACAAAGACATCTTGATTTCACAGTCATTCTTAATGACTACAGTTCTCTATATTTTCAGATATGTATGTGGTTAGCATTGTGCCCAGAGCTATTTCAAATGTTTAAAACTACAGATCAATGGCAGTTTTGTTATAGCATAGCTCATTTGAACCAATTCCCTTGTGAAGATATGGGAAACTCAAATCCTTTCACTTAGAAGGAAGCCTGACATCACCTGAATTCTTGCAGAACTAAACCAAGTGAAGTAATCAATGCAGGTCATTGGAGAGCTAATGATGATGGATCAATTGATGGTAGCATTTCTAGAAAACACAAACCTTGAGCAAAGTGTATTATGTGCAGGTACTTTTTCACTCACTGGAGAAACATAGTCTCCTTATTAAAGAACAGGATAAAACTCATGGGCAATAAAAGCCAGATGCTACCCAGGTCTACACAAAACTTCTAGATTAGAAAATCTCCACTTACACCCAGCCAGTGTGGCTCAGTGGCTGAGCATCGACATATAAACCAGGAGATCATGGTTCAATTCCTGGTCAGGATACATGCTGGGTTGTGGGCTCAATCCCCAGCAGGGTATGTGTAGGAGGCAGCCAATCAATGATTCTCTCTCATCACTGATGTTTCTATCTCTCTTTCCCTCTCCCTTCCTTTCTGAAATCAATAAAATTATCTTTTAAAAGAAAATCTCCATTTAAAAAATACTATCTGACTTAATCTGGTTTATTGTATATTGTATATGACATAATAACCATTATATTTAAACATGGGGAAAAATATTCATTCAGAGTAACCTTGTTTAATCCTTTAAATAGACCGTGAACTGTGTATCTGTATTGCTATTATATAATTAAGGAATAAAAGACTAAAAAGATGTAGCACAATTTATATGAAGTCATGCAATGAGTTGGGTGGAGCTGAGATTTTAATCCATATTTACCTGGTCTCAGAATAAATTTTTTCCCTTTTATGTCAATGTGATATCCTCATATAATTAAACAGAATACTTGATAACAAACTTTCTTCAGTGTGTAATTGCAAATAAATACCTGGAGAAATACTGAACATTACTAAAAATGGTTTGAATCTATAATGCACAGGCCTTGGTAAATAGATGAAGAGAACAAATAATATCCACATTCTTTGTTTGAACTCTTACCAAATAAGCTTATATGAAAACCCATTAATCAATCAATTCAATTTGTAAACTCCTATATGCTCAACAATTTCATTGAACTCTAAAAGAAGCACAGGAATACAATTTACACCCGTGATGCACCTGGACATAATAAAACATGGAGTGCATGGACCTGAAGAGTATTTTGCTAAGCAAATAAGCCAATCAGAGAAAGACAAGTATCACATGATCTCACTAATATGTGGAATCTAATAAACAAAATAAACTGATGAACAAAATAGATCCAGAGACATAGAAGCATGGAATAGATTGACAAGTCTCAGAAAGGGGAGAGATTAACCTGGGAACTAATATACTAGAGGCCTGGTGCATGACATTCATGAACTGAGAGGGAGGCATCCCTCAGCCCAGCCTGCACCCTCTCGCAGTCTGGGACCCCTTGGGGGATGTCCACCTGCCAGCTTAGGCCTGCTCTTGCCACCACCGCTGTGCTCACCAGCTGTGAGCCCGGCTTCTGGGAGCATTGCTCTGCACACTGACCACCAGGGGGAAGCTCCTGTGTTGAGCATCTGCCCCCTGGTGGTTAGTTCACATCATAGCGACTAGTCATTTTGCCGTTCGGTCGATTTGCATATTAGGGTTTTATCATATAAGATAGGCATAGCTCATGGACACATACGATACTGTGGTGAAGGCCTGGAAGTGGAAGTCCAGAGTGGAGTGGGTCTATGGGGGGAAAAAACAATGGGAACATTTGTAATACTTTCAACAATAAAGATACATTTTTTAAAAAGAAAGCAAAGAACATAATGATATTAATGGTGATAAGTTCAATAGAAAGATTAATATTTGAAGAATATTTTACACTGTATTACTACTAATATTTTGGAAATAATATTAAGTATAATCATATAATACAGGAAATAATACTATTAATACATAAATTAATTAATGATAATGCAAATATTCATTCTTATTCAAAATATAGTTTGTAAAAAATATGTTCACAATAACTTACAATTAAAAGAATCACTTTGGTCTTTATACCTAGAAAGAGAATTACATGTAAACTATTTTGATCCTGATTCTAACACCATTCTTTCATTTTTCTGATTGTTACTTAATTTTTACAGCAAATAAATAGGCAATCATTTAAAAAGGAAAATACAAAGATTTCTCACAATTCTTTCTAAAAGCATCCTTTAGGTTTTTTAGTAAAATTCATTTAGCACAGTGTTGGCTTTTTTATCATATCAGACAGACAAAGCGGAGCACATGGGTCAGTAAATGCCATGCATAACATTCATAAATGCATGAAGATAGAAAAGCAAGATGTATGATAAATAGCTCCTGCCAAAAGGGAAAAGAGGCTCTTTTTAAATGAATATAATTTTCCAGTAGTAAATATTGAGAACAATTCCCTGTCTTCCATGCCAAATTGTCAATCATACATGAGCTTTTCCCTTAATCTCCAAAATTATGGAATACAAACTTTAAATCCTTCTCAGGCTCAAATTCTTTAAAATAGTTTTCCAGAGGGAAGGGAGAGAGTAGGGGAAGCTATGAGAATAACAGAAGGATAGAGAAAAGCTGAAAGATACAAGGTAGAGGCTGAAAGTTATAAGCCATAGGACCTTAGAGGTTTGGCCAAAGGAGTAGACAATCCAACCCAGTACATACACAAAAACATTAAAAAAGATACTCAAAACACTGATTCCCTTTATCATGGAAAACTGATATATTTTCACATTGATATAATTTAGATGAAGCCTAAATAATTAGACTAAATTATTGATGTGTAATTGATACAAAACCTCCTACTGATAAATGCCTGAGAAAAAGGGATGGACAAGGAAAGGAAATGAGTTGAAGTTGAAAGGTATTCTCACATTTTCACCATGGGGATCTTATTACTTGTTATTTTTATTTCCCCTGGAAGAATATGAATATTAAAGTAAGCTAGAAAACTTTTCTTGGCATTGTCAATAAATATCAGACAATTCAAATCCTCTTTCAAATGAGCAGAATACAGACACATAAATAGATAGATAATTAGCTCAGCAGTTATCTATTTAAAGAAAAAAATCTACACAGGCTAACTTCCTAAGGGCAGAAGTAAAAATCCATCATTTGTTTCAAGGCTTGTCTCATGTCTTCAAAGCGAACTTGTAATTTATTCAGTATATGGAAGTAGGTGTTGGGGGTGGGGGGGAGGGAAAGCTAAATAAAATTAGAGACAAATGTATTCACACAGTATTAAGAGTTCCCATGGAGATTTTTATTTGTATCTATTGACCCCACTGTGATAATCAAGACTTAAAATCAGAAAGAAGAATAAGGAAAAAAAAAACAACAACACCTTAGCAATCTTTAACCCCTATGAAAAAATGTCTCCATATTTTAATCCCAGAATCATGCAAGACACTATGATAAAATATCATAGTTTCCCAAGGACATGCAGAAGATGACTTATTCTGTCATGCTTTTTTCTAACAGTGGTACCACACTGCTTTTATTTCATAAATTCAATTAAATTAACATTTGCTTTCAAGATCTCGATAATTTTATACTATTTAACAAGTCTCTGTCATGCCTCAAAGTCATTTTACTCTACATATTCTTTGTAGAACATTTATAATAATATTTTCATTATATCCTACAATCGGGATTTCTGTAATATAAAATATATTGCTCATAAATATTCTAAATCAAAAGTAAATTGACCCTGATTACATGTGGACTACATAATATTTCTCTCCATGTCCTAGTGCAACAACTAATTCTATAATTCATAAATATTATATTTTCCAAATTTACAGTATGAACAGAAAATGCAAATATTTAGTTTTTATAAAATTTAATATTACCCTAAATTTAATCATGAAAAACAAGTTGTGGGTTAAAATTTTGTATCCCAAACACTTAACAGAAAAGGCACTGACTATATCATGCTCTTTTATTTAGCAATCCACTTTCTGGAAAGGCACCATAGGAATTTGCTCATTTACATAAAAGGACAGTTTTAATAATGTAAATAATTAAAAATGTAAATGTTGTAAATAATATTCACTATTATTTATTTTAAAGTTATAAATAATGTAAAAATTCAATATGGAATTATGTATAAGAGCAAATAGGGATTAACTATATATGCACTCAATAGGAAATGATTTAGTAAATTAGGAAATAGCCACCAGAGAGAAATTTAAGCATGTAAAGTCTTTTTGGAAACAGTATACATTATGTTTAATATTATTAAACTAGAGGCCTGGTGAACAAAAATTTGTGCACTCAGGGGGGGTCCCTCAGCCCAGCCTGTGCCCTCTTGCAGTCTGGGACCCCTCGGGGGATGTCCACCTGCTGGCAGTCAGACATCCCTCTGGCAGCCCAGGAGCCCTCAGCGGATGTCCACTTGCCAGCGGGGAACAGGCTTAAGTTGCAGTCAGACATCCTTAGCACTGCTGAGGAGACAGGAGAGGCTTTGGCCACCACTGCTGTGCTGGCAGCCGTCAGCCTGGCTTGTGGCTGAGCAGAACTCCCCCATGGGAGCGCACTGACCACTAGGGAGCAGTTCCTGCATTGAGCGTCTGCCCCCTGGTGATCAGGGTGTGCCATAGTGACCAGTCATTCCCAGTCATGCTGCTGTTAGGGTCAATTTGCATATTAACCTTTTATTATATAGGATAGAGGCCTGGTGCATGGGTTGGGGCCAGCTGGTTTGCCTGAAGTGTGTCCCAGATCAGGGTGGGGGTCCCACTGGGGTGCCTGGCCAGCCTGGGTGAGAGGCCGATGGCTGTTTGCAGGTTGGCCACGCCCCCAGGGAGGTCCCACACTCCATGGGGGTGTGGCCAGCCTGAGTGAGGGGCTGAGGGCCGTTTTCAGGCTGCCCACAGCCCCTTCAGGGTGGGGGAGTCCCGCTGGGGTGCCTGGCCAGCCTCGGTGAGGGGCTGATGGCCATTTTCAGGCTGGCCATGCCTCCTGGCAACCCAAGCTCCCA
This sequence comes from Myotis nattereri, assembly GCF_964212035.1. Taxonomy (NCBI): domain Eukaryota; kingdom Metazoa; phylum Chordata; class Mammalia; order Chiroptera; family Vespertilionidae; genus Myotis; species Myotis nattereri. The sequence continues at coordinate 84,353,637 of NC_138077.1, forward strand.
GCCTCTCCATTTTTTCTTTCTTTCTTTTTCTGGGATTTATTTATTTTCTATAATTGAAACTTTGTAGCCTTGAGCGTAGCCCAGGATTGGTCAGAAAAGGCAGAAAGCTTGGCTTCCTCCATTGCCAGGGGCAACCCAAGTCTCCTGCTTGCTCCAGCTCTGTGGCCACTGCCATCTTAGTTGGGTTAATTTTCATACTCGCTCCTTATTGGCTGGTGGGTGTGGCTTGTGGGCGTGGCTTCAGTGTAGCAGAGGGTCGTTAATTTGCATGTTTCTCTTTTATTATATAGGATAACTGGGACAATATGTGCATTGGAGAAAATGCTAATTAGTATATGAAAAGGGTAATTTTGTAAGGTGGTAAAATAATAGTGCTATTTTTTTTTATTTCAGAGAGGAAGGGGGAGGGAAAGAGAAATAGAAACATCAATGATGAGAGAGAATCATTGATTGGCTGCCCCATACTAGGGATCAAGCCTCCAACCCAGGCATATGCCCTTGACCAGAATTGAACCCAGGACCCTTCAGTCCACAGGCTGATGCTCTTTTCCACTGAGCCAAACCTGCTAGGGTGGTATAGTCCTAATCTTCTGCACACAAAAAATATATGTGCTATTACAAGGATATGGTTTTGACAATGAAAATTGATAAAATTGTAGTGCTATTGTAAGGGGTGAAAATTAAAATTATTGTTATCATGCTTTATATTATATAACTAACTCAATCTATCTGCTAAATAGCAAATATGCATTTATTGATTTACTTTGAAGTTAAGTTCTTTTCAGGCTAGAATGTAATTACTTTAATCCACTAACTTTCTTATTACAAGATAAATCATCATTTTCATAAAAGTTTCAAGTTCAGTATACTTCCACCTTCCATTTGGATTTTGCAACTCTGGCTTCATAAATTCCAATTTTTATGTCATATAAATAATGCTAAAAAGGAACATGTACTGTGTGTCTTATAAATGCTTGACTGTTTGAGTTTCTGCAACTTTTCTATTTATGAAGGCTGGAAGGTTATATAATTACACAAGTGGAATTTACGAATGCAGGCTTTCAGTATTGTATAATCATATCATGGAGTGTGATCTATTAAAAGCAAGGTTAGAAAAAGCAGGCAGGCTATACTTAAAGTCAACAACAGGCCATCAACCCAGAAGAATAAACAGCAACTAAGGTATGAATTATAACACATCAGACTATGTGAGGTAAGCTCTATCAACCACAACCATTAACAGCTTGTGAAAATTCCATTAAAGGAATCATTTCAAAATGGTAATATTTATCAAGTGCAGACAGATTTAGATGGTGTTCATTGGATTTGGAACAGTACTTCTGGAATTTCACTGACTGCTGTGAAACATATGAACCACAAAGGCTTTTGCTGCTTCTATCTTCAAGCCCTTTTTTTGTTTTATACTTTTTAAAAAATATTTTGTCAAGATGAGCTCTGAATATAATAAAGAACATTGAGTTTTAATTCTGACTTGGCTCCTACTTTGTCATATGAACTTGGCCATGACATTTACCTTATCAAGAATTTAATTCTCTTATCTAGAAAACATAGATATTGAAAAAAGATATTTATAGGATCCTTTAATAGATAATGTTCTAACTAGGTAGGTTATCTTTTTTTTCATATCTTGTAGCATTTCACTGACCTTTTTGTTGCTATTGTTGTTTTTGTTTAAGACTACACATTCATGTTTGTTTTAACTCTGTTTAGCAACTATTTCAAAAATAGAAATAGTAAATGGGAGAACTATCAGAAATATGCATGTATGCAATATAAATAGCATGAAATCTTTAAGGTGAAGTAAGATGAAACATAGGAGGGCTACAAATAAGTAATAAGACAATCAAGATGTTTGAATATTTAAACAATCAGAAATGAAGTTCCTAGGGAACTCAACACAGAACAAAATCATAGGAATAGAAGCTTATTATCTTGGAAAGTGAATAATTGCCCATTACAAACAATAACCACCACCATTGTCCAACCTATGTAATGATTCCAGACCACCTACATTGGAGGTAGTCATTCTTTGTGGGGAAGCACAGGACTTGGTTAGAAAGTTTGTGAGGAGGATTCTCTGAAAGGTTGGGGGCCTCTAGGAGGACCTTGCCAAAGGCAGGAGACTCTGCCTTGACTTTTCCCAACAAGTTTGAGCCCCCAGGTGTTTTGCTGGAATCTCTATGTTTAGTCTTTAGACCAGTGATGGCGAACCTTTTGAGCTCGGTGTGTCAGCATTTTGAAAAACCCTAACTTAACTCTGGTGCCGTGTCACATATAGAAATTTTTTGATACTTACAACCATAGTAAAACAAAGACTTATATTTTTGATATTTATTTTATATATTTAAATGCCATTTAACAAAGAATAATCAACCAAAAAAATGAGTTCACGTGTCACCTCTAACACACGTGTCATAGGTTCGCCATCACTGCTTTAGACCCAACCTTGTAGAAGTGTGTGCTTTCTTAAGGATACTTACCCTGCTGATTGTTTCTAGAGGTTAATTTTAGTTCAAGCTGTTGCTACAATAAAAGCCTAAGGAGGCAGGCAAACAGGGCTGCTTGGTTTCTATAGCCAAGCAGTCCCTTAGCCTTTCTTTCACAGAACATGTGTCAGAGTAATCCATTATTCTATGGCTCAGTGTCTGCTGCTCAGCCCCTGCAAGTGGTTCCCCATGTGAGGATCTAGGAATGCAATGGACTGAGATGGAACCCAAAAAAACAAAGAGGAAGAAAATGAAAGCAACTGGGCAGTAAGTCATTGGAGCCTGCTTGGGATTTCCAAGTTCGAGGGTATTGTTTCTCAGCTAAGGTTTCATAATGGGACAACAGTTGTCCACAGAACAGCAGCAATATATCTCAGGGCTGAAACAGTTATTAAAAGCAGGTGGTGCCTCTATTACAAAAGAACAACTAAAAAGCGTATTACAAGCTTATCAATTTACGACTGGCCCTGTGCACAAATCTGTGTACAAGTAGCTTGCTGCCGCTTGCCTCAGCTGGCCACCCTGTCAATCACGGCTCATAACATGTCACCGCACGTGGCTCACTGCCCTGCCCTCCTGTAGCTCTCTGCTGCTTGTAGCTAGCTGCCCCACTCTCCTGCTGTTTAGTCATTATGTGATGGCATCCTGACCAGTTTGCATATTACCCTATTATAAGTATAGATAATCCTTGGTTCCCTGATCCTGGAACACTAGAGCTTTATCTCTGGGAACAAGTGGGCAGGAATTTAAAGAGAAATCAGGCCCAGGGAAAACGACTGCCCTTATCATCCTTAAATGTGGGCTTTTGTTCGAGCTGCATCATGTCCACTTCATATTGAAGATCAATAGCCTACAGAGAAACAAAAGGATTTACTACCACTCCTCCTCCTGAAGCAGAGCCTGTAGAGCAGTGGTTCTCAACCTTCCTAATGCTGTGACCCTTTAATACAGTTCCTCATGTTGTGGTAACCCACAATTTCATTGTTACAAATTGAACATAATTAAAGCATAGTGATTAATCACAAAAACAATATGTAATTATATATGTGTTTTCTGATGGTCTTAGGTGACCCCTGTGAAAGGGTCATTTGACCCCCAAAGGGTCATGACCCACAGGTTGAGAACCGCTGCTGTAGAGCCTGTAATATCTAAAGCCCCGCAGGAGGAAATATTTCCTGATCCTCCACCTCTGGTGTGGGAGAGTCCACCAATTAGATCTTTGATTATGGGATCCTGTGTCAGGCAAGCCATGTTAGAAGGAGAACTTTTGGATTTCCCAATTATGCAGGATCAACAGATAATAGAATTCATGAGCCACTCTCCTTTAATACCTTTACAGAAATAAGGAAAAGTATTAGAGAAAATGGGGCTAACAGTCCATTTACAAAGGGAGTCCTTAATGCCTTGTCTGAAAATTATAACATGACTCCTTGGAGCTGGTAGATTTTGGCCAAAAGAACTCTAGATGCCAGTTAATATCTATTATGAAGATCAGAATATGATGAGATCTGTGAACAACAGGCTATATGTGGGTGTTCATTGGCCACCTCACCTAGAACCCTTCTGTGCCACCTTCTGGCTATAAGTCCCAGGCACTATAAGACATATTCTGAGAGATCCATGGAAAAGACTTTGGTGCATTAACTCTTGTCTGTAGGTTGTGCACACCTATAAAATTGTAGGTAGAGTGTCTCTGTTAATTGTTGTTTTGTGACTTTGTTGTTTGGTTTAATTTGTTTAAAAATGGGGCATATTTTACGTTACTAGGGGCCCCAGCTACTTGTAGCAGGCTAAACATGTGGCAGGGATTGCAGGAACTTCCTAGCAGATGCCAAGAATTCTTAATCTTGGGGACCCTTCCTGCTCCCCCTCTCAAGACGTCAGCCACTAGAAACTCTTAGCTAGTGGAAGTTCTTATCTGTCTGTAATGTAATTTGATATTCTTTGATTGCTTTCTTACCTTTGGGGTACCTAGTTTGCAATTCACCATTTTATGAATATAGGGAATCCTCAGTGTCTGCTGTTTGGACTCTGTGCCATTTACTGTACTAGGTTATTATGAAATAAAATTCTTAGACTAATGTCCCAGTCCACCATTTTGTGAGTACTCATTCATTTACTGTAGGGTTTTATTTTTGTTTGTTTCTGTTTTTAATATATCCTCTTATATATAAGATTTCATATCATTAGTCTACTCAAGAAGAAAAAAGAAACATAGGAAATAATTATTTAAACCCCCCAAGTATTTATCCTAGAGGGCTAGAGCTACAGAAGTACACTTGAATAGGATGCAAAAGCAGCAGCAGTGGGGTTAGGGAGGCATTCTCTTTGTACAGAAAAAAAAAAAATGATACTTTTACACCAAAGCTGTTAGAGGCCTAGGAATCACTGAAGTCCTGGGAACAAACTCCAGGGCCTGCTATCTCGCCACATACACAACTACCCTTTCTCAAACCTCCTGATTGTCAAGGTCATATTCTCTCTATTATGCTTTTTAAGAATCCTATCTAATAAAAGAGAAACATGGTAATTGGCGTACAACTGCTACCCTTCCCATTGGCTAATGAGCGAGATATGCAAATTAACTGCCAGCCAAGATGGCGGCTGGTAGACAGGCAGCTTAAAGCGAACATGAATGAGGCTTGCTTGCTTCAGTGACGGCAGACTCCAATGTTCCCTGCCTGCCATGCCAGCCTCTGAGCTGGCAGTTTGAAACATTGTAACAAATATAGAAGCTAAACAAAACCCCAGAAACCTGTTTTCAGCGAGCCAGGATCTCAGAGCTGGAGTTGACACAGAGTTTCGATTATAGAACACAAACAAACCAGATACCTGCTTTCAGCAGCAGAGGCTTCAGAGCTGGAGCCAGAGCTAAAGCTGGCCCAGAATAAAAAAAACAAAAAAGAAAAAAAGGAGTGGTTGGGAGCTTCAGTCACCCAACAGCCTAAAAACAGCCCTCAGCCCCTCACCCAGACTGACCAGGCACCCCAGTGGGGACCCCCACCCTGAAGGGTGTGTGACCAGCTGCAAACAGCCATCATCCCCTCATCCAGGCTGGCCAGGCACCCCAGTGGGGACTCCCACCATGAAGGGTGTGTGACCAGCTGCAAACAGCCATCATCCCCTCACCCAGGCTGGCCAGGCACCCCAGTAGGGACCCCTACCCTGATCCAGGACACCCTTCAGGGCAAACCAGCCAGCCCCACCCATGCACCAGGCCTCTATCCTATATAGTAAAAGGGTAATATGCCTCCCGGCACTGGGATCAGTGTGACAGGGGGCAGCGCCCAAACCCCCTGATCGCCCTGTGGCTCTGTGTGTGACAGGGCGTGGGACCACAACCTCCCTATCTGCCCTGCTCTGTTCGTGACAGGGGAAGGCGCCATGACCTCCTGATCAGCCCTGCTCTGTGCCTGATATGGGGGAGCTCCCCAACTCCCTGATCGCACTGCGGCTCTGTGTGTGACAGGGTGCGGCACCCCAACCCCCTGATCGGCCCTGCTCTGTGTGTGACAGGGTGTGACCCCCCAACACTCCCCCCACGGGCCCTGCTCTGTGTGTGACAGGGTAGAGCCATAACCTCCCCATCGGCCCTGCCCTGAGTGTGAGAGTGGTGGCGCCCCAACCCCCTGATCGGCCCTGCTCTGTGGGTGATAGAGGGTAGTGCCCCAACCCCCTGATCTGCCCTGCTCTGTGTGTGACAGGGGGCAGTGCCCCAACTCCCCTATCGGCCCTACTCTGTGAGTGACAGGGGGGAGCTCTCCAACCCCCTGATAGGCCCTGCTCTGTGCATGACAGGGGGGAGCTCCCCAACCCCCCTGATGGGCCCTGCTCTGTGCGTGACAGAGGGTGGCGCCGCAACCTCCCCATCGACCCCGCCTTGAGTGTGACAGGGAGCGGTGTCCCAACCCCCCAATTGTCCCTACCCTGAGCATGACTGAGGGTGGCATCGCAACCTCCCAATCTGCCCTGCTCCGTGCATGACAGGGGGCGGCACCCCAACTCCCCAATCGGCCCTGCTCTGAGCCCAACCAGGGGCTGCACCTAGGGATTGAGGCTGCCCTCTGACACCTGGGAGCAGGCCTAAGCCAGCAGGGCATTATCTCTTGAGGGGTCCCAGACTATGAGAGGGCACAGGCCGGGCTGAGGGACCCCCCCTTCCCCCCCGAGTGCACAAATTTTTGTTCACCAGGCCTCTAGTCTACACTAATAAAAGAGAAAGATGTAAATTGACAGTAATTCCAGGACGCACATCAGCCAATCAGGAGTGAATATGAAAATTAACCCAACAAAGATGGTGGTGGCCATGCCCCCCAGATGCTCTGGTCCTCTGGGCAGCACACATACAGGCACGGAGTGGCCCGGTGGAGCGAGACACCTGATATGAGTGGGAGGTGGAGGGATCTACAGGAGTGAAGACTGAAGGTTCTGGCCAGAGCGATGATGGAAGGTGGTGGCCAGAGCAAAGGCCTGGGTCCCGGGTGCCGGAGGAAAACTGGTGCTGGCAGCCAGGAGAAGGAAGGCCTATTGCACTAATCTTTGTGCAAGGGGCCTCTAGTATGAGTATATTTTCCATTAGAAAAATAAGCCAATTTCTAAAAGTAAAGGGAAAAAAGGGGGTTTTCCTATATTTGCCTAAGAAGCAAAGGTTTTATATATATTATTAAAATAATTATGTTATATTATATAGGAACTTTATTACTTTAAATGAATAAATTACTTAATACTGTTTAATCTATATATATAAAAGGCTAAGAAACTGGGAAACTAGCTGACTGGCTGGTAGCTATGATGCACACCGACTACTATGGGGGGCAAATGCTCAACACAGGAACTGCTGAGCGACAGCAACTTTGCAGAGTGCCCTCTCATACTCTAGGAACCCTCGGGAGATGTTGGACTGCTGATTTCGGCCCAATAGCCACAGGCCAGGCTGACGAACCCCATCTGCCGGACTGATTCCTTTCACTCCACAGACATCCTTCCAGCCCTGGCACCGCCCCAGGTACAGCCAGCTGGGGAGGGACCGCGGAGGTTGGCTCCAGGGCATGTCTGGCCCGTCTCACCCAGTCCTGCCCCGCCAACCACCTTCTAATTAATTTCCTTCCAATGTTCATGAATCTGTGCACTGGGCCTCTAGTAATAGTAATAATACAAAATCTTTTAGTCTAATGTATTTGACTACCTTCCCAGTGTTTAAATTTTAAGAAACTTTCCCTTGACCTAGAATTGGCTTTAATTCATTCCAATAGGCTCTGAAATACCTCAAATGTTTGCTTTCTCTCTCATAAAGGAAAATTTTCTACTTAAGGTACATGGGAAGCTTTGTCAAATAAAAATTATATTTTTCTTTCATTTATAGCTCTAATTGTTATTCTGGAATATTATGTTTTACAGAAAGGACAAGATTCCATGTCATTTGCATTACTCTCTGAAGTATTTGAATTTATAGAAATACTAGCAGGAAAATTCCGAAGAAACAATTTTATTATAGAGCTAAATAAATAAAAAATAATTATATAGTTTTTGTAACTCTTGTTAAAAGTATTTCTAATTCGTAAACTTTTTGTTTTTCAGATATAACGAAGCATTTTTAAAGCAATTTGGTAAATTATATATTTCTCTCCCTACCTGTCCCTCCAAAATTTAGCAATTTTTAATAAGTAGTAATACCTTTCTTTGCATTAATTCAATAAGACCTATTTTCAATTATAGCTATATTACCAAGATAAAAACTAATAGGCCTTCTTATAGCAGCCATGCCTTTGACACCTTTTGCGGGACTTGGTCCATTGAGCATTCCACAGGAATCCCTTACAATTTACAGGGGGTAGGCCATTGTTGAGCATGCCCTTTTGACATTAAAGAGCATGCTAGTAAAACAAATAGGGGGAATATGGAACTCAAGGACCCAATGAATTATTAACATAGGGGAGAGGATATGTGTGTAATTCTACCCCCACAGGGCCACTGTGGATTCCAGCTCTCTGGGTTAAACCCTATCGTGGCATGGCACAGTGACTACCAGAACTCCTCTGGCCACTATAGTAAAACTTTTACTGAGAATCTTACTGACAATAGCCTGATTTGCACCACTCGCCCCTATGTCTTTGTTATGGGCCCCAATCTACTAATAAACCATAAGTTCATCTTTTCTAGTACAGGTTGGAGAAGGAGCTTATTTTGCATCCTATATTTCCACCAAGAATATTACTTCATTGAACATCAGCATTTTTATGGTACTTAGAAGACAAGAAGAAATCCTAATACCTGTTATCTCACCAGGAAATGGCATGGCTTATCAGCTATTGAAATCTTAGAAAGAGCGTTGGGCCAATTAGGGCCTAAAAGATTTTTGGGAATGCTCATTGCAGCCATTATCTTGGCTGTTGTTATTATTACTACTATCAGCATTGCTGTGGTGGCCCTTTCTAAGTCTATGCAGACTGCCACCTTTGTAGACAATATGGCCTATAATGTAACTAGGGAATTTACTATACAACATCATATAGTTAAAATATATATATATATATATATATATATATATATATATATATTAGCTAGACTATAGGCAATAGAGACAGCCATTGAATATCTGAGGGAAAGACAGGACGCTATAGCATACAGGCAAGCTTAATTGCAATTGGGAGCATAAGTACATATGTCTCACCCCTTTAAAATGAAACAGTAGTCACCATTAGTGATTGATGTTTAAAAGCATCTATGAGGAGTCTTTCATGATAACCTTACTAAAGAAGTAAACATGTTGCAAAGGCAAATTAAAGAGCCCTTACTTGCCCGAACCGGTTTGGCTCAGTGGATAAAGCATCAGCCTGAGGACTGAAAGGTCCCAGGTTCAATTCCAGTCAAGGGCATGTACCTTGGTTGCGGGCACATCCCCAGTTGGAGGTGTGCAGGAGGCAGCTGATCGAGTTTCTCTCTCATTGATGTTTATAACTCTATCCCTCTCCCTTCCTCTCTGTAAAAAATCAATAATATCCTATATAATAAAACCCTAATATGCAAATCGACCCAACGACAGAACGACCAGTCTCTATGATGTGCATTGACCACCAGGGGACAGACGCTCAACACAGGAGCTGCCCCTGGTGGTCAGTGCACTCCCACAGGTGGAGTGCCTCTCAGCCAGAATCTGGGCTCATGGCTGGTGAGTGCAGTGGCAGTGGCAGGAGCCTGTCCTGCCTTCGAGGCAGCGCTAAAGAGCAACCAGAAGCCAACTCAGACCTATAGAGTGCATTGGCGGTGGCAGGAGCCTCTCCCTCCTCCACGGAAGCACTAAAGACCCATCAGAGGATGTCTGCCTGCCAGCTTAGACCCGCTCCCTGACATTTGTGCACAGGGGGACCGAAGCCAGCAAGCAGACATCCCCTGAGGTGTCCCAGACTGTGAGAAGGCACAGGCCGGGCTGAGGAACCCCCTCATGCATGAATGTCATGCACTGGGCCTCATATATATATATATATATATATATATATATATATATATATATTCTTACTTGCTATCAGTAAACATGAAAAATAGACTGCTGCTTTGAATATGGTAAAGGAGCAGTTGGAGTGGATAGATCCCACCGCATGCTTTCCTAGAATCAATTGGTACCTGATTGGACTAACCATTGATGTCATTGTAATTCTCTTTGTTTTTCTTATAGTCTACAAAATCCGAACTCAAGCAGTGAACAGCTTCGTGGAACATTCCAAAGCAGAAAGTTCACTGCCTCCCTCTGTATTCTGCAGTCAGCAAAACAAAAAGTGGGGGAGATGTGGCAAAACACAGGACTTGGTTGGGAGGTCTGTAAGGAGGATTCTTGGAAAGGTCAGGGGCCTCTAGGAGGACCTCGCCAAAGGCAGCAGCTACTACCTTGACTTTTCCAAAAAAGTCTGAGCCCCCAGGTGTTTTGCTGAAATATCTATATTTAGTCTTTAAACGCAACCTTGTAGAAACATGTGCTTTCTCAAGGATACTTTCCCTGCTGAATGTATCTAAACGTTAATTTTAGTTTAAGCTGTTGTTACAATAAAAGCCTAAGGAGGTAGGCAAATGGGGCTGCTTGGTTCCTATAGCCAAGCAGTCCCTTAGCCTCTCTTTCACAGAAATGTGTGTCAAAGTAATCCATTCATACATCGCTCAGGGTCTGCTGGTCAGTACTGGCAATTCTTTACCTGTATAAAATGGAGATAACTAAAGGATCTTTCCCTTTTTAAATATATTTTATTGATTTTTTACAGAGAGGAAGGGAGAGGGATAGAGAGTTAGAAACATCGATGAGAGAGAAACATCGATCAGCTGCCTCCTGCACACCTCCTATTGGAGGTACATGCCCTTGACCGGAATTGAACCTGGGACCTTTCAGTCCGCAGGCCAATGCTCTGTCCACTGAGCCAAACCGGTTAGGGTTAAAGGATCTTTCTTGAAAGAGGAAGAGTATTCCTAATTTGGACAACACTAAGAACCTCCAACGTCTGGTTGAAAAAGATTAGTTCCCTGAGGAAAAGTGGAACTGTTATGTTCTTCTTAAATTCCTTTAAACAATAAGAAGTGTCCACCAAAGGAAATGACTAGCAAAAGAGCTATGAAGCAAAAGAAGAAAAATACCCACCACCCCAAGCTCCCACAGAAAAAGATGTCATTATCCTAAAGCCCCAGAACTTGTGCATATGTTAGGATACATGGAAATAAAGAATTGGGAATTAATTAGGCTTCAGATGGTTGCTAATAAGATGACCTTCAAATAGATTATCCTGGATTATCCAGCTAGGCCCAATGTACCATAATCTCAAGGATTCTTTAACTATGAAAGAGTGTCAAAGTGTGGGAGGTGAGGAAGACTAAACTGACTATTGCTATCCAGAAAGGAATGCAGCCTTATTGACACCTTCTGACCTCCAAAATGGTCAAATAATAAATGTATGTTCTTTTGAACCCCTACATTTGTTCTACTCTATTTGCAACATGAATATGAAATTAATAAAAGTAACTTTCTAGAGGCCTTAAAGCTTCTAGAAAAAAAGCCTACTTATGTTGTACTATTGTTTCATGGAAACTACTGTTTTTCCTATGTGTTTCTTGAGCAAAAGCTAACTCTACTGAAGCTAAAGTTTTCCATGCCAGTCAGACAAATTGCTAAACTAATGATTTACACAGACACAGATTGGACCAGCCTTTCCCTAATTGGACACCTAGCTCACATTATAGCCATGAGAACAAACCTATGCGCCAAGACTTTTACCGGTAGCTAAACTAGAGTTTACATTTTTAATTCTATTTAGACTACTGGCTTTTTCTATAAGTAACGTTGCCTATATTGTAATAAATTTGTGTGAGTTATAAAGATAATTCAGAAGAGAGTTTTCTCTATTTTAGAATTAGAAAGACATAAAGCTACCAAATTTTAACAATATTTTACCCAAGAAGTTTACTCTGGTAATCATATAAATTCTGTTTTGCAGTTCTATGAGATTAGAATGTTCCCAGATGGCTAAATGAAAAGAACCTAAAGAACAAGTTTAAAAAATAATGTCATAATTCATATATCTACTTTCCCTCTGAGATTTGAAATTTTTATTTAAATTTATTATATTGCCCTGCTGGTATGGTTGAGCACGGACCTATGAACCAGGAGGTCACAGTTTGATTCCTGGCCAGGACATAAATATATTTCAGTAGAAATGTAAATAAGTGATTGCATTATTCTATTTCATTTGGCTCTAAGAGATTTCAAATCAAAACAATAATTAGTAATTAATATGTCTCCATCCTTTCTCCAAACTGCCTCTAAAGCTCTATCTACATGAGGACAATAACTTAACCAATGGGGCAACAGCCTCATCAGTTAAGCAAAAGTAACATAAAATTTGCTTTTCCCTCCCTAGAAACTAATTAAATATGTATAAGACTTCTGAAGAGTAAATAAAATTTGCCTCCCAATTCCATTAAAGAGAAACTTTTAGCAATCCCTTGATAGTGAACAAATTTTTAAATGTTTAAATGTATTAAAGCTCCTTTGGTTTAAAAGATAATATAAGATGGCTTTTTATATTTAAATACATGTACAGTAGAATAACAAAAAATGTAAGTGATTTTTATTTGATTTGAAAGCTCATGGTTATCTTGCCTCCAGTTGAAATTAACTGTCCTGCCAGATTTTATAACAATATTTTATCCAAGGAGTTTGCTCGTGTAATCATAAGTTCTATATTTTGACAACTAAGTGTCTCTGGTCTCTATTCTAAAATGTAACGCTGAGATATGTCCTATATAAAGCCACAAAGTTTCAGTTTAACAAAGGAATTGCTGGTCCAAATGAGCCAGATCTAGCCAGGTTTTTATTACAATGATTGTCAAAAAGAATAATTTATGAAAAGACATTACCTTTTCACATGTTCTCTAAGGGAGCAATATTGTCATCAAACCTTAATGGTTCCTTATTTTCAATCTTTGTTGTTGAAAGTATTACAGATGCCCCCTTATCTTCTCCCATTGGCTTCTAGCCTGAACCTGTCCTCCACCCCAGGCCTTCACCAAGCTGTTGCCTGTGTCCATGGGTTATGCATATACGCATATAAATTATTTGGTTAATCTCTTCCCACCCACCCACCTTCTCCTTCCAGCTAAGATTGGACAGCCTGTTTAATGGTTTTTCATGACCCATTGCATTTCAATGTATTTACCAAATGGTTCCCCTCAGCTTCACTAAACTTTAGACAAGCTTTCTTTTGACTCCAGGTCCCTGACCTTCCATTTCTTTGAGCATTTACTTAAAATATTTGAAATTGTCAATTATTTCTCCATCCCTTAAAGATGTAAATATTTTTTTAAGTTTCTTGCTAGTGTCACAACCCAGGATACATTTCTCATGGACTTAGGGACTATCTTTTTACTAGGTGTATCGGTTAATAATGGAGGATTCTGTACTCAAAGAAAACATGATAATTTCAAGAGAAACATCAAAGTGCTTTATTCAAAGTAATGTCCATAGCTAGCTACACATTTCCCCCATCTTTCAGGTAATTTGTGGATACCGTCCCAATAGAACTTTCTTGTTTTGAGGCAAACCATTCAGAGGCCCAATTTTCCACTTCTTTGTAGGTTTTGAAGTGCTGCTCAGAAAGTGAATGTGCCATCGATCAGAACAAGTGGTAATCTGAAGGAGCAAGGTCTGGTGAATATGGCAGGTTGGTTAATACTTCCCAGGCAAGATCTTTTAATGTGTCTTTAACTGGTTTTGGAGTTGGTGCATTATCATGAAGCAAAATTACTTTGCCGTGTCTTCTGGCACATTCTGGTCATTTCAAGATCAAGGCATGGTTCAAATTGATTATTTATTATCAGTAGCAATCAGTATTAACAGTTTCACCTGGTTTTAGAAGCTCATAATACACCACACCTTCCTGATCCCACCAAACACAGAGCATTGTCTTCTTCCCGAAGCGATTTGGCCTTGCAGTCAATGTTGACGGTTGACCTGGATCAACTCATGATTTTGTGCATTTCGGATTCTCAAAATAAATCCACTTTTTATCACCAGTCACAATTCGATGCAAAAAAGACTTTTGTGCCACTGAAGCAACATTTTACTGATGACTTTTTGGTTTTCCATTTGTCTTTGGTTCAGTTGATGTGGCACCCATTTTCCTTCCTTTAAAATCTTTCCCATTGCTTGTAAATGATCGGAAATTGTTTGCTGAGAAATGTTTAATCCTTCTGCAAGTTGTTTTTGAGTTTGACACGCATCTTCATCCAATAATGCTTGTAATTGTTGGTCTTCAACTTTTTCAGTTGACCTGGACGTTCTTTGTCTTTCACATCGAAATCATCACTTTTAAAGCATTTAAACCAGCGTTCACAAGTATCTTGAGATGGAGCATGTTCACCATAAGCTTCCCAAAGTATATGATAACTTTTTCTTCAAAAAAGTAATGAATGAAAACTTCTGGAAAATGCTTTTTTTTTTTTTGGCATGAAATTGGACATTTTTAAGTATAAAATATCTATGATGTTAACACCTTCAGCAAATTTGACATATGAAGTTTTGAAGCTTGCTATCAATACAACAAAATAGCATACATATCAAATTGCATATGTATAAACATATGGTAAATGTAATCATGAAGGAAAATAATGCTGTATCTCTGTTTCTGTGGGAGGGTAGGAGCCTAACTTCAATTAGAAAATACAAGTGGTCTAATTACAGAAAATGTCCAAAATCAGCAATACTCAAGGAGCTGGAAATATCCCTTTGATCAACTTAACATCCTCCCAAAAGTCCTCCAGTATTCTCATCAGCACTTAAAATCTCGCCTGCCCTTTAACTCAGCAGAGCTGAATTCAGATTCAGTTCAGCCTTCCTCCCCATTCCAGTAGCCTTGAATAAGGTCTTCCTTGCCTGTTTAATTTTGTCTAACACAGCTTTTGCTTTAAAATTACCTAAAACTTCTGGGTAATGTGTTCAATTTCCTGCTGTCACAGCTGTTTTTGTGAGCAATGCAACATTTTTTTGGGGGGGAGGTGAGATGAAAAAAGCTCTTTTAGTTCTCATTCTAACAAAGACAAACAGCAAGAGAGGCATGGAATTCAAGAAATTTGCTAGATTTAAATAGTGCTTTAAACTCCTAACAGTGATTGTTCTTATTTCCAGAAGAATACTCCAAGGTGAGCAAAAACAGTGAGTTCCTGACAAATCCTCCTTATGCAGCCTCAGAACTCTGTGTACCTAGGCTGAGTCTCATAAGGAACTAAGTGTTAGAACATTGAACAATTTACATTTTCACTGAAATTTCAGAGTTGACTTTCAAAGACTGTGAGGTTACTTCAGAGCTAACAGGTGAGCTACAAAATATTGTCACTGGAGGGGACAAAAAGGCATAAAAAACTGGGGGTTCAAACACTTCCTTGGGGTAAGTTTCCTGATTCCTTTTGTTACTAAATCTGCCCTCAGGTGAAATAAACTTCCCATGTTGGTGTTGGTAAATAGAACAGAAAATTGGTAATTTCTGAATCAAGAAAAAGTGGCTATTTGCCTTTGAGTATTTCTAGTCAACCCTAATATATTCAATTAGCAAAGAATTTAGGTCAGTGATGGCGAACCTTTTGAGCTCGGCGTGTCAGCATTTTGAAAAACCCTAACTTAACTCTGGTGCCGTGTCACATATAGAAATTTTTTGATATTTGCAACCATAGTAAAACAAAGATTTATATTTTTTGATATTTATTTTATATACTTAAATGCCATTTAACAAAGAAAAATCAACCAAAAAAATGAGTTCGCGTGTCACCTCTGACACGCGTGTCATAGGTTCGCCATCACCGATTTAGGTCAAGAAGGAAATTCAAAACAGAGATTGAATATGAAATGATCCACAGGCAGAGACTAAGGTGAACAAATCACAGGGGTGGGTAAGGATAATTAAGGAAGCATCACCATTGTGATTAAGAGTCTGATGGCTATTTGGGAGGGAGGGTGGGGATCTTTTTAAAATCTCTGCGGATTTTAGATTCCTTGTGTTTTACTTTAAAGATAGTGACTTAAGTAGTTATTTTCTAAAACCTTTCTGCTGAAAACATCTTGCTGAACTATTTTATCTGTGCAAATATAGTTGTATATTTGTTCTCACAAGGCTTCATTACTGAGGAAGCCAAAAATAATATCCAGTGTGAAAAAGATACGCTGGGGCAAATAAAAGGGAATACTGGTCATACTGAAATCAGAGCCATGGGCTCAACTACTGCTGCTTTATTGTTATTTATTTTAATGTCATTTCCTTCTGTTAAGTGTTGGGCTTATAATAAAACATTTTCTTCCCTTATACAATTATAATAGAAATTTAAAGAAACATTTTTTTATTTTTGAATGATAGTTTATATTCAATATTAGTTTATATCAGTTTCAGGTATGAAGTGATTCCCTCTGATAATTCAAGTTCCCACCTGGCACCCTACACAGTGATTACCATATCACTGACTATATCCCCTGTGCTGTACCTCACACCCCTGTGACTGTTTTGTAACTACCAATCTCTTATTCCCATCACCTTTTCCACCCAGCTCCTGAACCCCCTCCCATTTGACAACCATCAGGTTGTTGTCTGCATCTATGAATCAGTTTCTATTTTGTTTGTTCTTTATTTAGTTCTTTAGACTTCACATATAAGTAAAATTTTATAGCATTTGTCTTTTTCTGTCTGACTTATTTCACTTAGCATAATACCCCTGTCAGAGAAGAGATGTTGCCAGCTGCTCTGAGTTGTTCTGAGTCCATGAATTCTTCTAAATTCTTTCCGACTACACCAGAGTAGGTTCCTTCTCGAAACTCTACCCGCTACACTAACTGTTGGGAACTTAGTCCAAGTTCCTCCTTTATCTTCTGATCACTAGTAACAGGTGTTGGATCCGAGCCCTCTGCCTGGGGCTGAACCTCCTAGGATGGCAGGTCTTAAATGGAGAAGCCATGAGAGGTTGTGGGTGTATAAGAATGAGTCTTTATTGCAGAAGCCAGTGGTCATATAGCCAACAGACAAAACAGTCCTTCACAACAAAGTCCACACAACAGGCAGCCGTACACTTGCTGGTAAATACATATCTTTCCCACACAGTAGTAGCTGTCTCTGTACCCACAGTTATTATCTGAGCAGCCACCTGCCCCCTAGACTCACCACCTCCCACAGTAGAGGCACCTGAGCTCTCCAGCTCTGCAGCTTCTCCTGTCTCTCCTGCCCAGCACACTGGCTGGTCTCTGTAGCCTCACATAGTAACTACCTTCAGGCTTCTCTCCCAGCACACTGGCTGGTCTCTGTAGCCTCACATAGTAACTACCTTTAGTCTTCTCTCCCAGCACACTGGCTGGTTACTATGGCAGCTATATCTCAGCTCTCTATGAGCTCTTAGCCTTACATCATAGCAGTAAGTTCTCAGCTCCATCTTTTCCTCTCCTCTCTAGCTCACTGGATGATCAATACATGTATTATACTCCTTAAACAAAAAAAGTCTCATGCCAATAGTCACATCTTATTTTTTTTTTTTTTGGAACAGAAGGGCACCGTGTACCTTGTGTCCTTGCACCTGCTCCTGGTATCTTAGCCTGACCTAGAGTGGCCTTGGCCATTCAGCATACTACCAATAAGGCCTTCACACTGTAATTAGCCTTGACTATCCGGGTACTATGGCGTGGTTCCCACAACCCCCTAGGTCCATCCATGTTGTCACAAATGGAAAGAGTTTATTCTTTAAAAAAATATTTTTATTGATATCAGAGAGGAAAAGAGGGGGAGAAAGAGATGGAAACATCAATGATGAGAGAGAATCATTGATCCTCTGCCTCCTTCACAGCCCCATTGAGTGTTTTTCACATTTTAAAGATATAGAACACAAAACCCCAAATATAATTTCCAAGGTCACAATACTATTACATAGAAGAGGAAAAGTTTCCTCCTTCTTTATCTTTTACCACTCTGTCAATATGAGGAGAATCCACATTAGGTGTAGCTATTCCGTATAATTTTGTCTCATGCTCAAGGAGTGCATGACTCCACTAATTGGATGCTGGGCCATCATCCTGATTGACAGAGAACATGTAAGAGTAGAGCTACTGAATGCCATTACCAAACCTATATTAGAAAAATGTATCTATCCTGCCACACACGTAACCTCCACATGTATACTGTCCTGACTTATCGTCCCATTTAGAAGTATATTTGATATTCCTCAGCATATTTACAAAGCTTATGGTCATGAACCAAAGGGAATACATAGTGCATGATCCCAAGTAAAGGATAACAATAGACATAGCTTTGTTTGAGAATTACATTTTTTCTATTTCCTCATGGTTCAATTGAATGTGAAATTGAGCATTACTTATAAAATTCTGGTATTTCTGCCTTTTTCACATTAAAAAGAAGAAACCAAAACCTATAAATAAAAAGTACTTGGTCTTTGGCTTTTCTAGTTCCACAGCTCAATGGTTTGGGTTATTCAATTAACTACAAGCCATGATCACCTTATAGTAATTCAACACAGCAGAACAAATTGTGCTCAATGAAACTAAATGATTCATCTAATGGAAACTTTTTTTCTGATTGGCTTCTTATTGCTCCAACTTAAAAACCATTGAACTGCTTTCATCTTTTTCTATTGTGGGAATAGTCAGTCTTATATTCTGTTTATCTGCATGAGGCAGAATAGGTTTAAATAGGGCTCATAACACTATTTATGTAAAGGCTTGGAAAGTAAATATTTTAGGCTTGAAGGCCACATAGTTGCTTAAATAACCACTCCTTCCTCAATCTTGTAGAATAAAAAAAAGAGAAAATGTGTAAGTTTTTTATTATGGCTCTGTTTGAATAAATTTTTATTTATGGACACTGACATTTAGATTTTGTATAAATTTCATGTATCTTAAAATAATATCTTCTTTTGATTTTTAATTTTTAAGAAATATAAAACTACTTGAGGCCCAATGCACAAGATATGTACAGGAGTAGGCCTTCCTTTCCCTGGCTGCCGGCACCGGCTTCCCTCTGGCACCTGGGTCCCTGGCTTCCCTCCCAGCCCTGGCTTCGTCTGGAAGGTCGTCCGGAAGGACATCTGGTCTAATTAGCATATTTCACTTTTATTATTATAGACTAGTGGCCCAGTGCACGAAATTCATGCACGGGGGGTGTCCCTCAGCCCGGTCTGCACCCTCTCCAATTCGGGACCTCTCAAGGGACATCCCTCTCACAATCTGGGACCTCTGGCTCCTAACCACTCACCTGCCTGCCTGATCGCCCCTAACCACTCTACCTGCCAGCCTGATAGCCTCCAAATGACCCCCCCTCCAATTTGTTCTCCCACAACTGCCCTCCCCTGCCGGCCTCATGGACTCCAACTGCCCTCCCCTGCTGGCCTCATGGTCCCCAACTGCTCCCCTGCCAATCTGATCGCCCCCAACTGCCCCCCACTGCCAGCCTGTTTGTCCTCAACTGACCTCCCCTGCTGGCCTGCTCTCCACCAACTGCTCCCCCCACCAGCCTGATCACTCCCAACTGCCCTCCCCTCCTGGCCTGATCGCCCCTAACCACCTCTGCCTCAGCCCCGCCACCATGACTTTGTCCAGAAGGTTTCCTGGCAGGTGTTCTGATTTAATTAGCATATTACCCTTTCATTAGTATAGATTATTAGCTTGTGTGCTGGTTAAAATCAATATGTTGACTGGATTTTGGCCCATAGCTCATAGTTTTCTGACCACAGAATTCTATGTAATAAAAACCTAACATGCAAATTGTCCCCTCGGGTGGTCATTAGACTGGGAGTTCGATCACTCTCTATGATGTGCACTGACCACCAGGGGGCAGCACAGAACATGGTGGGCATCTGCAATGTGGCACTGGCAGTGGGCAGCAGTGGAGATGCTGCCAGTCCCAATGGGCCGCGATGAGAGCGGAACTGCAGCAGGATGGTGGAGCAGGTGAGTGGGCAGTGCCAAGTCAAGGCAAGTGTGAGTGGGGACCCAATCACCCGGCTGATCGCCCTGTAGATGGCAACCAGTGGTGGCAGCAGAGGGCGGGACTGCCGCTTGGCTCTCAGGTGCTGAGGGAGCCAGGTGGGGGACCTGACCCCAATCAATCATCCCACAGGCAGGATAGTAGAACAGATGAGGGGTTGGTGCCAGGCCAAGGAGGGTGCCAGGCGGGGTTTTGGGGCTGTGAGGCTGGGGGTACAAGCTGGGGTGCTAGGCTGGGGGCAGGAGCTGGGGCCCATATCCGCAGGCCACTCTGAGGGACCCTATCCATGCATGAATTCATGCACCAGGCCTCTAGTAAAAAAATAAAATAGAAGAGAGGAAATGAACAGTTTAGTAAATGAGACTATTGCTCAATGTTGCTAGCTGTTATTTTATTACTTGTTAAAGACATTTTAAGAATAAACATTTTAATAAAATTAAGTGACCATAGGAGATTAGCCTGACTTATAAAAGGGAGCCGATATGTGGTGTGAGCAAATTTATATAAACTGTTGGTTTTCCATCAATTGTATCACTAATTGTTTTTGTAATCTTAAGCAGGGTACCATATTTCTATAACCCTATTCATCCTACTTTGTTATAAGAATCGTGATAACATTTGAAAATGTTAGAGAAGTGAGAGGATTATGAATACCCAAGGAATAAACAAAAATTGTGTTTCTATTTCCCTTAAAATATATTATATAAAACTATAAATCGCTTATTTGTACAATGGGTAGAATGGTAAGAACCTACATATTATTTTGGAGATACAGATTAAAAAAGCATTATTTCAATATCCAATTCATCTTTGTAAAATATTTTTTAAATTAAAAGGCAAATATGTCTAAGCTGAGCATAAAAGAAATATTTTTCTGTGAATATTTATTTTATAATTTTTGAGAAAAATTTAACTTGCTGTGATAGAGTAAATTGAGTAAATATAAACTTAGTCTGTTCTGGCAAAATGACATCATAATATATCAGAAATAAAATGGCAATTTGCATGTTTGCCATATTTAGAACCAGAAATTTTATGGAAGCTTATGAAAACCCCCACACACAAATCTACTGAATTAAATGTAAGTTTGATTTATTGTATATGAATGATTGAGAGAACCCAACCTTCCAAAATCAGAATAGAATATTAGTGATTACATGACCACCAACTGCCAGGGCCTCTAATAAGCCTTATAAAGAGAAATGAAACATACAATAGGGCTTCTACTCTTACAACAGTTTTGTGTTTCCATGTACCACCAGGTACCTCAGAATTTTCTTTAATCTAATAACTATTGTGCATTTATTTAATTTGCATCTTTGTATATTTGTATTAAAATAGGTGATGCTCTGCATTGGAGACCAAGTAATGTTTTTGATGATATCTACACAAAAATATAGTAAAAATAATTAATTTTTTTCTGTCCAATTAATTGATTGAATTAGCATTTAAAGATTGCTTTCAGTTTACTATTCTCCAGCTATAGAGAAAGAGGGCAAGATAGAAATATGGATGCAGGAGATATTTATAAAAACTCTGGGACTATCATGGGGTGAATATAGTTTTTGAATCTCTCTGAATCTGCTTATGAAGAAAAATAACATGACTGGATATCAAAACAAAAGATCAAACAAAAATTGAGCAATATTTGTCAAAATCATAGGCAAGAAAACAAGTGGATGAGGAAAACCTTCAACAACCCATAACTTTCAAAGTATTACCATCTCTCTGGGAGAACACAAAGAAAGCAATTGATGCCTGGTGGACATGAGAAGAGGAAATATATATATATATATATATATATATATATATATATATATAAAAGGGTAATATGCTAATTAGACTGGATAGACCAGACATCTTCCAGTCATCTGGTCCTCCTTCTGGACAAAGCCACGGCAGCGGGGGCTGAGGCAGAGGCAGTTAGGGGTGATCAGGCCGGTAGGGGAGGGCAGTTAGGGGCGATCAGGCCAGTAGGCAGAGGTGGTTAGAGGCGATCAGACAGGCAGGCAGAGGGGTTAGGGGTAATCAGGCAGGCAGGCAGAATGATTAGGGTTGATCAGGCAGGCAGGTGAACGGTTAAAAGACAGCAGTCCAGGATTGCAAGAGGGATGTCTGACTGCTGGTTTAGGTAATTGGACATCCTCCAAGGGGTCCCAGATTGGAGAGGATGCAGGCTGGGCTGAGGGACCCCCCCCCCTCCGTGCACGAATTTCGTGCACTGGGCCTCTAATATATACATAAAATCTTTGTTAATTTGAGCATAGCATCTGTAATTTGTGTGGGTGTTTCTCAAAATATTTGCAAGGAGTAAATGGTTAGCCATAAAACCAGAAGAGATTTGAATAGGTTTTCTCCAATGAATATTCAAAACTGATCCACCAGGAATAAGAGAGTTACAACATAAATAAAGAATAGCAGAATGGCATCAATACAGATAATAAAAAATATGCCAGCAAAATCTGTACTCAAAAGAGATCAGAATTATAAAACTACCCAAGTTATCTATAAAACAAATCATATAAATGAACAACAAAATTAAAACTCAAATGAGATTACAGAACTTCAGAAACTATTAATGGTAAAGGAAAAAAATCAATTCAGAGTTGCAGACTAAACTGCAATAAAAACATGAGTTTTTACATAGAACATATAATTTTATAGGAGAAACAGAAGGATATAACCAGAAATATTTTAGAAATAAAATGAAATAAAAAAATAAAGTAATTTAAGTAAAAGAAACATTGAAGATTGGTAAAGAACATCAACATACCAATATTAGGTAACTCTGAATAAGAAAATCAATAGAAGTGAACAGAGCATTAAGAACAATAGTTCAAGTAATTTTTTTTAATAGATTTTATTGATTTTTTACAGAGAGGAAGGGAGAGAGATAGAGAGTCAGAAACATCGATGAGAGAGAAACATCGACCAGCCGCCTCCTGCACATCCCCCACCGGGGATGTGCCCGCAACCCAGGTACATGCCCTTGACCGGAATCGAACCTGGGACCTTTCAGTCCGCAGGCCGACGCTCCATCCACTGAGCCAAACCAGTTTCAGCAAGTAATTTTTTTTTGAAGTGTAAGTGAAACTACTTGTTGAAATAACTTACCATAATTGTAAAAAGATTGAACAACAACAAAATATAGTCTTATAAATTTATGGGGATATTATAAAAAACCCTTTGAGTATCTAGATCAGTTGTCAAACTTATTCCATGCAGGGCCAAATAGTAAATATTTCAGGCAGAGTGCCCAAATAGAGTTTATTGGATTCCATCTAGGGACCATAGTTTGTTGATCTTAGATAAACAATTTGTGTGTGTGTGTGGTATAAGAAGGTGGTCTAGTTTCATATTCTTTTTTTGTATATATCTGTCCAATTTTCCTAACACCATTTATTGAATAGACTATCATTAAACTATTGTATGTTTCTTTCTCCTTTGCCAAGTAATATTGACTATAAAGTTGTGGGTCTATTTCTAGGCTCTCGATTCTAATCCATTGATCTGTCTATTTTTATGCCAGTTTGATGCTATTTTGATAACTATGGCCTTGTAGTACAGTTTGATATTAGGTAGTTTGATTCCTGCAATTTTGTTCTTGTTTCTAAAGAATCTCTGTTGCTTTTCTGGGTCTTTTATATTTCCATATAAGTTCTTGGAGTATTTGTTCTAGTTTTGTGAAATATGGCATTGGTAACATTTTTAAAAATGTGTATATATATATATATATTTAATATATATATATATATATATATATATATATATATATATATATATATTTCAGAGAGGAAGGGAGAGGGAGGGAGAGATAGTAGCATCAATAATGATAGAGAATCATTGATTATCTGCCTCCTGCATGCCCCCTACTGGGGATTGAGCCTAAAATTCAGGCATGTGCCCTGACCAGGAATTGAACTGTGATATCCTGGTTCATAGGTCAATGCCCAACCACTGAGCAACACCAGCCAGGCAAGATTTTATTCTTTTTTTTTTTTAATGACCAAGTAATACCCCATTGAATATATGTCCCACCTCTTCTTTATTCACTTGCCTATTGATGGCCACTTCGGTTGCTTCCATATCTTGGCTGTTGTAAATAATGCTGCAATAAACACAGGAGTGCATGTATCTTTACAAATATTTGCTTAGTGTTTCTTTGGATATATACCCAGAAATGGGATTGCTGGGTCAAAAGGCAGTTCTATTTTTAATATTTTGAGCTAACTCCATACCGTTTTCCACAGTGGCTGCACCAGTCTGCATTCCCACCAACAGTGCAGGAGGGTTCCTTTTTCTCCACATCCTCACCAATGCTTGCTGTTTATTTATTTATTGATGATAGCTATTCTAAAAGGTGTGAGGTGATATCTTATTGTGGTTTTAATTTACATTTAAAATAAACATTTTAAAATTAAAATAAAAGTATTTTTGTTCACTATTTCTAAGCTGAATGGATATTTTAAAATAAGAAATATGAGTATTCTCAATGTCCTGTCACAAACAAAAAGATTGAAAACGTTTTTCCTCCTCTCCAACCAACACTCAGCACTACCATCACATGGAGAATAAACTTTAATAAATGTGACCTTTATAGAACATATAACAAATGACTACTTATATCTAACATTTATAATTTTAAATTATACTAGTAGATTACTATCTGGTTGAAAAACCATGCTTGACTTTATAGTATGAAGATGAGTCAGCTTTGGGAAATGAAAAGACATACACTAATTCCATTTAATTTAAAAAGCAAGCATTTATTTCCATTCATCTTTTCTTAATACTTGCTCAGTCTTAGGGTAACATGAATTCAAAGTGCTAGCTCTACACTTTCTTAGACTAAATAGCAATAGATGTACTGAGCTCCGAAGGCCCACCAGAATGTATCCCTCCAAAAACTTCTTACCCTACTTTAAGAATATAAATTCTGCTGAAATGTGAATTATTTTACTAGATCAAGTCATCACATTAATAGGTCCTTGAGTGGTTAAGGCTAAAGGACAACTAAAGGGCTTTAAGCAAGGTGTAAATAGCCATCATCAGGCTGATACAAAAAAGGGGTCTAAGAATTTAAATCAAGAAATGGACAGTTTCATGAATAGTCAATGTCTAACATTTGTTGGCCTACACATACCTTCTTGGCAGTAGCCGTAGCATTAGCTGTTACCATTATAGATTATAAGAGAGTAAATTAAATATACATAAGCATTTAGTTCTTTAAACAAGCACTCTGGTGACTTTCTGAACTAAGTAATCAACTACATTAATAAATTGATAACATTTGAGTCCATGGAATTATCTCCATTGGCCTAAGAATTAAAAAAAAAAAATAGCCTTAATCTCAGTTCTGCATGTAATTATGCAACCATAAATGAGTCATCTAATTTTTACAGGCTTTACTTTCCATCTCTGTAAAACAAGAGCCATAATTTGTTGATTATTAGTCCCTTTTCAGATTCAACATGAAAGTAAAATTTAAGAATATTATATTTACTAAAAGGTTGAAAAAAACCTAAGGAGATATTGATTGCAACTAATTACATATGACAAAGACCTTAATTAATGAATTCATTCATAACCCATAAACCATAAGCTTACATTTTAAATATAGGAATGAAAAAGGAAGTCTGTATGAGCTTTTTAAAAATTCTCATTTTTATAATAACTACAATGTGTTAAGGAAAAAAACCTATGAAATTTTTAAATGATGTTATGAAGTTTTATTTATTGGCAAAGTCCAAATACACCAGAAACATCACCAGTCTGGATTTTTACATTCATCACAGTGGGCCATGAGGGAACTTTAGTTATCTCCTTTGTTCTCACTGCTAGAGTCAGCCACAGTGATCTACACACCAAAGACCGCCTTCACCTAGATATGACACACTCACTGGTAAAGCACCTGTGATGTGAATCAAAGCAAAAGCTGCCCTGGAAAGAGTGAAACAAGCAAGGAAACATTAGCCTTTTAATTTTCAAAAAAATATGACAAAAATCATAAAGACAAATTATTTAAATTATTTATTTTATAGAGATAAATATTTTTCCCTTTCTTTCCATGGTGTATAGTCATTATAAGCGAAAAATACATTGTTCTTTAAGAGATAAAAATAATAATTTCTCCTAAAATATCATCATATATCCATGCCATGATGGAAAAATACTATGACATGTTTGATTGAAGAGAGGCCCATAGTCGTTTAGCTAAAATGACAGCCCAGAAGTTTCCTCAGTTTGAAGATATGTTTTGTTTTTTCTAAGTGAACTTCTATGATCACAGGCAGAGAGCTTGATTGCAGTTTATTTGTAAAAGATTGAATTTTATTTTTTAAAATATTAATTCACTTTGGCCTGTCAAATAGTTTGAACCAATAAACTATTCCACTGCCAACCCTTTTTTGTTGTGTTAATGTTCTTAGTGGTTAGGATGGCTGGGCCAAATAATAATGATGAAGTTATATATGACTGTAGTGAGAAAGGAAAGTCATATGGGAACCCCTTCACATCCTGCCTCATAATAGAACTGTAAATTTTAGGCTGCCCTGAAGAGAAATGCTGCTTAGGCTAGTGAGGATCTGTCAGTATAATAGACAGAAGTTCTATAAACTCCCTGCTCACTGGCAGTTTAACTTGCTCCAGGTTTTGAAAATCCTTAGCTCCAGCAACAGCTTCATCCCTCTTTGAAGAGAAATCAAGCTTGTGGAATGTGAACAAACAAATGACAACATAAAATTCATTTTACTTTCACTTGAAATAGTATAGTTATAGGTAATATAAGTACTATGAACATTTTATCTGCCAATGATGGAGCTACCAAACAATAGAAGAATAAAAACAAATAATTTTATTTCAGAAAGGAAAATTCACTGGGAGTGGATTTTTTTTCAGATTTTTTTCTTTTTTAATAAAGTTTGAGGTGATATAATTTTTCTATAGGGTTTCTAAAATGAAAGCAATACTTTAGGGGTTAAAATTATATCCCAATTATGTAAGATTTCTGAATCTTAATAAACTTAGTACAAGGATATCTATGAACAAAAAATATATTTATTTGGTAGTTTAGGCTGTTGTTTCATTGGATAAATTGAGAAATCATTTTATAATAGAATGTGTAGGATGATAGTGTCATCTTGTAAAAATTAGTAGTTTGTATGTACTCCTTTATATTTCCCCAGCATATGAAAAATTTTGCAGTTAGATAACAAAAAGCAGGGCCAATTGACATTAAGTTGTAATCAATACAGACTGAGCTGATTCTCTGCCTATAAACCATATTCCCAGTAACAGCAATATTTGGGAAGGGTAACTTTTACAATTGTGTTCATATCAACTGAAACTACATGTGATCATTTGTCCATATGGTCCATTCGGGTCAAAAGAAAAGCTAAATGAGATGGAGGGATGCCAACAATTACATGGTTGATTCAAACAAAATGAAGAAATCACTTTTGCTTCTGAAAATAAAATAAGAATGGAGAGGGGCAGAAAGTAAGGAAATGTTTATCTAAATGATCCAGCTTGCCTGCATATTCTTCTAAAATCACTGGCTACTTGCTCAGTGTCCTCACCATTCCATATCTTTGCTTATCTGAGGCTTAACACTTGCAAACATTCTTTTTTTTTTAATACTATAAGAATTATATTAATACTGCATTTGTTGTTCGACTTATAATCAAAATACTTATTGCATGTCTAATAGTAAAATGTTTTCTATGTGCTAAAACAGTCTATTCTCGAGTAAACAATATTTTTCTCTACTAAATATAAAGAAATAAAAATATAACCATTTCTCTGGTGATGTAAAACTCAAATATTAATTGATAGCTATAAGCAAGCTAACAAAACAATTATTATATTGACATTTAGATTTTATAATTTATTCCAAATATTTTCTATAAAATTAGATAGCATAGAACAGTCCAATAGAGTATTATATATTTTTATTATACAAAATTTATTTTTATTTACATTATACAAAAATATATGGCATATTAATTCAGAAATGATCATTCCCTTTTCTCCTCACAACAGTCCACATGAACCCTCCTATTATTGCTCATGTGAAAAGTTATATACATTATAATAAAAGTCCTCTAGAGGAACTCTGTGTCAGCAAGTTATAAACCACTTTGAAGAAACACAAGTAATGAAAAGGAAAAGGGAGCAAATAATACAGATATGTTGATTTTGTCAATAATATTTTATAAAATTTATCGTATATTTTATTTAATGATATTCTAATATACAACTCAGAGAAATTCTAAATAAATAACATCAAATTATGTTTGAATGGGATCTAAAATTTTGAGTATGTTTTTGATAATTTTATGTCATTAATAACACTTTCAAATTTATAAAAACTCTTTTTACAAAATTGTACAAGCATGGTGAAATAAATATTAGTTTTTCCTTAAATATTTAAATGTATGTATTTTATTTAATTATCCAAATTTAATTACTGAGTTTCTAAAATAATATGTTCTAAAATTTCTGCTAATTTTATGAATTAATCAGAGTAGGTGGAGTTGGGCCAATACAGGGTCATGGCTGGAATAATTGTATATGAAAAGACAGCAGGAATAAGCATTAATGATATAGGCAGCAATTCTATTGTTTGGATCATGGAGAGGAATGGCTGGAAGAAATAAAGAATGTAGAGGAGTGATTGAAAGAGAACGCTGCTAAGGGGACTCTCTTACAAAGGGCTTGATAAGGCACTTTAAAGAGTGGACTTTCTGTTCAGGGCAATGCAAAACCAACTGAGGTGTTAAGTAGGCAAAATACATGAGCATAGTCTCTCTTGAGAATAATCATTCTGGCTGCAGCATAGAGAATGGACCTATGGAAGCAACAAGAAATGTATGGAGGCTTCTTTAATTCAGGAGATAGATGATTGTGGCCTGAAAATGGTGGCCTGAAAGCAGTCCTATAAGAGAGATACTTAGAAAATGGAAAGAACAGTACCTAGTGGGAGTTTATATGTTGGAGTTAAGAAAATACCAAATCAATAGCCATTAATATTTGACCACTCACTAATATTTGAGAGTATAGAAATGTGTTCAGATTTGAAGGAGAAAGATAACATCAGAAGGTGGCCTATTTTATTCCTGTGGGCACCTTAAATTATGCAAATAGACATGCATTAAAAGCACAAGAAATCTGAAGTGGAAATTAAGGTTTTGAAACAAACACCACATGGCTACTAAAAAATGAAATCAATAAACAGCCAGGGAAAGTATGTGGGGGAAATGTGACATCAATTGTAATGTCTCTCTTCTTTTATTTCTAAGATGAGCTATTTAAATCTCTCTTTTTTTTTTCTTAATCTAAGGACATGTTAATTTAGTTAATTAAAAAAAAAAACCTCTTAACTTTGTTTTTTCCCCCATTGTGTTTGTATTCTCTATTTCTTTATTTCTGCTCTAATCTTTTATTATTTTCTTCCTTCTGCTAATTTTGGGCTATTTTATTTTCTGGTCCCTGAACTGTACAGATAGGTTGTTGGTTTGAGATTCCTCTGTTTGTTTATTTTTGTTTGTTTGTTTGTTTTTGTTTTTTAAACATGTTACAATATTCTGCATTTGTCTATATATATAGCTTTACTAGTCAATTGTATTTCATGTACTTTGATGTTACTGTCTAGTCATTTCATCTCAACTAACAGGATGGATGCCCTTTAGCATTTCTTGCTACCTGGTGGCAATGAACTCCCTGAAGATATTTTTAATCTGGAAAAGTCTTTATTTCTCTTTATGTGTTTTTTGTTGCTGTGTTTTGTTCTTTTTTTTTGTTTTGTTTTTGTTTTTGTTGTGGTTTTTTTTTTTGGTATGGTAGTAACATGGCATATAAAATTTACCGACTTAAGCAGTTGAAATATACAGTTTGTTAACATTAAGCACCTTCATATTACTGTGCAGTCATCACTACCATTCACCTCTAGAATTCTTTTCATCTTGTGAAAGTGAACTCTGAATCCATTAAACAATTAAGTTGCTATTTCCCATTCCTGGACACCGCTATTCCACTTTCTGTCTCCATGATTTTGACTACTCTAAGTACCTCATATAAGTGGTTTCATATTTGTTTGTTTTTTTGTTGTTGTTGTTGTTGTTTTTTGTAACTGGCTTATTTCACTTAACAATGTGCCTTTAAGGTTCATCCATTTGTAGCAAATGGCAGAATTTCTTTCCTGTTTAAGGCTGAATAATATTCCAAATGCAGTTGTCCCTTAGTATCTGCAGTGGATTGACTCCATGACACCCCTTGGACCATGAAATTTGCCAATGCTTAAGTCCATTTTCAAAACATTAAGATTATGGTAATTTGATATGTAGTGTTAAAAAAAACTAATATATATATCTTTTTCTCTATCCTCCTTCTCTCATTCTTTTGAATTTTAAAAGCAGTGAAATTATCTAAAACAAATTTTCTCACACCTCAAATTCACTTGGTTTCCATTCTTCAATTATTCTAGTCAAAGGTTATGCTATATGAAATTTTTGGTATATACACCAACATGAATGTAGGAGAAATAACATTTTACTTCTATAAGTTTATATCACAATTTTCAAACCTGATAATGATCTAACCATATGAATGGGAAGGGGAAGAAAAAGACACAATTTACCAATACCAGGAAGAAAAGAGGGACATCAGTACAAATCCTCCAGACATTAAAACAAGTTACTCTAGTTTACCTCCTATAAAGTTTTGATTAAATATGGAATAACAAAGAGTGTGGAATTGGTCTATATGCATGGACATACAGACCACTTGAACAGAATGAGTCCAGAAGTATACCACATATATATTTTCAATTGATTTTTGACAAAATTCTTAGATACATAAAAGAAAAAGGATGGACTTTTCAATAACAGTACTGGAACAATTAAATATTCCCATGGGAAAAAAAGAAATGAACACTATATACAAATAGATACATATACATTTTTTACACTATATACAAATAGATACATATACATTATTATGTACACTGTATACATTAACTTGAAATTCATCATTTACCTAATTGCATAAGGTAAAACCAAAAATACTAGAAGAAAAGATAGGGGGAAAGTCTGTAGCCTTGGGTTAAACAAAATTTTCATAAATTTAAAATCTTTGAAGAAAAAATTGATAAGTTGGACTTAGTCAAAATATTAAAAATTAGCTCTTTGAAGGACAATCTCAAGAAAATAATAAAGAAAAAAATAATTTCAAGTGCATTTTATAAATTTACATTAGTAATATAATTCTATAATATGTAGAATTTGTATAATTCAATAGTAAGAAAACAAAACACTCAGTTAACATGGGCAAAAAGTGATTGTACAAGTACTTCAAGAAAGAAGTTATACAAGTGTTACATAATCACATGAAACATGTTCAATGTGGTCATTCATTAGAAAATACAAATTAACAACTATAATGAGATACTGTTACACATTCACTAAAATGGATAAAATTAAAATGACTGAAAATATCAAATGTTAGAAAAAATGTAGAGCTGGAACTTGAATATATTTTGGAAGGGAATGCAAAATTATTCACTAATTTTGGAAAATAGTTTACAGTTTTGTTTAAAGTTAAATATGCACTTTCCATATAATTCAGCTACCCCACTTTCAGATATTTATTCAAGAAAAATGAAAATCTGTACCCACGAAAGTGCTTGTACATGAATGCTTATAGTCACTTGATATATTTTAGCCCTCCTCACAATTGTAAACAATGTAAATGTCCATTAATTGAATGATTCCACATATCTGATATGCCATAATATGGATTACTCTTTACAACTAAAAAGTAACTATGAAGGAAATGGAGAAATCTGAACACAAACTAGATATTTAATTATATAAAGAAATTACTTTAAATTATTTTTGGTCTTTATAATTAATTTGTGGATGAAATCTAAAATTTGCTGTGAAATAATCATATATATTGGGAGTTAAGTTGTAACAATTAGGTCATAAATTGATAATTGTTAAAGATGAGTATATTGGATTAATTATACATTCTACTTTTGCAAATGTGTGACATTTTCCATTATAAAATAAATTTCACTACATTCTGTGTGTAAATAATTATTCTAAAATATGAGATGAGAATATTTTTCTCAATGTCCCATTACTAGAATAAACTACTTCTTTATTTTTAGCCAATGCAATTATTAAAAATAAAGTTATATTGTTGTGTTAATTTGTAATTATTAGATCACATTTACTCTACATTTTTTCTCATTTATGATTTTTATTTTCATACAAATAGACTTTGATTCTTTTCTAATTTTATTATCTGCATTTACAATCTTTCAAATTCTGTTGCAAAAAATTCCAATAATATTACTAGGTAATATTTATTGTATGCTATTAGCAAAGGATTTTGTCAAAGAAGTTATACATACATTAGCTCAAAGCAATAGGGCAATCCTATGGGTTGAGTTTTATTGCTACCAATATGCATAATTTGTCAATACAGCTAAAAAGAGCCAAGACTTTAAATTTTGTCTAACTCCAATCAGAAATTTTGTCCATTCTAAGTTTCCTCATTAAAACTTTTGTATTTGTTTAATTTTCTCCATGCTCACTTTAATACCTCAGTTTAAGATCTAATTTGGAAGAAAAGCACTCTTCTCTCACTTTGTGTCTTTAATTTTATTTTTCTCTCTGCTTGTTTTTCTAATCATTACAAAGTGTGAAGTCACAGTTCAAATGCAACCTCCTTCATAAATGTAGTGGTAAAATCATTGCTTATGTAGTAATTATCTGGATTTGATATTGAATGTGTCATTCATGGGATACCTGTCCTTGGACAAATTGCTAAGCATATCTTTTTTAATTTTCTTACCTATAAAATGGGACAATAAGCACAAATACATTGTATTTTCAAAGAGTAAGTTTTATGAGCTTGACAATGTGTTTAGTGTAGTGATTGACACATAAGCAGTTATTAAGTAGAAAAATTATTTCCAAGAGTTAATAGAAGTATAATTCATCATCATGGGGAAAAATATTTTTCACATATTGATCTAAGCATTATGGCAGACAGTTTCTAAGATGGCCCCAAATGATCTTCATCTCCTATTAACAACCTTAGTAATATCTTCTTTGCATAACTTGCTTTTAAACAACAGAGTATGGCAACATTGAGAGGATGAAACTATGATTAAGCTACACAAAATTATTTCCACCTGGAAAGTAATCTCTCCCCTACCACTTATCATTGGCTTTGATAAAGTGAACTATTAACTTTGAGGGTTCTACATGGCAAGAAATCAGAGAAGTCTTTAGCCAACAGCTAGTAAGATACTGAGGCCCTCAGTCCAAGAACTAGCCCAAAACTGAATCCTACCAACAACAAAGTAAGACTGAAAGATTATCCCCCGCGTCAATATCCTCTAACCTGCAGCCTTATGAGAGACCAGGAAGGAGAGAGCCAGGCTAAACTGTGCCCAGATTTCTGACACAGAAATAGTGAGACCATAAATATGTGTTGTTTTAATTGAAACTTTAGGATGATTTATTGTATTGCAATAGATAGTGGAACAATTTAAAATTTTTGGACTTGTGACTAAACTACTTGGCATGTACTCTTACAAGTCTGAATAATTAAAATACATTATCTATGATTCATCTTTATTTAGGTCAACGTTTTTGTTCCATTAATATTTGTTAGATGGATATTTTGATGAATGCCTGAATGGTTGCTGTAATACTGGCTTATTCTACTTTCACCTTAGGTACCTAAACTACCCCCAGATATATCATACAGGGCAATTTCCAGAGCAGTTTCTGTTAATGTGATGCCTCACAAGATATCTGTTATGGAGTCATGCCCTGAAAAAGGTTTCCTCTTTACATTGGTTGAATGCACACTGAACAAGACATAGTGATCCAGAGGGCATGTGACTTAACTTGAATCAATATGCTTCTTCCTTAGTGCGTCTTAAATGGTTTTGCTCAATAGAAGTTAAGTCCTGCTACCATTGCACAAAATCTCCCATACATAGGGTTTTGCAACGTTAAATTTCAATTGTTATAGCATTGCTTAAGACAAGAAAATCACCAGCTCAGCTATCCAAAATTTGCTTTTCCAACACAAATAATACTTAATAAAACAGTTTCATGTAGTATAATTTGACCTGCAGTTTAAAATTTTGACATTCTTGATTATTTTACTTTGGAGTTAGAGATTTAGCCCTTATTTCTTTCCCTATGTTATTTGCCAATACTATATAGAAAAATGCTTATGTTTGTACACATAACCAGTTGGGGTCCCTGTGGAAAAAATATATTTCTTTCTGGCTGAAGTATTTTCTTTTTCATTTTCACTTTGTGGAATATCCAGTTATAGCTATGAAGAATTGGAGATGCCTCACAGAAAATGATGCATATGTTAAGAGAGAGTGTAGGACATTAGTTTCTAGTACTGGAAATGACTAAAATTTGCTAATAGATACATGTCTTACACAATAACATAACACTTGATAATTTAAAACCTAATAAGTTTGCATTTTATCTTGTTCACTATTACAGGCAAATTATGTCACTGTAATTTTTACCTATGAAACAGTCAGGGTGAACTTGTGAAAAGTAGCAGGAAAAAAGTATATATGAATACAACCTGATCCAACTTCCTACAAACCATAGTAAATGTTCTATTTAAGACTGGATATGACTAAATTTTATTAGACTTGAACTGTATTCTGGGTAATTGTCCAGTAATAACCTTTGCTAAATTATACCAAGTCTTTACTTTGCTTAACAGATTACATAGACTCCCCAGCCTCTAATATTATCATCATTCAAGATAATGAGCAACACAAACCATTCTATTACCAATCTAAAAGCAATAAATGTCAAAGTAAAGAAGTATGCAATATTCTGGCCCGAAAGAACAAAGGACAAAAGTAATGATAATACCTCTTGATATTTGCAGTCTATTATATCATGCATAACAAATGATGCCATAATTGTAGACAGTGTTATTTTACCCGTTATAAGGAGGCGATTGTGGGGGAGGTGAGAGAATGTTTTGACTAGTGCTGCGAAAAATGCTTCAAGCTTCTTAATTTAAGATATCCAGCAAGAAAAGGATATCATGTTTAGAATTCATTTGATTTTAGTTTTTCTTTGAATCATATAAGCTGAAGATTCCAGTGTTTGATTAACCATTCAATTCACTGTATTGTGAATTCAAGATAATTGGAACACAGGGACAATA
Source organism: Myotis nattereri (assembly GCF_964212035.1). Taxonomy (NCBI): domain Eukaryota; kingdom Metazoa; phylum Chordata; class Mammalia; order Chiroptera; family Vespertilionidae; genus Myotis; species Myotis nattereri. The sequence goes on from NC_138077.1 coordinate 84,388,876, forward strand.
AATATATTTCTTTCCAACTAAATTATCAGAATGAACAGGGAGCAGATAAATAGTTTTTTAACTATTCATTTCAAACTGTCTAGTGGAAACCAATATTGGAAAGGCAAATGTATGTTAAGCAAACAAAACTATGTTTCCCTAGTATATATTGAATAATAAAAATGATGTTCTGTCCTACAATACTACAGCTCACATTTGTTCATGTCTTTGTGATCTGGGGGAGAAACAAACTTTCCTCTACCTTCAAGATTCTTCTGGCTGGCCTAATAATCATATAGACGTGAGACATTAGCAGGAAAAAGTATCCAAATTTAATACATACATATGTATGGGAATGCCGCATACATGAGTCACAGATCCCACATGCAGGAGGGGGTCAGAGGTAGAAGGGAACATGGACATCCTGAGTTAGGGATGCGGTAATGTGCCTTGCAGGTTTCAAAAGGCCACTGCAGGAGGATCAGAGCAGATGTTTGGTAAGTAAAAGTTTGTTCTGCCATGTAAGTGGGTCAAAAGGTTATAGTTACTAATCTCTTACTATGGGCAAGGCCCTTAATTCAAGTTCTTCCAGGTAATTAAAAGGAGGGGAAGAAGTTTCTTTTGAGCCTGAAGGCAAAATTGCCTTTAGCTGAAAACAATCTGCATACCCCGAAGGCACAGTTCCGGATGACTGATTCTGGACCCTCACAGTGAGATCCCTAGGTTTCAAGTCTAGGGAAAGGCCACTGGGGCAACAAATGCGGAAATCTTGGCTCAAGCTCTGACTTCTACCATGACTAATATATAAAACTATTTTTTAAATATGTTTTTCAACTGGAAATAGAGTTGAAGATTCTGCAGTCTGCATAAATTACATAAAATATAAGGATAGCTGAGAAGTTGTGACTTATTTGAAGATTTTCACACAAGTTTTGCTCTTTGAACTTGTCCTCTCAAATTTATCTGGAGACATGGGATGTTGTCTAGATAAAGTTTATTGGTATTTGACTGTGGCCTCCCCTTTTTATTAAGGCTTCCGTGGCATTCTGCAGTGGCAATGCTATCAGCCTTTGTCTTCTTTAGGTTCCTGTCCTCTCTCTGGACAGCACACCATTGACAGTTGGGACAATACAATCCCTTTAAGTACAGGAACATGTGAGAAGTCAAAATTCTTAATGTTTTTTCTTTAGTTCATGTCACAAATATAATTATCTCTGTAATCTGTGCCCATAATGAACATCACCCTTAAACTGTTTGTAATAGCAATAATATATATTTTTCCCTTATAAATATGCACAAGTGGTGATCATTTACATGAGAGTGATTAAACTCAGCTTGTAAATAAATCACTGATTGTAACCGGAAAACTCACTAAGAGAATGGAAACATTTGCTTTATAATAATTGCATTGGCTCCATCCACCCTGTGGATGCGAACCCCACTGAGACATCCCGCCAGTTGGATTAGTGTATGGGTTCATGTTTCACAGCTTCGTCAGTGCTCTATGTTGTTGGCCAATCCCTGCTGCCTTCTCCAAGTGCTTCCCTGTACTTTTGGTTAAGTGTTATTTTTGTACTTCTCTGTACACTAATCTCACCTTATGCATAGTGCTTTCTTTAAAAAATTGTGAATGAAAAATGAGTTTTCATAGAGTTAGTTTACAAATATATTCTACATATATTCAGAAAAATATTCTCAGTAATGGGATCATTTCTGTCTCAATATAATTGCTATATAGAGAATTTTGTTTCAGAATTAATGGAGTAATTTCTTTATTTTCTTTTTTCTCTTAGAAGGAGTATAATGATCTATTTAGATCAGAATCTTCTAAAGTAAAAATACTTATGAAATTAATATTTATTATTTCAGCCAATATTTGATGTAATTTTTTCAGACTACATATTTTAAGGATACCTTTGGAGGTCATAATTATTTGCTGATTGGATCTTCTACAAAATTCAATATCTTTGCTTTTCCCTTCTTTTACTCCTTGTAAGGAAAAGCATCCCTGGCAGTTGGGCTCAGTGAATAGAACATCAGTGCAGACTGAAGAATCCTGGGTTCAATTCCAGTCAAAGGAACCATACCTCTGTTGCAGGCTCAATCCTCAGCACGGTAGGGGCGTATGCTGGAGGCAACCAATTGATGTGTCTCTCCCCCTTCCTTCCACTCTCTCTAAAAATCAATGGGAAAATATCTTCAGGTGAAAGAAAGAAGGAAGGAAGGAAGGAAGGAAGGAAGGAATGAAGGAAGGAAGGAAGGAAGGAAAGAAGGAAGGAAGGAAAGAAGGAAGGAAGGAAAGAAGGAAGGAAGGAAGGAAGGAAGGAAGGAAGGAAGGAAGGAAGGAAGGAAGGAAGGAAGGAAAAGGAGTAATCCAGAGGAAGATTTTTTAGGACTGTTTATCTCTGGCAAGTACAGTCTAAATTTAGACCTGATTATGTTTATGTTGATGCTATTGTTATTTAGTCATCTGTGGGGTTTCTTCCAGTAGATTCCCTTTCATCTTACAGTCACTTGAAAACAACTTGATAAACTTGTTTAGAGATTAATAATTTAAACATTGCTTAACATTTATATAGCAAATAATCTTCTAAAGTATAAAGCTTTTATAACTCCATATTCTCAGAAAACATTTTTGTGGGATAATTTTTCAGCAATTAATCAAATTCTTCAGGGTATTCTGGGTTGCACATAGGACCCTAAAATCACACCACATGTATGGACTAGTCAGAATATAATTTGCCTTTGCTGGATATTTCCCACTTGACTCTAAGTTCATTAAAGGCAATAATCTGCATCTTTTACGTATTTTATCTAATACTTAGGACTCATATATATTCTGGATCTATTGCTGTATATAACAAAAATGAAAGAAAGTTTTGTCATTTGAGGTTAATATGTCTTCTATGGCCAGATAGAGTAACAATTCAAGACCAAACAATATAGTTTTGTTTTTAGGGCTTTTGCACTGTTTAATTTATTTTTTTAAAAAATATATTTTATTGATTTTTTACAGAGAGGAAGGGAGAGAGACAGAGAGTCAGAAACATCGATGAGAGAGAAACATCGACCAGCCGCCTCCTGCACATCCCCCACCGGGGATGTGCCCGCAACCCAGGTACATGCCCTTGACTGGAATTGAACCTGGTACCTTTCAGTCCGCAGGCCGACGCTCTATCCACTGAGCCAAACCAGTTACGGCTTAATTTAATTTTTAACTTGTAAAGCTGGACATGAAATTATTAAGAAAACAAAGTCTTACAAATATACTGGTCTAAACCAATAATATTTTACCTAACACTTTTTTTTATAATAAAACCACTAATTTATGATCTCTCTAATCACAAAGGGCCAAACTCTGCTCTTCAACATTTCATTAAAATTTTCTGTGATTGTTACAAGAGTTCAGAATAAGTTCTTGACAGAAAAATGTTGCCTGGTAAATTTAATTAAAATTAACAACCCATTATGGTACAGTCACTACTTGGAAGGATGGAGGTAAAATTGCAGATCCAGACTTTAGTAAGATAATGAGAGAAGAATAGTGTTGCTAATAAAGCAATTCACTGATGATGCTACTTTAAGTGATTTTAAAATTTACTTTTTTAAAATTTTATTTTATTGTTTAAAGTATTACAAATAGTAGTACATATGTCTTCTTTTATTCCCCATTGACCTTCCCCTGGCAATAGAATAAGTTATTACATTCTTTTCTACCTGAAGATACCAATTAATATGGTGCCTGCATTTTGAATTAACAAAAACCCTCTCCATTCCAACTTTAGAAAAAAATATTAAAGTTTATGGCAATTTGAAACATATTCCTAATATGATCTTAGTAATGGTGTATCTGGCACTTATTACTATCCTTTCTGTTTGTCTTTAGATTTTTTTACAAAAATAGAAAATTTCTTACATTTTATAGCAAGATTCATTCTTCAGTTTTCATGTTGTATTCAAAGATGCATTTCCCTTTTTTTAAAAAAAAAAAAGAAAAGATTTTAAAGCTAACACTAGCTTTCATCTATTCCCTCAGAAAATAGAATGAGTGCTTTGAAAAAAATGATCAATTTGTTGGGAAAAACTAACATGTTATTTCTATTCCAAAATAAACGTAACAACCAAATATTTGTTTGTTATTGTTTAGCTAAGTAATAACAGCTGCAATTTATAAAACACTTACTTGGTGCTAGACAATTACTATACACATAACCTGGTAGCATAGGACATATTTTCCGTTTTACAGATGAAGAAATTAAAGCTTAAAGATATACAGTTTGTTTGTTTTTTTTCAATTGTTCAAGGTCAGACACTTGAAACAAAACCCAGTTTTGAATAAAGTGAAACTGTCTCTTCTAAAGATGACACTACACTTCTTCAAACTATGTTATGTACAATTTTGTTTGTGGTCCTGAAGGAGTGATTCACAAAAATGGAGAGAACACAATAGATCAGGAGTCAAAAACCTGAAGGGAAAGATGTCCAAAGATGTCTGATTGATGCAAATTAGGCTTTTAGTTGTACTATTACTAGTGACCCAGTGCACGAAATCTGTGCACATTAAAAGGGAATTAACAGAATAAGGGTCCTAGAGTGCATACACCGGATGGAGGAAAAAATCGACAACTTATCCAAGAAGCAAGAAGAAACAGATGAAAAAATCGACAACTTAACTAAGACTCAAGAAGAAATGAAGTGCGATATAGCTGCAATAAAGAACACCATTGAAAGTATCAACAGTAGACTAGGAGAAGCGGAAGACCGAATTAGTGAATTAGAAGACAGGGAAGCAAAACACACCCAAACTGTACTTCAGTTGGAGAAAAAAATTAAAAGACAGGAGGAGAGCCTAAGGGAGCTTTGGGACAACATGAAACGAAACAACATACGAATAATAGGGGTGCCAGAACAACAGAAAGAGGAACAAGGATTAGAAAACCTATTGGAAGAAATAATATCAGAAAACTTCCCTGAGGTGGGGAAGAAAAAAGTCACACAAGCCCAGAGAGTCCCAAGCAAGGTGAACCCGAAAAGACCCACACCAAGACACATCATAATTACCATGGCAAATGTTCAGGACAAAGAGAGAATCTTACAGGCTGCAAGAGAGAGACGGAAAGTTACATACAAGGGATCTCCCATTAGATTATCAAATGATTTCTCAACAGAAACACATCAGGCCAGAAAAGAATGGACGGAAATTTACAAAGTGATGCAAAGCAAAGGACTGAATCCAAGAATACTCTATCCAGCAAGGCTATCATTCAAAATTGAAGGGGAAATAAGAAGCTTCACAGACAAAAAAAGGCTAAGGGAGTTTATCACCACCAAGCCAGCAATGCAAGAAATGCTAAAGGGACTGGTGTAAAAAGAAGAAATAAAAATCCCAGAAAGAAAACAGCCACACACACACACAAAAGAGAAATGGCTACAAACAAGTACCTTTCAATAATAACTTTAAATGTAAACGGGCTAAATGCTCCAACCAAAAGATATCGAGTGGCTGAATGGATAAAAAATCATGACCCATACATTTGCTGTCTACAAGAGACCCACCTCATTAGAAAGGACTCACACAGACTGAAAGTGAAGGGATGGAAAAATATCTTTCAGGCTAATGGAAAAGAAAAGAAAGCTGGGGTAGCAATACTTATATCGGACAAAATAGACCTCAAAGTGAAGGCCATAACAAGAGATACGGAAGGCCACTTCATAATACTAAAAGGATCAATACAACAAGAAGATATAACCCTGATAAACATATATGCACCCAATGCAGGAGCACCCAAATACATAAAAAATCTTCTGGAAGATATCAAAGGAGAGATCGACAACAATACAATCATAGTAGGGGACTTTAATACACCACTGTCATCACTGGATAAGTCCTCTAGACAAACAATCAGCAAAGATACAGCAATACTAAATGACTCACTAGATCAGATGGACTTAATAGATATCTTCAGAACACTTCACCCCAGTGCCACGGAATATACATTCTACTCAAGTGCTCATGACACATATTCAAAAATAGACCATATATTGGGTCACAAGCAAAGTATCCCCAAATTCAAGAAGATTGAAATCATAAAAAGCGTCTTCACAGACCACGATGGCATAATATTAGAAATAAACTGCAATAAAAACAACCCAAAATACTCAAACACCTGGAAGCTGAATAGCATGCTATTAAATATTGATTGGGTTACCAATGAAATCAAAGAAGAAATTCAAAACATCCTGGAAACTAATGACAATGAAAACACAACAATCCAAAACCTATGGGACACAATGAAAGCAGTCCTGAGAGGGAAGTTTATAGCTCTACAGGCCTATCTCAAAAAAACAAGAAAAAATGGTAGTAAATCAGCTAACTCGACAACTCAAAGAATTAGAAAGAGAGCAACAAGAAAACCCCAGAGTGAGCAGAAGGAAGGAGATAATAAAGATTAGAGCAGAAATAAATAACATAGAGACCAAAAAAATAATACAGAAAATCAATGAAACCAAGAGCTGGTTCTTCGAAAGGATAAACAAGATTGACAAACCTCTAGCCAGACTCACCAAGAAGCAAAGAGAGAGGACCCAAATAAACAAAATCAGAAATGAAAGAGGCGAAATAACAACAGACCCCACAGAAATACAAATGATTGTTAAAAAATACTATGGACAGCTCTACTCCAACAAACTAGACAACCTGGAGGAAATGGAAAAATTCCTAGAAAAATACAACATTCCAAAACTCAATCAGGAAGAATCTAAAAATCTCAACAGGCCAATAACTATGGAAGAAATTGAAGCAGTCATCAAAAAGCTTCCAGCAAACAAAAGCCCAGGACCAGACGGCTTCACAGGGGAGTTTTACCAAACATTCAAGGAAGAACTAAAACCTATCCTCCTCAGACTACTACAAAAAATTCAAGAGGAAGGAACACTTCCAAGCTCATTCTATGAAGCCAGCATCACCCTAATACCAAAACCAGGTAAAGACAACACAATGAAAGAGAATTACAGGCCAATATCCCTCATGAACATAGATGCCAAAATCCTCAACAAAATCTTAGCAAATTTGATCCAGCAGTACATCAGAAAGATCATACACCTTGACCAAGTAGGATTTATCCCAGGGATGCAAGGATGGTACAATATCCGCAAATCAATAAACGTGATACATCACATAAACAAATTGAAAGAAAAAAACCACATGGTCATATCAATTGATGCAGAAAAAGCATTTGACAAAATTCAACACCCATTTTTGATAAAAACTCTCAGCAAGGTGGGAGTAGAAGGATCATACCTCAACATAATAAAAGCCATATATGACAGGCCCACAGCCAACATCATACTCAATGGACAAAAACTTACACCATTTCCCCTAAGAACAGGAACAAGACAGGGATGCCCCCTCTCACCACTCCTGTTCAACATAGTACTGGAAGTGTTAGCCATTGCAATTCGGCTAGAAGAAGAAATAAAAGGCATCCAAATTGGAAAAGAGGAAGTAAAACTGTCCTTATTTGCAGACGACATGATATTATACATACAAAACCCTAGAGACTCCATCAAAAAGCTACTAGACTTAATACATGAATTTGGCAATGTAGCAGGATACAAAATTAACCCCAAGAAATCTGAGGCATTTCTATACACCAATAGTGAACTTTCAGAAAGAGAGATTATAAAAACAATCCCGTTTACCATCGCACCAAAAAAACTAAGCTATCTAGGAATAATCTTAACTAAAGAGGTAAAAGACCTCTACTCAGAAAACTACAGGACGTTGAAAAAAGATATAGAGGAAGACATAAACAGATGGAAGAACATACCGTGTTCATGGATTGGTAGAATCAACATCATTAAAATGTCCATACTACCCAAAGCAATCTATAAATTCAATGCACTTCCCATTAAAATACCAACGGCATACTTCAGAGATATAGAACGAACTCTCCAAAAATTCATCTGGAATAAAAAAAGACCCCGAATAGCTGCAGCAATCCTGAAAAAGAACAAAGTAGGTGGGATCTCAATACCAGATATCAAGTTGTATTACAAAGCCACTGTTCTCAAAACTGCCTGGTACTGGCACAAGAATAGGCATATAGATCAATGGAATAGAATAGAGAGCCCAGAAATCGGCCCGAACCAATATGCTCAATTAATATTTGACAAAGGAGGCAAGAACATACAATGGAGCCAAGATAGTCTCTTCAATAAATGGTGTTGGGAAAATTGGACAGATATATGCAAGAAAATGAAACTAGACCACCAACTTACACCATACACAAAAGTAAACTCAAAATGGATAAAGGACTTAAATGTACGACAAGAAACCATAAAAATTCTAGAAGAATCCAAAGGCAACAAAATCTCAGACATATGCCGAAGCAATTTCTTCACTGATACAGCTCCTAGGGCACTTGAAACTAAAGAGAAAATGAACAAATGGGACTACATCAAAATAAAAAGCTTCTGCACAGCAAAAGAAACCATCAACAAAACAACGAGAAAACCCACTGTGTGGGAAAACATATTTGCCAATGTCATATCTGATAAGGGCCTAATCTCCAAAATCTATAGGGAACTCATACAACTTAACAAAAGGAAGATAAACAATCCAATCAAAAAATGGGCAAAGGACCTAAATAGACACCTTTCAAAAGAGGACATTCAGAAAGCCAAGAGACATATGAAAACATGCTCAAAGTCACTAATCATCCGAGAGATGCAAATCAAAACAACAATGAGGTACCATCTCACACCTGTCAGACTGGCTATCATCAACAAATCAGCAAACGACAAGTGCTGGAGAGGATGTGGAGAAAAAGGAACACTTGTGCACTGCTGGTGGGAATGCAGACTGGTGCAGCCACTATGGAAGACAGTATGGAGTTTCCTTAAAAAACTGAAAATGGAACTCCCATTTGACCCTGTGATCCCACTTCTAGGAATATATCCCAAGAAACCAGAAACACCAATCAGAAAAGATATATGCACCCCTATGTTCATAGCAGCACAATTCACCATAGCTAAGATCTGGAAACAGCCTAAGTGTCCATCAGTAGATGAATGGATTAGAAAACTGTGGTACATCTACACGATGGAATACTATGCTGCTCTAAAAAGGAAGGAACTCTTACCATTTGCAACGTCATGGATGGAACTGGAGAGCATTATGCTAAGTGAAATAAGCCAGTCAATGAAGAAAAAATACCACATGATCTCACTCATTCATGGATAATAGAGACCATTATAAACTTTTGAACAATAATAGATACAGAGGCAGAGCTGCCTCAAACAGATTGTCAAACTGCACCGGGAAGGCCGGGGGGGGGTTGGGTGGCAGGAGGTAGGGGGGTAAGAGATCAACTAAAGGACTTGTATGCATGCGTATAAGCATAACCAATGGACATAAGACACTGGGGGATAGGGGAGGCTGGGGGACTGTCTAGGGCGGGGGGATAAAATGGACACATATGTAATACCCTTTGTAATACTTTAAGCAATAAAAAAAAAAGGGAATTAATTAGGGGAAATATTTTAATATTGCTATTTACCCTTTCTCTATAATAGAAGTGTCAGAGATGAAAGAAAATTAGATTATAAAATGTGTATGAATATCTTCCTCCTGTCAGAGTCTGGGGCACACCACGGGAACCAGAGTCAGGTCCCCAACCACCCACGTGTGCCTTGAAATCGCACAAGACCCAAGAAACGCTAGATCCAGAACTGGCCAGCCCCATCACCGTCAAGCCCTGCTGGGTGGGGGGTGCAGCCTCAGGTCGCCCGGCCTGGCGCTGGAGCAGCGGGCATGGCCGGAGGTCCCCTGGCCCAGGCTGGGGGGTGCACCTTGAAGTCCCCTGGCCCAGGCTAAGGGTCTCAACCTGAGGTCACCAGTCAAGCCCTGGCAGGTGGGGGACTCAGCCTCAGGTGCCCCACACCAGAGTGGGGTGCGCAGCCTGAGGTCTCCTGGTCCAGGATGGGGCAGGGGGCACTCCTTGTAGTCCCTGTCAAGCCCCTCTGGGGTGGAGGGCATGGCCTGATGTCTCTCCGCCTGGTGCCAGCGTGATGGTCATGGCCTGAGGTCCCCTGTCAAGCCCCACCAGGCGGGGGGTGCAGCCTCAGGTCCCCTGACCAAGCCCAGTGCCACACAGCCTGAGGTCCTTGCTGTTTCTCATTAAGGCTCATTAGGGGAACTCGGCCTCAGCTGTGGGTGCAGCCATCTTGTGTTATGGAATCCCTGCCTCCACTGTGGGTGCAGTCATTTGACCGTTATGGTGTGATGGTCAATTTGCATATTCACTCTTTATTAGATAAGATAGTATACTATAGTATACTACAATTTGTGCACAGGTGGGGTCCCTCAGCCTGGCTGGTGTTTGAGGCCTATCGAGGGGTGGCTGGCCAGGGCTAGAGACCCTAGGAGTCTAGCCAGCCAGCCCCCCAATCAGGGCCTATATCGGGGGGCAGCCGGTCAGGGGGAGGGACCACAGGAGGTTGGCTCTGGGAGCGCACTGACCACCAGGGGGCAGCTCCTGCATTGAGCATCTGCCCCTAGTGGTCAGTGCACGTCATATTGACTGGTCATAAAGGTCACTTAGGCATATACATATACATATATATACACACATACATACATACTATGGGAATCTATTGACAGGAAGAGGAATTTTGTTTTTATTTTCTCTCTCTTTGTGTTGTAGAGTCTAGATCCACCTTCTACCAAGACAGTCTAGATTCTAGACTGTTTTTTCTTGAAATTAAAAGCTATTGAGCATTTTCCATGAAGTAAGTACAAGACATTACGTATTTAACAAACTAATTTTTAAAAAGTTAAAAACATATTCTGACCTAATGAAAAGCAAATAACATGTAAGTTTCTTCTAGGTATTATGCTGGAGAGTGCTGGAAATCAATGTAACATATATGATTTCAAACTTTGTGAGCCAAGAATCACTTTTCAAAAAGGAAACTGAACCATTCTACTAATATGTTCAATAATTTAAAGCAGTTTTGTTTGGATGGTGGGGACTATCATATTTCTGCTATGATTGGAGGATCGGAGTTTCTTTACAAAATCACTTGGGCTTCACATAAGTATTGCTTATCTTTAATCCAGATTTTAAGAATGTAAATTTTCAATATCTTAACAATGTGTCAGTGACATTTTAATTTTTTCTATAGTGCAAAATATAAAAACCACTAAAATAGCCAAGCAAAACTTCTGTGTTCTATTAAATTCAATAAAGGCCAAGTTTTCATCAGGCAGATTATCTCCAGTAATTAGTGGGGAGATTATGGCCAATATTTCTAATAATGTGAATCCTTGATAGAGTGTCAAGAATGAGAGAAGAAAGGACTGTGAAAAGAAGGTTTAGAAAAAAGGGATGCATTTCTAAAATAAGATGATTGATCTTAGAAGAAAATAAGCAATTTAAAAATAAAGTAACAGACTTGGTGACCTTTCTCTACTGCCTTTAAGCATTTGTCCTTTGCAGTATCTCTTTATTAGATTGGGTTCCTTAAATTTATCATATAACTTTGTTTTTGTTATTTAAAGAATTCAGCCAAATTAGCTTATTTGGTATCTTAAGGAGAAAAGCTTAGATGATCGAATTAGTTTTCTGTACCTGCTATTACAAATTACCACAAAACTGACAACTGAAAAACACAGGACTTTCAGTAAACATGGAGAAGCAGGTAAACACTGAGCTCACTTCCTCCCATGATCATATCAAAATTACAGCTGAACTACAGAACAATCCTAACTTAGAACCCGAAGTCTAGCTGAAGAGAAGTCCTGTAACAGGATATACAGAGAACCCACATGAGACTGATAGGAGGGGTGGAGACTCAGAACGAGCCAGGCCCACATCAGAGTTCCCCCTAAGGCGCTAAGGGTCCTAATCCCACACCAGGCTCCCCAGTCTAAGGTCCCAGTGCCAGGAAGAGAAGTCCCCATAACTTCTGGCTGTGAAAAACAGTGGGGATTTTGACAGAGTGAAACAGAGGGCCTCTGGAGTACAAGATGTTCCTCTTAAAGGGCCCATGCACAGACCTCCTGGGACTCACTGGCACTAAGATCCAAAGCAGGGGCAGCAGCTCAAAAGGTGCCTGGGACACTCGGGGAGGAACTGAATGGTATATTTTCAGGGTGGGGGCTGGAGAAGCAGCTTTCTGCCAGACAGGTATTTGGGCAGAAGCTGGTACAAAGTCTGAGTCTCTATCAACCTGGTTAACATTGTTTATCCAGCCCTGGTGATTCCCTAAGACCCTGCCCCACCTAACTTTTAGACCCACCCTAAGCTGAGTCTTTTTTTATACAAATAGCCTGTCTCAGATCATGCTGTAGAGTTCCCCCAAATTTCTCAATGTTCACAAGCCCCAAACAAGTGGTGTATGTCCTCAAAACATCCTGTATTTCTTGTTAAGCCCCTGGAATACTGGAACTAATTACAGCTAGCCTCAATTTGCAGCTTAGCCTCTCCCAGATGGCTCCCAGACCAGCACAAGGTCACTTTCTAGCTCATACCAAGTGTTCCTGGGCAGGCACAGGCATTGCTGACCTTGGCCTGTCCCAGAGTCCCACCCAAGGGCTCCAGAGCCAACACATTCAGTGGCCAGCTTCAGAACACATCAGAACACTACTCAACCACCTCCACAAACAACACACCCCAACAGCAGGTTTGGCAGGCACCAGAGCCCCACTCAAGTGAATCCTGTTCAATGGAGTCAACCGTTGCCCAACAGCACCTCTGTTGTAGTTACAGCCATTCCTCACAGCCAATAAGCCTGAGGGTCAATCCCTCCAATTGAAATACCAATAGCAATTAAGGCTAAACTACAACAGGAGGCCACACACAAACCACCAAGGGACACAACTGGTGCACCCGGATCAGGTGACCAGGTTGACTTTGCCATATGAGACCTACTGCATAAGGCCACTCTACCAAGACTGGGAGATGTAGCAGATCTATCTAATATATAGAAATAAACAAAGAGAGGTACCCAAAATGCACGAGAAATAAAGAAACATGTTCCAAATGAAAGAATAGAACAAAACTCTAGAAAAAGAACTAAACAAAATGGAGACAAGCAATCTATTAAATGCAAAATTCAAAACACTGGTTATAAGGATGCTCAATAAACTTAGGGGAAGAGTAGATGAACTCAGTGAGAACTTTAACAAAGAGATAGGAAATATAAAAATGGAGATAGAACATAAAAAAAGAACCAGTGAGAAATAAAGAATGGAATAAAGAATACGTTAGTGGAATCAACAGCAATTAGATGATGCAGAAGATCAAATCAGAAATTTGAAAAAAAAGGTAGCTGGAAACTCCTGATCAGAACAGCACAAAGAAAAAAAATCCAAAATATCTCTCTCTATCTCTATCTCTCTATCCCTTCCTATCTCTAAACATATTCTTGGGTTTGGATTAAAAAACAACAACAAAAAACAATGAAAAAAACAAATGGTAACCCTCCTTCACTGCTGGTGGAAATGCAGACTGGTGCAGCTATTGTGGAAAACAGTATGGCGTTTCCTCAAAAATTTAAAAATGGAACTGCTATTTGACCCAGTAATACCACTTCTAGGAATGTATCCCAAGAAAACAGAAACACCAATCAGAAAGGATATATGCACCCATATGTTCATAGCAGCATCATTTACCTAAGATTTGGAAACAGCCTAAGTGCCCATCAACAGATGAGTGGATTAGAAAACGCTGGTATCTACACAATGGAATACTACACTGCTATAAAAAAGAAGGAATTCACCCTAACCAGTTTGGCTCAGTGGATAGAGCGTCGGCATGCAGACTCAAGGGTCCCAGGTTCCATTCCAGTCAAGGGCATGTACCTTGGTTGCGGGCACATCCCCAATGGGGGGTGTGCAGGAGGCAGCTGGTCGATGTTTCTCTCTCATCGATGTTTCTAACTCTCTTTCCCTCTCCCTTCCTCTCTGTAAAAAATCAATAAAATACATTTTTTTAAAAAAGAAGGAATTCTCACCATCCAGCATGGATGGAACTGAAGAGCATTATGCTAAGTGAAAATAAGCCAGGCAGTGAAAGAAAAACACCACATGATCTCACTCATTTATAGATAATAAAGAACATTATAACCTGATGAACAAAAAGATAGATACAGAGGCAGAGAAGCATGGAACAGACTGTCAAATTACAGTGGGAAGGCTGGGGAGTGTGTGTGGGTGCGGGGCAAGCTAAAAGATCAACTAAAGGACTTGCATGCATGCATATAATCATAACCAATGGACACAAGACACTGGGTGCGGTGGGGTGAGGGCATATGCCAGGGGTAGAGGAGGCTGGGGGAAGGTCAATGAGGGGAACAAAAAGGAGACATATGTACTACTATCTGTAATACTTTAAACAATAAAATAAAATTTTAAAAAATACACACCAAATATTTTTGTCTTTATTTAAGTTACTCTAAGATCCCCATCAGATTATTTTTAAAAACATTGCAGTTTGGCACCCAGAATTCTAGTCTTGACACACTAATCTCAGTTCTCAAATTTTTATTGGGGGAATTGCCTCCACTCTCATATATTAGAGTGTGTGTTAATGCAACATCAAATATAAATATTTGTTTTTATTTTTTCCAAAGATATGGACAATTTAAATTATAATAGATTCTATTGTATTCAAATTAGCACAGGGAAAATTATCAGGAAAATAAATGTAAAAGATGTTTCTAGCTACAAGTATTTAAAGAAAAGAAACTGGATGTAGTTACATGATATCATTCTTTACTTGCTCTGGTAACTAAAGGCCTAGGGGTAGGGGCCACTGTAGAACTTTCTACTTACTCTATCAGCTATCTATTCCTGAAGATCTCTTTAAGGCTTAACTGGAAAGGAGATGCCTGCAGGATTTCTAGGTTTTATATCTCATAAAATATAATTTTTTCTGCCAGAAACAGAAAAAGTGGGATGCTTCCAGATGGTTTTTTAGAAAAGAAGGGGAAAATTGCCCAGAGACAACAACTAGAATCTCATTAGTCTGAATTGCATCATTAACAAGGGGGTTGGTATAATCCAGAGATATGAGCTGACTGTTGGCGCTAAAAGCTAAATAAGCCCCATCTGCTATGTGAGCTATGTTAAGCAGTGGTAGACATCTAAGAGATGTTGGGCATTTCTTATTAGTAAAGTGAAGAGAAGGGGGAATAAATCATATACAGTTATCCAAACTATCCACCATGAGAGACACACAAATGGGAGCTTTTTCAATGAAGACACTTGTCAGAAAGCATATTAAAAAAAATAACATAAAAAGCCAAAATTTTGATATAATAATCCAGTTGTATTAGTCAATAGGCATAAATAATTAGTAAGTGATTGTTACAATGGCTTTTAAAATCTTGAGGGAAATTTTCTTTTACTCAATTTTGGAATTGGACAAAATGTGACTTTCATGAAATGACAAAATTCACTAACTCAATGAAATTACCTAGATTTTTGAGTTGAAATATTTTTGTCTTTATTTAAGTTACTCTAAGATCCCCAACAGATTATTTTTAAAGACATTGCAGTTTGACATCCAGAATTCTAGTCTTGACACACTAATCTCAATTCTCATATTTTTCTTGAGGGAATTGCCTCCACTCTCATATATTAGACAGCCTTTGCATGTTTAATTGCCTAAATCTATTATTGCCAGCTTTATTTTTTTTTATCTTTATTTCAAACACATCTATCAAATCACCTGTTGGCATTTTCCACTTGCTTGAGGTCTGGGCATAGCAAACTCACAGCGTCCAAATCTATGCACATCATTCTCTCTCAACTTGCTTTTAGTGTAATTTTTGTCTCAGTGTTAATATCTTCCATCCAGACATTGAACCTATATCCTGAGGGTCATGACTTTACCCTTCTTCCCTGGAGCACATACTAATCAATCCTAAAATACTAAATAGCATATCCTCTATTTTATTCTGATCTGTTCATCATTTTCTAATCCTCCTACCACAACCCTAGTTTATTTCCTCAGAGGTTCTTCTTAGACTTATATAATAAGCCACTTAACTGGTTTGTCTGCTTTGAAACTTGTCTTCCTTAAATCCTTTCTTCCCATAGCTTTCAAAGTCAATCTTTTGAATTTCAACTCAACCTGTGTCACTTCCATGTCTAATCTGTTCAAAGACTTCCTCTCACCTATAGAATATAAGGCAAGTAAGTTAAAATGATTTTTCAAGTTGACTCTTAACACCTCCACTATTATTCTTGATAATCTCTACTTGACATCACCCACTTCAAGCAAATTACTTCCCTTGCTTTTGTGGCTCTGTGTCCCTTTATCTCAGACAGCCTTTCTTCTTCCCAACCATACTTGGTCTGGCTAACTCTTGTTTATCCTTTATGACTCAGGTTGAACACCAGGTCCGACCTAGAGGATGTTGGTCCCTCCCCGCACATTTCCAGGCTTGATCAAGTACCCTTTTTCTTGCTGCCCTTAAGTCCCATACAAGCAAATTCATTGTCCTCACAGAAGTAAATTTATCTGTTAATTTCACTTTCTAGGCTAGAATGAAATATTTGAGAATAGAGAATATGGCATTAATTTTTTTTCATCCACCCAGTTCCCAGCATAGTACCTGATACATGTAATTATTTGATGATTAAATAATGACTGTTTGATGGAAGAATGTCTTAATGAATAAATAGTAAGAGCAGACATAATAATATATCATTTTAAAAGCTAAAATTGACTATATATATAGATGAAAATATCCAAAATGATTCCCACAATTCTAATTAAGATTGGATCTATAATTTTTAGGAATTTTTGTCAAATGATTCAGCATAATGTTTTTTTCAATGTGGTGCCAATAATG